>NC_042620.1:283195944-284446277 GCF_901001135.1 Rhinatrema bivittatum
TGCCTGAGTGCAGAGGAATGAGAAATTACTATTTACTTGATAATTTCCTTTCCTCTAAGTCAGGTAGGCTAATCCACAACCCGCCCTCGGCTACCGACTTAAATTTTTGTTCGTCCTTATATGCGGACTTCATAGAATGTTATTCTTGTTTGTTTTTTGAAGAACTGGTAAGTGTCATTTCCAGCCCCTATGTTTAGTGAATGTTAATTCTTTTGGGCTGACAGCGTTCCAGTTTGGTTGGGAGCATGAGTGGTTGTTTGATATAATTGTTATGTTCAAATTTAATTAGTTTATCCACAGTTTGGCTTTTCCAGAGGGTGTTGGCGGGCTTATATCAGGGCACAGCTGTATGTCTGTGGCATCAGCTTTTGCTCAGTCTCCATCTGCTGGTGGAGGTGCATTGCCCGCTCATATGAAGTGGCATGCCTTCTTTAAAGAAAAGGAAATTGACAGGTAAGTAGTAATTTCTCCATAACTCTTACTGTTGCTTACTTATAACTTTATTTATACTTTTAAAAGTTTTCTCCATTTTTTTTTTTTTTTACTGCAAAGTCTTTGATCAAGTCCTCAAAACTAATCTAGCGTAAAAGCAGAGACAGGGCATCCAGCCTGTCTTGTCGCATAGTTGTTCTATTGAGATTTTAATATGCGTGAGCTGAGAAAATGATAGCTCAGCTGTGCAATTTGTGACCATTAATGTTAAAAATATACGCAAAGCAATGTATACATTTGTAAACGCACACAATTTTGTCTTCTAAAATTATGTTATAACGTTCAGCATGACTGATTCTGGTTTTTAAAGATTTTGTTGCACTGAACTTATGGCACACATATAAGTGAAACTGCTGAAGCTCAGCAGAGAGATTAGTGTCCAAGTCCTATGGTTAAGCATCAATTAGCTTTTGAGAACACTAAGAGTACCTTTTAGTTTCAGTAGATGAAATGACATTTTGCACATTACTTAGAAAAGAAAATCTGTCTGCCATTTCTTTGTACACCTCTCCTCTTCTTCTCATCTGGATTTCTAGTTTGTGAATAATTGTGTAAAAGGTGGTGATACAAAATTTATCTCTGGTATTCAGATCTACTTCTCGTACATCTCAATCATTGAGTACTTTCTGATATGTTTGCAAGTTTGAGCTGCATTGTAAACATAACAAGTACTTCAAATCTTTTAAAGTTATTTCTTAAAATGTGTAGTTGGTCAGCTAATGACCCATACAAATCTGCACATTTTTAAATTCACATCCTCACTTTGAAGAACTTAATTTGTTCTATGACACTTTTGCAAAGTCTCATCCCACATGATCAACATAAAAACAAATTCTAGCTCTTGCATCTTATTTGCAATATTGTCTGTCTCTCTTCTAGTATCATCCTTCAGTGACTGGTCTTCAGCTAGACATTCTAAAGCTTCCACGGAAAGACTTTAGAAGACCCTTGAACGTGCAGATTAAAGTCGAACACGGCAGATAAGAACAATTACAAAAAGTTTGACTAAAGTCAAGTGTGGCAGTGAATGAATTAAGAGCATGATATCTAGGGGAAACAAACTCTGTGGTGGCCCCCTGCCTTTTATTACCCTAAGCATGTGCTTATTTTGCTTAATGGTTAATTCAGGGCTGGGCCGGGCTGGGCCCACTGGCACTAGCTTTCACACAAGTATCTTTCCCCAGGGTCTGTTGGTGAAGGGAAAAAATTCCTCCTCCAAGGCCTTAAGTGGCAAGGGTGACCTTGTATTTCATTTCCCTGGGGGAGGTATAAATTCTTTACCACTGTGACTGTTGTGAATGCTGTCAATGCAATAGTTCACAGGAGACTCTGTGTTGATACTTTACTGAAGGTGAATCATATGAAGTAATGCCACAGTTCAGAACAATTCTTATCCCCACAGCAGGTCTTTTTTTCCCGTGTTCACCTCCTTCTATCTGTGCAAGGCTCTCTTACTACCATGGCAGGGGAGACACTCATCCTCCAGGGCATGGACAAATGAGGTTTCCCAGTGGACAGCAAATCCTTGTGAGGGCAGGAAAACCCCCTCCAGAGCCGGTAAAATGGTAACACAGGCTATGTATAGAGAGTTCCAATTCCCTATCTTCCCAAGGGTGAAAACTCCATAGGTCCTCAATAGGTCTCAGTTTGATCTTACTCACCCTGCAGGTGATCGAAATTTCAGAAGTTAGAGGTAATAGGTATTTGTTTTTAATGGCAATATTGTTCATCTAATCTATGCAGAGTTGCAGTGAACCATCCTTTTTCCTGATGAAGAAGTATCCCACTCTAGAGGGCAAGGTGGAAGGTTGGATGAATCCTCTCTCCAAAGTTTTTTTGATGTCATGGGACATGGCCTCTGTCGTAGGAATGGAGAAAGGATAGACCCTCCCCAAGGAGGTTCAGCACCTGGGATCAGATTGATGGTGCAGTCGTAAGGGCAGTGTGGAGGGTTTCTGCCTGTTCTTCAGAGAATGTGTCAGCAAAAGACATGTACGTTTTAGGTAGACAAGGAGGTGGCGAGATATCCAAAGTTGCTAATTGGGTTAAGACCGGAAATGGACATAGACATTGTTGACTGCAATAAGGACCCCAGGCCAAGATGTCCCCGGTGCAATCAATCAATCTGGGGACAGTGCAATTGGAGCCATGGCAGACCCAAGACAATGGGGTTAATGAATTTTCTGAGTACCAAGAAGGAAATAACCTGCCAATGCAGCAGCCCAATCTGTAGGGATATAGTTGAGTAATGGACAGGAGGAGTCCGGGTAGTTCCTCCCCATAAATGGATGATATGCAGAGGGCCCTGTCCAAAGGTTCCACAGGAATCTGAATTCTCTCAATCAAGGCTTCCTTTATAATCAATAAAGACCTCTATGCAGAATCTTACAGTGCCAGTATTGAGTTGGACTTGGAAGTCAATTGTCTTCAGGGAGGAAGTAAGGGAAATAGAGCCTAGGAGAGCCTCCCCAGCTTCTCCCCAGCTGTGCTGTCTTTGGCAGCACAATAGAGACACACATTCATTCTGCAGCAGCGCTCATGCTCTTCAAATAGTTTAGCTCTTCCAAACTGCATAGGATCCTCCTCAGAGATGGCTCGTGGTAAGAAGAGACCTGGGGGCTATAGCGGTTTGTGTAATAGCGGGGCTAACTTCACTAGGCATCTGGTGGACTCTATCCCAGGATCTCTCTTGGAACCGGGTGTCCATATGCAAACACAAAGATTATGTCACCCAGGTGGGCCCAGGTGTCACGGGCAGTCAACTCATTCTTAATGCATTTGGACAAGCCCTGGTGGAAGACAGCCATTGTGCCTCCTCATTCAAATCTAATTCTGCAGCAAGCATGCAGAATTGCACTGCATATTACCCCACAGTCATGGCACCCTGTCGGAGGTGAAGAAGTTCAACGGCAGCAAAGGAGTCTCAAGCAGACTCAAATACCCTCCAGAATGCAGCCAGGAAAAGTTAGAAAGAAGTGGTGCAAGAGTCCCTTCTTTTTCATATGGGAGACGCCCACACCAGTGTGGAGCCTGTGAGCAACAAGATGATGAATGCAACTTTGGCTCTCTGGGAAGCAAAATTGGCAGGTTGTAGTTCAAAATGGATTTTGCATTGACTGAGGAACCCTCGACAGGTTTTGGGGGTTCCATCATACAGAGGTGGCAAGGACAAGAGAAGAGAAGCAGATGGTGGTGGTGCCAGTCCTGAAGGCCCTGGAGGGGGAGGAGGCAAAGGAGAAACGTGGCATAACCTGGATCTGCAGATGATCCAGCCTAGTTGAGAGGTCCTGAAATGTTTGCATGATTTATTTAATTTATTTATTTAAGGATTTTTTTATATACCGCGGCACGTTAAAAACATCACCTCGGTTTACAATGAACAATAATTCAGCAACAAGCTTTACAATCAAATGAATTTAGAATGGAACATAACAGATATAAATTAAAACCAGTAAACAATTAAAATCAAATAATACAATGGAGACGTACTTAACAGGTGAAGAATATATAATGATACAATTATATATAATTTGGGGAATATATAACAGGAGATGTAAATAACTTGGGAGTCTGAATTTTAGGATAGATCCATGGATCAGAAATAGTCTTTACAAAAGTAAAAGTAGTGCAAACATTTAGATCAAAAGTAAAAGTAGTGCAGACATTTAGATCAAAGAATGTAGTTGGAGTTATTGTATAGTGTCTGCTTGGAGAGTGAACGATAATTGAATGTGTATGATCTGGTTTTGGTTTTGCTGCTGGACGGCTTGGGCAAGGTCTCACAATAATCCTAGCAGGGATACATCAGCGGGTCCATAGCCTAAGCAAACTAATGAGGCTTGGACCAGCATGAGGAGGGAGTACTGCAAGGCAGCTCTCTCTTCCATTTGCAGGCTGCAGACTAAAAGCAGAGCAGGAGAATCGGAATCTGGGCTGAGAACAGGACAGGTGGCAAGAGCATGGTCAAAGTCCAAACTAGTGTCATGGCAAACGGCAGGCAAGGAGTGGTCAATGTCCAGGCTAAGGTTGAGGCAGGCAAGATAGTCAGGATCCGGCCCAGGGTCAGAAGGGAGTCGAGAAGACAAGGCATAGGATGCACAGGAAGATAGGCGGGGGTTACGTTGGCACAAGCCAGGAAGGCTGGAGCACAACAAGGAGGGAGACACAGGAACTAGGCAGAACAAGAAGCAACTCAGAACTCACACTGCAGAAAAGTGCATGGCAAAGGACCTATTGCTGAGACAGAGAGTTGGAACGCTAGTGTTTAATACCTTAGAGTGCTGACATCCAGAGCGCTGTGGGCCCTACAAGCTGTGGGCGTGCATGCCTAAGGGGCAGCAGAGTTGCTTTTGTGATGGCAGCATCCTGAATCCCAGCTGGAGGTAAAATACCCTGATCATGGGATGAGCACTGCAGCTGGCACGACTACAAGCTAGTGATGGGGGTGATTTTAATATAATTGACAATCCACATATTGATTGAAATCCATCAAAGACAACCAAGAGAATCAAAAGATTCTGATGTGTATGTTTCCTGTGTAAGGAACTAAACTTGTTTGATGCTTGGCATCTTCAAACACACTGATGAATAAAACTATACATTTTATTCTGCAGTTCATAGTGTCTATATTCTAGCTGGACTATCTTTATTATCTAAGTTTTGCTTTTTTAAGATAGCAAAAAGTAAATAGAGGAAATGGAATTTTTCAAGAACGTACATGGGGAACAAAGTTCGAGAATGAACCCTCCTTTATTTAATAAAATGTGCTTTACATATTTGAGGGATGCATAGAAGGAATATAAGTCCAATAATGAATCTAAAAAAGGTTGTTCTCATAACTTTTGGGAATGCATCAAAAGCAGTGCTGTGAGGTCATATTATAACATACCAAGCTCTGCAAAATAAGGTAAGACATAAGAAAATAGATTGACATAAAAATTACATGAGTAAATAACATAAATGACAAAAAATGACTAAAATTAAGCATAAACTTTATTTATTTATTTATTTATTTGTGGTTTTTCGGTTTACATTATAACTTCAAAGTCAGCAAAACAGAGGCTTTACATAGAACTTGTAGGAAAACAGTGAATAAAATAAAATTAAATAAACTATATAATGAACGAGGCTTAAATAGAGAGACTTAAATAAAGGTTGTTGGATAACTGAGATGGTATTGAGAGAAATGATTGGGGGATGGAGTGGGGGGGAAAAAAAGAAAGGGGGTAGAGGGGGATGAATATGGACGGAATGTATAGAGGGGAGAGGGGTTGTATATTGCATATAGGGAGGGGAATGAAGAGTTGAAAGGGTTGCATGGGGGAGGGAAAGGAGGAGTTGCAAAGATTGCAAGGAACTATTTACAATAGATGCATTGGGGAGGAAGTAGCATATATGATTATAAAACTATATACAAAGTGTACTTTATTGAAGATATGTAAGTCAAGGCATGAAGTTGAAAATCCAAGATGGTAGCAACTAAGAGAGGGAGTTATCTTATGAGGGATCGTAAAGTTATAACTGAGGGATCTGTTAGGGGCAGGGATGCCCCTAAGATCCCTCAGGATTATATATTAATCCTTAATATATAATTAAGGATTAATATATAATTAATCCTTAATTATATATTAAGGATACAAGAAACTTGCAATTTCTATAGAACAAATTGCATCATTGGAGAAGTAAAGCAGGAAAACTTGTCTTGGTTGGTTAAAAAATGAAAAGTTTAATAACTCTGATTGTCTATCAGGGACAGCAGATTATGAATGCTCTAGAGATACCTAAGGTTTGAAGATTATAATAAAGCTGTACTCTAAAGGCTCATATTATATTGAATCAGGAGAGGAATTCTCTCAATGTCTTGTGTTGCCACATAAGAACATAAAATTTGCCACACTGGCTCAGACTAAAGGTCCATCAAGCCCAGTATGCTGTTTCTTACAGTGGCCAATCCAGGATACAAGTACTTGGCAGGATCCCAAAAGGCCAACAGATTTCCACAAGTCCACCTTTATAATGGTTTATGGACTTACTGAAACTTGTCCTACCCTTTCTTAATTTTTTTTAATCTATTTATATTTTAAAGTATTATATACAACAATAACTTGTGGAGAAATATACACCATGTATGCGACAGAAATAGTAAACAGAAATTAATACAAAATCAGAAATACAGATTGACAATATAGCCTACAACTGTACCAATATAAAAAGAGAATGGGGGGGGGGGGGCCAGAAACAAGGGAGTGTAATAAAGAAAATAATAAACAATGAAAATTATAATGAATAGACTTCCCCATCAACCTTAATATTTAGATATAACCCCAACTCACACTAATCCCATTCAGGAGAATGCATTAGGGCCTACTGAACTAGGTATTCTAGAATCTAAGAAAGACAAAGCTGAGAAGGCTAAAAAAATACATATTTTTCTGGACGACATGAAAATTGAAGTAGGAAATGTGCACCCAAATTAAATAATTATGCATAGTCAATAATTTGTTCCTCCTCACTTTGATCGCCCTGGAGAAGTACGGTAATACCCACACTAAATACCACGAAAGGCAAGTGAACTGCATGAAAATAAAGTTTAAGAACCAAATCACGTTCAGTAATAGAAGCAAAAGACACCTACAGACTGGCCCTATGCTCTTCATCCACTACAGCCGATTCCAAAAAGGCAGAGATATCCAAGTCCACTAGTATTGATGCACTCAAAAAATTTGGGTCAGTAGTAATAGAATTAATCCTCTGAGGGAGATAGTATGCTTTCGGAATAGATGGACAAGACTCATTAGAGATGCCTAAAACCTCCCGCATATATGCTTTAAATAATTCCAAAGGAGAGATCTTGGGAACAGGAAAACTGATCTCGCAAATTTGCAGCTCTCACAGAATTCTCCAAATTCTTAATCCTTCGAGTAGTAATAACCTTATCTTGAAGTAAAGAGGCTTGAACTTTGGAAAAAATTTTAGGTGCCTTTAAGATCTTGGATATCCTTAGCATGTACAACAGCCTCTTGTGATTGCATGTACGAAAGAATAATGATATTAGAAACAGTTAAAGAAGCTAATGACCATTCCATTGATGATAGAAGTAGCCATATGCTATTTAGAATAATGGGAGAAAGTTTAGCACCAGGTCTCATCAGAGGCAAAAAAACTCAGGAGGCTCTGAGGAGCAGAAAGAGTAATTTCTGCAGGTGAGCTCTTATCAAACAGAGAAACTCCCAAGGAAACCATTGCTGGTGAAGTCATGATGCTCTGAAATCCTTCTGCTTCCGCAATCTCCCTCGGAGTCTGCAACCCTCTCATGAATTCATCCGGGTCAACTCCAACATAACCCGGGTTACACCCCACAGATGTCAATGTGGCTGAAGGAGAAGCAGGGGGAGATCTAGAGTCGGGGCTTAGGAAACACCTCAGCATCCTGTCCCAGCTGTGGAATTGCTCTCTCAATATCAGCAGCACAGGGATCTGCCACCGCTGAAGAAGGAGCCTGCAAGAACTCTTGCATAGCCGCCTGTCTCAGGCAAGGGTGCCAAGAGTGAGGAGAGGGATCGCCTTCAACTTTCCTCATCGTTTGACCATAGTTCCAAACGAAACAGGTAAAACAGGGGGGGGGGGAACTGTTGGCTAGCAAGAGCTCCAAACAGCATGTCTACTCAGGACACCATTTTGGCCCCTCATCCAAACTTTTTTTAAACCCAGCTACACTAACAGCTTTCAGTACATGTTTCAGCAACAAATTCCAGAGTTAAATTATGCTCTAAACAAATATATTCGGTTTATCTTAAATGTATCACCTAATAACTTCACTGAATGTTTATACTAGTAAATAGATTCATGTATACCCATTCCACTATGCTCATTTTATAGACCTCTATCATATCTCCTCTCAGCCGTCTTTTCTCCAAGCTGGAGAGTCTTAACTTTTTTAGCCTTTCCTGATAGGGGAATTGTTCCATCCTTGTTATTTTGGTTGACCTTTCTCTGCACCTTTTCTAATTCCATGAAATATATTTTGAGATGCGGTAATCAAAAAAACTGCACACAATACTCAAGGTACAATCGCAACATGGAGCAATACAGAGGCATGATGATATTCTGTTTTATTCTCCATTCCTTTCCAAATTATTCCTAGCATTCTATTTGCTTTCTTGGCCACCGCCACACACTGAGCAGAGGATTTCAACAAATCCACGATGATGTCTAGACCCTGTTCCTGGGTGGTATCTCCCAATGTGGAACCTTACACTGTGTAGCTATAATTTGGGTTGCTCTTCCCTATATGCATCACTTTGCACTTGTCCACAACTGACTGAAAATCAATGCAAATGTTGGACTCCCCTATAAATGAAACAGAAATAAGAAAGACACCTCACCCAAAACCATTTGGGCCAAAGTACTACAGAAGATTGTGTGATTCTATATTATCTCATTTGCAATAGATGTTTCAAGAAGCTAGGCTATTTTGAAAAGGAACAGAACTTGGTAACCATAATGTTGATCTCTAAGCTTGGGAAAAGACTCAGATAATCCAGCATCATACTGACCATCTCCATCTTAAATCAGAAAATCAAGATCTGGTCTGCCATGCTAGCAAATAGACTGGTTTTGTAAAAAGAAGGTACTTGAGAGCTAACATTTTAAAAGTTCTGTCAGTTCTTCATCTAAGCGAGCACCTATGAAAAGAATGTTGGCTATTCTGGAAAAAGTGTTTGACAAGATAACTTGGAAATATATCATCTGGTATTAGAGCAGTACAAATTTAGCTTATACCGAAGATATAAACTCTTCTCCAAAGGCAAGAATTCTTGCAAATGATCAATTAATTCAGGGGTTTAACTTATTTGGAAGCAGTAAACAAAGCTACCATTTGTCTCCTGCTTCATAATAAATGAACCTTTGGAATTAAACCTGAGGGGAATGTCTTTTCAAGGGATTGGGATAGGAGTAAAGGAGCTAAAATTAAGTTTATTTGAGGATGATATGCTTCTTTATATTGGAAATACAAAAAGGAGTCGCTAGGTAGTATTAAATTAATAGGAAGCTTTGGAGTCTTTTCGGGCCTTAAGATTTAACTATGAAAAAATTGAAAGCAATTCCTTTAGCTAATAGCTTAAAGGAAAAATGGCAGGGCCCCTTATCTTTAAAATGACTAAATATAAAATACTTATATATTACCCATCTATCTACCAATTCTAATACCTATTCTTTAAAATATATAGAAGACAATGGAAAATATTGTCTCAAAAAGTAGAAAAAAAATTTGTCATTACTGCTTACAGGCAGGTGTGCTTTGGTAAAAAATGGATCTCTTGCTCAAGATCTTATACCCATTACAAATGTTATCTTTTTGGGTTAAAAAGAAGGATATCCAGTCTTAGATCTACGATCACTACATTTATATGGCACATCGGCTAACTTGTCATGTACTTCCTCTTGCAGACTAATGGCTCTTAACCAAGCTATTCAATGGGCTCCAATGGTCGATGCAAAGGATCTGGCTTCAGTATCAAATGATTCGTATATGGAGTGGAGAAGATGAAGTTCACTCTCCTCTGTAATTTTGAAGGGCCTGCTGATAATCCCTCTGTTCTCCATCCATAGTAGTTTTATCTTCTCAACACAATCACATAAATATTGAACTATTTAGCATTGGTGGGCCACCATGCAGGCACTAAGCATCGAGCTCTGAGGTCAATTTTCAAAAGTCATATAGATAACTCAAGTTATCCTGCTAAATTACAAATTTCATATATTCAACCACTTATCTGGCTAAATTATGATATGCCATAACAAAGTGAATCCAATGCAGCAACACAAAAGAAGTTGAGAATCACTGATCTAGGAATCAGCAGACTGCTCAGATCTTGCATCAAGATCTCTTGCTAATTATTAAGCCATTAGGCTAGCTGAGTGTACAGATATTTCAGATCTTATGGACATTGTCAAAGGAACCAACATTTAGAAAGCCCACACCCTGCAAACTACACTTTCTGTGCAGCATGAGGATAGAGCAAGCTCCTTCCTCATGTCTGGAAACTGATTAGATCTTCATCTTATTACTCAAATCCTTCTGCACACTTCACCATTTGCTACTTAAAACATCCCAAACACGGAAAAGAAAAACTATAATTAGACAAAAGTTTTACTTTTTTAAATTCAGTTTATGGATACTTACTAGAATTAAATCCCCTCTAAGTCATGGAGGCTGGGAATGCTACAGAGGCAATGTTCACAGCTCCTAGAGGAGGGAGTCCCAGTCATTGCACAACGATGACACCCTAGTGGCCAATCTCAGTGGGCAAGCTTGCCAATGAATCCTGGCCAATGACAGTGCAGGAGAGGGGGTTAGGATGGGCATCTGGAAGTTCTGAATGAAGGCTCATAGTGCCTTAACCCAGAAGAGGCTGGTTCTAAATGGGCCTTAAAGCCCAAAAGAAAAGGATGGAAAAACATGGTGCCAAAAATTATAAAACTGTATACATATACAAAACCAATGAGAGATATACACAAAAATTACAAAAATACAAAACGTAAAAATTTATTACAGCAAAATGTGGATAGTATTTTAGATATTGGGATATTGTTTACATATCTCGATTTTTAATCTATGAATGAAGCATGAATGGGAAGTTGATTCATGTTTATATGTTGCACAAATTGTATTCCTGTTCTTTGGTTGTTTATATATAAGTGTTGCTTCATTTGTCTATGAAGCTGCTGTAATAAAATTTGTATATGTTTTGTATTTTTGTATTTTTTTGTGCATCTCTCTCATTGGTTTTGTATATGTATACAGTTTTTCATTGAGAGTAACATGCAATTTCACCTGCTTAAGTTGTGTTTGCCGAAAATTATAAAACACAATCACACCCCACTACCTAATAATGTTCTCAAATTAATTTTAAGCAATGAAAAACATACTGTACCGGTTTTACTTAAACTACTTTTAATTATCTTTTTACATTTTGGAGCAACACCAGCTACAAAATTTGTAACTTCAGAGAGAGCAAACCTGAAAGAACCACAAAATAATTGTGGGCTAGCTCACCGGCTCAGCAGGACTGCCATGCAGCAAATCAGGGATCAATTTCCCAGCTCAGTTCTGGCTTCTCTAGCCAGCAAAGACTAGGTGGGGGGTTAGGGGGTGGGGAGGTAGTTGCCCCAGCTCTTGTGCAATGGTAGCACCTAAGGGTCAGACTCAAGGTGCACTCATACTCTGATCTGGAGAGAGCTACATTCTGAGGCCCTAACTAAAATATTATAAGGGCAATAAGGCTAGATATGAGGGGGAATCCCTGGATAGTTGGGGGAATCCCTGGATAGTTGTGATTGAAGGCTCATAGTGCCATAACACAGCAGAGGCCAATGCCAATCGAGCTAGAAACCTAAAGAAGCAGCAGAAAACTGCTAGGCAAAACTACCGGTAAGTAGGAGTTATTCTCCTTAGCGCTAACATATCTCTGGAAAGCTGTCACAATAGGCCCTTCAAAAATGGTTTTCGAATTCCAAAAGCAGAGGGGAGGGGGGGAGCCAATAAATTGTTAAAAATTATTATACATAAAGTTAAATAAGTTCATTCTCCGCCCACTTGCAATTTCCAACAGAGCTAGCTGAAAAAGAAAAACATTTTGGTTTTTTTGTTGGGTCTTTTTTTTTGGGCTTCTCTTTAGCAATCAGGAACTGCAAAGTTTGGTACATCAATGATTTTCAGAAGTACCTGGAATTCACTGTAAAGAAACCCAATGAAATGCTGAACTTTGATACTGCAGTACAGTTCATTTAATAAATAGGATTCCTCCCAGCATTCTGCCTCTACTAAGAAGTATTAACATATATTACCATTTTATCTGAACAGCAAGGTCAGCTCCCAAGCCAGATTTTGAAAACATTAAATAACTTTGCTCTCTCCTCAGCCTATCCACACAGATACACATGGGGTATGGAGCTCAAATAGTCTATGGAAACCTCCTCAAGGACATATTTCTCAATAATCAGCAGCAGAAAAACAAATATTAATCAGCAAATGTCACACAGGAGAGCAAGAGTTCAAAGTACTGTCCAAAGATTGCTTCGTGACTTCTTTTTGGCTAAGATTATGAGCATTGATCTGAGGGGAGGCGGGGTAAGGTTTCCACCACAGTCTTTTGGCTGAAACTGAGAACTTGCTCAATATTGAGGGTTAATGCTTTGCCACCTGAGCCCCCCCCCCCCCCTCGGGAAGTGTGGGAATACAAAGTTGAACTCTGGCCAAACTTAGGGCTAGATTTATCAAAATATCACAAGCAATAGGAAGAGGGGCGTGTTTTACTTAGAGCTTCCCATTGTGCATTAGCTTTTCACACTTTGCAGTAATACCACAATTATTGCATGTCTACCTGCAACCACTGGGGGGAGAGAGAAACTCTATCTTGAAGGTCCTTGTAGTAGTTAGGTATTTATACCTCCATAGGAGGCCCACCTAGGAACTCGAGGTGAGGTTTAGGTAGTAGTGTAGGAGTTCGGGGCCACTTTGACATGCAAAGTGAGATGCACGAACAGAACAGTGCACTCTTGTGAAGATTTGATGTCTTTTGGAGTGTGGAAATTCACACAACAATGAGATTTGTACAATGTTCTCTCAACCTAGCTTGATGGACTCTCTACTTGGGTAACATCAAACATAAATAGCTGCTTACTATGGTGCCACCCCCAGAGGCGCGCTCTCTCTCTCTCTCTCCCCCCTCATCTCAAGCCCTTCCCTCAATCCCCTCCCACATCTCAGGCCCTTCCCCCAATCCCCTCCCACATTCTCAGGCCCTTCTCCAGCCTAAAAATGCCCAAAACAGAAAGGGGCGGATTTTAAGAGCCCTGCTCGCGTAAATCCGGGCGGATTTACGCGAGCAGGGCCTTGCGCGCCTATTTTCCATAGGCCTGCCAGCGCGCGCAGAGCCCCGGGACTCGCGTAAGTCCCGGGGTTTTTCGAGGGGGCGTGTCGGGGGCGTGTCGGGGCGGGGCCGATCGGCGCGGCGTTTTGGGGGCGGGATGCGGCGTTTCGGGGGCGGGCCCGGGGGCATGGTTTCGGCCCGGGGCGGTCCGGGGGCGTGGCCGCGCCCTCCGGAACCGCCCCCAGGTCACGTCTCGGCGCACTAGCGGCCCGCTGGCGCGCGGGGATTTACTTCTCCCTCCGGGAGTCGTAAATCCCCGGACAAAGGTAAGGGGGGGTTTAGATAGGGCCGGGGGGGGTGGGTTAGATAGAGGAAGGGAGGGGAAGGTGAGGGGAGGGCGAAAGCAAGTTCCCTCCGAGGCCGCTCCGATTTCGGAGCGGCCTCGGAGGGAATGGAGGCAGGCTGCGCGGCTTGGCACGCGCCGGCTGCACAAAATCGGCAGTCTTGCGCGTGCCGATCCTGGATTTTAGCAGATACGCGCGGCTACGCGCATATCTACTAAAATCCAGCGTACTTTTGTTGGCGACTGGTGCGCCAACAAAAGTATGCGAACGCGCATTGTTTTAAAATCTACCCCAATTTGCGAAAAAAAATCGCAATTTGCGTTATGGGCATATCGCATTACAGCTTGACGCAAACGAAAAAGGTGTAGCTTTTTTCGGCGTTAAAACTGTGTGATATTCCCACTTTTACAAAATTCCCACCCCCGACTCTGCCCCAATCCCTCCCCTTTTAAAAATTATTTTTTATTTATTTTATTTGTGTGTTTTTATATACCAAAGTTTGGAACAGGCCTTCGCGCCATGAGAAAAACACCTTAATGCATGCGAAAACGCCATAACGCGAGTTGGAAAATGACCCTATTAGAAGATTAAAATCTCCCACAAAACAAAAAAAAACAAACCACCATACATTTGCTTTGCATTGCCTGTCTGAGGCCTATCTGAGGTATTCCCCTAGGACACCAAAAAATGAATAAACCTCAAACCAAAGTAATTAACTTCAACTTTCCAGGTTTCGTACAGTAATTATAGTAAAACCACAACTTTTCACATTACTACTTACTTGATAATTTCCTTTTCTTTAGGACAGTCAGATTAATCTAGAACAAGTGGGTTATGCACGTCTACCAGAAGATGGAGATGGATTAAACAGATGTCACAGTGACATCAGCCTGCCAGTATTCTCTTCAAAAGCAAATGTGGACAGACTAGCAAAAAACTTGATTAAAAACAGATAACCAAATCAATATTCGGCCAACAGGCAACACTGAGCTCAGATAAAATGTAATAACATTAGTTTAACACTTACCAGTAAATCCTGTAATAGGTAGTCACACAGGAGGACCACACTATAAACATTCGGCAGCCAAGGGAGGGAAGCTGGATTCATCTAACTGTTCTAAAGAAAAGGAAATTATCAGGCAAGTAGTAATTTCTCATTTCTTAGCGCCCAGTCAGATGAAACCAGAACAAGTGAGATATACCCAAGCTACTCCCATATAGGGTGGGAGGCTGCCCGCAGTCCTGTCAAAACTGCACATGCAAAGACTGCATCTTCCCGGGCCTGTACATCCAGATGATAATACCTGGAAAAGGTATGTAAGGAGGACCACATCACAGCTCAAACATCGATGGGAGACAACATTCTAACTTCTGCCCATGACACTGCCTTAGCCCTAGTGGAATGAGCCCTAACCTGACTAGGTAACGGCTTGCCAGCATCAATGTACACTGCCGTGACTACCCCCCTTAATCCAGTGGGCTATTGTAGTCTGCGAGGCCAGTTCTCCTTGTCTAGTACCGCCGTGAAGAACAAATAGGCGATCTGTTTTCCTTAACGGCTCAGTAACCGCCAGATACTGGATATGTCTCTTGACATCCAGGGAACGCAACAGACTCTTCTGTGGCTTCTTCGCTGTCCAGGGATGGCAGAGAGATGGACTGATTCAAGAGAAACTCAGTGACCATCTTCAGTGAAAAGGAAGGAATAGTATACAGCTGTATCGCCCTGGAGTCACCCAGAGGAAAGGCTCCCAGCAAAACAAGACCTACAGCTTGGAAACTCTCCACAGAACAAATTGCCACAAGAATCACAGTTTTCAAGGTCAGCAACCAAGGGCAGGCTATGAATCAGTCTAAACATAGGGCCCACTAAGAAATCCAAAACCAAATTTAGACTGCATAAGGGTACTGGAAACTACAAAAGAGGACAAAGATGTTTCACTCCTTTCAGGAAACGGGCCACATCAGGATGAGCCAACAAGGAGCCTCCATTCACCTGACCCCTGAAACAGGTGAACATTGCTATTTGTACCTTTAAGGAATTAAGGTCCAAACCTTTATTCAAGCCATCCTGCAAAAATTCCAAAATGAGCGTGATCTTGGCCGAATGAGGAAGAGTATCTCGATCCTCATACCAGGCCTCCAACACTTGCCAAACTTGCACATAGGCCAAGAAAGTGGTGAACTTTCTAGCCCTAAGCAAAGTGGAAATCACTGCTATCGAGTATCCACATTTCAGCAATCGCGGCCTCTCAGGGGCCATACCATAAGACAAAACCGAGTTGGATCTTCGTGAAGAACCGGACCTTGACTTAGCAGGTTTCTGGGAGCCGGAAGTCAGAGGGAAAAGTCCTCCAGGAGCCACTGCCACAAATCCGCATACTACGGCCTCCTGGGCCAATTCGGAGCAACCAAGAGCACCACCCCTCTGTGGAGATCGATCCTTCGGATCAATCTGCCCAACATGGGCCATGGAGGAAAGGAATATAGCAACTTGTCTTCCGACCACTCCTGCATTAAGGCATCGATCCCCAATGACTTTGGATCTCTCCTGCGACTGAAGAATCGCAGAACTTTCACACTGCGAGAAGTCGCAAGCTCCTGCAACAGGGAGATCATCTTGCAAGTCACTCTGCAGCTCTCTTCCAGCGACTTGGCTCAAATCAGCAAGTCGTCCAAACATGGGTGTACGAGGATCCCATCTTTTCTCAATTCTGATGCCATTACCACCATTATCTTGGAAAAGGTCCTTGGGGCGGTGGCCAGACCAAAGGGAAGAGTCCAAAACTGATAATGGCGGCCCAGAACTGTGAACCACAGAAAGTGATGCTCTAGTCAGATGGGCATATGAAGGTATGCCTCGGACAGATCCAAGGAGGTCACAAACTCCAACTGCATAGCCATTATTACAGAGCACAATATTTCCTTGCAAAAATGCATCACCTGCAGATGACTGACACCTTTGAGATCCAGGATGGGACGAAAGGAGACCTCCCTTCTTGGGCACAATGAAATAAATGGATTAACAACCCGTATTTTCTTGAGACTTGGGCACTGGTACCACAGCCCTAAGACTGAGGAGCCTTGCCAGTGTAGCTTCCACTGCCTGCTTCTTCTGTGGCGAATGACAGGGAGACACCAAGAACACGTCCTGAGGAACACTGCGAAACTCCAGCACATATCCTTCTCGTATCATCTCCAGAACCCACCTCAGATAAAAGAGAGAGAGGCATCCTCCTATCTCCTGTTCCCGGGCATGGGTTGGCAAACCTTCATTGGGAGGTTCCACTACCCGAACCTGCGCCTCTTCTCGGATGTCAGGGACGAAAGGACTGAGACCTACCAAAAGGTCACGTTCTCTGAAGGGTCGTTCCTCTATAAAACACCTGGATCCTCTATTATGACCTCTCGTGTTAAAAGCGAGTGGTGTCTGCTTCTTATCCTCTGGCAAATGAGGAACCAGGGATTCGCCCCACTTACTGGCCAATTTTTCCAACTCGCTCCCAAATAAAAGTGAGCCTTTAAAGGGCAATTTGGTAAGGTTAACCTTGGAGGTTACATTGGCTGACCAATTTCTCAGCCATAACTGATGCCTGGCCACTACAATGGAAACCACTCCTCTGGCTCAAGAGCAGACCAAATTACAGCCGCATCTGCCAAAAAGGCAGCAGCTGGCTCCATAACTGCCCTGGAGTTCACCCCAGAGTCATCGACCTCCTGGGAGAGAAGTAAACAAGATCGAGCCACCAGGGAACAACAAAAAGTAATCTGCAAGGACATTGCCACTGCATCAAATGCTTGCTTAAGGATAGTCTCAATCCATAGAAACATAGAAATGATGGCAGAAGACCAAATGGCCCATCCAGTCTGCCCAGCAAGTTTTGCACTTTTTTTTTCTCTCATACTTATCTGTTACTCATGGCTCTTAGTAACCTTTTGGTTCTATTTCCCTTCCACCCCCACCCATTAATGTAGAGAGCAGTGATGGAGCTGCATCTAAGTGAAATATCTAGCTTAATTAGTTAGGAGTAGTAACCGCCGCAATAAGCAAGATACACCCATGCTTATTTGTTTACCCAGACTATGTAATTCAGTCCTTGTTGGTTGTTGTCTGTATATAGATCCACTTTTCTTCCTTCTATCATGAGCATCCTTCAAGACCACTCTTCCTTCCACGGGAACAGTGATCCACTTGGAGACTGCACACACAAGTGCATCCACCTTTGGAAAACATAAACGCTCTCTTGCCACTGGATCCAAAGGGTACAGGCTTTCCAAAACCTGACCCCCTTTAAAATTAGCCTCTGGGGCACCCCACTCAAGATCAATTAATTCTTGAATGGCTTCCATCATAGGGAAAAAGCAAGAGGTCTTACGCAAGGAAACCAAAATGGGATTTTTCTTCGGCTCTGTCACAGCGTCTGCTCCAAGAACTCTGAGCATTTTCAAGGTCTGGGAAATCAGAGCTGGCAGCTCACCCTTATCTTTACGAAAGAACCGTAGCATAGTTCTATATGGCTCCAATCCTGGAGGAATTTCACCATCCTCGAGGGAGTTAAGATAGTCATCATCCTTTGTACCATCCAGACCTCCATCATGAAGTCCTGCTGCTGCACTAGCAGTACTCCAGCGCTTAACAGTAGGTCCCGGCAAGGTTCCTACCTGTGACTCTGCTCTAGGACTTTTAGACAGGGTTGAAGACAGCACCTGGAGAAAGGTTTGCAAGCCCTGGAAAAACTCTACCCACAAAAAGGTAGAAGCATCCAATCCACAAGGTACTTGAGGCGTACACACTGAGCTACCATCCCCTGCTGAGGAACCACAGGGGATTTTCAAAATCAGGCGCTCCACCTAAGCAATCTGTACCCAGGCCTATATCCTGCTGGGAAGAATGAGGCTTAGTGAAATCAGAAGAAAGCAATTCTCCCTCAGCCTCCAAACAGCACTGGCACAAGTTAGCGGGCACCTCTGGCTGAGATGCCTGAATATGACAGGCAGTGAAAGACAAAGACACTTAGGTTTCTTAGGCATAGGTACTATTATGGCCAACAGTGTGCTTAAGCAGCAGCAGGAGACATGCATCTAGCTGGTTTTTGTTTTGTACATCCAAAAACACTAAACATCCAACCTAGGCAGGCGTCCAACACTTAGGGATCTCACACCTGCTATTAATTATTAAGCAATAGTAGCTTGAGTTTTATTTAATGTTTGGGTACTTGCCAGGTACTTGTGACTTGGATTGGCCACTGTTGGAAACAGGATTTTGGGCTTGATGGACCCTTGATCTGACCCAGCATAGCAATTTTTATGTTCTTAAAACGTGTGCGTCCCAAAACTAAGCGCACAATGTAACTTGGGCGCACAGGTAAGCATGCAGCCACTTAAGGCGCCGATTAACTTGGACACATGGAATACAAGGCCTGACTAAGCGTCCAAAGACTGGGTGCACAACCTGGACGCATAGGCCGAACTGACAAACCCGTAGAGGGCAGTAGAAAAGCACGTGAAATGCCGTTGCGGCCTACCACGCGGCGTGCGGTGAAAAAGCCTCAGAGCAGGGCCTAGCCTACAGAGGCAGCTCAACTCACCAGGCTGCCCATGTCCCTTGACCTCCCACGGAGAAGGACGAATGTCAGAATGGCGCGCTGAGCACGGAGACCAAGAAAAAAGGAGGAAGCCCTTCGCTACAAAAGCTTCTTTTTACGTCTCTGTAAATATATTATATATCTTTTTTTTTTTTTTTTTTAAACTTACCTGAGCTCAGCCTTACCTGAGTACAGAGATTGTCTCCGGCTGTGAAGGGAGAGGGCATATGCTGTCACCACTGCGCTCAGCTTCCTGCATCCGCTGCCTTTCAGCCACTTAAACAGCTAAGTCCAGACCAGCTGAAAAACCAGCTACTAGACCAAGGCACTCATCTGAGGGACCACGGAAATCACCTCAGGAATCTCAACTGGGGGAGGGACCTTTTTGGTATCACCGCAGGAAAGTGGGACAATGTAATATCCTTAATTCTCCTTTTACAAAATGAAGCAATCCCCAGTAGAGAGATACATGTCCAACATCTGCTGGAGACCGAGAATACTGGCAGGCTGATTTCATTACAGGGGTATGATGTCAGTTTGCTGTCTCCATCTGCTGGTAGAGGTGCATAACCCACTTGTTCTGGATTCATCTGACTGGACGCTAAGACATTTCAGACTCTTGGACGAGTATAACCAAAAAGGAAAGTTTTCCATTCTTCTCCCCACCCTTCTGCATTCTGATTCAAGTACCACCTCAAAAGCCACTTGCAAATATTGTGCATCCCTGTGGTGACTCCCATTTTATCTGCCAGTTTTCTGTTGAAGTGTACATCACATTTAAAACTCATAACAAAGCAGCAATGTGAGACTGGCACTAATGCCTCAGCACTGTCAAACTATTTTCAATACTTTTGAAGCAAGCAAACAGCAGTGCTCCATCTTAGCAATGCCAACATCTATGAATCTTATCCTGCTTATACACCTGTTGTTCCCGTGCTCAGTGATGGTTTGTCAGCCTACCATATCTCCCTGCTCAGTGCACATCAGAAAATACCCCAGAATTTAATGGTAACTGGTTTTTTGTTCACAACTGAAGCAATAGCAAGGGATGAAAAATATTTTATACTTCAGCAGGCAGTTAAAACACACAAAATCAAATAAATTATGGACCTTCCTTTTAAATGTAATTGTGATTTTTTTCCTGGGGGGGATTTGAGTCTTTAACGTGTTTGAAAATTAATATAGTTGTTTCCTCCATTATGACTAAGTATGTTGGGGTGTGGACACTCAGCAAAATTCCATGCAGCCTGATGTGTATAAAGTATGAATACAGCATGGACACTTAAAGTGGATCTTTGCTAGAGCCCCATGCGGGTGTCACACTGAAAAACAAAGAGGCAGATACAAGATTTGTGCGCATAAAACGAGCACTCGGGGTTGCATGCTCTTTTTCCTAATGCACGCCCAGCCACCTGTCCTGAGCACGTAATCCAATATTTAAATTAGGCTTCACGCAAAAAAAAAAGCGCTAGGGAAAATTTGTGCATCCCGTGCACAGAAGAGGTGGCTGTCAAGTGGGTTGAGAAAACATATGCTCAATCTACGAGCGTCCGTTTTCTCCCGCTACCGGCATAGGTACATAAGATACACGGCCTGGACCATGTATGTCTATTGGACCACCAACATTTTTTTTTTCCAAAAACTGTTTTTGTTAACTAAATCTGCTTTATTTGATTCCTCCTAATTAGTATCACTATAATACTATTAGGAGGAATCGCAAAAGGCAGGCTTTTTTTTTTTCATTGCGCCCTTGAACGTGGCATGCCTTTCCATCAGCCCCAGGCTGGCGTAAAATTTGCAGCATTGCAATAGGCACATTGGCCATGCGGGAAATGTTTTGCATCGCGGAGATTAGCTAATAGCCTCATATACATGGAATTTACATGTAATGAGCGCTATTAGTTACGTGGTGATTTAGATGTGCTAATTCCAATCGTGCACGGTATTGCATCAGGCCCAAAGTATGACAGACAGCTGAAAAGCAGATTTCACAGAAGATTGAAAAAGGCATACAGTACAACAGATTAGAAATAAGACTTAAGAGAAAGCAAAACGACTAAGACAGACAAGCTTAAGATCTAAACAATACTACAGTTTTAAATGCCAACATTCTTTCTCAAAGCTACAAGCATACAAACTTTGGTCTAGTATTAGTTACTAATAACTATTCTTGACAGTGAATTATCATTCAAGAACCACATCAGTACAAAAATTAAGGAAGAATACCACAAGCTACTAACACTTAGACGACTAAAACCTTTCCTAACCCCAGACGACTTCAGAACTGTCCTACAACTACTCATTTTCTCCAACCTGAACTACTGCAACTCATTATTACTCGGTTTACCACTCTCCACCATCCGCCCACTACAAATCTTGCAAAACGCAGCCGCCAGAATCCTCACAGGAACCAAAAAACAAGAACATATCACCCCAATTCTGATATCACTACATTGGCTCCCAATAAAATTCTGAATCGAGTATAAAATACTGACCTTAATACACAAAATAATACATGAAGAGCAATCAGACTAGTTAAGGACAACGATAAAACTCCACACCCCGCAACGAAACCTACGCTCAACAAACAAAGGTCTCTTGAAAATCCCATCAGTACGACCAAACAACTCACCTCAACTCTTGATAGAGCCATAACACTCGGAAGTCCCAAACTCTGGAACTCGCTCCCAACTGAATTAAGAACACAACCGAACTTAAAAACCTTCAAGAAAGAACTAAAAACCTGGCTTTTCACCAAAGCTTACCGAAACAACAATTAACATCCCCCTGTAACCCAAACCTTCTATATTTTACCTCTCGCAACCCTATAATAAGTCACATCCCTTGATAATGCAAAACCACTCACAACCCTATGTTAATCCAAAACCAACAGCGTCTTCTCACAACCAGAACATGTACCACACTGCCTTGTCCTGTTCACCAACATATGGCACTATCACGCTTATGTTCAATAACATCTATGACATTGAATTGCACCTATGACTCCTATATGTACCTACAATAACCTTTCTAAGGGAACCAAACTTGTATTTCTTTATCAGTCGAAACATGTAAACTGTTGTGATGGCAAAACCGAACGACGGTATATAAAACTTGACAAATAAATAAAATAAAGAGTGAAACTCCTTACCTGGGTAGTAATACTTACTCCTGGATTAATACAGGACTCAGAAACCAGTCATTTCCTAATGTGACTGTGAGAAGCACAGAACCAAAATGTGAAATCATACTGTCAGGCTGGGAGTGTGCATAGAAATAGCAGTAGTAAACCAGGACACTGCTGTTGTAACCATTATCAGAAACTCATACAGGTATCACACTAAAACATGTAAACTCACCCCAAACATCCATAATACAAACTCAGGGAAAAGGAAGAAAGATTTGAGTAAAAACAAGGTGTGCACACCCTTATATTCCAAAAGACAATAAAAGTATCAGAAATAAAATCAGGAGAAAAATGAACAGAGGTATTAGGAATGCCAACAAGGTGGCAGGCTGAAAGTCCGAAGTGCAGGGTTGCTTTACTTCTACCCTCGATTAACTGAGAATGAGTTTCTACATGTTTTACAGATAATGAAATAAAAATCCTTCCTACTCCTAATTACCTAAAACTTAGGTTCAAAGGCTATAATAATGAACTACAGAGCCATAAATGTGCCATTACTACTGAACTTATATACTGTTCATTTTATTTAAAAAACAAAATGTAAACAAAAATCAGCTAAAGAAAGGAACATCCTTAGAAAGGTGACAACTTGATACCTAATGCCAATTGGACTTTTCTGCAGAATCTGCAAATTGTTTTGCCTACACTGTAAAGGGCTCCAATACCAATTGGATATTAAGAGGTTTCTAAAATTCTGTTGGGATAGGTTGAGATCTTTCTGAAAGCTGGAACACATTTAAGCCATCTCATTTCTGGATGGATAAAAGTAGGCAGAGGAGGGTGGGTGGGGGTGTGTGGGGAGAAGGTGGCTTTAAATCTCATATGTGTGAGTGCATGTGGCATTTCATCTCTCTGTGTGCATGTGCGCATGTGTAGCTTTTCATCCCCCTGTGTGTGTGTGTATGGCTTTTCACCTCGTGTGTGTGCGTGTTGTGTGGCTTTTCATCCCCTTGGCATGTGCGTATGTGGCTTTTCATCCCTGAGTGTGTACATATGCAAGTGGGGCTTTTCATGTCCGGTGTGTATGCGTACGCATGTATGTGGCTTTTCATCCCCTTGTGTATGCGAGCGTGGCTTTTTCTCGCCCCTATGTGCGTGTGTGTGTTTGCGGGCAGGCATGTGGACTTTCATCCCCCTGGGTTTGTCTAAATGTGTGGCTTTTCATCCTGCTGCGTGTGTGTAGTTTTTTACCCCATGTCTGTATGCACGTGTGTTTGTGGCTTTTCACCCGATGTGCGTGTGTCTTTTCATCCCCGTGTGTGTACATGCAGCTTTACATCAACTGCATGCATGTGTGTGCGCATGTGGATTTTCATTCACCTCTGTGTGTTTGTTTGCCTTTACATCCCCTGTGTGTATCTGTGTGTCTATACGGCTGGCTTTTCAACCCCCTGTGTGAGTGTCTGGCTTTTCATCCCCTTATGTAAGAGTGTGTGTGTGTGGCTTTTCATCCACCTATGTAAGTGTGTGTGTGGCTTTTCATCCCCCTATGTAAGTGTGTGTGTGTGTGTGGATTTTTGTCCCCCTATGTAATTGTGTGTGTGTGGCTTTTCATCCCATGTAAGTGTGTGAGAGAGTGTGTGTGTGTGTGGCTTTTCATCCCCCTATGTAATTGTGTGTGTGTGGCTTTTCATCCCATGTAAGTGAGTGAGTGTGTGTGTGTGTGTGTGTGTGTGTGTGGCTTTTCATCCCCCTATGTAATTGTGTGTGTGTGTGGCTTTTCATCCCCCTGTGTGTGTGTGTGTGTGTGTGTGCCTTTTCATCTCCCTATGTAATTGTGTGTGTGGCTTTCCATCCCCCTATGTAAGTGTGAGAGTGTGTGTGTGTGGCTTTTCATCCCCCTATGTAAGTGTGAGAGTGTGTGTGGCTTTTCATCCCCCTATGTAAGTTTGTGTATGTGTGTGTGTGTGTGTCTTTTCATCCTCCTATGTAAGTTTATGTGTGTGTGGCTTTTCATCCCCCTATGTGTGTGTGTGTGTGGCTTTTCATCCCCCTATGTAAGTGTGTGTGTGTGTGTGGCTTTTCATCCCCCTATGTAAGAGTGTGTGTGTGTGTGTGTGAGGGGGGGGGGCTTTTCATCCCCCTATGTAAGTGTGTGTGTGTGGCTTTTCATCCCCCTATGTAAGTGTGTGTGTGTGTGTGTGGCTTTTCATCCCCCTATGTAAGAGTGTGTGTGTGTGTGTGTGAGGGGGGGGGCTTTTCATCCCCCTATGTAAGTGTGTGTGTGTGGCTTTTCATCCCCCTATGTAAGTGTGTGTGGCTTTTCATCCCCCTATGTAGGTTTGTGTGTGTGTGTGTCTTTTCATCCCCCTATGTAAGTGTGTGTGGCTTTTCATCCCCCTATGTAAGTGCGTGTGTGTGTGTGTGTGGTTTTTCATCTCCCTATGTAAGTGTGTGTGTGTGTGTGGCTTTTCATCCCCCTATGTAAGTGTGTGTGTGTGTGTGTGGCTTTTCATCCCCTATGTAATTGTGTGTGTGTGGCTTTTCATCCCCCTATGTAGGTGTGTGTGGCTTTTCATCTCCCTATGTAATTGTGTGTGTGGCTTTTCATCCCCATATGTAATTGCGTTTGTGTGGCTTTTCATCCCCCTATGTAATTGTGTGTGTGTGTGTGTGGCTTTTCATCCCCCTATGTAAGTGTGAGAGTGTGTGTGTGTGGCTTTTCATCCCCCTATGTAAGTGTGTGTGTGGCTTTTCATCCCCTTATGTAAGTTTGTGTGTGTGTATGTGGCTTTTCATCCCCCTATGTAAGTTTGTGTGTGTGTGGCTTTTCATCCCCCTATGTAAGTTTATGTGTGTGTGTGTGTGTGTGTGGCTTTTCATCCCCCTATTATATTGTGTGTGTGTGGCTTTTCATCCCCTATATGTGTGTGTGTGTGTGTGTGGCATTTCATCCCCCTATGTAAGTGCGTGTGTGTGTGTGGCTTTTCATCCCCCTATGTAAGTGTGTGTGTGTGGCTTTTCATCCCCCTATGTAAGTTTGTGTGTGTGTGTGTGTGGCTTTTCATCCCCCTATATAAGTTTGTGTGTGTGTGTGTGTGTGTGTGTCTTTTCATCCCCCTATGTAAGTTTGTGTGTGTGTGTGGCTTTTCATCCCCCTATGTAAGTTTGTGTGTGTGTAGCTTTTCATCCCCCTATGTAAGTTTGTGTGTGTGTGGCTTTTCATCTCCCTATGTAAGTGTGTGTGTGGCTTTTCATCCCCCTATGTAATTGTGTGTGTGGCTTTTCATCCCCCTATGTAAGTGAGTGTGTGTGTGTGTGTGTTGCTTTTCATCCCCCTGTGTAAGTGTGTGTGTGTGGCTGTGTGTGTGTGTGTGTGGCTTTTCATTCCCCTATGTAATTGCGTTTGTGTGGCTTTTCATCCCCCTATGTAATTGTGTGTGTGTGTGTGTGTGTGGCTTTTCATCCCCCTATGTAATTGTGTGTGTGTGGCTTTTCATCCCCCTATGTAAGTGTGAGAGTGTGTGTGTGTGGCTTTTCATCCCCCTATGTAAGTGTGTGTGTGGCTTTTCATCCCCTTATGTAAGTTTGTGTGTGTGTATGTGGCTTTTCATCCCCCTATGTAAGTTTGTGTGTGTGTGGCTTTTCATCCCCCTATGTAAGTTTATGTGTGTGTGTGTGTGTGTGTGTGTGGCTTTTCATCCCCCTATGTAAGTGCGTGTGTGTGTGGCTTTTCATCCCCCTGTGTAAGTGTGTGTGTGTGGCTTTTCATCCCCCTATGTAAGTTTGTGTGTGTGTGTGTGTGTGTGGCATTTCATCCCCCTATGTAAGTGCGTGTGTGTGTGGCTTTTCATCCCCCTATGTAAGTGTGTGTGTGTGGCTTTTCATCCCCCTATGTAAGTTTGTGTGTGTGTGTGTGTGGCTTTTCATCCCCCTATGCAAGTGTGTGTGTGTGTGGCTTTTCATCCCCCTATGTAAGTGTGTGTGTGTGGCTTTTCATCCCCCTATGTAAGTTTGTGTGTGTGTGTGTCTTTTCATCCCCCTATGAAAGTTTGTGTGTGTGTCTTTTCATCCCCCTATGTAAGTTTGTGTGTGTGTGTGTGTGTGTGTGTGTGGCTTTTCATCCCCCTATGTAAGTGTGTGTGTGTGGCTTTTCATCCCCCTATATAAGTTTGTGTGTGTGTGTGTGTGTCTTTTCATCCCCCTATGTAAGTTTGTGTGTGTGTGGCTTTTCATCCCCCTATGTAAGTGTGTGTGTGTGGCTTTTCATCCCCCTATGTAAGTGCGTGTGTGTGTGGCTTTTCATCCCCCTATGTAAGTTTGTGTGTGTGTGTGTGTGTGGCTTTTCATCCCCCTATGTAAGTGTGTGTGTGTGTCTTTTCATCCCCCTATGTAAGTTTGTGTGTGTGTGTGTGTGTCTTTTCATCCCCCTATGTAAGTTTGTGTGTGTGTGTGGCTTTTCATCCCCTATGTAAGTGCGTGTGTGTGTGGCTTTTCATCCCCCTATGTGTGTGTGTGGCTTTTCATCCCCCTATATAAGTTTGTGTGTGTGTGTGTCTTTTCATCCCCCTATGTAAGTTTGTGTGTGTGTGGCTTTTCATCCCCCTATGTAAGTGTGTGTGTGTGGCTTTTCATCCCCCTATATAAGTTTGTGTGTGTGTGTGTGTGTGTGTGTGGCTTTTCATCCCCCTATGTAAGTGTGTGTGTGTGGCTTTTCATCCCCCTATATAAGTTTGTGTGTGTGTGTGTGTGTTTTCATCCCCCTATGTAAGTTTGTGTGTGTGTGGCTTTTCATCCCCCTATGTAAGTGTGTGTGTGTGGCTTTTCATCCCCCTATGTAAGTGCGTGTGTGTGTGGCTTTTCATCCCCCTATGTAAGTGTGTGTGTGTGTGGCTTTTCATCCCCCTATATAAGTGTGTGTGTGTGTGGCTTTTCATCCCCCTATGTAAGTTTGTGTGTGTGTGGCTTTTCATCTCCCTATGTAATTGTGTGTGTGGCTTTTCATCCCCCTATGTAAGTGTGTGTGTGTGTGGCTTTTCATCCCCCTGAGTGTGTGTAGTTTTTCAACCCCTGTGCATCTGGCTTTTCAGACCGAGAGTGCATGTGCACACATGGTTTTTCATCCCCATGTGCATGCGTGCGTGCGTGCGTGTGCGCACGGCTTTTCATCCCCCTGTATGCGTGTGTGACTTTTCATACCCGTGTGTGTGTGGATTTTCATCCACCTCTGTGTGTTTGTTTGGTTTATCATCCCGTGTGTCTATGTGGCTGGCTTTTCATCCCCCCAGTGTGTGTGTGTCTATGTGGCATTTCATTCCCCTGAGTGCGCACGCGGGGGTGTTTGTCTCTTCATCCCCCCAGTGTGTATGTCTGTGTGTCTCTTTATCCCCGTGTGTGTGTGCGTGCCGGGGTGTGTCTCTTCCCCCTCTATCTGTGCGTGCCGGGGTGTGTCTCTTCCCCCTCTATCTGTGCATGCACGCACCTCTTCATCCCCGTGAGGGTACGTGAGCGTGCGGGTGTGTCTCTTCATCCCCATGTGTATTTGGGTGTGTGCTCGCGGCGTCTCTTCATCCCCGTGTGCGCACAAGTGGGTGCGTCTCTTCATCCCCCTTTACGTGTCTTCGCGGGTGGGTGAGTCTCTTCATCCCCCTTTGCTTGTGCTCGTGGGTGGGTGCGTCTCTTCATCCCCCTTTGCGTGTGCTCGTGCATGCGTGCGTCTCTTCATCTCCCTGTCTGTGCATATGCGCGTGGCTCTTCATCCCCGTGTGGGTGCGTGAGCATGCAGGTGAGTCTCTTCATCCCCGTGTGCACACGCCTCTACATCCCTCAGTGCATGCATGGGTATGGGTGCGTGCGCGTCTCTCCATCCCCCTGTGGATGTGGGCGTGCCTCTTTATCCCCCCCCCTCCTCTGTGTGCGCGCACCTCTCCTCATCCCGGGCGTGTACATGGCTGGCTATTCATCCCTGGGGAGGGGGGGGAATGTGTGTGTGGCTAGCTATTCATCCCCGGCAGGGAGTAGGGGGGCGTGTGCATGGCTGGCTGTGTCTCTTCATCCCCCTCTATCTGAGCATGGCTCTTCATCCCCAGGTGTGCTTGTGCCTCTACATCTCTCTGTGCATGCGTGTGCACGTCTCTCCATCCCCCTATGGGCGCACCTCTTCATCCCTCCTCTCTGAGCGTATGTGTGCGCGTTTCTTCATCCCGGGCGTGTGCGTGGCTGGCTATTCATCTCCGGCAGGGGGGCGTGTGCGTGGCTGGCTGTGTCTCTTCATCACCCATCCATGTGCGTGCACGCACCTCTTCATCCGCGTGTGGGTGCGTGAGCGTGAAGGTGTGTCTCTTCATCCTCGTGAGTGCACATGCCTCTCCACCCACCCCCCCCCCCGGGCATGTGCCTGTGGCTGGCTAGTGTGCGTGTGTGTGTGTGCGTGTGTGTGTGCGTGCGTGCGCCTGTGGCTGGCTAGTGTGCGTGTGTGCCTGTGGCTAGCTAGTGTGTGTGTGTGTGTGTGTGTGCGTGCCTGTGGCTGGCTAGTGTGTGTGTGCGTGCGTGCGTGCCTGTGGCTGGCTAGTGCGCGTGTGCGTGCGCGTACCTGTGGCTGGCTAGTGTGTGTGTGTGTTTGTAAGTGCGTGCCTGTGGCTGGCTAGTGCGCGTGTGCGTGCGCGTACCTGTGGCTGGCTAGTGTGTGTGTGTGTTTGTAAGTGCGTGCCTGTGGCTGGCTAGCTGCATGCCTGGGCTGCTAGTGTGTGTGTGCGTGCGTGCGTGTGTGTGTGTGCGTGCGTGCCTGTGGCTGGCTAGTGTGTGTGTGTGTGTGTGTGTGTGCGTGCGTGCGTGCCTGCCTGTGGCTGGCTAGTGTGTGTGTGTGTGCGTGCCTGCCTGTGGCTGGCTAGTGTGTGTGTGTGAGTGTGTGTGTGGCTGGCTAGTGCGAGTGCCTGTGTGCGCGCCTGTGGCTGGCTAGTGTGCATGTCTGTGCGCCTGTGGCTGGCTAGTGTGTGTGCATGTGCGCGTGTGTGTGCGCGCGCGCGTCTGTGGCTGGCTAGTGTGAGTGCCTGTGCGCCTGTGGCTGGCTAGTGTGTGTGCACGTGCGCGTGTGTGTGCGCGCAATTCATACCCAATGTTTCTGGAGATTCACTGCACGCCCTTCCTGAGAAAGTAGATACCTCTGTGACAGATCTTTAAAGGTTTTATTGGCCAGTCAATATACATCACATAATAGCAAATGGGCTTCACCGGTTTCAGCATTTGGTAGGGGAGTTCTGCAACTCTAGGCCACCTGAGGGCACCAGTGCATAGAATTTTTTTTTAAACTACCTTGAAAGACCAAAAACACATATTCCATATATTAAAAAAACAGGCTGAAGGAAGCCCAAATGACTTGGGGCATCATGAACTGTTGCTGTGGGAGAGGCTATTAAAGTTAAAAAGGCATATTTTAAAAAATAGAATGGAAAGCAGGCCCAAATAGGAAACAGGATAGGCATTAGCAAGGTAAATGTAAAGCATTAATAAAGCTGACAAAAAAAAATTTTGAATAAGCTTTCCAGGGACCCAAAAAATGTAAAAAACATTTCTTCTAAGTATATTAAAAGCAAGAAGCCTACTGGAAAAATAAATTGAGCCACTATATGTCCAGGGTTTAAAAAGGGGCACTCAAAGACGACAAAGCATTCATTTAGTTTTTCAGTAATGGCTTCATTTCATTCTTCACTGAAGAGGATATTAGGAAGTGAAGCAAATCAGTGGAGCATCTATTAGAAAAAGTTGACAGGCTGCATTGCATCAAATCACCAGAACCTGATGGTATTCATTCCAGAGTTCTTATGAGGCTGCAGATCTACTCCTGCTAATCCTTAACATATTAAAATCTGCCAAGATACCTGAAGTCTTGAGGGTAATATAATGCCAATTTTTGCAAAGGGCTCCTGAGTGATCCAGGAAACCTAATGTTGGTGCTAGACAAAATGGAAGAATATATATAAGAAAAATTACTGAGCAGGATAGACAGTTTAATGAGGAAAAGCCAACATGGTTTTAGCAAGCCTAACAGACTTCTTTGAATGTGTAAAACATGAATAAGGGTGAGCTGGTCAATATAGTGTATCTGGATTTTTAAAAGGCATCTGAGAAAATCCAACATGACAGACTCCCCAGGAAATTACAAAATGTCATGGCACAGGAGCCAATGCCCTATTGTAGACTGGTAACTGGTGAAAAGATAGGAAACAGGATTAAATGGTCGGTTTTCCCCAATGGAAAAAGTGAATACTAGAGTGCCTCCAGGATCTGTACTGAGATCATTTTTAACCTTTATAAATTATCAAGAAAAAGGATCAATGACTACGTGATAAAAATCTGCAAATGACAATTATTCAAAGTATTTAAAAAAAAAAAAGCCGACTGTGAGAAAATGCAGCATAACATTGTGAGACTGAGGGATTAGGCATCTAAATGGCAGATCCGCAAAGGCACATAACGAAAAATAATTCTAAACTATGTACACAATGCTGGGTTCTATATTAGGAGATATCACCTAGTAAAAGAACTGTGGGGTCATTGTGGGCAACACTGAAATCTTCAGCTCAGTGTGCAGCAGCAGACAAAGTTATGAATTATTTTGAAGGAATAGAAAAAAAAAAATGGGACCAACTCCTCTGTATTTATCCACTGTGCACAAAAAACAAAGCGGTAGCCGATCCAGTGAGCTGTGTAACAGTGACGACAATGGGAATCGGATGATCCGATTCCCATTGTCGTCACTTTTATCCACTGTGCAGCCATACCTGTGCTTAAAAAAAGGTAACAGAAAAAGGACAGAGAACAAAAATGATTACAAGGATGGATCTGCTCTATTATGAAGAAGGGCTAAACAGTTTAGGGTTTTCAGCTTGAAGAAGAGATATGAAAGGTTTATAAAATTTTGCAGGATATGGAACAGGTTAATAAGGAAAAGAGTAGGCTGAACACTTCCTGAAACTAACAGGTAGCAGATTTAAAACAAGTTCAAGATTTTTTTTTTCAGTGAATGCATAATTAAGCTATGGAACTTGCTGTTAGAAAATGCCTTTAAGCTAGTAGTGTAAGAGTTTACAAATTTGTTCAAACTTTTTAAAGGTGGATAGGTTCATTTAAAAAAAAAAAAAAAGCAAATAATGGAATTCTTCAGTTAAATGTCCACTAGCATGTATTATACCAGGGCATAACATAAGAATGGAAGGAATACCATGCTCGGTCATGCCAACAGTCCATCAAGCCCGGCATCCCGACAGTGGCTAGTCATGGTCATAGGATTTGCTAGGTAATTTGTCCTAATATGAAAGGTTGTTTCATGTTGCCTCTGCTATTACTGGCATTAGTAGTATGGGATCTACAGTATTTAATGTTTGGGCATTTGCCAGGTACTTGTAACCTGGATTGGTCACTGTTGGAAACAGGATGCTGGGCTTGATGGACCCTCGGTCTGACCCGGTATGGCATGTTCTTATGTTCTTAAGAAACTAAGTATCTGGCTAATGATTATTCTGTTAAGTCTCCTACGGCCTTGACCATAACTCTGGAAGATAAAAATTGACAGGGTTTGGGGTTGATGTGTACATGTGATGTGGTTTATGAATTAACTAGTCTCAGTTGTCTCGTTTTGCAGTATTGCTATGGAAGCAGTTGGAATGAGGGACAACAGTGATATAGATCCTTGCAGGATGAAAGGTTTTTTTCCTGAAAACTGCCCTTGTTCTCTTTGGCCAACAGGTGGGTATGTACCAGAGAAGAACAAGTAACAGACATAAATTGAGGATCCTGGCTGCAGTCATCCTGCCAGCAGGGACCCTCTGCCTGAGCTGCACAGGCTGAGGCCTCAGACTCCATGTCACAGCACTGCCATGCTTTTTTTTTTAAGCCTGCCTCACGGGGTTACTCCCTGCCTCATCTTGAGAGTCTCCTTACTCTTTTGCCGTGGCCATCATAGAACCTTGCCTTAACCCTTGTTTAGGTTTGTCTCTTTTTACCGCGACCTTCCTGTTCTGTGTGTTACTCTGTCTTGTGGTTGTCTTATACTGGGTTACCCTGTGTGTGTGTGGCCCTACTACTTTGACCTTTACCTTTGTGTTTTGTTATTAGCCTGTCTCTGTCCTGTGATGCATCCCCTCCTTTTCCATGATCAGCACTGCTCCAGTGGATGTCCTTTTGTACCCTGTGTGCATCTTCTGTTCAATTCCTGCTGGCCACCAGAACCTGAGAGCTCAACCCAAGGGGGAGGCTAGGTTCTGGTGGCAGGCAGAAGATCTAATCCTGCCCAGCCTTCTCTTGAAGAAGCCAGTTGTTCCAGTTCCAGCCCACTCCTGCCCTGGGGGGTTACTCTTAACTGGCACCAGTGCCCTGACAAGTTAATTTAGATGTTCAAAATTGTCACAACTAGACTAACAGCAATTAGGGACCTCTATTCAAATTTATTTTCTTCATTTTATGTCTATGCAAGATATCACTTCTAAACTGAACCCTCAGGTATCACAGCAATACATCTGAAGCACAAACATCAAGTACTTGCTGGAAAATGAATTTGCAAAACAACTCCATTAAATCTGGTAAATTCAAGCTTTCACAAAAAAAAAAAAAAAAAACCTTTTCCATTAACTTTTCCATTTCTTCAAAAGGGTGGTAAATCTACACAAACAGCAGTGCAATACCTAGGGGGAGCCCCTATCTTTTAAATAGGTATATTATAAAGAGCTCTGCAGTATTCAACATCTATTTAACTTTTCCCCTTGTATCTCATTTTTAACCTTTATCTACTATTAAAATCATTTTCTGAAGCAGAAAAAAAAACCAAGACTGATGAGTGCTTTTCTTTCTACAGAGTAAAGCTTAACCAACTGGCAACACCTACATAGCACCTACACAACACATTGTTTTGAAACCCTAGTACTACTCCTTTTGCTTTTAGAAGAAGAACATCACAAAACATGTGAAAGTTGTGTGAATAGAGAAATGCCCGCTAAAACATTCCCCATAACAAGAACATTTTTCTCTGGAATAGACTGATCAAATTAAATATGCTGGAACTCAAGGAATGGATGGAGCAGGGATACAGAACCATTCATCTCCAGGTCACAAGGTTCTAAGACAGCCTATTCTAATGGCCAAAAATACCACTTTATGTTCATAAATTGACTGGGTGGTCTCTGTCCAGTTCCTAGCAAACAAGCACCACTCACTGACCACCATACCAGCTGTCACTCATTGGCACATTAACTGGCAGTCTCATCAGAGGCAATCAGGACTGAACACCCACAGAAATGACAATACCCTCTTATCCAAGAAGTGATTTCATCACAAAGAGGCCAATGTACATTGCTAGGATGAGGGAAAAGGTAGCTTGCACAGCTACTGCTCGTACTGTACCTGTTCTGTGCTGGACCTGAGGCAATGTATATATACTTGTGTGGTTTGCACTGCTGCTGCCTGTTCTGAAGATGAGACTACATGTGTACCTTAACACTACCGTACCTTTTCTATGTTGGGACAATACACCGACTATGTTGGGACAGTGTTGGGACTATGTTGGGACTATGTTGGGACAGTACACCGACTTCTGCAAGTATCTTGCCTACGCCTTGTATATTCCTGTAAATAGTCCGTTGCAGTTTTTATTTATTGCTTTAATTCCTCCACCTCCTGCTCTTTGTATACTCCTCCTTGTTCGCCCTCCCTGTTCATTGTAATTTCTACCTTTAAAGTTACATTGTAAACCGGTATGATGTATGCATACTAATACCGGTATATAAAAGTTTTTTAAATAAAAAAATAAAATATGTGGGAGCAAGGGAGCTCACTCTGCTATCCATACTGTACCTGTTTTGTGGATAAACTTTAGTTTTCAGTGTTGTCAGGTATTTTACACACGCCCCCACACAACCTTCACTAACGAGAAAAGGTAAATCTTAAGAGGGACCTCAGAAGAAAAAAAACTCACCACAAAAATAAAGTCACTATTCAGATAAGCCAACTGAGTTTCCTGCCTAGAATGTAAGTTTAATTGAAAATCATATCCATATTTTTACACCCTTAACACCAATATTAGTTATGCACCATCATTGTTAAATGTTCATCTCCTAACTAAACAATGCCCTGAGCAAAGCTAGTGGCTGAAGCTAGAGTGCCTGTATCTCACTTCCAAACATTCTCCAAAGTCCATAAAACAATACACTCCTTCCCTGAATGTTATTTTAATTTAAACTACAGCCTGTGCTAAGGGTCAGGAAGCACCACCAGCCTTCCCTAAATGTGTAACAGATAGAAAAGCAAAGAAGCATGTGATTTTCAAAAAGCACCTATTTCAAATATCTGATGTGTATAATGCCCAAAAATTAGTCACATATGTATTAAGTTAATCTAATAAAATGCTATCATATACAATTTGCCTACTGGTCTTTATTCCAAGATTGCAACAAGATCAACATTTGGAAATCTCAGTTCTCATCCCTTCTTGTTAAAGAAATTCTTTCAGAAAGGATTTCTGTCATTCAGTCTCCTTTAAGCCAGAAGCTTGCCCTCACTTGTCTAGGACTGCTATTTCCAGAACCACAGGTAGGGATCTTAGAGAGGACCATAACCAGAATCAGAAGCTGCAACAGATAACTTGACAACAAGTAAGGAATGAAAAGAAATAAAAAATATGCACAAAGTTGAAATTTTTCCCCAATAATTTAAACACCTTTAAAAGAACACAAGCATGGGATTGGGAGCTAATTCAGACACTATGCTAAAAATGACAGATTGGTTTGAGATATTTCCGTTACAATCCTTAATTAAACAGGGTCCAGGGTTCAAGGTCCTAGGACCTAGAATGCTATCTAAAAAAAATAAAAACAGTCAGGTCACATTAAAAAAATGTAATCTAAGCTGCTAGACTTGCAAGGTGTGGCCTCTCTGAGATCTGAAAAGACCATTCTAACATCAACAATAAACAAGGTATAATTTTATATTCCTGAATGGCCATCCTTCCTGCTTCCGAACCACTCAGATCCACAAATATCTTTTCTGGGTATCCAGCCTCCTGGGTTTTGTTTTGTTTTTTTTTTTTTTGGGGGGGGGGGGGAAGTAAAGTAGATTCACCTGTCCAGCCAGTCTTCCAGCTGTTTTCCATTTTTATCATCTCACATATATTATCATGAAAGGTGGCAAAATCCACCCTAGATTATGGCTACCTTCTACAAGGATGAGACATACTCTGTACAAGTTTACTAGAATGCAAATGGGCAAAGCAATTTTTTTAAAATAAGGAATCAAATTCTCATACATCTGGCTACACTTGCCTGCTCATTAATCGGGTAGAAACCAAAACCCCACCCCCACAAAAAAATAGTAGCCCAATATTAATAGTACCATTTTCCCCTATTAACACAATTTAAACCAAACCACACATTAATTCACTGAACTCTCCAATCTGGATTTTACGGTCTTATAATTTAATACATTCAGCTACCTGCAGATACACAGTTTCACCTTTACAACACATCCTGGTACCCAGACAGCAGGAAAACTTACAAAGAGACAATGAATATGCTCATTTAATTACAACTAGAAATGCTGAGACACTTATCCAGGATCACAGACAGTGAAGGGGTGGATGTAGAACTGATAGACAAGGAGGTAAAGCAACTTGCTTAGTCAGAGTCAATGGTAAAGAAGATCTGAACTGGTTTGCTGTACTTTGCTAATTTAGTTTTAATGCATCAATGATCAAAACCACAAAGTTCAAAACAACTTGTGCAATTAAAATATTTATCTGCCTATAACATAACAATACTAAGCTGAGTACAGTAATGACCACAAAAATTGTAACAGGCAGTTGCCCTTAACATAGAATATGTCACTACTAAAAGTTAATACATGAAAGAGATTCTGCCAGGACTAGTCTCAGAATCAAACTAGTTTCATCGTCATTTTTTTTTTGCAGGGTGTACTAATAGCCACATTTCCTTCTGAACAGAACAAACAAACAAAAAAATCCGCAACCAGGAGGATACGAATGAAGGATGCTAAGCAACTACCGAGCGAAAGAACAGTTGCAAGCCTTTTTAAGTATTCAGCGTCACAAGCCAACCCTGGGTCTCCATCCTGACCCAGAGAAGACGAAGTAGTCCTCTGTGTGGCTGGCACAGTAAAAAGGTCCCATGGCATAGCAGACTGTGGCTGGGCTCTGCTAACTTAGCACAATACTGGCGCCAATACCGGTTCAGTTCAAAACAGTGATTTAACTGCCTTGTGCTTCCAAGGCGGGAGGGGGATAACTTGCGGGGAGCGGCAATAGCCCAACCTAACAGGCTGGGAGAGGAACATGGGAGAAAAGGGAGTGGATGTAAGGTCCTGTGTGGAAATTAGTATGCGCAGTTGGGCATGTCATTTACTATGTTACTGGGGCTGACACTCCCAGAGTCAAAGAGATCCAAGACATCTGCGACTTTACAGAAACATATCCCAAGTTTTCTGGTTGTGGCCCGTTCCCTTCTCCCAAATGAGAACCAAACCTCAACGGGGAGCAAGGCAGAAACCAGGAGCATAGATTAGTAACCATAAGAGGCGACTCACCGCATGTCTCCGTAGGGACCGCCGTAGCTCTCCATCCAAGGGTTCAGCTCGCTCTTCACACAGCCGGGTCCGGGGTACTGCATCCTGCTCAACGGGTACCAGGGATCGGGGGCCATTTCGCTGCTCTCCTGCGTTCCTTGGCTCCGGGAGTAGCCAAAGGAGTCGCTGGCCCCCGGGCCATAAGGCTGCGGCTCATCGCTGAAGAGCGGATGCCAGCTGGGGGCCGGTCCACAGTGGGCCACGTTGGAGAAGTCTCCGTAGCGGCACGGGCCCCCACCACCCCCACTCCAAGCGGACCCGCCATACTCCAGGGCACTCTCCAGCTTGATACGGCCTGGAGGAACCAGAGGCAGCGGGAAGCCGTACAGATCCTTGGCCGGGGGCTCGTCCAGGCCAGCGGGGGCTTTGTAGAGAGGCAGGCCAGGGGTCAGGTCGAGGGCCAGTGGCGGCGGGAAGGAGCCGACGGACTCCTCCTCGGGGCAGCTGCTGTCCAGCTGCCGGGCCCGCTTGTAGGCATCGTGATGCTCGGGGGCCCCAAACATGCAGTCCCCGCGCAGCTGCTCCAGCGCCTCCACGCTCAGCCCCATGGACACGGACATAGCTTTGCACAGCTCCTTAGCGCTCTCCGAAATGCTGGGGGCCGCCTCGGACTCCTCGGCTGCCGCCTCATCTCCCGCCGTGGCCGCCGGCTTGTCAGGTTCGCCGTCGCCCAGGATCTCCTTCAGCTCGCTGGAGAAGCCGTGTGCGCCCGTTGTCTCCTGCCCGCCGCCCGGGCGTCTTTCGCCCCCGAACGGGGCAGAGGAAGAAGAGGAAGTGACTGTGGAGGTTGCCGCCGGGCTGCCTCGCGCCTCCCCCGGCCCGGTCTCGCGCCGCGGAGGGGTCGCATCCGCGTGCTGCTGCGGCGCCGACCACGCGGGCGGGAGTAAGTGCGCGAGGGAAGGGGAGGAGGAGGAGGAGGGGGTAGGCAAGCTCGCGGGGCTCTGTTGCAGCGCCTCGCGCACGCTCTGGAACAGGTTCTCGAAGGCTCCGCGGATCATCTTGGCCGGCGGCTGCCCGTACACTCCGCCCAGCCCGATCTGGATCTCCATCGCGCCGCCGCAGCCGCTCGCTAACAGAAAACTTTCCGGCTCTGGGCTTCTTTTTCTCTCTCTCTCTCTCTTTTTTTTTTTAATCGTCCAATTTCCCCTCCGCCAGGAACGCGTCGCTCCTACGCCAGCCCCGCCATGCTGCTGCTGCGGCGGCAGCTCAGTGTAACCCCCAGCCGGAGTCCGAAGGAAGGAACGGTGTCAGGCGGAAAACTCAGCGCCCTAACGCCACTTCGCTGAGCCACTGCTTCCTTCCCTCACCGAGCACTTAGTGTAAAAGTTCAGACGGAGGGGGCGGGCGGAAGGCGGTGGCTGCAGCCCTTTGCCGCCGCCTCCTCCTCCGCCCAAGTGCCCGGCGCAGGCTCAGCTCTCGGGGGAGGGGGAGACAAGAGAGGCAGACACCGCCTCCCGGTCCCGTCCCCGGATCCGCAGGCGCGGCTACGGAACTCTCATCCCGCGGAGAGGAACGCTGGCATTGATAACGTGCACACATCTATGTGCAGACCTCCGGATCGCACTGACAGGCTGTGGGCCCCAGGTGCCGGTACAGTGCGAGCAAGCGCCGGCAGATCCCCTTCTCTCCCGCTTTCTTAAGATCCCAGGCGGCGTACCCGACAGACTAATGCAGCCTTAATACGAATTCCACTAATGAAGACACTTTAAAGAAAATGACTTGTCAGACAGTACTCTGTGTATTTTAGAGACAGGGCGAGATGTACTACTAACCGGCCAACAACCATTTTGTTTTATAGCTTCGCATTATAAAACCCTGTGTGAGACGGGGTCTGTGTGGTCTGCTCATTTAAAACGATCCTTAATTGACAGTACCAATCACTGCTGTCAGAGTGAAACCAGTTGCTTGCACTTTCTCTTTGGCAAGAGTACTTAATTTTGACACACAGCATCATTTTGATAAGCAAGGTTTTGGAGTCCTGTTTGGCTACTCTTCATAAGAACTGCCATACTGGGTCAAAACTAGGGTCCATCAAGCCCAGTATCCTGTTTCCAACAGTGGGTAATCCAGGTCACAAGTACCTGGCAAAATCCCAAAGGGTAGATAGATCCCATGCTGCTAATCCCTGGGATAGCACCCAGGTAGAGAGTGCATTAAACTAGGGCAAGAGTACATTGTAGAAATCTCATCTTTATGTACCTTTCCTCATTCCAAATCACATCAAATCTTCCCTGATGTGTACTGTGCTGTTCCTATCGCTGACTGTGCATGTAAAACTGGCCTCCAAATCCTAGACCACCACCAAAACTTCACCTTGAGTTACTAGTTGACCCTCCTACAGTGGTATAAATAGTTGACTAATATGAGACTTATTTAATGTGTGTTGTGGTAAAATACCTATGCCAAGCGCTAAAACAGCACGCATTGTGGTAATTCAAATTATCCTAACCATGCCCCCTTTTTTATCACAGATGCTATTCATGCAAAAATTATAGCAAAATGATGAATCTGTGAGGTAACACAAACCCCTGCAAAAAAAAAAAAAATACACATAGAACCTTGCCATTCCATACAATCACAGCGCTAATGCTCAGGAATCAAATAGCATTCTTTTTTATAAGAGGCAGCAATACAAATATTACACCAGGCCCCAGAACACTAATTAACCATCTTATGGCAAAGAGAACAAGCCGGACTGGTACAAATCCCTACACGTTAAAGAACTACTGCCCCTCAGTCACACACTGGCAGAACACAGACTGACCCTTATCTAATAGAGAAATAAGGGACTACAAATTAGAAACCAAAACATGCAAACAAAACCAAAATAGAAAGCCTAAGAAACCAGACTCTGAACAGTGGAACTCTAAAGAAAGAGCAAAATACAAATACATAAGAAATGCATATTCTCAAAGATGGCATATTCGAACTGCTAAAAAAAAATATTTTATCTTTGTCTGATCTTTTCATTCTTCTAATCAGTTGGTCCTGGTCTCCTTTTTCCACTTTTCCCTTAACAGCCTTTTCCTAATTCTCCAGGGTCACTCTTCTCCTTGTGTTTCTTCTCTCATCCTATCTTCTTTTCTTCCTGCCTTACACACATACTGTCTTGCTCTCATATGCTCTCTTTTCTCATAAAAAGCTCCCATTCTCCTAATAATTCCTAACATTCTGTTTGCATTTTTGACCGATGCCACAGATGATTTCAAAGTATTTTCTACTATGATGCCCAAGTCCTTTTCTTGGGTGATAACTCCTAATATTGAACCTAACATCTCTCTCCAACATAGGGAAGCAAGACCAGCAGCTCGCTCCCCATTTACCCCCCCCCCCCCCCCCCTGTTCAGAAACACAGCAACATCAATATGGCTTTAAAACAAGGCCGCAGTTTATTACATCGTGCCCCTCTTCACTTACCACCGCGTTCCAGTGGTAAGACTACCGACACGCCCCCATCTCTTACCCCGCCATGGCACCAGTGAGGGTAAGTGTGCGGCCTGAGCATCGCCCCCCCCCCCCTTGCTCTTAGGCCTTCCCTTGTAGTAGCCCCAAACTACACGAGCATTCCCCCCCTGCAATGTCCTTCACAATCCAATACAACACATTACAACTTAGGGCTTGGGTTTTCCGCCACAAACAAAGACAACCCGGTTGCCTTTGTTCCCCCACTGCAGCCATCCATCTAATGCATTTGTTGCTCAAATCCTTCCTCCAGGGCATTCTTGAATAAATCCATAACAATGTCCGAAAGTTGTTCTCCGTCGCCCAAGAATAAACCCCCCAATACCTCCCACGACCAATTGTGCCTTACCCAAAAACCGTCCTGTTGAATCAACCATTTGCCAATTTGGCGATTCAATTTTTTGACACCTTTGCGCCATAAGGGCTCCGTACGGTGTCGGACCAGCCCACCTTCGTACCTGGGATTCTGTTTATAATACTTGCCAAATCCTTTCATATGATCGCTACCAATTCATGGCATGACACATTACCAATGTCGTTTCCCCCCAAATGAATAATCATTAGCCGTGGAGCAGCCCAAATTTTAACCCGCCCTTGGAGGAAAGAGAGCAACTCCCCCCAATGCATGCCCCCTTTTCCAAACCAACGCATAATCCACCGGCTGGTATTCAAATTCAGATGTTCACCATAAGGCTTTTTCGCGGCTCTTCGCTGTGCACGGTGAACAAAAGAATGGCCCACGACCCAGGTACATTCTCGGTTAGATGTAACCACTTCCATGTCTGCTAAGCAAAGAACTGGATTAGCCAACACAGTAAGAGCCCCACCCCCACCCCAATTTGTCACTTCCGCCCATACGACCGGAAAGCCGCTGACTTCCAGCGTCCTATTGTTTGAATCCGCTGAGCAGACCACCCTAACTCCGCCGCCGAGGTTGCTGCTCCTATTTGAAAGGAATGCGGTGAGTACGTCCCCGCTTCCCACCCTAATCCCTCCACACGAGCAAATTGAAAAATGGTTAACGGTAAACCATCCTCGTGAACTAAAAAGAAACCCCCAATTTCCGGCCTTATCCGCACGAAAGCTTGTGTGCCCCGCACCTGACATGCAAGCTCGTCACGCGCCTGTACCAAAGAAATCCAAAACCCTTTTCGTTTTTGACCGTCTTGGATTTCTGAATACACAAAGTCACATGGTGCTCATAAACCCAAACATCTTGGGCCCTCAACCCTATCCCATCCTTGCTCACCTTTGATCTGGCGCCCCTTCGCTGACCCTCAAGGCTCCAAAAAAGCCAAGGAGAACACAGCTTGAAACAGCAAGACCTCGTACCTAGACCGGCACACCACCGCCAAGTGCTCCGCTATTTTCAACAGGTCTAAATACCAGATAGGTCTCCGTTTATCCCCTTGCCCCACATACCCTCAATCCCATCCCCCTAAAACTCATCGTACAAAAAACTGCTAATCGGGTTTCCCCAGCCCCCCAGTTTCTGAAAAAATGCAAAACCCGCTAATTTGTATCGCACAGATGCCAACAAGTAACCCGACCCCTTTGCCCACAAGATAAACTGTACCACATCACCCTCTTGCACTACCCCCCTCCCTTTCCACCCCAAAGTCTGCAAAAAACGAGACACCGCTCCTCTGCCTGCCAGATACAATCTCCAAGTAGCCGGTGCCAGGGATTGTCGGATCAAGTTCCACGTGTCATCCTGCCAAGTTGCCAAAAGTGCTCTGGGAAAGACTCTCCTTGCAAACTTGCCTGAGGAGACTCAGCCCTGAAGACGTCCCACATGAAACGAGAAAGAGCATCGGCAATCAAGTTCATGTTACCAGTCACATGCCTCACTGTGATAGTTACACTCCATCGCATACATAGGAAGACCATCTCCCTCAGCAGAACCGACACCCTTGAACACCTTGCTGACTGTCTGTTGACCACCTGAACCACCCCTAAATTATCACACCACCACACTACTTTCTTGTTCTGCAACCCATTCCCCCAAATCGTTAAAGCTACTATTATAGGGAAAAGCTCCAAGAATGTAATATTTCTTGTCAGCCCCTCGGACACCCACTCCCCTGGCCACCGCTCCACGCATCACTGCCCCTGGAAATACAAGCCGAAACCAGTCGCTCCAGCAGCATTGGAATACAATTCCAAGTCCTCGTTCGATATCTCTGCCTCCTGCATCATGCATACTCCATTAAACGAATCTAAAAAACCCTCTCAAACCCCCAGCTCATCCTTCACCTCTTGCGTAACTCAAATTTATTTATTTATTTATTTAACATATTTCTATACCGGTCTTCATGAAGGGATTCATAACAGACCGGTTTACATGGAACTTGGGGATTAACTGGTTAACCAAACAAGAACGCCGAAGCAAAGTTACATATAACAAGGAGAATGAACTTGGGGGCTATAGTAGCCTGGAAGTAGAAAGACAGAAAAAAACTAGTGGTAAAATACATATGAAGGGTACTGGTATTGGTGCGAACGTCCCGTCAATTGAGCTGAGTCTGAAATGACACTTTTGGAATTAGGGGAAGGCTTGGAGGAAAAGCCAAGTCTTAAGTTTTCTTCGGAAAGTAAGAAAGCAGGGTTCCAGTCTTAGGTCAGTCGGCAATTTGTTCCAAAGGACTGGGCCCGTTATGGAGAATGCACGTTCTTTGGTGGAAGTTAGGCGGGTGGATTTAGTAGGTGGGACTAGTAGGGTTCCTTTATATGCTTCTCTGATGGGTCTTGCAGAAGAGTAGAGTTTGAAAGGGATCTGAAGGTCTAGTGTGAGCTGACTGTGGATGGTTTTGTGGATCATAGTGAGTGTTTTATGTAGGATTCTGTATTTTATTGGCAGCCAGTGTAGGTTTCGGAGAATGGGGTGATGTGAGCTCGCCGGTTGGTGTTGGTTAAGATTCTGGCTGCTGCATTCTGGAGCATCTGTAGTGGTTTGGTGGCGGAGATAGGGAGCCCCAGGAGTAAAGCATTACAGTAGTCAGTTTTTGAGAATAACGTTGACTGAAGGATGGTTCTGTAGTCCTGGAAGTGAAGAAGGGGTTTGAGTCTTTTCAGAACTTGAAGCTTATAGAAACAATCCTTAGTGATGTTGTTGATTGATTTCTTTAGATTTAGATGATTATCTAGGATTACTCCTAAATCTCTTGCTTGAGATATCTGTGGGTCAGGGACTGTTTGATCGGTGTTGGCCGGGTGGTCAGGGGAGATAAGAAGGATTTCTGTCTTGGCTGCATTGAGAACCAGGTTCAGGCTGGTGAGGAGGCTGTTGATGGACTTAAGGCAATTTTCCCAGTAGGTAAGCATTTTTGGAAGAGAATCTTTTATGGGGATCAAGATCTGCACGTCATCTGCATAGAGGTAGTGTATTAAATTTAGGTTTGTGAGCAAATGACAAAGGAGCAGTAAGTAGATATTGAAAAGGGTAGGGGATAAAGAAGAGCCTTGGGGGACGCCTAGTGTTGACTTGTAACTTGGGGATTCTTTGTTATTAACTCTGACCTTGCAGCTTCTGTTGTTGAGAAAAGAGTCGAACCATCTTATGGCGAGTCCAGATAATCCGATGTCTGAGAGACGGTTTAGAAGGATGGCGTGGTTCACCCTATCGAAAGCCGCAGAGATATCTAGGAGGACCAGTAGGTAAGAAAGCCCTTTGTCAAGGCCCATAAGAATGTGGTCTGATAGGGAGATGAGAAGGGTTTCTATCCTGGATGATTTCCGGAAGCCGTACTGGGAAGAGTATAGTATTTTATGTTCCTCAAGGTAGTCAGAGAGTTGTGTGTTCACTACTTTCTCTGTGAGCTTCGCTAGAAAAGGGAGGTTGGATATAGGTCTGAAATTGGAGAGTTCTTTTGTGTCCAAGTTGGGTTTCTTCAAGAGGGGTTTGAGGGACGCCGTTTTTAGCTCATCCGGGTAGATTCCATGGGCTAGGGAGCAGTTTATGATGTTAGCTAGTGATCTGGAGATAGTGCTTGGGATGAGGAGCAGAAGTTTAGTTGGAATGTGGTCCGTCGGATGGCTGGAAGGTTTCAATTTCTTGAGGGTGGATTCTATCTCCAAGGGGGTAGTGGGCTCGAAGGAGTTGAGGGTGGCTCCAAGGCAATGGGTAGAGTTGGGGTTTAGGGCAGGGGGTATTGGGTTGGTGGGGAGAAGTGCTAGTGTGTTTGTAATTTTATCCTGAAAGAAACGTGCTAGTTCATTGGCTTTGGATTGAGCCTGTTCGTCTGGGATGGTTGGAGCAGAGGGTTTTGTGAGTTGGGATACGTAGGAGAACAAAGCCCTGGCATCATATTGTATATCGTGGATTCTGCTTGCATAAAAATCTTTTTTTGTCTGTAGAAGAGAGTTCTTGTAGAGATGGAGGGTGCGTTTATAATCGGATAGTGTTGTGGTGTTGGGGTTCTTACGCCATGCACCTTCCTTGTGTCTGAGGTCTAGTTTCATCTGTTTAAGTTCTGGGGAGAACCAGGGTTGTTTCCTTTTTTGTGACCAATTGATGATTTTCGTTGTTTTAGGGCAGAGTTTATTGGCTATTGACTCCGTGATACTGCTTCAAGAGAGAATGGCTGAGTTGGGGTTGGAGATATCCAGGTTAGGGAGTTCTTTAGACAGCTGTACACTAAGGGTGTCGGAGGCACATGGTTTCCGGAATTGGATGGTAGAGTGTGGTTGAGGTTTAACGGGGTTTACTTGAGTCGTGAAGGTAGTAGATATCAGGGAGTGGTCTGACCAGGGGACGGGGGTGCAATCTGGGAAGTTATTGTATGACAAATTTGAGTTTATGAAAATGAGGTCGAGCGTGTGTCCTCCTTTATGGGTTGGTTTATTGATGATTTGTTCAAAGCCCATAGCCCTGAGTGTGGAGAGGAAGGTTTCACAGTTGGGAGAGAGTGGTGAGGTGTCAACATGTAGATTGAAGTCCCCCAATATCATGGCCGGTGAGTCTGTGTTGATGTGTTTGGCGATGGTTTCTATGAGTGGGGATGCATCGGTGTCAAGTAATCCTGGTGGAGCGTAAACTAGAAGAATTTGAATATGTTTTGACGTGAACAGTCCTAGTTCCAGTTTTTTTGAGGAGGTCTTGACTGGTTGCTGGTTGAGATGGAGTTCTTTCTTGGTGGCTAGGAGAAGCCCTCCTCCTCTTTTTTTGTGTCTTGGGATTGAGAAGAGGTCGTAGAGGTGTATTGGTAGTTGGTTTATCAGGGGAGTGTCAGAACTTTTTAACCAGGTTTCTGTGATGGCACAGATGTCTGGTTTGGAATCCAGCAGATAGTCATTGAGGATGTGTAAGGGACTGAGCGTTGAAGAGTGACAGAGTGAATATTGTGAGTCCTAATAGCTGGGTGAGGGGTGAAATCATGATTGGGATGAGTGATCTCTTAGTATGGCTCAGGGTTCGTTGTAAAAGCCTCGAGTGGTGAGTGTGGTGATGATGAATGATAGGGATGGGGTAGGTTTGCATAGTGCCTCCACGGTTGTGCAGGAAAGGAGGATTGTTGTGTGTATGAGCTGAATATAGTGGTCTTTGGGACTCCTGTTTTGAGTTGTTCTTGGAGGTGATTGTTGGTGATTGGATGAGATAGCTGGGAAGTTCTTGTGTATAGAGAATTGTTAGAGAGAGTTGAAAGAGGTTTGTCTAATGTGGTTGATTGGAGTTTAAGCTGGAGCGGTGAGATTCTGGTGGTGGAACGTTAGGAGCAGGATGGGTATTGGGAGCGTGTCCTTCTGATGAAGCGTGGGTTGAGCATGTTGTGGGTTGCTTGGGAGCATTGAGAATTAGTCGGTCTGGAAGATGATGGGAGAATGGGGGTGCTTGTAGGTGTTGGCCGCGACTGGATGAGTGTTGGAAGAATGCCTGAGGAAAGCTAGGAGTGGGTTGATGATGGTAGATGTTGGAGAGTGATGAAAGGCGAGTGCTGGATAGGTGCAGCGTTGAGTGTAGGACTGCTAGATGAAAGCTGGCAGAGGCTGGGTGGGGCTGAATGACAAGAAGGAGGCTGGAGAATACTGAGTGTAGGTTTGGAGGTGTTGTTGTCAGGGAGTGGTGGCCAGCAAGGAGGTTTAAGTCTTGGGGGCTCACAAAGGGGCGCACTAAGGGGCAAGCCCCTTAGGTCACGCTCATTCGGGCACGCGACGCCACTGGCGTCGCAGCAGATTTAAAGTGCCTGAGTTGGCTCCTTATTGGCCGGCTGTAGTAGTGTGGGTGCGGCGAAACTCACCACTGTTTCCTGCTTCCTGCTCTCTTCAATAGCCTCGGGGCTATTTCTTATTAATTTAATTTCCCTTCGCTGGGAGGTGGCTCTGTTCCGCGCAGCTCACCCTCGGGGGTGAGCGGGCTCTTGCCCCGAATGGGCTGCGCCGATCGCGCGAGCCCTGGCGGAAGGAGTGGCGAGGTGAGGCGAGGTCTATTGCTGGGCTGGGAGGGCGGCGAAAGAGAGGGGTCACCGGCGTCGCAGCAGATTTAAAGGGCCTGAGTCGGCTCCTTATTGGCCGGCTGTAGTAGTGTGGGCGCGGCGAAACTCACCGCTGTTTCGTGCTTCCTGCTCTCTTCAATAGCCTCGGGGCTATTTCTTATTAATTTAATTTCCCTTCGCTGGGAGGTGGCTCTGTTCCGCGCGGCTCACCCTCAGGGGTGAGCGGGCTCTTGCCCCGAATGGGCTGTGCCGAACGCGCGAGCCCCGGCGGAAGGAGTGGCGAGGTGAGGCGAGGTCTATTGCTGGGCTGGGAGGGCGGCGAAAGAGAGGGGTCGCCGGCGTCGCAGCAGATTTAAAATGATGACTGGCCTTTACCCAAACAGTTCTGGCTGACAGTCTGCGGATGAACGCCCGACCCATCGGAATAACCCGGCATGCAAAATTAAGGGAACCAATCAAGGATTGCATCTGCTTCAGAGTCACTTTAACCGATCCTCGGACCAGCCTCACCAATTCTCTCAACTGAACTACCTTCTCAGACGGCAACCTTGACACCATTGCTACCGAATCCAGTTCAATTCCTAAGAAAGTAAGCTTAGTAACTGGCCCTTCCATTTTTTCCTGCGCAATGGGCACTCCTAAGAACCTAGCTACCTCCAGGAAACCTGTTAACTGATGCTGACAGACACTTGACCCTTTTGGTCCCACAAAAAAGAAATCGTCCAAGTAGTGTAACATGGCTTCACAACTGTTGTACTGCATAGTGGCCCATTGGATAAAAGTGCTAAAGGCCTCAAAAGAGCGCGCACGAAATCGCACAACCCATGTGCAAACAACGATCCACAAAATAGCCTCCTTCAAAATAGAAACCCAGTAGAGGGAAGCTCAAAGGGTTAATTGGTAATAGCCCGAAAGCGGATTCTATATCCGCTTTGGCTAGCAATGCCCCAGGCCCAGCACTACGCACCAAAGCTATCGCCTAATCGAAGGAAGCATATTTCACCGTACACTCTCGTCACGGAATAAAGTCATTTACAGACGATCCCTCCGGATATGATAAATTCAGGATCAACCTAAATGTGCCCGGCACCTTCTTTGGGATGACCTCCAATGGCGACAAATGCATCCTATTAAAAGGCCGAGCATCGAAAGGCCCCGCCACCCTCCCTAATTGAATTTCCGCATGTAACTTTTCCCTCGCTACATCCAACATTCTATAAGCTGATCTAGAATTCCTCGCTCTCCCCCCGGACCCTCGCATGGGATATGAAACCCAACGCTAAACCCAACACTCAACAACGCAGCCGCCGCTGAATCCGGATAACACCGCAACCTCTCCTTTAAGGCGGAGAGCTGTATCGGTGAATCCGCCTTATGATAGAGGGCTTCATAGTTTACCACCCTTGTTAAGGGCAGTATTCTGTCCTTGTGTTGCGTTCGTGCCTATTCTCCCCCTCACTCCACCCCCTCTACCTTAGTGGCGACTCCCTTCGGGTCTGACGGACAGATGCTGCCGCGGCTTCTCCTTGCCATACTTCCTGGAATCCCCGGGCTGGCCTGATGCTGCGGATCCGCCAAGTTCCTGATGACGTAAGGGCGCACGCGCGTGCTCCAGAGTTTGTACCGGCAAGGGCGCGAACCTCGAGGACGTCCCCCCGTAGTGACGTCACCCGCTTCCAGCTTAAAAGGTCTTTGCTTGCAATCACGAATCGAGTTAGCAAGAGGAATTCTTTCTCCGCTGCGCCTCCACCAACTTACCTAGGAGTACCCGCTCCTTGGGGGCCCCACTCTCTCTTCTTGATTTCAGATTGCTAAGACGGGATCCGGTACTCGCTTCACAAGGGCCTACGTCCCTGAATGCTTAGAAGACTCCTTACTACCTGGAAGCGATCGCAGACGTGAACATTGTGAGTTCCATTACAGATAGGAACTGGTACTCACTCCACGAGGGCCTATGTTCCTAATCTCCAAAGACTCCCTTCTGTCTAAGACAGAAGGGAGTCTTTGGAGTTGGTTGGTTGGTGATCACCCTCGGACACGGTGATCACCAACCAACCAACTCCCCACACATCTCTACGATCTCCATACCCAGACCCAAAAAAAGAGGAGGAGGCCTCCTCTTAGCAGCTAAAAAAGCCTTCGGTCTTGCCCTTCAAGCCACCAACACTTACTACAACATAGAAACTGCCTTCTTCAAATCTAACCACCTTCAAGTCTGTTTAGTCTATGCCCCTCCTGGCACCCTTGAATCCAACCCCTCCCCTATCATTGAACTCGTAGCAAAACACATGAACACATCCAAACCTGCCATCATTCTAGGCGACTTCAACCTGCACGTTGACGCCTCGCCTCGATCACAAAACTGCGAAACACTCCTATCCTCTCTTAATTATCTAGGTTTCTCTCAAATTGTGAACAGCCCTACACACAAAGCCGGACATACCTTAGACCTTATCTTCATTAACGATGGTATCTCTCTCTCTGCCAACCCCACAAGCCTACCTGTCCCATGGTCGGACCATCAACTCATCTCCACTAAGCTAGAGATTAAGGACCTCCCTCCTCTCTCCTTCCCGAAAACTACCATACAATTCAGAAAACCATGCTCATCGGAAGTCCTCAACGCACACCTTGCCAAAGAACTACCCCGCCTCAAACTTTCAGACGCAGACACAGCCATCACATCATGGTTCAACGTCACCTCAAAAGTCGCTGAGCAAACATGTCCCACTTCCACCAAAGTTCTACGCTACCCGTCTCAAAGCAGGAAACCATGGTTCACCCCTGAACTTAAGGCTCTCAAACAAGACCTTAGAAAGAAAGAACATTGCTGGAGGAAAACACCGTCCACTGCAACATTAGCAGCCTAAAAAACTCTTCTTAACTCCTACAGAACCTCCATCCTCAAAACAAAGAAAGACTTCTTCGCCAAGAAAATTCACCACTTCATCTTCGACTCTAAAGCCTTATTCTCTTATGTTTCTGCACTCACCAAACCTTCTCCCCCCATCATCCCCGATAACCTAGCCCTCGACAAAGCCACTGAACTTTCAATCTACTTCGAGAAAAAAATCTCTGACCTTACTGCCACACTCACCGCTCTTCCCGCTTCCCCCTCTCCCCGCACCATCACCCTCCCGCCTCATCAAAACTCAATGCTAGAATGCTTCGAACCAACATCAGCGATGGAATTGAAAACATTATCAAAAAGCTGAAACCAGCGACTCACCCTGCCGATCCTATTCCCACCAACCTTCTCTGTAACATCTCAAACACTATCTCAAAACCTATCGCTGATATTATTAACCTCTCATTAACCCAAGGCCTAGTTCCAGACCAAATAAAGCTTGCAATCCTCAAACCTATACTAAAAAAAACCAACCTGTCCCCCACTGACCCAGCTAACTTCCGCCCAATAGCCAATCTCCCCATGATGGCTAAAATTAAGGAGAAAATCGTCAAAAACAGCTATCGGACTACCTTGAGGAAAATCACATCCTGTCCCCCGCACAACATGGATTTTGGAAGACATTTAGCACAGAAACCCTTCTGATTTCCCTGGCCGACAACATCCTTATAAACATGGAAAAAGATCAATCTTACCTACTAGTACTTCTCGATATATCTGCTGCCTTCGATACGGTGAACCATGCTATTCTCCTAGAACGACTAACAGATATTGGCATCAAGGGATCAGCACTCAGTTGGTTCATCTCCTTCTTGTCCAACAGACGCTATAAAGTCAAGATTAACAACAAAGAATCCCCAGCTGTCCATTCCAACATGGGTGTCCCTCAGGGATCCTCCCTATCACCCACTCTCTTCAATATCTACCTACTTCCGCTATGCCACCTTCTTTCTAAACTTAATCTTTCCCATTACCTTTATGCAGATGACGTCCAGATAATCATTCCTATCACAGAATCACTGCAAAAATCCATTAATCACTGGAACAACTGTCTACAAGCAATTAACCACCTACTCACGTCTCTCAACTTAGTTTTGAACACCAACAAGACGGAGATCCTCATCATCTCCCAAGACAACATTGACACCCACCTTACCTTACCGACCACCTCTCATCCAACCATACCAACGTTCAATCACTCCCCTTATGTCAGAGACTTAGGCGTCACTCTGGACAACCAGCTCAACCTTAGAAAGTTCGTGAACTCCACCACTAAGGAGTGCTTCTTTAAACTTCAAGTCCTCAGAAACCTAAAACCTCTCCTTCACTTCCAAGACTTCAGACTGGTACTTCAATCAATCATATTCTCAAAACTGGACTATTGCAACTCCCTGCTCCTCGGTCTACCAGCTAACCACACAAAACCCCTTCAGATGGTTCAGAATTCTGCAGCCAGGCTCCTCACCAATACCAAAAAAAGGGAACACATCACCCCTACCCTTCAGAGTTTACACTGGCTCCCCATTAAATTCAGAATCCTCTTCAAGGTACTCACAATCATCCACAAAGCTATTCACAACCTCACCACTCTCCACACTGCCTCCCAACTAAAACCACATACTTCATCCAGACCAATCAGATCTGCCTACCAAGACACCTTGTACGCCCCACAAGCCAAAACATCACTCAGAAAACGCGCCATCTCAACAGCTGGTCCACACCAATGGAATGCATTACCCCCCAACCTGAGACGAGAACCCTGCCCCACTGTCTTCAAAAAGAGACTGAAAACATGGCTTTTTAGCCAAGCCTTTCAAGACACCTAATCGCCCCCCTCCCTCAACCGATCTCTCCCAAGCGAATCCTACAACTAGTCACTCTACCCCCTCGCCTTTCTCCTAACTCTCCCAATCCCTCTCTCCGGCTAGACACTGCATTCCTCTTCCTTGCCTTCTCTTTCCCCCCTTCTACCTTCTCCTCTGTACCTCTGTCCCCTGAGCTTATTTATGCACATCAATTATATTGATTTATTTATATTATTTACTGTATTTTCTGTTACTATGAGTTTCATGAGTTTTAGATTATGTTAAAATGAGTCTCTTAGAGTTTTAGGTTACGTTTAGTGTTTCTACTGTTAACTGGCCTCATTGTTCCATGTACCGCCTTAGAGCGAAATTGAAGTCTCATTGTAAACCGATATGATTTGTACTTTTACAGGAATGTCGGTATAGAAATAAATAAATAAATAAATAAATATGACGTTATCGCAGGTATGGAGATCATGAGTCATTATTGCAGATTGCAGATAGGAACGGTACTCGCTCCACGAGGGCCCATGTTCCTAAATCCCTTCTCAACTCTCTCCTATATCTGAAGCTATCATATACCTATATCTTGTGAATTACTATTATAGATTGCAGATAGGAACCGGTACTTGCTCCACAAGGGCCTATGTTCCTAAAACCCTCCAAAGACTCTCTTCCATTCCAGAAGCCATCTCATACGCAGATATTGTGAGTTCTCATTCCAGACTGCATATAGGAACCAGTACTCGCCTACGGCTCCTGTTCCTGAATATACTGAAGACTCTCTGTTGCATAGAAGCCATTACAGATATCTACAATTGTGAATGTATCATCTACTACTGGTTATGTATCCAGCATACCCTGTCTACTTACTACCTATAGTCTCTCTCTACAGCTCAGCAACCCAGAGACCGCAATTCCAGTATCTGAGGGACTTCAGCTCTGCTGGGCACATCAGCTCACTACTGCCACCTCTGGTGGTTCTACTTCCTGTCTAATAAAGAACTATCTGTGTTTGTCTCCATATTCCAGCCTAGCCGGTGGTCCCTCTCAGGATATCCTCCAGGGGGCGCTGTCATCTGCCATCAGCCCAGGGATTCACCAATTTACTTTAAATTTACTTTAAATCGCTCCCTGTTTAATGTAACTTTACCTTCTACTTAGTTGTTAATTGGTTTCCCCTGTTCTATTGTAAACCGGTACGATAAGACCTCGTCTTGAGTATCGGTATAGTAAAAGAATTTAAATGAATAAATAAATAAATGTTCATTCCTTACACTACTAGCGTGGTATTATGCAGACTGCCACTCTGTGTGAAGCCAACCCACCACAGATCATTAACTCCGCCTATGGAGTATTACAATTGTTAGCTCTTCCCCTTGACAGGGTGATCCATAACAGATTGCTAACTCCCTGGCGGACTTATAACAGATTGCCAACTCCTCCCCTTGGCGGGATGATTTATTACAGATTCTAACTCCGCCCCTGGGGAGCAGTTTCTACAGATTGCTACTCCTAACAGCAGGGATTGATAACAGATTGTTAACTCCTCCCTCTCCAGGAGGAGATCCATAACAGATTGCTGACTCCTCCCTCTACAGGAGGAGCTCGATAACAGATTGCTAACTCTGAGCAACAGATTTATAACACCTTGCGAGCACTTCGTGGCCAGATGTGCACCTCCGCATGAGGCACATGTGTGCCGGAATTTACACTCGGGGAAACAAACACGTAAGCTTGTTAAACCTCCAACAGATGTCAGACCCACCCCCTGTGGCTTTGCTTCCTGGTTCGATCTTGCGAATAATTCCTGATCCATGAAAGGAACCACCCTTACTCCCTCCGACACCATAGCCTGCTGTGCTACTGCTCGCACCTCCCCCCGCCCCTACGCTTTTGCCAGCACTGACTCTTTTATTCGTCATCTGAGTAAGCCACAGATGAATGTCCTGCATGCCCTAGGACATAAATCTATTCCCTGCCATTTTGTCACGGAACTTTTCGTCGTAGTTGAGCCAAGCCCAACCTTCGTAATCCTTGAATGAAGAATGCTGTCAGCGAATGACAGCAAAGCCCCAAATTGGGTGGGATCAAAATCACTAATCACGCTGGCCAAGCGTAAGAAACCCCAAACCCAATTAACTATATTCTTTGAAATTTTTGGGCCAGCCCCGTCTCTTTTATTCTTTTGGCCTTCTTTTTGTCCTTCCGTCCAGCCCATCTACCCTCTAATAACTTGAATATATTTACAAATTTACGCCTGCAAATGCGCTTAACTAGGTGTTTAGGCACCTCTTTCCACAATTCAGTTAAGGAAGCCAATGCCGGGTGCCCCATGTCATGCCTGGGACCCTCTAGTAAAACTGTGCGCTGTCCCGGACCTAAATCACTCGAGCTTGAAGAAGATGAAGACGAGCTGGAAGAACTACTGACCCGTGACCTCTTTTTCTTCCTGGCATACCTTCTACTTTCGCAAACTTCACCCCGAGTGATCATACCTGTTCCCACTCCTGATGCTCCGCTTTCTGGAATTCCCGCTGCACCGATGCTCATTGATTCCACTGCACGTCCCTTCGAAACCGTCCATCTGGTCCTCGTGTCCTCCCGCCTCGCCTGGAACTCCTGATCTCTCCAAGCCTCTTGCCGCGACGTCCCTGGGACCACCACATCCTCCACATCTGGAAAAGGTCCCACTACCCCATCCGCCCCCTGCCTATTTGCAAAACCGCTAAGGCACGGTCCTGTACCCTGAAACGCTGCATGCGGAGCATGCCGCTCCCTTCCCACCCCCCAGGCCTTGTCTCTTTACCAATCAGCAGCTGGAAAAACCTCCCCAAATTGGCCTCCCACTTCCTGCTGCCAACCCCAATACCCTCCACGCTCCCTCCGCTCACACCAAATACAGCCTGGGAGCTAACTCCGAGCCGAGAACCCAAGTAGTGCCCCAGGATGTCTGCAATCAAGGCAGCTGTGGGACCTCCCAGCACCCCCTGCCTGGCTGAAGCAGTAATCGTAGGACCGGGGAGGGGGGAACCCTCCCCTGCACAGTGTGTTCTATACTCTCCCACCCCCATTGCCTGTCTTCAGGCCGGCTGCTTTTCCTTCCTGCCCTCCCTACGCGCTGGCTTCCGGGATCGCTGCCCGTGGGGGGAGCAGGGCACACCGAGAGCTGTTGCTCGCCTAAAAAGGGCATTTCTCCTCCCCCTTGCGCTCGGCTCCACCCACTGCTACACGGGGCCTGATTCAAGTGCGTCTCTGTAGCAGCAGCCGCAGGGGGGGGGGCGAGCCTGTGCTTACCACATGATCCATGTCGCCGGCTGAGCGCGGGAGCGAGCACAAGGGGCACCGGTTCCCCTTGGACGGCCGGAGGCTCCCCAAAATTGTCGAGAACACAGTGTTCCAGTAGGGGGCCCGACGGTGGACCCGGCGGGCACTCAAATTCACGGCCTGATGCATTAAGCGAAATCTCGGCCTACGCCCTTAGCGGTGAAGAGGTAAGCGGGGGGGCAGTCGTATGAGGCAGATGGTGGGGAAAGCTGGGCACCGGCCGGCTCAGGGCCACTGTCCTCCGAATCGGAGGGGGTGGAAGGGCAAGGCCCCGCAGGGATCCGAGCCGGTAGGGCCGGAGGCCGGCCACAGGCTGCAGCTACCGCACTCGACAGGGCCCCAGGCCTGATCAAACTTACCGCTGCTGGCCGGGGGGGGGGGGGGGGGGTGGGCTGGACTCGTGACCCGTGCCTCGCTGCCAGCAGCCGCCCGCAGTTGATCGGAGGCCACCCCGTGGGGGGGCGACGACTTGGCTCGAGCTCTCCTCATGTTGCCTAACACAGCCGAGAACCGTGCCACCAGAAAAAATTCGAAACTGACCGAAAAAACACCAAGGCAGCCAGCAATCACCACCGGAGCAAAAGCAAAAATCTGCCCCTGCTTTGCTTGATTCCTGACTGCCTCTACCCACGCTGAAAACCCCAGCTTACCAACAGGGCAACCAATGGCAATGCAGCAATTTAAAATTGTTGCCATTGCCATCAGTTACCGAGCCCCCCTCCCCCTCCCTGCCTGCTCTCCCTGCTGCTTGTGCCCATGTTAACCTCGGCGGCACAAGACAAGCTCGCGCCACCTTCTCTTACACACAAATATACCCAATAGGCTCTCAGTCTTGAAGGAGGGGCGATGCTATCCCTCTCTTACACACACAGGTTCTCGCTTTCAGGCTTCCACTCATACAAGGTCTCTCTCTTAGGCACCCACACACTAACCCAGCCCCCCCCCCAATATACTCTCACACACACACACACATGCCTATACTCATATGTACAAGAAAAATGAGCCTCACACTTGACCCTCACTGCCCCCATCCCCAGCAGTTTCACACTCACCCTTCACTGCCCCTCCATCCCCAGCAGTCTCAGTCATTCTCTTACTACCTACCTTGTTCCTGCCCCTTCCCTCTTGCTCACTCCCCTTCCCTTTCCCCCTTCCCTCTCATCCACTCACCCCTTTACTTCTCTCTCACCACTCCTTCCTTTCCTTCCCTCTCCCTCCTCCATTTCAATTCCTCTCTCCCCTCTCCCTCCTCCTCCATTCCCTTTTCCCTTTCCATTCCTTCCCTCTAACTAATCCCCTTCCCTCTCACAATCCCCTCCCTTCTCTTCCACTTATTTAGCTCAGTTCCCTTTTCCTCCCCTCCCTTCTCAGTAAGAGGAAAGGGAAGCTGAGCAAGTGAGGCAGATGGAAAGGTAAGGGATGAGGAGAGAGGTAAGGGAGTGAGACATTCTCACCTCTCCTCCCTTCCCTTTCACAGCGTGCCTCCCTCGCCTCCTGTGACCTTCTTCAGCCTGGTCTTCACCAAGCCGTCCGATCATCGTTCTCCTCTTCAGCCCACGAAGGGGGGAGGCGAGGATGCCTCATGGGCAGATCTTCAATGCGCTGCCGTGATTCTTCTCTTGTGCCCATGGGGAATGGATCCCCGCAGACAAGTCATCATCCCGCCGCCACGGTTCTGCTCTTATGCCTAGGGGTTTCTTGTTTTTACACTTACGTCTGCTCCTGAGCTGGTGTACCGGCGGCCTCCAGCTCCATCCCACCCCACTTCCGAGATTGCCCCTTCATAGAGGCCTGGCTCTTGTGCACATAACAGGGTTTATGCATGCAGCTGGGCTGCTTCTAAAATTTGCGCAGCCCGCACAAGGCCCAGCCACGCGCGTAACCCCCATTTTTTTACGTGCAGGGGAGTTTAAAATCAGGCCTATATTTTCTCTTATTAGTTTTAAATGTATTAACTAGTAACTTCATTGTGTGTCCCTGGTCTTTGAACTTTTCAAAAGAGTAAACAACCAATTAACGTTTACTCATTCTATTCCACTCATTATTTTATAAACCTCTATCATATCTCCCCTCAGCCTTCTCTTCTCCAAGCTGAAGAGTCCTAACCTCTTTAGCCTTTCTTCATAGAGGAATTGTTCCATCCATTTTATCATTTTGGTTGCCCTTGTTAGGAATCCCAGCCGCGCTGGACCACGGCCAGGTGCCCTCACTTGAGCCAGTCCGGAGGCCCGGCTCTGCTGCCACTGCTCCTGGCCACCGACCCCATCTGTGGCCTGCTCTTGTGGCGCCCCGAACGCCGCCGACTCCAGCTCCTCTTGGTCTCCTCTCTAGGCATGCGCGCATGCCAAGTCACAGGATTTAAAGGGCCAGCAGTGGGAAAATTCCCCGCAGCCCGGGCTGATGACATCAGGCTAGGCAGGTATTTAAACCCTGCCTCTCTGCTTCCAATTCGCCTGCTCTTCAGGCGACAGGTCCTGCTCTTCAGAGAGTGTGAGTTGCTGTGTTCCTGCTCCCAGCATTCCTGTCTCTGCCTTGCTTTGTCCCTGAACTCTTCAATCACCTACAGAGCACCAGGATATTCACAAAATTGACCTCAGGGGTGCATACAACCATATTCGCATCATAGCTGGTGATGAATGGGAAACCCCATTTAACACTCATGATGGACATTATGCAATGCCCTGGCGGTTTTCAGAAAAATGGTCAACAAGAACTTTCATGATCTGCTGTACACCTGCATGGTTGTATACTTGGATGATGAATCATGTGGTTAATGGGGAGATGTTGGATAAAGTGCATTTGAATTTTCAGAAGATGTTTGACAAAGTCTCCTAAGAGATACTCTTGGGAAGATTAAAAAGTCATAGAATACGAAGTAATGTCCTCCTGTGGATAGCAAACTGGCTAAAAGATAGGAAATGGAGAATAGGACTAAATGATCAGTTTTCTCAGTGGAGAAAGGTAAACAGTGGAGTGCCTCAGGGATCTGTACTATGATCATTGCATTTTATTCTATTTTTTTTTTTTTAAATTGCAATTTTATTTTCAGTAATGCATATAGCAATTACTTCAGCATAACCAACACTCAGTTCTTACATAATTGAAGTAAGATGCAAATTACAATCCACAAGTATAACATACTGAGTCCCCCCTTCCCACCCAAAAGAGGAGATGAATTGTTATTTATTTCCTTGACTCCTTTTGGAGTATAGTGATAGGAATATACTACCGTCCACCTGGACAAAATGGTCAGACAGATGATGAAATGCTAAGAGAAATCAGGGAAGCTAACCAATTTGGCAGTGCAGTAATAATGGGAGATTTCAATTACCCAAAACGCTGGTGCAGGATAAATGTTAAATCACCATTTAGTGATGTACTTTAATAGATTCCAAAATCACAAAGTGAGAATGTTTATATCGGCAACTCCATAGCTTCAAAATCAAACCATGTAAAAGAGGTCCCCCGACACGGACCCGTGTTTCGCCAGGCTGCGTCGGGGGGGACCAAGGGTACAGTCAAATCTAAATGTAAAAACAAATCTATATTAGAATGGTGATAATGGTGGCTACATAGTAACAAACGTAACAAACATGTACATACCTTTAAACAGATACCCGGAGCGCGCAGGCTCTCACAGGTGTCAGCTATTTAAACATAGAAAACGGCGCGAATGCAGCGACTCACGCGAGAACTGTGAAAGGTAACAGGTGTCAGCGGATCCGTCCCGTTAATGTCCCCATGGCAACCTAGTAAAACAGGTTCCATTCAATCTCCTTATTCAGACCTTGCGGAGCCACTGTATTTAGTGTAAAAATCCACTTCTGCTCACGGCGCCCGAGGAACATAGAGAAGTCACCCCCCCGAGCCGGGCGTGAAACCACCTCAATAACCGTGAAGCTGAAATCAGAAATAGAGTGGCCGCAATTGATCCAATGGGAGACCAGGGGTTCATCTACTCTATGTAGGCGGATGTTCGAACAATGTTCAATCATGCGGGTTTTTAACATCCGTGTTGTTTTACCTACATAGAGTAGAGGGCAAGGACATTTAACAATATATACCACGCCTTTGGTGAGACAGTCAGAAGTAGAACGGAGTTTAAACAGTTGCCCAGTAGTGGGATGCGTAAACCCGACCATTTGTTCAGTATGTCTGCACATAGTACAATGCCCACATGGGCCATGTCCCCCCGATCTTTCGGGTAGAACGTCATATGAGTAGGAATGCACTAGTCTATCCCTTAAGTTCCGACCACGCTTATATGTAAAGTGCAGGGAACTATGTAAAAGTTCTGTCAGTGCTAAGGCAGACCAATGTCGTCTCATCATGGACGCAATAGCGCTCCCCATAATCGAGAAAGGAAGTATACAGTATGAGACGACATTGGTCTGCCTTAGCACTGACAGAACTTTTACATAGTTCCCTGTGCTTTACATATAAGCGTGGTCGGAACTTAAGGGATAGACTAGTGCATTCCTACTCATATGACGTTCTACCCGAAAGATCGGGGGGACATGGCCCATGTGGGCATTGTACTATGTGCAGACATACTGAACAAATGGTCGGGTTTACGCATCCCACTACTGGGCAACTGTTTAAACTCCGTTCTACTTCTGACTGTCTCACCAAAGGCGTGGTATATATTGTTAAATGTCCTTGCCCTCTACTCTATGTAGGTAAAACAACACGGATGTTAAAAACCCGCATGATTGAACATTGTTCGAACATCCGCCTACATAGAGTAGATGAACCCCTGGTCTCCCATTGGATCAATTGCGGCCACTCTATTTCTGATTTCAGCTTCACGGTTATTGAGGTGGTTTCACGCCCGGCTCGGGGGGTGACTTCTCTATGTTCCTCGGGCGCCGTGAGCAGAAGTGGATTTTTACACTAAATACAGTGGCTCCGCAAGGTCTGAATAAGGAGATTGAATGGAACCTGTTTTACTAGGTTGCCATGGGGACATTAACGGGACGGATCCGCTGACACCTGTTACCTTTCACAGTTCTCGCGTGAGTCGCTGCATTCGCGCCGTTTTCTATGTTTAAATAGCTGACACCTGTGAGAGCCTGCGCGCTCCGGGTATCTGTTTAAAGGTATGTACATGTTTGTTACGTTTGTTACTATGTAGCCACCATTATCACCATTCTAATATAGATTTGTTTTTACATTTAGATTTGACTGTACCCTTGGTCCCCCCCGACGCAGCCTGGCGAAACACGGGTCCGTGTCGGGGGACCTCTTTTACATGGTTTGATTTTGAAGCTATGGAGTTGCCGATATAAACATTCTCACTTTGTGATTTTGGAATCTATTAAAGTACATCACTAAATGGTGATTTAACATTTATCCTGCACCAGCGTTTTGTGTGACTTACCTATGTGTATGGTTGCTGCTTCTTCTTTTGCATCTAGATTTCAATTACCCCAATATTGACTGAGTAAATGTAACATCAGGATGCTAGAGACATAAAGTTCCTGGAAGTAATAAACAACTGCTTCATGGAGCAATTGTCTCAGGAACCAATGAGAGAGGGAGCTGTTTTAGATTTAATTCTTAGTGAAATGCAGGATTTGGTGAGAGAGGTAACTGTAGTGGGGCCACTTGGCAATAGTGATCATAATGTGATCAAATTTAAATTAATAACTGGAAGGGGGACAATAAGTAAATCTATAGCACTAACACTACATTTTCAAAAGGGAAACTTTGATTAAAAAAAAAAAGGAAAATAGAAACTGAAAGATGCAGCTGCAAAGGTTAAAATTGTTCATTAGGCATGGACATTGTTTAAAAATGCAATCCTAGACACGCAGAACAGATGTATTCCACGCATTAAGAAAGTTGGAAGGAAGGCAAAACAATTACCAGCATGGTTAAAAGGTGAGGAGAAAGAGGCTATTTTATCCAAAAAACCATCCTTCTGCTGCTTACGGCAAATACTTTCTCAAAAAAATTCTCTTCAGTGTGCTTTTGCACTAGTGTTTCTCTGTGCAGTGCTTAGAGCTGTTGTACTCACGGCCTGGGCTGGTGTGGTTCCCAGAAGCCGGAAAGCCCCCTTTGCTGCCGATGCCGGCACAGGGCCTCCGGCGTGCAGGAAGCCATCGGCGCTGCCCCCAGCTGTTTCCTGCCTTAGGAGCGCACATGCTCCTTCAGCAAAGATTTAAAGAGCCCTCGTCAGGAAGTTGCTGTCAGCCCTCCTCGCTGACGTCAGGGGCTCTTCCTCATAAAAACCTTCAGCGGATGTCCCCCTGATGACTTGGCAACAGGTCTGTTCAGGGTATCCCTTGTGGGGCCATGCTTGTTCCTGCGTTCCTGGTTCTGTTCGACCCAGTGCCTGTTCCTGTCGTCCCAGTGACTGTTCCTGTCTTCCCAGTGCCTGCTCCTGCCTTCCAGCCTCGTTTCCGCTTCTGTTCCTTCTCCCTCGGACGGATTCCCCTGGCTTGACTTTGGATTGGACTTCATGATTCTTTCTCACAGCCTGCCCCTGACTTCGGATTGGACTGCATGCTTCTTGCTTGCCGCCTGCCCTGACTTCGGATTGGACTTCACGCTTCTTGCTCACCGCCTGCCCTGACTTCAGATTGGACTTCACGGTTTTTGCTCGCCACCTGCCTCTGACTTCGGATGTTTCTTGCTTGCTGCCTGCCCTGGGCTTTGGATTAGACCTCACGCTTCTTGCTCATCGCCTGCGTAGGACCTTCGGACTGGACCTCATGCCTCCTGCTCGCAGCTTGCCCAGGACTCGGATCATCACTCGTCGGAACTTCATCACAGGGGCCCACCTAAGTCCAGCCGGCTCCTGGAGTCCAAGGGCTCAGCCTGCGGGGAACGGGGTTAGTAGTGGTGAAGCCTCAGCCAGCCGGCCCCTGTCACCTGCTGGCCTCACCTCCTGACGATGGGAACCTGTGGCTGGTCTTCCTCCCAGGTGGCATCAATCCCAACTCAGGCCAAGGGTCCACACCCACGTCAAGGTCTCAACAAGAGCAAACACTTTTTCCAAAAGTAATTTCTCTCTTCCTTCAGTGAAGTAGAGTTCCTGCCAGAGCAGTGTCTATAATCCTGTCTGTACAGTTACTTTCTACAAATTCCTTTCTTTATAGACACTTTTAGGAGGCTTGGACATCTGCCTGTGCAGTCGCTTAGTGCAGAAAATCCCCGACCTGGAGGATGTGATGTCACCAGCTGAGATGGCAGCATAAGAACTGAGCTCCTATTCCCATCCAGCTTCATCCTGTTGATATCTTCCACATCCTTTATTTGGCCATATGACCATAACCTCAGAAATCCTTTATTGCAAAGATGACATCCAAAAAAAAAGCACCAGATTTCAAGCAATTTTCTTATGTAAAGGCTATTGCGGAGTCTGACACACTCAAAGAAATGGAGGAGGGTGTGAGCGCACTTCTTCTGGAAAAGGAGAGTGAGCAGGGGACTGTAGCTTGAGTGGCGGCTGTAAGTAATATTCCAACCCAGGCCAAATTCAGACTGGTTTTGTGATCTATGTAAAACCATGAAAGATAACAAAAAAGAGATATAGAATATGATGTCCAAATTAAGGGATGAGATGACAGATATCAGCCGTCGGGTTGAGGACTGTGATGTGAGTTTGGAGGTTTAAGCAGGCAGCATTAAGCCGTTGCAGACACACTATAATAAACTAGTGACCGAGAATTCTGAGCTGAGTGAGAAAATGTAAGATATGGAAAATAGAGTGCGTTGCTGCAATCTGCGCTTTTGCGGAATTCCTGAAGTTGAGGAATATGAGAATTGCATGGAGGTGATTCCAAAAATTTGTGAGTTTTTGCTGAAACAAAATTGTACAGTGGAAAAGCAAACTGGAATCCGGAAAGTGGAATTGGAGACAGTGCATCAATCTTTGGGACAAAAAATTGCAAACAAGCCCAGAGACATTATTGTATGTTTCCAGTGCTATGCTATTAAAGAGCAAGTTTTTGCGGCAGCAAAAAAGCAAATTTAATGGGCTTGGGAATCAAGTAATGTAGCTATATTTGCTGACCTGTCACCGGTCACTATTCGAAAAATGGATGGAATTTAAGGACATAACATCAGTGCCTTGCAAAGAAGGAATCTACTACTGATGGCTGTATTCTTTTGTGCTGGCCATGACGATCCAAGGAACTACGTCCAAAGTGAATTTGATCGAGGAGGTGGTGGCCATTTTGAAAAAAACTGTCATCGCCATTACAAGTGTAACCCAACAGTCTATAAATTCAACAGCTTCAAAGGATGATTCCCCGCTGGCAAAGGATGGAGAAAGGGGGTCGAAGGCTGAGAAGGCAGTCGGGGGAATCCAATCTCCCTAAGGACAATGCTGGTTGAGAAATAAGGACATAGACTAAGATGTAATATTCAATCTTGAGTTGTTATGAAGTTTTGCTGGCTCGATAACAATATGGCCTGATCTTTTTCCTATTAAGATGTGGTGTTTATTCTATAGTATTTATCTTGGATATGATGTTTGGGGAAGCTTGAGCTGTAATCGGTTATGTTCACACCTCCTAATGCTTCTGCAGTTCTGTGGAGTAATAGCAGACGTTTACAAGAGGGATTGGGGGAGGGAGGAGGGGGAGGGGAATTTATTTGAGGTTTAGAGCACTAAGAAGGAATGTAAGAATGCTGGTAAAACAATTCCTAGTTCTATGGGGACTGGATTTAAAGGCATATAGTTTCAATAATTGATATAATGCTAAACAATGGGAAGGACTGGACATTTGGAAGAGATTAGGGCTCTGGTTTTATTTTTATTTAACCATGGCTAAGGCCTGGATTTTCTAACATCGCAGGCCTTTGACAATTGCGCGGTACCGGGGGGCGAAGCGGGGGGCGGGCCTGCGAAAGCCGGCAGCGATCGCACCACCTTGGTGTTATTGCTGTCAGCTTTCGCACCCAATAGCGCCACCGTGAAAGGTGGTGCTATTGGGCGCGCTACTGGCGGCAATAAGGAGTCTTACCTTTTGCCGTCAGCGAAGTCGTCGCGGAGTCCGCCCCAACACCGCCCCGACTCCTCCCCTTCCAGTGCGGACTCCGCCCCAATCTAGGTATCACACGTGAAAAGTCCCTTTTCGTGTGTGATCCTTTTAGAAAATTACCTCCCAAGTTGGGAATTTTATCCATAATTGTGAAAGGCTTAAATATCACAAGAAAGCGACAGTTATTTAAAACAGAAATACAAAGCTCCTATGCATCTATCACAATGCTTCAGGAAACTCATTTGAATCATACCATAGATATGAGTACTTGTTGAACTGACATAATTTTTCTCATATGTATTTTGCAGTTGCTACTAAAGAAGAAAAGTATGTAGGGGATAGAATATTATTTGTTAAAAGATTTTATATGCCAAATCAGGATGAGTTATGTGGATCCTAAGGGGAAATATTTGCTGGTACAATTTGAGGTGGAAGATATAGTATATACTCTGCTCAATATTTATGCACTAATTCAGAACATGATGTTTTCTTTGCAACTATAGATGAGGTACTTGAAACCAAGGGGGGGGGGGGGGTCATTTAATAGTAGGAGGGGATTTTAATATAATCCGTTTTCCTATGTTAGATAATTCAGCTGGAGGGGGGATGCTAATGAATAAGCCTAGAGCTAAACTTAAATTATTAATAAAACAATGGGATCTTATTGATATATGATCAATGCACCATTGTCTCAATGCGTGGATGAGCCGATGGTGCAAGCAAGAGGGTTTTAAATTTGTTAGGAGCTGGGCTTCATTTTGGGGAAAGGGGGGCCCTTTTCCGAAAAGATGAGCTTCACCTTAACCAGACTGGAACCAGGCTGCTGGCACTAACCTCTAAAATAGAGATAGTGCAGCTTTTAAACTAGATGAGGGAGGAAAGCTGATAGTCGCTCAGGAGTGTATGGTTTGGAATGATGTATCTTTGAAGGATATTAAAAGAACAGGGAAATTAGGGCATCCCAGTAGAGAGGTTGCAATAAATGCCAAAGGGGATCAGATACATTTAAGTAAAGTGCAGAAAAATTCCAAATTACCCCTGTCAACTGATGAGCAGGTTGTTAATACAAACAAGAAACATAATTTGAATTGTCTATATACAAATGCTAGAAGTCTAAAAAATAAGATGGGAGAGTTAGAGTGTATAGCACTGGATGAAAAGGTAGATATAACTGGTGTCTCAGAGACTTGGTGGAAGGAAGATAACCAATGGGACACTGTGATACCAGGGTAATAATAGGATGGATCAAATTGGAGGAGGGGTGGCACTTTGTATTAAAGAGAGCATTGAGTCAAACAGGATAAAAAGTTCTGCAGGAAACAAAATATAATGTTGAACCTTTATGGATAGGAATTCCAGGTGAAAAAGGGAACAAAATAGTAATGACGACCACCTGACCAGGATGATCTAACAGACAATGAAATGTTAAAAGAAATTAGGAAAGCTAACAAAATCAGCAGCACAGTAATAATTACCCCAGTACTGACTGACTGAATGTTACATCAGGACATTCTAGAAAAGTAAAGTTCCTAGATGAAATAAATGACTGCTTCATGGAGCAGCTGGTACAAGAATCAACATGACGGGAAACTATTTTAGACCTAGTCCTTAGTGGAACACACTATTTGGTGTGAAAGGTAACAGTGCAGAAGCAACTTGGAAATAGTAGGGATGTGAATCGTTTTAGGACGATTAAAATTATCGTCCGATAATTTTAATATCGTCTTAAACCATTATGGAACACAATACAATACAGATTCTAACGATTTATCATTATAAATCGTTAGAATCGTGAGCCGGCACACTAAAACCCCCTAAAACCCACCCCCGACCCTTTAAATTAAATCCCCCACCCTCCCGAACCCCCCCCAAATAACTTAAATAACCTGCGGGTCCAGCGGCGGTCCGGAACGGCAGCGGTCCGGAACGGGCTCCTGCTCCTGCATCTTGTCGTCTTCGGCCGGCGCCATTTTCCAAAATGGCACCGAAAAATGGCGGCGGCCATAGACGAAAAAGATTGGACGGCAGGAGGTCCTTCTGGACCCCCGCTGGACTTTTGGCAAGTCTCATGGGGGTCAGGAGGCCCCCCACAAGCTGGCCAAAAGTTCCTGGAGGTCCAGCGGGGGTCAGGGAGCGATTTCCCGCTGCGAATCGTTTTCGTACGGAAAATGGCGCCGGCAGGAGATCGACTGCAGGAGGTCGTTCAGCGAGGGTTCCGGCGCCTCGCTGAACGACCTCCTGCAGTCGATCTCCTGCCGGCGCCATTTTCCGTACGAAAACGATTCGCGGCGGGAAATCGCTCCCTGACCCCCGCTGGACCTCCAGGAACTTTTGGCCAGCTTGTGGGGGGCCTCCTGACCCCCACGAGACTTGCCAAAAGTCCAGCGGGGGTCCGGAAGGACCTCCTGCCGTCCAATCTTTTTCGTCTATGGCCGCCGCCATTTTTCGGCGCCATTTTGGAAAATGGCGCCGGCCGAAGACGACAAGATGCAGGAGCAGGAGCCCGTTCCGGACCGCTGCCGTTCCGGACCGCCGCTGGACCCGCAGGTTATTTAAGTTATTTGGGGGTGGGGGATTTAATTTAAAGGGTCGGGGGTGGGTTTTAGGGGGTTTTAATGTGCCGGTTTTTCGATTTTTCGATTTTTTCGATTTTTTTAACGATTTTCACGATTTTTCACGATATTTTACCCCCCCAAACGGCAACAATACGATTCCCTCCCCCTCCCAGCCGAAATCGATCGTTAAGACGATCGAGGACACGATTCACATCCCTAGGAAATAGTGATCACAACATTATCAAATTTCACTTAATAACTGGAGGGAATGAAAAAAAAAATCTACTATGACAGCATTTAACTTTCAACATCCATTTAACATTCAACATCCATTTAACATCCATTTAACATCCATTTAACATTCAACATCCATGTAACATCCATTTAACATTCAACATCCATTTAACATTCAACATCCATTTAACATTCAACATCCATTGATCTCTCAAACCCGAACACAGCTCTCCGCTCTTGGAAAGCCATCACAGATTCCATAGCCGACAAGCTATGTCCGCTAGCAACCAAAAAATCACTCCCAAACGCCTCCAAAAGACAACCATGGTTCACGGAAGAACTAAGAAAGCTAAAACAAAATCTAAGACAGAAAGAGAGCGACTGGCGCAAATCCCCAAGCACCAATACACGATCCATCTACAAAGCCACCCTCCATCAATACAAGTCAACTACCTCTAAATCCAAAAGGGACTACTATGCATCCAAGATTCACCACTTAATCTTCGACGCAAAAGCCCTCTTCGCCTATGTCTCCAATCTCACCCAAATCATCCCACAGGAGATTCCCAACGACCTAGCACAATCCAAAGCTGAAGAACTTGCTCTTCATTTTCACAACAAAGTCAACAGCCTTCTAACTCATCTGCCTTCTAATCCCACCGACCCTGCTCTTTACCAGTCTCTTCAACAGTCATCCCTCAACAACAATGGTCTGGAAACACTTGAACCCATCTCTATCTTAGAGATACAAACTCTTATAAGAAGAATGAAACCTTCCTCCCATCCTTTGGATACTATCCCCACCAAACTGCTCCTGGCCATCCCTGACTCCATCGCTAAAACATTGTCGGACATCATAAACTGCTCACTCTCCCAAGGACTATATCCTGACGACCTCAAATTGGCCTCCATCAAACCTCTACTCAAGAAACCCAACTTGGATCCTAAAGACCCCAACAACTTCCGTCCTATCGCCAATCTCCCATTCATAGCCAAGATTCTAGAAAAAGTTGTCAATACTCAACTCTCCGAATACATAGAAGAAAACAAAATCCTATTCCAATCACAATACGGATTTTGCAAATCACTGAACACAGAATCCCTCCTCATCTCCATGTCTGACTTCATATTAATGGGCCTTGACAAAGGCCAATCCTTCCTCTTAATTCTACTGGACCTATCAGCCGCCTTTGATACGGTCAATCATTCCATTCTCACTTCCATTCTGGCTTCTATAGGTATCTCAGGCACCGCTCTCTCATGGTTTAAATCTTTTCTCTCCAACAGAGGCTTCAAGGTTAAGATACAAAACAAAGAATCTTCACGAATGGACGCGTCCATAGGAGTCCCTCAGGGCTCCTCACTGTCACCTACACTCTTTAACATTTATCTTTTACCTATCTGCCAACTCCTCTCCAACCTTAACCTCAAACATTTCCTCTACGCCGACGACATCCAGATCGTGATACCCATTAAAGAATCCTACACAAAAACATTGGTTCACTGGGAAAACTGCCTCTTCGAAATTAAACATCTCCTGGCTAACCTAAACCTAGTTTTAAACTCCTCTAAAACAGAACTGCTTCTCATCTCCCCAGATAACAATGCCATCTCTAATCCTCCAACTATCCCAACTACTACACAGGTGAGAGATCTAGGAGTATTAATTGATAACCGGATGAACCTTAAAGCTTCCATCAACAGAACCACCAAGGACTGTTTCCACAAACTCCAAGTTCTGAAAAGAATTAGACCACTCTTCCACACTCAGGACTTCAGAACCATTCTACAAGCCATCATTTTTTCTAAGATCGATTACTGTAACTCTATCCTTCTGGGCCTACCTTCCTCCTATACTAGACCCCTCCAGATGTTACAAAACGCTGCGGCAAGATTACTGACAAACTCCAGGAGGAGGGACCATATATCTCCAATCCTAAAAGATCTCCACTGGTTGCCTGTTCACTTTAGAATCCTCTACAAATCTCTTTCCATAAAATACAAAACCATCCATCAACTCACCCCACTCGACTTACAAGTCCCATTCCAAATTTATAACTCCTCCAGACCAACAAGAGACACACTCAGAGGATCTCTTCAAGTGCCCCCAGCCAAAACTACCAAACACATTACCTTGAGAGATCGGGCCTTTTCAACAGCCGGCCCCCTTCTACGGAACTCCATCCCACCGGACCTTAGACAGGAGCCCAGCCTCCCAACCTTCAGGAAGAGACTCAAGACCTGGCTGTTTAAAAAAGCTTTCCCGGACACCGATTAATTCTATTCAGCCAGATTCTACCACTTCCACATGTAAAAATGTTATTACTAATGTAAATACCTATACCTAATGTTATTCTCTCCCTTTTCTTCTCTCCTCCCAGTTCTATTACCTTGTTATTTGTAACTGCTTCCTTCTACACAAATAGGTTATTGAATTGTTCACTGTACACCCCTGTTATATGTAAACTGGCATGATGTGTTTGCAACATGAATGCCGGTATATAAAAATTTTAAATAAATAAATAAATAAATAAAATGAGGAAAATGGTTAGGAAAAAACTGAAAGGAGTAACTGCTAGAGGTGTGAATCGTGTAATCGATCGTCTTAACGATCGATTTTGGCTGGGGGGGAGGGAAATCTGATTGTCGAGGCTTTTTTTTCTAAAAATCGTTAAAAATCGTAAATCAGGGGAGGGCGGGAAAACCTGCACAAAGCAAAAAAAACCCTAAAACCCACCCGAACCTTTAAAACAAATCCCCCACCCTCCAAAAATGTTTTAAATTACCTGGGTTCCAGTGGGGGGGTCCCGACGCGATCTCCTCCCGCTCTCTGGCCACCGCTGCATTGAGAAATGGCGCCGGTGGCCCTTTGCCCTTATCATGTGACAGGGCAAAGGTAGCGCCGGTGCCATTTTGTTTCCTGGCTCCCGACGACACGCATGCGGGAGATCGCCCCCGGACCCCCGCTGGACCCCCAGGGACTTTTGGCCAGCTTGGGGGGGGGGCCTCCTGACCCCCACAAGACTTGCCAAAAGTCCAGCGGGGGTCTGGGAGCCAACTCCTGCACGCGGGCCATATTGCCAATCTTCAAAATGGCGCCGGCGCTACCTTTGCCTTCACTATGTCATACGGGCGACGGGCATTTCTCAACGCAGCGGTGGCCAGAGAGCGGGAGGAGATCGCATCGGGACCCCCCCACTGGACCCCAGGTAATTTAAAACATTTTGGAGGGTGGGGGATTTGTTTTAAAGGTTCGGGTGGGTTTTAGGGTTTTTTTGGTGTGCCGGTTTTCCCGCGCCCTATTTAACGATACAATACAAATGCCCCTGACGATAAATCGGGGGCATTTGTATTGTATCGCGTATCTAATGATTTTGGACGATTTTAAAATTATCTGACGATAATTTTAATCGTTCAAAAACGATTCACATCCCTAGTAACTGCAAAAGTTAAGAGTTTAGCTCAGGCATGGATGTTGTCTAACAATACCATCTTGGAAGCCCAGAACAGATGTATTCCACGCATTAGAAAAGGTGGAAAGAAGGCTAAACGACTACTGGCATGGTTGAAAGGTGAGGTGAGGTGAGGTGAGAGAGGCTATAATATCTAAAAGAATATCTTTCAAAAATGGAAAGGGGATCCAAATGAAGGAAGCAGCATAAGCATTGGCAAGTCAGATGCAAAGCACTGATAAGAAAGGCAAAAAGAAAATTTGAAAAGAAGCTTGCTATGGAAGCAAAAGCTTATAATAAAAAATTTTTCAGGGTCATTTGAGGTAAAAAGCCTGCAAATGAGTCCGTTGGACCATTAGATGATCAAAGGGTAAAAGGAGCACTTAGGGATGACAAAGCCATAGCAGAGAGACTAAATGAATTCTTTGCTTCAGTATTTACTGAGGAAGATGTAAGAGATATACCTATCTATAAATCACGTGATCCTCAGTGTCTGAATTTAAGCGCTATGGCAGATTCTAATGCAACAAACTGAATGCCAAAAGTGCTCACAATGTATGAAAGATGCTTTTTTTTAAAGTTGGCCAGTGATAATAGGCTTCATCGTAGGAGCAAGATTACTTTATGACTCTGCCTTATTTTTAATCATTGGTCATATATCAGTGACAATATATATATATATTTTTAATTTTCAAATTTACTCAGTGAATAAAACTTATCTTAAAAATCACCGCTGTTTGCATAGCTCTGAAGCCTTTGGTTCTTAACACGCCCGACATAAAACTTTAAGATAATATATTCTTTCTACTTCGTAGATGCTGTTATTAAGCCCTTGACAAAGAACGGCATCGTTCAAAACATGGACCCATGTCGGGCGTGTTAAGAACCAAAGGCTTCAGAGCTATGGAAACAGCAGTGATTTTTAAGATAAGTTATGTTCACTGAGCAAATTTGAAAATATATATTGTCACTGATATCTGACCAATGATTAAAAATAAGGCGGAGTCATAAAGCAATCTTGCTCCTACGATGAAGCCTATTATGACTGGTCAACTTTAAAAAAAAGCTTCTTTCATACATTGTGAGCACTTTTGGCATTCAGAGATATACCCATGCCAGAAATGAAATTCAAAGGTGATGATTCAGAGGAACTGAAACAAATATCAGTGAACCTGGAAGATATACTAGGGCAAATTGACAAACTAAAGAGTAGCAAATCACATGGCCCAGAGTACTGAAAGAACTGAGAAATGAAATTGTGGACCTGCTATTGTAAATTTGTAAACTATCAATAACATCATGTATGGTACCTGAAGACTGGAAGGTTGCCAATGTAATGTCAATTTTTAAAAAGGGATCAAGGGGTGATCCAGGAAATTACATACCAGTGAGTCTGATTGTATTGATCTGTGCTAGGCAGATAGGTAGAAACTATCATAAAGAACAAAATTGCTGAACATATAGATAAGCATAGTTTAATGGGACAAAGCCAACATGGATTTAGCCAAGGGAAGTCTTGCCTCACAAATTTGCTACATTTTTTTGAAGGCGTAGATAAACATGTGAATAAAGGTGAGCCAGTTGATAGGGTGTAACTAGATTTCCTGAACGTATTTGACAAAGTCCCTTATGAGAGACTTCTTAGGAAATTAGAAAGTCATGGGATAGAGGGCAGTGACCTGTTGTGGATTGCCAGCTGGTTAAAAAATAGAAAAGAGAGTAGGGTTAAATGGTAAATTTTCCCAGTAGAAAAAGGTGGAGAGCCCCAGGGATCTGTTCTCGGTCTGATGCCTTTTAATATATTTATAAATGATTTGGAAATGAGAACAACAAGTGAGGTGATCAGCCCGTGATTACACATTTTAATCCCATCCTCACAATTCTTATTCCCATATCGATATGTTTGTGGTATAAAAGATTTTGGTTAATCAAGTTGTAATTGTGGAGATAGGTTTGATTACATGGTCTGACTATGCTCCTATTAGGATGGATCTGCAACTGGAAGAACTAGACAAAGGCTGTCGATATTGGAAACTTAACGTCACTTTATTAACAGATGAAGATTTTCGCAATCAGTTGTCAGATGATATCAATGATTATATTATGAACAATGATAGTGATGATATTGCTCCTCTACTTCTTTAGGCACGTTTGAAGGCAGTTCTCAGGAGTCGATTAATATCCAGGGCTTCCTACAAAAAAAAGAAAAGAAAAAATGGAAAAGAAAATGAATTTTCTAGGCAAATTGGCTGAATTAGAGAAAGCGCATAAACACACGTGTTCCCCTTCTATCTTTGCTAAATTGTTAAGAGTAAGGGATAAATTAAAGTTATTAGACATAGACAGTATATCAATGCAATTAAACATAGTTAAACAGGAGTATTTTGAATTGGACAATAAGGCTCCGTACCATTTTTTCGCGCCATAGTCGTCAACGGCTTCCGACTAAAATGGCCTCGGGTTTTAAGAAATGCCCGAATTGTACTAGAAATATGTCCATAACGGACCCGCACCAGGAATGTGTGCTCTGCCTCGGCGAAAAACACGACGTCAAGTCCTGTAATTTGTGCGCCGAGATGACATCAAAGGGACGTCGACTCCGGATGGAGAAGATGGAGCACCATCTTAAGATTCAATTGCTCCCAACAGTATCGATGTCCGCCCAGTCCTTCTCCTTCTGGGTCGATACGTCAGGTAATCCTTAAAAAACGACTTCCAGGTGAGGCCGGAGATGCTTCTACTCCCTCCCCCTCGCCATCGTCCAAGGCATCCACATCGGGCAGTGAGAAGTCGAAGGAAAAGCATCGGCATCGACATCGACGCCCGCACGCCATCGAGCCGGTGCCCGCCACGTCATCGATGGAATCGGCCTCCTCCGCTAAGAAAGCTCGGCTGAGCGCAGAGTCTCCGAGGCCTATGATTCCAGGGCGATCCCCACCGATACCAGTGCAGGGTACCGTACCTCCTCAGGGCTCTGAGGAGGTACAGGCATCGCCATCACCGCCTCCCCCATAGCTGCTCTGATTCCATCAGCTATGCGGGCTGAACTTGATGGATATATCCATCAAGCGGTTCGACAAGCACTCATCGATACGATGCCATTACAGCCATCGGCACCGACTTTGCCATCGACACCAGCTCCGGTGCCATCGGAGCCAGTACCGTCAATGCTGATGTCACCATCGATTCCGCCACTGATGCCATCGGTACCGCTTTCGATTCCGGTGTCGATTCCACCGATGACTCCGTCGATGCCGGCCTCAGAGGTATCTTTTTTCCACCCTCTGATGCAGAAACTGGATACTTTAATCGATGCCATGTCCAGGAAGCCGCAAGACATCGACGAAGAACCCATTCCAGGACCTTCAGGAGTTCCTAGGCCTCACCAGCCACAGTCTCCTCCATTCCCAATAATTCCAAAAGCTCCACCATCGATGCCTGCAAGGCCACCACCAGTGTTCCACCCAAGGGATACGGGCACAGATACTGACACAGATATCTCTTCAGAGGAAGATATGCTTTCTGAACCATCACCTCCTGAGGACCGTAGAAAGTCTCCTCCGGAAGACTTATCATTTTCCAACTTTGTAAAGGACATGGCGGAGACTATCCCTTTCCAACTACAGTCTGAGATAGATTCCAGACAAAGAACACTGGAGGTTCTACAATTCATAGATCCTCCAAAGGAGATTTTGGCTGTGCCAGTGCATGAAGTACTACAGGAACTCATGTACCGAATGTGGGAACATCCTGGATCACTTGCTTCGGTCAACAAGAGATCAGATGCGACGTACCTGGTTCAACCAATTCCTGGATTCCAAAAGGCTCAGCTACCTCACCAATCGGTGGTAGTTGAGTCCGCTCATAAAAAAGCTAAAAGAGTGAAAACTCACTCCTCCACGCAACCAGGAAAAGATAATAGATTCCTTGATAACTTAGGACGTAAGGTATTTCAGGGATCTATGTTGGTATCTCGAATTGCAGCTTATCAACTCTTCATGAACCAGTACCAACGTAATCTCTGGAAGCAGGTCCAGGAGCTTACCCAGACACTCCCTGATCAGCACCAGGAAGCCTTTATCCAACTGGTGTATAAAGGCCTAGAAGCAGGCAAGCATGAGGTTAGGGCAACTTATGACAGTTTTGAAACAGCATCTCGTCTGTCAGCTTCAGGTATTACAGCTCGTCGATGGGCCTGGCTCAAGGCATCAGATTTGAGGCCAGAGGTACAAGAGAGACTGGCCGACCTTCCTTGTCTTGGAGACAATCTTTTTGGGGACAAGGTGAAAGAAGCAGTCGGCACGTTAAAAGAGCATATAGAAACTCTAAAGCAGCTCTCTTTAATACCTCAGGAGTCTCAACCCCCTTCTAGGAGACTTCCCAGATGGGATACAAGGCGTCCATATTACCGCCAATGACGCTACTATCCTCCAACCAGCCGTGCAAGACCATCTCGCCCAGTTCAGCGTCCCCAGTCTAGGCAAAGACCTTCCAGGCTTCAACCCCCTCCTCAGACTGCATCAACATCGGGGTTTTGAAAGATACTCAGAGAGCAGAACCGTCAATCCACACCCACACCTACCAGTAGCAGGTCGCATAGCCTTTTTTCATCACGCCTGGACCTCCATAACTACAGACCAATGGGTACTTTCCATTGCAGCTCACGGGTACCGATCGGATTTTCTCACTGTACCAAAAGACACTCCACCAATCTCCTCTTGGACAGTGAACCACCACTCCAAACTTCTAAAAACAGAATTATCCACCCTTCTGAGAGCCAGGGCCATAGAACCAGTTCCTGGGCCTCAGCAGGGCAGAGGATTCTACTCCCACTATTTCCTCATTCCAAAGAAAACAGGAGGCCTATGTCCTATTCTAGACCTCAGAAATCTCAACAAATTTCTCAAAAAAGAAAAATTCCGGATGGTATCATTAGGCACCATGCTACCTCTTCTTCAAAAAGGGGATTGGCTCTGCTCTGGATCTTCAAGACGCCTACGCTCACATTCCCATCTTTCCTCCTCATTGCCAATACTTGCGATTTCTGGTCGAAGGACAACATTTTCAATACCGAGTGCTCCCATTCGGCCTAGCCTCAGCACCTCGAGTATTCACAAAGTGTCTGGCGGTGGCGGTGGCACACCTCCACAAACAAAAGGTGCATGTATTCCCTTATCTGGACGATTGGCTCATCCGGAGTCAGACAAAAGAAGGAGCACTCAATTCCCTCAAGCTCACAGTCAACTTGCTTCACTCCTTGGGGTTTCTCATAAATTATCAGAAATCCCATTTCACACCATCTCACCTTCTTCAATTCATCGGTGCAGATTTAAACACCATCATAGCAAAAGCATTTCTTCCAAGAGACCGTGCCCATACACTCATTCTCATGGCACACTCTCTCCGAACTCAATCTCGAGTCACAGCTCATCAGTGCCTCACCCTCCTCGGTCACATGGCCTCCACAGTTCACGTCACTCCCATGGCCAGATTGACCATGCGACTAATGCAATGGATACTCAAAACACAATGGATTCAAGCCATTCAACCGTTGTCCTCTCAAATTCAAATAACTCAAGAACTGTGTTCTTCCCTCCTTTGGTGGACATCAATGAACAATTTGCTCAAAGGTCTACCTTTCCAGCAACCAGTTCCACAAGTAACACTAACTACAGATGCGTCCACTTTAGGTTGGGGAGCGCACATTGGTCATCTAAAGACCCAGGGGACGTGGACAAAGACCGAAGCCTCTTTTCAGATAAATTTCCTAGAGCTTCGAGCTATACGTTATGCGCTGCATGCGTTCAAGGACTGCCTTTCACACAAGACAGTTCTGATCCAAACAGACAACACAGTAGCCATGTGGTATATCAACAAACAAGGGGGAACAGGTTCCTACCTCCTTTGCCAAGAAGCAGCACAAATTTGGGACTGGGCCCTAGCGCATTCCATTCTTCTACGGGCCACTTACCTAGCAGGCATCCACAACGTAATAGCCGATCGCCTCAGTCGTCAGTTCCAACCACACGAGTGGTCCTTGGATCCAGCGATAGCAACCAAGATCTTTCAACGCTGGGGTCAACCAACAATAGATCTCTTTGCATCTCATCTGAACTACAAAGTGAACAATTACTGCTCGCTGCTACGGCAGGAGAACAGCCTACCAAAGGACGCCTTTGCTTGCCATTGGAACTCAGGCCTACTATATGCGTATCCACCGATACCGCTCATAACCAAGACTCTAGTGAAACTGAAACAAGCAAAGGGCTCATGATTCTCATAGCCCCATACTGGCCTCGACAAGTATGGTTTCCCATACTGCTAGACCTCTCAGTCAGGAATCCCATTCGCCTGGGAGTAGCTCCCAATCTCATAACTCAGGAACAGGGTCGGTTGCGCCATCTCAACCTTCAATCCTTATCCCTGACAGCATGGATGTTGAAAGCTTGATTTTACAACCACTCAACCTCCCAACCACTATATCTCAAGTGCTTATAGCGTCACATAAACCTTCCACTAGAAAGAATTATTCCTACAAATGGAAACGGTTTACTTTGTGGTGCACTCAGAAATCTGTTGATCCTTTCACTTGCCCCACTACCTCACTACTAGATTACCTATACCATCTTTCAGATTCTGGTCTTCAGACCATCTGTAAGAGTACATTTGAGTGCAATCTCAGCTTACCATAACAAGCTGGGAGACGCACCTATCTCTACACAGCCTCTCATCAGTAGATTTATGAAAGGTTTAACTCACCTTAAACCTCCTTTTCATCCCCCAAGCATACAATGGGACCTAAACGTAATATTAACCAGGCTCATGCGTTCTCCATTCGAACCCATAGATACCTGTGACCTAAAATTTCTTACATGGAAAACTGTATTCCTCATAGCCATTACATCAGCTAGAAGAATCAGTGAACTACAAGCACTTGTCACATACGAACCTTTTACAAAGTTCCTACATGACAGAGTGGTCCTCCGTACTCATCCCAAATTCCTTCCTAAGGTAGTCACGGAATTCCACTTGAACCAATCCATAGTTTTACCAACATTCTTTCCAAGGCCTCATTCCCACCAGGGAGAAAGAGCCTTACATACCTTGGACTGTAAGCGTGCACTGTCTTTCTACTTAAACCGCACTGCAGTCCAAAGGAAATCCAATCAACTTTTTGTATCTTATGATCCAAACAAACCAGGTAAAGCAGTGGGTAAACATACTTTGTCAAAATGGATAGCAGATTGCATACAGTTTTGTTATGAGAAAGCAGGCCTTACTCTTCAAGGGCGAGTAAAAGCACATTCAGTCAGAGCAATGTCATCCTCAGTAGCACACCTTTGCTCTGTACCTATTCTTGACATTTGTAAGGCGGCAACATGGAGTTCTCTTCATACCTTTGCAGCTCACTACTGTTTAGACAAAGAAGGTAGACAAGATTCAGCCTATGGACAATCTGTCTTAAAGAACTTGTTTCCAACTTAATCCCAACTCCTACTACATCCAACCTGCTGTGATTTTCGGCTGACTCATTTTCAACAACACTTCACCGTTGTTTTCACTACAAAATGACTCAGCCTCTAGCTTGCTAATCACCCATATGTGAGGACTAGCAACCTGCTTGTCCTGGGATAAAGCAAAATTGCTTACCTTGTAATAGGTGTTATCCCAGGACAGCAGGATGTAGTCCTCACAAAACCCACCCACCTCCCCATGGAGTTGGGTACGATACGTTTTATTATTTTATTTTTTGGCTAACACTAATTGCTACAAAACAGACTGAAGGGAGACCCCTGTGGCCAGGAATATCATGGCATGCTGGGCATGCTCAGTAGGCACTCTGGGTGCCAGTCAAAAGTTTCATAGAAACTTTGACAGAAGGTTTTCCGTATAGGGCTCCATTACCGATGTCACCCATATGTGAGGACTACATCCTGCTGTCCTGGGATAACACCTATTACAAGGTAAGTAATTTTGCTATATCCTGTGCTAGTATCTGGCAGCAGTTTTCCCAATTTTATGGTGAACTTTATAGCAAAGATCCCTCTATTCAAGACTGAGCTATAGACTTAAGATCTATTAATATCCCCAGAATATCAGATATGGATAAGGAGTTTGTTGACAAGGAAATATCATTTTTGAAATATAACAGCTTATTAAAGATCTTAAGGTAAATATGGCTCCCAATCTTGATCTTTAATTCTTTAAGAGATGACAATACTCTATTACCTGAAACAAATTTAGCAGACATTTCTGTTCTTGCTAAATCAGGGCACAACCCCACATTATGTGGTTCTTACAGACCTATCTCATTACTTAATATTGATTTGAAAATACTTGCTAAAGTATTGAGAAATTGATTAACAAAAGTAAAGACAAACAATTCATTCTGATCAAGCAAGTTTTTTCCCTGGTAGAATGGCTGCAGATAATGTGTATAAGATTGTTAACATTATTTGGTGGGTGAAAAAGAATAAAATCCCTGCAATGTTGCTTTTAGTGGTTGCCAAAAAGGCCTTTGATATGGTCCAATGGTCCTTTTGGTTTTGTCTTGGAGAAAATGAATTTTGGGTCTTATTTTCTAATTTGGCTTCGCCAACTATACAATACCCCTAGATCAGGGGTGGGCAATTTCGGCACTCTGTCTCAGTTGTATGCAAATCTATTTCATGCATATTCATTAGGGATATCCTGAAAACCCAACTGGTTCTGGAGGACCAGAATTGCCCATCCCTATCCTACAGCATATATGAAAGTCAATGGGGGATATTCTGCTCCGTTTTTAATTCAGCATGTTACCAGGCAGGGATGTCCGCTTTCACCATTGCTGTTCGCTTTATTTCTTTGGGGATCAGAATACACAGTTCTTCAGTTATATGGGGCATTCACATGGGGGTTTACACTTACAAATTATCGCTTTTTGTGGATATTTTATTTACGCTGATGTTCCCCAATCTTTCTTTACAAATGGCAGTGGATGAGATGAGTCAGTTCAGTACTGCTTCTGGGTTTAAGCTAAATTTGGAAAAATCTGAGCTTCTCAATTCTACCATTTTAGAAGCTCAGATCCTTCCATTGCAAAACTATTTTTCTTTTAAATGGGCAAAAAGAAAATTAAATATCTGGGTATCAATGTGTGTAATAGAGGGATCTTTGCTATAAAGTTCACCATAAAATTTGGATAAACTGAATTAAACTATTCCTCAATAATACAGACTATATTCTGGGATTTGAAAGAGTGGAGGAGATATTCTTTATCTTGGATGGGGCAGATTGTGGCAACGAAAAGGAATATTCTCCCGAGATTATGTTATCTTTTTCAAATGTTGCCAATACGCCTCTCGAATGCTATTATTAAGAGTGGCAAAAGAGAATATTTGCATTCATTTGGAAAAGGGAACTACCTAGGGTATCTAGAAATGTATCAACCTAAATTGAGAGGAGGATTATGTGTTCCGCATGTAGGGTGGTACTATGCTGTGGCTCAATTTAGAGCTATCTTGGATTGGAATAAGGGGGGGGGAACAAAAGCAGTGGGTAAAGATGGAATAGTGTTTGGTGGGACGCATGCATTTATGGATAATGATTTGGCAACCAAGGTTGACATGGAGACAAATTAATATTTTATCTTTGCCAACTAATACCACTCTGAGAGTTTGGAAGCAATGGCGTACTTATGGGCGAATCTTTAAAGAGCCACAGGCGTAAAAATCGGGACTTATGAGAATTGCCAGGCTCTGCGTGTGCTGCGCGCATTTTCAAAAAGGCCCAGCCACGCGCATAAATCCCGGTACACTCACAAGTGCTGTGCCCTGAAAAAGGGGCAGGCCGAGGGGCATGGTCTGGGCGGGGAGGGGCGGGACAGAGGCTGGCCGGGACAGCAGCCATTAGCGAAGTTGCTTCTGCTCCGATGGGGCAGTAAGTAAAAAAACAAATAAAATGGGGATAATTAGGATTAGGTTAGGGGTCGGGGTGGAGAGGGGAAGAGGTAGGAAGAGTAGTGTTAGGGATAGGAAAGTTTCCTCCCAGTCCATTCCTTAATTGGAGCGGACTGGGAGGGAACTGGGAAGGCCTGATTGCGTCGCCGCACATAATTAACTAAAATTCACCCCATCCTGTGTGCACCGCCCGCACATGCCTGCACAGATTTTAAAATCTAGCGCGCATGTATACATGGCCAATGGATTTTATAACATACGAGTGCTTTATTGAATATTCCTAGCAATTTAGATGATGTTTCTCATTGGCCCTTGATCCACCACATTTTTTAATTCTTTATTTCTATAAATTTGTTACAAATTTTCAAGAAAACAATCTTGATCAGAAAAAGAAAAGAAGAACAATAATAAGCATACTTATATCTTTTAAAGTGGAAATTAAATACATATTTCTTCAATTCTACAAGTCCACAATATAGGATCCAATTAGCAAAACTTTAATAAAGAAAGGAATCACAATAGAATTTAGGAAAGGCAGCCAAACCAGAGAGTATACCTTACTTAATAGGGCACTCACTGACCTAGAGGAAAGAGCAACCCCATTAAACTACACAGTTACTTTATCACATAAGAAAAAGGTTAATTGAGGAGGTGAAAAGAAAACATATGTATGACCCTTATATTTTACAATACATTTACAGGGATATTTCAGGACAAATGAAGCCCCTATCTAAAGGACTCTGGGTCTTAATAAAAGGAACTGTTATCTCCTCTTCTGTGTTTGTTTAGTCACATCAGGGTAAATTCTCACTTTTAAATGCAAGAATTCTTCATTTCGATGTTTGAAGAATAGTCTCAAAACCCAAATTTTAATTGCAGCCAGATGTGAAATAGCATTCCTATAGAGGTCTGTAGATACTCCTCCTTTGGGGGCTGTAGTGTAAAGAATTGAGAAAATTAATATTTTGAATAAGTTGACTGCCATAAAAAATTGCATCCTTTTGAAATTTGAACGGATCTGGGACCCATTTCATTTCATTTATTAAAATTTATTAATCGTCTAACACTAGTAGGCCTAGGCGATGTACAAAGTATACATACATAATAAAACAAAAATTGACAAAATACAAACAATTTTAGTTTCACAGAAACTAAAAGATAAAATATATATTGGTAATAAATAGGTATCATAATAAGACAGGTATACTGTGCGATGGCAGGCAACTTGCTCTTAGAAGGAGTGGTTGCTTAAATCCTTCTGTTATTTTATTTAAAGTTCAATTTAAGTATAAAGGTTATAAGTGAGCCTGGGTTGATGCATATTCATTATATACGAGGGAAGGAAATGGTCTACAATACTATCAAAAGGTTATCTATTGAGAATAATTATTAGCTTTAATATGATTTTACATTTTAAGCTATGCAATCAGGATTGATAATCAGTAAAAATGTTTCCATAATTTGTACTGTATGTTTTGTGGATGAAGAAGGTGTGAAGGGAAAGGGTTGATGGAGTATATATTGTACTGAAAATCTCATTGCTCCACATGTATATGGATTGGGATAATACTGCTATGTTGTTATCTTGAAATATTTTTGAAGCAATAAACTTTAATTTATAAAAAGAAAATTCCTGACCTGACACCATATGTCCCAGAATATGCTCAGTCTAGGGCTGGCTGGAGGACAGATTCACAGTCTGGACTCCAGTTTCCTCTTGCACAACTTTATTCTTCACACATCAAACATAATTCAAGTCTGCTTACCTTGCAGTACATCAGCAAAACAATTTCAGTAGGTCAGTTATGTTATAAGGAGCTGCCTTTTCCTTCTCCCCAGGGCCTGACTTGCTCTCCTTTTGAGCGCACCCTTTATTCCTGCTCAGAAGAGACACCCTATACCTAGAATGCCCTGTGTTAAGGTGGACCGGGCCCAGACTGCTGGGACTGGCCTATTAAAGTGCTTTGAGGGCTTCTATAGGGCACTCTGCAACATACTTTAATGGCAAATTCTGATTTTAATTGTGAGCTGTTCAGATGCCTCTGCTCATTTACATTTTTGTAATCCAGCTTGAGACCATAAGAACATATGACTTGTCATACTGGGTCAGACCAAAGGTCCATCAAGCCCGGTATTCTGTTTCCAGCAGTGACCAAGCCATGTCACAAGTACTGGCAGGATCCCAAGGGGTAGATAGATTAAAGTTGCTTATCCTAAGAATATACAGTGGATGCAAATCTACCTTAATAATGGTTAATGGACATTTCCTCCAGGAACTTGTCCAAACCTTTTTTAAATGTAGCTGCATTAATAGCTTTCACCACATCTTCTGGTAAAGAATTCCAGAGCTTAATTATGCATTGCATTAAAAAAATATTTTCTCTTATTTTAAATGTATTACCTAATAACTTTGTTGCTTATGTGGACCCTTGAGCCGAGACGAGGTTGATACCGCCACCAAGGGAAGGCCCCTGGTGGTCCTCATCGTCGAGAGGGGGTGAGGAGGAGAAGACTCAACTGGAGCTTCACCTTTATCAGCCCACATTCCCCGCAGGTTGAGCCCTTGGGCGTCGGGGCCGGCAGGACTTAGGTACGAGTCTCTCACATCGAGGAGTCCAAGGTGAAGACAGCAAGGCGTCGGGTAGGCAAGGTCAAGGCAGCAGACAGACGAAACCAGGAACAGGCCAGAGGTCAGAACAGGCAGTAGGCAGGCAGGATGAAAAAACAAGCTAGAGGTCAGGGCAGGCGGAGGTCAAGCGTAGATGAAGTACTAGGCAGAAGTCCAAAACTGAGAAGTCAGTTCAAGGGCAGGAGTAGGAACGGAACCGAGGCAGGAGCACAGGAACAGGAGACTGGATTGGAATGCAGGATCAGGAAGGCAAGGCTGGAATGCAGGATCAGGAACAACGCAGATTATGCACTCAGTGCTGGAGTCAGGGCCGGGTATATATATCCGCCCTGGCTGACATCATCTTCATAGGCTGCGGGGAACTTTTCCGCCGTGGGCCCTTTAAATTAAGCATGATGGCATGCATGTGCGCCTAGGGGAGAGAGTACAGAGGCTGGGATGGCGGCGTGCCGCACCGCGAGGGCAGGCCACATCGGTAGTGGTTGGCAGCAGCCGCGTTGGCCAGCGATGGGGGAGAGCCAGACCTGGGAGCCTCCCAGGGGAGGTAAGGGGACCCGGCTACAGGCGGCAGTGGCTGGGGATCCTAACTATCCCAACCTTTACTCCCCCTTTTAAAAGGACCAGGCTTACAGGGGTGAGCTGTGTGGAATTGCTGGAGGAGCACCTTCTCAAGGATGTTCGAGGTGGGTTCCCAGGTATTCTCCTCAGGTCCAAATCCTTCCCAGGCGATCAGGTATTCCCAGCATCCGTGATGGCATCTCACATCCAGAAGCTCCTTCACCTGGTATATCTGGTCTTCTTCAGATGCGACATCCGGTGGCTCTGGCAGCTTGCGATGGGGCCAGGATAAAACTAGCAGTTTCAGGAGGGAGACGTGAAACGTGTTGTGGATCTTCAAGTTGAGGGTAGGCGTAGGCGGTAGGTAACCGGTCCTAGACGCTCTGTAGCAGCAAAGGGGTCAATGTACTTGGGAGCCAACCTCATTGAGGGTACCCGGAGGTGGATGTGGCGGCTACTCAGCTATACTCAATCTCCAACCTGATAGAGAGGAGCTGGGTGGCGGTGTCAGCCCCCTTCTTGGCTGCTTCGGCTATCCACTGGAGGTTATCTTGAGTACTGTTCCAGAGGGAATGGAGTTGTTGCGCGGTGAGTTGAGCCATGGAAGAGGGCACTGAGAGCGGCATAGGTAGCGCTGGGACCAGTTGTCGCCCATAGACTAGTTGGAAGGGTGAAGAACCAGTCGCCGAATGGGTGTGCAAGTTGTGTGAGAACTCTGCCCATGGTAGCAGGGAGGACCAGTCGTCCTGTCTGTCATTGACAAACGAGCAGAGGAAGATCATCAGGGTCTGGTTGGTGTGTTCGGCTTGCCCATTTCCCTGGGGGTGGTATGCTGAAGTGAAGTCAAGTTGCACCCCAAACTTCTTGCACAATGAGTGCCAGTACCTGGCCATGAACTGAGTCCCTCGGTCGGAGGCTATATGTTGGGGCAGCCCATGGAGGCGGAAGATATGCTGTGTGAATAATTGAGCCAACTCGGGAGCCAAGGGAAGCCTGGGGTGTGTGATGAAATGTGCCATCTTGGAAAATCTGTTGATGACCACCCAGATGACATGGTTGCCATTCGACGGGGGAAGCTCTACTATAAAGTCAGTTGATATGTGGGTCCATGGTTCCTTGGGCATGGGCAAAGGCTGTAGGAGGCCCCAGGAGCACCCAGGCAAGGATTTCTGCTGAGCACAAGTTGGGCAGGAGACGTAGACCCGGGCATCTTGCTCCATCTGCGGCCACCAATAATATCGCCGTAGCAGCACCAATGTAAGTGCCCTTCCAGGATGCCCGGCAGTGAGAGAATTGTGGACCCATGCCAGAACCTTCTGTCAAAGACAGAAGAGTACCACCGTCTTCCCTTGTGGCACCGTCTGGGTAGCGGTCAGGAGGATCTTTGCAGGGTTGAGAATGTATTGAGGTGTGGTAGGGACATCGTCTGTCTTGTAGGCCCTGGACAGGGCGTCGACATTGGCGTTCTTGGAGGCTTCTCTGTATCAAAGGATGAAATTAAAGTGGCTGAAGAACAGCGACTAGCGGCCTGGCGAGGGTTCAACTGTTGGCCTCGGCTGAGGTCTTCGAGGTTCTTATGGTCAGTAGGATCTCTGATGGGATGTTGTGCTCCCTCAAGCCACTGCCCGCCATTCCTCGAAGAATAGATGCCTTGGTCTTTTTCAATTCCTTTATTGAAGTGGAGACGTATCTAAAATAATACAGCCCGACTCTGGCTGAGTTTCGCCGTTCTCACAACGGCTGCCTCAGGGGCTAAAATTAAATCATACAAAACAATATTTCAATAAAAATAATAATAAATACTAATTACTCCAAAATATAAAACATGAATATTAAACTACAAAACAAAATTTCTTTAAAAAATTTAATAAAAAATTTAAAATTTTAATTAGTAGCATTTTGAAAATGGTGACATATGAGATGAAACAGTATTAAAAATCTTCACGGTTGCAATTTGCCCAAGTCAAAAAATCAATTTACATTTAACTTATGAAATAAAAAATGATTCTGTATAATAATGCAATTATCAATATGATTTACTGAGAAGGTTTTTTACCTTAGATATACATTTATGGACTCAAGGTGGCTGAACAAGCCGTACGCTTGTTTGTCAATTGTATTTGTGCATACGTAATCCGCAAAAGTATTAAATCTGTAAGAATGTACATGAATAAAAATTATAAATGAATAAAAATTAATTTCAATATGAATTGTCATTTATATGAAAATGTATTTAAATCAACTTGACTGTACTTGTGTATAGACTGACCTTGTTACTTTTAAAGTGAAACATAATCTTGTAAATACAATGCGTCTATTGGTTCCTAAATTCAAAAAACGCATTGGTCATATACTGCAGCAAGAGTAATTTATGCTCCATATTAAAAAATCAATGAATTGTATTCATAATAACCGACTAATATTGATTAAAGTGTTTATTTAAAACGTGAATAAATATAAATAAGTGAACTAATGAGTAAAAATAAAAATGTGAAAAATCCCTCACAACAGTGAAACAAAGCACATATATTAAATGTGTTAGAACACCTATAGTGTGTATGTGAATGGCATAGCATGTTTAAACCTCAATAATAGAGAAACATTAAAGGCTATGCTAATCTACCTAAATGTGAAAATTAATTAGAAATAAAATTAGAAATAAAATTCATATCGCAAACAGTGCATTTCGTGAACTCTTAAGAACTTAGCTTACAATATTTAAATCCCAGCAGCGGGGAGTGTTATGACCAGGCGAGATGTGAACCCTTGGACCGATGGGGAGTTGGTACGACCTGAGAAGATGGCTCCTCGGGTTCCCCCCGTCGGGTGGCGAGGCGGAGTTAAAGTAAGAGCTGGCCAGATCTTCGCCGCTGGAAGCCCGTGGTCCCCCCGGGAGGAGCCCCTAGGGACCCAGGCCGCTGGGACTTAGGTGGACCTTTGAGAAGTCGAAGAGGCGTGGAGTCGGTGCTTATTTGTTAATCAGGCCCTGCTGTTCAGGCTGGCCACTGCGCCCAGGACCTTCTCCAAAGTCATGGTGCGGTAGTGGCAATCTTGTGTAAGGACGGCATCCTAGTTCACCCGTATCTGGATGACTGGTTGAGTCAAGCCAAGAGCATGGAGGAAAGCTATTGGGCTTCTTGCAGGGTGGTCTCCCTACTGGAGGATCTAGGCTGGTTGGTGAACCTATCCAAGAGCAACTTGCAGCTGTCTCAGACACTGGAGTATCTTGGCATTCTTTTCAATACAAAGCAGGGCATAGTTTTTCTGCCAGAAAGTCGCATTCAGAAGTTGATTGCTCAAATTCAAGCGCTGAAAAGGACTATTCGCCTGATGGTGTGGTCTTATCTCCAGGTCCTGGGTTTGATGGCAGCCACATTGGAGGTTGTTCCTTGGGCAAGGGTGCATATACAGCCTCTTCAGCATGCATTGCTTTCCTGGTGGAGTCTGCAGTTGCAGGACTATGCAGTGAGACTTCACTTACCATTGGAGTGTCCAATTGCAGTGTTAGTTGCAGGTGGATCATCTCAGGAAGGAAGTTTCCTTGGAAATGCCAGATTGGTTGGTGCTCATGACAAATACAAGCTTCCTGGGTTGGGGGACTCACTATCAGGAGTTACTGGTGCAAGGTTGCTGGACTGCTGAGAAAAGGCAGTGGAGCATCAATTGATTGGAAGCACGGGCAGTATGGCTGGTGTGCTTGTGATTCGCCAAGCATCTGGAGGCTCAGGCAGTCAGAATAATGTTGGACAATGTGATGACAGTGACCTACATCAATCACCAGGGCAGAACCAGAAGCCAACAGGTGTCGGAGGAGATAGAATCACTAATGGTATGAGTAGAGCAACATCTGATAGACATATCTGCCTCCCACATTGCCGGAAAGAACAATGTAAGGGCTGATTTACTCAGCAGATAGATCCTGGACCCAGGAGAGTAGGAGTTAGCAGAGGAAGCTTTTCAGCTCATAGTGGAGCACTGGGGATGCCCATACCTAGACTTGCTGGCAACTTCTGGCAACATGAAAGTTTCACAGTTCTTCAGTCGCAGAAGGGATCCAAAGGCACTGAGCATCAATGCTCTTGTTCAGGTGTGGCCACAAGGCAGGATGTTGTATGTCTTCCTGCCCTGGCATCTGATAGGCAGGATCATTTGGAATATTGCAAGTCAGGACGACACCGTACTTTTGGTGGCTCCGGATTGGCCCTGGAGGCTGTGGTATGCCGATCTGCAGAGACTGCTGGTGGGCAGTCCCCTCAGACTGCTGCTTCAGAAAGATTTGTTGTGGCAGGGACCCATTTTCCATGAAGATCTGGGTTGATTTTGTCTTACAGTTTGGCCCTTGAGAGGCTCAGTTGTTGAAGCATGGTTACTCTACTGCAGTGATTTCCACTTTGCTTCGGGCCAGGAAGTTTTCTATGTCTCTGGCTTACATTAGAGTTTGGAGAGTTTTCGAGGCCTGGTGTGAGGAGCGAGGTTCTCAGCCTCTCAAAGTGGGAATTTCATTAATTTTGGAATTTTTATAGGAAGGATTGTGTAAAGGTTTGGCCCTTAACACCTTGAAGGTTCAAATGGCAACTCTCGCTTGTTATAGGGGGTGAGTCAACAGTAGGCCTTTATCTTCCTATCCAGATGGGTCCCGGTTCTTAAAGAGAGTTAAGCATCTTCATCTTCTCTTGTGACTACTGGTTCCTCTATGAGACCTTAATCTGGTCCTGAATTTCTTTTCAGCCGCTATGGAGCCTCTCCTTATGGCAGGCTCTTTCTTGCCATGAGCCTTTTCTGTGTGTGACCCTGGGAATGGTGCAGCTTCCCGAAAGAGGATTCTGACTTTCATTTGAATCAGTCTATTTCCCTGCCCACGTTGGAGAGGGACAGAGAAGAAAGTGAGTATTGTTTTTTGCATACCTTGGATGTCAAGTAGCATCTATTGTGGTATTTGGAGGTTACCGAATCTATCTGGAAGTCTGATCGACTATGCTCCATGGTGGAGGTAAACAGGGTGAGCCAGCGACTTAGGCAACTATAGTCCATTGGGTTAAGGAAGTCATTACAGCCGCTTATGTGGATGCTGAGCAGGGGCGGACTGTGGGAAAATAGTGGCCCGGGGGATTTTTTTTCCATACTGGCCCATGGGTACCCAATTACACATACAATTTGGTGAGTCACCAAATACAAAATAAAGGGACCATAAAATATACACAGAAATGCACAGACAAACTGAACTGGAAATCACAACAAGTTAGACTGTAATGCAGCAATGGAAAAACAGAAAATACCATCATTCCTCATAAAACATCAAACAATAAAATCAAGAACTATAAAACATCACAATAGGAAAATCATACTAAAAATATATATTTCAAAACTGCTGATGAATAGAACCTCCAGTAATTTAATTCAGGGAAATTTTCAAAAATTTGTATATAACACCAATAAAATATTTCAAAAAGAGCAGACATCAAATAATATTCAATAATTAAAACTAATAAGGATTTTAAAAAGCCCCTGCTGCAACTTCTGTGGGAGCTCTTGATTTCCAGTCACCCTGATATTGTTGAGGATTAGGAGGTTATCCTCTCTCTCTCATACATACTCACATGTCCATTCTCTCTCACACATAGACTGTCACATACATACACATTCATGCTCTTATATCCACCATAACCTCTCGCTCTCACTGACACTGACACACTCTCAGGCTCTAAGACACTCTCTCCCCCTCCACACACACCCCCACACACACAAACTCTTACTCCCTTGGATTTTCTCATACACTCATGCTCTCACACTCACTGGCTCCCTCACATACACACAAACACACACACCCAGGCAAGTTCCCAGTCATTCTCACACACACACACTGACCCCCAGGCAGGCTCCCATTCATTTTCACACCACTCCCTCCCCATCCCCCAGGCATGCACACATTCATTCTCACACATACAGACCCCCAGGCAGGCACCCATGCATTCACACACATACACCCCCAGGCAGAGTCCCATTCATATACATGCACACACTAAAGGCAGATCCCCCTCTCTTTTGCCAGCATCCTTGGAACCTCTCTCATTCCTCTGCTGCCACCGTCACTGCTGCCACATGGCTATTGGGGAGGTGCCGATTGCTGCTAGTGACACTGAAGCCCATTCTGCTGCCTCCTCTGTACAGGCCCCGTGGGCTTCCACTTTCTCCATGCTGATCTCGTACATTGTGAGATCCGCATAGAGAAAGTGCTATTCTTGCTCATTCCCAAAGATAACATATGCCAATCACTAAAAAGTTTTTTGTTTTTTTTACCTTTGCTGTCTGATCTTAGTTTTCTAATTGGTTGGTCACAGACTTTTTTTCCACCTTCCCTTTCTTATTTTTTTTGCCAATTCCTTTTATATTGTCTTTTTTTCTATTTCTTTTCTCTCCATCTTCTTCCCTCAAACACACAGTCAGGTTCTCATTCTCACATGCATTTCTCTCTCTCACACAAACACACACAGGCTCTCACTGTCACATGCTCTTTCTCATACAATCATTCATACACACAGTCTCTCACTGGCACATGCTGTCTGACTCTCACACACCCAGGCTCTCTCTCACTCCAACATGCTGTCTTGCTCAAGCAAAGGCTCTCACTGTCACATGCTCTCTCTCATACAATCATTCATACACACAGGCTCTCACTGTCACATGCTCTCTCTCTCACACGCACACAGGCTCTCACATGCTGTCTCTGCAAACATTCAGGTCTTCACTCTCACACACAATCTCTCAACTCATCTCATACACGCACACACACACACACATACACACTCTACAGACCCTCAGCCTCTCTCTCACCTCTGGGCCTCCTTTTCGCGGGTCGCCGCAGGATGGGCTCTGCAGCGGCCCTGCTACCGGGCCTTTTCCTCTTCTCGGGCCGCTGCGACTCGCGGCGACCTGTAAGCGCTGCTCCTCTTCTGCACGCGCTGATGCGCCTCCTCCTTCCTGCCCACGCGGCTCCGGCAACGTTTACTTCCGGGGCCGCCCAGGCAGGAAGGAGGAGGAGCATCAGCGCGTTTAAACGCGATCTTTTTCTTCGGGCCGTGTTGACGTGAGCCTCACCATGGCCCTGCCTATCGCTGCGCTGCATGAGCCTCCCTGCGCCCGGGGGCATTGGCTCCCCTCGGGATACCACTGCTCACGGCGGCCCAGGCCCAGGCCTAGTGCTAAAAAAACAAAGAGGTAGGCGATCTATGATAGCCGTCAGGAGAACAAAAACACAATAGATGCCTCAGTCTTATTCCAGTATTTATTAGAACAGAGATGTGCTCAATAATTGCCCGGCTCAGGTCGAGTTTCGCAGCTCGTTGGCCGCTGCCTCAGGGGCTTGAACACTTCAAATTCTCGGTGGAACTTCACACAATAAGTTTCATCAGACGTACAGCAATTGTATGATCAATGTTTCGGGTGGTGAACCGCACTCAGTTTCACATTGAATGATGAAACTTATTGTGTGAAGTTCCACCTAGAATTTGAAGTGTTCAAGCCCCTGAGGCAGCGGCCAACGAGCTGCGAAACTCGGCCTGAGTCGGGCAATTATTGAGCACATCTCTGTTCTAATAAATACTGGAATAAGACTGAGGCATCTATTGTGTTTTTGTTTTCCAGGCCTAGTGCTTCCACCGGCCCTTGCCCACAGGTTTCTCTTCGGGCCGCAGCTGTCACTATTTAAAAAAAAAAAAAAAAAAATCATGTGATCGGAGCGACCGGCCCACCGGGGGAAGCCCGATCCCCCGATAGGCCAATCCGCTCCTGATGCTGAGATTCCTTTGCCAAAGCAGATTAGACTGCATTCCACAAGGGCTCAGGCAGTATGATGGGTGGAGATTTGATTATTGCCTCTTGTCGAGATTTGCCAAGTGGTGACATGGTTGTCTTTACACACTTTTTCCAAGCATTACTGCTTGGATGTTCAGGCTTGGAGGATGCCGCATTTGCGCAGGCGGTATTGACTGGACCGCGGGCAGTCTCTCGCTCTGTTTGGGAGTAGCTTTGGTACATCCCACTTGTGAGGATTGGCCTGCCCAAGAGTAGAGGAAGGAGAAATTACTACTCACCTGATAAATTCCTTTAATAAAGGCAGGTCAATCCTTGACCTGTCCTCGGCTGCTGATTTTTGCCTTTGGTTCACCCTTTAGGTGCAGGAGATGCAGAGTGTTGTTTCTGCTATTCGTTGGTGGATTGATAAGTGATTTATCCAGACCCTCAGTTTAATAAATGTTCATTGTTTTGTCTGAGCTCAGTGTTCTCTATTGATTGGAAACATGAGTGGTTGATTGTAATAATCATTTTCAAGTATAATCAGTTTGTCCACAGTTTGGCTTTTTTAGAGAATATTGGCAGACTGATGTCGGGGCAGGGCTATATGTCCATGACATCAGTTTTCACTCCGTCTCCATCTGCTGGTAGAGGTGTATAACCCACTTATGGGGATTGGCCTGCCTTCGTTAGAGGAAAGGAAATTATCAGGTAGGTGGTAATTTCTCCATTGAATTTGCCAAGAAAGCAAATAGAATGCTTTCTATTCTTTGGGAAAAGTGCTAATAATTGTCTGTGCCAAGAGAAGCACTTTGTGCTTGTCTATTGCACCTTTTCCATTGTTTACGTGCACAAATCATGTTTGCATAAAATATAAATTATGTACATAAATCATAATTTATGTGCAGAAAACATTTTTCACAAATAAACCATGATTTATATGTATGCCGTGTTTTATGTGCACTGAGCACATTTTGTATGTGCACATATTTGGTTTCTGTGCAGTTTTTAACTCCTGATTCATTATTATACCATTAGCTTACTGAATCAAGAGTTGACTCCTTTTTTTAGTGTGTGAGTACAGAAAATGTAAGCTAAAATTTATCTGACTTTTTTACTCCTGTTTTATTAGATTGGGCCCATTGACCACTACTTTACAGAACAATAAGCTCTGATTTCTCATTATGTGGTCTTTAACTACACTTTTCATCCCTCACCAGGGGTAGCACATAAAGACATGAAATGCATCCTTATCATCTGCCAAAATGGAAGTACTGCTGAGAAAGAGAGTCTAACATAGCAAGTAAATTCAGGAGCCCATTGTGTAAGCCTCTGTGCCCATTTCAAGATCAATCCCAGACTTGGCTTGACCAGAGCTGTCACAGCTATGTATGGTCTTGGCTTGGTTTCTTTTCCATGCGGTCAGCAGGGCAAAGTTGCACATGTGAGATAGAAAAATATTCAGAACTATTTCTAGCCTCCGTTATACAGTAACCATTCTACCTCTTCGACTTACAGCTGAAGTCTGCATATAAGAAAAGGAGACAGAAGTAATCAATTTTTCCCAAAGCCTCAATTCTCAGTCCATGTAACTTCTGAGTCCTTTTGGGCAGTGATTGACTGCAGACTGCAAAAGCAATGTCTATTTCTTGAATAAATTTATCTACATACTAATAGCAAACTTACAGCCTGAATTACCAAGGTATTTCCCCCCATACACACAGACGGGAGAAAAGCCTCAGTAAATACGATACGTACCAGCACCAGAGCCTGAGACCTGTCCCTAATGCTGTAATTTCCATAACTTGTACTTTTACTTGACTTATTACCATTTTGCAATTTTTTCCCTTCTTTCCTACCCTTATATTTTAATCATGAGAAAAACTCGGATACATTAGGAAATATTTCTTCACGGAAAGGGTGGTGGATGTATGGCATGCTCTTTCTGAAGAGATAATGAAGACGACAATATTAATGGGATCCAAAAGGGCATGGGATAAAACCCAGAGCATCCCCTACTGGCTAAAGGATAGAATTGAAGAGAAGGGGTAACCTCATTTACTATGTTACTATATATATTATTTTGGCAACGTGTGATAAATTGTTTTGCCAATAAAGTTATCTGAATCTGAATCAGCTCCTTGATGTTTTTATGCACAGCAACCCAATGTTAGGAGACTTCCTGTTTTGTCTATTTAAAATTCAGACCAGGTAGATTTACAGAAAAATTATACAATGCATTCTACTAATGAATAAGTATAGAGGGTCTGTGAGCTGCCTTTTAGAGCAGTGAGTGTAAAAATCGTGCACGGGTAGAGGGCCTAGTTTGGAGGTTAGGGAGAGGCCACCATCCTGGCTGTTGGAGCAGCATAAGAGGGCAGCTGGGGGGGAGTACTGGCAGAGGAGACTGGTAGGCCTGGAGAAGGCAGTGTGATTGTCTGCCCCAGGTCCCTGAGCTCCCGAGACTGCAGATTATTAGTGTTATCACAAGAGAAAGAGGAAATGGAGAGTGCATGAGGGCAAGAGAGGAATCTGGCATGCTGAGAAAAGGAATAAGGGAGAGGGAGATGGAGATGGAGTGCTGGGTATGAAAGAAGGAAATGGAGGCTTGGGAGGAGGAATAAGAGAGGAAGACAAAACAAGGAAGGGGAGGGACAGGATGAAAGAGGGGGGTGGAGGTGGAGGGCTGGGATAGGATGAAGCATGGAGAGGAAATTAGCAAAAAAAAAAAAAAAATAGACAAGCTGGTTAAACTTCCCTAAAAAAACAGCCACATAAATGTAAAGAAGAGTCAAGCAATTTCTCAGAAAAACATACAAAAGACAAAGCTATTCCGTGCCAATCAATTCTCCATTAAGGAGTCAGTGGAAATTGCCTGCAACAATTGCTGGCCTTTCGAAAGAAAATCAGGCAACTGGGTCAGGTCAAAAAATAGAACAGATTGCTGGCCATACAAAGCTAATTCCTTGTTATTTATTTTTATTTTTCTTGGATCTCTTCAAAAGGAAACTTTCTTTTTTATTAGATTATTTACAAGTTCTTCATTGTGTTTTCTGTTTCATATTTCTTTAAAATGTATCTAGTGTAAAGATGAATAATTTTTAAAAATAAAATGGTAAAAAAAAGATTGAGAGGGCTGGGATGGAATGGAAGGTGGGGCATTGAGAGATGGAGCGATGAGATGATGGATGGGCAGATGGAATTGGGGGGAAGGGATGGAGGACTAGGTTAGAATGAAAATCGGCAGGGGAGGGAGAGGTTGTGGAGGGCTGTGGCAGGATGAAAGACTGCGGTGCGGGGGGTGTTTGGTGGAGGCTGGGTTGTGTTCAGTCCTGGCATGCATACATTAAATATGCATATAAAACTTCAATGTCTTTTGTATCTTTTATATAGCTTTTTTTTTTTTCATAAAGGAAGGACCATCATATCACCCTGCGGTATTTGAACTTGAAATTAGTTCTATGGTTATACCAGCCTAGGTCACTTATATTCATCGGACTCAAATGTCCGTGAATAATCACATTTTTTTGCAATTATCACACGTATTTAAAGCTTAATTTAGAAAACAAAAAGTGTACTTCCTTTAAGCAATCCAGTGGAAAAGTGCTCTGTACTTCCCTATTTGGACATTTAGGACCGATGATTATAAGTGACCCTAGGCTGGTATAACCATAGAACTAATTTCAAGTTCAAATACCTCAGCATGGTATGATGGTCCTTCTTCTATAAAAAAAAGCTATATAAAAGATGCTGAAGATACAAAAAAGACATTGAAGTTTTATATGTATACGTTTCATTTATATTAGATTTTGTATGTTGTACGCATTTGTATTGGACTATTGAGTTATACATACATTAAGGCCAGGGCTGGTGCAACCCACCGTGCAAGCCATGCACTTGCACAGGGCAACGGCTCTGAGGGGGAGGTGGCCTGAGGCCACCAGAAAAGTGGAGCAGAAGCTGCAGGATTGCCCGGATGACCCCATTCTACCAGCGGCCAAAGTAGAGAAAAGGCTGCATAGGAGTCGCTACTGGGTGGCAAGTGTCACCCCAAAAGGGAGGCTTAGCATCCCAGTTTTAGGTATCATATTGTCCAGTGGTAACCCAAAACCCTGCCCAATCTAGTTTAGCAACATGCTGAGCTCCTGCGTGAGCCGGCAGCAGGAGCAGCAGAAGCGGTGTTTGACTGAAGTCATCACCTGCTGCTGCAGGGCCAGTCTCATGACAGGAGCAGCGAGATTTCACAGCTTCTACCACGGACTGACCCTGCACAATAATTGTTCATGCAAGGCAGCAAAAAAACTAGCACTGGCGCTAAGACACCCTAGAGTTGTTATCATGTCCCCACTTGCTGCACAGATTGTAATCTGTTACTCTGCTCTCCCCACACTTAGAAGAGAAATTCAGAATAAAGAGATAGAGTAGTAACATATTAATGATGGCAGAAAAAGACTAAATGTTTCACCCAGTCTGCCCAGCAAGTTTCTTATGGAAGTAACTGTCGCTCTGTGTAGGTTACCCTTATGCACCTTTTCCTTCATTTCCAACTATAGCTTTTACGGATCCGCAGTGTTTATCCCATGCCCCTTTGAATTTGTTTACTCTTTTAGTCCTCCTCATTTTTTCCGTATGTTGTGTTTGGCAGTCCATGGGGCAGGATGGCGGATCGCTGGACTTACCTCCAGCCCTGAACCCTAAGCAACAATCTACGATGCTAGGGCAGGTCCCCGAACAGATGCGCAGCAGGTCGCCGCGCTCAACCTGCCTCCAACGCCACTACTTCCTCCAGGCCCTCCTAGGGTGTGCGTTCACCCAGTGTTGTTCCTCTTAAAGGGCCCACGGTGGGAAAATGCCAGCGGTGCCCAATGATGACCACCAACAAGGGCCTATAAAAGGCCAGCTCAGCAGAACCTCCTTGCCTCAGCAATAGGTCGACTACTGTTTAGTAGAGCAAGTTGCCTCAGCGTTCCAGGTCCTTCTTCCTGAAGGTCTGTATAATATTTCCCCTGCACCTCTTCTCTTCCAGGGTGTACATATTTAGATCCTTCAGCCTCTCCTCATAAGTCATTTGATAGAGACCCCACACCATTTTGGTCACCCTTTTCTGGACTGCCTCCTTTCTGTCTCTATTTTTTTGAGATACAGGCTCCAGAACTGAACACAGTACTCCAGGTGAGGCCTCACCAAGGACCTGTACAAGGGCATCATCACCTCCTTTTTCTTTCAGGTTATTCCTCTCTCAATGCAGCCCAGCATTCTTCTAGCTTTAGCTATCGCCTTGTCCCATTGCTTTGCCGCCTTCAGATCAGCAGACACGATTAGGGATGTGAATCGTTTTTTGACGATTTAAAATATCGTCCGATATATTTTAAATCGTCAGAAATCGTTAGGGCCACGATACAATACCAATTCCCCCGATTTATCTTCAAAAAATCGTAAATCGGGGGAAGGGGGAGGGCAGGAAAACCGGCACACTAAAACACCCTAAAACCCACCCCCGACCCTTTAAATTAAATCCCCCACCCTCCCAAACCCCCCCAAATGCCTTAAATTACCTGGGGGTCCAGCGGCGGTCCGGAACGGTCTCCTGCAATTGAATCGTGTTGTCTTCAGCCGGCGCCATTCTGCGCCGCCATTTTGCAAAATGGCGGCGGCCATAGACCAACACGATTCGACTGCAGGAGGTCGTTCCGGACCCCTGCTGGACTTTTGGCAAGTCTTGTGGGGGTCAGGAGGCCCCCCCAAGCTGGCCAAAAGTCCCTGGGGGTCCAGCGGGGGTCCAGGAGCGATTTCCTGCCGCAAATCGTTTTCCGTACGGAAAATGGCGCCGGCAGGAGATCGACTGCAGGAGGTCGTTCAGCCGGGGTCCGGAACCCCGGCTGAACGACCTCCTGCAGTCGATCTCCTGCCGGCGCCATTTTCCGTACGGAAAACGATTTGCGGCATTTGGGGGGGGGGTTCGGGAGGGTGGGGGATTTAATTTAAAGGGTCGATACAATTCCCTCCCCCTCCCAGCCGAAATCGATCGTTAAGACGATCGAGGACACGATTCACATCTCTAGACACTATCACCCTAAGATCCCTCTCTTGGTCTGTGCACATCAGTCTCTCACCCCCCATCACACACAGCTCTTTTGGATTATTGCACCCTAGATGCATGAATCTACACTTCCTGGCACTGAATCCCAGCTGCCAAATCTTCAACCACTCTTAAATCACTTTTCATTCTTTCTACTCATTCAGGTGTGACCACTCTGTTGCAGATCTTAGTATCATCTGCAAATTGACAAATTTTACTTTCTATCCCTTCCACAATGTCGCTCACAAAAATATTGAACAGAACCAGTCCCAAAACCTAACTTTGTAGCACTTCGCTTAACACCGATCTGTCTTCAGGGTAGGTTGCATTTACCATTACATGCTGTCTCCTGTCAGTCAACCAGTTTGTAATTCACTCCTCCACCTTGGCGCCGGCTCTCAAGTTTCTCATTTTATTCACAAGCCTGCTATGCGGGACTCTATCAAAAGCTTTGCTGAAATTCAAATAAATCACGGTCTTCCTTAATCCAATTCTCTAGTCACCCAATAAAAAAAAAAATCAGATTTGTCTGACAGGCCTCTTCCCCTGGTGAATCCATGCTGCCTCGGGTCCAGCAACCCCCTGGATTGTAGATAGTGCTGTCCTTTCTTTCAGAAGAGTCTCCATTCATTTTCACACCACCAAGGTGAGGCAAAACGGCCAGGTTTGGGTTAGAAATGTTTCATCTTGTTAATTAACTTTAGAAAAAAATGCAAAAAGAAAATTGAGAGGCTGATACAAGCCATTGCTGCAGATCACAGACCTTTCTGCTTTTATTGGGAAGAAGTTGTGACAAGTGAGAGCACATGTTTTGGATCTAGTTCTGTCTCTTCATCTATGAGTTTCAACAGTCAGAACCACCTGATGAGGAAATGCAGTGGAGTGGAACATCAGCTCCTCGAGCTTCCTCTTGATGCAAAGTCTCTGTCACTATTAGGATAGTGTCACCATGGCTGCCCATTGCCTGCTGCCCTTCTTCCCCCCCCACATGATCCTCTTTTTTTTGCCTAGGTGGCTACAGGGGCCACTGGGACCCTTGAGGAGAGGGACAATAAAGGGTGGGTCAAGGTGCCAGGGGGTAGATTCTAGAGGGGCTGACCAAATGAGGATGCTAGGGCCCAGTTGATGAGGCCATTAAAAGGAGTAGGGGTAAAAAAAGGGGACTACAAGGGGCTAGGTTGGGGGTGGGAAAGCAGAACGGCAGTGGGGCAAAGGCAGGAAAAAAGTAGAAAAATGTGTAAACTTACCTGCCACACCAGTAATTCAGAACTCTTTTAAGTTATTCTTATAGGGTTAGATTTGTAAATTGCCATTACATACCATTTGTCTTTGGGCACACCGCTTCCTCAATCTTTCAAAGTCTGGGGAGGTGGTACCTATGGGCAGGATTGGAAAGCAGGGGGAGGGGAAACTGCCTGGAGAGCAGGGAGGATGCAGCGTGCCATAGTACCGCCCCTTTGAAGTAACACTGACACATGGCCCTAAAGCAAGTGGGAGCAGGCTCTCCTTCAGCCCAGATACTGTATTTGGTGCCTTCAAAATTTGGCCCCCCTAGGCAGTTGTCTCTGTTGCCTATACCTATATCTGGTCCTGATTCAAGCCTTCAGCAAAGTGCAACTCTGATCCCAGTCCTCAGCAGAGGGAGACCCCCGATCCTGGCCCTGAGCACAGGGAAACCCTAATCCCAGCCCTGAGTAGCCTCTTTCAAGCTCCACATGCAAAGAAATCCTAATTCTCCATGTGCTGAACCTAACTTTCATAACAGAGAGCATCCCAACCTTGAGCACAGAGAGACCTGATTCTAGCATAGGAAGACCCAAATCCCAGTCCTGAGCACATGGACTATCATTCCCAGAACTCAGCATTTGGAGATTCCAAACCTAGCCTTCAGCTCAGGGATACCCCAGTCCTCAATCCCACCCGAGAACTGGATCCCAACCTTCAACAGAGGAAGACCCCAATCCCAATTCTCAGCCCATGGAGACCCTGATGCAGTGTTGAGCACAGGAAGATGCCGATCCCAGCCCTCAGCATGGAAACCTGATCCTAGCCTTCGTCAGAGAGAGACTATCAGTATTTGTACTGTCCCAGTCCGACATAGCGCCACCCCAGATAAACGCCTGAGGGTGATAAATGAGAGGAAGGAGAGAGAGTGTTTTAATTTCTCCCACGGGGCTTGAAATGATTTTTACTGGTTTCCCTACCCCATTCCCCGATTTCAGCTTCCTGAGGCTGAGCAAGCAGAACACCTTGCTTCTCTCATCCCTCTGCTCAGGTATCTCCCTTGGCAGTGCAAGCAGGGCACTAACCATGGAGCCATTGGGTCATCTCCAAAAGGTCAGATCTCAGGACACAAGAGCAAAGCAATGCATGCATTCATTTAACAGGCTGAAGTTCCGGGTAGTCCTGCCAACGGCACCTTGCCTGGTAACAAAGCTGCCTGGCAACAAAGCATAGTCATTTATTGCCTTGTGTGCCACGCCTTCATTGCAGTAGTATTTCACTGTCTACCACAGACTTTGTAAGGTCATATGTGGCACCCAAGGCAAGAATGCACAGTGGTAAAAAAAATAGTCATTGATTCAAGAAATGTTAGGGAGGTTTAATGGAGCTGGGAGGTGAAATAAAATAGTGTTGCTTGTCATAGTGTAGCCCCCCACACAAGCCCCAATAGTACAGTACCTACAGGTTAAGGCGGTAACTTTCAAACAGGCGCGCAGGCGCCCATGTGCGCACCTTTGTCAGCCCGTGCCCAGAGACGTGGCCATTTTATAATATACGTGTGTTATATGTGTGCATTTTATAAAACAGCCTGATTGCACTCATGTGCGCAAAATTTCAAGTGGACGCGCACCTTTGTACGCAAATGTCACTTCTAGCGCATAAGTGGGGGAGATTTTAAAACACGCGCTGACGTCATAACCAGTTTTCCAGTTTGTTCCTAGTTCTTCCAGGTAAGGGATAGGACTTCCAAAGCCCCCTAGTTTAATAGCCTCCCTTCTCCCCTGTTAGCCCCCGACCCTTAAAACCCCGCTGATCTATTTATCTTTATTTTATTACTTACACGTCCTCTACAGCAGAAGTAAACTTCCTTGGCAGGGGTCCCCCGGCGCGCGCCTGTGTGCGTAAGTATTTATGCACTAATTTGAAGTTGAAATCCAGGAACGCCCATGCCCATACACTGCCCAGACCACACCCACACCCCACCCCTTTTTTGGAACACAGGGAGAGATATGCATATACTCGGGGTGGCTTTTAAAATCCTCTCAGAGCAAACCAGCCCGGCATGTTTGCGTATCTCTTGGTTTTGGCACGTGCCGGCCTTTTAAAATCCACCTTTAATGGTTTTGCGCCTTGTTCAAGGCCCTTTGCATGCTCGCTCACATATATTGTACCAAATACTGTCACTCACCCTTAGTTGCAAAAGTAGCTCAGGCCTACTTTTCACCATATCAGTGTTTTTGGGCAGCCTGCTGGGATGCCCATACATGGCCTAGAAGAGCAATACTTTCTGGAAGCACAAGCATCCATGATCTGCTGTCTGCTAATTCTGCAGGGGACAGGAGTGCAGTGGTTCGGAACCAGAGTGAAGTACAAACCAATTCGGGTGACTGCTACTGAATGTCTTTATCACCCAGACGGTTGCCAAGCACTCTCTATTACTTGGGAAATAATTTCTCAAAATGTGATGTCTTTTGTCAATCTTTCATGATCTTGAGTGGAGAAGAAGCCAAGAAAAGCTGTTTACAATTGCATCCATCATTTTTCTGCTCATGATGTACACAGCAGTCAGTTTCTCTTGAATCTGTGATACATCACATAATGGTCTGCATTTTTCTTTCCAGTGAGAAAACCCTTGTGTTGTTTTTTTCTGCTTAATCTCTCAGAGAGGTTTTCTCTCTGTATACTTTTCCATCCAGCCCTCATCAGAGTCATCAGTTGTTGCCTCCAGCATTTTATCTGTTGTCTGAAACATGGTGTCTTATAATAAGGCCAGATCCTACTTTAGGTCTTGTGTCTGAGGGAGAGGGATGCAGCTCCCTCAAGTGCTCTTGCAATGGCCTTTGAGTCGTCAGCAGGTGTTGCTTTACAGCGGTGTTTACTCAACCTCTCCTTTGCTGGCAACTACGATTTGCACCTCAGCAACAATGCCAAGACCCGGTCAGACTAAGAAGCCAGAGCTGGGACTTGAACCCAAATGTATGCTTGCTTGAGGAGGACAATGATTCTGTTATGTTTTGGGGATTCTTATAAAGAAAAAGCAAAGTTGCTTACTGTAACAAGTGTTCTCTTGCCAGCTGTTCAAGGGCTGGCCAATGCCATGCAGATGGTCCCCAGTTTAATCCACAAGTCGGGTTTTCCACTCCATGGAGTGACTAGGGATGCTGCAGAGAGAACCTTCACAGCTCCTGTGGGGCATGGTCATTGCTTAAGTGTGAACACTATGTGACAGAATTCAGATCCCACAATTGAAGGGCTCTGTAAGGAGCCCTGGTACATGGCCCAGGAGTGTCACTGTAATGACCAGACCAGTTGAGTTGGCTGGGGAGGTGAGAATATGAAACAGGGGAAATAAACTGCAAATGGAGGCTCATGGCACCAGATCCCAGTCCTGGTTCTGACTGATCTTGAAGTACAAAGGAGCAGGAGATACAAAAAAAAAAAACCCAGCAGTTCACCAGTCAGACATATATGGGTTACATGACTGCCCTTGGCATCATATGAATGGATTCTTCCAGAGCTTTCTGTAAAGGCATGAAAGCCTTTCACAGCTCATGTATAAAAGATCCTGAGCTGCCATGGCCCTCTGGTTCCACTCAAGGCTATATATTAAATACAATTAATAATAATTCTCCTCAGTCTATATAATTTGGAATTGACTACCATCTGCTTTACAGGCTATTACTGATATTGCTATTTTTAGGAAACAAGTGAAGGCCCTGTTATTTCAAGAGGCATTTGGGGAAATAGTAAAGGATTAGATATCTAGGCACTATATTCTTAGGCTCATGTTTTATTTATGAGTTCTTCCCTTTCACTTCTTTTGTTTAATGTTTATTTGGCCCCTTTGGGAGGTATTTGTTTTTTTGGTTTCTCTCTTTTTATTTAGTTATTTATTTTAGAGTATTTATATCCCACCCCTCCAGTGTTCGGGGTGGGTCACAATGACATTCAAATTGATGTTCCTTAAGATCAGAATACAGCACCTTCTATTTCTAATTTTGAAAACTATATGATTGCTGTTAGCATATGATTGAGGGAAAATGTTTTGGTTCTGAACTCTATAAAAAACAGAGAATCTGCAGATTGGTAGTAAATTGGAGAAAAATGTGATCACCATTGATGGTCTTTCAGTGACTCCCACTGATGAAGTGAGGTCATTAGGAGTTAGATTAGATTCAAGTTGGTCAATGGAAAGCCACATCAACTCTGTTCTATGAACAGCTTATGGGCATTTATGACTGGTGAGACAAAGGCACACTGTATGCCCCTCCAGCGAAAACAGCCCTAAGGAAGCGCGCCCTATCTACAGCAGGCCCCCATCAATGGAATGTGCTCCCCCAGACCTACGATCAGAACCATACCCTTTGACTTTCAAAAAAAACCCTAAAAACTTGGCTTGTCATCCAAGCTTTCCCTGACACTTAACACAGCCTTGGTTGAGGAACTGGCATGTCCAACACTGTGGATCCATAAAGTCTAGAGGACGTGAATGAAGAGTGGGTGGCTCGTGGGAATGACGGCTACTGCCTAGAGATAATACCCTTATTCAATAAACATACACATGGTTAATGTGACTCCAACATTGCTCTAAGCTTCAACGGCAAGAGGAAACGTGGAAAAAGATTTGCATTCACAAAAAAAAAGTGGGGAGTAGCTTGCTTGTTACGGTGGTTACTACCCCAAACCAAATAAGCCTGGTACTTCACTTTCAATGCATCCAGCATAGCTCTCTACTTCAACGGCATGGGAGAAAGACACATCACGCATATCCAGCATAGCTCTCTGCTTCAACGGCAGGGGAGAAAGACTGATACATCACGCATATCCAGCATAGCTATCTGCTTCAACGGCAGGGGAGAAAGTCTCATAGTTAACTTTCAATGCATATTCAGCATAACTCTCTGCTTCAACGGCAGGAGAGAAAGTCAGATACTTCACTTTCAATGCATATCCAGCATAACTCTCTGCTTCAACGGCAGGGGGAATGAAGAAAAGTAGATCTATATACAGAAAACAACCAACAAGGTCTGAATTATTTAGTCTTGGTAAACAAATAAACATGGGAATAGCTTGCTTATTGCGGCGGTTACTACCCCTAACTAATTAAGCTAGATATTTCACTTAGAGGCAGTTCCAATACTGCTCTCTACATTAATGGTGGGGGTAGAAGGGAAATAGAATCAAAAGGTTACTAAGAGCCAAGAGTAACAGATAAGTATGAGAAAAAAAAAAAAGCAGAACTTGCTGGGCAGACTGGATGGGCCGTTTGGTCTTCTTCTGCCGTCATTTCTATGTATGTTTCTATGTTTCAATATACATTGTTATTTCCTAAAGTTGTGCATAGTATCCTGATCCCCTTCAGCCAAGCTCTTCTACACCTTATTCAGACCCAGTTTTCCAAGCCAAGATCGAACTCTAATTATGGTCTTCTCGCACTGACATGTTAATCAACTTACAAGGGGTCACCAAAACTCCTCACGGACTCCCACTATCAAAGCCCTCTCATGCTCTCTAAATCAGGATTGGTTTCTTATGTTGCTTCTTATCTTCCTCTTATGTTGCCCCTTGGTCGATATTCACCCAAAGTATTTACTCATCCTATACTCCAACATATGTAACTAATACGTATGTAACTACTACCCGCTTATTTTACCTGTTTTCTTGTATCACTGTACATACTCTTCCAGTTATGTTTATTGGCAGTCCCCGGGACTGATTCATAATATATTACAGAATATTTAGTTTGAGTTTCCGTTGTACCAGTTCTTGTATTACTTGTTCTATGTACTGCCTTTGAGCGATGTTACAGTTTTATGTAAACCGGGGTGATTTGTATGTCATACAGGAACTTCGGTTTAGAAAAGTTAATAAATAAATAAATAAATAAAAAACATTTTTTACTTTTGCTGCTTTGAAATTTGTGCGTTATCTTTAGTCATTGCAGTGCTGGATTATAGTAACATTATATAATGGAGTCTTCCAGGAAGTTTGACAAGAAGGTGATTCAGAATATGGTAGCCTGAATGGTTAATGGTTGTTCAAGATGGAATCTGCTACTTCTCTGTGAACTAAATTGTATTGGTTACCAGTGAGGTTAAGATGTAAATTTAAATTACTGGTACTCACATTTAAGATCTTGTATGGCATTGGTCCTCCTCATTTGTCTTTGAGGCTCATTTGGAAATCATCAACCAGGAAAATAAGTTCACAATACTGTCATCGACTGCAAATTCCATCCCCGAGAACTTTTTAGTATGTGAAGTTGCAAAATAGGTCATTTTCCATGACTATGGAATAACCTGCCTTTGTCTATCAGGGAAGAAACTAATTTAATGTGGTTTCATCGTAAGTGGAAGACCTGGTTGATGATTTCCGAGTTCCAAGTTTTATTTTTATTTAAGACCAGCAGCATGAATGTGAATTTTGTTTTAGACTGGTTTTAGTATATAGTTATATTGTTTGTTTATATATGTATTCATTGTATTTTGTTTTTGTTATACATCGCTATGGAAGATCTTATTGTAAGATCTGGAAAGTGATTTATAAATTAAGAAATTAATACATTATTATGATTGTGATCATATTTTTTGTATTTTATTTTTTGTGTGTTGTAATCCACTTATCTCACTTGTGGTATAAGGGGGCTAAAAATATTTTAATTAAATAAATAATTATAATGGGCTTAGATGCTTGAAGTAGTGGGGACCTTTTGGAACCATGCTGTTTGCACTGTCATGGCTATGATCATGAGGGGATGCTATGTGTTGTGCTGTACAACATGAATTCAGAACTGGAAACCATGGCTGATGGGCTGGAGGGAGGTAGCAAGATTATTGGTCTGGATGGAAGAGGATTCCCATAGCCTAAGATGGGGGGAGGGGGGGGGGGAGAAAGAGGAAGGTTGCTGGGCAGACTCCAGGAGGAGTCCACTCCTACAGCTCCGTTCCAGGAGGAGTCCAGTCCTACAGTTCAGAGCCAGAGAGACTCTGACCCAACAGTTCAGTGCAAGAGAAATTCTGACCCAACACTTCAGCTCCAGAAAGACTTTGGTCCAGCTCCTCAGCAAAAGAGAGACTCTGCTCCAACACTTCAGTGCCAGAGAGACTCTAAGCCTGCAGTTCTGCCCCAAAGGGACTCCGGTATGACAGCTTTGTCTCAGAGGGACTTGGGCCCAACGGCCCTGCCTCAGAGGGACTACGGTCCAGCATTTCAGCCCCAGAGAGTCTCTGGTTCAGCACTTAACCTCCAGCTCAGTGGGTTCATCAAAGATGAAAAGGAAACTTAGGGGGGCAATGTTGAAACCATCCATTTTGGAACAACGTCTGAGGTTACATTTTAGTGGTGGAATTTGCATCAAATTTGTGCAGTTTCCCTGTGAAACTTACTTCAGTACAAAGTATCTGTGGATGTTGTACCTGCTTTTGGTGTGGCTGGAGTTTCTATGGAAAATAATGTGCATATACCTGAAAAAGCCATTTTCTGATTACACCCTGAGAACACCACCCCCACCCCCCTCAAATTTTGACTAAAACCACGCCTTGAGGAACTACACATGTACTTTCAGCCATGGAGAGGGAGGGTGATTATCAGATGAGCAGCACTGAAAATCATTCTCAAAAAGTGCCAAAAATGTAACTAGAGAATGAACGAGGATGTTTTTTTATGGCCAAAGGCAGAATAACATTGAGAAAAAAGATCTATTCTTCAATTCTCTGGGGCCCATGGAGAAGAAAATGAGTCCAGCAGTTCCAGCAGACAAAAAGAAACTGAGGGGAGCAGTGGGGGCTGCAGAGCAACTTCTGCATGTGAGCAGCCAAAGGCTTTTACGCCTCTCCATAAGGCTCTGGAAGAATCCGAGCACAGTCACATAACCCATGCTGGTCTTCAGAGATAAAGAGAAATCCCCTTTATATAATATTATTGTGCAGTTAATGAACTTCCCGCATCGCATCATGCACCTCGGCCTGTACAGCAGCTGAGCAAGATTGATTGCTCGACCACTTCACCCCCTTCTTGGGCATCTCCTCCCACATACAGTAAAAGCTAAATACAAAGAGGAAACGCTGAGGATGGGGAAACCTCTTGTTCAGGGACATTTTATGTCATGATTTTTAGGGAATCCATAATAACCATAGCATCCTTCACCCAACACATCCACAAATCAGGCCTGGGTTTTAGGCATAGGTAACATCAGGGCTTGATTTGTAGACAGAAAGGAAGTGGAACAGGAGAGGGTAAAATGGTCGAGGGCAGGGCCAGATATATCCTGGGCAAAGGGGCGGGACCAGGGCCAGGTGTGAACTCTCTCTCTCATACACACAAATCAAAGCCATGTCGCTGTCCTTCTTTCAGCATAAGGAACTCCAGAGCTCATTGTTCTTCTCTGCTTCCTCCAAGATCTGGGGGGGGGGGGGGCCCATTAATAATCTATGCAGCTACCGGCTCGGTTCTGTTTTCTCAGGGTAGCCAGAACTGATATTCAATGCCGGCGCTGCTCCACTTTCTCGGGTTCCAGAAAAAAAAGTGGCAGAATGCCATTCTGGGCTGATCTGCCAGAAATGAAGCCCTCAGTAATGGACACAAAAAGAGGATGAATTAGCATAAGTTTGAAAGTTGTGAGTAGTAATGCCATTGATCAAGACCAGGGTGAAAGCCTCGAGAATTGGCACTCCTGCTCACAACTTTCAAACTTGAAGTATGTCAAATCTTTTTTTTTTGTGTCTGTTCTTTGCTCCACAGTGTCTGCTTCTCCCTCTGTCCCCTGCAATACAGGAGGAGAAGTGGGTGGAGGGGGGAACAAGAGAGGAGGGGGCTGGATTAGGGAGCAGAGTGGATGTTCTCTTCTCTGTGTGTGCTCCAGGCTCAGCCCCTCTTCTCTTCTTCTCTGCAAGCTACCTGGAGGGGAAGCACCCCTGCTGCGCTGAATCTTAAGCCTGAAAAGAAGAACTGGAACTCTGTTCCCCCCCCTTTCCCCAAAAATTAAGCCCTGGGCAACGTAGGTAATTGCCTAGGTTGCCAAATTTTTGAAGGCACAAAATACCTATAAGAACATAAGAAGTTGCCATACTGGGTCAGACCAAGGGTCCATCAAGCCCAGCATCCTGTTTCCAACAGAGGCCAAACCAGGCCACAAGAACCTGGCAAATACCCAAACACTAAGAAGATCCCATGCTACTGATGCCAGTAATAGCAGTGGCTATTCCCTAAGTCAGCTTGATTAATAGCAGCTAATGGACTTCTCCTCCAAGAACTTAACCAAACCTTTTTTAAACCCAGCTACACTAACTGCACTAACCACATCCTCTGGCAAAACGTCTAGAGCTTAATTGTACATTGAGTGAAAAATAATTTTCTCCAATTAGTTTTAAATGTGCTACTTGCTGACTTCATGGACTGCCCCCTAGTCCTTCTATTATCCGAAAGAGTAAATAACTGATTCGTATCTTTCGGTTCTAGACCTCTCATGATTTTAAAGATCTCTATTAGGGATGTGTATCGTTTTTCTGATGGATGAAAATATCGTACGATATTTTCTAATCCATCAAGTATTGAGGAGTCCCCGAAAGCGATAGGAAAACCCCACAAAATTTTCGTGTGGTTTTCTTATCGTTTTGGGGGGGGGGGGGGGAAGAAAGGGCACACAGAAAAAAAACCCCAAACCCACCCGACCCTTTAAATCTAATTATTTAGAATCCCCCACCCTACCGACCCCCCCAAAACTTTCCTAAAGTACCTGGTGGTCCAGCAGGTAGGAGCAATGGATGGCCCATGCCATTTTTTAAGACAGGGGCCGGCCAAATGCACCGATAGCCCCTGTCACATGGTAAGGGCAAAGGGCCATCGGCGCCATTTTGTTTACTGGCAGCCGATAGCCTGAGAGCGGGAGATCGCTCCGGGACCCCCGCTGGACTACCAGGTACTTTAGGAAGGTTTGGTGGGGGGGGGGGAGTCGGGAGGTTGGGGGATTCTAAATAATTAGATTTAAAGGGTCAGGGGGGGGGGGGGGCGGGGTTTGGCTCAGGACAGCCGAAAAAAAAAGCAGTCTTCATTTCCCGCGGTTCTACGAACACGATACCGGAAATGATTCCGGAACCAATTCACATCTCTAATCTCTATCATATCCCCCCTCAGCTGTCTCTTCTCCAGGCTGAACAGCCCTAATCTGATTAGCCTTTTCTCATAGGGGAGCTGTTCCATCACCTTTATCATTTTGGTTGCCCTTCTCTGTACCTTCTCCTGTACCTTCTCCTTTTTGAGATGTGGTGACCAGAATTGTACACAATACTCAAGGTATGGTCTCACCATGGAGCAATACAGAGCATTATTGTTATGAACCCTCCTGTAGCGGTGCTACAGGAGGCTCCTTACCTCTTCCTGGTAGCCGCTCCGAAGCCGGGGTCTCGCCTGCGAACTGTCCAGGATTTGCTCCAGGGCCTGGGAGGCCTCGGTGTTCTTGGGGCCTGCCTGAGGCTGCTTGTGTTTGCATGGACTTCCTGCCTTGAGCCACGCCCTTCTCCCTAGGGGCCGGCCCGCAGCAGTTATAGGGCCAGCTAGGTGTGGGCCATCCAAACTCCTCCCAGGAAGTCGCCGGTCTGCAGCCCTATAAAAAGACTTCAACTTCCAGTCAGCCTTGCCTTGCATCGGAGTTACTTCGTCTCTGGAAGCTCCGGCTGTCCAGTGCTCCGACAGGCCTTTGTCTTCTTCGTGAAGCTCCTCGTCTCATCTGTGTCTTGAATCATGTCTTCGTGCTGAGGTCCTCGTCCAGGTGTCCTGGTGTCTCGTCTTGATCCTCCGCTTCCTGATGTTCCTGCTTCCTTGGTGGTTTGCTCCTGTGTCGTCAGTGCTCCGGAGCCTTCTGTTCTGCCGGCTGTGGATCTCCGGGTGACGCAGCTTCGTCATGGGAGATGCCGGCAGTGGACTGGTGTCCTGTGCTCCTGAGCCGTCATGTCCTGCCAGCCCTTGTGGTGCTTCGGGCGACATCTGGCTTCGTCGTCGGAGTCCCACTTCGACTGGATTCTTCCCTGCGCTCGTCCCGTTCTCAGCGTGGTCCATGACCAGCCTCCTCGGGCTGTGTAGGGCGCGCAGTGGGACAGGGTGGTCCGTGACCAGCCCATTGGGTCCGCCCATGAAGGTGAGCTGGGTAGGGCACCCTGAGAGACAATGCCAATGACTTCCTTCCAGCTTCTCGTCTCGTCTGGACTTCGTCAAGTCCCTCGTCTCTGATGCCGCTGCATCAGCCCTGGTGTCATGTCTTCGCTTTAACCCTCGTCTGTGATGCCGTCGCATCAACCTTGGTGTCATGTCTTCGTGTCAAGGCCTCCGTCTGCCCTCGACCTCAGGCCAGGCCTGCTGCTCCATGCCGATCCAAGCGGCAGGTCCGAAAGGGCTCGGAATGGTCGGAGGACCATTCACATTCCAACATCATCCTGTTGTTGACCTTGGGAGCTTGCAGGCCTGGCAGAGGGTAAGACCGTCAGCCATGCTGGAATACGCCGTCAACCCTCGGTTCGGTCCTGGATCCGTCTGGGGTCGGGCTGAGGCCCATGGTCACACTAAACATACCACTACGTAACAGTTATGACATTTTCCATTTTATTAACCATTCCCTTCCTAATAATTCCTAACATTCTGTTTGCTTTTTTGACTGCTGCAGCACATTGAGCTGACAATTTCAATATATTATCCACTATGATGCCTAGATCTTTTACCTGGGTGGTAACTCCTAATATGGAACTTAACATTGTGTAATTATAGCATGGGTTGTTTTTCCCTATATGTAACACCTTGCACTTGTCCACATTAAATTTCATCTGCCATTTGGATGCCCAATCTTCCAGTCTCACAAGGTCCTCCTACAATTTATCACAATCCGTTTGTGATTTAACTACTCTGAATAATTTTGTATCACCTGCAAATTTGATTACCTCACGCATCATTTTCCTTTCCAGATCCTTTATAAATATATTGAAAAGCACTGGTCCAAGTACAGATCCCTCAGGCACTCTACTGTTTACCCTTTTCCACTGAGAAAATTGAACATTTAATCCTACTCTGTGTTTCCTGTCTTTTAACCAGTTTGTAATACACGAAAGGACATCGCCTCCTATCCCATGTCTTTTTAGTTTTCTTAGAAGCCGTTCATGAAGGACTTTGTCAAACACTTTCTGAAAATCCAAATACACTACATCTACTGGTTTACCTTTATCCACGTGTTTATTAACCCCTTTAAAAAAAATGAAGCAGATTTGTGAGGCAAGACTTCCCTTGGGTAAATCCATGTTGACTGTGTTCCATTAAACCATGTCTTTCTATATGCTCTGTGATTTTGATCTTTAGAATAGTTTCCATTATTTTTCCTGGCACTGAAGTCAGGCTGATTGGTCTTTAGTTTCCCAGATCGCTCCTAGGGTTACATTGGCTACCCTCCAGCCTTCATTTTAATGATAGGTTATAAGAGATCTGAAATTTTTGAGTTCCTTCATAACCCTGGGATGCATACCATATGGTCCAGGTTATTTGCTACTCTTTAGTTTGTCAATCTGGCCTACTATATCTTCCAGGTTCAAGTGATTTGCTTCAGTTCATCTGACTCATCACCCTTAAAAACTATCTTCAGAACCAGTATCTCCGCAACATCCTCATTAGTAAACACAGAAGCAAAGAATAAATTTAGTCTTTCTGCAATGGCCTTATCTTTCCTAAGAGCCCCTTTAACCCCTCGGTCATCTAACAGTCCAACCAACTCCCTCACAGGTTCCTTGCTTTGGATATATTTTTATAAAAGTTTATTATGAGGTTTGCCTCTACGCCCAACTTCATTTCAAATTCTTTCTTAGTCTGCTTCATCAATGTTTTACACTTAACTTGACAATGCTTATGCTTTTTCCTATTTTCTTCAGATGGATCCTTTTTCAAATTTTTGAAGGCTGTTTTTTGGATAAAATAGCCTCTTTCACCTCATCTTTTATTTATTTATTTATTTATTTATTTATTTATTTATTTAACAGCTTTTATATACCGATGATCATTGGGAACATCACATCGGTTGACAAGGAACAGAAATCAGGAACAGGCTTTACATAGAACATGGAACTAATGTATAAAGGGATGGTGGGGGAGGGGAGGCGAGAACGTGGAAGGGAGAAGGGGGAAGGGAACGTAAAGGGAGTTGGGGCCAAGGGATAAGTGACAACCTTTTACAAGAAGGTACAATTTAAGATCCTGGGATCAACTATTCACAAGTGTATACAATTTAGAATCATAAAATTAACAATTAAATATTTTGATATAGGTAGGTAATTAATTACAAGGTTCGTTACAATGAAAAATGCAGCCAGTAATCGTTTTGCCTTCCTTCTACCTTTAATGCATGGAATACATCTGGACTGCACTTCTAAGATTGTAATTTTAAACAATGTCCACACCTGTTGAACACCTTTAACCTTTGCAGCTGCACCTTTCAGTTTTTTTCTAAATATTTTCCTCATTTTATCGGTTTCCCTTTTGAAAATTTAGTGTTAGAGCTGCAGATTTACTTATTGTCCCCCTTCCTGTCATTAGTTCTAATTTGATCATGTTATGATCACTATTGCCAAGTGGCCCCACCTCCGTTACCTCTCTCACCAAATCCTACGTTCCACTAAAAATTAAATCTAAAATAAATCCCTCTCTCATTGGTTCCTGAACTAATTGTTCCATGAAGCAGTCATTTATTCCATCCAGGAACTTTATGTCTCTAGCATGTCCTGATGTTACATTTACCCAGTCAATATTGGGGTAATTGAAATCTCCCATTATTACTGCACTGCCAAATTGGTTAGCTTCCCTGATTTCTCTTAGCATTTTATCATCTGTCTGATCATTTTTTCCAGGTGGATGGTAGTATACTCCTATCACTATACTCATACCCAACATATATGGGATTTCTATCCATATAGATTCTACTGAGCATTTAGTCTCTTGTATGATCTTTATCCTGTTGGACTCTATAACCTCCTGGACATAAAGTGCCACACCTTCATTAAGGTGATCTTCCCTATCATTGCAATATAATTTGTACCCTGATATAGCAGTGTCCCATTAGTTATCCTCCTTCCACCAGGTCTCTGAGATGCCAATTATGTCAATCTCATCATTTGCTGCTATACACTCTAACTCTCCCATCTTACTTCTTAGACTTCTGGCATTGGCATACAGACATTTCAAAGTGTGTTTTTTGTATTAACAGCCTGCTTTTCAGTTGATAGGGATAATTTGGAATTCTTTAGGTCAGGTAATTCTTTACTTTTAGGCACAAGGACTATGTTTGCTTTTATTGGAACCTCTGTTGAGATGCCCCAACACTCCTGTTTCATTAGTATCCTTGAAAGATATATTCCTCCGAACCATGCACTGCTGAGTGACTGTCGACTTTCCCCCTTGTTCTAGTTTAAAAGTTGCTCTATCTCCTTTTTAAACTTTAGCACTAGCAGCCTGGTTCCACTCTGGTTAAGATGGAGCCCATCCTTTCGGAAAAGTCTCTCCCTTCCCCAAAAGGTTCCCCAGTTCCTTACAAAATGGAATGCACAATCGTCTCATACACACATTGAGACTCTGGAGCTCTGCCTGCCTCTGGGGATCTGCATGTGAAACAGGGAGCATTTCAGAGAATGCCACTCTGAAGATTATGGATTTCAGCTTTCTACCTTAAATCCTAAATTTGGCTTCCAGAATGTCTCTCCCACATTTTCCTTCGTCATTGGTGCCCACATGTACCATGACAGCCGGTTCCTCCCCAGCACTGTCTAAAATTCTATCTAGTTGACATGTGAGCTTCACCACCTTCGCACCAGGCCAGCAAGTTACGAGGCGGTCCTCACGTCCTCACATCCACCAGAAACCCAGCTATCTACATTTCTAATAATCGAATCACCAACTATGATGGCTGACTTAACCCTTCCCTCCTGGGCAGTAGCCCTGGGAGACTTGTCCTCAGTGCAAGAGGACAACGCATCACCTGTACAGCAGGTCCTTGCTACAGGATCACTTCCTGCTACACCAGGGTGATGTTCTCCAGCCGGGAGACCTTTCTGTTCCAAGGTAGCATGGAGGCTGCCAGACTGGATTTGGGACTTGGCTACTATGTCCCTGAAGGTCTCATCAATGTACCTCTCTGTCTGCCTCATCTCCTCCAGTTCTGCCACTCTAGCCTTCAGCGATTGGTCTCATTTTCTGAGAGCCAGGAGCTCTTTGCACCGGGTACACACATACAATCTCACCGGCATGTAAAAAACCATACATGTGACACTAATTGCAAAAGACTGGAAAGCCCCCCTCTTGTTGCTGGACTGCTGCCTTCATCTTACTTTTGTTGAGTTCCCAGTTAAGTTTAGGTTACTATGGGAGTTAGAATTAGAGTCCTTTAAATTTACAGGTGTATTTACTATTAATTTGCTAGTGTCCTACAAGGGGATGATTAAACTCTCAATAAGGGCTGGTGTAATAGTATGATTTAGATAAGAGCCAGATTGGTTTTTAATGAGAAAGTGTCTCTTACCTAAAAATCAAGGGTTGTGCTAGGGGTGGGTGGGTAGGAAAGACAGACACTAAAATTAACTCCCTCTGGTTTGCTTATTATCTCAGATACACACAAGCTCTAAAGAATATATCCCACTATTTCACCTCTCTCCAAACCTTTTTAAGTCCTAAGATTTCCCAAAGCTGTACTTACCAATCTTCTTCAACCACCATTAAGTTGTTCCGGTCCTCTTCTACTGCAAAGGGTGTGGGGCCTCTGGAAGCTGGGGCTGTGGAGTTCAAAGCCTGGATCGCTCACTGTGTCCTCTGGAGTCCTCTCCCGGGGGATGCTGGGAGCAGTATGCAGATGAACCTTCCAGTCCTCTTCTACTACCTTAAAAGGCCAAAAAGGAGTGCCAAGGAGGAGCCTGCTCCAGTTGTCCACTTCAAAGGGGCACTGCTATTGTACTCTGTAACCCTGGAGGGGTAGAGGGACATCACCTACTATCTGATCTCCAGGGTCTCCCACCCTCCACTCTCCAGTCTTGCCTATGAGCACCCAAATCCTAAATCTGACCCTGCCATGGGCTCTAGCCTCTTCTGCTCATGCCAATATTTCCTGGTCTGTCTAGTCCTGCTGTCTTAAGGGAAATACAGTACATTCTTTAAGGATTAGGTTGTACGGAGATGGAGGTTTGAACACCAGGGCTATATATTGAGATTGCAGGATAACTATCTGCCTATGCTGAACAATGTGGCAGCAATGTACAACTGAGGAGAGACATGTACAGACATAACTCCTAAACCTTCCATAATTTTAGGGCACCAACTCATTAGATTTGTTTTTGTTTGCTGCTTATTCTGGCAATGGGAATTTGACCCCCAAATCTAATCTAAAAGACAGGGAATCCTATCAGGATTAACACCAAGAAAAAATTAATTTGTGTTACTTACATAAATTCCTCTATGAGAGTAATATGTTTAACAGAATCTCAAAGTCGGATGTTTAAGGTCTCAGGGTGTATTCTTTGGAATAATCACAATAATCTTCCTTCCGATATCAGGGAAGAACAGGATTTAGTCCATTTTAGAATAAAACTTAAAACCCATTTTTATATATTAGTTTTTGGTAAATAGTTTGAAAGTAAACATATTATGACTATTATCTGGGGAGGCAGAGAACAGGTATGTAGATTTTTTGTCTATTTTTTATTGTTTGGTTGTTTATTTGTTTTATTTATAAGATGTTACTTCTGATTTTAATTGATATGTTGCTTATTTTGTCATTTTAAGATGTAATTGTGTATGTATTTGAGGTAAAAGATTGTGTACATAATTATGTGATCCACCAAGAGTTGTAGATTGATGGAATATAAATGATTTTAAATATATAAAGTAAATAAATGCACTGCATAAAATATAGCAAGTCTCCCTCACACCCACAGGGCTCCACAAGCTAAGAACAGACTAATCTTATTAATGTTGGAGGGGGTGTGATAGTAACAACACTTTCAGATACACGGGGTGAAAGTGCCCAGATACACAGGGTGGGAGTGCCCAGACTCTGAAAGGAAGTCTATCAAATTATTACTTTTGCTGTAATGTAATACTTGTAAAAGATGATGGGTTAACTGTACTGAAAACTGAATTCAACCCTTTATTCACAGAACAGGTACGGCACAGGTAGCAGCACAGCAAGCTTCACACATACAGATACTACCCCAGCAGCATAGAGCAGGTTTAGACGAGGCAGCCCACCACACAGCCCTTTCAATACAGCTCATCTAGAGACGAGAGAGCCTAGTGTAGTCTCCAAATCTCTCAGTCTTTGGTCTCTACTAAAGCTAGCAACAGTGATGACAAATTGAGATTTTCTTTAATGATATGTACCAATGGCCACTGGGGGCTGGACTGAATTCACCAACTCATTCCATTTCTGAATGAGTTTTGGTCATGAGCAACCTGAATCGAATATGAACCTGTGATCTGGAGTTGAAATGCCCTGTAATCTCATGCCAGTCCCTTGAGCTGTCCTGTTCCCCCTTCTATTATCATTTTTATGGTGTACTGTCTTATATTAATATCAAACTTTACTGGAACTTAAGCCAAATTCCAAGTCTTTAATACTGAGTAAGGGAAGCCTGAAGTATTGTTGAATGTCAACCGCTCTATTTAGTAGGGAAAACCTCTCTGCCAAGATCAGGCTTATTTATTTATTTAAAATATGTGTAGCCTGCCCACCCACCATTGTGAGTGGTTTACAGCCTTTATAATACAGAAACTGCCAAGTAAAGGAACAGCCAAGGGTTTCCTGCCAGCTCCATATGATGTAGCACAATCCAAGTGAAAAGAAGGAAGGAGCTGCCAGTGCTGTACATTCAAAGCAGTTCCCTGGTAGGGAGGGGGCCTTTGGGTGGGGCAAGGGAGAAACAAATTGCAAGATCACTGATTACAGTTTTTATACTCACAAGCAGCAAATGACACCAAAGCAAGACGGGACAGTGCCCTTAGCGGTAACTTTAAAACAAGCCCACAGGTGCCCGAGCGCACATACCCTGGAATTTTAAATCATCCGTGCAGTTGTGCGCGTACGATTTAAAATCTGCCTACCGCACATGTCTGCTCCTAATTTTAGGCGGTTACTCGAGCTAACGTACTTTGCGTATCTTCCTTAGGACTTTGTCGGCTTTAACGCGCCCAGGTAAGCGGATTTTAAAACATGATCGCGTGAAGGCCATTCCCAGTTTCACCAATGAGTCCACCAGTTTGCCCAGCCCTTCTGGAGGTCATCCATGGACCTCTCTGGTTCTTCAACTTGCACTCCCCCCCCCCCCCCCCCAGTTAACCCAGAATCGCTCACCCAGTCATTTTAGGCCTAAACAGAAATTTACGCAGACTTACACCAGAAGTAAACTTACGCAGCTAACAGCCTGATGCACGCTGCGGCCGTCGGATTCAAAATACGGATTTACATGGGTAAAGTTTGGCCCCCGCCCCAAAATGCCGACACCCCCAACTCTGCCCCCCGCCCTTTTTTTTTTTACTCCTGCACGTACACGTATACTTGCGTAATTTGTGGCCTTGACAATATGCATTGCATAGGGGCCTCTTAACGTGAACAATGCTTTGAAATTCCTCCCTTAGTGCGGTTCAGCATTGGCGAGGCTGGAAAAGGTGCAGGCCTGAACAGAGAATTCAAAATCAGATGCAGCCAGTGATGAGAAATTAGGCCCCCGCATTCAGATATTAACACGGCAGATACTAAGCAAGAGATGAGAAGTCTGAAGGAAAGGGTCAGGAGAAATCCATCCAAAAATTGGTTTTGAAAAAGCTGGATCAATTCTGATAATGAGCTGGCCAATGATATTTGTGAAACTTGTCAAAATTGATATGAGAGCAGCAGAACGCTAAGGAATAGATTTCAGATTGCTTTGAAGGGTAAGTTATTTTTGTCTGCTTGTAAAAATTGACTTTTTCCTACTCTTTAATCTTTAGAGGATCTTTTTTGGCATTCCACGTTCTCTGAGTTAACAAAAGCCGCCGGAGTTGGAACAATATATTAAAATTATAGGAGTGCATGAAGGTGGCAGTGAAGCTGAATAAACAGCTTCGCCCTAGCAAGTGAGGGAAACAAATGAGAGAGAGAGAGCCCAGAGAGTTGGCAAGCACGGGGACCCAACTTCCAGACGACCTTGCACAGTCATACCCTGCTTCCACCTGGTTTTGTAGTAGAAAACTTATGGAAAAAGTGAAGGGCATGCAGGGCCAGCTTTAGGGATAATGCCGCCCTGTGCAAGTAACAGTGACCCTCCCTCCCCCAGGAAAACTGAGGAGGGGGAAAGAGGAGCAGCTATAACCCTGGCACCTCAAGTACAAAGTAAAATTAGACATGCATGCTAATTTTAAACAGAGTGGTCTAGTGATTCAAGCAGTGGGTTGAGAATCAGGGAAGCCAGGGTTCAAATCTCACCTCCCTCACTGACATACCTTGGGCACGTTTTTTTAACAACCCACAGGCACATTGTACCCTATGGGCTTGCAAGCACATTTTCAAAGTGAAACTCCTTGGCTACGGGCATTATAGCACCTGCAGACACCCCAGTTAGCACCATGATTCACATTCAGGGATTTCAAAATGAAATACCAGCACCTCTGCCAGCTTGCCTGACCCGCAGGTCCACACCTTTTTGGCAGGGCAAAAATAAAATCTTTTGAAAATTGTTCTCTTTACCTCCTGTTGCCTCAGGTACCCACTTTTATTATAAGCTCTTTGGGGAAAGGACTTATTTTACCTAAATTCTAAAAAAAAATGCAGTAAGCCATCTAATGCTGGATGAAACATCCAAAAATTAAATTTCATATAGTAAGAAAAATGATGAGGTTGTTTCACTTGCCTCTAATAGGACAGATAGGCCTGCCAGGTCCAGAACTTCCATCTGGATCAAAAGATGAAGTGCCTCCCTCATATTAGAGTTATTCTTCTGTCACTTTTGCCCTCTCTCTTTCTCATTAAGTGCTCACTATCTCAACTCCAGCCCCTTTGCTTGCTCTCACCTCTCCAACCTTCTGTTCTTTCTTTCTCTCCCCCAGCTTCTCTTGTTATCTCCCCTTGCCTGGTCTCTCACCCATCCCCCAAGGTCCCCTGCTCTCACCCTTCCAGCCCATATTCTCTCTCACACCTTCCTTGCTCTCTCTCTCTCTCTCTCTCACCAGTTTCTCTTGCTTGGTCTCTCATCCCTTCCAACCTCTCCTCTACTTGTTCTCTCACTCCCCCAACCTCCCTTGCTCACTCTGTCACTTCGCTAGTGTTGTGCACGTGGACCCTTAGGCCACCATCAGCAGGCAGAGCCGGACAAGGCAGAGGCCCAACTGGAGCTTCACCTTTACCAGCCCACGTTCCCCTCGGGTTGAGCCTTTGGGTGCCCGGGCTGGCAGGTCTTAGGTGGGGGGGCCTCTGCTGAGGATGGAGAAGCCCATCAAGGCAGTTGGGTCAGAGAGGTCGAAGGTCAGATGTATCCAGTGGCAGGTGATGGCCAGTGGCAAGTGGCGGTCAGCGTATCCAGAGGCAGGCAGAAGTTGGTGGCAGGCGGCAGTCAAGCGTGTCCAGAAGTTAGACTGAGGTCAATATCAGGAATCTGTCCGAAGGGAAAGGTGGGACTGATAGGCAGGCAGGAAGGCAAAGAGAAGAACTGGTGTGAAGTGAGGAGATGCTGAAAAACTGACGAACTGAAGACAAGGGCGCTGGAGCGACACGCAATACTGAATAGTAGGGAGGACCTGTTGGGGAGGCAGCGAGGAAAGGAGAGCGAAGGCCTTTTTATAGGTCTGAGCCTGTGAGGTCAACAATGGGCGCTGTGGGGGATTTCCCACCACAGGCCCTTTAAATATGGCAACATTGGGTGCGTGCGCGCCTGGGGGTGGGGGGTGGGGGTGGGGTAAGGGACCACGCTGCACGTCGGCAGCGTCCTGCCATGAAGCGAGGCGCCCTGCCGCATGGCTGAGAGGGAAAGCTTCGGCAGCATCAGGAGTCGATGGCGATGACCCGGACCCGGGGGAGAGTGTGGCGGTCCTTTAATCATCCTAAAATTAGGGTGAAAATCAGTTTAAACTGAAAATGAAGGGCCCTAAGAATTGTCCATGTTGTTTTTGTTTTAAATGTTTCTCTTTGCAGGAAGACTATGACTGTATCGGGGAAGAAGAGGATTTGCATGCGAGGTAAGTGTACTATACTCAGTCAGGCGCCTGTGAGAAAATGAGCTGTGGATCCCAGCTGATTAACATATCTTGCCAGTGGAAGCATACTTTTTGGCCTTTTAAGTGTCTTGGTTACAAAGTGTACATAGGAGGCCTATGAATATTGGTATTGTAATTTTGAACATGGCAATTAGGCTGCTGCTGTTTGCTAGCACGTTCACATTGATTCTGAATGGGGAATGATTGTTCTAAATGGAATATTTCTGAGAGCTGGGGGAGTGAGAATCTCTGAAAGTGGATTCTGTCCTCAGCCCCCCTCTCTGATTCCTTTTTGGAGGTTTATGATAAGGGGGCGATAATTGTTGCTCACTTGGATTATTTTTTAATAGCTTGTGATTCATGCAACTAGAACCATTATAAATCAGTGAACTAGTAAGCACTGGAACTGGTAAAACTGCAGGAAGGAACTGAAAGGCTTAAACTATAAAACTGCAGTGGCAGACTGGAATCAAAGTTTTGGCATAAAGAGTCTGGAGACTCAAGGTTTGGCAACGTGTAGCAAATCCAATAGCAAGAGGGTGAGTCAGTCTTTGGGTTGCTGCAAACAACTTCTTGTTCCTCTGCAACATTTTTTTGGCTGGACCCCAGAGAATACCTGATACCTAGAGGTGTGGCTCTGGGGACTACCTGAACACACTTCTTCTCTGATGCTTTTCCTTGCTCCAGGACCCAGGGCCGGTGCTGGGGTTTGCTGGCGTCCTAGGCAATGAAGTCACTGTTCACTTGGTTGTCTACTATTTAAATCTCTTTCTCTCTCTCTCTCTCTCTCTCTAGGTACCACATGCTCACAATAGCCACATACTGAAAATAAAAGGCCACACTGTTATACATAGAGAAAGCATCTCGAACACCTACCATGCATGCCGTGACCACAAACCTTCACGCCGCATCTCTGCATTTAAAAACTCTGCCCTCTCCTGCTTCCAGCACCCTAGGCGATTGCCTAGTGTGCCTAGTCCACCCACCGGCCCTACCAGGACCCCAGATAATCTGAGGGTTAGCACTCCTGCCTGAACTCTGGGACTGATCCTGGTTTAAGTCCCTGCTTGGGTTTCACCCTAACACCAATCCATTCCTGATTTTATGTCCCTGCATACATGCACTTGTAATTCTGATTTCCATAATGAAAGCAAGACTGCAAATTCATGCATGCCATGAGGCCGCTCAGCTTTCAGGGAAGTGTGCAGGGGAGAATGAGCGTACTCACTCTGAGCAGCTGCCATTTTGCTGCAAAGCACTCAACAGCTTCAATGAGAGAATGAGAGAGAGAGAGAGAGAGAGAGAGTGAGAAAACTATAAGGCAAACACGATGACTATATATACACCACAGTAAGAGCACACTTTCAACTCAGGGTGGGTGGGTTGGGCAGGGTTTCATTGGTCTGCCTGATGAATTGATGATTAATATTAAATACTGATACTGATAATATAGATTGCATAATAGAGAATTGAATAATAGTGATGGATTGGTGATTAAAACAATGATTACGAATATATGAATGATAATCAACATACCTGGGAACTCTCCGGATTTGGCCCAGAGACTCCAGAATTCTGAAAGAATTACCGGGTCTCCGGGCCAATACCGGAAATCTCCGGGTGCTGCAGCAAAACCAATCTGCTTGGACCCGGAAAGAAGAAAGGAACGTCATTGGTCTTGCACGGCTGAATAAGGAGGAACTCGACAGTGATTTCTACCATCTCCGGACCTTTTCAACTCTTAACTTCACTTCCTCGTGACACCACCTGCTCCTGCACAGCCTGTTTCCTGTATCCAGTCACTTGCCCGCCCCATCCTGTTTGCCTTGGTCAATCGACATTGCAATTTCCTGCCCGTGCATGAAATGAGGAGTAAGAAACAGGCGGCGTCCACTTCCACAGCACGGGAGGAGAAGGAAGAGGCTGCTGCTGCTCCAGGAGCCCAAGTTAAGAGTCTGCTGTTGCTAGTGTGTTTTGAAAGGGGGGAGAAAGAATGAATGAGCATGTCTGTGAGAGTGAGTGAGTGTGTATTTGTGTAGGAAGAAGAAATCTGAGAGTGTATGTAGGTGAGTAGGAGAGAGCTGAGTGCAAGTGAGCATGGGTGTGAAAGTGAGTGGGCATTAGGGGTATGCATTCGTTTGCAACGTATTGGCAATCCGCAACGTATATGTCCATATTCATTGTATTCGTGGGGTCGCGAAACGTATCGCGATTCCCCACTAATATAACATATCATCCGTTCCATACGTTTGGCGCCGCGCAATTTTCTTAGCCGCCATTTGAAATTGGAGAACGCCATTTAGGTGTATCCATAGCCAAAAACCTGCCCTTTCCTGTGAGACATCAGTGACCTCACAGCCCTGTCAGAGTGGGTCAGACAGGTTGGCAAGGAGACCACAATTGGCAAGGTTGGCAAGGAGACCAGCGATAAGAAGTTTTGCAATGCAGCCAATCACGCTCTCACTCAGTGGTCGGTGATGCTTTTCCTGATGACCCAGCACTATATATATTTAAGCATGCGGCGTGCATGCACTTTCTTTGCAGGGGTGATCTGGGGAGGCCGGGAGGTGGTCTGTCTCTGCGGAACGTGGCTGCACTCAGAGCTAGTCTGAGTTCTCAAATCTGTATTCAATTGCTAGCTAGGCTAGTTACTTAGATAGAAAAAGATATTTGTTCTTCATTTGGCTGCAGTGCCAGCTAGCCCTGTTTTTTTTTTAAGCACTTTTTTTAGTTGATCTGAGACAGGCTCTCTGTGCCAGGGAGAGAAGCTGCTAGCAGTGGCATTTTGTTGTTTAATTCACTCCCTGGGGTAGGTTGCAAGCACCATTTGGGTGTTGTGGGTGGGAGAGATATATTCAATTTCTAGCTAGTTTGCTAGAATTTCCATTGAAAAATATATTTCATCAATTTTCCTGCTGTGCCAACAATTTCAGCTTTTTTGTTAACTACATTTGTTTAATTGAACTCACTCAGTTTCTCTGTGCACTGGGCATCAGTGCCAGTAGGCACTGGGTAGTTTTGCAGACTCAAGTATATTGGGACAGTGGGTGTCTGAGAAGCCAAATCCCCAGTGGGCCTCTTTTGTAGTTACAAGCTCGATGTGTGCACACAGATTACATTAGTGCATATCAAGGCACTGTGCCCGTGGGCAGGCAGTTTAGCAGACTCAAGTATATTGGGAGAGCGCTGCTTTCTGAAGCCAAATCCCCAGTGGGCCTCTTTTGTAGTTACAAGCTCGGTGTGTGCACATACATTACATTAGTGCATATCAAGGCACTGTGCCCGTGGGTAGCCAGTAGGCACTAGGCAGTGACATTAAATCCATAATGTCAGGGAAAGCTAGATGTGGTCGAGTGATTGGAACTGGCAGAGGAGGCACTTCAAAAGACACTAGTGCCAGTCCCCCATTAAAGTTAAAAAGGGATCTGTTGCAATCTAAACTCTTTGGAGGGGCAGGCAGTTCCATCCAGAAAAAAATGAAATCTAAACATGATGCATCGCTGTAGCTTTGGAGGTGAGGGAAGGGGAGGCTGAGTCATGCAAGACAAAATGGGAACACCCAAAAGCAGCAGTGGGACAGAAGTCTCAACTTAGCGTTGACAATGTAGCGCAGGCACTGTTTGCTTCTGATTCCAATGAAGAATCATCTTGTGTGGGATTCTCATCAGAAATGGAAGAAGTAATAGCTGACGAAGTTTTAGGAGGATTAGTTAGTCCTGTCTTAGCCTCCACTTCAGTGCAGCAGGGGAGAGATGAAACTGATGATGATGAGGAGGAGGAAGAGCAGTCAGCGCAGGCACAGAGTGTGACTGAGGCCTCTGCCATTGCTTCTCAGGGTGCACCCACTACTTCAGCTCCAGTGCCAGCATCCACCCCCAAGGCTATACAGAAGGGAGGATCACGAAAGACATCTGCGATCTGGAGCCAGTTTAAAGTGACGGAGGACCTGCATTTTGCTCGGTGTAATTACTGTGGCAGGGCTATTAGCAGAGGCAAGCAAATGGGACATCTATCTAATTTTGGCATGACGCATCATATGAAGAGGCAACACCCAACAACAGTACTGCCATCTGGGGATGGTGGCAGTGCCAGTCCGGAAACCCCTTCTAAGCAGCGTAAAGTGGTTGAAAAGGAGCAGAGTCACCCCATGCCTTAGCCCCTTCTAGCAGTCAGGTGGCAGGCCATCAACCCCCTGACATGTGGCAGAAGCGACAACCCACCATGGAGGAAATGGGGTGGAGTGCGGTAATGCTATCCCGGGGTAGGAGGCAGGCAGCCTCAAAAGTTGTAACCAGGAGCATTGGGGAAATGATTGTCCTTGATGACCAGCCCTTGCAGATAGTGGAGAATGTGGGTTTCAAGCATTTTCTGAAGGTCGTAGTTCCAAATTACAAAGTCCCCTCCAGAACCACATTTAGCAGAAAGGTCATCCCCAGCCTGTACAAGCAGTGTTGCAGTCACATCCAAGCGCTGCTAGCTAAGGCAGAGGGGAGTGTGCATTTCACCTGCAATATCTGGACCGCCATGAATGCTGCACACTCTTACCTTTCCCTGACAGCATACTGGTGGGACCTGGGTGAGGCAGGGGCAGGTAGCAGCTCTATTACTGAACAAGAATCAGGGTGGAGGTGGGCTTTACTGCACACCCACCTGACGGACCAGGCCCATACCGCAGCCAATATTCTAGCATGCATCAGACAGATGCTGGAGGGCTGGCAACTACACCAGAGAGAAAGGAATCCTCAGGCAGGGTTCTTTGTCACAGACAATGGTGCAAACATGGTTAAGGCAATAACCAAGGGGCGCTTTAAGAACATCTGATGTTTTGCGCACACTCTGCACCTGGTAGTAAAGTCAGCACTGGGGTTGGAGTCCAAGCACCAAGAGAATGGATACCTGCAGGACTTAATACACAAGTGCAGGAACATAGCAGCGCACTTCCACAGAAGTGTGAAGGCAGGGCAGGTTCTCCGACAAAAGCAGACTGATTTGGAGATGCCTCACAAGTGTCTCATTCAAGACATTGCCACCCGGTGGAATTCCACCTTTAAGATGCTGCAGAGGTTAGTGGAGCTACAGACACCCCTTCATGAACTTTCTGGTTCAATGGACATAGGTGTGCAGAATCCCCTAGGGCATCATGATTGGTTAGTCATGAGTCAGCTGGTAAAAATCCTGCAGCCCTTTAAGGATGTCATGGAGGAGCTGAGTTCCAGAAGTGCCACCTTGGCTGACATCATCCCTATAGTTAATTTCCTGGATGAAAATTTGGAGGCCTTTAAACAGGAAGAGGGAATGACAGTTGAGGTGCTGCATTGTCTGGACGTTTTGCAGCAGCAGGTGGAAGAGAGATTACGGCCTTTAACAGAAGAGATCACATACATGCTCGCCACAGTCTGTGATCCCCATGTGAAAGGGAAACTCGCCCTAAAATATGATTGTCTCCTATTGGTGAAGGACCTGCTGTTAGCAAAGGTCTATGAACAGGAGCGTCATAGGCAGAGACAGATTAGGCTTGAAGCAGAGGAGGAAACAGCGGGCACTTCAGAGAGTTGTGCTAGCCCAAGCAGGAGCAGCACTCTGTCAGTGACAACTAGTACCTCCTCCTCCTCCATTTCAGAATGCCAAAGGCATGTTGCCCATAAAGATTCATCTTTTGTGCTACGGGCTAGAGAGAAAGCAACTGGCATGAGCGACTCTCAACTCACCCAAGCAAAGGAGACACCAGCATAGCTGTCAGTGACACGGTATCTCTCAGAATCCACAGAGAACATGCAGACAGATCCGGTGGCATATTGGGCACACAAGTCCACTGTCTGGCCACACCTAGCCAAAGTGGCTCAGCAATACTGTCATGTCCACCAACCAGTGTGCCCAGTGAACGTGTCTTTTCAATGACAGGGGATATCATGAGCCTTCACCGCTCAAAGCTGGCACCAGAGTTGATGGAAATGCTAGTGTTTTTGAAAGTAAACCTGCCTTTGCTTGGGTTTCCAAATTTTCCCTGTGAATGGCAAGATGAATAAAAGCAATTGAAAGCCTTGCAACAGCTCCAACTGCCTCCTATGCTCCAGATAATATAAGCACTGCAGCACAGGTACCTGACCTGAAATGCTGTGCCTGTCCATTCACTGTCCACTGGGTACTGAAAAATAATCTCCAGCTCAGTTCTTGCTTCACAAATGGCAGTCTCTATTGCTCTAAAAGCATCCTCTGTTGAATTATCTTTCAGAAATGAAAAAATGCCATTTTCCTGGCAGTGAACCAGTTCAGGAAGAAGTGACAGGTCAAACCATAACATACCTGCACAAAGGAAATCCTCAAATGATGTGCCTGTCCGTTGTAGGCCTTATGTTCCTACAAGGGTTTGACCTCTGTCCTCGATTGCTGTGCCTGTCCGTCCAGGCCTTATGTCCCTACTTGGGTTTGACCTCTGTTCTTGAATGCTGTGCCTGTCCGTCCAGGCCTTATGTCCCTATGTAGGCTTGACTTCTGTCCTCAATTGCTGTGCCTGTCCGTCCAGACCTTATGTTCCTACAAGGGTTTGACCTCTGTCCTCGATTGCTGTGCCTGTCCGTCCAGGCCTTATGTCCCTACGTGGGTTTGACCTCTGTCCTCGAATGCTGTGCCTGTCTGTCCAGGCCTTATGTCCCTATGTAAGCTTGACCTCTATCCTCGATTGCTGTGCTTGTCCATCCAGGCCTTATATCCCTACGTGGGTTTGACATCTGTCCTTGAATGCTGTGCCTGTCCGCCCAGGCCTTATGTCCCTACGTGGGCTTGACATCTGTCCTTGAATGCTGTGCCTGTTCGCCCAGGCCTTATGTCTTTACGTGGGTTTGACCTCTGTCCTCGAATGCTGTGTGTTGCGTCCGTCGGTCTTTGACGGCTTCACCCCGCCTACCTCTCTCTACTCTCGGCTCCTCCCACTCACCTTGGACTGATGGCTGCCGCGGCGTCTGCTTGCCGTTCTCTCCGGCGTCCCCGGACCGGCTTTGGTGCTGCCTCCCGCCATTCTCCTTCAAGGTACCTCTAGGGCGTGAGTGCACACGCTGTTCTCATCTTTAACTCTACGTTGTCGAGAACCTCAGGGGTGTCCCCCTGTTCTGACATCACGACTTCCGGGTATATCTGTCTACAGTATTTGCTAGCTCGTTGAGTTAGCAACAGGATTTGTACGGATGGGATTCGATCTCCGTTCCTAAGCTACTCTGCCAATCCAGCGCTATCTGGAACTCTTACTACCCTTCGGGGTCTCTAATGGGGTACCCGCTCCTCGGGGGCCTCTCTGCTTCTTTCAGGTGCTATCAGGAAACCGGTACTCGCTCCTCGAGGGCCCATGTTCCCTTGTCGCTGCCTGCAACCTCTTCCCTTCTACTTGGAAGAACTAACTTACAGTTACCATTAGTGAGTACAGATACCATCTCTCTCCACAGTACTGCTTCACTGGAATCAGGTACTCGCTCCTCGAGGGCCTGCTCTCTACTCCGGTGCCAGACCTCTCGTCTAGTGGAATCTCTGTTATTGTTAAGTGAGTACAACGCTACCGAGTCTCTCTGCTCTAAGGGACCAGATACTCGCTCCTCAAGGGTCTGCTCTCCCTGTCTCGGAGCCTCTCCTATTTCTACATTGGGACTCTGAATGTTAATCTTATTGTGTGCTCATAACTCTCAGTCTCTTTCCACTACAGCACTGACGTGCAGAGGATCCGCTGCTCCAGCGTTCTGTGTGAGACGCTCCCAGCCGGGCTCTACAACCACTACTCACTACTGCCACCACTGGTGGTCACTTAAACTGTCTAATAAAAGATTCAAATCTGTGTTTGTCTGTCCTCACAGGACTGCCCCCTGTGGGCGTGGTCAGCTGCCACAGTGACCAAGGATCCACCCAAAAACCATTAACCATAACACTGTGCCTGTCCGTCCAGGCCTTATGTCCCTAGGTGGGCTTGATCTCTATCCTCAATGGCTGTGCCTGTCCATCCAGGCCTTATGCCCCTACATGGGCTTGACCTCTATCCTCGATTGCTGTGCCTGTCCGTCCAGGCCTTATGTCCCTACAAGGGTTTGACCACTGTCCTCGATTGCTGTGCCTGTCCGTCCAGGCCTTATGTTCCTACGTGGGTTTGAGCTCTGTCCTCAATTGTTGTGCCTGTCCATCCAGGCTTTATGTCCCTACGTGGGTTTGACCTCTGTCCTCGAATGCTGTGCCTGTCTGTCCAGGCCTTATATCCCTATGTGGGTTTGACCTCTATCCTCGATTTCTGTGCCTGTTCGTCCAGGCCTTATGTCCAGTCCTAATGGCTGAACCCTCGTTGCAAAAGGAAACCTCAGTCTCTGGAAATTCAAACTAGCAATCCTTTACAGCATGGATCCTTAAATAAAACAAACAGTTTTCTTTAGTTTCAGGGCAGAGAAGAGAATGTCCTCCGTCTTGCTTATGATGTCATGATCTGTTTGCAAATGATTAAATCCTAACAATTTGTACCATTATACACTCTAGGGGCCAACTCTTTCCAGGGAGCCCTTTCCTGCTCAAAGGAAAGGGAACTCTCCCCGGATGTAGCAGCCTATCTCTTAGCACCTGTTGACCCATGTTCAGAACGAGAAAAGAGCTCCAAAGTACTTAGACTGTGGCAAACACAGTGAGACCATGCTCACAGTGAGACCCGGCTCCATGTCGCCACACTTTGAAGGCTCGTGCTCCACTCTAGGGGCCAACCCATTCTGGGGAGCCCTTTCCTGCTCAAAGGAAAGGGAACTCTTCCCGGGTGTAGCAGCCTATCTCTTAGTACCTGTTGACCCATGTTGAACCGCTGTTCACAGTGAGGCCTCCTCCACTTCACCACGCTTTGAAGGCTCATGCTCCACTCTAGGGGCCAACCCATTCCAAGGAAGCCCTTTCCTGCTCAAAGGAAAGGGAACTCTCCCCGGTGTAGCCACTGCCAGCCTATCTCTTAGCTTCTGTTGACCCATGTTGAGCCTCTATTCACATGGCACTCTGCTCCACGTCGCCACGCTTTGAAGGCTTGTGCTTCACTCTAGGGGCCAACTCATTCCAGGGAGCCCTTTCTTGCTCAAAGGAAAGGGAACTCTCCCTGGGTGTAGCCAGCCTGTATCTACTCTCTGACCCATGTTGAACCGCTGTTTACATGGAAACCTCCTCCGCCTTGGCCTTGAAAATTCTCATTTGTACATCTGCTAACTCCACCAGATTTTAAAAGACCAGCGAGAGCTCACTAGACGCCAACATAAACACCCCACTCTAGGGGCCAACCCATTCCAGGGAGCCCTCTCCAGCTCAAAGGAAAGGGAACTCTCCCCGGGTGTAGCCAGCCTATATCTACCCTCTGACCTATGTTGAACTGCTGTTTACATGGAAACCTCCTCCGTCTCGGCCTTGAAAATTCTCGTTTGTGTATCTGCTAACTCCACCAGATTTTAAAAGACCAGCGAGAGCTCACTAGATGCCAATGGAAACACCCCATTCTAGGGGCAAACCCATTCTAGGGAGCCCTTTCCTGCGCAAAGGAAAGGGAACTCTCCCCGGGTATAGCCAGCCTGTATCTATCCTCTGCCACGCTGCCTTGCTGCCATACATCGGATGACTCACTCAACTCCTCGTGGTGTTCTTGCCACTATCATGGTTGCTCAGTGTGTTGGTGCTAGTCTTTCTGCTTGCTAAGTTCCCCCTTCATTGTGCTGTAGGATGTTGATGCCACTTGTCTTGCCGCTTTGCATGTCGCGTTGCCTTCGAGGGTTCATGCATCTGTTATCGGTGCTCTATTTTGAAAATGTGGTTTGTTTTTGACACTCTCACTGCTGCTTTGCATCTCTATTAAAGCACTCTTGCCACTCCTGGTACCCCTTTGCCCCTTTAAAGTACCTTAGGCTATTCATGCCACTTTGGTGCCACTATGCCACAGTCTAAGTACCTTGGAGCTCTTTTCTTGTTCTGATGATTGCTCCCCAGAAGTTTCATCAAAATTGATAAGAAAACCCCAATTCTGCAGCCAAAAATAGGCTGCAAATACTTCACCCATTGACTTTAATGGGAACTGGAAAACGAATGAAATGTATCAACGGATCGGGGCTGCCATTGAACGAATGCAACGTATTTCCTCCCTGACGAATACGAATTCCGAATCGGATGAATCCGTACCTTCTGCACATCCCTAGTGGGCATGTGTGTATGGAAGAGGGAGAGATGTGAGTGAGTAAGTGAGTGAGTGTGTGTGTGTGTGTGTGTTGGTGGGAGATTGGCAGAAGTAAAGGTGTAAATGGATGTGAGAATGTGAGAGAATGAGCAGTGAAAGTAAGTGTGAACATTAGCAAATTTGTGAGCATCTGGTCCCACTGTGCAGTTGCCCTCCTCCCGTTCCCCACCCCAACCCTCGCTAATCCATGGTAATCTCAGGGTGACTGGAAGTCAAAAGTTCCCAGGTATGTTAATACCCTACTTTCCCGAGCTCAATTCGACAAAACTCAGGACCAGAAACATTTATGGCCAAGAGATATTCTCTGATTTTGGCAGTAGTGGTTTTATACCAAAAACTGACAAAACCCAAAAATGAGTCCTCTCTTAATTTAACAAAATATCAACAAACAGAAGACACTATATTCTCTTATGTACACGGATGTCCGGTATTACTGATTAGGCTCTACCATAAATAGGTGATAGCCTTTATTGGTACGGATACCGTTTTTATTTTTAATTTTTCTATATTTCAGCAACATAGTTTTTTATCCTTGACTCATATCCCTCCACCGAAGGTGTTTTTTAAAAAATAATAATGGTCTTTTTCAGATAGCACTCTCTTGTGCGGTCACCATGTTTTGCCAATTTTGATATTATTTTGTACTTAACTCTATTTAGTTAGAAGTTGTCTTCTCTTATACAAGCTGTTCATAATAGCGAAATTGGAGCCATCAGCCCGACACTGGCAGTGTTTCGACTATCCCGTCTTCCTCAGGGACTAAGAGAGGTTTTCGCTATATTTGCAGCCTTACTCAATGCCATAAAACCAGCAGAATATGGTGGTTTTATGCTAGGTCACCAACTTGGATCCTTTTATCATTGATCTGGAACCTTTTAGAACTGGTTTCCTTTTCCCATTGCTGCTGGAGAGAAAGGTGGAGGCTGCTGTTGACTTTCTACCTTTTTTAGAAAATTATCACTGGATTTTGGCAAATAAAAAGAACCATGTCCTGTGCTAAAAAGCATCTCAAAGGCCCTGCATGTGTCAAGTAAAACTTCCAATATTTGAGTCTTTAGACCGACTGGAGGCTAGAGTGGCAGACCTGGAGGAGCTGAGGCAGACAGAGAGGTATATAGATGAGACCTTCAGGGACATAGTAGCTAAGTCCCAACTTTAGACTGGCAACCCTGGTGCTGCCTTGGAGGAAGAAGGTCTCATGATCGGAGACCATCAACCTGGTGCAGCAGGAAAGGATCTTGAAGCAAGGACCTGCTCTCCAGGTGGTGCATTGACCTTTCACACCAACGGCTACTTCCCCAGAGGGAAAGGCTAGATTGGCCATCATAGTTGGTGATTCGATTATTAGGAATGTAGTCAGCCGGATGGCTGGTGGGCATGAGGATCGCCTGGTAACATGCCTACCTGGTGCGAAGGTGGCGGACCTCACGCATCACCTAGATAGGATTTTAGACAGTGCTGGGGAGGAGCTGGCTGTCGTGGTACATGTGGGCACCAACGACATAGGAAAATGTCGGAGGAGGTTCTGGAAGCCAAATTTAAGCTCTTTGGTAGAAAGCTGAAATCCAGAACCTCCAGGGTAGCATTCTCTGAAATGCTCCCTGTTCCACACGCAGGTCCCCAGAGGCAGGCAGAGCTCCGGAGTCTCAATGCGTGGATGAGACGAAGGTGCAAGGAAGAGGGATTCAGTTTTGTAAGGAACTGGGGAACCTTTTGGGGAAGGGGGAGTCTTTTCCAAAGGGATGGGCTCCACCTTAACCAGGGTGGAACCAGACTGCTGGCACTAATCTTTAAAAAGGAGACAGAGCAGCTTTTAAACTAGACCAAAGGGGAAAGCCGACAGTCACTCAGCAGCGCATGGTTCGGAGGGAGGTATCTTTAGAGGATACTAATGATGCATTAGAATTAGGGCATCCAAACAGTGAGGTTCCAATAATAAGAAAAGTAGTCTAAGTGTCTGTAACTAATAGTCGCCTGAGCTAAAAATTTCCAATGTATCCCTATCAATTAAAAAGCAGAATGAAAATACAAACAAAAAACACAATTTGAAATGTTTGTATGCTAATGGCAGAAGTCTAAGAAGATGGGAGAATTAGAATGTATAGCAGTGAATGAAGACATAGACTTAATTGGCAACTCAGAGACATGGTGGAAGAAGGATAATCAATGGGACAGTGCTATACCAGGCTACAAATTATATTACAATGACAGAGAGGAGCATCCAGGAGGCGGTGTGGTGCTTTATGTCCAAGATGGCATAGAGTCCAACAGGATAAGCATCCTGTATGAGACTAAGGGGGTCATTTTCTAAAGGGATCGCATGCGAAAAGGGACTTTTCACTTGCAAAAAGTCCCTTTTCGCGTGTCATAGCTAAATTGGGGCAGAGTCCGCACTGGAAGGGGAGGAGTTGGGGCGGTGTCAGGGCGGACACTGCGACGACCGCTGATGGCGAAAAAGTAGGAAACCTTATCTCCGTCAGTAGCGCGCCCAATAGCGCCACCTTTCACAGAGGCGCTATTGGGTGCGAAAGCCGGCAGCGATAACACCACGGTGGTGCGATCGCTGACGACTTTCACAGGCCCGCCCCCCCACTTCGCCCCCCGCCTCCCATTACCGCGGGATTCTCTAAGGTCTGTGACCTTAGAAAATCCAGGCCTAAATGCACAATTGAATCTTTATGGGTAGAAATCCCATGTGTGTTGGGGAAGAGTATAGTGATAGGAGTATACTACCGTCCACCTGGCCAAGATGGTGAGACGGATAGTGAAATGCTAAGAGAAATTAGGGAAGCTAACCAAATTGGTAGTGCAGTAATAATGTGAGATTTCAATTACTCCAGTATTGACTGGGTAAATGTATCATCCGGACATGCTAGAGAGATAAGTTCCTGGATAGAATAAATGATAGTTTTATGGAGCAATTGGTTCAGGAACCGATGAGAGAGGGGAGCAATTTTAGATCTAATTCTCAGTGGAGCACAGGATTTGGTTAGAGAGGGTAACGGTGGTGGGGCCACTTGGCAATAGTGATCATAATATGATCAAATTAAATTAATAAGAACATGCCATACTGGGTCAGACCAAGGGTCCATCAAGCCCAGCATCTTGTCTCCAACAGTGGCCAATCCAGGCCATAAGAACCTGGCAAGTACCCAAAAACTAAGTCTATTCCATGTTACCGTTGCTAATGGCAGTGGCTATTCTGTAAGGGGCGGATTTTAAATGCCCTGCGCGCGTAAATCTGGCCAGATTTATGCGTGCAGGGTACTCGTGCGCCGGCGCGCTTATTTTGCATAGGCCGCCGGCGCGCACAGAGCCCCGGGACGTGCGTAAGTCCCAGGGCTTCGTAAAAGGGGCATGTCGGGGGCGTGTCGGGGGGGCGTTGCGGAATGATGTGGCGTTTCGGGGGCGTGACGTGGCGTTTAGGGGGCGGGCCCGAGGGTGTGGCACCGGCCCGGGGGCATGGTCAAGGCCTCCGGACCAGTCCCCGGGTCGGGTGATGGCGCGCCAGCAGCCTACTGGCGCACGCAGATTTACGTCTGCTTTCAGCAGGCGTAAATCTGCCAACAAAGGTAAGGGGGGCTTTAGATAGGGCCGGGGGGGGGGGGGGGTGGGTTAGGTAGGGGAAGGGAGGGGAAGGTGGGGGGAGGGCGAAGGAAAGTTCCCTCCGAGGCCGCTCTGAAATCGGAGCGGCCTCGGAGGGAAAAGGCAGCACGCGCTGGGCTCGGCGCGCGCAGGTTGCACAAATGTGCACCCCCTTGTGCGCGCTGACCCCGGATTTTATAAGATACGCGCGTATCTTATAAAATCCAGCGTACTTTTGTTCGCGCCTGGTGCGTGAACAAAAGTACGTGCTCGCGCAAAATTATAAAATCTACCCCTAAGTGAACTTAATAGCAGGTAATGGATTTCTCCTCCAAGAACTTATCCAATCCTTTTTTAAACACAGCTATACTAACTGCACTAACCGCATCCTCTGGCAACAAATTCCAGAGTTTAATTGTGTGTTGAGTAAAAAAGAACTTTCTCCGATTAGTTTTAAATGTGCCATATGCTAACTTCATGGAGTGCCCCCTAGTCTTTTTATTATCCGAAAGAGTAAATAGCCAATTCACATCTACCCATTCTAGACCTCTCATGATTTTAAACACCTCTATCATATCCCCCCTCAGCCGTCTCTTCTCCAAGCTGAAAAGTCCTAACCTCTTTAGTCTTTCCTCATAGGGGAACTGTTCCATTCCCCTTATCATTTTGGTAGCCCTTCTCTGTACCTTCTCCATCGCATAATGACTGGAAGAGGGACAGTAAGCAAATCCACGGCTCTAGTGCTAAACTTTCAAAAGGGAAACTTTGATAAAATGAGAAAAAATAGAAAAAAACTGAAAGGAGTAGCTACAAAGGTAAAAAGTATGCAAGAAGCGTGGACATTGTTAAAAAATACCATCCTAGAAGTACAGTCCAGATGTATTCCACACATTAAGAAAGGTGGAAAGAAGGCAAAACGATTACTGGCATGGTTAAAAGGTGAGGTGAAAGAGGCTATTTTAGCCAAAAGATGTTTATTCAAAAATTGGAAGAAGGATCCAACAGAAGAAAATAGGATAAAGCATAAGCGTTGGCAAGTGAAATGTGAGACATTAAGAAGACAGGCTAAGAGAGAATTTGAAAAGAAGTTGGCCGTAGAGGCAAAAACTCACAGTAAAAACATTTTAAAACATATCCGAAATAGAAAGCCTGTGAGGGAGTCAGTTGGACCTTTAGATGATTGAGGGGTTAAAGGGACACTTAGAGAAGATAAGACCATCACAGAAAGATTAAACAATTTGTTTGCTTCGGTGTTTACTGAAGAGGATGTTGGGGAGATACCCATTCCAGAGAAGGTTTTCATGGGTAATGATTCAGATGGACTGAACCAAATCACGGTGAACCTAGAAGATGTGGTAGGCCTGATTGACAAACTGAAGAGTAGTAAATCACCTGGACCGGATGGTATACATCCCAGGGTTCTGAAGGAACTAAAAAATGAAATTTCAGATCTATTAGTAAAAATGTCTAACCTATCATTAAAATCATCCATTATACCTGAAGACTGGCGGGTGGCTAATATAACCCCAATATTTAAAAATGGCTCCAGGGGCGATCCGGGAAACTACAGACTAGTTAGCCTGACTTCAATGCCAGGAAAAATAGTGGAAAGTCTTCTAAATATCAAAATCACAGAACATATAGAAAGACATGATTTAATGGAACAAAGTCAGGCAAGTCTTGCCTCACAAATCTGCTTCACTTTTTTGAAGGAGTTAATAAATATGTAGAAAAAGGTGAACTGGTAGATGTAGTGCATTTGGATTTTTAGAAGGCATTTGAGAGGCTTCTAGGAAAAGTAAAAAGTCATGGCATAGGTGGTGATGTCCTTTCGTGGATGACAAACTGGTTACAAGACAGGAAACAGAGAGCAGGATTAAATGGACAATTTTCTCAGTGGAGGGGAGTGGGCAGTGGAGTGCCTCAGGGATTTGTACTGGGACTCATGCTTTTCAATATATTCAATATATTTATAAATGATCTGGAAAGGAATACGATGAGTGAGGTAATCAAATTTGCAGATGATACAAAATTATTCAGAGTAGTTAAATAAGTGGAGTGTGATAAATTGCAGGAAGACCTTGTGAGACTGGAAAATTGGGCATCCCAAATGGCAGATGAAATTTAATGTGGATAAGTGCAAGGTGATGCATATAGGGAAAAATAACCCATGCTATAGTTACACAATGTTAGGTTCCATATTAGGTGCTACCACCCAGAAAAGAGATCTTGGCGTCATAGTGGATAACACATTGAATTCATCAACTCAGTGTGCTGCGGCAGTCAAAAAAGCAAACAGAATGTTGAAAATTATTAGAAAGGAAATGGTGAACCTCATGTCCTGTAAAGTAAACAACTTCATGTGGAGGTAGAGAAACCTTCAGACTCAGATACTTCAGCCATCCTGATCCTCAGGCCCCTGTCACATGGAGGAAGTGAGCTCTCTCAGGAAAGCCCATTGACACCTCTTGCCTCTCCTGTACAATACCGATATGGTGCTGAGAGAATGTTGGCGAACATGGTACTTAAAGAATGAACACATCTGGACACAGAGCACTGGCTGTTACTTGCTGTGTTTCCTCTCACCTACTTTAAGGATAAGCCAACTGTACAATCTATTACAGTAAGTACACACTACCAGAACCCTTATCCACTCTCATCTCCTCCCACTTAGACTATTGCAACCTGCTCCTCACAGGTCTCCCGGCAAGCCATCTCACTCCACTGCAATCCATCCTAAATTCAGCTGCGCGACTTATCTTTCGCCAAAGTCGCTATGCTCACATAACCCCTCTTCTGAAGTCACTGCATTGGCTCCCTATCCATTCCCATATACAGTTCAAGCTCCTCTCTTATCTCTCTCTACACCCCTCCTCGTGCACTCCACTTGTCAGATAAGTCACTCCTATCTGTGCCGTTCTCCTCTACTGCCAATTCCAGACTCTGAGCTTTCCACTTAGCTGCACCGTGAGTTTGGAATGGACTTCCTGAACTGGTGCTTCATGCTCCCTCTCTTGCCCACCTTTTTTGAATCCGCTTTTAAATCTTATGCCTGATTGGCTTTAGTCTGGACTAACTTTCTTTTCTTTTAACCAAGTCTCTTGTCCTGTATGTTTGTCTTATTAGATTGTAAGCTCTATTGAGCAGGGGCTGTCTTTTTTTATGTTTGTACAGCACTGCGTATGTCGTGTAGCGCTATAGAAATGTTAAGTAGTAGTAGTAGTAGTAGTAGTTCTTTAAGATCTTATTTGTACAAGGAGACTGCAACCTGAAGCACTCTATTTCTTCAAGCAAGCCTACTCTCCCAACCCCCAACCCCCACTGCCCGCAGCCCTGACCCTAGTGCACTGCATATTTATCCACATACTAATTGACTGTCACCTGGTCATGAATAATGGGCCACATTGAACCATATATTGCTCTATATTATCTGTAACTGTAATGGCACCAGACTGTACTAAATATGTAATTGTAATGTATTAAATGTAACTCTTATCATAAATATATAGACAATCTGATAACCCTGTACCTTATTCGGCATACTGTGATAAGAGAACCAAAAATAAATCCTTCTTATAAATAAATCAATAAGACAGAAGGCTCACTTCAAACACCACACACATGATCATAAAACACTAAACCATGCTACACAGAGCGAGTGTGTATTAAGTCAGATCACACTTCCTGCCTTCTTCTAGTATCAGCCCAGAAGGACCTTGAGAGTCTAGGAGACTGAATATCTGAATGGCATATGAAATGAAATGTGGAAAAGTGCACATAGGGAAAAGTCATCCCAACTATGGGTACATGATGCTGGATTCTGTATTGGGAGTCACCACTCAAGAAAAGGACCTTGAAGTCATTATGGACAATACAGCGAAATCCTCAGCTCAATGTATAGTAGTGGTCAATAAAGCAAATAGACTGTATGAATAATCCGAAAAGGAATGGAGAATAAAATGGAAAATATCATATTGCCTCTGTTGATCCTTGGTGCGATCACACTTTCAGGTGAATTTTCAAAGGACTTACGCACACAAATGTAATATTACCCACATTAAGTAGCTGACTGCAGGTGTGCAATCACATGCAGCCAGTCTGGAGCAAATTGTCATCCAAGAGCATTGTTATTGTGACTATGTCGTACAGGTGCCAACTGTTCAGTTTGTTACATGATAATGGTGATTGTTCATTGATAGGCTGTCAGTAAAGGCACGTTGTGCTAGGTTTTGCTCATTCACTCTATATTTTCCTTCTGTTTAAGTGGTGGCATGTAGGGGTTCCTTCCAGTGTTCTGGGTGTGCGCGCATGCACACACACACACACACACACATATATTTTCATCCGGGTATTGCAAGTTTTCCCTTCTTTGCTGCATGATCAGATTTGTCAAGGCACAGTGCTGACACTGACAAATATTATGATTTCTGCTATCTTTATATTAATCTTTATTCTGATGTTATTTCCTGCTTCGGTTACTCCCATTGTCTGTCGATTTTCTTTTCTTCTCTGTAGGTGTGCTGTTTACTGTGACCCTTGTCTTTGGTTAGCTGGTGAATTTAAGGAAAGGATTTTTTCTATTTGTGCATGGGTCTATTGATAATTACATCTTAAACTAGAACAAGGGGTCATAATATGAAACTCCAGTATTAGGAAGTATTTTTTCACGGAAAGGTTGGTGGATGCATGGAATGGTTTTTAAAGCTTTGAAAGGGAATTATTCTCCTTACTTTACAAAAATGTTTAAGTTTTATCAGCCATATCTTTGTTTACGATCTGCTTCTCAACAATTTTTAGTGGTTCCCTCTATGAGGGAAGCTCGGATACAGGCTATAAGGAATCAAGCTCTGTCTTCAATAGGTCCTCAACTGTGGAATGAGTTGCGCATGATGTCTGATTTGAAATTTTTAGGAAAAAGTTGAAGACTTTATTGTTTAAGGAAGCTTTCAGCTAATAACTTGTTTTATTGAGAAGTATTATATGTTTATATGTTAATTTACTGCAGTCTGCTAAGGTGTGATCTGCTTAGATTCATTATTTTTATTATAAGTGGACAAAAAAAATGTTTAAATAAATAAATAAATAAATGTTCTCCCAGCAGTGAGGACAAAAGAACTTAAGATTTGCCGTACTGAATCAGACGAAGGGTCCATCAAGTCCAGTATTCTGTTTCCAACAGTTGCCAATCCTAGTCACAAGTACCTGGCAGGGCAGCTGACTTTGCCTCGTAGAGCTGGTGGACACCGCTCTAATTTTGTATTTGCTCGTTTCCCTGCCGCTGATCCCTGACGTTGGACGTCGGAGGGAGGAGCCACCACAGACGCCTTTAACAGCGGCGTCTGAGCGGAGAGACTTTGCAGCTGACTTTGCCTCGTAGAGCTGGTGGACACCGCTCTAATTTTGTATTTGCCTCGTTTCCCTGCCGCTGATCCCTGACGTTGGACATCGGAGGGAGGAGCCACCACAGACGCCTTTAACAGCGGCGTCTGAGCGGAGAGACTTTGCAGCTGACTTTGCCTCGTAGAGCTGGTGGACACCGCTCTAATTTTGTATTTGCCTCGTTTCCCTGCCGCTGATCCCTGACGTTGGACGTCGGAGGGAGGAGCCACCACAGACGCCTTTAACAGCGGCGTCTGAGCGGAGAGATTTTGCAGCTGACTTTGCCTCGTAGAGCTGGTGGACACCGCTCTAATTTTGTATTTGCCTTGTTTCCCTGCCGCTGATCCCTGACGTTGGACGTCGGAGGGAGGAGCCACCACAGATGCCTTTAACAGCGGCGTCTGAGCGGAGAGACTTTGCAGCTGACTTTGCCTCGTAGAGCTGGTGGACACCGCTCTAATTTTGTATTTGCCTCGTTTCCCTGCCGCTGATCCCTGACGTTGGACGTCGGAGGGAGGAGCCACCACAGACGCCTTTAACAGCAGCGTCTTACGGCGCTTGTCGCCGTCGGCGCGTCGCCAAAGCCGCGCGCCTAAGGGGCGCGCGGCTTTGCCTGGCTTATCCCGGATTACCGAGGATTGGCGAGGAGATTAACTTTTAAGTACAGCTGCCACCGAGAGACTTGGAAATTAGTTTGGACTTTGGGAGACAAGAAGATCTATATTAAGTTTTCTTGAGGTATGTGTTTCATGTTATAATTATCGTGGGGAACAGCGTTTGGTTATGCCTCACACCAAACGGAAAGCTAAAATTAGGGAGACGTCATCTACCCCTACTGTTCCTGGGAACCAACCACGCATACCAGATCTTTTTGGGAGAACCTTATCTTCGACACCAGGAAGTGAAGTCGCTGGGGTAGTAGGCCAAGAGCAGGGTCTTAGCCCCCTGACTTATGATACATCTTTAAGCCCTGGTGCCCCAAAAACACCTGAGCCATCATCAGGAAAAAGAGGTAGCGAAAGCACCCCTGAAGATTTGCCAACAAATTGGATATATCCATTGCTGTCAGATCAGAGAGGGGTAGAGGATAGTAAGTCCTCCCCTACTCTGACCAATCCTAGGATTTCAGGAGATCTAAGCGAAAAAATAAAGATACAACATACATATCCTGAAAAGGCTATTACTGAGGAAGAGATGGCAGGTAGTCAAGGGAAAGCACTAGTTGATATACCTTTAATAACTCCCACGAAGTTTACTTTAGAAGAACTAGGGAGCATGATGATTACTATCCAAAAATCTATTAATAATCTGGCTGTGATGATGCAAGAGGCAATTAATAACAATAAAATATTGCAAACTAAAACGGAGAAAATGGAAAGTTTAATAAATACTATGGGAACTAGAATAGATGAGGTAGAGAAAGTTCAATGTAACTTAATTAAATCTGAAAAAAGACACTCTGATAAATTAGAACAATTAGATAATCAAGCTAGGAAAAGTAATTTAAGAGTGTTAAACTTTCCCAAGACATATTTATTATCACCTAAGGAACTGTTTAAAAGTTACCTTTTAAATGTCTTGAAATATGAACAAATAATGATTCCAGTAATTTCCAGAATCTACTATATTTCTCAGTCCTATAGTATGGAAGATACAAAAGATAAAGATAAAGCAGTGGGAGAATATAAAGAAGATTTAAATTTATCAGAACTATTAGAAAAATCTTCTGATATGGATATAAAGGACCGTGCCACTTTAATTGTGCAATTTGCATGTTTGTCTGAGAGAGACTCAGTCTTAAGACTGTATTTCAAAAATCAAAATACTAAATTCCATGGCCAGGTAATCAGAATTTTTCCCGATATCTCCCGAGACACCCAGCTAAGAAGGAAGGATTTCTTGGCTATGAGAGATAAAGTTACTCAGAAGGGAGCAAAATTTTTCCTACGATTTCCGTGTCGTTGTGTAATTATATTTCAAAATATAAGGTACATCTTTAACCAACCAGATCAACTTCGTGCATATCTTGACACCTAATCCTCCTTCTTTCTGTAATGTAATATTGGGGGTAATGAATGTAAAGTATTGAATAAGGTTCAACACAAATAATATTATTATTATTTAATTTCTAATTATATATACTGCTCTTTTCTTGATTTCCAAGCCTCTATTATTTCGTTCAATCGCATTACCGAGGTTTATCACACAATGTATGTAAAAGGTATATATAAGATACTATATTTTCATGTTTATATTGTGGATACAATTGTGTAATATTTATTTATTTTTATTTAACATTTTTCTATACCGACCTTCAAGGTTAAATACCATATCAGGTCGGTTTACATCGAACAGGGGTAGATCAGTGTAACATAACATAACAAAGGAACAACTTTTTATAATTAGTGGAGGTAAAGCAGAAAAGTAAGAAAGTTACATAATAACAAGGACCATGAACTAGGAAGCTGAATTCAGCTGGAAAAAGAGAAACCTTAAGAATGTATTAAATTAAAATACTAGGAGACTAGTAACTGATGAGAATATTGAAGGGGCGAAGTTCCAAATTCAATGCTGAGTAGTTGTAGTTGTCTAGTGAAAGTTTGAAGGATCAGGGAAGGCTTGTAAGAAGAGCCAAGTTTTGAGTTTTTTTTTAAATGTTGGTAGGCACGGTTCCATTCTGAGTCTGCAGGTAGGTTGTTCCAGATGGCTGGACCTGCTGTGGAAAAAGCTCGGTCTCTGGTAGAGATGAGTCGTGTAGCTTTAGAAGGTGGGTGTTGTAGTGCTCCTTTGTAGGTTTCTCTCATTGGTCTGTTGGAAGTGTGGAGTTTGAGTGGGAATTCGAGGTCAAGATGGAGGAAGCTATGAATTGATTTGTGAATTAGAGATAAAGCTTTGTGCAGAGCCCTGTGACTGACTGGTAACCAATGTAAATTACGGAGGACGGGCGTAATGTGGTCTCTCTGGTTGGTGCTTGTTAAAATTCTCGCTGCAGCGTTTTGTATCATCTGTAAGGGCTTGGTTGTTGAGTTGGGAAGGCCAATGAGGAGAGAGCTGCAGTAGTCAATTTTGGCAAATATTAGGGATTGAAGAACAGTCCTAAAGTCATGAAAAAATAGGAGAGATTTGAGTCTTTTTAACACTTGAAGTCTGTAGAAGCACTCTTTAGTTTGTGGTTTTGATCATATTCTTTAGGTTAAGACGGTTGTCTATAATTACTCCAAGGTCTCTCACATGAGTGTGGGTGAGAAGGTGTTTGTGATGGATCTGTGACGAGGGGTTTTCTTGGTTGGAGGAAATGAGGAGGAGTTCAGTCTTAGAGGCATTGATGACCAGGTTTAGACTGTTGAGGAGATTAGTGATGGCTTGTAAGCTGTTGTTCCAGAGTGCGATGGATTTGTTAATAGATTCTGTTATGGGAATCAAAATCTGGACATCGTCCGCATAAATGTAGTGAATAAGGTAAGACTGGTTAACAGTTGGCAAAGGGGAAGGAGGTAAATATTGAAAAGGGTAGGTGATAGGGATGAACCTTGTGGTACGCCAAGGCAAGAATTTGTAGATGGTGATTCTTTATTGTTTATTTTGACTTTAAAACTTCTATTACTGAGGAACGACTTGAACCAATTGTGGACTGTTCCTGAAATGCCTATGTCTGAGAGGCGATTCAAGAGGATGGGGTGGTTGACTGTGTCAAAAGCCGCCGAAATGTCTAAAAGGATTAGGAGAAAGGAGTGTCCTTTGTCTAGACCCATAAGAATATGGTCAGTTAGAGATATGAGTAGGGTTTCTGTGCTGCGAGATTTGCGAAACCCATATTGGGAAGGGAAAAGTAAGTTGTGATCTTCTAAATAATCCGAGAGCTGGATGTTGACCAATTTTTCTGTGATTTTGGCTAGAAATGGTAGATTAGAGATAGGGCGGAAATTTGCCAGCACACCAGGGTCTAGGTTATGTTTCTTGAGGAGTGGTTTCAGGGAGGCGTTTTTTAGATTATCTGGGTAGAGTCCTGAGTTAAGCAGCAGTTTATGATTTTGGTTAAGGGACCAGAGATTATATTAGGAATAAGTAGCAGTAGCTTGGAAGGAATGTTGTCCGATGGGTGGCTGGATGGTTTCTGCCTTTTAAGAATGGATTCGATCTCTTTGGTCGATATTAATTCGAATTTATCGAATTTGACTCCCTTAAGAATGTAGGTGTTATCGAATGAGGTGTTGTAGTCAGTCTTGGTAGGAAGGAGAGCAAGTGTGTTTGAAATCTTCTGCTGAAAGAAAAGGGCTAGCTCATTTGCTTTGGACTGAGCTTGTTCGTCAGGTATCGACGGTGGTAGAGACTTTGTTATTTGAGAGACATATGCAAAGAGGGTTTTTGCATCAAATTGGATGTCATGGATTTTTTTACCGAAGTATTCTCTTTTTGCTTTTAGAATGGAAGTCCTGTAGTAATGTAGTGTTCCTTTGTATGACAATAGTGTAGTGGTGGAAGGTGCTTTGCGCCATTTATTTTCTTTGTGGCGTAATTCTTGTTTTATCCGTTTGAGATCGTTGGAAAACCAAGGTTGGTTTCCTTTTTTTGTCGTGTTGCTTAGTTTTGTGATTAATGGGCAGAGTTTGTTTGCTACCTCTTCAGTGATCTTGTGCCATGATAGCACTGCTGTGTTAGGGTTGGATAGATCTAAGTTCGAGATTTCCTTGGAGAGATGTTCACTGAGGGTCTCAGAAGCACAAGGTTTCCTGAATTGAAAAGAGGAAAGGTGCTGTGGGGAGGGAGATTGTTTTTTTGTAGTGAGGGTGGTAGTTATCAGAAAGTGATCTGACCAGGGGATAGAAGTACACACAGGTTCCGTAGAGTTAGAAAAATTAGAGTTGATAAAAATAAGGTCCAGGGGTGTGTCCTGCTTGTGGTGTAGGTTTGTTTACAATCTGAGTGAATCCCATTGCACTGAGGGCTGTGAGGAGGGGCGTCACAATTGGGTGGGTGGGAAGAAGCCTCAAAGTGAATGTTGAAATCTCCCATGATTATGGTGGGTGAGTCAGTGTTGACGTGTTTCACCACAGATTCTATAAGAGGGGAAGCATCTGTGTCTAATACTCCTGGGGGTGCATAGACTAGTAGTACTTGCAGCTGGTTTGATTTGAATAGACCTAGCTCAATTTTAGATTCTGACTTAATTGTATGTGGAGTTAGTCTGAGTTCTTTTTTGGTGGCTAGTAACAGACCGCCTCCTCTCTTTTTTTGTCTGTGAATTGTAAAAACGTCATATTTGTGGGTGGGTAATTGGTTGATTAGGGCAATGTCCGAGTTTTTTAGCCAGGTTTCTGTGATAGCACAGACGTCTGGGTTACAGTCCAAGAGATAGTCGTTGAGGATGTGAGTCTTTTTTGTCAGAGATTGAGAGTTAACTAGTGTTACTGAGAGGAGAGATAATCCTAGGAACTGAGTCAGCGGATTGATCATGATTGGAATGAGAGATCTAGGAGTTCTTACTGGAGGTACCAGAGTCAGAGCTGGAAGCATGCTGCGGTGTAATCGATGGTATCTAATTGGAATATGTTGGGCTAGCATGTTGGAGAGTCTTGCTGGATGTGGGGGAGGCTGAATGAGAGCTGGGTGGATGATGAAGAGTCTTGACTGACGGTGAGGAGGCTAGAATGAATGTTGGAATGGCTGCTGGTGTGAATGGGTGAAAGGTGGCTTTATTTCAGACAGCAGAATCTGTTAGCCCAGTAACTTTGCAGTCAGCAACAATTTATTAATTTATTAAGGTTATAGATTTAGATTCTTCCCTGGATAGGGCTCGGGGCTTCCTCGGGGCTTTACGAAGGGGCGAAACAAAGGGGCAGGCCCCTTTGTCGCGCGGCGCCGTAGGGAGAGGAGATTTAAACTTCCCTCTGCTGCTGTCTGATTGGCCGGATCGGGCTGGTGGGCGGGTCTTAGCGCCGGGGCCGCTGCTCAATCTGTGAGGTCGGCGATCAGGCCCGCCGGGGGGAAGGGAAAATTCAACAGGCCTTACCCCGACGGGTCTGGGCGCCGATCGCGCAGGCCTCCCTCCTCTGATGAACGAGCGATGTCAGCTTCGGTAAGTAAGGGCAGCAGGCAGGCAGTCAGACGCGGCGCCGGAGGGAGAGGAGATTTAAACTTCCCTCTGCTGCTGTCTGATTGGCCGGATCGGCTGGTGGGCGGGTCTTAGCGCCGGGGCCGCTGCTCAATCTGTGAGGTCGGCGATCAGGCCCGCCGGGGGGAAGGGAAAATTCAACAGGCCTTACCCCGACGGGTCTGGGCGCCGATCGCGCAGGCCTCCCTCCTCTGATGAACGAGCGATGTCAGCTTCGGTAAGTAAGGGCAGCAGGCAGGCAGTCAGACGCGGCGCCGGAGGGAGAGGAGATTTAAACTTCCCTCTGCTGCTGTCTGATTGGCCGGATCGGGCTGGTGGGCGGGTCTTAGCGCCGGGGCCGCTGCTCAATCTGTGAGGTCGGCGATCAGGCCCGCCGGGGGGAAGGGAAAATTCAACAGGCCTTACCCCGACGGGTCTGGGCGCCGATCGCGCAGGCCTCCCTCCTCTGATGAACGAGCGATGTCAGCTTCGGTAAGTAAGGGCAGCAGGCAGGCAGTCAGACGCGGCGCCGGAGGGAGAGGAGATTTAAACTTCCCTCTGCTGCTGTCTGATTGGCCGGATCGGGCTGGTGGGCGGGTCTTAGCGCCGGGGCCGCTGCTCAATCTGTGAGGTCGGCGATCAGGCCCGCCGGGCCTGATCGCCTGATCTTAAAAATTGAAAAGTTCAATAAAAATAAAATTAAAAAAAAAAAAAAAAAAACAAGTACCTGGCAGGATCCCGAGGAGTAGATAAGATTCCAAGCTGCTTATCCCAGGGATAAGCAGTGGATTTCTGCAGCTACACCTTAATAATGGTTTATGGACTTTTCCTCCAGGAACTTGTCCAAACAGTTTTTAAACACAGCTACATCCTCTGGCAACAAATTCCAGAGCTTAATTATGCATTGAGTAAAAAATTATTTTTTCTTATTAGTTTTAAATGTATTACCTAGTAACTTCATTGCGTGTCCCCTGGTCTTTGTACTCTTTGAAAGAGTAAACAATTGGTTAACGTTTTCTCGTTCCATTCCACTCATTATTTTATAGACTCTATCTATCTCCCCTGAGCTACCCATTCTCCAAGCTGAATCCTAACTTCTTTAGCCTTTTCTCATAGGGGAATCGTTACATCCCTTTTATCATTTTAGTTGCACTTCTCTGTACCTTTTCTAATTCTGCTATATCTTTTTTGAGATAAGGTGACCAGAAGTGAACACAATACTCAAGATGAGGTCACACCATGGAGCATTACAGAGGCATTCTGATATTCTCTGTTTTATTCTCCATTCCTTTCCTAATAATCCCTAGCATTGTATTTGCTTTCTTGGCCACCACTGCACACTGAGCAGAAGATTTCAACATATTATCAATGATGATGCCTAGATCCTTTTCCTGAGTGGTGACTTCTAATGTGGAACCTTGCATTGTGTAGCTATAATTTGGGTTACTCTTCCCTAAGTGCATCATGTTGCACTTGTCCACATTAAATTTAATTTTCCATTTCATGCCCAGTGTCGCAGTTTTTCGAGGTCCTTTTGCAATTTCTCACAATCCTCTTGTGATTTAAAAACTTTGAATAATTTTGTGTCATTGGCAAATTTGATCACCCCACTTGTTCCAGGTAATTTATAAATATATTAAAAAGCAATGGTCCCAGAACAGATCCCTGGGGGCACTCCACGATTCCCCTTTCTCCATTGGGAAAATGTATCATTTAGCCCTGCTCTTTGTTTTCTATCGTTTAACCAGTTGGCAGTCCACAATAGGATACTGCGCCCATCCCATGACATTTTAATTTTCTAAACATTTTCTCATGTGGGACTTTGTCAAATGCTTTTTGGAAATCGAGATACACTATATGAACTGGCTCACCTTTATCTGCATTTACACCCTAAAAAATATGAAGCAAATTGGCGAGGCAAGACATCCCTTGGCTAAATCCATGTTGCTTTGTCCCATTAAACACTGCCTATCTATATGTTCAGCAATTTTGTTCTTTATGATTGTGAGGATGACCGAGCAAATCACCTAGGCTGGAGCAGAAAATTACACAGACTCCAGCCTTTTCTAATGCAGTTTTCAACTTTTATTAACATACATAGCACTTTAACACATTAGTAGACTGCCTTACCTCAGGACAGTGTACTCACAAACCTTCAGCGAGGGTTAGGAGCTCCTTGTTCCTGGAGGCGTGTGCCATCCTGATCCCAGCTGGGCTGACATTCTTATTTCCCTCCCAGCAAAGTCCCACCCATAAAGCTCTCTCCCTCTGTAGGATTTAAGGTGGACCAGGCTAAATGCCTGGTCCTGCAGAGGTTAAGGGGGGGGGAAACAGTGTCACTCCATCACATACCCTCCCCCCTCAGCTTGGACCTATTGGTCCGAGCATTTTCACACTCCCTAGATCTCATCCAGGGAAGTGCCTCACATCCCCATTCCCCTTCATCTGGCCTCCCACCAGCTTGGCTTGGGGTCGGGGTTCTACGTTCATGCTCACCCCAAACTATTAGAGTTACCCCAGACAACACTATGACCAGCACCCACCGTGCCCTTCACCCGGTGTGCACCCCCGGTCCTTTAATTGAGTCTCTTGATGGCTCTGGGTTCCAATCGCCTCAGCTAGACTCTTTGGACTGGCTGTAGGACAGTTGTTGGTGCCTCCTCTCTGGCATTCCTCTCAGCACCCTCTGGCCATTCTACGGCGCTAGTCCCTGACCTCTCTGTAGTGCCATACATTGGTTCCTCTGCAGCCCCTCTTGCTGGGGTCTCCATGGCATCTCTCTCTGAGCTCTCTGCAACTCCTCCCTTTGGGCTCTCCTCAGCGCTTCTCTCTGGGCTGACCATAGCAGTGTCTCCATATGTTTTTTCTGTGACACTTCCCTCTGGCCTCTTGGCCTTGCCTCTCTCAGGCATCGCTGCAGCACCTACATCTGTCCTCAAGACAGTGGCTCCACCTGGTCTCTCTGTCGTGCCTCCATCTGGCATTCTCTGCAGCGCCTCCAACTGGCTTCTCTGCAGTGGCTCTCTCTGGGTGATTGCCAGGGCTTCTCTCTACTCCCAGGCAGTACAAGCTCGCCTCTGCACAGGAGGTGATGAGAGCAAGTTGTGCTTCCTGTCTCTTCTTTTCCTTAGCCCAGGAGAGCTGGCTCTTTATGAGACTTCCCTGTAACCACCTTTGCCCTTCCAGGATCCTCTGAATTAAAGCTTGCATACTACTTTCAGTCATGCTTCTACTTATTAACTTCCGGTGCTTAGTGCAGGGTCTGAGCTTACTGCTGGAGGCTGAACCCTGCACACCCACTAGCAGTTTCACTTTTTGTGGGGCCATGCCCTGTTACACCCACAGTGCACACTGCTTTTCTCTCTTTCTTTAGTTTCTTTTCTTCAAAGGAAAAAAGTAAAAGAAAAAGCCTGCCTCTCTGGCACTAACTTCACTGAGTACAAGCTCTATCTCCAAACAGAGCTTGCCTTCTTTGTCTGTTGTAAACCTAAACCTGCTTCTCTCCAGGCCCCCATAGACCACTGTCTGCTTTAAAGGCAGTTTCACTCTTTTTTTTTTCTTCTGTGCTCTTTTTTGAGCCATCAAGCTTTAACTTTAGTGCTCTGGTGCACACTACCGTACTGCTTTGCCTCCAACTCTTCTTTGGCAGGCCCTAGAACAAATTTTAATTTACAGACTTGGGTTTTTTGTTTCTGTGCCAAGCTTAGAAAAAATCCCACTTCTAACTCCATATATGAGGATGACCGAGCAAATCCCCCTAGGCTGGAGCAGAAAACCACAATGACTCCATCCTTTTCTAATGCAGATTCAACTTTTATTAGCATACAGCACTTTAACACAATAGTAGACTGCCTTACTTCAGGAAAATGTACTCATAAACCTTCAGAAATGGTCAGGAGCTTCTTGCTTCTGGAGACATGGGCCTCCTGATTCGAGCTGGGCTGACTTTCTTATTACCCTCCCAACAGAGTCCCGTCCACAAAATTATCTCCCTCTGTCGGATTTAAGGTAGACTAGGTTAAATAGGAGTGACCCTATTAAATAGGAGTGACCCTTTAACCTGGTGACAAAACCTTTTTCAGATATATCAGAGAAAGAAGGAAGGCCTGAAGAGGTACAGTGAAATTGAAAGGTGATGAGGAGCAATGTATAGAGAGAGATGAAGAAATGGCAGAAATATTAAATAAATACTTCAGTTCGGTGTTCATTAAAGATGACCCTGGAGAAGGACCGCTGCTCGTTGAGAAGACCATAAATGGGGATGTGGTAGACGAAATTCCATTTACGGAAGAGAATATATGGGAAGAGCTAGGTAAACTGAAAGTGGATAAGGCCATTGGGCTGGATGATTTTCATCCCAAGATACTGAGGGAGCTCAGAGATGTCCTGGCAGGTCTGTTGCATGACCTGTTCAATAGATCCTGGAAATGGGAGTGGTACCGCAAGATTGGAGAAGAGCGGTGGTGGTCCTGCTTCACAAGAGTGGGGGCAGAAAGGAGGCTGGAAACTACAGGCTGGTGAGCCTCACCTTAGTAGTGGGAAAACTAATGGAGATTCTGCTGAAAGTAAAGATAGTAAACTATCTACAATCAAGTGGATTGCTAAGACTGAAGCAGCATGGATTCACCAAGGGAAGGTCCTGTCAGACAAATATAATAGATTTTTTTGATTGGGTGACTAGAGAATTGGATTGAGGAAGAGCACTCAATGTGATTTACTTGGATTTCAGCAAAGCCTTTGATATAGTCCCACAGAGGAAGCTTGTGAATAAAATTAGAAACTTGGGAGTAAGCGCCAAGATGGTGGAGCGGATTACAAACTGGTTGATTGACAGGAAACAGCGTGTAATGGTAAATGGAACCTACTCTGAAGAGAGAGTGGTGTTAATCTGAGTGCCTCAAGGATTGGTGTTGGCACCAGTCCTGTTCAATATCTTTGTGAGCAATATTGCGGAAGGGATAGAATAAAAGTTTGCTATTTGTGAATGATACTAAGATCTGCAACAGAGTGGATACGTGTGATTTATTTATTTCATTTATTTAGCCATTTTATATACTGTCATTCCAAGTGAAGATCACAACAGTTGCTTGATGAAGTAGAGAGAATGAAAAGTGATTTAAGAAAGCTTGAAGAGTGGTTGAAGACTTGGCAGCTGGGATTCAATGCCAAGAAGTGCATTGTCATGCATCTGGGGAGTAGTAATCCAAAAGAGCTGTTTATGATTGCTAGGGAATCAGCCTTCCGGTCACTCCAGGAGCCCTTTTGGACTACTATTAGTGATGTGAACCCCTGTATGGAGAGGTAGCGGAATATGCTGTTGTATGAGCGAACCCATGTGACTACCCTGACCACAGGCAGAAGTGCCTATGAAGAACCACTGAGCGTGTCACCTGTACCAGCCTTTGTTCCCACAGGTTGAGCCATTGGTGTGGATGGTCAGCAAGACTTAGGTGGGTTGCAGCAAATGGCAGAAGACCGAGTCCAGGTCCGAGTGCAGGTCGGGGCAGGTGGTGAGCAATGAGGTCCAGCAGGTTCTCCAAGGTTAGGGCAGGCAGCAAGCAAGCAGAAGTTGGGTCGAGAACCAGAATCAAACCAGGAAGATACAAACTAACAACACACCCCGAGGAGCAGGCTACTCAGGAGACCTGTTACCAAGGCACTGGCTGGTTGCAAGAGATTTCTTTATATAACCCTGGAGAATGTGACATCATCAGCCAGTGCCACAGGAAGTCCTGGCTAGGGGACCTATAAAGACCGACCAGGTTTACAGGAAGTTCTATCCTGGGTCCTTGCAATAGCTTGTTCCTGGAGGCTACATCAGAGTTGCTTCAAATCAGAGATGGGGTAGGGGTCTTGTTAGTGTTCGTGGTAGTTTTGGGTGGATCCTTGGGCCGGTAGCAGATGACCACGCCCCTGGGGAAGATCCCGAGAGGGACCACCAGTCAGGCTCAGAGTATGGAGAAAGATACACACTAGTTCTTTTATTAAACAGTATATCGAACCCCCAGAGGTGGCAGTAGTGAGCTGAAGTGCCTGGCTGGGCTGTAGTCCCTCAGATACTGGAACAGCGATCCTGGATAACTGAGCTGTAGAGAAACTGAATATAGTGAGTAGGCAGGGTATGCAGAGTTCAGGAACAGAACCTTGATAACACTCACACAATAGTCTCTTAGAAGCAGCCTAGGAGCTGGAATGAAGTAGGCCTTCGAGGAGCGAGTACCTGGTTCCAGGGAACGCTCTGAGAGAGAGATGGTAACTCATTGATGTTGTAGGCAACGATGACTTCCTGGCAGAAGTGGTATTCAGTAGCAAGTCTGGGAACGAGGGCCCTCAAGGAGGGAGTACCGGTTCCAGACTGCGATCTGAAAAGCAAAAGAGAAAGCGAGGCCCCCAAGGAGCGGGTACCCCTGGTAAGTCCGAGGAGGCAGAGTAGCAAGGTATGTGGAGAGCGAATCCCATCTGCCGATACCTGGAGGAAAGCCCGGTAAACCTTTGCTAACTTGATTCGTTAGAGATTTCAGAGACCTTAAATATCCGGTGAGGATGATGTCACCTCAGGGGAACGCTCCTGAGGTTCGCGCTACTGCTGGTACTTGAGTCGGGGCCGCGCTGCGCGCGCGTCCTTAAGCTGCTGGGAAACATGGCGGAGCGCAGCATCCAGCCGGTCTGGGGACGCTGGAGGGGAACGGCAAGATGACGCTGCGGCAGCCAAACTTCCAACAGGCAAAGAGGAAGTCGCCAAAGTGGTAAGGTGGACGTAGTGGAGACGTCGGGCAGCGACGGTTGCAACAGGTCTTGAGGGCTACGAGAGGATAATAAGTTTAAGGAGCGACACATGGAAGACGTCATGGCTATGTAACGAGGGAGATAACTTCAGTTTATAGCTAACTGGGCATATACAATGGACAAGGGGAAAAGGTCCCACAAAGTGTGGTGTGAAATTGAAGGACAGCAGACGGAGTCTCAGGTTGAGGGTGTTCCTCCAGGCTAAGTCCTCTGGTTGAAGCTGTGGGGCAGGCCAACGTATTTTATCTGCTTGTACCTTGGAAGGTGCCGTTGACTGTTTCAGGAGTTGATAAGTATAATGCCAAAGATTTTAGCTCTTGTCCCTTAATATCAGCCGCTGGACATCTTCCGGTAGTGGGAGTGGTCCTGGGATACGAGGATACTGTCCATATACCAAAAAGAAAGGATATGAGCCTGTGGACTTGTTGACATGATTGTTATGGCAGGCCTCCCCCCCCCCCCCCCCCCACCACACACACACACACACAGGAAAAGTGAAGACCAGTTATTATGTTGCTGATTGATGTAGGACCGTAGGAAGATTATAAGTGATTGGTTGGTCCGTTTGGTCTGACCGTTAGTTTGAAGATAGCATGCGGCCAAAAACTTCAGGGTGATACCAAATTTCTTGCATAATCCTTGCCAGTAATGGGTGGTGAACTGAACACCTCTGTCAGATACAATGTGGGTGGGAAGGCCATGTAGGCGAAAGAATGAATGAAAAGTTGGGCTAATTTGGGTGCCGATGGTAGTCCTGGGCGGGGCACGAAGTGGGTCATCTTTGAGAACCTGTCGACTATCATCCAGATGGTAGTATTGCCTGCCAATGGCAGTAGATTGGTGATAAAATCTATAGCCAGGTGGGTCCAAGATTCCTTGGGGCCCGGCAATAGCTGAAGTAGTTCCCAGGGCCAGCCTCTAGAAGTTTTATTCGCAGCGCAAATCTGACACGAGTCTATGTACCACTTAGATTTTGCCGCAGGAGAGGCCACCAATAGTAGCGGGTAAAGAGTTCTAAGATCCTTGTGAAGCCTGGATGCTCTGCAATGTATGAATCATGGGTCCATTTTAGCACTTGTTCTCGAAGACACGAAGGAACTGCAGTCTTCCCTGGAGGTATGGTTACAGCAGCTATTAACTGGATCCTGGCTGGATCAATAATGGCCTTCGGAGTGTCCAGGAGATTCTCCTCCTTGAAAGAGCAGGACAAAGTATCAGCACATTGGTTCTTGTGTGCTGGTCAAAATCTCAGTCAAAATCAAAGCGATTAAAGGATAGGGACCATAGGGCCTGGCAGGGATTCAGTCACTGGGCTTGTACCAAGTACTCAAGGTTTTTATGATTGGTATAAATCATTACTGGATATTGGGCACTAGGGATGTGAATCGTTTTAGGACGATTAAAATTATCGTCCGATAATTTTAATATCGTCTTAAACCGTTATGGAACACAATACAATACAGATTCTAACGATTTATCGTTATAAATCGTTAGAATCGTGAGCCGGCACACTAAAACCCCCTAAAACCCACCCCCGACCCTTTAAATTAAATCCCCCACCCTCCCGAACCCCCCCCAATAACTTAAATAACCTGCGGGTCCAGTGGCGGTCCGGAACGGCAGCGGTCCGGAACGGGCTCCTGCTCCTGAATCTTGTCGTCTTCAGCCGGCGCCATTTTCCAAAATGGCGCCGAAAAATGGCGGCGGCCATAGACGAAAAAGATTGGACGGCAGGAGGTCCTTCCGGACCCCCGCTGGACTTTTGGCAAGTCTCGTGGGGGTCAGGAGGCCCCCCACAAGCTGGCCAAAAGTTCCTGGAGGTCCAGCGGGGGTCAGGGAGCGATTTCCCGCCGCGAATCGTTTTCGTACGGAAAATGGCGCCGGCCATACGCGTATGGCCGGCGCCATTTTCCGTATGGAAAATGGCGCCGGCAGGAGATCGACTGCAGGAGGTCGTTCAGCGAGGCGCCGGAACCCTCACTGAACGACCTCCTGCAGTCGATCTCCTGCCGGCGCCATTTTCCGTACGAAAACGATTCGCGGCGGGAAATCGCTCCCTGACCCCCGCTGGACCTCCAGGAACTTTTGGCCAGCTTGTGGGGGGCCTCCTGACCCCCACGAGACTTGCCAAAAGTCCAGCGGGGGGCCGGAAGGACCTCCTGCCGTCCAATCTTTTTCGTCTATGGCCGCCGCCATTTTTCGGCGCCATTTTGGAAAATGGCGCCGGCTGAAGACGACAAGATTCAGGAGCAGGAGCCCTTTCCGGACCGCCGCTGGACCCGCAGGTTATTTAAGTTATTTGGGGGGGGGTTCGGGAGGGTGGGGGATTTAATTTAAAGGGTCGGGGGTGGGTTTTAGGGGGTTTTAATGTGCCGGTTTTTCGATTTTTCGATTTTTAACGATTTTTAACGATTTTTCACGATATTTTACCCCCCCAAACGGCAACAATACGATTCCCTCCCCCTCCCAGCCGAAATCGATCGTTAAGACGATCGAGGACACGATTCACATCCCTATTGGGCACCTTCCAGCAGGTAGTGCCACTCCTCAATGGCTAACTTAACTGCTAGTAATTCTCGGTCGCTGATGGTGTAATTTCTCTCCACCAGGGAGAATTTCCTCGAGAAGAAGGTGCAGGTTACCAGGGCACCCTGGGGGTCATGTTGTAGGAAGATTGCTCCCACTCCAAGTGTGGAGGCATTGACCTCTAGGATGAAAGGCTTGGTGGGGTCTGGGTGGTGAAGACAAGGATCACGAGTAAATTCCTGCTTGAGGTGGTTGAAGGCTTGGAGAGCTTCCTGATTCCAGACCTGGGGGGTCAGTCCCTTTCTAAGTGCGAGCCATGAGCAGAGCTGTCAGCAAGGAGTAGTTGTGGACAAATTGGAGGTAATAATTGGAAAATCCCAAGAACCAGGGCCGGCGCAACCCATTGTGCAAGCCTTGCACTTGCACAGGGCGGTGGCCTGGACTGGGCAGCAGCCTCAGGACTGCAACCAAGTTGAGTCAGCTGCTGGTGTCGCCATGCCGCAAAGAAGAGGAGGAGCCACAGGCTGCAGCGAAGAAGAGGAGGGAGTTGCAGGGCTGAATGGCGGTTCCCAACCCACCACACAGTGAAGATGAGATGGCGACAGAGGGCTGCGTGGTGAAGAAGAGAAGGAGCCATAGTGCCGCACGGTGAAGAAGAGCCCTAGGGCAGTGCAGTGGTTTGCAACCTGCTGTGTGGTAAAGATGAGAGATTTTCAGTGCCGTGCAGCGAAGTAAAGAGCCATAGCGCCGCTTGGTGAACAAGAGAAGCCCTAGGGCCGTACGGCGGTTCCCAACCTGCCACATGGCAAAGAAGAGGAGGAGCCATAGAGCCACATAGTGGTTCCCAATGTGCCACATGGCAAAAAAAGAGGAGGAGCCATAGGGGCGCGTGGCATTCCCAAGCTGCCGTCTGGTGAAAAGTTGCAGAGCTGCAAAGTCAGGATGAGCTGCAGAACCACATGCTAGTCATTCAGAAGGGAAAAACAAGTCACCAGGCAGCTCCCAACCTACCCCGCCAATGTTTGTGAGCATATGAGTGTGTCTAAGCATGTATATATGAGAAAGAGAGGGATCTTGTGTGTGTGTAATGTGTATGTGTATGTAAGAGGGAACATGTGTGTGTGTGAACATGTATATGTAGGAGGGAGCATCTGTGAGCATGTGTGTGAGAGGAAGCATGTGCGTGTGAGCATGTGTATGTAAGAGGGAACATGTGCATGTATGAGAGAGTGTATGTATGTGTGTATGTATAGATATATATCTATGAGAGAGAGAAAGAGGAGAATGTTATGCAGCTCCTCCATTCACCAGCTGTTTTGAAATATTCTTTTTAATAGTATGTTTATACTATTATGATTAATAATTCTTAAAAAAGATATCATGACCCTGACACATTAAACAATTATCGCCCTATCTCAAATCTCCCAATATTAGCAAAACTCCTTGAAAAAACTGTACAAATCCAGTTGACAGAACACTTTGAAAAAAATAACATATTATACCCATCCCAGTTTGGCTTCAGGAAACACTATAGCATGGAATCTTTGCTTCTCACACTACACGATACCATACTTCGAGGATTTGATAAAGGACAAAATTATTTATTAGTGTTACTATATCTCTCCGCAGCATTTTATACTGTTGTTCACTCTATTCTGTTCCAATGTTCCAATTGTTCTGTTACAATGGTTTTCCTCTTTTCTGTCAAACCGCAATTTTCAAGTAAAAATCAATAGTGCACTCTCTAGAAAATTTCAACTTACAACTGGTGTTCCTCAAGGTTCATCTCTTTCTGCCACACTCTTCAACATATACATGCTTCCCCTCAGTCATTTACTTACTGGGCTCGGATTTTCACACTACATATATGCAGATGATATTCAAATATTAATTCCCATTACTGACTTGATTGAAGCAACATATAATAAAGCTGCCATGTTTCTATCTATCATTAAACAACTGCTAACTCATATCAAATGTTGCGATCGTGGGTCGTGCCCCGGGATCTCCACTCACCTCCAGCCCGCCGAACCTGAGACGCGGCCTCCCAGGCCTGAGATGCGGCCTACTACGGCGTCCCTCCTGCGAGGGAGACGCCGCTGGCGATCCACCACTGGCCCCACCCCCTAGGCACGCGCTCACGCGCGCAGGGGCTCTCTATTTAAAGGGGCCAGCATGGGAAAACAGAGCATGCCTCCCTGCTGACGTCAGATGCTGCCGGGTTATTTAAACCCGGCAGCCACAGCTAGCCAGTGCCTTGCAATGAGGTTGACTCTTCGGAGTAGCTAGTTGTGCTTCCTGCTTCCCGGTTTCTGATTGTTCCTCTCGTCTGATTCCTGGCTCCTGACCTTGCTTCAGTCTTCGACTCTGGCTTCTGCTTCCGTCCCTGGTTTTGGCATCCGATGTCTGATTCCTGGCTCCTGACCTTGCTTCTTCCTTCGACTCCGGCTTCTGCTTCCGTCCCTGGTTTTGGTATTCGATATCTGACTTCTGGCTCCCAACCTTGGCTTGTTCCTGGACTTCGGTTTCATCTCTTCCCTCTGCCACAGGTATTTGTTCGCCACCGCCCGGAGGGTACTCCTAAGCCCCAGCAGCTCGGGTCCTCACGGGCTCCTCCTGGGGGGACCGCAGGCTTCCAAGGGTGAAGTCTCTTCTGATCTCCTGGGCGTCTTCTCACCATTGGATTACCTCAGCAGGCTGCTCTTCAATCCTTGGTCGCATAGGATCCACCTAAGACCATGAGGCCCGGGTCCCTACGGGATCCTTCTGGGGGGACCTCGGGCTTCCAGTGGTGAAGCCGTTTCGAAGTCTCTCCTCAGCGCTGCCTCCCGGCTGCAACACCCACTGTGGGTATCCACAGCACAACACCTGCAGTCTCAGCTGGCCCAAAGGTCCACGAACATAACAGTTTGCAAGGCCATGGACCCGGTGGACCTCTCGACCTTGAAAGCCATTCCGGGAATTGCACAAAGGTTGCAACAGCAGGAAACTTGCCTCGACTCACTGGTGGCAACTGTGCAGAGGTTAGTAGACCGGGTGGAAGGAGCCGCCACTTCCGGTTCCCCTGTACCAGTAGCCATCCCTAATGCAGGGCTGTCTGCGCCCATACAGATGCCAGCACCTTCGCGGTACTCAGGGGACACGAAGATGTGTCGCAGATTCTTGAACCAATGTTATATCTGCTTCAACCTATTGCCGGTGCAGTTTCCCTGTGACTAGATCAAAACGAGCTACATTATATCCCTCTTGGATGGGAGGCCATTGGCTTGGGCCTCTTCCCTATGGGAGCGCCAGGATCCTCGCTTAGCCAACTTAGTCCAGTTTGTCACTTCTTTCCGACGGATCTTTGACGAGCCCTCCCGTCCCTTGGCGGAGTATGCCGTAGAGTTTCAGACCCTGGCTGCTGAGCTGAATTGGAGAAACGATAGCCTGCATGGCATATTCCTGGAGGGTCTCTCTCTACGACTTCAGGACGAGTTGGTGGCCAGAGATCTCCCGGACGACTTGAATGATCTTATTGAGCTGGTTGGCCGTGTAGACCACTGCATCTAACGCCGACTCCGGGAGATGAGACCCACTTGAGAACTTGGGGGCTCTGGAACCATGCCTCCCCGAACCAGGCATTCTCCTCTGGCCTCCCCAGGGCTGCACGATGCTGAACCCATGCAGTTGGGCCGGGGTCTGATTTCCCAAGAGGCAAGGAGAAGGCGCCGGTCCCAGGGCCTGTGCTTTTATTGCGGTGGCAAGGGGCATTTCCTTGCCCGCTGTCACGAGCGACCGGGAAACGCTCGGACCTAGAGTCAGTCGGGGAGTTAACTCTAGGTAATACCACCTCTGCCTCCCCGGGTACTGTTCCAGTAACCTTGATTCTCCCGGACGGGAACTTCGACACTCTAGCCCTGGTGGACTCCGGAGCCGGGGGAAAACTTTATCCTCCGGGACCTGGTAGAGTAACTCCAGCTTGGGGTCCAACCTCAGAAAACCCCCTTACGTGTCTCTTCAATTCAGGGGACCCCACTTCCTGGAACCATTTCCACTCGTACTCAGCCACTAATGCTCCGTACTGGTCTCCTACACCTCAAGGAGATCTCGTTCCTTATCCTGGAGAGATCCATACATCCAGTCATGTTAGGCCTGCCATGGCTTTAGAAGCACTCTCCCATGATCAATTGGGACTCCCTCCAGATTATGTCCTGGGGGCCGACCTGCTTTAAGGAATGTCTGTCGGCTCGGCCTCGACCGCTGATACCACTCTTGACAACACCACTAGCGCTACCACTCCAGTATCACGCCTTTCGAGACGTATTCTCGAAAGAGAAAGCCGAGCTACTCCCCGAGCACTGGCCCTTCGACTGTGCGATCAACCTGATCCCAGGCACCACGCCACCTCGAGGAAGGGTTTATCCACTATCACTCCCAGAGACCCAGGCCATGTCCGCCTATATCAAAGAAAACTTGGACCTAGGGTTCATCAGACCGTCCAACTCCCTGGCCGGAGCCGGGTTCTTCTTCGTTGGTAAGAAGGACGTGTCCCTCCGACCCTGTATTGATTACCACGGCCTGAACAGTAATATCTCTCAAAGAACAGAACTCAGTCATTAAGGATTAAGCTTCGTGAACGATGCGGCAAAGACTGTAAATAAGGGTCCCAGATCAATAGGAATTGTGCTGAGGAGAGGCGTGCGAACTCAGGTCATCCATATGTAACATATGATGGATTTGATTGCGCCAAGTCCAAAAGGAAGGGCCTTCTGAGATTCGCCAATTCATCAGAATCATTTTCTTTCCACGAGGCATGCTTTTTGAACAAATAGGCGAGGGCCCCTTCTCAATGGCATATGAGGAAAGTGGCCAAAAAGAAAAAGCAAGGGGGTGATAGGGAGGGAAACTCCTAATAAATTCATCACATAGGAGGCAACTCGACCCCAAAAGCGGTGTATGGATGGGCATTCCCAAAAAGAATGTGACAATGTTCCAAGAACCTTCCAACATTTACCACAAAGGGCTGTTGTTGAGAGACCTGATCGACATGCAATATGCACGGACACGTATGCCCTTCTCAAAAATTTATATTGCATTTCACGATAGTACATATTTACCGTGAGTTGGGAAACTCTCTCAAAGCATGCCCATAAGACAGGTACAGTAAGATCAAATACCCCATCCCTATTCCAGCGATCAACCAGAAGAGCATATGGTTCCTGACGTATAATATGTTTAAGCTTTTTGTAGTATTTAGACAAAGACGGTGGGTGTTGGTTTTCGAAGCCCAGTACTTTGTCTAGGGAATGAAAGGCTGCGGCAGACCATGTATCTGGGGGTAAAGACAGGATGTAATGTTGGATCTGGAGATAACAAAAAACCTGATCAGGACCCAATTGATATGTAGTGTGCAGCTCGGGAAAAGGTAGCAACTGCCCTTCAGTATTAAGTAAATGACCCAAATGGGTAATTCCCTTAGCTCTCCAGTGTCTGAACCCAACCGTGTGCAATCCCGGGCTGAATTCCGTATTCCCCTGGATAGGTAGCAAGTATACACAGAAACGAGGTATCTGCAATATCTTAGCCAGCGTCCTCCAGGCCAGGCATAAAGGTTTTATTGAGGGGGAATGAATTCAAAACGAGGGGAAAGTGGCAGAGGGAGCTTGTAGAACATAGGGTAATGCCCAGGGGACCACCAAGGCCTGTTCAGCTGAATTGTGGACATAATCAGTGATCCAACAACCAATTTCGAATGAGGCGTAGATTCCCCACCAAACTGTATAATCTTAAGTCTGGGACACCCAGGCCACCTTCTCCCCATCGCTCCCATAGCCCTTCCAAAGGTATCCTGGGTTTACCTCCTCTCCAAAAAAACATGTGGAGCTCCTTGTATAAAGAACAGAGGTCGGCATGACGGAGCGATAATGGTATGTTTTGAAGCAGGTAGAGCCACTTAGGTAGCAGTATCATCTTAAATAAGTTAATCCTACCTCCTAAAGAGAGAGGTAAATTCCACCTTGTGCGGAGCTTTTCTAGGGTATTCTTAAGCAGTGGTGCCATATTAGAAATATATAAATTAGTTGGAGAGTGTGAAATAGTAATCCCCAAATAGCGAAAGGATCCCTTCGCCCATTGCAGCAGAAAGGTTCCCGGCCAGCGTTCTCAAAGAGTGTCCAGAAATGCTAAGGCCTCCAACTTAGTATAATTAAGCCGCTGACCCGCAAATTGGCCAAATTCCAAAAATAGTTGCCTAAGGGACGGGAATGATCCGTGTGGGTTAGTCAAAAATATCATAATATCATCGGCAAAGGCCGCATATTTAAACACAGTAGATTGCATCTTGATGCATCTAATCCGAGTAGAATTCAAGATAACTAACAGGAGAGGTTCAAGTTGCAAGAGAAATAACAGAGATGATAATGGGCAGCCTTGCCGAGTACCTCGAGAAATCGAAAATACCTCAAAGTGTGACTTATTGGCTAGGAGAACAGCAGCAGGATTCTTATATAATAGCTGTAGGGCATCATAAAACAAACCATCAAATCCCATTTTCTGCAGAATACAAAATAAATAGCTCCATTCCACTCTATCAAAAGCTTTCTCTGCATCAAAGCTAATCAAGAGATATGGGTTACCCATCTGTTGACTCATTTCCATAGCCGCCAATATCTTTCGAATATTAGTCAATGCATACTGTTTACGGACAAACCCCACTTGGTTTGGCCCAACCAAGGAGGGTATCACATCCGCCAGATGGTCCACCAAAATTTTGGCCATTAGTTTTTGATCAGCATTGAGCAGAGAAATTGGCCTATAAGAAGCCAGGGACTGAGTATCTTTTCCGGGTTGAGCAATGAGAGTAATGTGGGCCCTATTGGCGTGGGAAGGGTATTTACCCATTGCTATTAAATTGGAGTAGGTATGTGTCAATATCGGGCTCACCAAATCTTGTAAGTCTTATAAAACTCTGCAGTATAGCCATCTGGGCCTGGGGTCTTGAAATGTTTAGCTTGCTTAATAGCAGACTGTACTTCCTCGTCTCTAAAGGGACAATTGAGCCATGTCTTTTGTGCCACAGTTAGGCTTGGTAAATTAAATTTAGCACAAAATTGGTCACACGTTGTTGAGAGCGGCCTCGAAAGGCCTTGCATTCTGTTGAGAGCGGCCTCGAAAGGCCTTGCATTCTGTTGAGAGTGGTGTTTTTCGTGTGCCCATGGGCCTCAGCCCGACCCAGACCTTCCGGGCCGGGCCAAGGGTTGACGGTGGCTCTGCGTGGCTGAACAATCTTGCCCTCGGCCAGGCCAGCAAGCTCCCATGGCCAACATCCAAGGATGTTGGAGGGTGAATGGTCCTCCGACCATTCCGGGCCCTTTCAGACCTGCTGCGAGCAGCATGGAGCAGCAGGTCTGGCCTGAGGTTGAGGGCAGACGGGCCTTGACACGAAGACAAGAAGATTGATGCAACGGCATCACATGGCACGAAGACTTGGGTTGATGCAACGGCATCACATCGCACGAAGACTTGGGTGAAGACATGACACCAGGACTATGAAGACGTGACACCAGGATCGATGCAGACGAGATACTTGGGATCGATGCAGACGGCATCACAGACGAGACACTTGGAACTTGACTAGACGAGAAGCAAGGAAGGCGGACATTGGCACTGTCTCTCAGGGCGCCCTACTCTGGCCACCCGCAGGACTGAGTCGCGGACCACCCTGTCCACTACGCGCCCTACACGGCCCTTGCAGACTGGTCACGGACCACGAGGAGAACGGGACAGCGCAGGAAAGATCCAGGACATGACGGCTCAGGAGCACAGGACAACCGTCCACCAGCAGGCTAGTCCACTCAGGCACACATCATCCGAGGGACCCCTGGCCTACCGGACCAGAAGGCCCGAGAGCGAAGACGAGACGCAGGAACAAACATCGAGGAAGGCAGGAACACCAGGTTGACAAAGATCAAGACACCAGGACACCTGGACATGGACCTCAGGCACAAAGACTTGACATGATACAATGGACGAGACGAGGAGCTCCATGAAGAGTAGAAGACCTTACACAGGCTCTGGCAGGCAGGAGCCTCCAGAGCAAAGTCACCACGATGCAAGGCCCAGAACAACTGACGGAGCAGCCCTTTATAGGGCTGGTACAGGAAGTCCCATTGAAGGTGGGGCCAGCACACTTCCGGTGCCTGGCCCTTTAAATGTTGAAGAAAGACGCGGCCGCGCACCTAGGAGAGAGCAGGAGGGAGCTGTGTATGACCGTGGACAGCGGCCTGCACCGTCGTCATCGCGGCAGACGTAGGGCAGGGCCTGAGGAGCAGGCCCTGACGTTGGCAGCGGCTCCGGCCGCTGCGGGGAGCCCCGTGGGCGGTTCCAGCCGCCGGGCCAGCCTGGGGATGTGGCCCTAGCGCCGCGAAGACGGAAGCAGCGATGGGGACGGTCCCAGGCCCCGAAGAAAGCTGGAAAGTCCGCGGCTCTGACCGCGGTCAAGAGGAGAGACGCGGGCGGCCTCCAGGCTGCGTGGGCAGGCCGACGGCGGCGTCCTGCCGCGTCGGCAAAGAAACAACATGGGGTGAGTGAGCCTGCTCACGAGGAAACCCGCAGGCAGCGTTCATAACAGTACCCCCTCCTCAAAGCCCCCCTTCCTCAAGCCTCCTATCCACAGCTCAAGGATAAGGGTATCAGTCCATACCGGGTGGAGATATTCAAGGGTCCAAAAAAAAATGGAAGCTGGTAACTCCGGGGACAGCATGAACAGAACAAGGAAAAGCAGCAGAAACACAAAGACAAACCACAGGAAACCAGACAAGAACAAGACAAAACAGAGCACACCACACAAACACAAGAGACACGACGAGAGACCAAGAGCACGAGACTGAGAGCAGATGAGACTGAGGGAACACGGGACCAAGCGCACACGGGACTGAGGGAGCAGCGACCGAGCGAACGGAGACCGCGCGAGCAGCAACCGAGCAAATGGAGACCGCGCGATCAGCGACCGAGCGAACGGTGACCGCGCGAGCAGCGACCGAGTGAACGGTGACCGCGCGACTGACAACACAAAAAACACAAAAGAGGGAGCAAGGGAACGGAGAGTGAGGGAGCGGAGAGCAAGGGAACAGAGAGCGAGGGAGCAGGGAGCAAGGGAACAGAGAGCGAGGGAGCAGAGAGCAAGGGAACGGAGAGCGAAGGAGCTCAAAGAGCGAAAGAGCCAAGAGCGAGAGAGCGGAAAGCGCCACAGACCGCCTCTCTACCTCCTCCCTCTCTCTCTTTGCAGCCTGGAGGCTGCCGATGTCCTTCCCGTGGCTGGAGCCGTGCTATTTTTTACCTCTTGCGGTCCAGGGACCGCCGAAGCTCCCATACACGGCTGGAGCCACGTTGCTGCACATCAAGCGGCCAGGAGGCCGCTGGCACACACCGTATGTGGCTGGGGCTGCGTTTTTACTTCTGATATGGCACGGAGGCCGCCGACAGGCTTCCCAAGTGGCAGGAGCCGCTCTGGGTGTTCCCTTGCGGCAAGCAGCCTGCCGACCTTACCTGCGGTCCCTCGGGGGAAGAGGGCCCGCGGCACCGACCTTTCCTCTGCCAAAGGCCGCCTCAGGTCCGTCCTTCGTGGCAGGGAGGCCACCTGCTACATCGAGGCCTGGTTTGCAGCCCAGTTCCTGCTCCTGCACTCTGCATCGCAGCAGGGCCGCTGTCCGTGGCACTGCCCCCTCTCCTAGTGGGTGAAGCTGAGCCTCTTCTCCCTTCTTAAAGGGACAGCGAAGGAGTGGTGCTTTACTGATGTCATCATTGGATCTGCCTCTTCTGCAGTATAAAAGGTTTCAATCTTCATTCCTTCCTTGCCTTCGCAAGGAGCCACTTGGGACTTCTCTGAATCCAGCTTCTCATTGGCACTCTGTTCTTCATTGGAATTCCATGTCTTCGTCTTGGTCTCTCGTCTCATCAGCTTCTGTGTTCCAGATGTTCCTGATGTTCGTCCTTACAATGTTTTTTCCTCCTTGAATCATCTCAAGTCTTCAAATCTTCTCAACCCTTCAACCTTCTAACCTCGGAAGTTCCAGATGTCCTTCCACTGGTCCTTCTTCAAACCTTCTAACCTCGGAAGTTCCAGATGTCCCGCCACTGGTCCTTCTTCAAACCTTCTAACCTCGGAAGTTCCAGATGTCCTGCCACTGGTCCTTCTTCAAACCTTTTTAACCTGGAAGTTTCAGATGTCCTGCCACTGGTCCTTCTCTTCAAATCTTCTAAAGTCCTTTCCTCAACAGCGCTTCCACCGGATGGATCCTCCTTTTACCTCTGAGCTCCAGTGCCATACTCAGCATCCTACTTATGCTCCCACGCTGAGTCCTGGGCCCTGAGTCCTTGGTTCCTGGGGTTCGGCCCCTAGGTCCTTCCTTAAGGTCCTATTTTATTGTCAGGACCTCTGGATTCCCTTGCAACTGTCTCATCTTGATAATGAACTCTAATAATGTCCTACTCCGTTCGATATGGTCCTTGCCTTGCCTTGACTGGCCGGGCGGGCGCGTCTCAGTTCAGGTCTCACCGAGTCTTGTCATACCTTACCCTGGATCTACAATCAACCTGTCTTGGGAACCTCAAGCGTGGTCCGCGACCTGCCTTGCCTGGTTGAGTAGGGAGCGTGCATGCAAGGTCCGTGACTTGCCTTGCTGGGCAGTGTAGGGCGTACGTTGTCACAGTACCACCTCAGAACTCTAAACCCTTGAGACTCCATCTAAGTTCTTCATCTTCATCTTTTCGTGAAGTCCTCACATCTTCGAGTCTTTGTCTTCGTCTGATGTCTTCATCCTTTGACCATCATTCTCCCTGTCGCAGTTGCTGCTCCGTGCGGCAGGTCCGAAAGGGCTAGGAGTAGTCGGAGGACCACTCATGAGACCAAACATTGCGTTGTCTGAGTCTCTCTACTGTGTACAGGTGCGGCGGTTGTCAGCCTACACTCGGATGCCTCTCACCTGCCTCGGTGCTTGCTGGAGCTCCTCTACAGCTGCGTCACCGCCCAGGGTTACACATATACCGCAACCTGCGGTCCCACAACAATTATCGAACCTCTTGCGGCTGCTATTAGACAGCATCCCCATATTTTTGGGTTTGTGTTTGGGGGCCAAACTCATAAAATCTCTCTATATGTGGACGATGTCCTAATGTTTATGACATCTAATAAGACCTCTGGGCCGGCCCTTCTCTCTCTTTAGAGGTGTAATGGTTTTTTAGCTGAGTCTAAAGTTAATTTTGATAAATCTGAGCTCTTTCCTGTTGACCCGAAATTATTAATTCCGGAATCCCTCAGGGAGTTTAAAGTAGTTCAGCAAGGATTTCAATATTTAGGAGTTTTTATTCCCTGGAACTTCAAAGATCTTTTGGGAAGAACTTTGCCCCACTATTACCTTCCCTCAAGCAGAAACTCTCTGCCTGGGAACATTTGACTATTTCCTGGACAGGCAGAGTCAGTTTACTTAAAATGAATCTACTCCCGCAATTACTATACTTATTTCAACATGTCCCTTGTTTCATTCCAACCTCCTTTTTTACTGACTTAATCAAATGCATGACTACATTTATATGGAAGGGGAAACAAGCTCGGGTTGGTTTGCGGAGGCTTTGGCTTCCTAAGGCGCAGGGAGGTCTCGCCTTACCCAATTTGCAACTTTATTTTTGGGCTGCACAACTGGTCTCTCTGAAAGCTTGGATGGGTTATGGGAGCGATGCCTGGTTACAGCTGGAAAAGGCACAGGAAGAGGCAGTCAATATTGGAGTGCTCCCTTTCCTCCTTATAGATTTGCCCAACAGTCGCAGGATCTGTCGTAACAGCCCAATAATTGCACACACTCTACATGTTTGGCATCAGGTCCTGCATTCACTGGGATGCTCCGACACAGATATACTGCTAATTGCCCCTATTTATGAAAATCCCCTTCTTTCTGGGTATACCTTCTCCCCAGCATTTAAGGAATGGAGGGATAATGGCCTCATATATATTCCACAGTTATGGAATAACACCGGATTTCTTTCCTTTCAATTGCTGTGTGAAGAATACAATTTTTCCCCACGTTCGCATGCATACTATCTCCAGTTACAGGAGGTTTTGCGGGAGAAGTTTGACCTGTTCCAGCCCCTGTGACCCTTGGATGGCCGGGAGTCATTTTTGAGCAACCTTGATGCCTTAGTGAAGGGAATATCTCATCTATGCAGGCATTCTGTGCAGCAAATACGGTTTCCATACACCCCAATTTATTATTGATGCATGGAACACAGACCTGAACCTTTCCCTTGACCATAAGGCTTGGAAGCGTATTTGGAGTGCGGCTGAACATATCTCAGCGTAAGGAGCTCATGCTTAAGCTATTAAACAGAACATACTGCATTCCCCTTTTTCACACGTGGTGTTTTCCAACAGTCGGAGTCCTTTGTTGGCGCAGATGTGGTCAACCCGGCTCCTATATACATATGTGGTAGTTTTGTCCCATTGTTGGCAAATTCTAGGTGCAAGTCACTCAGGAAATTGCGGACATCCTAGGCATCTCCGTCCATGTAACTCCTGAGCTTGGCCTTTTGGGTCACTGGAACAGGTCCCTCGTCCCCGTTAGGCATAGGGCGCTAGTGGGTCAGTTACTTCTTGCAGCACGATTTACCATCACCACTTATTGGAAGACATCCCTACGCTAGCCTATTGGAGTAAGCAGGTACGGGATATAGCTGATATTGAACAATTGCGTTACAACTTAAAAAATGAACACGCTAAGTACTTGTCTATTTGGGGCTCTAAAAAGAATACTTGACTGCTTGCTGAAGGCTTTGTGTTTATGCATGCAATTTATTGTGCAAGCTGGTCCTATTTCTCCTTTTCTTTGTACTCTGACCTCTTAAATTTTGAAGAGAGGTTCTCTTCTCAGTAATGCTGATTTTGTTATCACTGTACTGTCTCATTTCCATGACATGTGCCTTGTGTAGTTATATAGTTTTGTTGTTTAAACTGGAAATTATAAATAAAGAGTTATAAAAAAAACAAAAGATGAGCCGGAATTCGTGGAGGAAGCAGTCTAAGTTTTCCAAGATTGGGTCCTCCCGCTCCCACAATGGCAAGGCACAGGCACAAGCACAGGCCCCCCCCAGCAGAGACAGAATAAAAGTCACTTTGGTCTTGTCTGTCAGGAATAGAGCCATCTGTAGGGCGAAGTGCATACGGTATTGATTGATAAAGCTCCAACATTCCTTTGGGGTTGGCAAAGGATGGAGGTGGCGCCGGGGGTGCTGGCTGTAGGAAGAGAGCATCCATTTGACCTACGAGTCTTTTTAAAACCTTAGTCACCTGGTCCAACATGTTTTGCTGTTGTTGGATGCACTGTGCCATTCCAGGGATAGCATGGACAGCAGCCAGTTCCGCTGGGTTCTTGACCTCGTAAACTATTAGGGAGTCATCTTTCCAGCCACTCCTGGAGCCCTTTTGGATACAATTAGTGATGTGGACCCCAGTGCGGAGAGTAGCAGAATGTGCTCCACAGTGAACCCGTGTGACTACCCTGACCACAGGCACAAGTGCCTGGGAGGAACCAATGAGCGCTTCACTTGTACCGGCCATCATTCACGCAGGTTGAGCCTTTAGTGTGGCTGGTCAGCAGGACTTAGACGGGTCTCAGCACATGGCAGAAGAGAGAGTCCAGGTCCGAGTGCAGGTTGGAGCAGATGGCAAGCAATGGGGTCCAAAAGGTAGTCCAAGCTTGGAGCAGGCAGTGGACAAGCTAAATCCAGAAGACAGTGCTAGGTCAAGGCAGGCAGCAAACAAGCAGAAGTTGGGTCCAAAACCGGAATCAAAACCAGGAAGACATGAAGTAGCAACACAAACTGTGGAGCAGGCTACTCAAGAGACCTGTTACCGAGGTACCGGCTGGTTGCAAGAGACTTCCTTATATACCCTTGGAGGATATGACATCATCATCAGCCAGCGCCACAGGAAGACCTGGCTAGGGGACCTATAAAGGCTGTCCAGGTTTACAGGAAGTTCTACCCCGGGTCCTTGGAACAGCATGCTGCAAATGCTATGTCGGAGTTGCTTCAAATCAGAGGTGAGGGGCTTAACACAGATAGGTGGCTGGGATCTAACAATGATGTGAGGTGAAAAACTGATGTCACAGACCAAGAGAAGGATCTTGGAGTGATAGTGTCTGGCGATCTGAAGATGGCAAAGCAATGTGACATGGTGATAGCTAAAGCCAGAAGAATGCTGGGCTGCATAGAGAGAGAGGCCTCACCTGGAGTACTGCATTCAGTTCTGGAAACCCTATCTAAAAAAGGATAGAGATAGGATAGAGGCAGTCCAAAGAAGGGCGACAAAAAAGGTGTGGGGTCAGTATCTGAAGGATCTAAATATGTATACCCTGGAGGAGAGGAGGTACAGGGGAGATATGACTCATGAAAGGTTTTAATGATGCACGATTTCAAACCTTTTCCGTTGGAAAGAAATCAGTAGAACTAGGGGTCATGAAATGAAACTCCAGGGAGGAAGACTCAGAACCAATGTCAGGAAATATTTGTTCCACAGAAGACGAAAACAGTCAAATAATTCAAAGGGGCATGGGATAAACACTGTGGATCTCTAAAACGCTAGAGGACAGAAATGATGAAAAGAGTGCATAGCGTGGTGGTGGTTACTACCCTTAACCAATAAGCCTTGATACAACTATAACATTGCTTTCATTTCCAACGACAGGGGGGGAAAAGGGAATTGGATTCAGACAACAACCAACGAGGGCCGTGACTTTTACAGCCTGGGTAACTGATAAGCATGAGAATAACCTGCATGAAGCGGCGGTTGTTACTCTTAGCAGAAGGCATGGGGATTACTGCCCTTAACCAATAAGCTTTGATTCCTTTGACACAACTCTCCGCTTTGATAGCTGGTGGAGGGGGGGTGGGATGGGGTGGAAAGAGGTCTTGGATTCAGATGATAACCAACACGGGCCCTGACTTTTATGGTCCGGGGTGCTGATGCGCAGACATAAGGGAAAAAGCACAGGACTGCTTCTACGACCAAGTCCATAAGCAAAGCACGTCAAGCAGCACGGTCTGAATTTTCAAGGAGGCTCGGCACCCAGTAAAAGAGAAACATGGGGGTAACCTGCACAGCACGGCAGATCATACTTCCATAAGAAACCTGCTGGGCAGACCGGATGGACCATTTTGGTCCTTTTCTGTCATCATTACTATGCTATTATGTTTTATAACTTTTAATCTTTATTATAATTCATGATTGTATTTTTCTCTATTTTTTTCATTTTTGTTTGCTTATGAACATTGTACACCGTTTTGATCAATATTTAATTGTTAGACGGTATATAATTTTAAATAAATAAATAAATAAATAAAATATTACTCTATATCAGTGGTTCTCAACCTTTTTCCCATCATGACACACCTGACAGGCCACGCTCACATCTGTGACACACTGCTCATCACAATTCATGGCGGAAATAAAAAGTAAAGGTCTGGTAATTATTTTTATTGTTTAAAATAACAAGGAAAAGATACGTATTCTGTCTGAACAGAAACTGCATAAATAGTAAACATCCCACACCAAAACAGCACCAATTTCCAGCACTTAACAGTAACCACCTTACCTAAGAAAAGGCAACACTGAAAATATTACACCAGGCCTTAAGACACCAATACATCTCCTATTAGGAAAACGGACCAAGTCAGGCTGCTATAGAGCCCTACACAGAAACTACCAATAAAATATTTCAAAATAGCAGACACAAAGACCAAGTAATGAAAAATAAGGATACAAACATTTTTTTGCTCTGCATACCTGGAAACGTTTGATATCCAGGTGTCCTGAGATTATTTTGAATTAGCAGGAGGAGGGGTGGTTTGCTTGGAACTTTCTCCTCTCTCTCAGTCACATACCAGCGCTCTCTCTCACACTGGCTTTCAATTACACACCTATACACACATGCTCTCAGTCACTCACATATACACATGCTTTTTCTCTCACTTATATAGGCTCTTTATTAAACATTTACACACATGCTGTCATCTTTTCACGCTTACACACACAGGCTTTCAATCACACACATACATGCAGTCTTTTTCTCTCACACACAGACTCTCATTCACATGCTTACAAACATGCTCTCTCTCTCTTTCTCTCATTTACACACAGGCTCTCAATCACATACTCACATGCTCCCTCACCTAAACCAGCTCTCAATCACACACAGACACACATGGTCTCTCTTTCTCTCATTTGCACACAGGCTCTCAATCACATACTGACATGCTCCCTCACCTAAACCAGCTCTCAATCACACACAGACACACATGCTGTCTTTCTCTTACTTTCACACAGGCTTTCAATCACATACTCACATGCTCTCTCACCTAAACCAGCTCTCAATCACACACAGACACACATGCTGTCTCTTACTTATACACACAGGCTCTTAATCATACATACACATGATCTCTCTCACACACAAAGGATCTCAATCATACACACATACTCTTTCACACAAACAGGTTTTCAATCACAAACTTACACATACAGGTTCCCAATCGTAAACTTACATTCATGCTCTCTCTCTCTCAGGCAGGCTCTCAATCACAGATATGCTCTCTTTCACATATACAGGCTCTCAATCATTCACATACATCCTATCTCACTCACACACACACACACACACACACACACACAGGATCTCAAACATACGTTTGCTTGCTCATTCACTCGCTCTCCCTCCCTCCCCGGAACTAGCGGCAGCAGCAGCCTCCTCCCAACCCTAACCTTCTTCATTTTCCATCAGCCGCGGGGGTTGATGTTCTTCTTCATTTTTCTGCGCACCGCATTGCTCATTCCTCCGGCCGCGCCTCTCTTCTGTTCTTCGGGCCGACGCTGACCACACTAGCATGGTCTCTTCTTCCCATGCACACACCCGCTGCTCACCACTTCCTCTTCCGGGCATTGGGGGGGGGGGGGGCGGGAAGAAGAGACCATGCTGGTGCCGCTGACTCCAGCTGTTCTGCCCGGGCGGAGGAGGACCGGGGAGCAGCTGGGTCAGCGGGGGACCGGGAAGTGTGGCGACACACCTGCGTGTTCTTGGCGACACACCGGTTGAGAACCACTGCTCTATATGATAGTTTCTACCATTTTGCCTGGCACAGATGTCCAAAAAACTATAGACTCACTGGCAGGGGTGGCTCAAGGCAATCTGCTGCCTGAGGTGAAGGATGAGATGGTGTTTCCCTTGCCCCCCTCCCCTTCGCCCCCCCCCCCCCAGCTCCCCATAGGCTCCCTCTCTCTGGCACACACACGAAAGCATTCTTACACATGCTCTCTCACACACCCCTAAGCACCCTCACACATGCTCTCTTCCCTCCAAGCACCTTTACACATGCTCTCTCCCCCCCAGCACCCTCACACATACTCTCTCTCACCCCCCCAAGCACCCTCACACATGCTCTCTTACACACCCCCAAGTGCCCTCACATGCTCTCTCACCCCCCAAGTTTGCAATCTCTCTCTCACACACACTCACACACACATAAGCTGCCATTCACACACACACACAAGGAAGCTGCCTCTTACACGCAGACACACACACACAAGCTGCCTCTCACCCAAGCACACACACACACACACACAAGCAAGCTGCCTCTTTCTCATGTGTGGCCTGTTCTCTTTCTTCAGCTGGCGCTGGCCTGAGCTCTGGGAGCAGACCCCAGCCTCTCTCCATTCTTTGGCCATCGCTGGCCTGAGCTCTGGCGGTGGCCCCCAGCAGCAGTGGCAGGGGCAGGCAGGGTGAGGCAGATGCCACAGCGGCATTCTGAGAGGTGCATTGTTTGCCGCCTCAAAATTCTGTCACCTGAAGCGACCACTTCACCCTATCTAATTATAGAACTGCTCCTGCTCACTGGTCTGTAGTTTTCTGGATCACCCCTTGAACCCTTTTTAAAAATTGGTGGTACATTGGCAACCCTCCAGTCTTCAGGCATCATAGTTGATGCTAATGATAATTTACAAATTTCCAATAGCAGGTCTGCAATTTAATTTCTCAGTTTTTTTAGCCTTCTGGGATGTATACCATCTGGTCCAGGTGATTTTTTCTTCTTTAGTTTGTCAATTTGCCCTAGTACATCTTCCAGGTTCACTAAGATTTGTTTCATTTCCTCTGAATCATCACCTTTGAATATCATTTTTTGCATGGGTATCTCTTACATTTTCCTCAGTTGAATAGCGACGCAAAGAATTCATTTAGTCTCTCTGTTATGGCTGTGTCATCCCTAAGTGCCCCTTTTACCGCCCGATCATCTAATGCTCCAACTGATTTCTTCAAAGGCTTTTTACCTCGAATGTACCTGAAAAAGTTTTTATTATGAGTTTTTGCTTCCATGGCAAGCTTCTTTTCAAATTCTCTCTTTGTCTTCCTTATCAATGCTTTTCATCTAACTTGCCAGTGCTTATGCTGTTTTCTGTTTCTTCATTTGGATTCTTTTTCTATTTCTTGAAAGATGTTCTTTTAGTTATTATAGCCTCACTCACCTCACCTTTTAACCATGCTGGTAGTCGACTCGTTTAGACTTCCTTCCACCTTTTCTAATGTGTGGAATACATCTGGTCTTGGCTTCCAAGATGGTATTTTTAAACAATGTCCAAGCCTGAGCTAAACTCTTAACCTTTGCAGTTGCTCCTTTCAGTTTTTTCATAACCATTTTTCTCATTTTCTCATAGTCACATTTTGAAAGTTAAATGCTGTTGCAATAGATTTCTTTAGTGCCGTCCCTCCAGTTTCTAAGTCAATAAGTAGCTCGAACAATGTTACCTCTCACACCAAATCCTGTGTTCCACTAAGGACTAGGTCTAAAATAGTTTCCCCTCTTGTTGGTTCTTGTACCAGCTGCTCCATGAATCATTCATTTATTTCATCTAGGAACTTTACCTCTCTAGAATGTCCTAATGTGACCATCCAGCCAATATTGGGGTAATTGCTAATTTTGTAGCTTCCCTAATTTCCTTTAGCATTTCATTGTCTATGTGTTCATTCTGGCCAGTTGGACAGTAATATACCCTCACTGCTATTTTATTTCCTCTTTTCACATAAAATTTCTGTCCATAAAAATTAAACATTGCATTTTGTTTTTTTGCAGAATTTTTATCCTGTTTGACTCAATGCTCTTTTTAATACAAAGTGCCACCCTTCCACCAATTTGATCCATCCTATCATTTCGATATAATTTGGACCCAGGTATCACAGTGTCCCATTGGTTATCCTCCTTCCACCAGGTCTCTGAGACGCCAATTATATCTACCTCTTCATACAGCGCTATACACTCTAACTCTCCCATCTTATTTTTCAGACTTCCAGCATTTGTATACAGACATTTCAAAGTATGTTTCTTGTTTGTATTAACAAACTGATCATCAGTTGGCAGGGGTAATTTAGAATCTTTCTGCACTTTACTTAAAGCACCTGGTCCACTTTGACATTTACTGCAACCTCTCTACTGGGATGCCCTAATTTCCCTGTTCTCTTAGTATTCTTCAGATCAATCATTCAGAATCATTCGCCTCTGAGCGACTGTCGGCTTTCCCCTGTCATCTAGTTTAAAAGCTGCAAATTCCAAAGGGCATGGGATAAACACAGAGGATTCCTAGTGTTAATTGATGGAGACGCAGAAAAGGATAAACTGTGCTGACTGGGGTAACCCACACAGAGTAACAATTACCCTAAGAATAAAATAAAATAACAAGATTGCTGGGCAGGCTGGATGGACCACTTGGGTGTTTTTCTGCCAACATTTACTGTGTTACCAAGTATATCTTTCTGCTCTTTTTCAGTCACTTGGTGCCATGATGGGCCTGTGGCTGCAGAATCAGCAACAGTCAAAATAGCCACTAAAGACAGTGAAGGCCCCCTTCTCTTCGCCACCCCTCAACTTGCTAGAAAATACCAGGGGATGGAGGTTTATTTCTGTATATTTTCTGTTCTATAAATAAAAGTTATATTTTGTTGTATTTCCAGTGTGTGGTGTCAGTTCCTGTTTGACCTTGAATATACTGGAAGACCCAAGTGTGGATCTGTAACAGCAAGCATTACATATGCAGCGTGAGGGAGAGGCATGAGTACATTATGTGTGTGTAGTAGGCAGTATGCTCAAGTCAAGATATTACTTTGCTAATGTGTAATAGTGCTGCATGGTATTAATTGTCACTGTGAGTGACCCATGCTTGTTAAAGTGGCTGAGCAGTATGCAAGCCCTGCATTGCAAATGTGTTTTGCTATCCCTATATTCCTGGGAATACATAATCATATAGATTTTGCTGTGTGTTTGAGTATCTGAGAGCAGGGGCGGTTCTATCATGAGGCAGGGTGAGGCGGCGGCCTCAGGCAGCAGAATCTTGGAGTGGAAAAATGTTCCCCTCCAAAATACCTCTACCGCAGCCTCCGCCTCACCCTGCCTCCAAAGTTAAACATCAGTTCGGGCAGGGATAAACCAAAACCCTGTCCGATCTACTCAGTGACCACCCCGGGCAGCAAGAGTTGCATTTTTCACGCCGTCATCTCCTGCTGCCACGAGACTAGGCCCCCTGCAGCAGGAGATAATGTCAGGAGAAACACGACTCGTCATCTCCTGCTGCCGCGGCAGTAGATGACAAGTCACGTTTCTCCTGAAGTCATCTCCTGCTGCAGCGGGCCCAGTCTCATGGCAGCAGGAGATGACGTCGTGAAAAATGCAACTCTTGCTGCCCGCCATCTCTTCTCTTTGTGGCTTCTTTGACTCAGACTGAGAAAAAAAAAAAGATATTTTCAGCTCCTACACATCTCCATTTCTCTCGCACACACCTTCTCATCTTTCAAATTGAAATTCTGTGGTGGCACTATCGCTGCAGCAACACATGTGGTGCTGAGTAATGACCTCGTTAGCAACCCCCTTCAGAACTGCAGTATTAAGTGGATTGGCGCAAAGTTTTGCTGTTACTCGGTTTACTGGTGCTGTACACTGACGCATAGTGGTAGCTGAAGGGAACATATGAAGTTGAGATGTAGATGTGGCAGCAGTCTCTGCTTGTTATACAGACTCAGGAGAGGGTTAGTGGGAACCCCGCCAGTGCACAGTCATGCAGGACCTCTCCTCGCTGGCAGGCGGTGGGAACCCCAGCAGCGTATTATTAAACTGTACCGTCTTTCTATTGTGCCTATGCTACCTGCGCATTATGAAGGGTGACAATTGGCCTTTGATGATGACCTGACACTTGGGCAGGCAGGTTGGAGCATTGGCAGTGTTTGGGGTAGGCGGGCCAGAAGAAAGGTCTTGATGGGCCAGTTTTAGCCCGCGGGCCATAGAGTGCCTACCACTGTGTTATGGTATACTGACCTAATCCAGAAAACAAAAAAAAAAAAAGAGTCAGATTTCAACCACTCTTCCCACAATGTTAGAACCTCAAAGGAGCTCTAAAGGAAGCCCATAATTTATTAAAATTTCATGTTGTAATCTGTGTTCAGAAAGTGGATTATTTGGTAAGCTTAAGAAGCAGTTTCTCTCAAACCACTCATTCACATTGGGTGAAGAAGCAGTTTTCCAATGGATTTGAATAGTCCTATTTTTTAAAGCAAAATAAAATTGGAGAGTTAGAGTGCACTAAATGAAGATTCAGACATAAAAGTCTATTCAGAAATCTGATGGCAAAAGATAAACAATGGGACACAATTTTACCAGTTCAAAAAAATATCAAGCTAACAGAGCACATCAAGCTGTGGAGGGGTATGTGGGACTGAGAGGTGATCCTCCAAGCCTGGAAACATAACCCCAGCCTGACTCCAGCCTTTCTTAAAACACTTTATCTTTATTTGTAGCTTTAACATATACACATTAGTAGACTGCCTTTTCTTTCAGAACAGTGTACTCCAATTACTCACAGTTTAGTACTGCTTCCCTCAGTGCTCACACAGCTTTGTTACAGCTCAATGTTTGGATAGAAATATTCTACTGTAGCTGCCTTCCTCCTGGAGACCCTGGCTTAGTCTATCTAACCCACCTGGGTTCCAGCTCTTATTCCTCTCCTGCTGGGCCTCACCCACAGAGCTCTCTCTCACAAGGGGACTTAAAAAGGATCATACACCTTGCCTTCTCCTGCACTGGTTAAAAGGGGGAACATAGGGGTACTGCCTCACATAACCCCCTCAGCTTGGGCCCATTGGTCCAGGCATTTTCACTCTGGATCCCTTCCAGCGAAGTGTCTCACCTCCCCAGCCCCTCTTATCTGGCCTCTCACCTGTTAGGCTTATGATCAGTGCTCTAGGGTTCTGTTCGCCTCCACCTCCCAGGGTAACTCTAGACTGCCCAACCACCACCCCACCTGCACCCATAGTCCTTTAACCAAGTCTCTTGCTGGCTCCGAGTTCAAATTCCAACCCGGCAGAACTTCTTGGACTGGCTGTGATGCCTCCATCAGTGATTCCTCTGGTGTCCCCTTAGCACTCCCTGGCCACTCGCCTGTGCCGGTCACTGGCTCCTGGGTAGCCTCACTTGCTGGTATTTTCACAGCAGCACCTTCTGTACTCTCTGTGGTTCATTCCTCTGGGTTTTCCCTCTGCTTCATTTCTGTGGACTTCATGGTGCCTCTCACTTGGAAGTTTATCTCCTCTTGCTGACCTTTTTATGCCCTCTCTCTCTGGGCATCTCATGGGAGATGTTTCTGGACTCCCTGTAGTGTTTGGGCATCCTACAGGGTCTTCATCAGGACCTCCTTTAGCACTACCTTCTGACCAATCGGTGCTGCATCCCGCTGGCCACTCAATACTACTTCCTCCTGGGCAGTCTGTGTTGCCCTCCCTAGGGCTCTCTGTGACACCCTCTCTCAGGGTTCTTCACTGCCCCCTTCTCTGGGCTTCTCACAGGAACTGTTCCTGGACTCCTGGTAGTGTTTGGGCACCCTATAGGGCCTTTGTCAGGACCTCCCATAGTGCAGACTGTTGCCATGACTCAGTCACCTCACGGGACATCTCTTCCAGCAACTCGTCCAGTTCTTTCAAGAACTGGTGGCGCTCCTTGTCCAGCCAATCTAGGTATTCACTCTCTTGTCTGGCCTGGACTCTTGTGAGTGGGTTCCCTTGCTCCGTTATTCTGGCTGGCCTTTCCTTCTAGCCCTCTGGCTACTTTTGCTTCAACTGTTGCTACAGTACCCTGACTGCTCCACTCCAGGTTTTCCTGTGGCTGCATTCCCTGAACTGCAGAGTAGCTTGCTTGCTGGAAGAAGACCCTGCCCTGTTCCCATTCACCACACTCACAGCCCACTCTGGAAGCTTTTTCAGGACCACATTCTGCTCAGCACAGTCTTGCTACACCACGTTTCACTCCCTTTTCTTTCCCAAAGCAAAAAAAAGGTATAAAAAAGAGCCTGCCTAACCAGCAATAACTTAATCTCTTTTAAATCCCTGACCACCCCCAGCAAAGCTTCTCTCTTTAGCTGATTGAAACCTACCACTTTCTGGCTGTCCCTGCAACCAGGCCCATTCACAGTTTCCTCTCTACTGGACACTATTTTTTTCTTCAGTGCAGCTTCTGAGCCACACACTTTCACAATTACACTCTGTACTTTGTTTTAGAGCCACAGGTTCCCTGCGTTCTGTACTTCATTTTAGAACCAATTTTGTATTCCAAACAGACACTTCCTTCTCCCTTCTGCAAGCTGTTTGTTGTGTTCCACGCCCGTGGACGGCCACGGACGTGGCCCCCTACCTTACCCGTGGCGGTGACCCGCCGTAGCAACTTCTAGGGAAGCTGCTGAGTCTATGCCCGTCACTCCAGCGTGGGTCCCCGGGATGGACGCCGAATGGGGAGCCGTCCCTGCTCCTCCCTCATGGCGTCAGGCAGTTTTTCCTCCGCGGAGGAAATCCAAGATGGCCGCCACCATCTTTAGGCGTGAGGCCGCGCCTCCTCTCTAGATTTAAAGGGCTCTGGCACTTGACCTTGGACTTCTTCTGGACTATCGTCTCCAAGGGCCCACCTAAGTCCCAGCGGCCCGGGACCCTACGGGCTCCTCCCGGGGGAACCACGGGCTTCCAGGGGTGAAGCTCCAGTTAGCCCTTGCACCGACCTCATGACTCCTTGACCTCTCAAAGGTCCACCTAAGTCCCAGTGGCCCGGGTCCCTACGGGCTCCTCCTGGGGGGACTGTGGGCTTCCAGTGGCAAAGACTCCGTTCCTCTCCTTGACGTCACGACCCTTCATCTGCCTCCAAATTCACCTCAGTCTCGAGTGCCGAGGGTCAGCTGGTCACTTCTTCTGTTCTGCCTCGCCCCCCGACGGGAAAACCTGCGGATCCACTTCCTAAGGTATACCATCCTCCCGTCAGTCCAAGGGTTCACAAGCCTGAGCACTATTTAGCCTACAAACTGCTTCTGGCAGGTCACACATACCCAAACTTTCTTTGGTGGCTGGGTTTTCATTTATACTAGATTTAGAGAAAAACATTTCATGAATGACACCATATGTGGGACCAAGCAGTCATCCCCCAGGCCTAGAGACATAGGCTGGAGGCAGGCTGTGTTTTTCTTAAAACACTTTATCTTTATTTGCAGCTTTAATATAAACACATTAGTAGACTGCCTTTACCCTCAGAACAGTGTACTCCAATTACTCACAGTTTAGTACCGCTTCCCTCAGTACTCACACTGCTTTGTTACAGCTCAGTATTTGGACAGCAATATTTTACAGGAGTTGTCGTCCTCCTGGAGACCTGGGTAGAGGTCAGTTCATTAACAGTTATTATGCTATGCCTACCTATCCTAAAAAGCTTTCTTAATTATGACCTGTACCTGGTCCTCTCTATGTTCACAAGTGTCAGAAGGTAAACCTATGCTAATCATCTAAAGGATCACCTAAGGATATCTCTTCCAAGACCACCAAAATACCTACCTGTGTCTACTCTATATTTTTCTGGGAAAGTAGGAAATGCAGGCTCGTGTGCTGATTACTTGAAACACCCAAGCTCCCAGCAAAAGGCAATGACACACTCCACCCCTCCCTCTTCCATATATGCTAAATGGGAAGGCCTAGCAGAGTGACCTGAATTAAACTAATCCTGAGAGCTTGCCTCACACCTGGATGTTGCTATGAAGGGTAATTGTCAGCAGATTTTTAACAATCGATCTGAATAGTAGGTGGCTCTTCAATATAGCATAAATTGAAAGCGCGTAACAATGTTATCAATTTTAATTGGTTACACGTGTACATTGTACACGCATAATACCCGCCCACATGCACGCGATTGTACATGTGATTTACACTTCTGTAAGTGTATAGATATGCGCACTATGTGCCTTTCCTTCCTTCTTTTTTACTGCCACCATGTCTCAGGGTCAGCCAGGACTCATGCGTAAGCCTAATTTCCTGCCGAGGGAAGTTGACCTTCTGGTCAAGGAAGTGATGAAGGCTTGCAGTGTGCTGTATGGGGAGACACCCAAGACTGTAGGCTCCTATCAGCAGAAAAATATTATGGGAGAGGATCAGGCAAAAACTGAATGCTGTATTCAAGAACAACCGGAGCATGGATGAACTCGGCCACAAATGGCAAGACCTTCGATGGCTCGTTAAAAGGAAAGATGGCACGAAGGGAAGCAGAGGGTGCAGACTCCCAGGTGACATCCACCGCGGCAGAGCGGATAGTGCTCTCCATCATCTGTGAGAAAAATAGTTTTTGTATGTTGGAATGAACTGTGACTGCAATATGAATTGCACTATCAATTCTTTTTAAGAAATTTTTAAACAATTTTTAAACAATTGGAGGAAAATACCTCAGCGCTGGTATCTTTTCTGAATTGATTATCAGATTACAAACCAGTTGATACATTCATTGGTCAAAAAACCTCCAGTATTTCTCTTCTTTATTAGAAAAAATGTTTTTTGTGTCTTTTTTTCTTTCAATATCTGCTCTTGCTCACTGTGTGTTATATTAGTTTATTAAGTGAGCAAACAGACATATCAACAGGAATTCACCTGGTTCAGAGTGAAGAGTTGATAATTTAGTCTCTTGATGAAACAATTACAGTCTCAGTTGCATTGCCCGATTGACTAGAGAAACTTTTAGACAAACTTGCCTTCTAAATCAAGGAAATAAAGCTCATAATGCAAAAGACACTTAAGCAGCACTCTGAAGTTGCCGATCGAAGCTTAATCTTCAAATGCTCTACAGCACTTATGTAGAAAACAGTGTAATTCTGTAGATTCCTAGTGCTAGTGTATCTGCATGGCATATAGCTCGTGTGGGCATACCTGGTCCTTCTACTGTAATGATGTGGGCCACCAGTGCCCAGCAGAGAAGAGCATGCATCTGGCCTTGGCTCCAAAGCTTCTGGTCTGGAGGGTAGGGCAGTGCACTAAAAGCTGCGTGTATGCTGTAAGTGCCCTGATATAACAGTTGGACCGTGTTCTGAACATAGAGGGCATGCCCTTTTTGTATGAGACTGCTACATGGGATAAGGTTTGTATTTAAACACAACCTAGTACTGTATACAGTCCTCTCGCCTCCAGACCCAACAAAATGGAATCTTCTTTGCCAGCTTTGATATTCCACCATATGACCTTAATATTATAGATGATCCTGCAGTGCACCAGACCTAGAGGCAATACGTAACCATGTTCTAGACTGCATGCAGATAATTTGTGACATCAGCTGCTAGGCAGGCTGAGAAAAAGCCTGTGAGGGCAGCAATTACATATTTTAACAGGTGTATCAAGAGGGTCAGAAAGGGAAGTTGAGGACCTGCATGGGTTGGGCACATAGACATTTGCACACCAATGATGTGAAACTGCAACATGTATTTATTTAGATTTATATTCTGCTTTTCACAGCACTTCAAAGTGGATTACATTCAAGTACTGTAGGTATTTCCCTATCCCCAGAGGGCTTATAATCTATGTTTGTACCTGAGGCAATGGAGGGTAAAGTGACTTGCACAAGGACACAAGGAGTGACACCAGGACTTGAACGCTGGTCTCCTGGCTCATAGCCCACTGCTCTAACCACTAGGCTACTCCTCCACTCTATGTACCATGTTTACTGTTGCAGGGAACTGACATGACACACAGGCAGGGCCAAGTGGATTTGAAAGACCAAGGTGCTGCATACAGCAGCTGCCTGCGACCTCGGCCCATCGGTGGGGGAGGAGCAGCCACAACCCTGTGGCTTACCCGCCAGAAGAGCTGCTGATGTGATGGAGGAGGAGCCGGGGGGGGGGGGGGGAGGAGGAGCAGCAAGCTGCCCGTGATACCTCCGAAGAAGAGGAGGAGGAGGAGAAGGGTGCCCAACATCCCCCAAGTGGAGACCAGGCGTGCTGAGTGCCTGCTCATCGAGCTAAATGCTCGCATGGTCGAGGAGATGGCCGTACTACGGCCCCCAACTCCAGAGCCTGCAGGACGCCTTAGAAAGATAAGGGAGAGGGCCTAAAGCGTGAGCTGAGGGGCATCCACAAAGAACCTGCGGCACAGAACGCTTGCTGGAGGGAGCTGCTAAGCAGATCGCTGCCTTGGCAGCCCCCTAGCAACAACTGCACCACCGACAGGACCTCCACAACCAGCCCCACACCTGCCTGCAGCCACGCGCCTCTGGAGGCTGCACCTGTGCCCTCTGAAGGGCCAGCACTGAGGTGTAGCAGTAGACACCGTGTGCCCAGTGCCCCCCCCCCCCCAATAGTCCAAGAACTGGAAAGTGGCAATGCAGAACACACTGACCGTTATGTACAGCGCTTTTACTTTTGTCTACATATGTCCACAAATAAACCACTTTCACCTACAAAAATATCTTTGCATCAGAGTGATCCTTTCCTCTTTAGTTTGTCTTTGGCTGTGGCGATGTATCAGTTGAATAAGCTGTTGTTCCTCCTCCTCTTCCTCGTGATCTATATTTTCATCTAATCCCTCTGCAGGAGGCATGCGTCTGATTTTGGCCAAGTTATGTAGCATACAGCAGGCCAGGAATATCTGACAGACTTTAGGTGGGTTGTACAGGAGGCATCCCCCTGATCTGTCTATACAGTGGAAGCGGGTTTTAAATAAGCTAAAGATTCTCTCGATGACTTCACTGGTCATCCGTTGGGTCCTGTTGTATCGCACCTCCTCTGCACTCTGTGGGGTGGCCACCGGGTTTATGAGCCAGATTTTGAGGGGACAGCCTCTGTCACCTGCAAGAGAGAAACCACAGAAAGCTGTAATGTATGAATTCTGGTTGTTATGAACATTAGGGGCTTAGGCTAGGTCGGAGTTCTCCTCCAGGAGAGGCAGCCCGCACAGAGATGTGGGACACCCACAGAGGAGGCGTTTTGTGATATGTAGATAAAAATGGATTGTTTCTTACCTGGTAGCCAGCCGCCCCCCCCCCCCCCCCCCCGTGATGTCTCCTTCCTGGAAGAAGTCATGAATTCCTGACTGCAAGAGGATGCAAGCATCATGAGTGGATCCAGAAAACTTGGGCACAACGTCCAGTTTGAGTCCCTTAGCATCACAGACCACATGCATATTGGGGGAGTGGAATCCCTTGTGGTTGCGGTAGGTGGTCTCATCTCCCCCTGGTGCCCTTATAGGGATGTGTGTGTGCAATTGATTGCCCCCAGGATAGAGGAAAAGCATGCCACCTGATAGACATCCTGCATGATTTGTTCTTGGTGCCATCTGCTCTGAGGTAAGGATATATACTGGTGTGCACTTGATCAATGCACATGGAGGTGGCAGACTAGCTTATGCCAGCTGTGACCCCCAGAGGAGTTTGGAAGGTGCTGGTAGCAAAAATTGCTACAGCAGTGGTAATCTTCAGATGTGCTGGCAAGGCATGGCCTTGCTGGGTGGTGGGTTCTAGGTCTTCCTGTAACTGCTGGCATAGATACTGTATGGTTTCCTTATTAAACCTGAACCTACGCATGACTTCCTCCTCTGCCACATCTAAAAACTGAGTCTGTGTCCTGTAGACTCTGTGTACGGGATACCTTCTCCTTCTCCTCTTTTTCCTTATTAGTAAGGGAATGGTGAATAAAACGAAAATGTCACAATGCCTCTATATTGCTCCATGGTGAGACCGCACCTTGAATACTGTGTACAATTCTGGTCGCTGCCTCTCAAAAAAGATATAGTTGCGATGGAGAAGATACAGAGAAGGGCAACCAAAATGATAAAGGGGATGGAACAGCTCCCCTATGAGGAAAGGCTGAAGAGGTTAGGGCTCTTCAGCTTGGAGAAGAGACGGCTGAGGGGGGATATGATAGAGGTCTTTAAAATCATGAGAGGTCTAGAACGTGTAGATGTGAATCGGTTATTTACACTTTCGAATAATAGAAGGACTAGGGGGCATTCCATGAAGTTAGCATGTAGCACATTTAAAACTAATTGGAGAAAATTCTTTTTCGCTCAACGCACAATTAAGCTCTGGAATTTGTTGCCAGAGGATGTGGTTAGTACAGTTAGTGTAGCTGGGTTTAAAAAAGGTTTGGATAGGTTCTTGGAGAAGTCCATTAACTGCTATTAATTAAGTTGACATAGGGAATAGCCACTGCTATTAATTGCATCAGTAGCATGGGATCTTCTTAGTGTTTGGGTACTTGCCAGGTACTTGTGGCCTGGTTTGGCCTCTGTTGGAAACAGGATGCTGATGCTGGGCTTGATGGACCCTTGGTCTGACCTAGCATGGCAATTTCTTATGTTCTTATGTTCTCTCTCTTTCTCCTGCCTCTTAAAGCCATGAGCACCCATACAATGATTAAAGTAATTTGGCTAGGAAAGTGTGTCTTCTTGTCTTAAACCCCTCAAAAGATGTAACTGCATCTCCCCCTCTAATCCGCCCCTAATGGGTTACAGTCGGCATCTGGAATTCCCACACCCCCTCCCTACTGTCAGTTCCTGTTTTATCTGGGAGGCAGAAAATGGATGCACAAACGCCAAGAGGTTAAGCGCAAGTCTATCGGGCGCCATGTGCCTAAACCCCCAGCAGCATGTTCACGTGCGTAGTTGCATGCACACACATCAGTGTGTAGGTTGGATTTAAAATGTGTCATTATGTGCGTACATATGGCCCCGCCCATGCCATGCCCCTTTGTAGACGCATTATGTTAAGTGAGTACCTGTGTATGCACGTGTAAATTTCTCCTTTGAAAATACGCGTGCCTCACCTGTGGCCGTTTTTGCACGAGCAATGCTTTTAAAATTCACCTGGCAGTGAGTATTCCATGCCCCAGCACTGCTGCATCATTATGTAAAAATGTTATGTTTGTTGCCAGTCCTTCCTCAACCTTGCAGAAGTCTTTCCCCTTCTCGCCCTTTCTAGGCACACCACTCCAGCACATTTTCACCGACTGTGTGCTACACATCCACTGCTTTTCTGCTGTTTCCCACTTTTTTCCCAGCTAAAAAGCAAACCTGCATTAATGAAAATGCTGTGTGGCACACCAACCTCCATGGAGCAGGCAGTGCCGCCATGGAAAGCACTTCTACGGCCAAAAGGGCTAGGGAAGCACTGAAAGCCTAGCCAGTCTCTCTTCCAAAACAGAAGAGAGGGGGCAAAGACACATATGAACCTGTCACACAATGTATCAGCTCCCAAGGGAGAAAGGCGAAACTGGGGTGCTGTGAGCAACCGGCGCAGTTAGTTACCTTTGCTGCCACACGTGGCTGACAGAGCTCCTTTGCTGCTGCTTCCAGAACTCAAAATGAGTCACATCCATTGCTCATTGCACACTTTCCCTGTCTTACTCGGCCTGAGGCTAAGACAGAAGCTTCAAGGACTCACACAAGAAGATGAGGAGGGGCTGTGTGTGCTGCACAAAGTGAGTGCCAACTATCTCTGCCCAGTATGCTGTATATTAATTACCACACTCCAGGGCTCATGCTGTAGCTAGAAGAGGCAAGCATGATCACACATGTTCTCAGAAAGGAGCTCCCATCAGTTTAAGAGCCTCCGCTGGTGTCTCATTGTTGCTGCAAGGTGTGGAGAGCAGAGCACAGGTGGTGCCTTGGATCAGAGCATAAGGCAGTGGTGGCTTTTCCATGGCACATCTGATCAGGTCTGGAGGCACACTAGTTGGGAAACACTGCCATAAGCTCTGCTCTACCTATCTACAGTTCATCATACCTTTTACAGAGTCCTGGTCAAAAACCTTCTCCTTGTTACATTTATATCTAACCACAATAAAAACATGGCTTTCCCACAATAGACTCAAATTAAACACAAGTAAAACAGAATTAATCTACTTATCAACTGTACCCGATTCAGCTCACCGACCGCCACCAATTTTCACTTTTCAGAACCAACCCATCAATATAAAACCTCATGCAAAAAACCTAGGTGTAATAATAGATTCTAAACTGATGATGACTGACCATATATCTGAAATCGTAAAAAAATCCTTCTACAAAATATACATGATAAAAAAACTCAAACCACTCCTTCTTCCAAACGACTTCAGACTGATTACCCAGGCACTAATTCTTTCTTCACTAGACTACTGTAACTCTCTTTATCTTGGTTTACTGCAATCTTCGATACGACCTTTACAGTTGATACAAAATGCAGCCGCTCGAATGTTATATAACACACCCCGGACAGATCACATTACTCCTATTCTACAACATCTGCACTGGCTCCCAATTTCATATCGCATAACGTATAAAATTCTGTCCACAATACACAACCTACTTTACAACACCAATTCCATCTGGTTATGCTCATTATTAAGAATTTACAGACCCACTAGACAACTCCGCTCCCTTGATAAATGTATTCTCGAAATACCTACAGTGAAATCCGTAAGTCTAGCATTAACCCATAAACGAGCATTTTCTGTCGCTGGTCCAATACTGTGGAACACACTCCCAGAACATATCCGTCTGACAGCCAACCGTACAGAATTTAAGAAATTGCTAAAAACACATCTTTTCACTCATGCATACAATTTATATTAAGTTCGTTACATTACACTATGATTGTTAATCTAACTGTCTATTTTATGAATTTTAACATGTTTGTATATGAATCTATAAACTGTTTGTTAATATGTATTACTACTTGTGTATGTGCAAATATGTAAACCGCCTAGACGGATAGACCCCCTACCCATTGTGCGGTATATAAGAATTTAAAATAAAATAAATAAATAAATACTCGGGGGGGGGGGGGGGGGGGGAGGGGTACAGCCATGATTCACACTTCGGGCTTCCTCCAGTGCTCGAGAAAAAGAAAAATTAAGCCCTGGCCAAAATGATATGCACCATTACTTTGGAGAGCCTGGCCTATGACAGCACAGCTCCAGATGGAATTCTGCTCTCTCAAGTGGAACCAGTGCAGCCAGGGCATCAGGCAGCCTAGGAAAACCTTACAGCCCCAGCCCTAGCCCTACCTTCCACATACCCAATAAAAAATGATGCATTTATAATATATGATTTTACATGAAAAAAGTGCATTCATAGTACAGTCTTCTGAAGCAGAAATATTATAAAGTCTACTATATTTACATGCACTGCTGTGGTGCCAACCAGAAAACCCTGCAATAAAAGTAAAAAGATGCATGAAACTCATATTAGTCCTATTGTAACACACACTCAGTGTGGGCTTGGCACACAGAAAGTCATGAGTAAACTAAATTACAATTACAATACAATAAACCTCCCACTCATAGTAACAACCTTACCTAGGAAAAGGCAACACTGCACCTATTACACCAGGCCCGAAAACATCAATACATCTCCTATTAGGAAAAACAGAACAAGCTATGATGCTATAAATCCCAACACAGAAACTACACCCTAATGGAATAGCACATCTCCATCTGACACAGGCAGAACACAGGCAGACCATCATCAAATACAGACTAAAGAGGCCATAAAATATAAATATTTTATTTATTTAAGAACTTTTCTATACCAGCATTCGAATGGACATCATGCCGGTTTACATTTGAAACAGACAGAGTGGAAATTACATTATAACAAAGGTCTAAAGTAACTGGGAGGGGATCAAACAAAGAAAGAGATGGAAAAGGCAGATGAACTATAAACAAGATAAATAAAGATGAACTATAAACAAAATAAAGATGAACTATAAACAAGATAAATAAATAGAACTGAAAACCGCAACAAACCAGATTCTGTATGCAGTGCAATAATGGATAAACAGAAACATCACCGTTCCTCATAAACCATCAAACAAAGTCAAGAAATATATACTATAATAGTAAAACCATACTAAAAGAAACGAACAAATATTTCGTGATAGCTGATGAATAGAACACCCAATAAATAAAAACTCATTGAGGAATTTTTTAAATATTTCCCAAACACCAATAAAATATTTCAAAACAGCAGACACATCAAATCACTAATCAAGATAAAAATATCCGCCACCTGGGATCTTCTGCTTCTAATCACCATAAATTATAAATAGAAATGTGCGGACAAAAACTGAACATGGAAACCGCAACAAGTTAGATAGCTATCTCACTCCACTTTGTTGCCTTTTGGCCACCCTGGGGATTGACTACAGACTATACACCAGCGATATCCAGTTCTTCTTTCCCCTTAAAACCAATTGGGATCAATCTGTAAAATCTGCATCAATCTGCCTTTCTGCAATTCTACAATGTCCGTGTTCCAATAAACTCTCACTTAAGCTTAATAAAACCAAATTTTTTGTTCTTACTAGGTTCCCAGTCACTGCTTTACTTTCTCATATTGAGAGTAGCAACTGTCAGTTACCAATCTCAAACTCGGTATGCAGTCTCGGCGTCATCATCGACTCTTCTGTCTCTGTGTAGCCACATATTGCCTCATTTTCACATGCTCACTTTTGTTTACGCTACGTCTCCTCAAACATCTCAACCCTTACTAGAGCCATTTGATTTTTGCACTGTTTTACAATCATTTCTCTTCTCTAGCTTAGATTATTGCAGCTCTCATTTCACCGGCCTACCTGTTCATACCATTCGACTATTTCAGATGCTTCAAAATGCCGCAGCCCGACTCTTATCAAATATACCAGTTTGCAAACACATCACTCCAAGTCTCCAATCTCTGCATTAAGAACAAAAGAAGTTTCAATACTGGATCAAACCAAGGGTCCATCAAGCCCAGCATCCTGTTTCCAACAGTGGCTAATCAGGTCCAGTGCCACCGGGTGTGCAAACCGTGCAATTGCACAGGGCGGCACACCCGGTGGGGCAGTGTCGGGAGCAGGGAGAGGCCCATGAGGCTGCCGGTGGACCCCATCTCACAGTTGGCCCAGAATAGGAAGAGGCCCGTGAGGCCGCCAGTGGACCCCATCCCACTGGCAGCCAAAGAAAGAAGGAGCCCATTCTCCTACTCCTTCTCGGTGCCAGCGTTCACTGTCCAAAACACGTGCAGCTAGCATGCTTTCTTTGCTGATCTCATGATGCATGAGATCAGCATAGAGAAAGTGCTAGGCTCACGTGGTTTGATTAGCGCACAGGCCGGCACACGAGGAGCAGCAGAATGGCTTCTGGTCGTATATGCTTCTGTGTGTGTGTGTATATGAATGAATGAATGAATGAGGGCCTTATTGGTGTGTGAGAGTGTGGTGTGTATGGATGTAATATTTATTTATTTAGATTTTTTTATATTCTGCTTTTCACACTTTTCATCAGCACTTCAAAGCAGATTACATTCAGGTACTGTAGGTACTGGGGTGTGGTATGTATGAATGAAAGTGTTGTTGGGGTGTGGGGATGTGGTGTGTGTGAATGAGAGTCTGACTTGGGGGTGTGGTGTGTGTGAATGGGAGCCTGTCTGGAGGGTTATGTGTATGTGAATAGGAACCTGTCTGAGGTGTGTGTGTGTGTGAATAGGAACCTATCCGGGGTTTGTGTGTGTGTGTGTGCATTTTTGGGTGCATGAGAAGCTAACTGGGATGTAAGGGGGAGGGGGGGAGGAATCTATCTGGAGTGTGTGTTTGTGAATGGGAACCTGTCTGGGGTGTGTGAGTGTGTGTATAGGAACCTCTCTGGGGGGGGGGAACCAGGTGTGAACAAAACTACGCTGGATTTTATAAGATACGCGCGTAGCCGCGCGTATCTTATAAAATCTGGGGTTGGCGCGCGCAAGGGGGTGCACATTTGTGCAACCTGCGCGCGCTGAGCTCAGCGCGCGCTGCCTGTTCCCTCCGAGGCCGCTCCGATTTCGGAGCGGCCTCGGAGGGAACTTTCCTTCGCCCTCCCCCCACCTTCCCCCCACCTTCCCCTCATTAACCCCCCCCGGCCCTATCTAAACCCCCCCTTACCTTTGTTGCACGATTTACGCCTGGTAAAAGCAGATGTAAATCTGCGTGCGCCAGCGGGCTGCTGGCGCGCCATCACCTGACCTGGGGACTGGTCCGGAGGCCTCGACCACGCCCCCGGGCCGGAACCCCCCCACCAGGCCCGCCCCCGAAATGCCGCGTCACGCCCCCAAAATGCCGCGTCACTTTCGGAATGCCCCCGACACGCCCTAACACGCCCCGACATGCCCCTTTTAAGAAGCCCCGGGACCTACACGCGTCCCGGGGCTCTGCGTGCACCAGCGGCCTATGCAAAATAGGCGCGCCAGTGCGCGAGGGCCCTGCGAGCGTAAATCCGGGCGGATTTAAAATCCGGCCCTAAGTGTTCTTGTCTTCCTGGCCATAAGCGTCATAAAAAATGGCGTGGCACTTAACAAAATCAGCGCGTAGCTAACAGCGCTCATCACATGTACATTCCATGTAGATGAGGCTATTAGCTATTACCCATTTATGTAAAAAATAAATGTGCGCCGTAGGTGCACATTTTTACTCTGAAAATGAACACTAGCCCCGGAGCTGATGTTAAGTCTTGAGGAGCCCCTAAAGTTAACAGAAAAGCAGAAAATACTGCTTTTCTGTAGTTCCTCTGACTTAATATACTGCGATATTAAGTCGGAGGAACCGAAAAATGGAGTAAGGTAAAAAAAAATTTTTTTTTAATGTCTTGCCTATGGTCAGGTTAGGAAAACTAATGCTTAATTAATGTGCGTCCATTTTCCTAATCTGTGGCCGCGCACAGGCACGGTTAGGGCACTCGTAAAATTGATTGTCCGTTTTCCTAACCTGTGCACAGCCACTTCTGGGCGCCCGATGCCAGGAAGGCGCTATGGACATACAATTTCCCCTAGTGCCTCCTTTTTAACACAGTGGCTCATTTGCCTCCTGCACTGCGTGCACGGGAGAGATGGATGGATGGATATTGCATCGGCCTGAGTTTGCGTAAACTTACATGCATACAGACTACAAATGCATCATTTTACCTGCATATCAGGTAGGTAATTTTATTTAAAAAACTATTTTTGTAAGTAAAGCAAGGGGGCACTCCATGAAGTTAGCATGTGGCACATTTAAAACTAATTGGAGAAAGTTATTTTTCACTCAATGCACAATTAAACTCTGGAATTTGTTGCCAGAAGATGTGGTTAGTGCAGTTAGTGTAGCTGTGTTTAAAAAAGGATTGGATAAGTTCTTGGAGGAGACGTCCATTACCTGCTATTAATTGACTTATAAAATAGCCACTGCAATTAATTGCATCAGTAGCATGGGATCTTCTTAGTGTTTGGGTACTTGCCAGGTTCTTATGGCCTGGTTTGGCCTCTGTTGGAAACAGGATGCTGGGCTTGATGGACCCTTGGTCTGACCCAGTATGGCAACTTCTTATGTTCTTACCCACTAAAAACATGCTTTTGAAAATTATCCTCCCTATGACCAAGAGGTAAAAGGGGTGCTTAGATAGGCTAAGGCTGCAGCAGAAAAAAAAGTGAATTCTTTCCTTCAGCCTCCACTACAGAGGATGTAAGGGAGATACCCACACCAGAACCGTTCTATACGATTCAGAAAAAACTGACAGTCGAAGTGGACCTTATGTCCGCGGAGACACTATAATATGGACTAAGGCCCACTCGTGGAGCGCGAGGGGGGGGGGGAGGGGTGATTTGGAAATAGGGGGGAAGGGTGAGGGAAGGAGTTAGCGATCGCGGGTAGATAGCATAGAAGGCCGATCAAGGGGGGGGGACACAGAGTGCAGGGGGGGGGGGGGGCAGCGTAGGTCTGGAGGGGACGTGTGGCAGCTTCTGATTGGATGGGAGTGAGTTAGTTGTATTTGATAGGAGGAAACTATTTTGAATTACGGAGGGAGTTACGCCGTTCACAGCAGTTGTGGTTCGGCGGCGGGACAAGCGGGACAATTTGGCTTTTGAATTCAGTTGATTTGAGTGTTTGGAGTTCGCGAATTTACCTCGAGACGGGTAGGAGTCGATTCCGTGGAGTCAGAGGAATGGCAAGATCGGGAGAGCAGGCTGAGAGGGAGCGCGGCAGTGAAATGGCAGCGGCGTTTGATTCGGAGGAGGCAGCCTGGGTGCCAGGCGATGGCGAGGAGTCGGCGTTCGAGTGGGAGGACGGTTGCGACTGGGTGAGCGGAGCGCCCGATGGAGACAGGGGCGGGCTTGACAGCGAGGAGGCGGGAAGTGCCGGGGGGGTGGTTTTAGGAGGAGGCGGGAGCACCGTCGACTTCCAGACTAGCGGGGGTTCGGGGGATTTAGTTCGGGCGGAACGGGGGCGGTCCGTGCGCATTATCCGGCCTCGGGGCATTGGGAGGGGGGGCCCGAGGAGAGGCGCGGTGAGCCTTGAAGGAACACGAGGGCCGCTTTCGGAGGCGCGTTGGGGGGGTTGTGCCTATCGGGGCTGGCGATGCTAGCCGGTCAGCGTCCTTTTTGATAGAAAGCGGAGCAGGGAGCGAGGCTGAGAGGGCGCATGAGGGAGGAGATACTAGGAGGCTGGCAGTCCGGCAGGGTTCTCTGTTCAGCAGAATGGCTGCACGTGGGAGGCAAGATAGAGGTGTGCCAGAGATGGAGGGGGAGGGAAGCGGTTCGAGGGGCCCTAGAGGGGTCGGTGGGGTCATTAGGGGGCGAGGTTCAATTCGGAGGGGGGGTGTCCTGGAGCTGCAGCGGCTCCCTTCTCGGGAGGATGTTCGCTTGGGCGATTTGGGAGGGAAGGCAGTTACTAGGGGTATGGTGGTGAGAGGAAGTCTAGGGAGGGGTAGGACGGTTAAGGAGGGTTTCAGGTCCCTCCATAGGGGTGGAAGGCAGGGTGTTTCCCTTAGTTCCCGCACGGGTGATGCGTCGAGGTTGGGTGGGGGGAGCGGTGTGAGGGTTCACAGGGGGGAGGAATTTCCGCTTACGAATCGTTGGGGGTCGGAGGGGCTGGGTTTGGCTGGAGTTCGGTGTGCGGTGTCTGGTGCCGGGCTTTTTTCCCCTTCTGCTGCGATGTCTTCGCAGGTGGAGCCGGTGGAGGTCGACGAAGCTAGGCCAGGTCCTTCATGCCAGGAGGCATGGCGGAGCGTGGTACCGAGGGAAGTTCCGTCTGGACAGCGAGAGAGGAGAATGATGGCAGACAGGATGGTGGGGGAGACTGACCCGGATGGTGAGTGGGTAATTTTTCCTAGGAAAGATGGGAGAGATGTTCTGGAGCCCAGGAGTTCCGGATTTAATGGGGTTGGAAGGGTGCAAGGGACGAGTACGGAGCAATTAGTGGAGGTGCAGAGGAAGAAAGAGGAGAAAAAAGGTAGCAGGGAGAAAGGGGAATTCTCTAGGGCAGGAAAGGCTAGGAGGAAGCGGAAGAGGGCGCGCTCTAGCTCTTCTGATTCATCCTCTTCTTCCTCCTCTTCTTCTTCATCGTCCTCTAGCTCATCTGAGGAAAGGGTGTCGAAAACAGGTGAGATGGTGGGAGGTGCTACCGTTCGGGGCGCCCCGGCATTGGTGGTGTTAACAGAACTGTGGGAGGAGGTGCCAAAATCCATTCGCAAGCGTATTTGGCGGCGGCAATTCATTGATATTTTTCAGTTGTTGGAGGGTAGGAGGGGGAGGCGTAAGGAAAAGAAGAAGAAGAGTAAGAGTGACCGCTTTCCGGGGGCGCAACAAAAAGTTGCAAGAAATGTTCATAATTGGATGAGAGCATTCCTACGATTAGCTAGCGTAGTGAGTAAAAAGGATCCATCCCAGCACGGATCTCTGTTAGCTTATGCAGATTCCATCTTGGCAGCTAGCAAAACTTATGATGGTTGGTCATGGTTGAACTATGACGAGAGATTCCGTGACAGGATGGAGGAGAATAAATTTATTTCATGGGGCACGCAAGATGTAGGCCTATGGTTAACCCAGATGGCCTCCAAGGCGTCGGGTGGGGGGTCAGGGCAGGGTTTGGTCTCAGGGGCAAATGGGGGTCGGTCCTTTCGGAAAGATTTCTCAAGTGGAGGGACAGGGAAAGGAGGGGCAGTGCGTAGTGACATCTGTTGGCGATTTAATCGCTCCACTTGCAACTTTCCCGATTGCAAGTTCAGGCACGCCTGTTCCAACTGTGGAGCAGCCCACCCGGCCTTGCGATGCCTCAAACGGCAAGGCGAAGGTTCCACTGCGACCCAGTTGGTTAAAGGTGGGAGCAAACCAGGGATGTGACTTGGCATTGACGCCGGTTAGAATTGCAGCGATGTCGCCTTGGCTAAGATTGTATCCAAACCACGCGGCGGCTGAACTGCTTATTCAAGGCTTTACCGGTGGTTTTCGCATTCCTTTTGTGGGTGGGGGGGAAGTCGGGGGGGGGGAGCAATTGTCCGTCTGTACGGAGGTTGATGGGAGTAGTTCAGAAAAAATTGGGGGAGGAGCTCGTCTTAGGTAGGATCGCGGGTCCATTCCCAGAGGCTCCGTTTCCAAATTTGGTGTTATCACCATTGGCGGTGATTCCCAAGAGAGAGACAGGAAAATTTCGGCTGATACATAATTTGTCTTTCCCTGAGGGTAAGTCAGTGAACGACGGGATTCCTAGGGAGCTATGTACGGTGCGTTATGCCTCTTTCGATTCGGCAGTTCGGGTAGTGAGAAGTTGTGGTCCAAATGCTTTGATGGCAAAAGCGGATATAGAGTCGGCTTTTCGTTTGTTGCCTATACATCCCGATAGTTTTCATTTGCTGGGATTTCGATTTCAGCAGGGATATTATTTTGATAAGTGCTTGCCTATGGGTTGTTCTATAGCTTGTGCTTATTTCGAAGCATTTAGTTCCTTCGTGCACTGGGTGGTTCAGATAAGAGCTAGGTCGAATAAGCTGGTGCATTATTTGGATGATTTCCTGTGTGTGGGTGGGGCCGACTCGGAGGAGTGTGATCACGTGTTGGGCATTTTCCAAGAAGTTGCGCGGGAATTCGGTATTCCTCTGTCAGAGGGCAAGACGGAAGGACCCTGCACGAAACTGACGTTCCTAGGAATTGAGTTAGACTCAGTGGAAATGGTTTCACGTCTGCCAGTAGTTAAAGTCGAGCGTCTACGAAGCTTGGTGCGGGACGCAGTGGGTAGGCATAAATTGACCTTGCAGGAATTGCAGTCGTTAGTGGGCAGCCTTAATTTCGCTTGCAGGGTAATTCCGATGGGTCGGGTATTCCTAAGGAGATTGTCGCACGCCATGTCAGGCGTTAGGAAGCGTCATCATCGGATCCGGGTTTCCAAGGGAATGCGGGATGATTTGCAAATTTGGGATAACTTTTTAGTTGATTTCAATGGTGTGGAATTTTGGCAATCTGATCCGTCGTCTAATCATGATCTGGAGTTGTTTACCGACGCGGCAGGGGCTACAGGTTTTGGTGCCTATTTCCAAGGGTCCTGGTGCGCGGCAGGATGGCCGGGTGCTTGGGTTGAAGCTGGGGTTACAAGAAATATCACATTCTTGGAGTTGTTCCCCATTGTGGTAGCGGTGCATGTTTGGGGTGCGAGGTTAGGGGGAAAGAGAGTTGTCTTTTGGTGTGACAATATGGGGGTCGTTGAGGTCATCAATAAAAGATCAGCAAAATGCATTCGAGTATCGGAGCTGTTGCGTGCTTTGATCTTATGTTGTATGTCCTTGAATGTTACCATATGGGCCAGGCACGTGCCGGGTGTTTCTAACAGCGTGGCCGACTCTCTTTCTCGTTTCAAGTGGGAGACATTTCGAGAATTAGCGCCGGAGGCGGAACCCTGGGGAACGCCTGTGCCATCTTCCCTCTGGAAATTTGGTGCCCTGAAGCCTGGAGTATGCTGCGAGCTTCATTAGCAACGTCGACATGGACAGGTTACGTGAACGGAGCTCGAAGAGTGACTGCATTTTTGTCGTCTTTGGGTTGGCGTGGTGGTCCCATTTCTGACGTTGCTTTGGTGCGTTTTATCGAACAAGCTAGGTTACATGGTTATGCGAGATCGTCGGTGAGCCATCAATTGGCGGGATTCTCCTTCTTTATGCGTGTTCATGGCTGGGGCTTCCCGTCTGGGCATTTTATAGTGCGCAGGTTGTTAGCCAGTTGGCATCGAGAAGTGGGGCAACGATCGGATAATCGTTTGCCCATCACGCACGATATTTTGCTTCGATTATGGGGAGTCTTAGGATCGGTGTGCTCGTCCAATTACGAAATACTGCTATTTCGTTTGGCTTTTGTTTTCGCTTTTTTCGGTGCCTTCAGGATAAGTGAATTAGTGGCGCGAGCGGCCAGTAGTAAGGATTGCCAGGGACTGTTGGCAAGGGATGTCCTTGTGACAAATCGTTCAGTGGTGCTTGGTATACCACGTTCTAAGACGGACCAGCAAGGACGTGGATCGTCGGTAGTGCTGACTGCAGTGCCAGGATTGGATACCTGCCCGATGGCAAATGCGATCAATTACTGTCTGTCGCGGCCTGGGAGGGCTTCTCCATTCCTGGTACACGAGAATCTAAGTCCGCTGACCAGGTACCAATTTAAAGTGGTACTTCGTCGGGCGCTGGTCCAGATAGGACTGGATGGGAGGCGGTTCGGGACACACTCTTTTCGAATAGGGGCGGCAACCTCTGCAGCTGGGGCGGGATTGTCCAGTGGAGTGATTCAGAGGATCGGACGGTGGAGGTCCAGTGCATACAAAAGTTATATCCGCCCGGATGGGGGGGTGTCAAAGGAAAGCGACTAATTTTTGTTTCTTTTAGGTGCAGTGCCTGCTGATATGTCGGTGTGGATCATCGGACACTCATATATTCATTGGGCACATAAGCATGCGCAGGGTCGACCTTATGGTCCCCATCTGGATCTGCAGAACAGAGGGGTGCGAGTGCTTTGGATGGGGCGGAGAGGCATGCGATGGGACGAGTTGGTTCCGTATGTGAAGAAGGAATGCACACGTCTCAGTCCACCTCGTGTTGTGGTGATTCATCTAGGGGGAAATGACTGGGGACGGATGGCTGGTAGGCAATTCATCAGCATTGTCCGGAAGGACTTGATGACTGTTTCAATCCTATTGCCTACCACCATCCTGTGTTGGTCGGACATAATCGCCAGACCTGCTGAATGGGAAAATGTAATGTGGAAACGAAGCAGGTCCAAAGCGAACCAGCAAATAGGTTCCTGGTTGGCTCGCTTGGGGGGGCGGCATATCCGCCATGAATGGTCCTGGGGTAAGGGTACGGGGCTATTTGGCTCCGATGGAGTTCACTTGTCTTTCCTGGGTACCGACCTGTTCTTAAATTCCATTCAGGAGGTGCTGGAGGTATTATTTCCGAAATTAGACAGGGCCGCATCTTTGGGGGGTCACAGGACATAGGATGCCTGTGTCTATGGCGCTTGGTCCGAGCCAGCAGAGTTAAAGCTATGGTTGATGTTACAGGGATTTCAACAATATGCAGGTGATGGGTGACAACTGGGCTGTTGTCAGGGGGTGGTCCCTTGCTGGAAGGAGGCGGGGACCACTGAGGCCAGACCCCTGGCAGGCGGAGGCGGGGGTCCACTCAAGTTGGCTCCTTGCCGGAGGGCAACGGGAGCAGGAACTTGGAGTGAGTGCCAATTATTCGAGCCGAGTGGCTGGAGAAGGCTATCCTGCCGGAAGTGGCGGATAGACCGGGGGGAGGAAATGCTGAGATGAAATGCTGAGATCCCATAACAATAATTGTTGTTTGTTTTAGGGCTCGGACCCTTTGTGAATAAAGCTGCAGCCTTTGTTTTTCCCAACAAATTGTCTTGGAGTTATTTTCTATGTTCAGGGTGGTTGCGAGTGAGTGTGGTCCTGTATGTACATATTATGAAGCAAATCACTGTGAATCTGACAGCAGTGCCAGAGCAAACTAAAGAGTAACAAATCACCAGGACCTGATTATATTTACCCCCGAGTCCTGAAGGACCTTAAATATGAAACCGCAGACCTGCTGCTGCTGGTAATGTGTAACATATCCGTCCAAAATGACACTTTATCTGAGGACTGGAGGATAGCCAACATAACACCAATGTTTAAAGTCTCCAGGGATGATTCAAGAAACAACAAACCAGTGAGCTTGACGGACTGGGTAAACTGGTGGAACAAAATTACCGGTCATGTGCATAAACATTGTTTAATGGGGGAAGAACTAGCGTGGATTTAGCAAAAGGAAGCAAGTAGGGGGTGTACACTGAACATATTTTTATTTCATTTTCTTCATTTCTTTCTTCCAGTTTATTTTTTTGTTTCATTTTTTTAAATTCACTTTTGCCTATTTAAAATGAAGCACCTGGTCCCCCTCCCCTTCCCTTCTGCTGCCACCGCCGCCTCTACCAAAGTCCCCCCCCCCCCCCCGAACCAACCACTTACCCCCATCTGCAAGGTCTCTAAGGGGGCAGGAGTATTGCCCTGTCCCTCCTGCTCTGCCGGGCCTCCGTTTCAAAACGGCACCGGCAGATCCTGAGGCAGGTGCAATGGAAAAGTCTTGCGTGTTTAACTTCATGCTCCTGCCCAGCCCCCCACCCCCAGGAACACCCGTGCTCGCCCCGGCTAAAAACTTGCACATGCGTAGAACATGCAATTCAATTTGCCTGTTTCTAATTGACCTTGCCATGCCTCGCCTTGGGTGAATCCCTTCAGAAAAGCGGCTTAATAATTCATGATAGATAATTCAATACACCCCTGAGTCTAACCCCCACGCGTCAAGTGAGCAATTTTGCACAAGGCCATTTCCACAGGTAAAGAATCGTTTTATTTGCAGAAATGTTCTTCTTTTATGCACTGGAATCGCACTCGATGGAAACTCAAGCCGCAGGTTCTGCGGTAAAAGAACCCGTGAGGTCCCTCCCCCCCCTCACGCCTGCTTTTCGCTGTAGTAGAAGAGGCGGTGGGGGCGGAGTCAGGACGGTGCTGGGATTTATGTGCACGGCTTTGCCATGGTTAAATCTCCCTCTGTGGCAGCAGGCGTACCGGAAACACCCACAAATTTTCAAAGTCATCTTGTGCACATTAGTCTGCTTTGAAAATCTGGACTGAGGTCTGCGGGTAGAAAGCACTCACGGACTTTAACCCGTGTGCAGGGCTGTTGTAAAAAGTGCCCTCATGATGTTTTTTTTTTGTTTGTAAAATATGTTAAAGAGAACATTTAAAAAAAAAAAAAAAAAGGAGCATGGCTCCCAGCAGTGGGGGCTGGTATGGTTTTTACCAGGAAGTGTTGCCATTTCGGTGCATGAACTCTGGAGCTTGAGAAGAAGGCAGCACCCCAGAGAAGCAGACACAGGACCCTGCGCCCTGCCGCTGAACCTCTGCCTTGAAAGCCCGAGACGTTTACACAACTGGCTCAGTGTCCAGTACATTCCTTGGAATCTCTTCTGGTGTCTAGAGCCTATATTCAGCACAGCTTCCTAGTCAGCTCTGGGAAGAGAAGATTCATGTTCCCTGCAGCTGAAGTGTGTTGGGTGCCAGGCAGGCTGGCAAACAGACAAGCAGCACTCAAAATGGCAATGGAGGCGGGGGGGGGGGGGGGCCTCATTTCTTGTAGGTCGCTATCAGGAACCGGTACTCACTCCTCAAGGGCCCATGTTCCCTGACTCGCTGCCTGAACTTATCTCTTCTGCTTGGAAGAAACCGCTGCCTACATCATCAGTGAGTTACCAACTTTATTTCTTCAGAGCTGTTCCCTGGAACCAGGTACTCCCTCCTCGAGGGCCTGCCTCTATTCCAGCTTCTGTGTCACCTTCCAGGAGAAACCACTGTGTGAGTAACTTTACCAACGAGGCTCTATACCAGAACTCTGTGTATGCTCCACAGCCATAGAGGGAATCGCTGTTCCAGTATCCTGAGGAACCCTAAGCCCAGCCGGGCTTCATCTCTACTCACTACTGCCACCTCTGGTGGCTTATCAACTCTGTCTAATAAAAGATATAACTCGGTGTTGTGTGTCCCAAAGCTGAGCCTGACCTGTGGCCCCTCACGGGATTTCCACCGTGGGCGTGGTCAGCTGCCACAGTGTCCAAGGGTCCACCCAAAACCTTACAAACAATAATAACTTGCTTCCCCGCTCCTCGGGGTCGTGCCTACGTATCTTATCGGGACTGCCTACATTCCCTACTCCTTGGAGGGTGCAACATCATCACCATAGGCTCAGTTCAGGCTGCCCCATCCTGTGGGTTGGCCTATGGTGTTACATCATCATCCTATGCTGTGCAGCTCCTCCCCTCGGGGTTGCTCTCCGGACTACCTCCTGATCAGCCAAGTCTCACGCCCCCCTGCTCTGCAGTCTGTCAGGCACTCCTCTTCTCGGGGTCCCTGCCCAGGTATTACCTCCAGCCTACCCTACACGGGGGGGGGGGGGGGGGGGGTGCTCTCTTGGTGTCGCGGGACTTCTCCATTGTCTTACCCAGAGTTCTTCGCTATCTCTGACTTCACCTTCCGATGGTGCAGACCTGTGGGGGTCCTCCCCACAGTTAGTAACAACTTGCACCTCGGGGCAAGGGCCCACATACCCAGAAATCATAACACTCTCTCACCAGTCACTGTCACCTCCTCCAGACCAGTCTCTTTCTCTTTCACCAGTCAGTAATCCCCTCTCCCCCAGACTAATCTCTCTTGCTCTCTCAACAGTCACTGTCACCCCTCTCCAGACTCTCTCTCTCTTCAGTCAGTATCACCCCTCCTCCAGACCAGTTTTTCTCACCACTGTAAACCCTCCCCCAGACCAGTCTCTCTCACCAGTCACTGTCTCCTCTTCCATTCCCAGACCAGTCTTTCTAACTCACCATTCACTGTCACCTCCTCCCTAGAGCAATCTCTCTCTCACTAGTTACTGTCACCTCTCCCCAGATCAGTCTCTCTAACTCGCCAGTCACTGTCACCCCTTCTCCCATACCAGTCTTTCTCACCAGTCTCTGTCACCCCTCCCATACATCTCTCTCACCAGTTCCTGTCACCCCTTCCTCAGACCAATCTCTAACTCACCAATTACTGTCACCCCTCCCCCATGTGTCTCTCTCACACCTGTCACTGTTACCTCCTCCTTCCAGACCAGTCTCTCTCTCACCAATCATTCATCCCTTCTCGCCCAGACCAGTCTGTCACAATCACTGTCACACCCTCCCCCAAGACTTTCTCTCTTCAGTCACTGTCACCGCACCGCCTCCCCAGATCAGTCTTTCTCTCTCTCTTCAGTTACTATTACCCCTCCCCCCAGACCAAACTCTCTCTTTCTCTTCAGTCACTGTTACCTCCCCCCCCCCCCCCCCCAGACCAGAGTCTCTCTCTCTCTCTCCAGGATGGGCAAGAGCCATTGCATTTGGCCTGGAGGAGCTTGTCAGCACAGCGCTGCTACTAAAGATTGAGCCTTCCCTCTCACTTCAAGACCAGTGTCTCTCTCTCTCTCCAGGTGCAGGGAGGAGAAACTGCATATTCAGGAGGTTCCAGTGGAAGTATCACTGCAGGCAGCGCTGCTACTGAAGTGTGGGGCCTGCAGAATGCCTACTCAATGCCTTCCACAGGTCTCCTGCTCTGCTCCCTAATCCTGCCCCAACCGCTGCCACCGCCCTGCCCTGCCCCAGTCTCCATAGTGTGCGTGCGCGAACACTGCCAGCCTACCACTGACTTCAAATCGGCTCTGCCGTTGGCAGCTGCCTTGTTCCATTGCGGACCTTGCCTTCACTACAGTCCTGGACCCTCGGCACACTCCGCCTTTCTTATTACACCTCAGTGAGTTCCTATTTGGCCGCCTCTCTTCCTGCAGGCCACGGAGTGGCGAAGCAGCAGAGGTGGACAGGGAACACAACCGAGGCTCGGCTTTTGCTCGCCTCCGTCCGTTTTTTAAATTTTAGTTATTTGTATTTTTTGATGACACTGATCCGCGGAGGCAGGCGGGGCAGGCAAGCAGGCATCAGCGTCACAGCGGGAACTAAACAGGCCACCAAACAAAAGTCAGCTCTGCACAGGACGTGCTATCACCGGCTGGAACCTTGCTCTTCCAAGTACCAGCTCACGAGGGAGGAGGCAGCAGGAAACGGAAAGCCTGCATGGTGCACTGGGATGACCTTAGGTCACTGCATCTTTTCAATTTTTTTTCAGGTGTTTTGCAATTTGCAGACACGAGGGCAATGTGTGAGGCAGTGAGGCAGGCGCTGCAGGGGCGTTTTGACGGGGGGGGGGGGGGAATTTTTGCCACCTCAAAATTCAGCCGCCTCACCCTGCCTCATTATAGAACCGCCCCTGTTACCTGGCTAACTAGCGGTAACCCGCGCCAGATAACTGGATAAGTAACGGTTTATTCGGATAAATGACAGCGGCTCGCTGCTGCCAGACAGCTGCCGCTCTTTACCCTGATAAAGCCCTAACGATCCGAAAATTAACCCCTTTCAGGACGAGAAAACACAATACAATAGGCTCACTGACGGATATATTTGGGGTGGACCGGAAAAGGGCCTGCACAAAAGCAAGAGCCACGGGCTCCTGAAAGGTCAGGCACCTGGAGAAGAAGGGAAAGCAGCAGGAATATCGGGATGTCAGTCCCTCCCCCCTCTTTTCTGGGGGGAGGCATCTCGGTATTCCTGCTCATTTTTAAGCTCCCGATGCATTTGCATAACATTAGCTTACTACATCAGGAGTTTAGAAAGTTTCAATCTGAGCGTTAAAAATGTGCGTTGAAAACCATGTCCAGATTATTGCATCAACTGTGTGTGTTTAATTTATAATCCTCGCATGGAAATTCCATGCAAACGAAGGCATTATCTTGTGCCCCCACCCCCCAATGCAGAGAGGTGCACTGCTTTCTTGGAGGAGAAGTTCATTACCTGCTATTAATTAAGTTCACTTAGAGAATAGCCACTGCCATTAGCAACGGTAACATGGAATAGACTTAGTTTTTGGGTACTTGCCAGGTTCTTATGGCCTGGATTGGCCACTGTTGGAAACAGGATGCTGGGCTTGATGGACCCTTGGTCTGACCCAGTATGGCATGTTCTTATGTTCTTAACATTTTCTTAGCGTCCAATGGATTAAAGTTTCCTGCACCAATTAAGCCACCTTTTAAAATGTTGATTGTAGTGGTTTTCTTCCTTTAGTTTTTTTTGGTTTTTGTTTTTTTTTAATATCAAATGATTGTAATTCTACTTCAAAATACTAATCTATAAAAATACCCTGCCAGTGTCGCCTGCTTCATTTGCGCAGACATGATGTCAACATTAATGGCTTTCTTCGGTGCCAAAGGCTGCTACATTGCTGAGGTTTTACAGTGTCCGTCTGATGAAGTTAACTTTTGCAGAATGGCCTCTCGCGCGACCTTTCAGTCAGGGTTCAGTAAGAAGCCGAGCCATTAACATATCATCACTTTCATTATGTCCCTTTAAATTGGTTGCCTGCAGAAAGGGATGAAGGGCTATTAACGGGAGCAAAGCGGATCTCTAGGGCTTGGCAACAAGCATTTTTCAAATGTAGGTCTTTCTCAGAAGTTTCTTCAGTTCATTTGAGGGAAACTACACTCACCATTTGAAAATGATTCTTATCAGCCATAAAGACTGATTTCTAAATCAGCTGCTTGCTGTTTGGGCACCCCTGCGTTAAAATATGTTTGGCCTGTGCAGAGCATACATTTGAACTTCCCTTGCATTAGCATAACATTTGCTTACTGTCTCAGGGGTTTAAAAAAAAAAAGCCTGCACATTAAGAAACTGTGTGCGGAAATTCAGGCACACTTTTAACATTCAGGTTTCTGCAAGGGATTGTAAGTTTGTTATCCCTCCCCTGGCTCTATCCACTTCTGAGGTTCCTTAATTTAGGTGTCTTGTTTAAAGATCCTAAATTTCAGTGCTAAAGCCCATGAAATGTTTAAATTCCAAACTTTGGGGCCGATGCAATATCAAGCACGGAAAATCGTGTGTCCAAACTGGGCGCCTGATGCAATACACAAATGAGCTGCCATGCTAAAAAGGAAGGCGCTAGGGATAAATTGTGCGTCCCTAGTGCATCCATGGCATAGAGTACCCAGGAGACGTGGCTGTGTGTGGGTTAGGAAAACGGACGCTCAATTTACGAGCATCCATTTTTTCCCACGGCAGCTATTTGACCAGTACCATACACGTGCACAATATACATGGCCCGGAGCATGTGTACTGTGCTCCCCAAAATTCGTTTTTTACATCAAGACTTGGCTGTGGTTCTTCCTACTTAATATCACGATGATATTAAGTAGGAAGAACCACAGAAAAGCCGGGGTTTTTTTTGTTTTTAAGTTGAGCCCTTGACTTGCGGGAAGACTTTATGCTTGCACCAGGGCAGGCATAAAAAGTTTACGAGTTAAAAAGTGCACCTTGGGCACATGGAGATTTTTTGCGTTGTGGGGTAATAATTTTTTGCATTGTGGGGTAACAGCTGGCCCTTTGCATTGGAATGCTCTCCCGCCAGACCTCTGGCAAGAAAGATCTTTGACCACTTTTAAAAAAAGACTCAAAACCTGGCTATTTGCTCAAGCTTTTCAGTAAATTCATAGGATCCATCTGCCTTTCCCATTATAACAGGAATACCTTCTCAGTCAAGCTTTCCAATCTTCCAACCAGACTTTACCTCGCAGACAGGTCTTGTTTCTGTCAAGTTTTTCAGTCACGTTTTTCCATCAAGTTTTTCAGTCAAGTTTTCAGTCAAGTTTCCCGAACTCTAAACCAGACCCTACCTCGTAGACAGGTCCTGCTTCTCACTGTTTCCTCAGTCCATTCGCTCCTGGTCACTGAGGAGTAGTTTCCCTCATGACTTTTAGTATCTTTTCTAGTTTTTGCCTGCTATATATCAGGAAGACCATAGTATTTATATGTTATATTTGATCCCAGTTCCTGTAACCTTGTTTGATGTAAGGCTCTCGTTTTATGCTTCCCTTGTTTTGCTGTAAACTGATATGATATGTACTGTTTGCACATGAATGTCGGTATATAAAAGTTCAAAATAAATAAAATAAATAAATAGCTAATAGCCTCATCTACATGGCATTGACATGTGACGAGTGCTAATAGCTATGCCTTTGTTTGGACACAGGCTTTGGACATGCTGACCCTCTTATTGCATCATGGATTATGGATGCGCGTCCAAAACACTTGTCCAACTGCTTGTTACCTGTGCACTAGGCTGGGCACACTTTATTGCCGGTCTCGTCTGAATACAAACCCCTAAATGAATGTCGTTCTCTCGCCAGTCATTGCCCTGCACTTGCTCAGTTCTAGCATTTCTTTGTACTGAGGATTGCTATTTTAGGATTAGGTCTAGAATTAAATTCCAGAGACACAATAGGTCAAGGCTCTTCTACCCTTCATTCTAGATTCCCCTGGAAGATTAAAGTTTGAAGAATAAAGTCATTGTGCACAAAGGTGAAATGTAATAAGCTCCAGCACAGAGCTGGTGCCGCACAGGCCGCAGCAGTGCGAGTTTCCCCTTACATATCTGATTTTGTTTAACTTCTTTAAATAATTTCATATAAGTAATATCTGTATGTATCTACTTTGCATTTTTGTTTTAAATATAGAAATTCCTCGCGTACGCATTGTCTGATGGGAAAGCAAGATGGCTGCTGGAGGAGGTAAGGCTGACATTTTGTTAAAAGACATGGAATTGGAAGGAAGGGCAATGTTTGTAGAAGCCACAGGCATAAAAAAACGGGCAGCACTGAAAACACACAGGTCAATACAGTAAAGTGCGGCCGCGGTTACCCTGCTTCTAACCCGCCTTCTACTCACAATTTGGCCGCGTTAGTCCAACCCGCGATTCACTATCCCCTTTAACCCATTCTTACCGCCTCTTTAAATCAACGGGAAACCCCTTCCGCCCGCGGCATGTATATGAGATGTAAACGATCGGATTAGCTATTCCCTCCCATACAGTCACGTGCGCCCCGATTATTGCTTTTTAAACCTGCAGTTTTGCTGCGCGTTTAACCTGCTAACTTACCACCTACCCTTACCCCTGCGTTGGAGGCAGGGGTAAGGGTCACGCACGCCCGTTCGTGCGCTTTGCTGGCTTGGGGGCCCGAATTGACGTCACGGCGGAAGAGCGAAGAAGCTTCGGAGGAGAGGCCGCGCTTTAGTAAAGAATTCGCCCGGGAGCGATCATGGCAGAGGGCCCGTGCAGGCATCCATCTTCGCCAGCGGCGGGGGCTGCTTTCGCCGCCGGCTGCCCCCGGGAGGCAGGGGGCAGCCCCCGGGAGGCAGGGGAGCCGCGGTCCGTCTCCGGGGGAGGGCTGCAAGAAAAGTAAGTTAAACTTTACATGTCGAGTCGCGAGGGGATTTCAAATGTCATAACTGCCATAACTGCTGTAAATAAGCTACCATATATATCCTCCATATATTCTATATATCCTTCATTAACCGCTGTAACTTAGCGACAATGTTTAACCCTCGTTAATTAGTCTCTCATGTAAATACTGCTACGTTCCTTCTACCTTCTCAGCTGCTATCTTTCCTCCTTTACCTTCTCCCCCCTCTCTCCCCCCCCCCCCTTTTCGCTCCTGCTCCATCTCCCACCCCCTGTTTTTTGTAATTTCCTCCTTTCTCAAGTTTATTGTAAACCGGCGTGATGTGCTCGCACGAACACCGGTATATTAAAAGCTGTTAAATAAATAAATAAATAAATAAATGTCATTTGAAATGACAGGTACCAGCGCACCCAGGATACTGTATAGGCGCTGTATAGTGCTCTATACCAGTGGTCCCCAACCTTTTTTGCACCAGGGACCGGCTTCAAGCAAGACCATTTTTCCATGGCCCGGCAGGGCGGGGTTGGGGTGGGGCAGGGGCGGGGCTTTGGTCATATGGGGGCGGGGTTATGGAGGGGGTTGGATTTTAGTGCATACTTATTTAATTATGACATTTATAATGTGAATGTGACTCAACTCACCATAGGTTCTCGCATGCATGACACACTGACCCATGATCGTCACGGGGCTAGATGTAAAAGTACAGTTTGCATCCACGGGAACGCCCCTGACCCATAATAATGGATGTAAAGCAGAATTCTGACATTCCCCATACAACTCACCCTACAAAAAAGATATTCTGGTTCTGGTGTCATCTCAGAAACAGCAACTCAAACTCCTTCTACTTCCAGGCTCAATGGCCCTACTTATGAAAAGACAGCAGTTTACCACCAATGCATATCCTCTTGAGAAAACACAACAAATAAGACTGATACAAACGCTTACATGCTAGTAAAATATCTCATCTCGGTAACAGACACAGAACCGACCTAACATACTCCCAGGATCTGTAGTAATGCACATAAACTAATCCGCACACAGTTACACCTGCATTATGGATTACACTCAAACAGGAGCAACCCTATCTATGAAAAGGCAACACTTCAAATATTAAATCAGGTCCTAAAAACCAATACACCTCTTATTAGGAAAACAGAACTAGCAAGCAGCTGTAGATCCCCACACAGAAATAATTGTAAAACTATACTAATAAGCAGAATAAATGTTTCAAAACAGCTATGAACAGAATAACATCCAACAATTAAAAGCTCATAACAACTATTAAACATTCTCCAAACACCAATAAAATATTTCAAAAAAAAGCAGACACATCACATAATATTAAATAATTAAAATGGCAGCCAATCAAGAAAAATAAAAAGCCACCTTTACTTACCCCCTCCAGCAGCTCTCCTATTCCCCTTCCATGCAGGCCGTGGCACACACCAGAAGCAGCAGTAGAAGCTAAGCTCTATACTCATGGTCCTCTTCCTTAGTGCCCATGTCTCTCACACACACACCATACCAGTCATGCCCCCATGACCAGTTTCTGTCTCTCACACACCAATCATCTCCCAAACAGTCTTTGGCACACACACACACACACCAGTCACCTTCCTGAACAGCTTCTCTCATGCCATACACACAGACTTCCCACTCCCGTGTTCTACTTACATATATGCGCTTCTCACTCTCATAATCACTTTCTCTGCCTCACACACTCACACACTCACCAGTCTCTCACTCCCATGCTTGTTCTGTCCACATGCACAGGCTTCTCATTCCCATAATCACTTTCTTTCTCTCTCTCACACACACAGACATACACACAAACACACACCAGTCACCTGATCTCTCTCATGCATACACACACACACACACACACAGGCTTCCCACTCCCATGTTCTCTTTCAGATATAAAGGCTTCTCCCTCCCATGCTGTGTCTCACACACACCCAGCTTTCTCACTCCTATGCTCACCCTTCACATGCACAGGCTTCTCATTCCCATAATCACTTTCTTTCTCTCATATTCACACACACCAGTCTCTTTTTCTCACACACCGTCACCTTACCAACCAGTCTCTCTCTCATGCATGCACACACACACAGGCTTCTCACTCCCATGCTTTCTTTCACACCCCCCCAACACCAGGCTTCTTACTCCCATGCTTTCTCACATACCCAGATTTCTCACTTCCATGCTTTTTCTCTCTCACACACATACACATCAGTCATCTCCCTGAGCAATCACTTTCATTGTTTCTCACATATACACACACATCAGCTCTCTGACCAGTTTCTCTCAATCACACACATGCTCTCAATCACACACAGGCAGGCTGGCTGATTCTCTCTCTTTCTCTCACTCACTTCCTTCCCCCCCCCACCCAAGCACAAATGGTAGCTGCAGCAGCCTCCTCATCCAGCCCCCGCAGGCCAAGAAAGAAGAATCCCATCGGCCGCGGGAGGCTCATGCTGCTATCTCCTTTTCCCGATTAACCGGCTGCTTCGATTGCTCGGGGACCGATGCTGCTGCCGCCGATGCTACTTTTCCACGCGGCACGGCCTTTCTCCTTCCCGCGCACCGCTCTGTGTATCACTTCCTGTTCCGGGTCACGGGGGGGGGGGGGGGGGGGGGGGGGGGGGCAGGCGCGGGAAGAAGAAAAGGCCAGCCAAAGGTGCCACAGCTTCTAGCACCGCTGCCGTTTCCACTGGGCTTGAATGTGCTGATAGCCCGGCGGCAACGGCAGCAGGGAAGGAAGAGCAGCAGGAGAGACTGGGAGCACGCGACACACTGCCGGTGCTTGGCGGCGCCGCGGACCGGCAAAAAACCCACAACGGCCCGGTCCTGGTCCGTGGACCGGTGGTTGGGGACCCCTGCTCTATACAGTAAAATGGATTGCGCAGGCCTAACGCTTCATGGACGCTTCTTGGACGCAGCTTGCATTTGCAAGCTATTTAAATACAGTATCGAGCGGTAGGTGAGCCGGACTGTGCGTGCGGGAAACGCAGGTGCGCCCGGCACTAACGCAGCTCTTCCTACCGCTCCTTACTGTATCGGCCCGAAAGTAAAGCAGAAACAGAGCAGGCAAAGCACCTGCAGTGAAAAAGCAAACTGCGGAAGGGAAAAGGGCTCAGTCTGTACGAAGAGAAAGAAAAGGGAAATGAACGCTCCGAGGCCAGGAGTAAGACTGCAGGAATGGAAAAGAGGCGTTTGGGCTGTCCTGGGACTGAATCGCCTCCAGTGGAGAGTGAGACCGGGGTAGATTCAGGAGCAGAAGTCACCCAAGCAGCGTCAAACATGGAAAGGCAGCAGGATGCGGAACGTCAAGCCCGGCGGGAGGATGCTCCTGCGAGAGCAGTGCCAGCACTTGGGGCTGAGGCCCTGCGGAGCCTGGATTTCCCCACCCCCGGCAGACAGAGCTCAAACTCACAGGAGTCGACTTTTCAGAACGGGGGAGGGCGCTAAAAATACAAACGACCCCCTTCCTAGACGCGGTGAAGGGATTTGCCCGTTATTGGGGGTGCTGAAGCAACCATTGCACCCACAGAGCTGGCACCTGTGCAAAGTCAGACTGCGCAAGAAGGGCCTGGCTTCAGAGCGACCGAAAACTGAGAATCTACAAATGGCGGGAACTGCTGCTACCGTAGGGAGCACAGGGAGGAAAGCAATCCCCTGTGTGCGGTTGGAAGCAGCCAGGTACATCTTTTTTTCAAATTCATATAAGAAAACCAAGGAATGCTGTAAGGCTGCACTTTAATGTTGCTTTACAGGATTTGCCTGCCAGAAGCTTTGCTGGTGAAGATTTGTTAACGGTTTCTCTGGGCTTCTGTGCTGCAGACGTTCGTGCTGCTGTAATAGCGGGGTCTTTAAAATCAGCTTTACAACCGCACATGGTTTAGAGTCACTCCGGCGGCTCTATGGCAAAGTCTCAGAAGGGAAACACTTCCAGGTGGGTGCAGGTCTCCTTCCCAGAAGCGGTGGCTGTGTGCGGGATATCCGAGGCAGGGACCGGCGCATCGGTGTGATGGATGGTCCAGACAAGAGAAGGGGTGGGTGCCAACTTAAAATAACGCTTCATTAGACAGGTAGTCCCTGGGCACTTGCAGGCCCCGGGCTACCTTTGGGAAAGAAGGTCGTGAGCGACGCTTTTCTCGAGGACTTGCGGCGCTGTCAGTCAGGCACAGCAGCCCAGCGTGTGATAAAAGTAAAATGCAGCTCGTGTGGAGGCGCCAGGGGCCTCGCAGTTCTGAACTGTGAACGGGGCACTTGCACGCGGCCTGTGTGCTGAGCCCGGATACTCGTTAGGAGGCTGCCCCCGAGCTGACCGCGATCACAACAGTGATCGGAGGGCAGATACAATGGAAAGGAAAGAAATGGGACCAGGTCCCAGGCAAGGACTAATCGCGGCTTACCGCAGTTGCTCGCAAGAAGAAGGGCTTCATTTTCTTTCTGTTGCAGAGGTGGTAAACAAATTCCTAAATGATGAAGGCGATTCAGCGCTGCAAAATCTGCATCAAAGCCTGGTCCTGTTTCAGGAGCAGATCCTCTGGAGGGAAGAACAGAGCTTGTCGGCACAAGAGAGTAAAGCACCAACTGGTTTATCGTCTCATAAGAGGAATGCGGAGCTGTGGGAAGAGTGACTCGCACCCCGCTGTTACAAAGCATGCAACCAGGGAAAATGCTCCCCGGATCCACATTAAGTGAATAATGCAGAAACCTTGAATGAGGAGAACTCCCTTGAAGGCAGGAGCAGTGAAAGGCAAAAAATAAAATAAAAAAAAAGGTGAATTGTAAACAGTAAAGAAGCACAGCTTAGCCTCACCAAAAACCACATATTGTACATAAAAAGAAGTGAGCACTAAAAAGAAATAATGATAAAATTGTATTTAGAAGGAATCATACAGATGTACAAAGAGTGCGCTTTAGAACTCAGAACAGCAGTTCTGCACGTAAGATTTACTCATCCACCCAAGAACTCGGTCCAAGCTCGCTCTTGTGATATAAATGTCCAAAACAAAATCCCATTACAGCTGCCACAAATTTCAGCTCATTCTACTGATTGTAAAGAAAGGACATGCATCAAATGAAAAAAAACCCTAAACCAATCCAAAAGCAAAATGTTAAAAAATAATCGTCTTGAACGATAGAACGTAAATCTAAGAGTAAACCCCAATACAGCTGTATTTTTATACCTCCACCAGAGAAAGTCATACCCTTACTAAATAGCTTGACTCTTTGGCAGTTACTGTGGGGGACTCAATTAAATTTGCTAAGGAGAACTATTACTTACTTATCTAGGAAAGAAAGGATTACTCCTTTGGTGACTTATTTTTTCTAATGTTTTTCTCCATGAAAGCACAGTATGAAGTACATCATTTAAGAAAGGGTTAGTAGTGCCATTAATCTCAAAGTGGATGGCTGGGGACAACATTAGAAGAGCAAGAAAAGGAATTTACTTTGTCATCCTATCTCCTGCAGGAAACGGGGTCTCAACAAAAAAAAGAAAGAACAGAAATGTACAGGAAAGAAGCAAGTACTGTTCTTTTAGAAAGGAAATATTCTGAACAGATAAGTCCTTTAAGCAAAGTGCAGAATATGATAAGGACGTGTTAGGGCACCTCCAGGGTCCCAGAATGTCATACTGCCTCTGTATCGCTCCATGGTGCAACCGCACCTTGAGGATTGTGTGCAGTTCCTTCCTGTCGCCCCCATCTAAAAAAAAAAAAGCCATAGCGGGCGGAGAAAAGGTGCAGAGAAGGGTGACAAAAATGATAAAGGGGATGGAAAAGCTCCTTATGGAGAGAGGCTAAAGAGGTTAGGGCTCTTCATCTTGGAAAAGAGATGACCGAGAGGGGACATGATTGAGATTTATAAAGTCATGAGTAGGGTGGAAGGGCTAAATAGGGGCTGGTTATTTACCCTTTCCAACAACTCTAGCATTGGGGGACACTCCATGAAACTAGCAAGCATCAGATTTAAAAGAAATCGTAGGAAGTATTTTTTTCACTTGGCGCGCAATGAAGCTGTGGAATCTGTTACCGGAGGATGTGGTCAAAGTAACTAGTATAGTGGGGGTTCAAAAGAGGACTGGACATGCTCCTGAAGGAAAAGCCTAGGTGTGGCCAACTCCTGTCCTCAAAAGCCACAAACAGGCCAGGTTTTCAGGATATCCACCATGAATATGCAAGGAATAGATTTGCATATAATGGAGGCAGTGCATGCAAATCTAACTCATGCGTATTCATGGTGGATATCCTGAAAACCTGGCCTGTTTGTGTCTCTCAAGGATCAGAGTTGGCCACTCCTGGAAAAGTCCATAAAGAGTTCTTAGCCAAGTAGGCGTGGGAAAGCCAGCCCTTATCTCTGGAAGCGAAATATAAGAAATAGATCAGTTATCAGGGATCTGAAGGATTCTTGTGACCCAGACTGGCCACTGGTAGAGGCAAAATGCTGGGCTCCATGGACCTTGGTCTGACCCAGCATGGCACTTCTTATGTTCTTATGCAGATGCTACCTGGTTAATGTTTCATGAGAAAATATATGTGAGACAGAATTTAAAGCATAGAAATGCTGATGATCGAGACTGTCTGAGGGTGCGTTGTGCTAGAATTGCAGAAACTATGGAGCATTTTCCGATACAGTGTCCAGCGTCAGACAGTGTGGGGTACATAGCATAGTAACATAGTAATGATGGCAGAAAATTACTAAATGGTCCATCCAGTCTGCCTAGAAAGCTTCCCTAGGTAGCATAGCTCCTAAAAGTTCCTGTAATAAACATTTCTGACTTATGCTCAGGTGGTATATGGCCTGTTTAATTTAAGTTAGAAAACCCACCTTGTCAGAATGCTTTGGTTAATAAATGTTATTGCAGCTTATCATTTTTGGAATGCAGACTGCTTCATCTCCCTTAAACAAAAAGTGAAATATCAGAACATAATGAAGCAATGCAAGTAGTAGGAGACATTAAGGTAATTTACAACAAGGAAATCGAAACAATGGGGAAAAGGTTATGGAAAGGAATTGCAGTCTGATGCTTTTGTTTTATTTGATTTTGTATTTATCTATTTTAAATAAATAAATAAATTCCTCAAGCACACAGACAAACATGCACATCGCCAGCCTTACACACACACACACACACACACACACACACACACACACACACACACACTACTGCCCCACCATGGAATGTGTGGGCAACAGCAGTACAAATTTTCCCCTCCCCCCACAATGCCGGGGGAGGGGAAAATCAAGAAACATAAAGCATCAATTATAATAGGTAACCTCCTGTTAGGTGCTGTTTGTACAAGTAGGCTAATGCAGGTTACATGCCACGTGGCCCTCTTCTGCAACTTTTATCAAGAGTGGCAATTATTCCCAGCTGTGAGAGTGGGTAAGTGAGACGGATGCCTGACCACTTAAAGTAAAACCAACTCATTTTATTCAGACCGCCCTTCCATCCTTTGCTGGAAGTCAGCGAGCAATGTGTAGATAAAACCCCTCATGTGCCCCATCTATACTATGTATATCCCCCTTTAAGCTCCCATGCAGTTCTGCCTGTGACTGCACGAGTTATTCCACAGATAGGCACAGTGCACAGAAACCCGATGCTCTGTCGCTCTTCAGTGTGTGTGTGCCGATGAAAAGCAGACTTTGGAACACAGTGTCATTTTGGGAAATGCTTCCTTTCGACACCTGACCACTAAGTAATACACTTTCATAGAAACATGGTTAACGGCAGCAGATAAAGGCCAAACGGTCAATGCAGTCTGCCCAGCAAGTTGCTTCTAGTAGTAACTGCTGCTCTGTGCAGGTTATCCCCAGGGGCGCTGCAAGGGGATTAGGCACCCTAGGCAAACCTTGTGCATCCAGTGCCCCCCCCCCCCCCATCCTCCTTGTATTAATGCTTAAGGTCACAGAAAATCAGTGGCGTCTCTAGACAGAAGAATTGGGTGGGGAGGGGGGGGGGGGGCAGGAGCCAAAGTGACATTTCCTCATCACACCCACCTCCATAGCCTGGCCCCCTGCTTTAAAATTGGCTATTAAAAAAAAATCTTAATAAGAAAGTCCAAAGGGTCTTCGACGTAATTTTTAAAAGCTGGCCAGTTTCACACCTCTAGTAAAACTACTATTAAAATTATTTGATCGCCTCATTCAACTGATTCTACATGGCAATGAGAGTGAAGTCTGGAATGTATACAGGAAGGGACAGAATGTCAATATAAATCCTGCACCTCCAGTTCTGTAACTCACTGTGCATCCATGGAAATTCACCCAACAATGGAGCTTGGATGTTTCCCTGACAGCTCGTCAAACATAAAGATATTTTCAAATTCTGGTGTCACCTCACAGTAATAGCAACACAAACACCTTCCACTGCCAGACACATTGTGAAGTAACACAAAACCCCGCAAGAAAGACACTCAAAATCTCTCGTAATGTAACAGTAATAACACCAAGGACTCAAACAACAAGAACCCGATCTGTGAAAAAGCACAGGTCAATATTACACTGGGTCCCAGAACACCAATACACTACCTACTGGGGAACAAGACAAACCTGATTGCTGTAGATCCCTACACAGACACTACATGCTAGCAGAATCTCTCATCATGGTCACATACAAAAAGCAGTCAGACCTTCACCAAACACAGAATAAAGGATCACAAATTAGACAAAAACAAATGGAAACCCCAAGAAGCCAGATTGTATGGGCCGGATTTTTAAAGCTCTACGCACGTAAATCGCCTTATGCGAGCCGGGCCTATTTTATAAAGGCCCGGCGATGCACGTAAAGCCCTGGGACGCATCTAAGTCCTGGGGCTTTACTAAAGGGGCGGTCTGGGGGTGGGGCGGGGCCAGAGGCCTCCGACACAGTGGCCATTTGGTGCTGTGTTGGAGGATCACGTGCCAGCAGGCGCAACCTGCGCCTGCCTCCAGGTATGATAAGAATTTGGGAGGGGAGGTTAGGGGAAGGGGTGGGAAGCTTAGATTAGGGGGCCTGGGAGGGAATGGGGGAAGGCAGCGCGGGCTCGGCACGCACAAGGTGCAGAATTGTGCACCCCTTTGTGCGCACAGACCCCTGATTTTATAACTCATGCACCTGTGCGCGCATGTTATAAAATCAGGTGTACATGTGTGCATGCCGGGTAGCGCGCGCACATGTACGCCTGCACGCAGGTCTTAAAATCTACCCCTATGTGTAACAATGGAAAAACAGAACCACCATTCCTCATAAAACAAATAACATCAAAAAACATAAAGCATCAATTATAATAGTAAAACCATACTAATAAAAGAATATTTTAAAACTACTGATAAATAGAATAATTTCTATTAATTAAAATCATATACATTTTTTAAAAATTTCCCAAGCACCAATAAAATATTTCAAAACAGCACACATATGAAATAACACCCAATAACTAAAACCAATAAGGATTTTAAAAAACCCCTGCTGTCCATACCTGGGAACTCTTGATTTCTAGTCACCCTGAGATTGTCAAGGATTAGGAGGTTAGAGGAGCACACAAACTTTATCTTCTCTCTCACACATACACACATACATGCTCTTATACCCACCATAACCTCTGTCTCAGACACTGACACCCTCTCAGCTCTAAGACCTTCGGTTCCCCCCACCTGCATTCTCTCATACACACACACACGCTCGCTCTCACTCTCACTTGCTCCCTCACATATGCCCAAACATACAAACCTAGGCAAGCTCCCAGTCATTCTCGCACACATACACACACCTCCCATTTACACACATGCACACACTGAAGGCAGACCCCTCTCTTTTTTGGCCAGCAACCTCGGAGCCTCTCTCATTCCTCTGCTACTGCTGTCACTGCTGCCACATTGCTATTGGAAATGTGTCGGTCGCTGCTACTGGCACTGAAGCCCATTCTGCTGCCTCCTCTGTGCAGGCCCCATGGTATTAAAAATTTGCGGGGTTTCCAGTTCCTCCATGCTGATCTCGTACATGCTGGGTTTCCAGTTCCTCCATACTGATCTCATACATTGTGAGATCCACATAAAGAAAGGGCTACTCTTGCACATTCCCAAAGTTAACATATGCCAATTACTAAAAAGTAAATTTTTTTTTTTTTGCCTTTACTGTCTGATTTTAGTTTTCTAATTGGTTGGTCCCAGGCTTTTTTTTCCACCTTCCCTGTCTTGCTTTTTTGTCCATTCCTTTTCCTTTTATACGGTCTTTTTTTTCTATTTCTTTTCTCTCTGTTTATCTTCTTCCCTCAAACACACAGTCTAGTTTTCATTCTCACATGCTATATCTCTCACACATACACATTCAGGCTCTCATTCTCACACGCTGTCTCTCACACTCACATGCTGTCTCATGTACTCACAGCTCTCACATGCTTTCTCATACATACATACATACATACATACATACTGTCTCTTTCTTGCACATGCTGTCTCACTCTCACACACACAGGCTCTCTCATTCCCACATGCTGTCCTGCTGAAGCACAGGCTCTTACTGTCACATGTTGTCTCTCTCTCACATACACAGAGGCTCTCACATGCTGTCTCTCCAAACATTCAGATTCTCACTCCCACACACAATCTCTCAACTCACTCTCACACACAATCTCTCAACTGATTTCACACACACACACACACTCTACAGGCCCTGAGCCTCTCTCTCGCCTCTGGGCCTTCTCCTTGCGGGTCGCCGCGGGATGGGCTCTGTGGTAGCGCCGATCTTCTTGGGCCACCCGTGACATGGGATCTTTGGTGGCCCTGCTACCGGGCCTCCTCCTCTTCTCGGGCCACTGTGATGTGGGATTAGCAGCGGCCCATAAACACTGCTGTTCTTCTGTTCATGGTTGATGCTCCTCCTTCCTGCCCGCGCGGCTCCAGCAATGTTTTTCTTCTGGGCCGTGCAGGCAGGCAGGAAGGAGGAGGAGCACCTGCAGGTTTGGACATGACCTTTTTCTTCGGTCCGTGGTGAGATGAACTCCACCATGACCCCGCCGATCTTCCTGCTGTGTGCATCAGATACACAGAGCAGCAGTAGTTCCCTGCTCATCCATCGGTGGGATGAGGTCCACCAGCGGCCGCATAGACCTCCATGTCAGCTATCAGCACCCCCCTATGATCCTGTACCCGGGGGCATTGCCCCCCCCTCTCAGTACGCTACTGCTCGTGCCCCTTATGGTCGGTGCCCTAGGCCCAGGCCTAGTTTGCCTGGTGCTTCCGCTGGCCCTGGTTATCCCATGCCTTCAATTAAGGGTAGAAACTAGCACTCTGAGTAGGTTACCCCATGCCTTCTGTTTATAAAGGTAGTAACTGCTTCTCCATGCAGGTTATCCTTATGCCTTCTGTTAAGGATAGTAACTGCTGCTCTGTGCAGGTTATCCCATTTCTTCATTTCCATCATCTAGCCTGTAGGGATCTGCAGTATTTGTCCCATGACCTGTTCTCATCTTCACTGCCTTCTAAGAGGGTATTCCATGCATCCAGCACTCTGTGAAGAAATATTTCCTGATGTTGGTTCTGAGTCATTCCCCTAGAGTTTCATATCATGACCTCTAGTTGTGCTGGTTCCCTTCCAACCGAAAAGGTTTGATGTTTGTGCAGCATTAATACCTTTCAAGTATTTGAAGGTCTGTATCATATCTCCTCTGTACCTCCTCTCCTCCAGATTATACATATTTAGGTCCTTCTGTCTCATAAGTCTTCCAGTGCAGACCCCACACCATTCTGGTTGCCTTTCTCTGGACCGCCTCCGTCCTGTCTCTATCCTTTTTGAGATACGGGCTCCAGAACTGAACACAGTACCCCAGGGAAGGCCTCACCAAAGGCTTGCACAAGGGCATCACCACCTCTGGTTCCTGCTGGTTTTTCCTCTCTACATAGCCCAGCATCTCTCTGTTATGGTCAACGGCCGCGGCCGCCCGCGGCAGGCTCAACTCACCTCTTGTCATGCTTGGTTCAGCACCCCCGGTACACTTTTTTGATCAGGAAATATCCATTTTTGAAATCCAAGAAGTGATAAAAGATCTCAAAGTTAATAAAGCCCCAGGCCTAGAAGGATTTACATCCCAATTTTATAGAACATTTTTTCAGGATTTAGTGGCCCCACTAAGGATGTTATTTAATTACTTAAGGGAGGGTAATCCCATAAGTAACCCTGGTCTAATGTGGCGGGTATAACTATTCTTGCAAAACCAAGGCGAGCTATAACTGAGTGTGGGTCGTATCGGCCTATATCCTTACTTAATGTTGCTCTTAAGATTTTAGCTAAAATCCTAGCAAACCGTCTTAACAGGGTGATGGCTAAATTGGTGCATCTGGATCAGGCTGGTTTCATACCAGGTAGGATGGCCGCAGACAATGTGCAAAAAATTATAGACCTTATTTGATGGATGAAAAAAGAACAAATTCCTGCTGTCTTGCATTCCTTTGACATGGTGCACTGGCCTTTTCTTTTCGTACCTTAGAACAAATTAATTTTGGCCCTTTCTTCCTCAATTGGTTAACGCAGTTTATATAAAGCGCTGCAAGCCAGCATCAAGGTTAGTGGTTCTTATTCTGACCCATTCACTATTCAGAGGGGGACTAGGCAAGGCTGTCCCCTATCACCTTTGTTATTTGCTTTATTTTTGGAACCCTTAGCTATTACTGTTCAAAGCAGAAAAGGTACATGGGGTATCTATGAGGGGACTAAGCTGGGTCAATCACTGGGTGGGGCCATAGAAGCTTTGAGGGAGTTTAGTGCTATTTCAAATTAAATTTGGATAAGTCTGAATTGCTAACTTTATCTGTTCCAGAAGCCCAGCTCTCCAAGCTGAGATCTACTTTTCACTTTAGGTGGGCCACTAAAAAGATTAAGTTCTTGGGAATCCATGGAGGATCTATATAAGTTGAATCTCCTCCCTTTAGCACATAAAATATATCATGATTTAGATACCTGGTCCGAGCTCTCCCTCTCTTAATTGGGCAGAATAGCTGCTGTAAAGATGAACTTATTACCCACATTTTGTTACTTTTTTCAGTCGCTCCCTGTATATCAACAGCAATATTAAAGCAACGGCAGAAGCGTATTTTTGCTTTTATTTGGAAACGAAGACCTCCTCGGATTACAAGAAATGTACCACTCAAAACTGAATGGAGGCTTAGGTGTCCTGTACCTCAGTTGGTTTTATGTGGCTGCAAAAATGAGGGCAATTTTTGATTGGAATAAGAAAGGGGAACCTAAACATGGGTTGCCACGGGCGAATTGGAAACCTTTAGTATGCTTGCCTCCGACCACAGGAACTACATTGAGAGTTTGGAAACAATGGCAGCCTAAACTAGTAGGTAAAAGGAGGTACTTTTTTAACTCGTCTATTATTCTTAATGCACTATTTCCGGTGGTGGGGACTACGCATCTGTTTCAGAAGTGGCGGAGAAAGGGTTAGATGCTTACGACAGTTGTGGGGGACCAGTGATTATTTAGCATTCCCTGTCCTACAAGATAGGTACTGCTTGCAGAATATCGATACCTTCCCATATCTTCAAATACGCCACTTTATGATAACAGTGTGCTGCGGCAGTCAAAAAAGCAAACAGAATATTAGGAATTATTAGGGAGGGAATGGTGAATAAAATGGAAAATGTCATAATGCCTCTGTATCTCTCCATGGTGAGACCGCACCTTGAACACTGTGTACAATTCTGGTCGCTGCATCTCAAAAAGGGTATAGTTGTCATGGAAAAAGTACAGAGAAGGGCAAGCAAAATGATAAAGGGGATGGAACAGCTCCCCTATGAGGAAAGGCTGAAGAGGTTAGAGCTGTTCAGCTTGGAGAAGAGACGGCTGAGGGGGGATATGATAGAGGTCTTTAAGATCATGAGAGGTATTGAACGAGTAGATGTGAATTGGTTATTTACACTTTCGGATAATAGAAGGACTAGAGGGCATTCCATGAAGTTAGCAAGTAGCACATTTAAGACTAATCGGAGAAAATTCTTTTTCACTCAACGCACAATAAAGCCCTGGAATTTGTTGCCAGAGGATGTGGTTAGTGCAGTTAGTGTAGCTGGGTTCAAAAAAGGTTTGGATAAGTTCTTGGAGGAGAAGTCCATTAACTGCTATTAATCAAGTTTACTTAGGGAATAGCCACTGCTATTAATTGTATCAGTAGCATGGGATCTTCTTAGTGTTTGTGTAATTGCCAGGTTCTTGTGGCCTGGATTGGCCTCTGTTGGAAACAGGATGCTGGGCTTGATGAGCCCTTGGTCTGAACAAGTATGGCAATTTCTTATGTTCTTAAGGCTAGGTAAAACTCAGGTAGAAATCTGGTGTGAACATGCTGATAAAATGAAAGGCTTGATATCCAATATGTATAAATTCTTGATTTAGGGACCCCTTGGAAAAGGCAGTCTATATTACAGCAAGGGAACGGGACTTAGGCTGAACCTTGTCAGAGGAAGAATGGGAAAAAGTATTTTATAATACGAAATGAAGCTTAATGTCTGCTCTGCTTTCTGAACACTGTTATACAGTTCTATTGCGGTGGCATCTCACTTCGGTACGGCTGCATAGGGCTTACCACGATAGGGATGACTTATGATGGAAAGGGTGTGGAGGTAGAGGAACTTTTTTCCATTTGTGGTGGGAAGTCTGAAAATTGTTCAGTACTGGGAGTCTATATTGGTATTACTTCAAGATATAGTTCCAAAATGTCCTAAAGTCTCCCCTGAAAATGTGTTACTGAATCTGCCCCTTGATATCCCTTCAGAGAGAGAGCAATTATGTCATCACATTCTCATAGCGGCACAATGTGAAGTGGCTGCTAATTGGAAGTCAATCATAATTCCTTCAGAGGCTGGAGAAGGTTTGCGTCTTATATGGATTGACAGCTCTGAAAAATCATACCCTTCAGAAATTTCAGAAAATATGGGGCCTTTTCTTAAGTTTGTCTTCCTTACATTATGGACCAGATTGATTGTAGATTTGGGGGCTGAAGGTAGCTGTTGAATCATTCCTCAAGTGAAATGAAGAGGGGATGTCATAAGTACTGGAGTTGTAATGGTATCCTAAGGTTTTTAATTCCCGCGATTATTCCAAATTCGGACATTGTGGTAATTAATGGCAATTCGCGTCATAATTGTTTGTCGCTTTGTTTGGTTAGTATGGGTGGGAGGGGGAGGGGGGACCTTAAGTTTGGTTATAGGTGGGTATTTCTTTTTTTTTTCTTTTTTTATCAATTTTACATGAAATTAACAAAGAACTTCTTTGTCATGAAACAAAAGAAATATCTTTTACCAAATTCTTAACTACATATAGTACCCATACAGATCCATATGCAATTCTTTAAACATAGATCAAATTATCTCTTTCATTACACAGGTAACATTGGGGGGGGGGGAAGGAAAATAAGGGGAAAATTATAGGAAAATAGTACAATATAAACATAACCCTCCTGTCTTAATTTTAGATCCCTTTGCTAGCCATTATGTTCTTCCATTAAGATGACCGCAACTGTTCTGGAAGAAAAAAGATATATACATTTCCATCACAATTTACTACGCACTTACACGGATATCGTAAGCGGAAACTGGCACCAAGTGCCAGAACCTCTGCTCTCATAAGAAATTTTTTACGTCTAAGTTGTGTGGGTCTTGACAAATCGGGGTACATACGGATTTGACCACCCAAAAATGAGGCATTTAGATTCTTCAAATAACTTTTCATAAGTAAACTCACATCATATTCAGAATAAAAGGCCACAAAAAGAACTGCTCTTTCTGTCACCTCTGTGTTCGAGTTTTCAAGGTATTCTGTAAGATTAGCTAGGTCAACTCCTTCATTATTACCTGTTTCTACGACAGACCTCTTACTTGGGGGTTGATTCCTCTGGAATTTTAAGTACTTCTTTCATATACCTTTTAAATGTAATTAGTGGTATTTCTCCTAGAACCTTTGGAAAACTTAAAATTTTAGGTGTCTTAAATAGTTCTCTATGGATTCTAATCTTCTTAATGAAGATAGTCTTTTGCTCAAAATATTTCTATTGGAGTCTTTAAGATCTTTTATATTCATAGAGATTTCTTGTAAAGATTTTGAATGATCCTGCAACACCGGTATGAACTCCTCTTCAACTCTTGCCATTTTATTTTCAACATCTACCAGATGTTTGGCCTGCTTTCCAAAGGTTTGAGCCATGCTTGCCATCATGTCCCATAATGATTCAAGAGTTATTACCTCTGGTTTTATATTCTTCTGGGGTTCCAAGTTGTCTCGACTCTCTCCCTTCGGTAGCACTCCTTCCCCCGATGTTCCTTGGGGCCTGGCTGCCGCACTCTGACCTCCTTCCTCTAGGGCTGCCAGCCGAACTGCCTGCACCGGGGAGGAGGACCCAACTGTCCCAAGCTCGGCGATTCCACCCCGCTGGGTTCGTTCCAGAGCTTCCTCCTCCAAGAACCCAGCTCCACCGACCTGATCAGGGAAGAAGCTCTCAGAGGCAATCTAGGATCTGGCGGGCTCAACGATGTTTCCCCTGGCGAGAACAGGGCTCCCCTCTCTGACTCGTCCGCGGGGCTAGACGCCGCAAATCCGGAAGTAGGGACTGCATACTGCGATATTAACTGCTGTCCCGGGGGGCTAGTGGGGTCAGGGGGAAAGACCCTCACTTTCCCTTTCCTTTTATGGGGCATTTTCTTCCAAATTCAAGAGGAAACAAGATATTTTAAGAAACAAGGACTCAGAGATGCATTCAGTAGCGCCCTCTAGTCAGCCATCTTGTTTTTACCCCTAGGCTGGTATTTCTAAGAAATATTACCAATTGTATACTGTGACAGTATCAAAGTGTATAGTGTGGACTAATATAGTACGTTATGTCTTATATACTGTTTATTATATGCTATTCAAATAAAATATAATTTACAAAAAAAAATCTACAACATTCAAATACAGGACATGTTTGAAGACTTTTATCCATTAAACTATAAAGTTTACAATACTGAAATCAAAGACATGTTAGAGAATTCATAAAAATGTCACGTCATAAATATGTAAACCAAATTGAAAAGATAACCAAAACAAAATACTACAAAAAGTGTAGTTCAAACAGTGCCAATTTCAAAGATTATAGTAAAGTGGCCCATTCTATATTATCATTCATCCCATGTAGGGAAACAGAAGCAAGGTTGAAGATCCAATATTGCTCTTTAAAATTAACTAAAGATCTAATATCGCCCCTTCTATCAGAAGGAGTCACAACTTTCAATACAGTCCAATGTAATTGTTCAAACGTATGTTGATATTTTAAACAATGTTTGACAATAGGAGCTTCTAATTTCTTAGTATTTAGTTTACTTTGATGTTCACGTAAACGCGTCTTGATAGATCTTGAGGTTCTGCCAATGTATATCAAAGGGAAATCACATTGTATCACATAGATAACATTGATTGAGTTGCAGTCTGAATATGTTGACCTCTTAAAACTGGTTTTACACTTAGGATGTTGCCAGGAAAGACCTGAAAGAGTGGTTGAACACATGTCACAAGAACCACATGGATCATGACCCTTACAAGGTGATTCTTCTCCCGATTGTCAAAATTGAAGGTAAAGAGGCTCTTATTATTTGTTTAATAGTTCATCCCTTTTTAAATTCAAATAAAGGGGTGTCTGAAAAAATTGAAGAATATGCCAATGTTGCTGTATACTTTGAGCTATAAGAGCGTCTTTATCCAAATGCTGAAGAGCACATACATTTTGTACAACGGTTTACTTATTAGAATATATTCTAATAGCGATGTTCAATGGGAATATAGTGCTCAATGATATGCTGTTCTCACCACAGATAAAGGATAACCCCTCTCAAAAAAACGTAATGCTAAATAATAAGCTTGTGATTTAAATTCAGTAGTTGATGAACAAGTCCTCCAAATTCTAAAGAATTGGCTAACAGGGAGGCCCTTTTTAAAAGCCCTTTTTAATACGAATAAAGAATTTGATGTAAATCTGATTGCATAGTAAATTTTAAAATAGGATCGATGGTGTTCAACTAATTGAAAACATCAAAAGATTGTTCTGATCAATTTCTTTACGATAGACCGTTGTTGAAAGTTTGTTACGAACGCGCCCAGGGAGCCCTGGGAAGGGCATGGAGGCACGATCGCTTGCTCCTGAGAGAGTGTGCGCCCTTGGGCCCCGAGGTGGCTCAGGGAGGAGCCCCAAGAAGGCCGGAGGCAGCTCCTGCTGCTGAAGAGGAGCCACGCTGGGGCTGGGGTACAGTCTCGAGGAAGAGGCGGCGGCGGCTCCCTGCCGCTGAAGACGGAGTCCAGCGGCCGTGTTCGGGCCGCAGTGGAGGGAGTCCGGTGGCAGCAGCGGCGGCAAGGTCGCAAAGAAGCAGGGAGGCGCGGCTCGGTGGCGGTCTGGGCCGCAAGAGAGAGAGAGCAGCACTGGAGAAGAGGTGAGGGCCTGTCCGCGGGATGGGGGTCAGACAGGATTGTAACATTTATTTTCCTCTCTTTAATACAAATAAATACAATACAAATATCCAAAAAGAATTTGATGTAAATCTGATTGCATAGTAAATTTTAAAATAGGATCGATGGTGTTCAACCAATTGAAAAAATCCCTCAGCTCATATTCAGTTGAATTCCATAAAAAGAAATGGTCATAAAAGAGACCAATGATTGCCAGCAAATCGGGTTTTGGTTACTTCAATGGTCTAAGTGAATAAGATGATAGTTCACTAAACAAATTTAAGTGATTTCTATACCCTCCCAACTTTATATGAGGGTCTCAAAAAAAGAAAAAATAATTTTGGCTTATGTAGGAATGTGCATTTGTTTTAAACAAAATAGACAGTGACAATTAAATGGTCTATATTGTTGTGTTTCGGGAGTGTCCCGAAATGAAAAAAAAAATTGATGAAATTTCATGGTATTTCAGAGTGCACTAAAGGGACTTAGTGCATGCTAACAATGAGTTAGTGCTCGCTAAGTCCTATTAGGGTGCACTAACTCCAAAATTAGAAAAATAGGCAGTGCGCACTAACGGGACTTAATGCGCACTAACATCTAGTTAGTGCACACCAAAGTCTCGTTAGTGCGTACTAAGCCCGAAATTAGGAAAACTGGTTAGTGCGCACTAAAGGGACTTAGTGCGCACTAACTCCAAAATGAGGGAAACATGAAATGAATACCTCCGGAACCATTATAAAACGAAATTTGACAGATAACACGCGAAACGAAAACGACACAAAAAAAAAAATCAGTGCACATCCTGTTATATGTGGTTTTTGCTTTATAAATTGCTGATGAGCGAAGAGACAAAGGGTGATCGATGCAAAACAGCCTTTATTGGAAAGAGCCCGACTCTGGCCGAGTTTCGCTCCTAAAAGGAGCTGCCTCAGGGGCTATCGCTATAGATTGTCTTCAGTTGTGATTAAACACTGTACTATCAGAAAATATGTACAGTCCAGGCTGTGCAACTTGGCGTGTTAGTCTTCAGCATTTGTGATTGCATGTGTAAAATGGTATAGCGACATTACTCAAAGTATAAACCGATATGAATGCACTCCTCTTAGAGCCGTGTTCAGAAACACATTTTGAAATTATATCAGGTCACTGTTCCGCGCATCGCCTAGCCCTTCTCCAGGAACCAAAAAGTTTTTGCTTTATATACATATACAAGCCGTTAAGCCCGTCACAACGGGCTACATTACATTTTTGTTTTCGGTCCATTTTCGAACACAGCACCCTCCTACACTTTTTCTCCCTCATTCCCCCTTCCCCTAAGTCACTCACCCCCTTCCCACCCCTCAGTCTTACTCACTCTCTGTCTCCCACTGCCTCCTTCCCTTCACTCTCACCTCCCTCCCCTTCCCTCAGTCACTCCCACCTCTCTCCCCTTCCCTCAGTCACTCCCCTCCCTCTCTCAATCCCATCCCCTCTCCCTCAGCCCTCCTCCACTCCCTTTTTCTCTGCTCCAAAACTTCTTACCTTTCCACTTACTCACATCCCTGTCTCTCACCTCTCCCTCATTCTCCCTCTCCCCTCACTGTTCCCCACCCCCTACCTCCCTCCCTCTCAGTCCCTCACCCTCCCTCCCTCTCACTCAGTCCCTCCCTCCCCCTCCCTGAGTCCCTCCCCCTCCCTCCCTGAGTCCCTCCCCCTCACTCATCCCTCCCTCCCTCCCCCTCACTCAGTCCCTCCCTCCCTCCCACTCAGTCCCTCCCTCTCACTCCCTCCCTCCCCCTCCCTCCCTCAGTCCCTCCCCCTCACTCAATCCCTCCCTCCCTCTCACTCAGTCCCCTCCCTCCCTCCCCCTCACTCAGTCCCTCCCTCTCACTAACTCCCTCCCTCCGTCCCTCCCACTCAGTCCGTCCCTCCCTCTCTCTCTCTCTCTCCTCCCTCCCTCGCTACTGGCCGCCGCTGCTCCTCGTTGTTGTCGTTGGCCGCCGCCCGCCGCCGCCGCTGCCGCTGCCACCCGCTGCCACCGCTGCCGCTGCCACCCGACGACGCCGCCGCCATGTTTTTTTTTTTTTCGGACGCTGGCTGAGACCGACGTCCTTGCCCTCGCATTTGCGGGCCGTCGGTCATGGCCCATTTATAAGGTAGATTTTCTACTACAGAGTTATCAGTTGGTTTGAATTTTTTTGGATATTGTTTTTGACATAAAGAGCACTCCCCTCCCTTTTCTATCCTCGCTATCCTTCCATAACAAGTTGTAGCCCAATATGGCTGTATCTCAATCATGCGACTTAGTGAACCATATCTGTGTAATAGCAATAATGTCCAAGTCCGCCTCTACCATTAGGGCCTGCAGAACTGGGATTTTATTGCTCAGACTACGAGCATTTGTGGTCATAGCTTCCCCCTTGGTTTGCTGCTCTTCCTTGTCACCTTTTCTGTTCTTTTGTTTAATTGTGGAATATTGAAATGATTGATTTTATTTTCTCCTCCCAGTTCCTCTATTGTTTGGGGGTGACATATCTGTTTCATTGGCCACCTTCTCTCATCCCCATCCTCCAGTTTAAATGCCTGGTAATGTAGGAGCTGAATTTCTCATTTAGGATCTTCTTTCCTGCTATGAACAAATGTAGCAATACTCACAACCAGAACCAAAAGTGAAAAAATCAAGACAATGACATATACAAAATTTCACTTAGTAGACAGAGGAATATCTGATGAATTCACATCTCAAATTTAAATGACCTTCATACTGAACTGGGTCAGCTATGAAAACATTTTCAAATTCTGAAAACCCGTAAGGGTAAATTTTCAAAGGTGCGCGGGGATGCCCACTCGTGCTCATTGGGGGGGGGGGGATTTTTTAACGCACATGTGGCAATGGGATCGGGCCTTTGCCCAGTTCCCTATCCCCCTAACTAACCTTCTTCACTTTTCCCCCTCTCTATCCTGACCCCTAAACCCACCCTAACTAACCTATTTCTTTTGTCGTGGAACTTACTTCTTCTGAAGAGGTGAAATAAGTTCTGCGCGCCGGCTGGCTGCCAGCACACGCTTCACCGGGATAGCGCAAAATGGTGCTGTCCCGTCTGGCCCCCACCTCTGCCCTGTCCCGCTCAGACCTCGCCCCCAGCCCGCCCCTTTTCAAAACCCCAGCTCTTCCGCATGTACTGGGAGATATGTGCGTGGCTGGGCCATTTTGAAAATGCGCTCAGCGCAGCCACGCACATATCTCCTGGGATTTCCATGTGCCGGGTTTTGAAAATGTACAACCAACAAGGACTGAACTTCATAATCTGAGTAAATAAATAAGTGTGGGGGGTAGCTTGCTTATTACAGCGGTTACTACCCTAAACCAATTAAGCCTGATTCATCACTTTGAAAGCATATACAGAGTTGCTGTCTGCTTCAACGGTAGGGGGAAGTGAGGAAAACAGGATTTACATTCAGACATCATCCAACAAGGCATCGATCTGTGCAATCTGGGTAAACAAGCATCGGGGTAACTTGCTTGATGCGCCGGTTACAACCCTTAACCATAAGCCTTATGCTCACCTTTGATGCAACTCCAACATTACTCTCTGCATCAATGACAGGGGATGGCAGGAAATTTGAATCAAACAGTTACCAACAAGAGTTGGTGGTTGGGGAAACAAATAAGTATGGGAAAATAAGTGTGGAAGCTTGCTGGGCAGACTAGATGGGCCAATTGGTCTTTTTCTGCTGTCATTTCTATGTTTCTATATTAGTGTGCAGTTGTTTAATCATTGGTCAAAGTGAGTCTCTCAATGTCCTTATTAGCCATTCAAAAACTTTTAAATATTTTTAAATACTTTTCTTTGCATGTAAAATATAGAATGAAACTCAGGCTGAACTTATCTTAAGCTTGCTCATCGATCCGGTGATCTTTTATGAGCATCAGGGCAACATAAAACTTGAGTCATCCTGTTAGGGTATCTCTGGGGTATCTCAACATTGCAATGTTTCAGAGCCAATGTCCTTTCTCAGGAGTATATGTACATGTTACTTCTCCATACATGATATTCAGCTTCTGCAAGGTTTTTTTTTTTCCAATCATGACACGACAGTGGGTGAGGTGGAACAATAGTGGGCCAAATTAAGAGAAGCTATTACAAAGGCAACAAATCTATACGTTAGAAAATAAACAAAAGTAAGAGGAGAAAGAAACTGAACTGGTTCTCAAAGGAGGTGGCTGAAAAAATAAAGGCAAAAAGAACAGCATTTAGGAAGTATTAAGGATCCCAAATTGAGGAATACAGGGATGAATACCTGGTGAAACTGAGGGAGACAAAGAAAGAAATCAGGAAAGTAAAAGGTCAAGCGGAAGAAAGGATTGCCAAAGAGGTAAAGCAAAGTGACAAAACATTTTTCAGATGTATCAGAGAAAGAAGGGAGGCTTGTAGTGGTATAGTGAAATTGAAAGGTGATGAGGATCATTGTGTAGAGAATGACGAAGAAATGGCAGAAATATTAAACAAATACTTCAGTTTGGTGTTCACTAAAGAAGACCCTGGAGAAGGACTGCTGCTTGTTGATAAGATCGTAGATGAGGATGGGGGTAGACAAAACTCTGTTTACAGAAGAGAATGTTTGGGAAGAGCTAGATATACTGAAAGTGGACAAGGCCATGGGGCCTGATGAGGTACATCCAAGGATACCGAGGGAGCTCAAATATGTGCTGGTGGGTCTGCTGAATGACCTGTTCAATAGATCCCTGAAAATAGGAGTGGTGCTGCGTGATTAGGGAAGAGTGGTTGTGGTCTTGCTTCACAAGAATGGTAGCAGAGAGGAGGCTGGAAACTACAGGCCAGTTAGCTTCACCTTGATGATGGGAAACTAAATGGAGACTCTGCTGAAGGAAAGATAGTGAACTATTTACAATCTAGTGGGTTGATAGACCCAAGGCAGCATGGATTGCCTAGGGAAAGTTTCTGCCAGACAAATCTGATTGACTGTTTCGATTGTGTGATGAGAGTATTGGATCAAGGAAAAGCACTTGATGGATTTCAGCAAAGCTTTCGATATGGTCCACATAGGAGGCTTGTGAATAAAATGAGAAACTTGGGTGTGGACATCAGGGTAGTGGAGTGGATTACTAACTGGTTGACTGACAGGAAACTGTAATGGTAAATGGAACCCGCTCTGATGAGAGATTGGTGTTAAGTGAAGTGCCTCAATGATACTTTTTGGGATTAGTTATGTTCAATATCTTCATGAACAACATTGCAGAGGGGTTAGAAGGAAAAGTTTGCCCTTTTGTGGATGATACTAAGATCTGCAACAGAGTGGACATGCCTGAAGGACTAGAGAGAATGAAAAGTGATTTAAGAAAAATTGAAGAGTGATGAAAGATTTGACAGCTTCAGTTCAATGCCAGGAAGTGCAGAGTCGTGCACTTGGAATGCGGAAATTCAAAAGAACTGTATATGATGGTGGGGGTGAAAGACTATCATGCACGGACCAGGAGAGGGACCTTGGAGTGATTGTGTCTAGTGATCTGAAGGCAGTGAAGCAATATGGTGGTAGCTAAAGTCAGAAAGATAGTGGGCTGCATAGAAAGAGGTTTAACTAGCAGGAAAAGGGAAGTGATAGGGCCCTTGGTGAGGCCTCACCTGGAGTACTGTGATCTGTTCTGGAAAGTGTATCTCAGAAAGGATAGAGATAGGATGGAAACTGTCCAGAGTAGTGCAACCAAAATAGTGTGGGGTCTGTTTCAAAAGACCTATGAGGAGAGGCTGAAGAATCTAAATGTATAAACCGTGGAGGAGAGGAGATGTAGAAGAGATTTGATACAAAGCTTCAGATACCTGACAGGTATAAATGATGCACAAAGTTCCAAACTTTTACACTGGAAAGGAAAGAATAGAACTAGAGGTCATGATCTGAAACTCCAGTGGGGACGACTAAGAACTAATATCAGGACATATTTCTTCACAGAGAGAATGGTGGATGCCTGGAATGCCTTCCAAGAGGTGGTGGAGACAGTTAATGAATTTAAGGAAGCATGGGACATACACTGTGGATCCCTAAAGACTTAAAAAAAGGAATGGTATAACATGGTGTAACTTGCACGGATCACCAGTTACAACCTTTAACAGATTATATGGAAGTAGCCTGCCCAGAGCAGCAGTTACTACCCTTAACAGAAAGCAAGGGGGTAACATGCATGGAGCGGCAGTTACTAGCATAAGCTAATTGCTGGGCAGACTAGATGGACCATTTGGTCTTTTTCTGCAGTCATTACTATGCTACTATGTTATTATATAAATGGTTTTGTGTGCAATGGGTGACTTCTTCCCTTTCAGACACCACTTCATTTTTTTATTGCTGGAGCTTCTTAATTTTCTAATGCAGAAAAGGAATTATGTATCCATTTATTCATTTAAAATAGTTGTATTCCGCAAGTTCCAAATGAAACAGTTTGTCCAGGGTGGATCACATAAATACAATGTAAGGGGAGAGTGGGAATCTCTTTATTACAGGGCTTGTTCTACCAGAGCTCACCATAAGCCATTTATTCCTGGATTTTTGACTCCTCTTTGGGAGTGGGAGGAGATATCCTGGATGCTGCTCAGTTGGGGAAGTTGGGTGTCTCTGGGTTACAGGTCTTGTTCTACCTGAGCCAACTGTAATCCATTAATTCATGGGTTTCTGAATCCTCTGTTGGAATTAGGGGAGGTATTCTGGATGCTGCAAAGTAGGGGAGGTTGTTTGAAACCTAGACAATTTCTCTTTCAAATGAGTCAGCTCCTTTTTCATTACAGACAGCCAAATGAAAATCGGATAACCTGTACGCCTCCAAATGGTAGGCCTTGGGAAATAAACACCACAATTGTTACACTGAATAAATGACATTCTGTAAGTGTCAGTGAGGATGACTTGTATTGTGTTATCTTGACTAACATACAAGTTGTTAGATTGGTACTTGGATCTTATATTATAAAATATTTCAGAGTAAGGGCAATGTTAGGGATGGGCCCCAAATGTATTTCAGTGTCTCAAACCTTCTCAGTCATTAGTGTGGGAAACATTGTCTGCAAGTTTGCCATTCATCCCTTCCAGCTATCATTCAGGCCAATACAGTAAACTGCGTGGGAGAGCTGGCACTCCGAGGCGAGCTCCCGCTCTCCCAATAATCTCCTGGGTGCGCGATTCAGTATTTAAATTAGAGCCCATGCTAATAAGGAGGTGCTAGGGACACTAGCACGTCCCTAGCGCCTCCTTATTGGCAGAAGCGACGGCTGTCAGTGGGTTTGACAGCCGACGCTTAATTTTACCGGCGTCGGTTGTCGAGCCCACTGACAGCCATGGGTTCAGAACACGGACGCCGGCAAAATTGAGCAACCGTCTTCCAACCCACGGGTAGATTTTTTTTTTTATGTATATATTTTTATTTTTTTTATTTTTGGGGCCTCCAACTTAATATTGCTATGATATTAAATGGGAAGGTATATAGAAAATAGTTTTTTTTTCTGCTTTTCTGTACACTTGCCCGGTGCCGTCTGAAATTAACTCCTGCAGGCGTTAATTTCTGAAAGTAAAATGTGCGGCTTGGCTGAACATTTTGCTTTCTGTATTGCAGGTGAATACCTAATAGGCTCATCAACATGCATTTGCATGTGATGAGCGCTATTAGTTTTGGTGGGGGGGATTGGCTGCGCGTTTTCCACGTGCTATTACCCCTTACTGTATAAGGGGTAATAATAGCGTGTCAAAAATGCGTGTCCAAATGGGGGCTAACGGTGCGCTCGGCCTGATTATTGGTAAATGCATGGGAGCCAGAAATGACAGAAGTTCAAACTGTGGCTCAACTTTTATCAGTTTTAAGGAACCATTATCACCAGAAGTTGAAGTGAAGACTGAACGGTGCCCATGATGCTGCCAGCAGAGGATTAGGTAGAGATAAAAAAAAAAGCCTGCCCACCTAGATAGCCTAGTTCATTCAGCCTGCCAGCCAGTCTAATTAGTCCAGCTCAGAGAGGCCAGCTAGCCCAGCTAGTAAAGAGAGAGGTATAGAGAGAGAGAAAGAGAGAGACGAAGAAAAGTGATTGTCTCACTGGACTACTAAGAGACAGAGAGTTCCAAATTGAAGTGACTGCCTGTCTCACTGCACTGCCCAGAAAGAGAGAGGCTAGTAGTAACTTTTTATTTTCATTGCTTGTGGTGTACAAATCTATGATGGGAGGATGAGACACTGATTTGCACTAAGCAAGAGAGAGAATTTGGGGTGATAATTTCTGATGATCTCTAGTTAGTGAATCTGTGTATCAAAGGTGGTGGGCAGAGCAGGAGAGATGCCAAGGTGCATAGGGAGAGGCATAATCTGTTTAAAAAAAAAAAAGGGAGTGCTAGCAAAAGGATGCAGGGTCTGCACCAAAAGATCAATATTAAAAAGATTTGCCAGCATATTTTAAAATCCATCTCCCAATTTATTAGCTGGACACAATTTACCCTCAGAAGAAGAGGTGCATTTGGAGGCATTTCTGGGGTGTGGTGATGTTTTAGTTGGATGCTGCTGATATTCCGTGTTGGCTGATTGAAGATTACCAGTAACTCTCCTCGCAGTGAACAGCTGTCCTAAAGTTATCCGGGTAATTTCGCTGCTCTCCGCCCCACTGAATATTGGACTGAGGGCGGGTAATTTTCAATAGCCCATGTAGAGTTAAAGTCGGTGCATAAAAAGTACTCGCAGACTTTAACCTGAATTGCCAAAGCAGAATTATCTTCTGAAATTTGCAGGTCGTGCCAGGTACACATGGGATATACGTGTGCAAGTCCCACCTGCTTGAGATCAGGCGTAACCTCCCATGCATACTTTTCTGCACTTACTTTGAAAAATCAAAAGTATATGTATAAATGCCCCTCCTGTCTCAACTCCGCCCTGGAATGCTTATGAAAAGTACACCTAAGGTCATGCTCTGCGTGTAGTCACAGGGATATTTCTCAGAGTCGCTTACAGGGTTTTGAAAATGACTGCTGTAATGACTTTTTAACCCGCGAAGGTGCATCCTAGCGATGGCGGGGAGAGGAAAATACATTCAATTAACTGGTTTTACAGAATCCTTCTTGGGATGGGAGGTGATTGTGACTATTGAGTTTAATTATCAAACCCTGGTGGAGAGGGGGACCCTCAATGCTGGCAGTACCTAGGCAAGGGTCCCCTCTCTCTCTCTCTCTCTGTATGCTGCCTTTGGATCTCTGCAGACCTGGTCTGCATCGCCTCCTTTACCGGAGCCACTCTTGCCGCATAGATTGGTTACATGCCGCTCTCTGTCTCTGCCCCTCTCACACTCTGCACATGCACTGGATGCTTTCTTGCTGCCCGCTGCTGATACCGGTACTTGAGCGCCCTGCAGCAAGGGGAGCAGTCATGGATGAAGAGAGACTCTGGATTTTACAGGAGATAAAAAGGATTATGACCCTGAGGGGGGTGGGTGGACAGGAGTTGGGGGGGGGGGGGGGTACAAAGCTGCCAGGACCCTAAAACAAAAGCCTTTGCCTTCTGAGTTTCTTTGTTGTATTCATGTATATATTGATTGGGTTCTTTGCGACTCTTTTCATGGTAGAATTGTGAGATAAATAGTACCTCCTAATATTGAGAAAAGTGAGAATGCGCCTCAGGAACTCAATGGCTTTCATAAGGTAAGAGCGTTACCCTGCAGAACTTTGTGGCACATCTTCAGAGGGGACCATAGAGATAAATGGAGTTGGAAATTTAGGTCAGGGAAGAGGAAGGCCTGGCAGAGGATAGGGGGTGGGAGACAAGAGGCGGGAGGACTTCTGCAGAGCCTTTTGGGACACTGAGGGGCAGGAATGAACCCATGAGATGTGTTCTGCTTGTCAGGTTCTCTGTTGGTTTAAAAGCTGAAAGCTGCAGGGCACCAGCGATATCTCTGGTATTCAGAAAGCCTCTGCTGATGAATTCTGTTCAGTCTTTACCCAGGATTAGCATTTACCACCAGTGGCAGTGGACATATTGTAGCATGGGCAGCATCAGCAGGGCACTCAACACAGCACATATAGACTTCCCTGACCTGCTTTAGTTTTGTTCTGGTCTATCAGCTGAAATCTAGAAATCATCTGGGCAAGTCGGTCATAGCGGTAAACGATTCTGCGAGCCCTGGAAAAAGAAAATAGTTTGAAAAATTAAGAACTGGTAGAATTGGTTTTAGACCTCACAAGCACAAAGATCTGCGCTCTAATCATCTCTTTTAGGTAGCTCCAGCAAATCAATTTGCATCAAACATTCAAAGCATTTTCTCCATAGGTACACAATGGGCTAAAGCTCTTAGGACACCTGCCTGTGCCTCTATTCCCAGCTCCACCAATGGCCTTCTGTGACTGTGGAAGAGTCACTTTACCTCCTCAGTCACTAGGAGATATGAAGACTTGCCCAGTATCTCACAGAGGCATAGCTGGGATTAGAACTGAGGCCCACAGTCACAGAAGGCCATTGGCGGAGTCTGGAATAGAACCACGGCATTGGGAGGTAAAGTGACTCGCCCCACACAGAAGGGCATTGGTGGAGCTGGGATTAGAAGTGAGGCACGGGAGATAAAAGGGGGTCAATATCCAAATCGTTTATTCAGCTAAGTTTAGGACTTAAGTCAGACAAACCGTAGGTTTGGCAAATGTCCTGCCACTCTTGACTTTCGACTTATCCGGCTAATGTTTAGCCAGGCAACAGTTAGTTGGATAAACTGGAGGCATTGTGGGATGGATAACAGAAATGAGTAGTAACGTTACCTTCTTTCCATCAGCTTTGGAAGCTAGTGCAGGAACTGTGCGGCCATCCACCCTGGGAAAATCCTCTGCCTGCTTCTCCTGCTCTTTTTCTTTTGACCCTCATGTACTGGGGGTGAGGATGATATATCTGGACATGTGGGGTAGTAATGAGTATGGTGATAAATTACTCCAATATTAAAAGGGTAAGTTGCTAGAGGCAAGTCAAAGAGAACTGAAACCAGTGAGCACAAGTTCAGTATTTACAGATTTACTGAGATTTCAGTTTGCGTTTCTGGAAAAATGCCCGAGCCACTAGCGACATCTGACTCATAGTTTGGGCTCCTCTGCCCTATCAGTTAATTGAATTCATTTTTTCCTGGCAAACTGAGATTAAATAAATCCCAGTATTTTTCAGGCAGGGATATTTCAGCAAACAAAAGTAGTAGGAAACAAAATTCCAACTAGAAAAGCTGAGAGCAGGTTAATGTAAATCAGGCTTTGTGCATCATAAGAACACCAGATGCTTGCAAACCAAAATAACTTAAATTGTTGATTGAAGGCTTGCCAGGTCTTTCAGCTGTAAATCATTTACTTTTACTATCAGTCAGTTTACTACAGAGAACTCAGGAGGTCATTTCACCCAGTCTGAGCCTGGAAAGGAGATTGCATCGGTTGCCTATGTAGGAAGACAAGCAAATAAAATTTATCCAAAGCCGGAGTGGAAGCTGCACACTTGCACAAGAGACCAAAAAATGGTGGGGATTTGAGCAATAATGAGCATATAATGAAACATCTGTGGACCAGGCTCCAAGCTGTGTAATGCATTATCGCTTCCATTATAACATGCACAGACCTCGTTATTCCTTTTTGGACATGCAAAGTTGCTCCGGTGACGTTAGTCCCTTATTAGAAAAAGGTTGAGAAACAAAGCTCACTGAATGCTAACCAAAGACAAGAGGCCAAAAACATTTACCAGCCCTTCAATCGTACCTCTGTTTTATTTACATATTCTCTTTAACTCTTACTTCCCACAGCTCCACGTGAATCAGTGGGGAACAACCCAGCAGTCATACGTAATTAAAATAAAATACATACTAAAGGGCAAACATTATCATCTGTGGCTTAGTAAGACACAAAGCAGGATGTGCTGCAGTTTGTACAAGAACACATGCAAACTTCATTTCTACCATCACAGTAATTAAGAAAGAGGTCTCCTGGCAATAAAGTGGTAACGAGCCATCCTCAGATGGATAAACACTCCTTTTTATTATTCTAAAGAAACATCACTCCACTTTTCCAAAGCTAGGGCCATCTGACAGCTCCAAGTAGCATGAGAAAAATAGGAGAAGGGTGTGTCTACTCCTACAAGCCATGCTATGGAGCACCTTCAGCAGAGAAGTCCCTGAAAAAAAAGAAAACAGAACAGGTCAACAACACAAACACTCTGGACATTTACAAAGCTCATCAGTTGTATGCCACAACTCTGAAACACAGGAGTGGCCAACCCTGGTCCTCAAGAACCACAAACAGGCCTGATTTTCAGGATATCCACAATGAATATGCATGAGATGTGCTTCCCTACAATGAAGGCAGGGCGTGCAGATCTATCCCGTGCACTTTTATTGTAGATTTCCTGAAAACCTGGCCTGTTTGAGGCTCTCAAGGACTGGAGTTGGTGACCCCTGCTGTAACAGACTGCTAGACTGGATTACAAACATTTCTGGCAATCCAGGCCAAGTTTTCCACTGATGAGCCAAGAGTTTACAAAGCTGCTCTGGAAACCCTATCTAGGAATAACAGTTTAACACACTGATAGGTGGAAGGATCCCTGATAGGTGGAGGCTGTATGTGCTGTTGTTTGAGAATTCATGCTCAGGATTCTCCCTTCCCCTAGTAACTGGCCATGGCTAGATGTAGATACCCCTTAAGTAAAGAGTAGCCTGGATAACTTCAAAAGGTTTGTTGGTACCCAGATGACTAGAGAAGTTGAGGGAGGTTGTTGCTTAACTCTTTGCAAAAATGCCTAAACCTAGCAGCTAGAGGCATTGAAAGAAACACTGAGGGAGATTTGCTGAACAGCTGCCTGCCAAAATGACTTTGTCTCCCTGCCAGAAGCAAAACCTGGAAAATGCACAGCCTAAAGAGATTTCTAGAACAATTCCCTGCTAGAGCATTTAGACTTCCCAGTCAGAATCTATTCTTTGAGGGAGGCTGGAGAAGAAGTACAGGCATGAGGCTCAACCTCTGTTCCCAGATCGGAAAATGTTTGTTTTTTCTATTCATTATATTGCAAAGCTGAGGTGAAGCTGATATTTTTGTTGCTGCTATCTGAAACTTATTTTTGTTGCCACTTGAAAGCTGTATAAATAAATCCCTTTTGAAGTCCTTTACTAGCCTGGCAGAGCTGTCCCGTATAATCCTCCACCCCAGTCTCCTACATATGGTGTCAGAAGTGGAATCTGTGACCTTTGTAGGGGCCTGGGAGGAGGCAAATATGTAGCACTGCTCTGCCAGGCCACTGATAAAGAATGGGAACTGAAATTGTTTTTCTTTGTAGCCACACTGACTCAGGGACCTAGAAAAGACCCCCCCCCCCCAAGATGGCAAAAGAAAGGATCAAGTTTTCTCCCTGAGTAGGGGCTTTCAGCATGTGTCCCTTTGGGAAAATGGCAAAAGGCAGAGGAAAAAAAGAAGTTCCTTAGCATGTGTACCTGGGATGGCACATTTCTTCTTGAATTGTAGCCAGGAACTGCCAGAAACCCAAAGAGGACTTGTCTTGGAGGTACAAAACAGAAAAAAAACCCCCCAATATAATAATGAAGAAGCATACCCCTGAAATGGGCAGAACTCAAGAGATAAAAGAAGTGGCATGGCCACATTATTAAGGCCAAAACTGTAAGACAGTCCCAGACCTGAGAAGAAACTTTCAATCTCAGATGGCACAGTGTCTCTATAACAAGCAATAAGTCCAGGAGTGACACCTTCAGAGTCACAGTGGAGAAAGGAGGAGGATCATGGTCCCTCTAAGCGATGTGCACAGAAAAGATTTTTGGTTCAGTTTGCAATGGAGAAGGTACAGAGAAGGGCAACCAAAATGATAAGGAGCATGGAACAGCTCCCCTATGAGAAAAGGCTAAAGAAGTTAGGGCTTTTCAGTTTGGAGAAGAGATGACTGAGGCGGGGATATGAAATAGGTGTACAAAATCATGAAAGGACTTGAACAGTTTAATGTAAATTGGTTATTTACTCTCTCATATAATAGAAGGACTAGGGGGCACTCCATGAAGTTAGCAAGTAGCTTAATTAAAACAAATTGAAGAAAATTCTTTTTCACTCAGCGCATAGTAAAGCTCTGAAATTCATTGCCAGAGGATGTGGTTGTGGCAGTTAGTGTAACTGGGCTTAAAAAAGGTTTGGATAAATTCCTAAGGAAAAATCCAAAAACTGCTATTAACTAATAAGCAATAGCAGGTTGAGATCTATTTAATGTTTGGGTACTTGTCAGGTACTTGTGACTTGGATTAACCACTGTTGGAGACAGGTTACAGGGATTGATAGACCCTTAATCTGACTCAGTATGCCATATCTTATGTTCTTATGATCTGCCTCTATCCTAAATCTAAGCAGCTAAATCTTAGCCTCCTGGAATTAGGGTGTTCAGTTATTGACTTGAAACTGGCAGTATTTGTTTCAAATGTGTGCCATTTCAAACCATTTTGTGTCTGTTAATAATAACAATAATATATGTATTTAATTATATGCTATTTTTAACTTCATGTTCAAAGTATAGTATAACATGCATATAAGAATATAGAAATAAATATATACATTAATTCATGTTACATATTTAAAAATGACACCGATCCAAAAATACAGTATGCATTCAAATGTGCACATCTAACATAAATTAATATATCACAACACATAAAGCATTTGGTTTGGATAAGTTCTTGGAGGAGAAGTCCATTAACTGCTATTAATCAAGTTTACTTAGGGAATAGCCACTGCTATTAATTGCATCAGTAGCATGGGATAGACTTAGTTTTTGGGTACTTGCCAGGTCCTTGTGGCCTGGATTGGCCACTGTTGGAAACAGGATGCTGGGCTTGATGGACCCTTGGTCTGACCCAGCATGGCAATTTCTTATGTTCTTATGTCAAAAACATACAATATCATCAGTTCTAATAAAGTCCATAAAAGATTATTATGCATTCGACAGGCTTGTCCCATTATCATTTGTCCAATATAGGCATACATATTTTTCTGTGAAATTACAGTTAGGAGGATTTTGCATATGAACCGAGAATACTGTCTTTACAGATCCAAGAAAATGGATCCCCTGTGTGGCTGAGAGCATCATTTGACTGTGAGCGTGCCAGGAGTACTTTTCATTAAACTGGAGACTCAAAAAGGCCTAAAAAGAAACAAGCTTTGAAATTTATAAGAGGCAAGATCAGTGGCAATATAGAATTCCTGCTATTTTTTTTTTTTTTGTGATTTTAGTTCCATTCCTTAGGACAGTATCCCAGCTACTTAAAAAAATGTATTTTCCTCCTCTCCCATCCCTGGGCAGTCAAATCCATCCACAAACCTGTTCCCCTATTGATATCTAAATCTTAGACTTTCCAGCCTGAATGCTCAGTTACACACTTTCCCAGGGCATGTGGGCGGTGTGGACGCATCATGTGCCATGCATGTGGGGTGTCTGGGTTCTTCTAACAGGGGGAAGAACCTTTGGACCTTTTCAGTAATGAGCCGCACAGCTACACAGATTTGGAGTTGTTCCAAAAATAAAAAAGTTTACTGCGGAACTAATGATGTGCCACTGATTTGACAAAATGTGCACCTTCTTCAGGTAATATCCACAGCAGGAAAAAAAAAAAAATCCGAACGCTCACTGAAATAGAGTTTAGCAACCGGGGCCTTCCTCTGAACTCCCAGACCCATAACAAAATACTCTTTAGAGACCTCCCCAGAAATGGGACTCCCCTTTTGGGGACCTGAATAATGCTGTTGATTTCCTTCTTCTTCCCTTGGAAAACACAGACCTTTGCCCTGCACAAGAACTGGATCCTTCTCACTCTTGTGATTTCTCCTTTGAGAATCCACTGGACACAGAGGGGTAGCTATTCAGTGCTGGCCGTGTAAGTTAGAACTAATCCGGATAAGTTACGATGTTCACTCATCGGCACGCCAAAGCTGTTGAATATGCGCGTATATGTGCACTCTTCGCTGGATAAGTCTACACAGAATATGCGCGTATATGTGCGCTCTTCGCTGGATAAGTCTACACAGAATATGCGCGTATATGTGCGCTCTTCGCTGGATAAGTCGCTGGATAAGTCCCCACAGAGCCGGTCTAAGCTAAGCTTAGACCGGCTCTGTGGGGCGTCTAAACATAGAAGTAAACGTATGTGGCTAACTCTGAATATCGGCTAACTTGCTGCGTCCCCCATCCATCCAGTACATGCCTACTTTTCGTGCGTGCAACTCTTAGCCATATAAGGGACTTATATTCCTAAGCGGCAGCTGCTGAACTTAGGCACATATTCAGCGGCCGCTACTTAGCCGCATAAGTGCCGCCTATCCGGCTAAATAGCACTGAACATGCTTTGAATACTGGGCCCAGGCTTTAGAAGAAGTTCCTACCACTTCTCTCTTGCTGCAGAACCTTTTCAATAAAAGATCCAGGGCACAAGCCCCAGGGCCATTTTAAGCCTCTGTAAGGCCGTGGGCAAACCTCACTAGGATGGACCCCTCCCCACTCCTCACCATATAAAATGTTTGCACAATTTACGGACCATGTACTCAGCCGATCCTTGTTAAGACCTGAGTAAGGTAATCTGGCATGTTAGTTGGCTTTCTTATTTTACCTTATTTTTTTTTTTTTTTTTTTACTATTTTATTCTTTCTTTCATTTATTTTTTTTTTTTTGGGGGGGGGGGGGGGGGATCAAGCTGGGCCCCTCTAAGGCTTTAGGTCCTGGGCAAGTGCTCCATGGATAAAGCAGCCCTGACAAGCCCACAAGCTATCCTCTACCCTCCCATCCCCCAAAGATTTTGATGAGTCAACAGCTTCCCCCCTTCCCCAGAACAGTCCTGTAAAAACACATAACTGGCCATCACACTTTTACATATTCAATTGTAAATGATCTCTGTTCCATACTCCCATGCTTCTGTCATCAGGGAATCATCCTGTATGGCCTAGGACAGGGACACCAGCCAGTTAATTCAGTTCTGGCGGGGGTCCCATGGCTCTCTCCAGACCCACCTCTTATCTCCATCCATACGGAGACATAACATCCCTGCTGATAAAGCAGGAGACACCGCTGCAAACATTTTGCATCATTGCGGCAAAGTGCTGGGCATCTATGTCAGCAATGTCTTTAGACAGAAGGACCATGTATGCAACAAAGAAACCCCTGGCCAGTTTCAACCATCTCTTAAATCTACCACTAAAATTATTCAAGAGCCAATATTATTGAAGAATAATTTCTTGGGAGTGACGTCGGGGCCTATACAGAATAGGACAGAATCCCAATATAAATATCTGCACTTCAATTTCTACAACACCCTGTGTTCACAGAAGCTCCTTCAATAAAGGATACAGAGCAGAACTAGGACCCTTCCCTTTACCACTAGAAAAATACTATTCAAACTCTAGTGTCATCTCAGTGTAACATTAGCACACATCAGTAACCTTTAAAACTCTGCAAAAAATGTACTCACAATCTATTGCAAACCTGCCGTACCATAACACATTAACTTCCAGGCTCAAACACTAATAACCCTACCCATGAAAAGGCAACTCTACAAATATTATACCAGGCCCTAAAACTTCAATACATTTCCTATTAGGAAAACTGAACAACTCGGACTGCTATAGATCTGTACACAGAAACTACACGCCAGCAGAATATCTTACCTCAATCACAGATGCAGAACATAGGCAGACCCTCACCAAATACAGAATAAAGAGACCATAAAGCAATGTGCAGACGAAAACTGAACTGGAAACCTCAGCAAATCAGTGCAACAATGGAAACCAGAAACATAACCATTCCTTGTTAAACATCAAATACAATCAAGAAATGTAAAACATCCACCATTTCAATAAAAAGAAAATGTCAAATCAGCTGATGAATAGAACATCCAATAATTAAAAACACATACAAAAATGTTTAAAAAATTACCAAACATCAATAAAATATTTCAAAACAACAGGCACATCACACCCAATAATTAAAACTAACAAGGATTTAAAAAAAAAAAAAAAAAATCCCCTGCTCTCCATTCTTGGGCACTTTAGATTTCCAGTCATCCTGAGGTTGTAGCAGAATAGATTGGAGGAGGTTGCACACAGTTTAACCTCTCTCTCTCATACATACACACTCTCTCACATTCACACACACAGGCTCTCGCACTCTTAAACTCACAGGCAATCTCTTTCACACAATGGCATACACACTCTCACGCTCACACACAGGCACTCTCTCTTCACTCACGTACACTGGTAATCCCTTTCACACACAGAGGCACTCTCATAGAGACACAAAGGCACTTTCTCACACAGGCAATCTCTCATTTTCACACACACACACAGGCACTCACACACACACACATAGACAGAGGCACTCTTATTCTCACAGACCCATCGGCATTTTCTCACATATACACATGCTCTATCACTCTCTTACACAAACAAAAGCATTCTTTCTCACACACACAGAGGCATTCTTATGCACACACACACACACACACACAGGGACTTTCTAGACATTTGCCTGTTCCTTAGTCACCAGCTGCAGACAATGCTGGCAGCCACAAGAGCCTCTTCATCCACTGGTTCTAGGAAATGCTGGTGGCCTCACAGGGCCTCTTTCTCAGCTGCTGGCTCCAGGAAATGCTGGCAGCTCCACATGTCCTCTTCCTTGACTGCCTGCTACAGCAAATGCTAGTGGCGCTGCAGGAAATGCCAGCAGCCGAAGACCTGGAGACTCGGGGGCACTGAGGAAGAGAGTCAGGGCATGGGCCCTGTCTACCCAGTGCTAATGATGCTCCTGGCACAATGCACATCCTCTTGGAGATAAGACTATCCAAGGTGTATTTGTACTTCCTCACAAAATCCATAGATCTGTATGGCTCCAGAAGGGACAAGTTCCCTATCCAAAAGGAAACCTTTTAGGCTCCAGCTCAGAGCCCTTCACAGCTGCTCCAAGCACCACAACTGCAGAACTCAGAAACAGGTATGAGCTTACAGCTGGCTTGCATTCAAAATGAGCAGCAGATGTGTTTATGTAAGCACATTGGGAGTATTTTTGTAACATCACACATAAGTTAGCTGGCAAATATTCCAGTTTTCAAGGTGGACCTATGGACATAAGTCTGCTTATAAAATTATCCCATGAAATCTACCCCTACACACTTACACCTGCTCTTTAGCAGGGGTGTGTACTGAGCCTTTTTTGGTTCATTTTGGTTTTTCCTTTTGTTTTGATTGTTTCATCTATTTAAAACAAAGTGAACAACAAACACTCTGCTGCCTTTGCTGCCATTACCTCTGTACAACAAAATAGCACCGGTCTCAGGGCCAGCTGGCACTATTTTGAGAGGAAGTGTCAAGGGGACTGGAGCCAATGGGGATCGGTCGTGCCCCTTAGACCTGTGGAGAAGGAATGTGATGGGGGGGAGGGGGAGGCCACCATATTTTGAAAACAAAATTTTGTTTGTTTTTGTTTCATTTCATTGAAATTTCCAGTTTCATTTCAAATAAATGTGCATCCCTATTATTTGTGCATGGACATTTTTTGGTATAATTAACAAGCATACATTTCAGTTTTCAAAAATACATGAGTAACTCCAAACCCCTCCCCAACTCCACCCCTAGGAATACCTCCACTTAATCCAGCTAAACTTGCATGTGAACAGGGCACACCCAACAGGCAATTTTAGAAAGCAGGTAGAACGCTCTTATCCACAGAACAGCAGGTTTAAATAAACACTGTTACCATTCAATTACTGGAACCTTTTGAAGGATTACCTAGCAGCAGCTGTGTTTATTCAGCAATCTAATCTAGAGTAACCACAATTGCAGGTAAGGGAATTGATTAATTAACTCAGCATCAGCTGTCTTTAGCCTCAGGCCTGACTAAGCATCTGCTGTTCTTTTTTTTTTTTTTTTTAAATAAATGATAGTGGCAGTAGGAAATGTTGAGGATTGGTGGGCTAGTGTGTGTGGGTTGGGGGGGTAGGTGTGGTATATTATGGGTTGACGGCATTATGCAGAGTGATGGTTGGGGATCATTGGGGGTGTTAGTGGGTTGAAGAGCATAAAAAGGGTACTTTAGTGGGGAGGGGCCTGAGGGTTGCATAAGGGGGTTGGGGAATAAGTGATTTGGAGCATTAGGGGGTGTGTTGGTTGGACTATAAGTGCTGCATTAATGGGTTGGGTGTTTTAGGAGTTGGGGGAGTAGTGAGGAGGGGAAGAGGGGGAAGGACTTAGGAGGAAGAAGGCTATATTATTTAAGGAAGTTTTCGGGTACTGATTATTTTAATTGCTGTTTTATTATATTGTTGTAATTGTATGTATTTTATCTGCACTGAACAGTGGAAGCGGCGAACTACAAGGTTTTTTTAATAAATAAAAATAAAATAATAAGAAAGACCATAGTTTAAGGGGGAGTTGGAGGATGTGAGGGTCCTAGACCTGGTTTCCCGGATGCAAGGCTCCCAGTTCTGGGGGTAGGTAACTGATTTTTTTCTTAACTTCCATTTATTTCCCACTGGAGAAAGATATACTTCAGGACCCTACTGATGTTTGCAATCAGAGACTGGTCACTCTGACACAAACTGCACATGCCACATAGGAGTTTTTAAAAAAAATAAAACTTTACTATACAAAATTCTTCTATGGTGTCAATTGCACACACAGTGTAATGCTGATGGGAAAAGTGGACCCTTGGTGTTGTGGTCTGATTGGCGCCACCTAGCGGGCAAGCCTGCTAGGCCCACACCGACAGCTGGCAGAGAAGTCCTGTGGCAGGACTGGCTGGAGTTTCGCCTATACCAGCCGTCTCCTCCACAGGTTGAGCCTTTGGGTTCTGGCGGCCAGTGGAGGTGAGCACAGTCGCTTGAAGGGGTTGACCTGCAAGCCGTGGAAGGTCACTAGGACAATCCAGAAATGAGAGTCCAAGTCCAGGTGATGGTTGAGGCAGGCAGCAGAGGCAAATAACAGGCCAGATGTCAGGGCAGGCAGCAGACAAGTGTTATGACCTTCAGTGGCAGATGGCTGCGACCGCATTTACTCACGTCTTGTACTGCTTTGCTTCGCTCTCTGGGCCTGCTTGCGGTGGGAGCTAGCCTCTACCACCGCGTATCTCATGGTTCCTCGTGGTGGCCGAGACAACGCCGCCACCCACGCCAACTCAGGGTCTTCCTAGGCACGCGCGCACACCACCGGGTCCTCTTTTGAAGTTGCTACGGCAGGAACCTCAGGGACATCCCTGACTGATGACATCATTGGTCAGGGTTCTTAAGCACCGCCTTCGCCCCCTGCTGGCCGACTTGGTGATGAGTTCCATTGCTACTCTACTAGCTCCTGTCTCCTCGGACCTGTGGTGATTGTCGCGGACCCTTCTTGGACTCTGGACACTGGCTCAGGTACCCGCTCCTCGGAGGTAACCCGCTCCTCGGGCTAGCCCTGTGCCTTCCAGAAGTCCTACCCGCCGGCTTCCCGCTCCTCGGGGTTGCCTTTGGGAACGCTCTCACCAATTGCGAGACCTATCTCCATGCTCCCCCGCTCCTTGGGGCAATGCCTACGTTCTACACCAGAGACTGTCTGTGCTTCCCCGCGCTTTGGGGCAGTGCCTACTTTCTACACTAGATACTGTCTGTGCTTCCCCGCTCCTTGGGGCAGTGCCTATGCTCAAACACTGGTGATTGCTGGTACTTCTCCGCTCTATGTCATTGCCTGAAGACCCCACTCAGGCTTCTCTGCTCCGCGGGTTAGCCTACATCCTCGCATCAGTACCGTCCTCACTACACAGCTCCGCCCTTCGGGGGTTGCCTCAACAGTATACCTCCTGTACTTCCTGCCTCACGCTTCCCGCTCCTCGGGCCTGCCTAGCGCCACCCTCTCGGAGGTCTCAGCCCAGGTACTGCTCTCCAGCCCAACCTGCTTACTGTGGGGTTCCTCATTGCTGTGTCTCTCACATTGCTCCTCGGGACCTCCCCACAGATTCTCTCCCAGAGCTCCTGCTGTCCCTGACCTCGCCTCCTAAAGTTGTTACCACCTGTGGGGCTCCTCCCCACAGGTGGTAACAACTCTCACCTCGGGCCAAGGGTCCACAAAACCCACAAACCATAACAACAAGGCAAGGTCAGTTCCAAAGCAGAAGGCCAGATCCAGGCAGCGATCCAGGAAGGTCAGGGTCCAACAAGGTCAGAATGCTTGAAGTCAAGCTGAGGGGAACCAGGAGCAGACAAGGACCAAGAGAGAGAAGACAAGCCTAGGGCGGGGCATGGACAAGGTAAGGGGAAGGCATGAATAAGGCAAAACAAGGCAGGAACAATTCACAGGAGAAAAGCAACACGCACTGGGACACAAGGTACATCAGGAGACCTGTTGCTGATGTATTGAGGCAGGGTTCTAATTGGCCTTATATACAGAATGGAAGGCCTGTGATGTCATCGAAGAGTGCTGTGGGGACCTTTCCCGCTGCAGATCCTTTAAGAGCGAGTTGCGCGTGCACATGCTCCTAAGGAGAGCCAAAGAGGAAGACACAGGCAGCAGGTTGCTAGCAGCGTTTCAGCTATGTCAGGAGGAGAGGCCTGCAGCAAGGTGGTGGAGGTGAGCACAGTGGCTTGTGGGGCTTGACCTGCAAGCCATGGATCATAACATTACTGCCTTCCCCGCTTTTCTGTGTTTGGGCTTCATGGGGTATCTCCTGTGGAATTCTGCTACAAGTTTAGGGGGCTTGTAGATTGGAGGCTGGCTCCCAAGAATTCTTTTCTGGGCCATAGTTTTTCCAGACAATCAGATATTGTAACTGGTTTTGGATCCTATGGGTGTCCAGAATTTCCTGTACCTCAAACTGGGAATCTTTTTCTGTGGCTACCGCAGGGGTCTGGAGTGGCGGCCTACCTGGCCAAGAAAATGTCACTGGTTTGAGTAGGGAGATATGGAACACATCGTGGACTCTCAGAGATGCTGGTAACTGGGTTTGTAGACTACGGGACCAAGTTGTCACACTATAGGAAAAGGCCCAATAAAGTATGGTGTAAACTTCACAGAGGGCATTTTTAGTTGGAGGCTCCTGGTTCTAAGCCAGACTAAACTTCCTGGGTGCAGAGGAGGTGCAGAGTGATGTTTTTATCAGCTTGGCCCTTGGAGCACCTGGCTGCTTGGTTCAGAAGGTGGAGGGTTTTTGTCATAAATCATGGTGCTCTTGCCCCTTAAGGAAGCTGCTGGGCAGTAGTCCAAGATGGGAATGGGCCTAGGTATTCGAGGATGGCATCCAAAGACAATGTAGGGTCAGAATCTGTGAAGTCAAGCTGAGAGGAACTAGGAGACAAGGACCAAGACAGACAAGACAAGGCTAGGGCCGGGCACAGACGAGGCAAGGGGAAGGCACGAACAAGGCAAGGCAAGGCAGGAGCACAGGAACACGAAAACAAGGTAGGAACAATATGCAGGAGAAAAGCATCACGCACTGGGACACAAGGCACACCAGGAGACCTGTTGCTGAATTAGCATTCTGAGTATATATATATATATATATATATATATGTATATATATGTATATATATGTATATATATGGAAAGCCTGTGATGTCATTGAAGATCACCACAGGGCCTTTTCCTACCACGGCCCCTTTAATAGCGTATGAGTTGTGTGCGGCATATCTAGAGAGAGCCAGAGAGGAAGTTGTAGGCGGCGGCATGCTGGCGGTGTTCTAGCTGCATCGGGACGAGAAGCCTATAGCATGGCAGCTGGCAGGGTTGACCTGCAGGCTGCATATTGTAATGCACAGTACATTTAGTAGGTGATGACTTAGTATGCTCCATTCATGGGATTCAAAGTATTCAACCCCAACTCCAAAACTTTGCTTCTTACAGGGAATCCTATTAGAATTTGACTCTCCTAATAACTTCTCTGTCTGATTACTTTGCTTCCAATTGATGTGGGAATATTGCTGCATACACAAGGCTTCTTGATACTCCCATACTATTTCCTCTGCACGGATGAGTACTTTAAAAGCTTAGGGCTCGATATTCGGTGAACAGATAACCGGATAAGTAGGACCTGTCAATAGCAGGTCTGAATTTAGATGGATGATATTTGTCTAAGTAGCAATTTGTCCAGGGATATTCAGCGGCATATCCAATGCTGCTGAATATCCCATCTAAGTTAGCCAGATATGTCTCTCCGGCTAACTTACATAAATGGACAACTTTTGAATATTGACCCCCTTAGTCTCCTGTCATTCCTATCTGACCTCAATACTTGGAGATCCAGGTTCCCATATGACTCTTACGCTGCAGGCATGACTCCTCTCCTCCTGTTAACTATTGGCACAGGCTGGGGTAGGCTGGGGAAGAATGAGCTCAGTTAGTCATACTCTCTCTTCACTTTCTCCTCTTGTTCTAAAGTTGGCTACTGCACTGGATTCCAGGAAACCTCTGGCAATCCCTTCTTGAATCCTTCTGTTTTAATAAGACGGTTCTAAACTTGGAAACAAAGATTTTTCTCTGTCAGGGAGGAAATCTGCTCTCACCTCCTTCCTAGACATCTCTCTAGAAATTCACTAGGGGGTCTCTTGTATCATTTTCTGGGAATATTCCATTTCCATCTCAAAACAAAGGGGTGGCTTTAAAGTTCAGGAGAAATCATTAAAAATCCCAAACTAGGGACACCAATCTAGTGAGGATCCTGATGGTGGTTCCCACACTTCATTATCTGTTGGAAACCAAGAAAATGATATACCTCTCAAATTCCTTCATCACACACAAACTGATTTTGTTAATTATTCTTATAATTATGCTATTTTTTTACCACTAATAGAAGAAGGTTAAAAGAATCTTGGCATCTTATCTTTCCTGTATTTTTAGAAGGTCCAGGTTTGTATCTGAAAAACGTCACCAAGGACACAGCTTGACCATGAGCAGCCATGTGGGCATATACTTCTCTTGTGACCTCCTTAAAAGGTAGGAGGATTTGGAGAGAAATCATTCGGAAAGATTCCACCATGGAGGGGCAATATATATTGTCCTGTTTCACTAGTTCTCTTTTCTAATGCTTTACAGCTTTCTTTGTTTTAAAATTCTCTGGTACCACATGGATTTACTAAGTCCAGGATGAGTTGATGAAAAGATATGGTGACTGTGCTCATCCTGTTTTGCCTTACAAAACACAGGATGAGGGCTTCTTTGGTGAACGTGTATACCATGAGGTTTAAAACAGTGTCAAAAACACAGGCTATGTCCCTGGTCAGTAGTTCCAGAATGTTATATTATTTCACAGGTAAGTATTGTGCAGTCAGGACTTTAGGGGAGGGGTGGGTCATGGCGGGATGGGGAAGGGGGATGAGAGGGTTGTTAAAGATGAGATGTGAGAGAGGGAATTAAGAAATGTGTGGTGGTGGGTTTGAGGGGGAGTGAAAGGAGACAGAGGGTAGTTTATACTTGGGAAATGCTATTACTTTTTAAATTGTAGAAATGCTTTTTTTTTTTTCTATACATTTATCATGCATTGCTGGATATTTGTTGTGTAACTCACTCTGGCCCATAAGGAATTGGGTGAGAATTCAAACTCAACTAAATACATATATAAATACAATATTGGAATCCCAGTTGAAGTGTATTCCACTCATTAAAAAAGGGAAGGAAAGGACCATGCAGTTACCAGCATGGCTAAATAGTGAGGTGAATAAGGCTATCAGAGCCAAAAAAATATTCATTTATAAAAATGGAAGAGGGACCCAAGCAACGAAAATAGAAGGGAGCACATACAATGCCAGAGTAGATATAAACACTGATAAGGCAGGCCAAAAGAGATTTTGAGAGAAGCTCACCAGGAAAGCAAGGAATAACAACATTTTTTTCCAGTATATCAAAAGTAAGAGACCAGCAAGGAAAGCAGTTGGCCCACTGGATGACCAAAGAGTTAAAGGGAGTTATCAAAGATGAAAAAGCTATAGCAGATAAGCCGAATGATTTCTTTGAATCGATCTTCACCAAGTAAGTTGGGGTGATTCCCAAACCAGAGACCTTTCTTGGGGGTGATGCCTCTGAAGTGCTAATAGACATTACTGTGGAGAGGGAAGAAGCGATAAGAATTATAGATAGACTAAACAGTAAGAAATCCCCAGAGCCAGATGGAATCTACTCCAGAGTTCTAAAAGAAATAAAACTAGGAATTACAGATAAACTTAGAGTGATTCACTCCTGTACTAGAGGGCTGGAAGGTAGCCAAGATGACCCCAATTTTTAAGAAGGGCTCCCACAATAACCAGGAAGTTATAGACCTGTAAACCTGACATCAGTACTGGGTAAGATGATAGAAACAATTATCAAGAAAAAAAATTGTTAAGCACATAGAAAGAAATGGTATAATTAGAAATAGCCAGTATGGATTTTGGCAAGGCAAGTTACTTCTTACAAATCTATTAGAATTCTTTGAAATTGTAACTAAGCAGATGGATGCTAGTGAACTGGTGAACATTGTACATTTGGACTTTGAAAGGTATTTGACACAGTGTTGCACGAGAGATTACTTTGGAAACTGATGAGAATGTGTGGACAGAGCTGGAATAAGTAAAGATAACTACTTATAGGATGGAGGCAGCAAGTGGGATTGAATGGCCATTTCTCAAACTGGTGGGGGAGCCTCAGGCTGGGTACTATTCAGTTTGTTTATAAATGATGCAAAAGAGTGCTTCTCAACTCAGTCTTGGAGACCATATCTAGCCAGTCAGGTTTTCAGGATATCCACAATGGAAGCAGTGCATGCAAATCTCTCTCATGAATATCTTGAAAACCTGACTGGTTAGGTGTGCCCTGAGGACTGGGTTGAGAGGCACTGAGCTAGAAGATGGTACTGAAATTTTCAGATGATACCAAACTATATAGTTAAAACACAAGCTGATTGTTTAAAACTGTAGGAAGATCTAGAAAAATTGGGAACTTGGGTATCCAAATGGCAAATGAAATTTAATATAGACAAATGCAAAGTGATGCTCATTAGGAGAAAAAAATCAAAACTACCAGTACACACTGCTGGGGTCCATGTTGGAAAATTGTTATCTAGAGAAGGATTTTAGAATTACTGTGAACCACATGCTGAAACCATAGGCACAGTATGTTAGGAATAATTTGAAAAGGCATCAGTGGCAAATCCGAAGATGCTATCATGCCTCTGTATAGCACTCTGGTGCGACCACAACCTAGCGCATTGCATACAGTTCCGGTTGCCCCATCTCAAAAAAGATGTGGTGGAGCTTGAAGGATGACCTGAATGGTGAGAGGATTGGGACATCTTTCATATGATGAAAGGCTAAAAAAATGTAGGACTTTTTAGCTTGTAAAAAAGAAGATTGATGGGGGGTACATGAGAGAGGTCTACAAGATAATGAATGGAAAAGAACAAACCACAATCAAGTAGTTGTTTATATTGTCCAAAAGTACTAGGACCGGGGGAGCATTCAATTAAGCTGCATGCTAGCAGTTTCAAGATGAACAGAAGAAAGTGTTTCTTTAGTCAGCGGGTAGTTAAACTGTGGAATCAGCTGCTGCCAAATGTTCTCACAGCATGCAGCATAGCAGGGTGCAGGAGGGATCTGGATGCATTCCTGGAAGACAAAGACATACATGGATGTTAGAGATTGGGTGGAAGCCAAGTGGCTTACACTGTTATAGATCTACATGATGTCCTTAGATGAACTCTGGTTTTCATCTGGTGAGTCTAGGGCTACTACAGACAGGATGCTGGGCTTTGATGGACTATTGGTCTGACCCAGCTTGGCCATTCTTATGTTCTGCAATTTGGAAGTGAGCTGTTGAATGAAACACAGTTGTATGGAAGTTTTGGAGTCATTATAAGAGAGCCCAGCATGTACCCAAGCCAGCTTCCTCCTGATGCCAACCTGTGCTACAGGGCAATTTTAGGCTGTAGTAGTGTAACTGCCACAGGGCCCCTCTAGCTGTGAGGCTTGGTGCAGTTGCATTATTTGCGCCAGCCTAAGGATGCTCCTGGGAGGGAGGATATGATAGCTATTAATAACACACACAAGGTGAATCTTTTCCTGTAGAAAGGAAGTTCTAAAAAAAAGGTTATGAGACTCAATATAAGGAATTATTTTTTTTCAGAAAGGGTGACAGATACATGGAGCAGACTCCTAGGGAAGGTGGTGGAGGCAAATCTGAATCAGAATCCAAGAAAGTCTGACCTAAGTACAGAGGATACTTACGGATAAGGATCTGATGGTAAATCTTGGAATAACTACAGAGGATGCTTATTTATTTATTTACTTGAGTGTTTTATATACCGTCGTTCCATATGAAAAATACTAGTTCACAATGGTGTAAGGGTAGAGCTGGAATAAGTATAGATGATGCTTGGGGATGAGAATGTGAGGGTAGAGCCTGGAATAAGTAAAGATGATGCTTAGAGATGAGGATGTGAGGGCAGAGCCTGGAATAAGTACAGAGGTTGCTTAGGGATGAGGATGTAACTGTAAAGCCTGAGTTTGGGCAAACTCTGGGGTATTACATCAGGAATGGGAAGACTAGGACTTATCTGCCATCAGTTTCTGTGTTTCTATAATATAATGAAGAAATAAGGGTCAACAAACAAGTTGTAGGTGAGATCTTTTTATTGGTCTAACTGCATTAGTCCAGTAGAAAGGTCTCACCTTATGAGGGTAAACTGGATTTGAACGCTTGAAGCTTGCAATAGAGCCACAGAGGCAGCTGATGCAAGTGGAAGCCTGAGAATTCTTATCCTTCGTACCCAAGAGAGGTTGACACAACTTTGGAAGCTTCCTATTGGACCATCATTGGCTTGGGCCCTAAATTGAGGCCAGGATATAAGAAGTACCAGGAAGATACAACTTTGCAGGTCTAACTCCTTGGTGTCTGCCCTGTGGAAGCTCTGTTCATCTGGCCTTTGTTCCTGTTTCCAGTTGTCTCAGTGACTACTGCTCCTGCCAGATCCAAGTCAATTAACATAGCAACCACAATTCTTTGCTTATGATATAATGAGTACCATATGATGTTCTTTGAAGCAGTACACTTTAAATAAAATTTTACAGGGATTTTGCAAACTTTGTTTTGGCCCTGCAATTTCCTCCTGCTCCTCCGGACTTCCACATGATGGCAGGTAAAGACCAAATTACCCATCCACTCTGCCCAATCTTTCCTGCCCATGCTGTAACCCAGATGATAACTGTAGATGTCTGACTGCTGATCAGATATCATTGGATACTTTATCCAACACCCAGCCTCCCCACACTGTAATCGCCCCCCCCTCCCCAATATCTTACCACCAAGTTTTGTTCAATCAGAACCAGCCTTTGCTGGGATCTAATGCCATGAGACTTCATTCACAATGATCCAGGGTTTCTCCACATTTTTAACCCCATTCATTTCTAGCCCACTCAGTGCTGCAGCAGCAACTGGTGGCCAGACTGTGGTCCTCTCTAGAGCCTGAGTTGCATGCACCCTGAGTCCAGCCAGTAGATGCTGCAGAGAACACTGCCTCCAAAGCATTCCTGGCTCCAGTCAGCCCAAGGAGAAGCTGGTTTTGGGAATCAAACCTGGATCCTCGCATTGCTCCACTGGACTTGGCTCCTGTTGCAGAGATCTGTGCTGGATCCACAAATACATTCTAACTTGTTTGGCTTTCTACCCCAGTCTCATTCCAGTCATTCCAAATGTGATTGTTGACCTAGTTTATTTAAATAGAAGGATGATGGGACTGGCATCAGAAGGAAAAACAGCATTGTTCTGCTGACCCAATCTGTAGAAACTTTCCTCCCCCATGATAGAACATCAAGTCTGTTTTGAAGGAGTTCACAGCAGCACAAAAAAATTCAAGGAGGACATTCTCTCTGGCTGGTCTGCCAAACTATTTGGAAATAAGACTGTGAACTACACAAATGCACTGTAGTTACTTAACTCATTCAGACATGATGTCAACAAAATGACCCAAATTTTCATCTATTTTCACACATTCATCTGCAAAAGGGAATCATAAGATTGCAAATAGTGTAGCAATAGATTTAATTAAATTTAACTAAATAGATTAATTTATATATCACCTTTTAAATCAATGCAATTTAACCAAAATGGTTTACAAAAATGAAAATCATCAACAAAGCATAAAATATTTGAAACATACAATGGACCAAATAACATCAAGAATCTATATAAGTGTTACGCGTGCTGTCTGAGGCAGACCCGCAGTGCGGCCCTCTCACCTTCTTACATGGACTCCAGCTCCTGGTTCCTCCTTGCTAGTGGCAGTGGGCTGCCAGCTCCGACCTAGGGCTGCCCCCAGTGACTCTGGCTCTGCCATGGTCCCCAGTGTTGCCAGTCAAGATGCCATTGCTCGTCGGGCCTCTCCGTGTGGTCAGCTGAGAGATGCCGCCACCAGCACCTCGCATCGCTAATCCTTTTGAAAGGCCTGTGGAGGGAACTTGGCCGTGGCCCTGGATGATGTCAGACTCTCCAGTGTATATAAGCTCATGCCTCGCTCTATAGCGTTGCCTTTGCAACAGGTCTCCTCGTACTCCTCATACTCATTGCTGATAGAGAATCCTCTCTATTCCGTGTTCCTGACCTTCGTTGTTCCCGGTTCCTGTCTTCTTCATTCCTGCCTTGTCTATGTAGTGGACTGACTCTACGGATATCGTCTTTGCTTTGTTTGACTATGCTTCAGCCTATCTCCAGACCCAGAACTCTGCTTCGCCTGACTACTCTACTGCCTATCTCCAGACCCGGACCTCTGCTATGCCTGACTACGCCTGACTACTCTTCTACCTATCTCCAGACCCGGACCTCCGCTACGCCTGACTACTCTTCTGCCTATCTCCAGACCCAGACCTCTGCTATGCCTAACTACTCTACTGCCTGTCTCCAGACCCAGACCTCTGCTACACCTGACTATGCTTGACTTCTCCGTGATCAGACCATTGCCTTGATCGATTACGCTATAGACTTCTCCATGTTCAGAATTCTACATTGCTTGCCACGACCTCCGTTTGCCTCCAGCCCTGATCCAAGCCTGTCATTGATGCCTCTCCTAGCCTACTCCCTGGATGTGGACTTATCAGGCTTCGGCCTATCTTTGTTCGAGCACCTCCAGCTACTGGGTACAGTACCGTACCCAGTCCAGGGTAGGACTATGTCATCTATCGACTGCTGTCTCTGGGCTGAACCAACTTCTCTCAATAATCTACCTCGAGGCCCACCTGCTGGCCCCGGCACCCAAAGGCTCAACCCGTGGGGAATGAGGGCTGGTATAGATGAAGCTCCAGTGGCCTCTACCTTCAGCCTACTCCATCTGCCGACAGTGGTGACCTTTAGGTTCTCACCTACGGGTTGTGTCAACCCCATCTCGGCCCAAGGGTCCACCTCCGACGCAACAGGTTGCAAAGGCCATGGACTTGGTGGAGCCTCATGCCCTCCAGGCCATCCCAGGCCTGGCCTGCAAGGTACAAGAACATCAGTAGTTTCTTGAGGCACTGGCCTCCTCCATGGATCATCTTCACACCCGGCTTGATGCCCTTACTAATAATCGGTTCCTCTTCCAGCTTCTCCTCATCCACAGCCATCTCCATCTCTGACTCGAGCCTTGTCACTACCAGCGCCTCCACTCTTCAATGGCGACTCCAGACTCTGTAGAGGGTTTATTAACCAATGTTATATGCAATTCACTCTACAGCCTTCTGTCTTCCAGGACGAGTTGACGAAAGTCACCTTTATCTTATCCCGTCTTGAAGAAAAAGCACTGGCCTGGGCTCCCCCCCCCCCCCCCCCCCCCTGTGGGAACGCTTGGATTCCTTGTTGAAAGAACTGGCTCAGTTTGTGGCTGTATTCAGACGGACCTTCGATGATCCTGGGTGACATGCTGTGGCAAGCACTAACTAACTACATCTCCGTCAAGGTCAAAGAAGTATTTTCGACTATATCATTGAGTTTCGAACTTTGTCTACTGAGCTCGCTTGGCAGGAAGACTGCCTCTGAGCTATCCACCTGGATGGACTCTCCCCGCAGCTGAAAGCTGAGCTGGCTGCACGGGAGCTCCCTTCCTCTCTGGAGCACCTTATAGACTTCAAGAGCACCACGGGAGAGTCGGATGCCCAAGAAGCCTTTGCGGGTTCATTCCCGTTCACCACCTATTTCCAACCCTGCTCTCAGCAGAGACGCCAGGGTGGTCAAGACGGAAGAGCCTATGCAGTTGGATCGTGGGCAGCTGACACCGGAAGAGCACCTCCGGTGGAGACAAACTGATCTGTGTCTGTATTGCGGAGCATCTGGCCACCATCTACAGACATCCTATCCGTCCGGGAAACTCCTTGGCCTGAGTTCAGTAGGGGTCCTGAACTTGGGTGCAACTTCTCCGGCCCCTCAGTTATCTGTACCAGTTACCCTGATCTGGGATTCCCGGTCCTTTCCGGTTCTTGCTCTCGTTGAGTCTGGAGCAGGAGGGAATTTCATTCTCAAGGACCTTGTTCAACTTTTGGGCATAAAGACCTGCTCGCTTGAAATGTCACTATGTATAGCTTCCATCTATGGAGAGCCATTACCCGGCCGAATTTCCTTGACTACAGAACCTGTCCAGTTACGCACTAGAGCCTTACACACCAAGGAACTTGAATTATTAGTGTTGGAGAAATCCATCCATCCCATAGTTCTTAGACTCTCTTGGCTACTAAAGCATTCTCCCCATTTCAACTGGGGTTTGTTGCAACTGGTAGAGTGGGGTCTCACCTGTCACCAGTCCTGTCTCCAGAAAGTGATACCACCACCTGTGGTCCCTCTGGCTACTACGTCCTCTGGCATACCTGCTCCATATGCAGCCTTTGAGGATGTGTTTTCCAAGCAAAAGGCCAACCTCCTTCCGCCTCTCCGAAGGTTTGATTGTCCAATCGATCTCCTTCCAGGAGCCATGCCTCCTCGAGGATGCACCTACCCTCTGTCTCTGCCCGAGACGAAGGCTATGACGGAATATATCCAGGAAAATCTCGCAAAGGGATTCATTCACCCTTCTACATCTTCCAAGAAAGACGGGTCACTTAGGCCGTGTATTGACCACAGGCTAAGAGAGAATTTGAAAAGAAGTTGGCTGTAGAGGCAAAAACTCACAGTAAAAACTTTTTTAAATATATCCGAAGCAGAAATCCTGTGAGGGAGTCAGTTGGACCGTTAGATGATCGAGGGGTTAAAGGGGCACTTAGAGAAGAAAAGGCCATCGCGGAAAGATTAAATGATTTCTTTGCTTCGGTGTTTACTGAAGAGGATGTTGGGGAGGTACCCGTAATGGAGAAGGTTTTCATGGGTAATGATTCAGATGGACTGAATCAAATCACGGTGAACCTAGAAGATGTGGTAGGCCTGATTGACAAACTGAAGAGTAGTAAATCACCCGGACCGGATGGTATACACCCAGGAGTTCTGAAGGAACTAAAAAATGAAATTTCAGACCTATTAGTAAAAATTTGTAACTTATCATTAAAATCATCCATTGTACCTGAAGACTGGAGGATAGCAAATGTAACCCCAATATTCAAAAAGGGCTCCAGGGATGATCCGGGAAACTACAGACCGGTTAGCCTGACTTCAGTGCCAGGAAAAATAGTGGAAAGTATTCTAAACATCAAAATCACAGAACATATAGAAAGACATGGTTTAATGGAACAAAGTCAGCATGGCTTTACCCAGGGCAAGTCTTGCTTCACAAATCTGCTTCACTTTTTTGAAGGAGTTAATAAACATGTGGATAAAGGTGAACCGGTAGATATAGTATACTCGGATTTTCAGAAGGCGTTTGACAAAGTTCCTCATGAGAGGCTTCTAGGAAAAGTAAAAAGTCATGGGATAGGTGGCAATGTCCTTTCGTGGATTGCAAACTGGCTAAAAGACAGGAAACAGAGAGTAGGATTAAAGGGACAATTTTCTCAGTGGAAGGGAGTGGACAGTGGAGTGCCTCAGGGATCAGTATTGGGACCCTTACTTTTCAATATATTTATAAATGATCTGGAAAGAAATATGATGAGTGAGATAATCAAATTTGCAGATGACACAAAATTGTTCAGAGTAGTTAAATCACAAGCAGATTGTGATAAATTGCAGGAAGACCTTGTGAGACTGGAAAATTGGGCATCCAAATGGCAGATGAAATTTAATGTGGATAAGTGCAAGGTGATGCATATAGGGAAAAATAACCCATGCTATAATTACACAATGTTGGGTTCCATATTAGGTGCTACAACCCAAGAAAGAGATCTAGGTGGCATAGTGGATAACACATGGAAATCGTCGGTTCAGTGTGCTGCGGCAGTCAAAAAAGCAAACAGAATGTTGGGAATTATTAGAAAGGGAATGGTGAATAAGACGGAAAATGTCATAATGCCTTTGTATCGCTCCATGGTGAGACCGCACCTTGAATACTGTGTACAATTCTGGTCGCCGCATCTCAAAAAAGATATAATTGCGATGGAGAAGGTACAGAGAAGGGCTACCAAAATGATAAGGGGAATGGAACAACTTCCCTACGAGGAAAGACTAAAGAGGTTAGGACTTTTCAGCTTGGAGAAGAGACGACTGAGGGGGATATGATAGAGGTGTTTAAAATCATGAGAGGTCTAGAATGGGTAGATGTGAATCGGTTATTTACTCTTTCGGATAGTAGAAAGACTAGGGGGCACTCCATGAAGTTAGCATGGGGCACATTTAAAACTAATCGGAGAAAGTTCTTTTTTACTCAACGCACAATTAAACTCTGGAATTTGTTACCAGATGATGTGGTCAGTGCAGTTAGTATTAGGGATGTGAATCGTTTTTGAACGATTAAAATTATCGTCAGATAATTTTAAAATCGTCCAAAATCGTTTGAGTGCACAATACAATACAAATGCCCCCGATTTATAGTCAGGGGCATTTGTATTGTATCGTTAAATAGGACGCGGGAAAACAGGCACACCAAAAAAACCCTAAAACCCACCCCGAACATTTAAAACAAATCCCCCACCCTCCCGAACCCCCCCAAAATGTTTTAAATTACCTGGGGTCCAGTGGGGGGCTCCCGGCGCGATCTCCCTCTCTCTCTGGCCACGGCTGTGTTGAGAAATGGCGCCGGTGGCCCTTTGCCCTTATCATGTGACAGGGCAAAGGTAGCGCCGGCGCCATTTTGGTTCCTGGCTCCCGACGTCACGCATGGAGGAGATCGCCCCCGGACCCCCAGGGACTTTTGGCCAGCTTGGGGGGGGGGCCTGCTGACCCCCACAAGACTTGCCAAAAGTCCAGCGGGGGTCCGGGAGCGACCTATGTCATACGGGCGACCGTCGCCCGTATGATAGTGAGGGCAAAGGTAGCGCCGGCGCCATTTTGAAGATTGGCAATACGGCCCGCGTGCAGGAGGTCGCTCCCGGACCCCCACTGGACTTTTGGCAAGTCTTGTGGGGGTCAGGAGGTCCCCACCCCAAGCTGGCCAAAAGTCCCTGGGGGTCCAGCAGGGGTCCGGGGGCGATCTCCTGCATGCGTGACGTCGGGAGACAGGAACCAAAATGGCGCCGGCGCTACCTTTGCCCTGTCACATGATAAGATACTTAATTCTGGCAAATTATTCATATATCACAAACCAATTAACAACTAATAAATATATTGTGACATTACTCCAATTTTTAAATCTTTATTAGTGAAAAATATCAAAATAACACATCCCACATTGAATCCATAATACCCCACACAATAGATATTATTATAGCTGCCATCGAGTGAATCAAACGTTTGATTCACTCGATGGCAGCGTCTACTCTGATATGAGATGTTGGTGTTTGTTTGTCTAAGAATTGGAAAGTTTAAACGCATTTGAGATGTGGTGTTCCATGTATTTGAATGATTGAGACGCTATGAAAAGAGTCGGGGATGTGCCAAGCTGTACGTCTGGGCAAATTCTTTGGGACGTGCAGAATGCCCTGTGGATAGATGTTGGATATATGAGCAGTGGGAGACTGTTTGAATAAGCTCTCCTGAAGAAGCCTGAGGGAAGGCGAAACATGTAGAGAGAATAAAAGAAAGATCAAGAGGAATGGCGTTGTAGGAACGCAGAAATACATGTGCAATGTGACTCTTTCTGCTTGTAAAACAATTTGTATCTACAATTGATTGATTATTAAGAAAAATTTGTATTTGATGTTTAACTTGAAGGTTTGAAAATTGTTTTATATGAGGTTGAATGATATTTGTATGAGTGGTATGTAGGATGTATGGGTATGAGTATGATGGAATAGGTTTTTATCAAAATATAATATCTATTGTGTGGGGTATTATGGATTAAATGTGGGATGTGTTATTTTGATATTTTTCACTAATAAAGATTTAAAAATTGGAGTAATGTCACAATATATTTATTAGCTGTCACATGATAAGGGCAAAGGGCCACCGGCGCCATTTCTCAACACAGCCGTGGCCAGAGAGAGAGGGAGATCGCGCCGGGAGCCCCCCACTGGACCCCAGGTAATTTAAAACATTTTGGGGGGGGGTTCGGGAGGGTGGGGGATTTGTTTTAAAGGTTCGGGGTGGGTTTTAGGGTTTTTTTGGTGTGCCTGTTTTCCTGCCCTCCCCCGATTTACGATTTTTAACGATTTTTTAAAAATAAAAAACACAACGATCAGATTTCCCTCCCCCCCCCAGCCAAAATCGATTGTTAAGACGATCGATCACACGATTCACACCCCTAGTTAGTATAGCTGTGTTTAAAAAAGGATTGGATAAGTTCTTGGAGGAGAAGTCCATTACTTGCTATTAAGTTCGCTTAGAGAATAGCCACTGACATTAGCAATGGTAACATGGAATAGACTTAGTTTTTGGGTACTTGCCAGGTTCTTATGGCCTGGATTGGCCACTGTTGGAAACAGGATGCTGGGCTTGATGGACCCTTGGTCTGACCCAGTATGGCATTTTCTTATGTTCTTATGTTATGACTATCGCGGCCTCAACGCCATTACCTGTAAGGATAAATATCCCTTGCCATTAATTTCCAAATTATTTGATCGCCTCCAGGGTGCCTCCATATTTATGAAGCTGGACTTACGTGGGGCATATAACCTGGTAAAAATCCGTCCCAATGACATTTGGAAAACTGCCTTTAACACCCGGGACGGGCACTACGAATACTTGGTGATGCCTTTTGGCCTCTGTAACGTGCCCGCAGTATTCCAACGAATGATGAACGAAATCTTCAGAGATCTAGTGTACACCAAAGTCGTGGCATACCTGGACGACATCCTCGTCTTTTCCAAAAACCTAGACACTCATTGCGCTGACATTCGAACTGTTCTCCAGCGCCTTCATGAAAATCATCTATTTGCGAAATTGGACAAATGCCTGTTTGAGAAATCCAGCCTAACTTTTCTTGGTTATATAATCTCTCGGCAAGGGTTCTCAATGGATCCAGCCAAACTAAAGGGAATCCAGGATTGGCCACAGCCCCTGGGCCTCAGGGCTCTCCAGTGCTTCTTGGGATTCCTCAACTTCAATCGTCATTTCATCCCGTTGACAGCCTTGATTTGTAAGGGTCAAGACACGCGAAATTGGCCTCCTGAGGCCATCGCAGCCATCCATCGCCTGAAGTAAGCCTTCCAGAAGGGGTCCTGTCTGCACCATCCCAACCCAAACCGTCCATTCCTGGTCGAAGTTGATGCCTCCGTCATTGGGGCTGGGGCAGTCCTGAGTCCAACGCACCACCTCTGGAACCATAGTTCCCTGTTCTTTTTATTCCCGCAAATTTTCATCTGCAGAGCAAAATTACAGCATCGGGGATCGTGAACTGCTCACCATAAAATTGGCTCTTGAAGAGTGGCGCCCGTGGCTAGAGGGCGCACCACACAAATTTACTGTGTTCACCAATCATAAGAATCTGGAACATTTGAGTCAAGCACAACGCCTCAATGCCTGTCAAGCTCGATGGGCCTTGTTTTTCTCCAGATTCGATTTCGAACTCCACTATCGCCCAGCTGACAAAAATCTCCAGGCAGATGCCCTATCACGACCCTTCGAGCCCGAGGACACTCAGGAAGAACCTACACATATAATAGACCCGGCCTGTATTTGTTTATCTGCCACTCATCCAGTTCCTGCTGGAAAGACAGTCGTGCCCCGACGACTCCGAGAAAGAGTTCTCCACTGGGCACATGACTCCAAATTCGCTGGCCACCCAAGACGAGCACGAATCTTGGCACTGCTCCAGCGGTTCTTCTGGTGGCCCACCAAGGTCTCCGACGCAAAAGCATACGTTGAATCCTGTAACATCTGTGTACAGCAAAACCCCCCGATCGGTTGACCTTGGGGTCTTTGACAACCACTTCCAGCACCCGAAGAACCATGGAATCACTTGTCTACGTATTTCATCGTGGATCTGCTGCCTTCAAAGGGTCACACCGTAATATTTATTTTACGGTGTGTTTTATTGTTTTATTGTAACTGCTTTATTTATTTATTGTACCTGTTTTATTGTAACTGCTATTTCTTCTTATATCACATGTTAATGTTCTAAGTTTTTCTCCTCTTGTCACACCCTGTTAATTGTAAACCGACATGATGCGACTCCCATCGCGAATGCCGGTATATAAAAAATTAAAATAAATAAATAAATAAATATGGGTTACCATAGACCGATTTTCAAAAATGGCCCATTTCATCCCTGTACCGGACCTACTATCTGTTCCAGAGCTAGCATGATTATTCTTCCACCATATTTTTAGACTGCATGGCTTACCCAAGGACATTGTTTCTGATCGAGGTCTTCAATTTGTTGCCAGGTACTGGTGCTCCCTCTGCCGAAAATTTGGTATTAACATCAGCTTAACGACCGCCTATCACCCCCAAGCCAACGGGCAAGCTGAGCGAATGAATCGCTCCTTGAAGGCCTTCCTGCATGCTTACATTAATAACCGACAAGATATTTGGTCAGACCTCCTGTCCTGGGCAGAGTTTTCTCACAACTCTTACATCGCCACTGCTACTGGAACATCACCATTCTCAGTTGTCAGTTACGAATGCGCCCTGCGGGCCCTGAGGAGGGATGCAAAGGCATGGTCATCTGCTCCTGGGAGAGAGTGTGCCCTTGGCCCATGAGGCAACTCAGGGAGGAGCCCCAAGGCATGCCCCAAGGGAGATGAGCAAGTGCAGAGAAGAATGGAGCACGTGCACTGGAGCTGAGATGAAGAGGATCAGCCCCCTGCTGAGCTACATGCCCCAGTGAAGTCAGACAGAGGCAGAAGGCTGGGAACGAAGAGATCAGGAACTGGAACTGCAGACTCTAGATCCTGGAACGAGAAAAGAGTCACATAGGAGAGACGGGACTCTTAGAGACTTGGATGAGACGAGACTCTTGGAGACTTGGATGAGACTAGAATCTTGGAGACTTGGGCGAGATGAGATTTGGAGACTTGGACGAGACGAGACTCTTGGAGACTTGGATGAGACGAGGCTCTTAGGGCCATGGGAGACGAGGGAGAGACGAGACTCTTAGGGACATGGGAGACAAGGGAGAGACGAGGCTCTTGGAGACGTGGAAGAGGTGAGGCTCTTGGAGACGTGGAAGGTGCTGTCCCTCAGGGCGCCCTACCTAGCCCAGCGTGGACTGTCACGGACCGCCCTGTCCCGCTGCGCGCCCTTCACAACCTGGAAGGCTGATCGCGGACCACCCAGAGAGCGGGATGTGCACAAAATGGAGAAGAGGTTCAGGACAGTACTTGAGAGAGTCCAACCGGAGAGGATTCCAGTCACCTGAAGACGGACACCGAATGAGACAGATAACTCCTGAGAAGGTTGGCTGGAGACAAAGTCCGATGGATGGCAAGGCCGCTGGGGGATTCTTCCGGATCGAGATGAGGATTGGCGGAGAACGGTACACAGGAGAAAGGTACCTCAAGCGTAAGCCGTCTGGACACCTGGATCTCAGAACTAGTAGACATCTGGACATCTGGGCCTCAGGACATCTGGACAGGCAGACATCAGAAAGGATGGACTTCTGGACCGGAAAAGATCTGGAAGTCTTGGACGAGAGGTCGGATGGGCGTCAGGACGAAGGACATCTGGACGTGACGAAGGAGATCCATCGGGAGACGAACCCAGGACATCGGACGGAGACATCAGGAACACGAAGAACATGACAACATCTGGACAGGAGCAGAAGATGGATTCCTTGGAAGCTGGAGAAGGTCCAAGGATATCGAGATGGCATCAATGCTTCTGGCCCTTTAAATGGAGTGAAGAGGTGCGCACCTGCGCCTAGAGGAACCCCAGAGGCCTGGTGGGCAGAGCCAAGGCCTGCAGCGGCGACCTGCCGCTAAGAGAAGGAGAAGGCAGGCCAGGGTGGCTCCTGCTGCTGAAAAGGAGCCCCGACGTTGGTGCTTGGCCGCGTGGGCGGAGGGAGTCCCGGCGGGGACGTCCCCGCTGAAGACGGAGTCAGCGGCTCAGCTCAGCCACGAAGAGGAGAGTGGCATCGGGCCGTTCGGAGGAGCGCCGGCGGTGGCCCAAGGCCGCGAAGAGAGGCTGTGACGGTGGTCGAAGGTGCGGCTCGGCGGCAGTCTGGGCCGTGAAGGAGGCTGCAGCATGCCGGCTGCATGGAAGAGAGGTGAGGGCCTGTCCATGGGATGGGGTCCGCGGACAGGATCGTAACATTGTTTATGGGAAACAACCACGACCACCACTGCCTATACCTCTATCAGTACTGTCCCCTGCAGCACAGGCTACTGCAGATGCCCTTAAAACGTTATGGGAGCAGACAAATCTCCGCTTGCGTCAGGCTGCTTCTCAGGTCAAGAGAACTGCTGACAGTCGACGTCTCTCGACTCCTAAATTCCTCCCTGGCCAGAAAGTCTGATTAAGTACTCGGTATATTCGACTTCAAATTCCATCTCAGAGATTTGCTCCTAGATATATTGGTCCCTTCTCTGTTATCCGACGCATTGGACCTGTTACATAACAGCTACAGCTGCCTCCTACGCTGGGAATACATAACACGTTCCATGTATTGCTCCTAAAACCTGTGATCTTATCTTGGCCTGCACGGAAAGCCCCTGAGCCACTTCCATTGGTGGCAGAAACTGATATGACATACAAGGTCCACGAAGTCCTAGATGTCTGCTGTAGGGGCCGCCGATGGGAATACCTCCTTTCCTGGGAGGGTTACGGACCCGAAGAGAATTCGTGGGAACCAGCTCAGAACATCCTGGACAAAACTCTCCTCTTGAATTACCATCGTTCCCATCCGGGAAAACCCCAACCTCCAAGAAGGGGGCGTAAAGGGGGGGGGGTACTGTTACGAGTGCCATCCATGGCAGACCCTCAGCACAGCCCCCTCACCTTCTTACAAGGACTCCAGCTCCTGGTTCCTCCTTGCTAGAGGCAGTGGGTCACCGGCTCCAACCTTGGGCCACCTGCCATGGTCCCAGTATTGCCAGTCAAGATGCCATTGCTCGTTGGGCCTTTCTGTGTGGTCCGCAGAGAGATGCCACCACCAGCGCTGGGCATCGCTAATCCTTTTGAAGGGCCCACGGCAGGAACTTGGCCACGGCTCCAGATGCTGACTCTCTAGTGTATTTAAGCTCAGGACTCGCTCCATAACATTGCCTTTGCAACAGGCCTCCTCGTACTCCTCGTACTCGTTGCTGATAGAGAATCCTCTCTATTCCATGTTCCTGACCTTCGTTCCTGTCTTCTTTGTTCCTGCCTTGTCTATGTGTTGGCCTGACTCCTCTGATATCGAATTTGCTTTGACTACGCTTCAGCCTATCTCCAGACCCAGACCTCTGCTACGCCCGACTACTCCTCTGCCTATCTCCAGACCCGGACCTCTGCTACGCCTGACTACGCTTGACTTCTCCGTGATCATAATGCCTCTATATAATGTCATAATGCCTCTATATCGCTCCATGGTGAGACGCACTTTGAATTCTGTGTACAATTCTGGTCGCCGCATCTCAAAAAAGATATAGTTGCAATGGAGAAGGTACAGAGAAGGGCAACCAAAATGATATAGGGGATGGAACAGCTCCCCTATGAGGAAAGGCTGAAGAGGTTAGGGCTGTTCAGCTTGGAGAAGAGACGGCTGAGGGGGAATTTGATAGAGGTCTTTAAGATCATGATAAGTCTTGAAACAGTAGATGTGAGTCGGTTATTTACACTTTCGAATAATAGAAGGACTAGGGGGAATTCCATGAAGTTAGCAAGTAGCACATTTAAGACTAATCGGAGAAAATTCTTTTTCACTCAATGCACAATAAAGCTCTGGAATTTGTTGCCAGAGGATGTGGTTAGTGCAGTTAGTGTAGCTGGGTTCAAAAAAGGTTTGGATAAGTTCTTGGAAGAGAAGTCCATTACGGCTATTAATCAAGTTTACTTAGGGAATAGCCACTGCTATTAATTGCATCAGTATTCACTGTACATCAACCAACCTCTTCCCTTCAATAATAATTCTTCAACATACACCAATCCAAGGGAACACTTGTGCTCTGGTGTTGCTTATGTACGGTGGCTTTATTAAAGGACAACCCATTGGTGGGTGCCCTTATCTTTCGCCCCGTCTATTATTCTTTATTATCCAAATTTCTGTGAAACCATTTTTCTCTTCAATTTTCTGCTACTTCAATTATTTTCTTAAAACACCCCTTTTTCTCCCCGTTTTCTGAGGCGACCCGCTACTAATGTGTATATACTTATCAAGGCATCCGTCTCAACTCCTTCTCACGGGTACGCGTCTGCTAGCCCGACATGGGCCATGTTTCGGCACCTCCGTGCCTGCTTCAGGGGCTACGGGAGGGGTAGTGCTGTGTCCTAACCAGGTACACAGTGGCTGTTACGTCTCCAACTATAAAGTTAACACAAATAACTCTCATTCTGATTTCTTGTCAAAAAAGTCCTTTTCTATGTACCATTTGCACGTTTTAAAACACTTACTTTTGTGATGATCATACTTCTGCGTGGACGGCGCCTATCTTCCGTGTCTAAGGCGCACTTGCCTACTCTGTGTGTTTTATACTTACCGCGGGTATCCACCCCGTCTCTTCACCAAACCGAGACTAACTGCGGTGTTTGCAATTAGAGTAATTTAACGATTACAGGGAACGCCTCTGGGGACTGAACACTCCCACGTTCGCTTTTTTCTTCAGCCAAGGAGGCGTGTTCATACTGATTGTAGTCCCACCCTAATTTAGTCTTTGTCTTTTAGAAACGCCTCTGCGGACCTGATGGGAGACTGAACACTCCCACGTCCGCTTTCTCTCTTCAGCCGGGAGGGCGTGTTCATCTTTACTGAAGGGTGTAGTCCCGTCTTAATTAATGCTTTGGCATACTGTGATACTGTGAGCCTTTACTGCTCAACTGAGGCTGTTAAAATTCACGTAACTAGCTTGTTAACCTCGGGGATGAGACGTTCTATCTGCATCTTCAACCTCTCTTTAATCAAAAGACTCTTCTTTTATCACCAGTATTGCGGCTGGCATCGCGGAGTCCCTGCTCACTGCGTAATGAATGACTTTATGTGCATTAATTAAATAAAATAAAATGAAATGAAGCCCTCTATTGTGTTATTCCTCATGAGTGTCATGAATACTGAGTTAATGTGTGTTGAGTGAATGTACTGGCACTCCTCTTCATCGACGTCTTGTTACTTGACGCTGTACTTATTTTCAGCTGTTTCTTAGGAGAAAACTGTCCAATCTATCTCTCGGTTAAGTCCATTGGGGGTGGTGGTATTCCAAGTGTAGATAAATCTCTGCTCCATTTGTGCAAGTTTTGAGTTCAGATCCCCACCTCTTGGATGTGACTGTACCTGGTAAATGACTGCTACTTGAAAATCTTCTGGGGAATGGCCTAATTCTAACCAGTGGTCGGTGAGAGGCGCCCCTTCCACTTGATGTCTGAGGCGGCTCACATGCTCCTGGATTCTGTTCTTCAGTTTCCTCATAGTCTTCCCTATGTAGATCTTAGGGCATGGACACCAGAGTGCATAGATGACTCTTGTTGACTCACAATCATATGTTTGCTGGAATTGATAAGGTTTTCTTCCTGGTATGTTGAGTGATGTACCTTCATAAACGAAGTTGCATGCACTACATTTTCCACATTTCTTATGGTTGCCCTGTTGATCAAAGTGTTCCACTCTTGAGGGTAACAGATTAGAGTAAACTATGAGATCCTTGAGATTTCTGGCCTTAGTGAGTGGAACACTTTGATCAACAGGGCAACCATAAGAAATGTGGAAAATGTAGTGCATGCAACTTCGTTTATGAAGGTACATCACTCAACATACCAGGAAGAAAACCTTATCAATTCCAGCAAACATATGATTGTGAGTCAACAAGAGTCATCTATGCACTCTGGTGTCCATGCCCTAAGATCTACATAGGGAAGACTATGAGGAAACTGAAGAACAGAATCCAGGAGCATGTGAGCCGCCTCAGACATCAAGTGGAAGGGGCGCCTCTCACCGACCACTGGTTAGAATTAGGCCATTCCCCAGAAGATTTTCAAGTAGCAGTCATTTACCAGGTACAGTCACATCCAAGAGGTGGGGATCTGAACTCAAAACTTGCACAAATGGAGCAGAGATTTATCTACACTTGGAATACCACCACCCCCAATGGACTTAACCGAGAGATAGATTGGACAGTTTTCTCCTAAGAAACAGCTGAAAATAAGTACAGCGTCAAGTAACAAGACGTCGATGAAGAGGAGTGCCAGTACATTCACTCAACACACATTAACTCAGTATTCATGACACTCATGAGGAATAACACAATAGAGGGCTTCATTTCATTTTATTTTATTTAATTAATGCACATAAAGTCATTCATTACGCAGTGAGCAGGGACTCCGCGATGCCAGCCGCAATACTGGTGATAAAAGAAGAGTCTTTTGATTAAAGAGAGGTTGAAGATGCAGATAGAACGTCTCATCCCCGAGGTTAACAAGCTAGTTACGTGAATTTTAACAGCCTCAGTTGAGCAGTAAAGGCTCACAGTATCACAGTATGCCAAAGCATTAATTAAGACGGGACTACACCCTTCAGTAAAGATGAACACGCCCTCCCGGCTGAAGAGAGAAAGCGGACGTGGGAGTGTTCAGTCTCCCATCAGGTCCGCAGAGGCGTTTCTAAAAGACAAAGACTAAATTAGGGTGGGACTACAATCAGTATGAACACGCCTCCTTGGCTGAAGAAAAAAGCGAACGTGGGAGTGTTCAGTCCCCAGAGGCGTTCCCTGTAATCGTTAAATTACTCTAATTGCAAACACCGCAGTTAGTCTCGGTTTGGTGAAGAGACGGGGTGGATACCCGCGGTAAGTATAAAACACACAGAGTAGGCAAGTGCGCCTTAGACACGGAAGATAGGCGCCGTCCACGCAGAAGTATGATCATCACAAAAGTAAGTGTTTTAAAACGTGCAAATGGTACATAGAAAAGGACTTTTTGACAAGAAATCAGAATGAGAGATATTTGTGTTAACTTTATAGTTGGAGACGTAACAGCCACTGTGTACCTGGTTAGGACACAGCACTACCCCTCCCGTAGCCCCTGAAGCAGGCACGGAGGTGCCGAAACATGGCCCATGTCGGGCTAGCAGACGCGTACCCGTGAGAAGGAGTTGAGACGGATGCCTTGATAAGTATATACACATTAGTAGCGGGTCGCCTCAGAAAACGGGGAGAAAAGGGGTGTTTTAAGAAAATAATTGAAGTAGCAGAAAATTGAAGAGAAAAATGGTTTCACAGAAATTTGGATAATAAAGAATAATAGACGGGGCGAAAGATAAGGGCACCCACCAATGGGTTGTCCTTTAATAAAGCCACCGTACATAAGCAACACCAGAGCACAAGTGTTCCCTTGGATTGGTATTAATTGCATCAGTAGCATGGGATCTTCTTAGTGCTTGGGTAATTGCAGGTTCTTGTGGCCTGGTTTGGCCTCTGTTGGAAACAGGATGCTGGGCTTGATGGACCCTTGATCTGACCCAGCATGGCAATTTCTTATGTTCTTATGATCAGGCCATTGCCTTTATTTACTACGCTATAGACTTCTCCATGTTCAGAATTCTACATTGCTTGCCACGACCTCCGGCCCTGATCCAAGCCTGTCATTGATGCCTCTCCTAGCCTACTCCCTGGATGTGGACGTATTTTATTTATTTATTTATTTAACAATTTTTTATATACCGGCATTCGTAGGACACATCATGTCGGTTCACAATTAACTGAGAAAGGAAATTACAATGAACGAGGATAGAGAGAGTCAACGATATTACAATGAACTAGGAACCAGGATAGAGAGAGTCAACGAGCAGGGATACAACTTTGAAAAACGAACTGGATGATGATTATCCATGTTAAGAGTAGGTATGCATCAGGATGCATCAGGATGCATCAGGATGTTAAGGATGCATTTACACTTAAGAAATTGTATTGTTGCATTCGTGCCTGTTCTCGCCCTCGCTCCATCCACTCTACCTTTGTGGCGACTCCCTTTGGGTCTGACAGGCAGATGCTGCTGTGGCTTCTCCTCGCCACTTCTCCCGGAATCCCCGGGCTGGCCTGACGCTGCAGATCCGCCATGTTCCTGATGATGTAGGACGTGCGCATGTGCGCGCTCCAGAGTTTGTACCAGCAAGGGCGCGAACCTCGGGGGCGTTCCCCCGTAGTGACATTATCCGCTTCCAACTTAAAAGGTCTTTGCTTGCAACTATGAATCGAGTTAGCAAGGGGGAATTCTTTCTTCGCTGCTCTGCCTCCACAAACTTACCAAGGGATACCCACTCCTCGGGGGCCACGCTCTCTCTTCTTGATTTCAGATTGCTAAGACGAGATCCGGTACTCGCTCCTCGAGGGCCTACGTCCCTGAATGCTAGGAAGACTCCTTACTGCCTGGAAGTGATCACAGATGTGAACACTGTGAGTTCTATTACAGATAGGCCCTCGTGGAGCGAGTACCAATTCCTATGTTCCTAATCTCTGAAGATTCTCTTCTGTCTAAGACATTATTGCATGTACGGAGATCGTGAGTTATTATTGCAGATTGTAGATAGGAACCGGTACTCGCTCCACGAGGGACCATGTTCCTAAAACCCTTCAAAAACTCTCTTCTATCTCAGAAGCTATTGCATACCTATATCTGGTGCATTACTATTTCATATTGCAGATAGGAACGGTACTCGCTCCACGAGGGCCTATGTTCCTAAAACCCTGCAAAGACTCTCTTCTATTCCAGAAGCCATCTCATACACATTGTGAGTTCTTATTCCAGACTGCATATAGGAATCAGTACTCGCCTACGGCTCCTGTTCCTGAATATACTGAAGACTCTCTGTTGCATAGAAGCCATTACAGATATATACAAATGTGAGTGTATCATCTACTACTGGTTATGTATCCAGCATACCCTGTCTACTCACTACCTATAGTCTCTCTCTACAGATCAGCAACCCAGAGATCACAGTTCCAGTATCTGAGGGACTTCAGTCCTGCTGGGCACATCAGCTCACTACTGCCACCTCTGGTGGTTCTACTTCCTGTCTAATAAAGAACTATCTGTGTTTGTCTTCATACTCCAGCCTAGCCGGTGGTCCCTCTCAGGATATCCTCCTGGGGGTGCTGTCATCTGCCATCGGCCCAAGGATTCACCAATTTACATTAAAGTGTTTCATTCCTTACACTACTAGAGCGGTATCATAACAGACTGCCACTCTGAGGGGAGCCAACCCACAACAGATCACTAACTCCGTCTACGGAATACAACGGACTGCTGGCTACTCTCCTCAGGGGAGCAGATTCCATAACAGAATGATACTCCTCCTCTCTGGAGGAACAGATCTACATCAGGTTGCTAACTCCTCCCCTCTGGAGGAGCTGATTACTAACAGTCTGCTAACTCCTCCCCTCTGGGGAAGCAGATCCATAACAGATTGCTACTCCTCCCCTCAGGAGGAGCTGATCGATAACAGATTGCTAGCTCCTCCCCTCTGGGGGAGCAGATCAATAACACTTATCAGGCTTTGGCCTATCTTTGCTCGAGCGCCTCCAGCTACTCTCCGTCCCATTGGTGCCTGAGTTCCAGTACCGTACCCAGTCCAGGGTAGGACTACGCCATCTATCGACTGCTGTCTCTGGGCTGAACCATCTTCTCTCACTAATCTACCTCGAGGCCCACCTAAGTCCTGCCGGCCCCGGCACCTAAAGGCTCAACCCGCGGGGAATGAGGGCTGGTATAGGTGAAGCTCAAGCGGCCTCTACCTTCAGTCCACTCCACCTGCCGACGGTGGGGACCTGTAGGTCCTCACCTAGGGGTTGCGTCAACCCCACCTTGGCCCAAGGGTCCACCTCCGATGCAACAATAAGAATATGCAAAACAATAACAAGATAATACGACAAATTCTTCAGGCCATCCCATTTGGCCGAAAGGACCACCATAACCTTTCCAATAATGCAAACTAGGAATCCTCTTTTACCCGTCTATTATGCATTCTAGTCCTATTATATACCATCCTTATTGCATCCCCCAGTTACTCTCATCCTGACCGTACAAACATCCCAGCTTTCACTCTCTATCCCTTTGCTCCCCATTACAATCACCTCCCCCTAAAAGAATCAGTCACTTCTCCCATTTACTTCCCCCACTCTCCCTCCAACTCTCATATCCTCTTACCTTCTTCCCATCCAAGCACCAGTCTATTCACCTCTTCTGTTCTTCCCTACTATTTCCCTACCCTTTACTGCATTTACACTCAACCTCTTAAAATTCTGTCATAGAAATCATTAAAATAGTCGCTCACTAAATGACGACATGCTCCAGTAGGGAAAAGATATGCCAGGTAATTTGCTTCTATCCTAATCTCTATTGGAAGACCCTTCTATTGGGTAGGGACTAAAATCAGAAAGGCTCTAGCCCTTGTCTGGCTCTGCCCCATTCTCTTTATGGCAATTCTAGTAACCTCTGGGATGATCTTATCGCTCATTTTAGTGCACATTGCCTCAAGACATCCCTGAGGTACCCTGGACCACTTCCATCAAGTAGACAGAATATCAAGATGAAAATGTTAAACCATATCCTCACTCGCAATGGTAACCAGTGAAATGCTTGTAGCATTTATTTCTTTGGAAGGCAAAGCAGTCCCCTTTATAAGCTCCTAGTTCTTTTCCACTGCCCTCTGCACCAAATGGGCCTGGGAGCTCTTCAGGGAAAGATTCTGACAAGCACTGTGGCAGGCCTGCAGGAAAAGCTCATGAGAGCAGAAAGATTTCTTGTTATTTCTGACGAAGGCTGATGATAGAAGAACATATCTAAGTGCATGCTGTCACTGTTGGCCTCTGAACTGTGTACTGGAGAAGATGATTCTGGCATCTGACACTCACTATCCTCTTTATTTTTCACAGACATAAATATTTGCTGCCTAAATCCAGGAAAAAGCAGAAGTCATTTCCATAGTATAAGTATAGTACTTCTGTGACATCATTCATGGATGCTTACATCATCCTGCAGCATACTATGCAGACATGAATGCAAGAGGTTTTGTGGGTATTCCTGCAGGATTTCACAGCCCAGGTAAGGGGGACGGTAGGTGATAATATCTTCCAGCAGATTAAATGCAGAATTTGGGAATGTCCTGAATGATCACAGCCCAGGGAAGTGTCCTGAAGGATCTAACCATTTAGAAAACAGTATCCTTCATTGAGTGTAATGAAGATTCCTACATGATCTCATAAAAAATGACACCTTTTTTCCTCCAATAAAGTTGCCAATGTAGCTTGGCTTACTCTGTTTACATTTTCTTAATGAAAAACTGTGGTGTGCATTTTTTAATTGGACCATATGAACTTCATAAAAACATATCCTTTTGTACAAGTAGATATGCAAAAACTTCCCTCCAAAACTTTATTATACAATTTGCCATCAAACGAGTGTACCCTACTCTCTCCCATCTAAGTTCTCTTCCACAACCATCGCAGATGTATTCATAAAGAGACTTTTTCTAAGCTTTTTGGCAGCTGGGATTCAATACCAAGAAGTGCAGAGTCCTGCATCTGGGGTATAGTAATCAAAAAGAGCTGTATATGATGCGGGGTGAGAGACTGATGTGCACGGAGCAAGAGAGGGATCTTGGGGTGATAGTGTCTGGTGATCTGAAGATGGCAAAGCAATGTGTCAAGGCGATAGCTAAAGCCAGAAGAATGCTGGGATGCACAGAGAGAGGAATAATCAGAAAGAAAAAGGAGGCGATGATGCCCTTGTACAGGTCCTTGGTGAGGCCTCACCTGGAGTACTGTGTTCAGTTCTGGAGACCGTAACTCAAAAAGGATAAAGACGGGAAGCAGGCCATCGAGAAGGGTGACCAAAATAGTGTGGGGTCTGTATTGGAAGACTTATGAGGAGAGGCTAAAGGATCTAAATAATAGGGATGTGCGGGGAAAAAAATTCATTTTCGTTATTCGGTTCGTTTTTGGGAGGTTTTTTCCCCACAAATTTCGGTTCGTGGATTGTTTGATTCGTTTGATTCATGTGAAAAGAATGAATCAAGCAATAAAAAAAACCCCACCCCAAAATGGCCAAAAAACAAAAACTAGGCCTCCCTTCCACCCCCCCCCCCCATAAAAATGCCAGTTCCAGGATCCTCTCCCCAGCCCCCACTTACCCAGTCCTAGGAATCCTAGGCCGAAGCCTCAGACTTGTGTAGGCCGAGGCCGCAGTAGGTCACTACAGCCTTGGCCTACTCAAGGCCTACGCCTTGGGCTAGGCCGGATCTTGAACCCTGGCCTGATGCTGTGGCCCAGCCCGGAGCCCGGGTCCCGAAGCCAGGGACTCAGCCTAGGCCAGGGCCCAGACCCAGACCCAGCCCTGATGCTACAACGTGACCTGAACGCCGGGTTCTGACGCCGAGGTTTCGGACCAGATCCAGGCCCAACAGCGCGATCTGACCCAGAGGCCGGGTCTTGATGCCAGGGCCCAAGCTCAGGCCTGATGCCACGACCAGACCTGGAGGACGGGTTCCAAGCCTAGGCCCAATGCCATGACTCAACCCGGAGGCCAGTTCCCGATGACTGGACCTAGGTCCAGACCCAGGCCCAATGCTGAGACACAACCTGAAAGACGGGTCCTGATGCCTGGGTTTTGGCCTAGGCCGGGGCCCAGGCCCAATGCCGTGACCTGATCTGGAGGCTGGGTCCCGATACTGGGGCATATGCCTGGATCCAGGCCCAAGGCCGGGGCCTTGGCCAGGAAGCTGAATACAGATGCCTGGTCCTCAGCCCAGAGTCAAGCCTAGGCCTCGGTGTCCAGGCCTGGGAGCACCGCAGTCCTTTGTCTTCCTTTTTTGGCTCTTCAATACCAAATGATGGGCGTCCGCTGGGGTCGTGACAGAGTTTTCTGATGCAAGCCCAGTGGACACCTGTCAGTTGGCAGTGAAGAGCCGATGAAGGAAGACGATGGATTGCGGAGCTCCCAGGATGGGACACCGAGGCATGGGCCTGACCCTGGGCTGAGGTCCAGGGGTCAGGACCTGGCCTTCGGGTCAGATTGTGGTGTCTGTCCTGGGTCTGGGCTGAGGCCTTGGCATCTGGACGGCATCGAGCCTAAGTTTGGACCGAGATGTCGGCATTAGGACCTGTCCTCCAGGTCAGATCGCGGAGTCAGGCCTGGGCCGAGGCCCAGGTGCTGGGGGTCTCAGCTGAGGTCCCAGCATCAGCCTGTGCCTCTGCCAAGACTCTGGCGACGTACTTGCGCCTAGGCTGCAGCCCCTACTTTGGGCCTCGGCCTATGCCCTAGGTAAGGTCCCGACTTCAGGCCTAGACCTAGGCCCGATGCATTTGTTTAAAACGAAACGAACAAATAAGGTTTGTTTCATTTGGGGTCCCCCGATTTGTGGGGCCCCCCAAATGAAATGAATTAGCCTTATTTGTCACATTTTGCATTAACAAATGCAAATCCCTACTAAATATGTATACCCTGGAGGAGAGGAGATGCAGGGGAGATATGATACAGATCTTCAGATAGCTGAAACATCTTACGACTCAGAACCAACATAAGGAAATATTTCTTCACAAACAGGTTGGTGGATGCCTAGTGTCACAGTTTTGCCTGTTTCACAGGCTCTTTGTGCCCTGGTTCAGTCTATTGTGCAGACTTTCCTCCACCAGGGGTCCTCAGTGAGCCTCACTTCCAGTCTTGCCAAGATCCTCCTCGCTGCTCACACCACACCCAAACTCCAGCCTCATTTAACTCTCCCTTGCCAGTACCTAGATGCCTCTTCATGGCTCTCTGAACTGGCCGCTCTTTCCTTGCTCCATGACTTGTGGCCTCTGGGCCTTCTCGTACTTTATAACTTGCCTTGTGGCCTATCTAGGCTTCTCTTTGCCTTGTGGCCTCTGGATTTTCTGTTTCCTTGTACCTTGCTTTGTGGCCTCTGGGCCTGCTCTAACCTTGCACCTTGTTCTGTGGCCTACTCAGGTCTCTCCTCTCCCTGCTATGAACTATAGAGAAGCAGGATTTTAATAAAATAAATAAATAATGGCCTCCGGGCCTTATACTTAGCAGCCTATGTGCCTTCTGTACTACTACCTTCAGGCCTCAGTGTTCTCTGTTCTGTGTTGTCCTTGTCTAGTCCATGTCCGATTTTATCCTTCTGCCTTGTCTACTCTTTTCCTTGTCTGATCTTATTTATTTATTTAGATTTTTTATATTCTGCTTTTCAGCACTTCAAATCAGATTACATTCAGGTACTACAGATAGTTCCCTGTCCCCAGAGGGCTTACAATCTTGTCGTGCCCTGCCAAATCCAACCCCTAGTTTCCATTCTGTGCTTGCCTTTGACTTGTCTTGCCCCAGTCTATATATCGTTCCAGTCCCTGCTCAGTATCCTGCCCAGTCTGTGTCAATATCCAGCCCCAGCCTTGCTCAGCATCCCACTACCCTCCTGCTTCAGTGTCTGGTTCTTGTCCAGCCTCATCCTGCCTTGTCCAGCCTCATCCAGCAAATCCAGTTCCAGCCATGCCCTACCTGCCCCAGAACTCAAGGGCTCAACCTGTGTGGCAGGGGGGCTGGCTAAGCAGAAGACCAGCCCAGCTTCCAGCCCTGACCAGCCATGATATTCTGCCACTGAAGCCAAGACTTACAGGTCCCCCAGAACCCAAGGACTCAACCTGCAGGGGAGGGGGCTTGCTAGGTGGAAGACCAGCCATTTTCCAGCCCTGCAATCCTGTACCACACTTGTGAGGGTGTATCCTGACCCCAGCCAGGCACCCCATGACACCTGGAATGCCCTTCCAGAAGAGGTGGTGAGGATGAAAACAGTAACCGAATTCAAAAGGGCATGGGATAAACCATGTGGATCCCTAAAGGTTTGAAGTTGAAAATGAAGGAAAGAATGCATGGGGGTAACCTGCAAGAAGGAGCAGTTACTACCCTTAACAAGAAGGCACAGGGATTACTATCCTTAACCAATTAGCCTTGATGCCTGTGATGCAACTGCAACATTGTTCTCTGCTTTGACCATGAGGAAAAGGGGGAATTGGATTTAGAAGACAGCTAATGCTGGGCCCCGACTTTTCCAGTCCAGGGTACTGATAAGCAGACATTAAGGAAAAAGCACAGGACTGATTCTATGACCAAGTCCAAAAGCAAAGCACGTTCAAGTAGCATTGCTTGAATTATTAGGAAGGATGCTCACCCCATAAAAATGTTGCTAACAGAAATTTGATTAGGGGTATTTTAGTTGCTTGGTTTTAATTGTTTATTATTACTACCCTTAACATAAGGCTTAGGGGTAACCTGCACGGAGTGGCAGTTACTTCCATAAGAAACTTACTGGGCAGACTGGATGGACCGTTTGGTCTTTTTCTGCTGTCATCACTATGTTACTATGTAAGCCTTGGGACCAGTCTACTTGGTGTCAATTCCTGGTTCTGGCATCTGCTCCCTGGGTCAGCTGGGTCTGGGGATGCTGTGATATCAGTCAACACTGAGTAGTTACAATGACTGACTGGATTTAGATGCACTCGTACTCTTGGCAGAAGACCATGACTAAAATAGTTACAAGTCCAGTGTATTGGATAGGCATTAGGTAGCCCTGCACTCCGGTTTCCATAGTGTGCCTCCCACCCTCCCCAAGCTCCTGCCAGCAGAATAAAGTTACTTCAGGCTCTATCCCTGATTGGGTAGCAGAGCTGCTGTCCCTTTCAGAAACAGAAGAGGGTGGTAGCAAAGACTTAAGAGGCTAAGGAAGGGAGTTCATGCCTTACTAATCTATTAGAATTCTTTGAAGAAGCATGTGTAAAAAGGAGACCCGGTCAATATAGTCTATTTGGATTTTCAGAAGGTGTTTAATAAAGTCCCTCAAAACAGACTCCTCAGAAAACTAAAAAAATTGTGAGGTAGGAGGCAATGTCTTACTGTGCATTGGTGATGGATGAAAAGATAGGAAACAGGGGGTAGGACTCAATGATATATTTTCCCAATGGAGAGCCCCAGGGATTTGCACTGGACTTCAATATTTATGACTTCTGCAAATCTGGTGACTTTTACTTGTTGCTCCAGTTTCCAGATCATTCATGAATAAATAAAACAGCGCTGTTTGAATAAGTAGTCAAAACGCAAGCTGACTACTTATTCAAACAGGACTTTGTGAGGCTGGTGAAATAGCCATCTAAAAGGCAGATAAAATTTAACACGGACAAGTGCAAAGTGATGCACATAGAGAAGAATAATCCTAACTACAGGTACACAATGCCAGGTTCTATATTAGGAGTCACTACCCAGGAAAGAAATCTGGGAAGCCGCTGTGGACAATATGTTGAAATCCTCAGCTCAGTGTGCAGCGGTGGTCAAAAAGCAAATATAATTGCAATTATTCAGAAAGAATAGAAATGGAGAATAAAATTGTGAATATCTCAATGCTTCTGTACAGATCTATTGTGCCTCCAGTACCTTCATTAATGTGAGCAGTTCTGGTCTCCCTATTTCAAAAAAAGATATAGCAGACCTAAAAACATGCAGAGAAGGGTGACAAAATTGATAAAGAAAGGCTAAACAGGTTAGTTCTTGTCAGCTTGGAAAAGAGAAGACTGAGAGCCAATGTGAAATGGAGGTTTATAAACTCATGAGTGGGGTGGAACAGGTAAACAGGGAATGGTTATTGACCCTTTCAAGTAGTACAAGGACTGGGGACAGTCCATGAAACTAACAACCAGCAGATTTAAAACAAATCAGAGAGAGAATTTTTTCATTCAATATAAAATCAAGCTGTGGAATTTGTTGGCAGAAGTTGTGATCAACATAGCTGAGTTTAAAAGGGGTTTGGACAAGTTCCTGGAGAAAAAGTCCATAAAACATTAGCCATGTGGACTAAGGGGAAGCCACTGCTTATCCCAGGGAATGAGCAAAACGGAATTGCATCTCTTTAGGATCTGCTGGTTATTTCCTAAAGACCCGGAATGGCCACTGTCAGAAACAAATCTTATGCTGTTATGAGAACCCCCAGCTGTAGTGTTTATACATCTTCTCTTTCCAGACACTCCCTAAACCATGGGAACCGTACAGAGCTCCAAGGGATGAGCCCAGTGTCCTGCCAGAGGCTGAGACACAAAGTCAGTCAAACTGGATAGATGCAAAGAGATTGAAAGGCAAGTGTTGGTTCTTTTTGTTTGCACAATTGTCAAGACTGGGCTGCTGCTACAGGAGAGAGGGAGGAGAGAAGAGCTGGAAGAAGAGGAGGTGGAGAGGAGAGTAAGTGCTAGGGGTAACCAGTACAGGGTGGCCATGGTTCCAGTAACCCTAACATCAATGGGCATGCTTGGGACAGAGGGCAGTGGTGGGAACAGGGTTGAGGGTGGGTGAAAGGCACGGGGTGGAGCTGGTGTTGTTTGAAGTATGGGGGGTTCACACACTCATTTTTCCCCAAGTACTAGAAAACTGGAGAGGAAGACAACTGGACAGACTGGATGTGCCAGTTATTTTTTACCTGCTGTTATTTCCTTTGTTACCTGAGAGATGGAACGAGGAGAGGGGAGAGAAGCGGGAGAAGAGAGGGAAGGAAAGGAATAAAAAATTCACTGAAGAAACAAAGAAAATGGAAATGGAAAATAGAAAGCAAGGAGAACAGACACTAGAGACAGAGAGAGCAAGAAAAAAAAAATCAGGAAAAGAGCAGTGAAACAGAGGATGAGAGAAAAGAGGGAGAGGCAGAGGAGAAAATAAAACCAGACATTATTTCTCTTCTTGGCAGGATAAATCCCAGATGACTTAAATTGGGTCACTTTTTTTTTTTTATTTAGTAAGGAAGTTTAAAGGAGGTTTCTTAGGTATCAGAACATTGCATGTATTGAGTCTAGGTTACAGAAGTAGAGGAAAAAAAGTGCCACGTAGTCAAAAATGGAGGCTAGATGCCCAAAAAAGCAGGAGAAACCTGGTATTAGAGACCCAGAAAACAGAAATTAACTCTGCTCCTTTCCTTTCTTCTTGTTCAGAAACCTTTATCAACATTTTCTCTTTGGTAGCTTAAATGGCTACACTCCTGTTGAAGTGGTCCTTTCAACAAATTCAGTAATTTGAAGGCTTACTTTTTTATAACTTACTATTGTGCAGTGGATGTAATAAATCAGCTGAAAACTGATTTTCAGGAGCTAAACGAAAGGCTGACAGGTTTTAAATGGCGGCCCAATTGATCCCAGTCTGAAGTATCCTATATCAACCTCTTATTTCTCTGGAATGGTGAGAGGATAGTGCAGGCATGGGATTCTTTAGGCAAGCTTGGCACATGACTATAATTGACAGCTGTTCAACTGGCAACCTCTTTTAGAAATCAATTTTTAGCTGTTATTATAAGGTAGCATTGTGCAGCAGCTAGCTGCATAGTAGGGATGTGAATCGTGTGATCGATCGTCTTAACGATCAATTTTGGCTGGGGGGGAAGGGAAATCTGATCGTCATGTTTTGTTTTTTTTAAAAATCGTAAAAAAATCGTAAATCAGGGGAGGGTGGGAAAACCAGCACACCAAAACAACCCTAAAACCCACCCCGACCCTTTAAAACAAATCCCCCACCCTCCCGAACCCCCCCAAAATGTTTTAAATTACCTGGGGTCCAGTGGGGGAGTCCCAGCGCGATCTCCCGCGATCTCCCGCTCTCGGGCCACGGCTGCATTAATAGAAATGGCGCTGGTGGCCCTTTGCCCTAACCATATGACAGGGCAAAGGTAGCGCCGGCGCCATTTTGGTTCCTGTCACCCGACGTCACGAGTGCAGGAGATCTCTCTTGGACCCCCGCTGGACTTTTGGCAAGTCTTGTGGGGATCAGGAGGTCCCCCAAAAGCTGGCCAAAAGTCCCTGGGGGTCCAGCGGGGGTCCGGGAGCGATCTCCTGCACTCGTGACATCGGGTGACAGGAACCAAAATGGCGCCGGCGCTACCTTTGCCCTGTCATATGGTAAGGGCAAAGGGCCACCGGCGCCATTTCTATTAACGCAACCGTGGCCCGAGAGCGGGAGATCGCGCCGGGACCCCCCCACTGGACCCCAGGTAATTTAAAACATTTTGGGGGGTTCGGGAGGGTGGGGGATTTGTTTTAAAGGGTCGGGGTGGGTTATAGGGTTGTTTTGGTGTGCCGGTTTTCCCGCCCTCCCCCGATTTACGATTTTTTGACGATAAATCGGAGGAATTGTTATTGTATCGTGGCTCTAACGATTTTTGACGATTTAAAATATATCTGACGATTGTTTTAAATCGTCAAAAAACGATTCACATCCCTACTGCATAATAATAACTTATAAAAAGCCTCCAAAACATTGAAATTGTTAAAGGGGGTATTGCGTAGAGTCACGTGATGCTGTGACTGGAGCCAGACGTTGTTGATCGGCTCCTTTCAGCCCTGCTTACTATTACCCTCGGCGTGCCGCATCTGTACCCCACTACTTTTGGGTAGTGACTCTCCCCGCCACAGTGGCTAAGGTGGCTACTAGGATAAGGGGTTTCTTTTTTTTTTTAATTTATAATTTCTTATAGGAATCCTTGAAAAGATAACAAGCCACACACAGCATGGCACAAAGGCGTATACATCAACAGATATCAAGGACAACATTTAAAGTCTATAGACTATTTCCCCTTATCCCCCCTCCCCCCCTTGTGCTGTATTTCTGAGCATCGGGTTATACAAATGATTGTAAATAACAACATATAACAACATAAAACATCATAACAACATATACAGGAGTTCACTCTTGATAAACCATTGAGACAAGATATGTATATGAAGAGGACCACCAATTGTGTCTATGTTAGTGTCCTGGGTTGCTAACCACGGAGGTGTCATATACGAGGTGAGCCTGTCTCCAGGTCAGATAGGGTGCCCAGACTAGATGGAACTTGCCCATCCTATGATGTTTGGCCACTGTTATTTTATACATTGTGCATATTTTAATCGCTTCAAAACTTCTTGAGTGGTGGGAGCATAAGGTCTTTTCCAGAAGGTAGCAATCTCCATTCTCATTGCAATAATACAACAATGTTGAATAAAAGTTTGGGTGGAAGGAGGGAGAGCCTCATCTTGCAAGTGAAGAAGTCCTTGCATCATAGCCAACTTGAACAGGTATTTTTAGAATGTCTGAGAGAAGAGTGGCTAAGTGCTGCCAGGCGCTTTGAATATGTTTACAATCCCACCACATGTCGAAAGGAGCCTGGTAATAGGCAATTATGCCAACACATCCCACTGAGCTTCGGACTGAATTTGCTTAGGCGGAGTGGTGCTAGATACCATCTAAAAAGTACTTTATAGCTATGCTGGGTTAAGGAGGAGGAGATTGAAATGGACTTGGACTTCAAGAATATTAGACCATTGTTCTTCAGAGAGTGATATACCTAAATCAGGTTCCCAAGCAATAATATGGGAGGGTTTGTGATTTACCCGGGTATTTAATAATTTAAAAATTTTTGATAACAGACCCTTTACCACGTGAGGATGAGAACATTATCCCTCAAAAAGAGATCTCTTAGAGGCCAGCTGGGATTGCTTCTGCAATGAGGCAATCTGTAGGTAGGATAAGAATTCAGAATAGGGCATATTGTGGGTGATCTGCATATCCACAAAGGAGATTATTTTATCATTTGAGAGGAAGTGAACCATCTGAGTAATGCCTCTAGCCTTCCATTCAGAAAAGGATAGTATGCATGCTTGGGGGGAAAGTAATATTTATTTATTTATTTATTTATTTATTTAAGGCTTTTATATACCGACTTTCTTGATACAAATCAAATCAACTCTGTTTACATCGAACAAAGCGGTTAACCGTAACCAAATAACAAGAGACACAGATTGAAGAAGTAAAAAGTTACATTGTAACAGGGGCGCAAAACTGGGGATAGGAAATATTGGGGGGAGAACAGAGATAAATATCGTAATATTGTCAAATAGAAAAGTTGAGTAGAAATAAGATGCAGGATCTACCAATTTGTGCTTCCAGGCAGACCAAACATTCAATGTGTGCCTAGTAGTAGGGGCTATGTTAGGACTGGGTCGCCAAGTATGCCTAGGCTGCCAGATCATGGCTTGCAAGGGTATGTCTCCTGCCCAGGCTTGTTCGATTTGAACCCAGTGTTTTACAATTGGATTATGGTGCCAATCAATGATAGGGCGCAGCTGCGATGCGGCATAGTACCAAGTCAGATTAGGTAGGCACAATCCCCCATCAGTCTTGAACTGAAACAGTAGACCTGGCCACTCTAGGGGGGCGATGGTGCCAGATAAAGCGCATCAATTTTTTCTACCAGCATTTGAGAGTTGTGCAAGTCAGTGGAATTGGAAGGGTTTGAAATAGGTAGAGCAGTCTAGGCAGGATATTAATTTTAGTAATGGCTATCCTGCCCAGCCAAGAGATGGGAAGGCGATTCCATCGGTCCATGTCCCGCTCAATTGTCTGGAATAAAGGAATATAATTCAGATTTAAAAAGTCAGATAAATGTTTACCCAGATATACCCCTAGATATTTAATCTTGGATGGGGCCCATTTAAATGGATGTCTGGCTTTCAGATGCATTATAGTTGTGGGATCTGTTAGTAATCTTTTGCAAGGAGTTAGCAATCTGTTCAGTGAGGAGTTAACAGTCTGCTTGGGATTAGCAATCTGTTGTTATTAGGAGAGTTGTGGGTGGATCCTTGGACCGGTGGCAGATGACCACACCCCCGGGGGGGAAGATCCCGAGAGGGACCACCGGTCAGGCTCAGAGTATGGAGACAGACACACGCTAGTTCTTTTATTAGACATTATACTGAACCACCAGAGGTGGCAGTAGTGAGCTGGAATGCACGGTTGGGCTGTAGTCCCTCAGATACTGGAACAGCGATCCCTGGAGGCTGAGCTGTAGAGAAACTGAAATATAGTGAGTAGGCAGGGTATGCAGAGTTCATGTATTGAGCCAGATGGTAACACTCACACAATGTCTCATAGAAGCCCAGGAGCTGGAATGTATAGGCCCTCGAGGAGCGAGTACCTGGTTCCAGGGAAAGCTTTGAGAGAGCGATGGTAACTCACTGATGAAGTTGGCAGTGATGACTTCCAGGCAGAAGAGAGTACCGAGTAAGTCTGGGAATGAGGGCCCTTGAGAGCGAGTACCGGTTCCAGACTGTCACCTGAAAAACAAAGGAGAGAGCGAGGCCCCCGAAGAGCAGGTACCCCTATTAAGTCCGAGGAGGCAAGCTTAGATAGCGTAACCCTTGCTAACTCGAGGAGGCAGAGTAGCTTGGAAAGTCGAAGCGAGTACATAATCATTCCTTGCTAACTCGATGTGTTAGCAATTTCTAAGATCTTATATATCCGTCGCGGGTGACGTCATCTTCGGGGGACGCCCCCGAGGTTCGCACCATCACCAGTACTTCAGTCGGGGCCGCGCCGCACGCGCGCCCCTAGGCCTCCAGGAAACATGGCGGTTTGCAGTGTCTAGCTGGTCCGGGGACGCCGGAGGACCTCGGTGGGAGGACGCTGCGGCAGCCAATCTTCCCGCGGACGAAGAGTGAGGCGCCAAAGAGGTAAGGAGGGCGGAGAGAGGGCGTCGGGAACCGACTGACACAACAGGATCACACAAGACATTCAGTATTTCTGACTTTTCCCAATTAATTTTAAAGCCGGAAACTGCACTAAAGGAGGCCAGATTGTCCTCAATGGCCCTCAGCGACGTATAAGGATTGCTGATTGTAAACATTATATTGTCTGCGAATAAAGAGAGTTTATAGGTCTCTGTCCTAAGGTAAAGCCTTCAATAAGAGCATTATTATGGATGGAAATGGCCAAGTGCTCTAAAAATATGGCAAATAGAATGGGTGAAAGAGGGCAACCTTGTCGGGTGCCCCGTTGCACATTGAAAGTATCTGAGTATCCTCCATTTATTTTCAAGCAAGCTTTGGGTGTACTATAGAGGGCCTGGATCCAATTATAAAAAGAATGACCAAAGTTCATAACCTTCAGGGTTTGAAAGAGGAAAGGCCAGTGCACCGTATCGAAGGCCTTTTCTGCGTCAATAGCAAGATGAAGCGCAGGTAGTTGTCGCCCCCCAAGTTATATTTATGATTTTCTGAACATTGTCGCTGGACATCCTACCGGATATGAAACCAGCCTGGTCTGAGTGAATAAGGTGGGCGATGAACCCATTTAACCAGTCAGTGAGGACTTTGGCCAGGAGCTTCAGATCAAGATTAATCGGGGATATCGGTCGGTACGAACCACATAGTGTGGGGTCACGACCTGGTTTGGCTATGATTGTAATATCTTCAAGGTTAGAGTCTGGTAGTAAAGAGCCATCCGACCTTAGGTAACAATAGTTTTTGCAGATGTGTGACCAGTTGTGGGTCAAAAGACTTTTAAAGTTTTGCAGTAAGTCCATCCGGGCTGGGAGCCTTTCCTACTTTGAGATCCCTAATAGCCAATAGCAACTCTGAGGAAGAGATATCAGCATTGAGAAGTTCTCTCATATCCATAGTGAGATGAGGAAGCAGTACGGAACTCAAGTACGATTGTATTACCTCTGGAGTAATCTGGGATTCAGCAGTATATAGGGCTTGATAAAATTTAAGGAACTGCTGACCAATCTCTGGCCGGATTCATTTTTAATTTTTAAGATATAATTTTGAAAGGTGATTTTTTTTCAGCTTATTATCCAGCAATTTCCCTGCCTTTTCACCTCCTTCAAAGTACTCTTGACGAGATAATTCCATGGATTGAGCTATGCTCTCTGCCTCCAATCTATGGAGATCCTCTCTGGCTTTGTTAAGATGGATCAATATGGATGGAGACCCGCTTTGAATGTGTTGCTTTGAGAGAAGACGTATCTCATCTCGCAACTGTAAACTTGCTCATTCTTACATTTCTTAAGGAACGCGGATCGGGAGATGAAAAGGCCTTTTATGAATGCCTTAAAGCAGTCCCAGACCACTACAGGGGAATCAACCGAGCTGGCATTAGTACTGAAAATGTCTGTGATGGTTTTGGAAATATCTTGTATATAGGATGGATCGCTCAATATGGAATTGTTAAGTCTCCAAAACCGCCTTCCTCCTTTGACCCCCTGTGTAATAAGATCTATACAAATAGGGGCATGATCTGACCAGGAGATAATGCCCACCTCAGATTTCTGAATTTGGTTATAGAGCGATTTAGCCACCAAAATATAATCAATTCTAGAATAAGTGTTGTGAGGCTTGGAATAGTAACTATAGGATCGAGAGTGTGGGTATCGGAGTCTCCAAGGGTCCACGAGTTGCAAATCGGTCATGAGGTCTTTGAGTGCCCTGCCGTGTAATTTTACAATCTGCGCATGCCCCTTGGAGGTATCCAAATAGTGAGAGAGTGCTATGTTGAAGTTGCCCCCCAGAATTAACAAGCCTTTGCTATGTTGTAGTAAAATTTGGAGGAGTTCTTGAACGAAAACAGCTTGATCTCTATTAGGAGCATAAACGTTTACAAGGGTATAAAGAACAGACAAAAAAATCAGGGATTAACTAGTTTCTGTTTATTCCCCAAAATAATTTCTAGTTATTCATGTGAATATTTGCTGTCAAAATTTCTTATGAGATTATTATTACTATTAATGCTAAAAAAATTTTTTAAATTTTATTAAGTATAGACTGATTACATTTCAAATTTAAACATATTGTTTTTATAAGGAGGAAAGACCTCAGTGCCAGGAGAGAGTCTGATTGCCTCAGAAACGTTTTTGGCCAGTAGTTGCAATCACTGATCTTTATTTTACCTTCTATTTTTTAATGTTTATAAAAACTCAATTCTGATATCTTCAATTCTGATGTCTTCAATTCTTTGCTGAACTGATGCTACTTTTTTCATAATTCTAATTGAAGATAATAGTACTCTTTTGGAGTTAAATGGCTAAGATGACAAAGATACTAAATTCAATGTGGTGTAGAAACCATCATAACAGCAAACAATCTCCAGTCAATTAGCTGTATAGCCCCATTTCTATTAGTGCTTCAGAACAGAAAAATGTTTTCTTTCAGAGCCCAGTTATGAGGACGAAAATCCTTGTTTTGTATAAAACTTATCCCGACATCGTAATCAATAAAGGCACTCATCTCACAACTTGTTCCATATTAATCCTTTTCTTTTCTTTTGACAAGTGTATGCCTTCTGAGATCATCAATTGTTGTATGGCCTCCGCCAACTTTGCCAACGTTTCGCTTTAATGCTGCATCAGGGCGGACTAATTTTATGTCAACCCTCAGTCTTGTTGAGATTAAGCCCGACCAACAAGACTGAGGTTTGAGATAAAATTAATCCGCCCTGATACAGCGTTAAAGTGAAACGTTGGCAACGTTTCTACACCACATTGAATTTAGTGATTTCAGCTACTGGCCAAAAAAATTTCTGAGCAATCAGACTCTCTGCCGGCACTGAGGTCTTTCCTCCTTATAAAAACAATATGTTTAAATTTGAAATGTAATCAGTCTATACTTAATAAAATTTAAAAAATTCTTTTAACATTAATAGTAATAATAATAATCTCTTAAGAAATTTTGACAGCAAATGTTCACATGAATAACTAGTTATTATTAAGGGTATAAAGAACTCCATTCACTTTGATTCGGAGCAATAGATACCGACCCTTGGGGTCTGAGAGACAGAAGGAACATTCAAATATAAAATTATGCAAAAATAGTATGCCGACCCCAGTGTATCTCACTAATTTATTGTTGGGGGTGTAGTATTGTTGGTTATATTTGGGTGAACTTATAAGGTTTCAAATCTCTTAAATAGATGGGTCTCTTTAATGAATACAATTTCATGCAAATTGATATCAAGTTCCTTGAACAATAGACTCCTCTTTTGAGGGGAATTTAGCCTCTTCACATGTATAGATGTGATACAAATTTTAGCCATTTGTGTGAGCTAGGGTTGCAAGTAAAAGTAAATGAACTTGGCCCCCATGCAGTTATGGGTAGTGCAATACACCAGCAGATGATAGCAACAACAATAGATAGCAAACTTGGTGTAGGGTAAGGCACAGGGTGGTTAGTAAATATTAAGAAAGAAGAGGTAACTCCTGTAATACTTAGAGAAATAATTGCAAAAAGTACAATATAAAACCGAGAAACAGCACAAAACCCCTGAGGACTGCTTTTGCCCCCAATCAGATGACTTTTGCCTGCTATTCCCTCCCTGCAGGCTTCATACTGTCCCAATCTGGGGGGTATTATCATCATGGATGGGGGCGAGATCCCCCTGCCGCCTACTTGCCAAAAACTTATAATGTAAACAGAAGAACCATAAAATGTTATAAAGAACCTCCAATAGTAGAAATTCATGGGCTAAAATCCTCATATTAAATTCAAAATAGCTGGATTTCAGTCTATGCGCAGACTATTTTGGTCACAACAAAATGTTCAGATTGAGGATTGACTGTGCTGGGATCCACTTGTCAGCATCCCTGCTCTCTGCCAAGCTGGGGTAGGGATGCTGACAGGTGAAGATTTGGAAGGACTGGCGTTGATTATTTTGCTGGTGAAGCCTCGTATTGAAAGAATGGGAGAGCCTCGGTTGGCGAACATATTTTGTGAGAGACACCTTCTAGGGAGAAGGAGAGTCCAAAAGGATGTAGCCAGCGGTACTTGATATTATCCTTTCTGAGAAATAAGGTGGCTTTCCGAAGTGAGTAGCGATTCTGCAGCATGGCTTGAGATAAATCTGCATATATAGAAATGTCCTGGTCTTCCCATCGCCATATATTCTGTGCTTTAGCAGCTTGCAGGACCTGCTCCTTCACAGCGTAGTCATGAAAGCAGGCCACTATGTCGTGACCCCGGTTTGGTAGGGGGGCTCGTATAGCCCTGTGGGCTATATCAAATTTAATTTCCGGTGGCACAAAATCGTCTTCTGTGTGAGAAATGGTTAAAAGATGCTTGCAAAATCTTTTTAGTGTTTCTGCACTGTTTTCGTTAGTTGCATTCTCAGCAAAGCCAAGAAAACGCAGGTTACTAAGGCGCGCTCTGTTCTCCAGGTCCGCAATTTTCATTTTTAATTGCTGGGTGTCTGTTTGTAGCTCGGCACAAGATGTTTTAGTGTGATTAATCATCTCAGCCTGGCGATCCAATCTAATATCCAGATCATCGATTCTGTGGCCCATCGTGGTCATTTCCTCCTTAAGCTCCTCCATGTGCAAAATCATTTCCTGGTGGTAGGTTTTAATGTCAGCCCGCAGACTCGCAAACCACTCCCTGAACTCCGCTCTCGTGGGATGCTCTGAGCCTGACTGTCTCAAGAGTTCTGGGGGAGCGGCATCTGTGTTGGTAAGCGGAGGAGCGGGTTGGCGCCATTTTGAATATCGCCCGTGCCCGCCTCATAATCTTCGGCCTTGGACGAGCTGCTCTTATTATACGAAAAGCACAGGAAATCCGTATTTTTCTTATTTGACGCCATGACAGCGTGTTAGGGGACACCCGCGGTGAATATTTAGTTGTAGCGGAGGTGCAGTTTGCTCGAATGAGGGTTAATTAATCTCGGAGGCGGCAGAGCTCTCAGACTAGGCTGCTATCCCCATCTGTGACGTCACTTCCCCCCAGGATAAGGGGTTTCTGATGTTACTCTGGGAGCCACTAGGTCCACAAAAGAGGGACTACAAGAGGAAAATTTTGCTCTCCTTCCTGTTGGGTCTTCCAAAAACAGGAAACAAGGGACTGAAACCCACCCAACCAGTCTCCCAGGGGTACAGAGGGAATGCAGAGTCTTTAAAAGTATAATACTCAGAAAAGTTGAATGTAAACAAAGGAAACAGTTTATTTATCAGGTTTTCTACCAAGAAAATAACATAAGTCAGTATTTCCAAATTTTGTGAATTTACAAAAGAAACATTTAAGGCAGAAAGTATTATTTTACAATAGAAAATTGTATTAAAGAGCTCTTTTGTTTCCTATATCTTTCCATAATAATCACAGTTCATGGCTATCAGCTACTTAGCTACTTTACATCTTTACACCCCCTGCAGAAATCTAAGATCAAAAAATCAATTACTGTTACAAATTCCATCGCCAAAATCAACTAGGTTGAACATGACATGAGATCATGCTTTTTCAATTGCAGACCCAATTTTATGGAACATCTTACCTCCCAACCTTAGCTTACTTTCCAATACCAAAGAATTTAAGAAGGTACTAAATCATCGTCTTTTCAAACTAGCCTTTCCAGTACTTTGTGACTTATCTGCCTCCCAAAATTAGTTTTAATTGTATTCGGTGACTTGTTTGTCCTCTAAGATTGGTCTTTTATTTTGATGTTTATGACAATGATTTTGCATGTGTTATTTTAATTTGTTTTTATACTTTGATTTACTTTTAACCATTATGTATGTTTTTTGTAACCCACCTTGAATATTGGCGGGCACGGGATATAAATACTTTTAAATAAATAAATATATCACCTTTCCACTTATGATTCTTATTCACGGTCCTGTACCAGTACCTGCTAATAGGGAACTCTTATCAGGTAAGTATAAATGAGATATTATTTGTTAACTCAATATATACCAGGGACAGTGTGTGTGTATATATATATATATATATATAGTCCCTAACACACTCAAAGGAGTGGGAAAAAGCACTTTGACTGAAAAATAGAATCAATTAAAAAAATACAATTTTATTAACATGCACTCACGTTTAATAAAATAATAGAGCACCTGTGTCTTCTTATCAACAATAATCTGTATAAATCTACAGTTATAACAATGAACTGCTGGATCCTCCCTCATACAATGTCAGAATAAACAAGACAACTTGTCCACATGACAACATGCACATCTTAACAATTTAATTACAAAGGGCATCAAAATAATTGTAGTGTAATAAGTCAAACAAGGGTTTTACAATGTTATTGCAATGTTGTAACAATCATAATAATCACATCATACTATTTAAACATAACGTATATTCACACAACAAATGCCAAAAGAAACTAATACACTGACAAATTTAAACAGTGATGCATTCATTTGATGGTCAATTAGAAATAACCTATGAAAATGGTGTTTCTCCTGGAGGTGATGTCAAAACGTCCCGACAAGGCCCTTGTTTCGCCACGTACGACTTCCTCAGGGGGAAACACTGACAAGATGAACACCAAAATATCTCATAAGGCTCCCCGCCTGCCATGGCAGGGGGAGCATAAAATAAAACTAGATTGGGCTTATTAAATCAGTTGAGGCTATTAACCTCCTTAATATCTTTTTGCAACTCTTCAGTTTGAATGGAGCACAGGAAATAACGAATGCAAATGTGTTTTTGAAAAAGTAAACTTTGCGGTATAACCACAGATGATGAAGGAATGCTTTCTATCAATCACTTGAAACTTAAACAGTTTTGATATTGTGCGGATGAAAAACAATTCTTGGCTAAATAAAGAATGGGAGAGCCTTTCAATACGGCTGCTTTGCATCGCTGGGCCCGAATCGAGTCGAGCTTCAAATAAAGTCGCTCATAACGTCTTGCTCCCGTGCTATACACGCTTGAAAAGATTTTGCAAATTGTATATATGTGTGTCTGTCTGTATGACTCTTTCCAAAGTTAGTTATAAAAGAAAATGATCTTTTTAAAACTTTCTTTCCTCAGGTGTTCAGGCTGATCCTCAGGTGTGATGCAACAAAGAAGGTAAATTTGTTTGTTGGTTTATATTATTCTCTTTAACGTTCTCTTTGCTTCACTAAGAAAAAAAATACCAGTAGTAGCAGCACAGTTTCCTTATTTTCACTCCTATGCAATGTGTAAATATGTGGCTTTCTCAAATTTGTATTGTATTGTGTTGTCCCACAATTTTGTGGTGCACGATGCTTTCACTTAGCCGTCCTGTAATCCTTCCAGAACGGTTCCTATTTTCCTCGCTGCAGCTCTTCCTTTGTCCTTCCAGGTGCTGGATGCAGATGGCTGTAGGTGGTCAGTCTCTTCTCCTCTTCTCTCCATCTCCTGGTGCAGGTGATTGAAATCCTACCTATCTTTAAATAAATCAAAGCATGTGCTCCCTGAATATACTATCTGCGACACCCCCTCTTCCGAAGCTTTGTTTAAATAATGTTTCTAAATGTGATGTCGTCGACATCTTATTGGACTGGTCTAACTTGGTGTATAAAATAAAAGATAATCAATTCCCACCCTAAACTCACTAAAAATGGGGGGAAATTATTTGGTTTAGGTTGGTTCAAAAATCTTTACACACACATATTGTCACATCCAGAGCTCTTAAGTGAAGAACAGCTTAAACATACTTATAGTCCTCTCCTCTGATATATTACTGTTTTCATAGGTTTTGAATTAAAGTGACTCAGAAATATCTAGTCCTGTTTCACTTGAAACACTGAATAGTCACTTAAATTTTACAGTCACTCTCAGACCAGAATCTGAGCTAAGTATTTGCGCTGTAGAACTTCAAAAACTCATTAACTCTCAGACTCTATGAATTTATGCTGCAAAGGTTCACAGTGTGGTCAGTCTGAAAAAGTTTATTTACACTTTTCAGTCACCACATAAAAAGAATATTAACAGTGTGTTTATACAACTCAATTTCTCATACTCAGTAAATTTTGTCACTACAACAAGTCTAACTGAAATAAGCCAATAAAAATCTCCGCGTCTTGGCTGTAATTTTAACTCCACAACTAATTCTTTCCACCTCCCCCAAGGCTTCTAACTACACCTTTGTTATTTTCCTGCCAGCACTGATAAGATACTGTTTGTTTTTTCATTCCCTTTAGCCTGTCACTTAGAGAATCTTGTCACACAGCTTCAGGTTCTTCACTTTGAGCCAGAACATCTCCTTCTCCACAGGCAGACACATACCCAGAGAGGAAAGAAAGCAAACCACATCCCAGCAGTGCTTTCTTAAAGCCCCAAAATTCAGGTCAGTAAAAAACAAATGTCTTTACCCTCTTATTGTATTTTTAACCTCTGGTTACACATCCAACTGAAATTGTGGCCGCTCTTAACGAAACAGAGTGCTGCTGAGACTAGTGATAGTCTGAGATGGGTCATGTCTAGCCAGCTTGCAGATAAAGAGAAAGACAAGAACTGAACAACAGACCACAAGATGGCCAACGGTAAGGTGGAGGGAGCGGCTGAAACAGCTCAGATGGATGCGCTGATTGTTGTGGTAATCGGTGCAGTTGAAAAAGCCATAGAACTTAAGCTAGATGGGAAATTTGCCAAAATCTTTGAAAAGTTTGATGTGCTATCGGGTTCATTTGAGTTGGCTGTTCAACTCCTGATGGCTATGGAGCAGCATGTGTCTGACTTGGAAGATGGAGCCTGAAGTACAAACATAGCAGTTGCTAGAGCAGAGTCGCGGCTGGAGGCGGTTGAAAGCAGGTTGGAGGATCTGGAAAATCGCTCATATCACAACAATTTAAGATTTGTGGAACTTCCTGAAACATTGCTAGATGCTGAACTTGGAGAATTTTTGGAAAAATGGCTGCCTGCTTCACTTCAACTGCCTGATACACTGGGAACCCTGCAGATACTGAGGGCACATTGTGTAGGCATGAGGCAGGAGAACCGTGACTGTCCCAGGGTGGTTGTTGCTCACTTTTTAGATTTCAATCAGAGGCTGCGATACTGCAAATGGTGCGAAGGGGAGTGCAGCCCTGTATGGGGGAGAGAAGAATAAGGATTTTTCAGGACTATTCTGTGAAGTTGGCCATGCTTCATAGAGCTTTCTCCCCCATATGTAATACCTTATTTCAAAGGAAGATCCTTTATTACCTACAGTATCCATCCAAATTGCGGGTCACTTATGCTAGAGCTTCCACCACTTACAACGCACTGGCAGAGGCACAATGGTTCTTGCAGTCACCGGGCGGGGAGTGATGCCTGTTCTGGGATGACTGCAAAGTTGTGTGCTCTCAGGAGCAGGCAGTATTCTTTAAAGTGCTTGTTGATTGTTCACCTGTTTAGGTCTTGCAGGAGGCAACAGTTTGAGTTAATGTTCGTTGCTGGGATATGGACATTTGGAGTTGTGCTAGTGTGCTGGTTAGTTTGGGCCTGGGCCTGGAACATTGTTTCAGTAAATGACAGTAAAGTTTCCCTTTTGGTGGTACCCATTTACTAGGGAACTCAGTGAAGTTAAATTACTCAGTATTGCAAATATGCAGCTTTTCCCACAGGAACAGTTCATCTTGGCTTTCTTTTCTTTGGAGTATGGGAGGTTTGTCTTTCTCAGCCCAGTGTTTTTGTTTTTGGATTTAGGAGAATAGAAGAAGAGTCTGGACAGTACTTGGAGGTATGAGATTAAGATCTACCATCTGGAACCTCTCCTCTGGAACAGCTCTTTGATGTTGGACACTGGGATTTATCTGCAGTTAAATAATGTTTTATTTCTGTGGTTTTAGTAGGTTGGGGGTGGGGGTGGAGGCCCTATAGCATCATATGTGTACTCGATCCTGCTTGGGGGTTGACCCTGGAGAGGAAGGAGGTGAGGGAGGGGTGGGGATGGAGGTAGAGGTAGAGGAGGGGGAGCACAGGGGGTTGGGGAGTGTTGGGTCTATGTGGCTTACGGGGGCTTGAACTAGAAAGGTTTATGGCAGGCAGTGGTGTGTGGGTTATTGAGGAATGAAACGGTAATTTGAGGAGTTGGGGGCACCCTAGGCTGGGGGAGTTGTTCTCTTTCTTCTGGGGAAAAGAATCAGCAACCACGTCTGAGGATGTTTTGCCAAGCTGAGTAAACAGGGGCTACGAATAGTATCTTGGAATGTCTGTGGGCTAGAGTCCCCAATTAAACAACAAAAGATTTTAAAGTTATCGAAGAAGCATTATGCTGATGAAGCCATGATTCAAGAAATGCATTTCAATGATATTAAACATAGCAAGCTATGTAGATGATGGGTAGGGAATGTTTTCTGGGCCTCCTCTGGTTCTCATAAAGCAGGTGTGGCTATTTTACTGAACAAAACTCTGTCTTTTTAGCATGTGGCCACTATCAAAGATATAATTGTGATGGAGAAGGTACAGAGAAGGGCTACCATAATGATAAGGGGAATGGAACAGCTCCCCTATGAGGAAAGACTAAAGAGGTTAGGACTTTTCAGCTTGGAGAAGAGACGGCTGAGGGGGGGATATGATAGAGGTGTTTAAAATCATGAGAGGTCTAGAACGGGTAGATGTGAATCGGTTATTTACTCTTTCGGATAATAGAAAGACTAGGGGGCACTCCATGAAGTTAGCATGGGGCACATTTAAAACTAATCGGAGAAAGTTCTTTTTTACTCAACGCACAAATAAACTCTGGAATTTGTTGCCAGAGGATGTGGTTAGTTCAGTTAGTATAGCTGTGTTTAAAAAAGGATTGGATAAGTTCTTGGAGAAGTCCATTACCTGCTATTATTTAAGTTGACTTAGAAAATAGCCATTACTATTACTAGCAATGGTAACATGGAATAGACTTAGTTTTTGGGTACTTGCCAGGTTCTTATGACCTGGATTGGCCACTGTTGGGAACAGGATGCTGGGCTTGATGGACCCTTGGTCTGACCCAGTATGGCATGTTCTTATGTTCTTAAAGATCCAGGAGGTTGATTTCTTGTTATAAAGGGCTCATTAATGGGAAAGCCTATCACTTTCTGTAATATATATGCCCCCAATCAATATGATCAGGGATTCATTCACACTATTTTTCAGACACTGAGGGACTCCTTAATGGGGCTCTTGCTTTTGGGGGGCGATTTGAACATGGTTTGTGATCCAGGGTTGGATAAATTTCATCCTGGCCCTTTGGACAGGTTTTTAAAGCATAAGGGTGTCTCTTTGATTTATAAAAAATTGGATATTATGGATGCATGGCAGATTCTTCAACCTACGGAGCATGACTATACTCATGTCTTATGAGCGCATGCATCCCAGTCGCGTATTGACTATTACTTTCTACTGACTTATTTTCTAAGGTGATGAGCGCAGTGATTAGACCCGTGGAGGTTGCAGGTTATGTGATAATTTGGGTAGATATCCATTGGGTGGATGGGGGCCAGAGGTGTCGCCTGTGGAGTTTTCCAGTGTACCTTGCTAATGATATAAAATTCTAGATTTTTCTGCATCAGAGATGGGATTAGTTTCAGGCACATAAGGCACGTGTTACAGAGCATGCCCATTTTTGGGAAACGGGAAAAGCGGTGCTCCGAGGAGAGATTATAGCTTTTTTTAGTCCATAGACGTAGGGTCCTGGATGCTAGACTATTGAAACTAGAAAAACAGGCATGCAGTGACAGAATGTGATTGGCTAGGGAGCATTCTGAGAGGTCTAGGATGGATTATTTTATGTCTTTGGCTGCTTTGAAATCTTTGAGCCACCAACGTGCGCTTATATTTATGTTTTAAGGAGGGGAAATTATTATTAATATGGTGAAGTATAAATTAGGGGTTAAATACATTGCTGCAGTGCGCAATAATAAGGATAAAATTGTTAATTTTAAGGAGGGGTTGCAAAAAATCTTTCTAAATTATTTTCAATAGCTCTACTCCAGACAGTCTGGGATGTGGAGGCGAGGAGCAACGTGTTTCAGAAGGTTGCACTTCCACGGCTTAATGATGCGCAATTGGGTAGGTTAAATGCTCCAATCCAATTAGAGGAAATACAGTATGGGATCCTGGGTGCTCCTCCATACAAGGCTTCAGGGCCGAATGATTATGGGGGGAATTTTACAAGATTATGAGATAGCGGGTTTCTCCTCCCCTGCTTCTCATGTATGAATTTCTCATTGAAAAGCAGTATTTTCCATACAACACCAATAGGGCATGTATGACTCTTATCCCTAAAAAAGATATTACATTTTGACATCAAACTGTTAGCTAATATTTATGCAAATTGGTTAGCATGTGTCATCCCAACCTTGGTGGAGGATCATCAGATGGGGTTTGTGTGGGGGCATCACCCAGTATTTAATGTCAGGAGGGTACTGGCCTCTCCCATCAAATACCAGCATTATTGGTAAATTTTGATGCCAAAAAGTCCTTTGACCTTGTAGCATGGGACTACCTCTTCTTTGTTTTAGAACAGTTTGGGATATGCAGTAGATGATTAAATGTGGTACGTTTGCTATATTCTGATCCCAGGGCTCAGATTTTGATGAATGGCTGTCCCACAGAAGAGTTTCTTTTACAGCGTGGTATACGGTAGGGATGCCTTTTATCCCCTTTTTTATTTATTTTGTCTCTATAGCAACTCAACGAACATCTCGAATCCAACAACATTTTGCAACCCACCCAACACGGTTTCAGGAAAAATCACAGCATTGAAACCCTTCTACTCAACCTTTCAAACACCATAATAAGAGGATTCGAGAACAATCTAAGATACATCCTCATACTACTAGACCTCTCAGCTGCATTTGACACGGTGGATCACAATAGCCTAATCTCCAGACTAGCCAACATCGGCAAAACTCTCGATTGGTTTACATCCTTCCTTAAAAACAGATACTTCAAAGTTAACATCAACAACCACTCCTCAGAAGCCATTCCTCTTGAAACCGGAGTACCCCAGGGATCCGCACTTTCGGCCACACTCTTTAATGTATACCTACTACCCCTCTGTCAACTCCTCTCAAGTCTAGGTGTCACATACTACATGTACGCCGTCGATATCCAATTAATCATTCCAGTAACCACCACCATCGAAGATGCATTGAAACTCTCGGCCTCCTACCTCGAAACCATAAGAAACATGCTAAACCACATGAAGCTATGTCTAAACATGAACAAGACCGAGTGTATACTGCTAGAGAGAAAAAACTCAGGATTAAACATGAACCACTCCATACAAATCGACAACACATGCATCGAACTAAAGGACAACGTGAAAGACCTCGGAATATGGATAGACCCAGAACTCAACTACAAAAAGCATATCACTATGAAAATCAAAGAAGGTTTCCACAAACTACAAATCCTCAAACAACTAAAACCTCTACTGTACCACCACGATTTCTACAATCACTTATATTCATCAGCTTCGACTATTGCAACTCACTTCTGATAGGACTGCCCAAAACGACTTTACGACCACTCCAATTACTGCAGAACGCCTCAGCCAGAATCCTCACTGGTCACAGAAAATCTGACCACATAACCCCTGTGCTAAACAGTCTACACTGGCTACCGGTAGAAAAAAAGAATAGAATACAAAACACTAACCATCTTACACAACACAATATACAACAATGAAAGCACTTCCCTAAACAACATTATACAGAAACACAGATCCCAACGTAATACAAGAACCACTAGCAAATTACAGCTAGACATACCTTCAATCTCAAACGTCAAACTATCCAATGTAAGAAACAGAGCCATCTCCATAGCAGGACCTAAACTCTGGAACTCACTACCAGAGTACTTAAGTTCACAAAACAACACCAAATCATTAAAAAAAGAACTCAAAACATGGCTCTTCAGGCAAGCCTTCAGAGATGGAATCGGTTAAATAAATGCACCTTAAATAACCCCAGTCAGTTAAATAAGTTTACTGATAAATTATAAGACGGTGGACGGTAAACTCTCTATTACTATTTATAATGATGGATATGTCTTGTTAGTTATTTACTTTGCGTCGTTCCATGAAGTTGGCGATAAACAACCTGATTCTGGTGTCATAACCTGACTATATATATATATTACATCACTTGTTATACCGTCCTACCTGCTGTTCCTTAACTTATATATAATATGTTGTTCTATCTGTTGTTATACTGTTCTACCTGATATTCCTTAACCTATAATATGTTGTTCTATCAGTTGTTTCTCAACCTGTAATATGTTGTTCTACCTGTAAACCGGAGTGAAGGCCTCTAGCTAAACTTCGGTATATAAAAGCTTATAAATAAATAAATAAATAAATATAGCCACTACTATGGGCCATTCATCAAAATGTTTGTATTTCTGGTGTTCAACTGGGTATCAAATGTTTAAGATCGCAGCCTTTGCAGATGATCTGCTTGTGCATCTTGGTAATCCAGTAAGGCCTCTGCAGGTTTGATGAAGGAATTTATTTTTGGCTCTTTTTCGGGTTTCAAGCTAAATATGAGCAAATCTGAGGCAATAGCGTATCCTGCACAACTTCAGCAGGAGTGGGGCATGGAATTTACCGGGCTGGGGACTCCTTTCGATATCTTGGGGTGCAGGTGTCTATGAATCTAGCTAGGGTCTATGACTTAAATGTTTTACCATTATTAAAAACTTTGAAGAATAAGTTTCTGAAATGGAAGGACTTGCCCCTTTTGGTAACTGGTAGGGTGAATCTGTTTAAGATGCTTCTCTGGCTTCAATTGCTCCATGTTTTGCAAACGGTGCCCCTAGTACTGCAGAAGTGGGACAATAAATTAGTCTTAGTTTTTGGGTACTGGCCAGGTTCTTAGGGCCTGGATTGGCCACTGTTGGAGACAAGGTGCTGGGCTTGATGGACCCTTGGTCTGTCCCAGTATGGCATGTTTTTATGTTCTTATGCTGTTGCATTTTGTGTGGTGAGGCAAAAGGGCCAGGATTCCGTTAGTTAAAATTTTGGGATCTTGGCAGCAGGGAGGATTGGGGATTCTGGATGTGGAGGAGTATAACATGGCTTGTTTATTGAGACATGTTAAAGATTGGATATTTAATACTGCTGGTATTACCCGTTGGCTCTGGAGAAGGAGCTACTTAAATCTTTACATTTGTGTTTTGTGCTGCATGCTAGTTTGGCCCTCTTGGCATGGGATATACGTTGTAACTGTTACCTCGCAGTGGCGTCGGGCTAGGAGGGCCGTCACCTCCAATTCTCTGTGACTGCCAGTGGCGGCACAGACCGACGCGATTCGTGCGCAAGCTACGCCCACCAGCCGACATCAGACACCCTCCCAGGAATCGAAGCATTTGCGCGAGAAAAAGTACTATTTAAAGAGCTGAGCCCAGCACAGCATTGCCTCGGCTACAGGTTTGCTGTGCTGGTGCTCAGTGGTGTTTGTTTCTTGTCTGCCTGCCTTTCTGATTCGGATTGGACCTTGGATTTGCCTGCTTGCTGCCTGCCTGCTGACCTGGACTGGTATCGGACTTGCCTGCTTGTTGCCTGCCTGCTGACCTGGACTGGTATCGGACTTGCCTGCCTGCTGCCTGCCTGCTGACCTGGACTGGTATTGGACTTGCTTGCCTGCTGCCTGCCTTCTGACCTGGACTGGTATCGGACTTGCCTGCCTGCTGCCTGCCTTCTGACCTGGACTGGATATTGGATTTGTCTGCCCGCTGCCTGCCCTCTGACCTGGACTGGATTTCGGATTGGCCTGCCTGCTTCCCGTCTGTTGACCAGGATTGGAACAGGACCTCGGGATCGGCAGATCACTTTGAGGTAGTACTGATCAACTGTCCTTGCTGCAGGACCCAGGAACGACCGTGGCTAGGTAAGACTGGGGACTATTCTGGGATCCACTATCTATAAGTCATAACAGTAACTTTCAGGGCTGGTGCTAGTTTTTTTTATGCCCTGTGCGAACAATTATTGTGGCACCCCTGCCGCACACACACACATTTCATTCACTCTTTATCTCAGGCCTGCCAAAAAAAAGCCCAGTTCCTTCCAGTGACCTAAACCAATTTATTTATTTATTTAAAAGCTTTTCTATACTGCCTATACAAGGTATTGCCGATCTAGGCGGTTTACAAATAAAAACATTAATAATCAGTATTGACAGGTAAGATAGATAATGCGGCAGACATAAAACAAAGTTAAGAGATAAAATTAAAAATAAATTAAAAGAGGGAAATGACATTACATTACATTATAGATGTAGAAAAGAAAAATCTTTGTGTTTATGGGTCAGGAAAACAAGTGAGTAAAGGTAGGTTTTAACAGCTTTTTTGAAATATTTTTCAGTTGTGAGTAGTCGAATGGGGTTTGGCAATGAATTCCAGAGTATGGAGAAGGCGTGTTTCCGAGTCGTCTAACCTGGCTGTTTTGATATTTGGTACCTGTAGGTAGTTTTTATCAATCGAATGTAAATGGCATGGGGGCTGGTAAAGGCGTAAAGATGAACACAACCAAATAGATGATGTGTTATGTATTAAATTATGAATAATGGTTAGAATCTTATGTTGGATACGTTAACGGATTGGTAGCCAATAGAGTTGTTTCAAAACAGGAGTGAAATGTTCTCCGTGAAGAGTGTTGGTAAGTAATCGAGCGGCACAGTTTTGGATTAATTGAAGTGGATGTAGAGTATAGTCAGGGAGATCTAGATAGAGTGAGTTACAGTAGTCTAAACTGGTTAGAATTAGAGCTTGAAGTATGGAATAAAAGTCATTTGGGTAGAGGAGTGGTTTTAATTTTTTTAATAGATGAATTTCGTAAAAGAGTTTTTTGTTGCAGATGAAATATTGGTAGACATGGATAAGTTGGAATCTAAAATAACACCTAGATTACGAGCCTGACTGGATATGGGAGTGGAACAGTTTTAAAATTTGAGTTCTGAAGGGAGGGCATGCGTGGGATTAGGAATGGTTGATAGGTAAATTATTTCTGTTTTAGCAGCGTTAAGTGTGAGTTGGTTATGAGATAACACTGTCACCCCTCTACCCTCTGGGACTTCACTCCCTTCCCTGGAACTCATTGCTCGTGCAAGAGTATTAGGTGCCCCTGGAAAATCTTACACCCTTGCACCCCCACCTCCTGCTCTTGCCACATACACAATTAAAAATTATCCATATATAATAGATTTTACAAGAAAAAGAATATTCAGTCTTCTGAGGTAAAAAAATATCACAACAAGTATTTGCATGCACTTCTTTGGTGCCAACCAGAAAACCCTACAAAAAAAAGAAAGACACTTGGACCTCATATGACATTAGGGCTACTGTAATGCGTGTTAGGTGTGGGCTTGACCCTCAGAAAGCCATGAGTAAATTATAATTAAAATATAATAAACCTCCCACACCAAAACAGCTGTAACTGCCAGCACTTAAAAATGTAACAACCCTACCTATGAAAAGGCAACCCTGCAAATATTATACCAGGCCCTAAAACACCAGTACACTTCATATTAGGAAACAGAACAAAACCAAGTTGTTATAAATTCCTACATGCTAGAAGATCTCTCATCTCAATCACACATGCAGAACACAGACAGACCCTCACCAAATACAGGAAAAAGAAGCCATAAAGTATAAATAGAAACATGCAGGCAAAAACTGAATAGGAAAACCACAACAAGTCATACTCTATGCAGTACAACAATGGAAAAACAGAAACCACCACTAATCCTCAGACATTAAACAATAAAATCAAGACATATAATAAATATAGTAATCATAATAGTATAAACATACTAATAAAACAAATATTTCAAAACAGCTGGTGAACTGAAGATCCATTAATTAAAAACTCAATTTGTTTTAAATTTCTCAAATACCAATAAAATATTTCAAAATAGCAGACACAAATAGCATCCAAAAATTAAAACTAAAAATGATAAAATAAATCACGCTCGCCATACCTGGAAACTTTTGATTTCCAGTCACCCAGATTGTTGTGGATCAGTGAGAAAGGGATCAGTGAGAAAGGGATGCATAAACTTTCTCCTCTCTCAAACACATGCATACATATGCTCTCTCTCTCTCATACATGCACATGTTCACTCCCTCTTACATATGCTCACATGCACATGCTCCCTCTCTCTCAAACACATTCTCACACTCTCACATGCTCCCACATGAACCCTACTGCATACACATGTTCATACACACATGTTCCCTCTTACATGCACATATACAGACAAGATCCCTCTTTCTCACATATACATGCTCAGACACACATATATACATTTACAAACAGGGCCCTGCAACTTCCTCTTGTTTGCCTGGTGAACTTGTGGCTCCTCCTCTACTTCACCGCACACCGGATTAGGAACTGCCGCGCGGCCTTGTGCTCCTCCTCTTCTTCACTGTGCGACGAATTGGGACCCAACATGCAGCCCTATCCTCCTCCTCTTCTTCACCACGCAGTGGATTGGGAACCGCTAAGCGGCCCTACAGCTCCTCCTCTTCGGTGCATGACGGGTTTGGAAACACTGCGAGGCCCTGCAACTTGCTCATGTTTGCTGCGTGGCAGGTTGTGAACCACTGCACAGATCTATGGCTCCTCATCATCGCCATGTGGCAGGTTGGGAACCGCCGGACAGTGGCACTAGTAGCTCACTCGATCTTGGCCTAAGGGCACCAACCCCTCCAGGTCACCACACTGTGCAAGTGCACGGCTTACACAGTGGGTTGCGCCGGCCCTGGTAACTTTTAATAGTCTCATTACATAAGGTATGGATATACCTCTGTGGTAAGTTGGGCCGTGACTTTAGGGAGTCTGTATATAGAAACATAGAAACATAGAAATGACGGCAGAAGAAGACCAAATGGCCCATCCAGTCTGCCCAGCAAGTTTCACACTTTTTTTTTTCTCATACTTATCTGTTACTCTTGGCTGTTAGTAACCTTTTGGTTCTATTTCCCTTCCATCCCCACCATTAATATAGAGAGCAGTGTTGGAACTGCATCTAAGTGAAATATCTAGCTTAATTAGTTAGGGGTAGTAACCACCACAATAAGCAAGCCACACCCATGCTTATTTGTTTACCCAGACTATGTAATTCAGTCCTTGTTGGTTGTTGTCTGTATATAGATCCACTTTTCTTCTTTCCCCTGCCGTTGAAGCAGAGAGTTATGCTGGATATGCATTGAAAGTGAAGTATCAGACTTTCTCCCCTGCTGTTGAAGCAGAGAGCTATGCTGGATATGCGTGAAGTATCAGTCTTTCTCCCCTGCCGTTGAAGCAGAGAGCTATGCTGGATATGCATTGAAAGTGAAGTATCAGGCTTATTTGGTTTGGGGTAGTAACAAGCAAGCTACTCCCCGCTTTTTTGTGAATGCAAATCCTTATTTCCACATTTCCTCTTGCCGTTGAAGCTTAGAGCAATGTTGGAGTCGCATTAATCGTGTGTATATTTATTGAATAAGGGTTAGGGATGTGGACACAAAAAGTTTTCGTTGAATCGTTGATAAGTTTTCGTGGGGTGTCGATTTCGTTCAGTATGGACTTATGGAGAATTCCATAAGTTGAGGATCTGTCCATACTTTTCCCGGTTCCCTAAATAAAAATTTAAACCCCCCACCTTCCTTAATCCCCCCCCCCCCCAAGACTTACCAAAACTCCCTGGTGGTCCAGCGGGGAGTCAGGAAGCCATCCCTGCACTCCTTTGCAATTTCCTCACGGCGCCGATAGCCTGTGTCACAGGGGCTGCCCGTGCTATTGGTCAGCCCCTGTCACATGGTCACTGGCGCCATCTTGTGCTCCTACCACGTGACAGGTAGGTCATGTGGCAGGAGGTCGCTCCGGGACCCCCGCTGGACCCAACCGGAACTTTTGGCCAGCTTGGGGGGGCCTCCTGACCCCCCCCAAGCTGGCCAAAAGTTCTGGTTGGGTCCAGAGGGGGTCCAGGAGCGGAGGCGCGGAGGAGCACGTGACGTCGGCGTGACGTCGGCGTGACGTGCTCCTCCGCACTTATTCAACATAGCTATGTTGAATAAGTTGGAAGTCGCGATGCGTTGCGCATCAAATGTTTTTTTTTTCTCTTTTAAAAATATAAGTTGCGTTTTACATATGTGTTCAAAATGAATGCACACCCCTAATAAGGGTATTATCTCCAGGTAGTAGCCGTCATTCCCGCGAGCCACTCACTCTTCATTCACGTCCTCTAGACTTTATGGATCCACAGTGTTTATCCCACGCCCCTTTGAAGTCCTTCACAGTTCTGGTCTTCACCACTTCCTCTGGAAGGGCATTCCAGGCATCCACCACCCTCTCCGTGAAGAAATACTTCCTGACATTGGTTCTGAGTCTTCCTCCCTGGAGCTTCAAATCGTGACCCCTAGTTCTGCTGATTTTTTTGCAATGGAAAAGGTTTGTCGTTGTCTTTGGATCATTAAAACCTTTCAAGTATCTGAAAGTCTGTATCATATCACCTCTGCTCCTCCTTTCCTCCAGGGTGTACATATTTAGATTCTTCAATCTCTCCTCATAAGTCATTCGATGAAGACCATCCACCTTTTTGGTTGCTCTTCTCTGGACCGCCTCCATCTTGTCTCTGTCTCTTTGGAGATACGGTCTCCAGAACTGAACACAGTACTCCTGTTGAGGCCTCACCAAGGACCTGTACAAGGGGATAATTACTTCCCTTTTCTTACTCGATATTCCTCTCTCTATGCAGCCCAGCATTTTTCTGGCTTTAGCTATCACTTTGTCACATTGTTTTGCCGACTTCAGATCATTAGACACTATCACCCCAAGGTCTCTCTCCTGCTCCGTGCACATCAGCCTTTCTCCCCCCATTGAATACAGTTCATTTGGATTTCCACTCCCCATATGCTTGACTCTGCATTTCTTGGCATTGAATCTCAGCTGCCATATCTTCGACCACTCTTCCAGCTTCCTTAAATCCCGTCTCATTCTCTCCACTCCTTCCGGTGTGTCCACTCTGTTGCAGATCTTAGTGTCATCCGCAAACAGACAAACCTTACCTTCTATCCCGTCTGCAATGTCGCTCACAAAGATATTGAACAGGACCGGTCCCAACACTGATCCTTGCAGTACACCGCTTAAAACCGCTCTCTCTTCAGAGAGAGTTCCATTTAGCATCACACATTGTCTTCTGTCCGTCAACCAGTTTGCAATTCAGGCCACCACCTTGGCACTCACTCCTAAGTTTCTCATTTTATTCACCAGTCTCCTGTGTGGGACTGTATCAAAAGCTTTGCTGAAATCCAAGTAGATGACATAGAGTGCTCTTCCTTGATCCAATTCCTTGGTTACCCAGTCAAAAAATTCTAGCAGATTTGTCTGACAGGATCTTCCCCTGGTGAATCCATGCTACCTCTGATCCAGCAATTCTTCCGACTGTGGATAGTTCACTATTCTCTCTTTCAACAGCGACTCCATTACGTTTCCCACCACCGAGGTGAGGCTAACTGGTCTCTAATTATCAGCCTCTTCTCTGTTTCCACTCTTGTGAAGCTGGACCACCACCGCTCTTCTCCAATCACTCGGCAGCAGACCTGCCAGCACATCTCTGAGCTCCCTCAGTATCCTTGGATGAACTTCATCAGGCCCCATGGCTTTGTCCACTTTCAGTTTCTCCAGCTCTTCCCATACATTTTCTACTGGAAATGGAGTTACATCTACTCCACTCCCCTCCGGTTTCTTGTTAACTAGCGACGGTCCTTCTCCAGGGTCCTCTTTAGTGAACACAGAACTGAAGTATTTGTTTAATATTTCTGCCATTTCTTCGTCTTTCTCCACATATTGATCCTTTCCACCTTTCAATTTCACTATACTACTTTTCCCTTTTCACTGATGTATCTGAAAAATGTTTTGTCACCTCTCTTTACCTCCTTGGCAATCCTCTCTTCTGCTTGACTTTTTGCTGTCTTGATCTACCCATATGGGGCAATCTGGAGTTTACACTGGGTCTCCAGGATAAGGCATTCGTATATTGGGAGGCTCAGGGTGTAACCTCCTTATCACAGTTGGTGGACCCACAGGATATGTTGTTGTCCTATCAGGCACTGTAAACTCAATTTACTCTGTCACCTAAGTGTTTTTTTGCATATCTCCAGTTACAGCACTACATTGCTTCCTGCGGGGTGTTAATCTTATGGATACTTTTGCAGGTCAGATAGAACTTTTTTTTAATTGCAATTCGTAGTAGGGTTGGGATCTTGCAAATTCGTAAATCTTTGATTAAATTAGAGCCCGTGTTCACCAGTGATCTTCTACATGATAAACGGAAGGCTGATCTGCATGGAAAATTGGATGGTTTTCATTTTTCCCACTCCTTTAAGCGCATACCTGAGCTGATGGAGGAAGCAAACTTAAAGGAATTGCAATTCAAATTTCTGAGGAGGGTGTATCTGCCTCTTACTTGGCTGTATAGAGTGGGTTTTCTGGAATCAGAGCTGTGTAGAAGTGTTAACAGACCAGTGGTACTTTAGGGCATTGCTTTTGGGTTTGTCCTGTCATTCGATCTTTTTTGGTAGGATAAACACTATTTCTATTTATTTATTTATTTATTTATTTATTTATTTATTTATTTAGAGTTTTTCTATACCGGCATTCGTGATTAAGAATCACATCATGCTGGTTTACATATAACAAGGGGGTGTGAACACAGAACGGAACATTAACAAGTACAAAGAGTTCATAAAGTTACATTACAACAAGGTTAATATAACTGGGGAGAGAATTAGAGTAAGATAACCGAGCAGTTAGGATTTAACTATTTACATTATATTGTGAAGTCTCTTATAAGATGTTGCTGTCATTCAATTAGGATCTGGGAAGGCTTGCTTAAATAGCCAAGTCTTAAGCCTTTTTCTGAAAGTAGGTAGGCATGGTTCTTGTCTCAGATCTGGGGGAATAGAATTCCATAGTGAAGGTCCGGGTGTGGAGAAGGCTCGGTCTCTGAAAGTTAAATGGTGAGTGGTTTTGGTTTGGGGAACGAGGCGTGATCCTCTGTAGGCTTCTCTGATGGGTCTAGTAGATGTGTGTCTTCTGAGTGGGATTTGTAGATCAAGCGTAGCATGGTGATGTATAGCTTTATAGATGATAATGATGGATTTGTGGATAATTCTAAAGTGTATTGGCAGCCAGTGTAAGTTCTTAAGAGTGGGAGAGATGTGATCTCTTCTTCTGGTGTTTGTCAGAATTCTCGCCACAGAGTTCTGGAGCATCTGAAGGGGTTTAATGGATGCGGAGGGGAGATCAAGTAAGATAGAATTGCAATAGTCTATCTTAGAAAAGATAACTGCTTGAAGGACCGTTCTGAAGTCTCGCACGTGAAGGAGAGGTTTGATTCTTTTCAGAACCTGTAGTTTATAGAAGCCATCTTTTGTAGTTTGTTTGATGAAGGATTTTAAGTTAAGACGGTTGTTGATAATTATTCCTAAGTCCCTTGTTTGGGTAGTAAGTGGGTTGGTTGGAAGACACGGCGAGGGGTTACTATTTTCTGGTGAGATGATAAGAAGTTCCGTCTTAGCCGTATTTAATATCAGATTTAGACTAGTGAGAAGGAGATTGATTTCTTGAAGGCAGATTTCCCAAAATTCAAGAGTTTTGGTGATGGTTTCTTTAATGGGTATCAAGATCTGCACATCGTCGGCGTATAGGAAGTATCTCCGAAGGAGTCCTTTTTGATGTAGCGTCCTCTTTTCAAATTCAGGGGAAAGGAAAATGACTTTTGCTTCAGAAGGTCTGTCTGATTGGTAAGAAGGCCATTTAATTGCACTGATGTGAGAGGACCCCCATCCTTTTGGTTATGGAGAAACAAATTTCATGGTCTGATGCAGATGGAAAACCAGCATTCGATGCGATCCTTTAAATGTAAACTCAAATTTGTCAACATTTGGCACCCATATCTAAGACACCTGTCTCCTCGAGTTAGGTTTATGGTATATGTATGACCCTGATGTTCAAAATGGCGCTGATGGCCCTTTACCCTTACCATGTGACAAGGGCTATCGGTGCCATTGGCCGGCCCCTGTCACATTGTAGGAGCAATGGATGGCCCACACCATTTTTAAAGATGGCGCCAGTCGTCCATTGCTCCTACCATGTGACAGGGGCCAGCCAATGGCACCGATAGCCCCGTCACATGGTAAGGGCAAAGGGCATTTTGATTAGTGGCAGCCGACGGCCTGAGAGCAGGAGATCGCTCCCAGGACCCCCGCTGGACAATCAATATCAGATCTAGAGGGAGGCATCTAGCGCCCTGTTGGCTGTGGCCCCAGGTGATTTACCCGATTGGTCCACTCCTGCTCACATGCATGCTGCAGTATGCAAGCAGAGCAGGACTTGAAAATCTGGACAGGTTCCGTTTTTTCAGTGGGAATTGCGGACAGTTATCTCTTGGCAACCCTACGGCAGGGGCAGGCAGTGTGAGGCGGACAGCGGCGGTCTGAGAGAAGCATTTTTCGCCGCCTCAAAAATCTGCCATCTGAAGTGGCTGCCTCACCCTGCCTCATTATAGAACTGCCCCTGCTGCCACCAACAGTATGATCTTGGATCAGGGGCAGCTGAAAGCAATCTGCTGCTCGAGGTGAGGGATGGGATAGCGTTCCCTCCCCCCCAAGGCACGGCCCAGGTTAAGTCATCAAGAGGGGCAAGGGGGTGGGGGTGGGGTCTCTTTGTAATCGGGCCCTTTCAGTTATTTCAAATGCCCTGGAAGGGGGGAAAGCAGTGGTCAGAGTTACCGGAGGAGTGGCAGATTGGCAGATAGTGTCAATGATAATATTTCTAGGAAGCTGGCAACCCCGCCACTCTCCCGGGAACCTTCAGACCTGCCTCCCATCTTTTCCCCAGCATTCTCCCTTGCAGAAGTGGGAGATGGGGCGAATGGTGGCGGTCTGTGTGTGACAAACTCTCTCCGAGGTGCTGCAAGGGCATTTGGCACCATAGGTGATCTTTATAGCCTTATGCCCACCCTCACCTCACACAGTTATAAATTCTGCATTTAATATAACCAATTTTACATGAAAAAGGACATTGAAAGTATAGTCTTCTGAGATAAAAACATCACAACCCTGCAATAAACACGCTTTGAGTTCATATGGCATTAGGCCTAATTTATTACGGATGTGGGCTTTTCCCTCAGAAACTGAATTGCAATTACAATATAATAAACCTCCCATTCTAAAAAGAGAACTAACTGCCAGAACTCAAATAGTAAAAATCCTAACTACGAAAAGGCAACAATGCAATGGGAACCCCACGGGCATATTAGTAAATTTGTCTGATGGCAAGGTGAGGCGGCTGCCGGAGGAGTGTTTGGGGGGGGCATTTTTCCTGCTCTAAAATTTTGTTACTTTTTGTAATGTTTTTGCTGGCTGCACTCATCCTCTGATGCCATGAGCTTCACAGCAGCAAAGACACCACCATGCTGTCTCCCCCAAGGCTCCCCTTAGGCACGCGCCAACTCTTAATGACCCAATGGCGGGAAACCTACAGCATCGCTCCCTGATGACATTGGTGCCAGCTGGTATTTAAACCCAGGTCATGCTCCCAGTCAGTATCTCAGCAACAGGTCCTCCTTATCTTGCCTTGCCTGTCTTGACCCTGTGTTACCTTGCCTTGGCTCTCTCAGTCCTGCCTTGTCCACCTTGTATCCCAGACTCCTGTGCCTTCTCCTTGTTGTCCTTCCTGTCTTTTGCTTGCCTTCTAGTTCTGACCCCTCCTTCGGATCTGACTACTCTCCTGCCTGCTGCTGACCTCAGCCTGGACTTGGACCCAGCCCTGAACTCTGCCCACTACTCAAAGTCATCTCACCACTCCTTGCTGGCACTTGCCTAAGCCCTGCTGGCCCCTGGAACCCAAAGGTTCAACCTGAGTGGGCTGGGGCTGGGTTAAGCGAAGCCCTAGAACTTAGCCCAGTAGGAGTGAGTCCACCTATTATTTGTGTAGGCCTAGTGAGTTTGGCTGCTAGGCTGCATCAGCCACGCCAAAGCACAAGGGCTCACATCTGTGACACTTTTATCTCTTTGTGATTCAATTTTCCTTACTCATCTGCATACTAATAAAAATAATAATTAGACCTTTCCAGGTAATGTCCAAAAGAATCAGGAAGGTGTGCACTGGCTGTCAACAACATTTAAACCATGATAAAACTAAGATGCTTTGGTTAGCTTCCATGTAGCTTCTTAGTCTCCCTACAGACTAACACTGGAATAAGAACTATCCCTCTAATGAGGAGATTAAAGTATTGGATGTGCAGTTAGACTCTTCCGTCTCTTTTCAAAAGGATAGCAATGTGGTTAAAATCTGTTTTTATCACCTATGGAATATTAGATATCTGCATTTTTATCTTAGTTTATTTCATTGATTTAATGACTCACATTACTTAAGAAAAATCAATGTGATATACAATAACAGAGACATAAAATACAAAATTCTTGATATAGTAAAATTAAGCCATAACAAACAATCATAATATAAAATTAAAATTAAAACAGACCACATTAAAAATCAATAGACAATAAAACAAAATAAGTAGTAACAAAGAAAAGAGAACAAAGAAAATCAAGTAAAAAACCTTAGAAAACAGCCAGGCTTTAAGCTTTCAGTAATCTTTCAAGTCGTAAATTAATAGGCAAGGCATTCCATAATGAAGGGGCAAGAAAGGAAAAACTCATTTCGCGAATACATCCATGAATTATCTCTCTAGGTGAAGGCAATTTTAAGAGCTTAGCCTGAGAGGAATGTAAAGTGCGCGATGACTGATATGGCATTACTAGTATCTCTCTGAATCAAGACTCTTGCTTGCTTGTACAAGCATTCACTTCGCCAGGCATCAACTACTGTAAAGCTGTCCTGGTGGGTCTCCAAAATCATCAATGACAGAGGTTGCTGCTAGTACAAAATAAAGCTGCCCGTTTAATCGGGAATGTAAAACCATGGGAGCATAGTCACCCAGTATTAAAATATCTTCATTGGTTCAAGTTATTATGTGTGGGTTTTAAAATTACACACAAATCTGTCTCACACTGCTTTTGCCCTGTTGCAAGTCCCATTCAGCCATCTCATTCTTTGTGTTCATCACAATTAAACCTTCTTGAAAACCCCTTCTTTTAATCTGATCAAACAAAACATAGATCTTTGGTCTGTGTTGGGCCATTTCTGTGGAGTGCACGACCATTACCTATAAGATCTATAAGTGATCTGGCAAGCTATAGGAAAATGTGTAAGGCCTGGTCATTTTTACAAAGCCTGTGTTTAATATTATTTAGCTGTGGTAATTTATACTTTTGTTGTTTGTTTATAAGTATTTCTCCTGTTAACCCTCTTCATAGCCTTTTGGCAATAAATAAATCTATAAAGAAATCCCAATTTTCAAGCATGGCAAAAAAACGCCATGCGCTCTCCACCCCTGTACTGGCTGAATGTTTTTGCTGAAATGATTGAATTACAAAGCAGCCAGGCATTCTGCATTGATGGGAGCTGCTATTTGCTGCGCATAATTCTTCAGTACAAACAGTAATGGAATAAGGGAAAAGAAGGTAAGTAGCACAGGGCTGTGGAGCAGGCAGGAAACAAAAGTGCCTTACCGTGAGTGATTATTCCCTTTTATGTGAGGTGACGGTGCTAACTCACTGTCTGGGGCCATTAGAGGAAGGATCAGCAGGGGACTAAAGATAGACTGCTGCTTAACACTACAGCAAAGTACCCTGGAGAACAGTGTGGAAACAGGTGCTGCTGAAGTGACTTGTTCCCTGCAGATGAACATTTAAGAAGGTCACACGCCCTGGCATTCTCTCTAAGTCAGCCTTTCCAGGGTGAGGGAGATGGAAAGGGGGGCGGGGGCAGATGAGGCTTTTCATGGTGGGGGGAATGGCGAGGAAGGGGAAAGATAAGCCTCTTCCTGATAGGAAAGGGAAGAGATCAGCCTTTCCATGGGGTGAGAGGGGATTGGGGGGGGGGGGGGGGGGGGGAGAAGAAAGTGAGTTTTTTCATTGAAAGGGAAAAGTGAACGTTTCCATGGAAGAGGAAGCTGAGCCTTCTCCCTGGTAGAGGAAAGGGAGTGAGGAGGGTGGTAAACTGTCCCATGGGAACTAGGGAAGCGAGCCCCTCCATGGAGGAGGTGGAGTAGGGGAAGGCAACTTCGCTTTGAAAATTATCTTGTGGAAAACTGTCTGCACAAAGTTATTCCTGTTCCCTCGTGCAGGGAAAGCTTTTGGGAACATTTCCGCGCATACTTTTAAAAATGAAAAAGTATGCGCACAAATGCAAACCCACCCAGGCGGGGTATATATGCATAATTTTATCTGCTGAATGGCCAAGTAATTTTCATAAGGTTAAACAGTGTTTTACCCACACACATCCCTTTGAAAATTAACCTTGAGGCACTCCAAAAATATACTTCTGTAATGGTTGTGGACCCTTAGTCCAGAGCGAAGGATGATCATCCACCGAGGAGCAGCCCCGATGAACTTGTCTCCAGAAGGTGGTATGGCAACAGTCTTACTAGAACAAAGTCCCGCAGAACAGTCAGGTGGCCCTCCGAGGAGCGGATAGCCTAGGAGCGTCAGGAGCCCCCAAAGAGCGGGTACTACAGACGTTCCCACGAGTGTCGGGTAATCACGAAGGAACAGGCCAGTCCGAGGGTCTGAAACAGATGGTGAGAAAGCGGAGACGGAGCCCAGACAGAGTTCCGAGGTTGGCAGCAAGGTGCGGAGTCAAAGTCCAGGCATAAGAACATAAGAAAAATGCCATACTGGGTCAGACCAAGGGTGCATCAAGCCCAGCATCCTGTTTCCAACAGTGGCCAATCCAGGCCATAAGAACCTGGCAAGTACCCAAAAACTAAGTCTATTCCATGTTACTATTGCTAATGGCAGTGGCTATTCTCTAAGTGAACTTAATAGCAGGTAATGGACTTCTCCTCCAAGAACTTATCCAATCCTTTTTTAAACACAGCAATACTAACTGCACTAACCACATCCTCTGGCAACAAATTCCAGAGTTTAATTGTGCGTTGAGTAAAAAAGAACTTTCTCCGATTAGTTTTAAATGTGCCCCATGCTAACTTCATGGAGTGCCCCCTAGTCTTTCTACTATCCGAAAGAGTAAATAACCGATTCACATCTACCCGTTCTAGACCTCTCATGATTTTAAACATCTCTATCATATCCCCCCTCAGCCGTCTCTTCTCCAAGCTGAAAAGTCCTAACCTCTTCAGCCTTTCCTCATAGGGGGAGCTGTTCCATTCCCCTTATCATTTTGATAGCCCTTCTCTGTACCTTCTCCATCGCAATTATATCTTTTTTGAGATGCGGCGACCAGAATTGTACACAGTATTCAAGGTGCAGTCTCACCATGGAGTGATACAGAGGCATTATGACATTTTCCGTTTTATTCACCATTCCCTTTCTAATAATTCCCAACATTCTGTTTGCTTTTTTGACTGCCGCAGCACACTGAACCGACGATTTCAATGTGTTATCCACTGTGACACCTAGATCTCTTTCTTGGGTTGTAGCACCTAATATGGAACCCAACATTGTGTAATTACAGCATGGGTTAAGAACATAAGAAAATGCCATACTGGGTCAGACCAAGGGTCCATCAAGCCCAGCATCCTGTTTCCAACAGTGGCCAATCCAGGCCATAAGAACCTGGCAAGTACCCAAAACCTAAGTCTATTCCATTTTTCCCTATATGCATCACCTTGCACTTATCCACATTAAATTTCATCTGCCATTTGGATGCCCAATTTTCCAGTCTCACAAGGTCTTCCTGCAATTTATCACAGTCTGCTTGTGATTTAACTACTCTGAACAATTTTGTGTCATCTGCAAATTTGATTATCTCACTCGTCGTATTTCTTTCCAGATCATTTATAAATATATTGAAAAGTAAGAGTCCCAATACAGATCCCTGAGGCACTCCACTGTCCACTCCCTTCCACTGAGAAAATTGTCCATTTAATCCTACGCTCTCAGGCAGAAGATCCGGGGCCGGCAGCAAGGAGCAGAATCAGGATCCAAACTAAGGTCAGGGCAGGCAGCAGACAGACGAAACCAAGAACCAATCCGAAGTCAAGCCAGGGGAAGAAGACCACACAAAGAGACAAAGGCAGGCAACACTACAGGACCCTTGTTGCAAGGTGTCTTCCAGGTCCCAGGGAGAGGTTTAAATCTCCCCAACTGATGATCTCATCTTCTGGGCCTGGCCTGGTTTTCGTGCCGCGGCCCCTTTAAGGGGCGGAGCCTGCCGTGCTCTCCCCGATGCTGCCTGCAGGAACGCCAGGGAAGTCGTGCCGTGAATTGTGCATCGTCTGCCGCGTAAAGAGGGTCCCTGTGCTGGCGAACCAACGAAGGTAGGGGGACCTGGCCAGGGGCTACCACGGCCAGGTACCACAACAACTTCTTTCTTTCTTTTATTTAGTTGCTATAACAAAGAATTCTCAGAGTGACTCACAAAACATACAGCATAAAGCACAATAATTAAATCCTAAACATTGTCAACAAAGCAAGTCACATAAGACAAACATAAAACCAAGCATATTTAAAACACTCCTACTTTAAGGTTTAGATATGGTCTTCTAGTCCTCTGCAATCCACTCCTTATCTTTCCAAAATTCCCATCCCACAATTTGCCAATTACGGTGTAGTGTAAACTCAGTTTCCAACTGTGCACTAGTATTATTTTATTTATGTATTTAAAAGCATTTCTATTCCATCTATAGTAAACAAAATGTGATAGGAAGGTTACAATATAAAATAAAAAATGATAAAACGTAAATACATAGCACTAGTATAGTTTAATATTGAAGTAAACGAGGCTGTTAGAGCAAAAGCCATCATTCCAAAAGATACAAAAGTACACAAACTCTGAAAAATTCAATAAAAAAGTGAAATAACACAGGTCAAAAAGAATTTGGGAAGAATTTTGGTTAAAAAAATAAGATACATTTTTGTTTAATACATTAGATGCCTGTCAGAATCAGACTGGATGATAAGGGTGTGAAAACTGCACACAAGAAAACTCAGGCCGTAGCAGAGAAATTGAATGAATTGTTTTTATCAGTCTTTACTAAAGAGGATGCTGGGCAGAATCTTAAACATCTTAGGGGATGAGCCTGAAGAAGTGGCAACAATTTAATTGATAACAGAGGCAGGTTTAGAACAAATTCATAAATAAAAAAGTGGCAAATCACCTGGACCAAATGGCCTTCACCTAAGATTCCTACAGGAAAGCTCCTCTGTGTCTTCTTCAGCTAAGCTGCCAGGAGACCAGTAGAGTTGCTTGTGTTATGAAGCATATGAGTGATTTAATCAATTACTATTGACTATTAGAAATATGACATTTTTTTTAGGACAAGAATGTCAATTCTTTTTCCTCTAAGTTCTTTTGTCAGGAGCCAACATTTTGATTTTCCTGGTGTCTTGCCTCTTTCTCTCACATATTATCAACACTGAGATGGGGTTTCAGAGACTGCTGAAGGCTGGAATTGTCTTCATAACCTTATCATCAACATATGTCACTGTCTGGCATGAAGACTTGCTGCTGAAACTTTCAAGAGTGAATCTGGCCCAGAAACATTCAGAACCTCAGGTGGGAGCATAGCGGGATCACTTCGAACTGCACTACTGCAGAATACTGGTTTGTCTCATGTGCCTCCTGTTGTCACACAAAGATCTTAGATGTGCAATTACATGTACTTCTGTGGAGAGTGACAGGGATGCTCATGTCCCCACTCCAATAGAGTGACTCCCAATTCTGGATCATCGGACCAGATTAACTTGTGCTCTGTGAGATAGAAGAAATCATGGACAATTCCAACTTTTCAATTGACAAAAACTTGCCAAACCCACCACAAAAATGCTTGAAGTCACACCAGTGACCAGTATCAGTGCTGCTGGTACAAACTAACTATCCAGATGGACTGAACAGGTCAATGTTTGTAACATAATGAACAAACCTCTTATCAGTTTCCTTATACTAGAGTTCCTGACTTTCATACATGGATACTATCTATATTTGACCCAGAGACTCTGGGATTCTAAACAAACTGCTGGGACTTCAGGCAAAAATATAAAACTTTTGAATGCTGCAGCCAAAGTGGTTCACACAATCCCAGAACAAGAAATCATGTTGCATGGGCCTGCACAGGCAGTAGCAGTGTTGGCCCACATGACCAGAAGAAAGAGGAGTTTTGTCAGTTGTGTAGACCTGATGGGTTCAGAAAAGAGAAAGAATGAGTGAGTATTTTAAAGAGAGAAAGCATGTGTTTGTGTGTGTGGGACAGGAAGAAAAGTGATTATGTGAGTTAGAGAATGTGTATGAGTGTGTGTGTGTGTATGTGTAGGAGAGAGTGAATGCAAGTGAGCATGTTTGTGTGTGAGAAAGAATGTATGTGAGATGAAGTGTTGGAAAGGTGGACTCCTGAGCCGAGACAAAGTTGGCACCACCTATAGGGTGAACCCCCTATAGACCCTCGTCATCGGGAGGTGGATGCAGGCGAAGTGGAGACCCAATTGGACTTTCACCTATACCAGCCCATATTCCCTGCAGGAGTCCTTGTGTACTGGGGCCAGCAGGACTTAGGCGCGGGTCTCCAGACAAAGAAATCCCACGAAGACATAAGGCAGAAGCGAAGTCAGACGTACCAATGGTCGGGACCAGCAGTAGGCAAGGGAATCCAAGAACAGGCCAGAAGTTGGGGCAAGTGGCTAAGGCGAAGAGATGGTAGGCAGGCAGGAGGATGGGCAGCAGACGAAGCAAAATCCAGGGACGAGCCGAGTCAGGAGCCAGAAGAGCAAGCCAAGGGGATGAGGAGCTGGAATGGAGGCAGGGGCAGAAGCAGGATATGGAAAGGAGCATGAACTGGAGCAGGAACATAGGACAAGAAAGTGGAAAGGACCGGAGCAGGAACACAGCACAACTCACACTCACAAGGGAGCAGGACCTGTTGCTGAGGTGAGGGAGAGATAGCAAGGCAGGGTATTTATACTTGCCTGACATCATCACTCTAGGCTGCATGGAACTTCCCCGCTGCTGGCCCTTTAAACAGAAGGGAATAGCGTGCACCTGGAGGGACCTCGGACAGCGTCAGCGGCTTCAGGAGATGCAGGGCGCGTGGGAGCAGGCCTCACCCACTGAGGTTGGTGTCGGGGATGGAAGCCAGTCGCAAATGGGGCAGATGCGATCCTTCTGGCCCCTGAGGTGAGGGGAACTGGCTGCGCAGGTCTGCGGCTGGGCAGCCTAACAGGAAGCCATGTTAGTGTATTAGAGTGTGTGTGGGAGAATGAGAAGAGTGAAGGTGAGTGGGCATGTGAGCATGCTAAAGATTGTGCATATGTGTATATGTGTATGAGAGAGTGAGTGAGCATTAAATGTGAGACAGTGAGCATGTGAGTGTGCTAGTGTGTGCATGAGAGAGAGGAAAATAATTGTGTACCTCCCTGCCCCCGCTAATCCACAACAATCTCAGGGTGATTGGAAGTCAACAGTTTCCAAGTATGCTGACCTTGACCTGTACAGGGCATGGACGATGCATTCATCTGCTATTCAAGTGGAAAACGAGAGATGATGACCAAACGTGTGACTCAGATGATGAAGCATATTATATCAGCCTGCCCTCTCAGTAGCACCTTATTTCTCCATCTGGAATCCCAAGAGGCTCTTTATAGGATTGACTGAGCTGACATCCCCATGTGAGAGTTTTCATATGATACAAAAGATGCTTGGAATGCCCTTCCGGAGGAGGTTGTGAAGACAAAAAACAGTAAAAGATTTCAAAGGGGCATGGGATAAACACTTTGGATCCCTAAAGGTTAGAGGATGGAAATGAAGAAAAGAGTGCATAGGGGTAACTTGCTAGTGTGGCAGTTACTATCCTTAACCAATAAGCCTGATACTTCTGATGCAGCTCCAACATTGCTCTCTGCTTCAACAGCAAGAGGAAACAGGAAATTGGACTGGGAGAGCAACCAGAAAGGGCCCTGACTTTGAAGCTTTTGGGAAATTAAATATGGGAGTGACCTGTATGGCGTGGCAGATGCTAACATAAGCTTGATGGGCAGACTGGATGGCTCGGTTGGTCCTTTCCAGCCATCATTGTTTATGTTTCTATGTTTTTATTTATTTATTTATTTATTTATTTAACATTTTTCTATACCGACCTTCATGGTTAAATACCATATCAGGACGGTTTACATCGAACAGGGATAAAAATAATTAGGTAAAGGAAGAGACAAAGTTACATTAAACGAGGACCGTGAACTTGGAAGCTTAGGTAGCTGGAAGAAAAGAGATAAAGTTAAGTAAAGAAAAGAGAAATAACAAATTCCGGACTAGAGATAGTTCAGAATATCAATAACATATCAATTTATATTGATATGTTACTGATTGTATTTTTGCTCTAACTTTATTCATTCTTAAAAAATTTTTTTACTTTATTTTATTTTTCATTTGTTAAATTGGAATTATTTGTAAACCGTTTTGATCAAATTCTATTTGCTATGACGATATATAAGAAGTTTTAAATAAATAAAATAAATAAATAAAAGGATTTTCATTCAACTAATAGGAAGACTAGAATATTGGACGTGATGCTTAATAGGCACGTTAGTCAATCAGTGAATCAGATCCAGTAGTGGCACTTGTCTCATTGAAATGAATGAAAGGAGATAAGCCAAATGAAATTTGCAGGCTGCTTTCTGAGGAGCAGCCAATGAAAAGTGCTCTTCTCAGTGCTCTTCTAGCTGCAGCCGATTTGGTGCGGGACATGGGGATTTAAAGCCCTTCTTCCCTATACTTAGTGTGACCACTTGATACAGCTCCTTAGGGGTCAGCCTGCCCACTCAGATCTGACAGAAAGTGCGAGACAGGACTGAGAGTGTGAGACACAGAACCCGCGTGTGTCACTAAAGCGTATATCTATATTACTATAAACAATCTCCTGTAGATGTTAGATTGCATATGTTTTTATGTTATTTTGTTTTTAATGATTATGTATGTTTCACTGTTCCCCACCCCGAACTATTAGGAGGGGCGAGTACCAAATACTTCGAAATAAATAAACTCAAAAAGTGACAAGCAGTGAGAAAGCAAAAACTCTCAATGAGAGGCATGAGCAGGGATTGTTTGCTAAGCTGTTGTCTGTTCAGGTTTAGACCTTTATTTAATAGTTTAATAGATGCATAGCTCACCCAGCCAAAGTTCGGGGCGGGTTACAATTAAAAACAAACCTAGTAAATGCTTCAACAGACTAAAAACATAGCCACAAATACAAAAATCTACAAGGACGACACCAGCTCAAGGCAAGCAGGAGTAAAGGCACGCCACTGGGGCTGCTTAGACTGTGAAAGGGAAGGCATCTCTGAATGGGAACATTTAGACCTTGTTGCAATGCTACACCTATTTTATAGGCCATCCTGGTCACCAGACCATTGGTATGCTGCTACACCCTCTATTTGCTTAAACTGTTTTTAACTGTTCTACCCCACCTAGGGTGAATTTCCAATTGAAAAGGATGTAAATAAATCCCAATGCCAACAATATTCAGTCCTAGGCTGTTAAATATAACTCTGCACTGGACATGCACTGGAAGAAGCGGAATAGAAAAGCTGTTAAATAAAAGTAAAAAATAACAGTCAGCATCCCTAAACTGGGCCTTTGGGAAAGTGAAAGGCTCTGGCAGGGGATGGACCACTCTCCACGCGCCCCTGTTTCTTATACACATTAAGAAGTGCCCTACTGAGTCAGACCCAGGGCTTAATTCGTGGGTAAATGGCCTGGAACGGACTTCTACCACTTTTTTTTTTCAGACTTAGAGCATCCAGGGTGTCCTGCTCCAGCCTCTCCCTCCAGGCAGCCTGCAGGGAAAGAGGGAGGTGAGCCTGGAACAGGTAGAAAAGAGAAGCAGCCAGAAGATACGGGCAATGTCTGCGGACCTCTTAAAAGCCGCGCGGCCCACACACGTCCCAGATTTGCGGCAGCTATGGCTTTTAAAATTTGCCCTATGTAGACAATTCAAAGTATGTTTCTTATTTGTATTCACAACCTGTTTAGCAGTTGAAAAGGGTAGTTTGGAATCATTTATCTTTGTCTTCTTTTTATTTAAATGCACCTGGGCTACTTCTGCCTCTATTACAAACTCTCTGTTGGGATATTCTACCGATCCTCCATGGCAATGCAGGGACTGCCAGACTCTATTATGTCCCTGAAGGTCTCTTCTGTATACCTCTGTGTCTACCTTAGCTCTTCCAGATCTGCCACACTAGCTTCCGGAGCTCAGAAACGTTTTCTGAGAGCCAGGACCTCTTTTGCAGTGGGTGAGCACATACAATCTATCAACGACTCATAGATATCATGCATGGGGCACTTGGTGGAAAACGTTGGATAGCCCTCATCTTGCTGTTGGACTACTGTCTCCATCTTAATATTATTGCGTTATTAGTTATTTAAAGTTGCTAAGAGAGTGGGAATGCTTAATCTAATATAAAATCCCTTAAATGTATATGGTATATTTTATATCAGTTTGTCAAAGTTTAGCAAGGGGACAGCAATTAATCAGTTTATAAAAGCAGGGTTACTCCATTGTTTTATCTGTGTCCTTAAATCAACCCTTGCTGTGAAAAATGTCCTTCTTGTCATCTTTAGTTGGGATAATGGTCTATAAAGTAAAGAATATGCATGGGGTGGGTAGGAAAAAGACATAGGTATAACCTATTTAGTTTTAAACTTGTACAGGATCTCACATACAGGAATAATCTAAGTACCCGCTGCTTGCCAGTGTCACAATGAGCTGACAAATGAGACCAAATGTCCTGAAACTTTGTTCTGGTCCAACTTGGCAATTATGAGGTCAATACTGAAAGCAGCTTGTCTGGATACGTTTTGGAATTAGCCAGACATGTGATTTAAAATTACACTAGCCTGAAAACCTCAAACTTAAGCTTAGATTCATCAATAACACATGGATTATCCAAAAAAGAGGTGTGTTTATGGAAATTGGTAAGTTATCACACCATGTGGTAAGTTACTGCTTTGCATAGGTATTATCACATGGTGCAGTAAACTTAGTGCACCCTGCGATAATCCCTATTGAGAGAGAAAGAATCTATCTACAAGGCCCTTATACTAGTTAAGTATTTATATCTCTATAGAAGGGCCACCTGATAGGTCGAGGTGAGGTGAGGTGTTAGTGGTGGTTTAGGGGACAGTTTTGCATGTAGAGTGAGTTGTACAGTACCATCAAGCTAGGGAGAGAGAACATGGTACAAAATTTCATCTTTTTGAGACTTTCCTCACTCCAAATGATGCTAAATCTTCACCAAGGTGTACTGTGCTATTCGTACATCTCACTCTACATACGAAACTAGCCCCTAAACCTTATACTACCACTAACACCTTACCTCGACCTATCAGGGGGCCTTCCTCTAGAGATATAAATAGGTGCACACAGTCTCTCAGTCTCTCTCTCTCTCTCTCCCCTACCCCCAAAAAATTGGCGCAAATTGCATGATGGCCATTTCGCACATATCACACAGCTTAACGCTACGGGAAAAGGTGTAGTTATTTCTGGCATTAAAGCCATGCAATAGCATGCGTTATGCTATCACATGGTGCGATATGGCCTCTAATTTTACTAATTCCTGCCCATTACTCCTCCCCAATCCTGCCCATCCCAAAAATTTGCATTCGCACTGTGTGGTACAGCATGTTTCACATGTGATAATGAATTATCGCATGCGAAAACGCCATAACGCACTTTCATGCATGACCCTGTTAGCCAGCTACTTTCATATCCAGCCAGAAAGTTAGCCAGAGAAGTCCAGGCAGAGTACACACATTCCAGAGTGGGGCCAGTTAGTTAGCCAGACAAATAATGATCTTCAATGTTATCTAGCTGAGATTGCTGGGTATATTCAGCAGTACATCTGCTTAGCTTAACTTTTTGCTAGCTGTTGGCAGCTAAAAATGGATCCCTATATATTTATTGGTGATTTAAGCTTTGTCATATGGAGATGGGAGGAAAGGCAGATAAAGCTTTCATTGACTGGTTGGGAGAAGAGAGTACATGATTTCCCTAATGCTCGTCACCCAAACTATCATTAATAAATGAGATTCATCATTAATAAATGAGATGTTTTAAGGGAAAAATTTATAAAAGTATTTTAACCAGACTATGTAAACAATCCTCAGTTCATCCTGTTTTAAAGAAAATATTGTGGCAGTTGATAATCCACTGACTTATAGACCAAACTAATTTGATTACTTTAATGGAAATTGTTGGAAAAGCGGTATATAAATAGTTTAATGATTTCTTGCTTAACCACAGCGTTTTACACCACTTCCAAAGTGGTTTCAGGCAGAAATATAGTACAGAAACCTTATTAGTTTCAATATAAGATTTTGTGCTTTGTCAATTAGATAAGAATTGTTCAGTGATAGCCATAATTTTGGAGATAACGGCAGTTTGTTACAGTATCTCAATGAAATGATTCTAATGCAATTAGAACAAGTAGGAATCAGTGGGCCTGCTCTCTGCGGCTTTAGATCTTATTTGAAAGACAGGAAGCAAAAAGTAACATTTCAAAGAACCGATTCAAACTGGTATGAACCTTCTTGTGGTGTCCCTCAGGGTTCAAGTTTCTCGGCAGCGCTTTTTAAATTTGTATCTACTCCCACTGTGTATCTTGATTGAGAAGAAAGGAGTTGAATTAAAGATTTATGTCGACGATTTACAGTTATATTTTCCTGGTAATGATGTTGTCTCAGTTTTAGTAGATGAGGTGTCTAAATGCCTTAAAGCCATAAATACTTGAATGGAGGAGAATAATCTGTTTTTTTAAATGTTTCTAAGTCTGAGATTTTATATTTCACACATAAGAAGGAAATTTTCTCAGTAAAAGGTACTATGATTCCTGTTGGATCAGTAGTAAGGAAACTGGGGATTTCATTTGACTCTAGCGAATAAAAAGAGACCACCTGGTATAACAATAACACAACCTAAAAAATACCCAGCAAAGAGTTACAAATGCACAATAGTGAGACATTTTTTTTAATATCATCCTAATATAATTTTGTAGATTAATATATTTTTTTGTGGCATAATCTAATATTTTTAGTGAAAACAACAACATTAGTTAAAACCGCTTAATTTTCATTTTTGTGTTTTGCTTATTTTTCTTAAAAACCATCAAAATCTAGTTTGATCATTCGCTTCATAAATTTGAAGGAGTTCATGATTTTAAATGCACTCAAAGACAGTTAAGTCTGTTCAAAGTGAAATTAGCATTAGGTTCCAAACAGTCTAACTGATAAATCCAAAGTTGCTCTCTCTGCACGAGGGTCTTATCCTGATTTCCTCCACGTGGATGTTTCTTGATAATATCGATGACAAAAAATATAAGTTGTGTGAAATTATGGGATTCTTTAAGGCAGCGTGCCACTAAAGATGCATCAGACTTCTAGCTTTTTTTCCCCATATAAAGTTTGTCACAAGGACACTTCACAACGTAAACTACGTGAGTGAATTGACGCAACCTAAATATTTTTCCAGTAGAAGGACTTTTTAATTCCTTTACTGATACTGTTACCCTACATGCCTAACAAGATCCACATTTAAAATGTCAGATTCTAAATACGCAGGACTTAATTTTTCGTTTAAGTTTCTTCCCCTTTGTGAACATGGATCAAAACCTTTTATCTTTGAAAATGGGATTCATTTGTTGAATATTCCAATTCTTCTTAAAGATGTTGCATAAATGAGAAGTACCTTGTGAATAACGCAACACATGTGAAGACATCATCGGGATCATGTTTATTCCGCTGGCCCTTTAATAACTCTTCTTGTGCAAAACAAAATGCTCTTTTATATGCTTTCCATATGATGAAAGAAGGATAACTCGTATCCAAAAGATCCTGAGACATCTTCTATGATTGTTCTTTGAAAGCTGAGATTGTAAAACAAATCTTGACTTTCAAAAATTGTGAGAATGGCAAGTTATCACGTGAACTTTTGAATGTGTGCTATGGTAGATATTTGTTATGATCAGTTTTCTTCTTATAAATGGTGGTAGAAAAATGATTTGATTCATCCAATGATATTGAGACATCCAAAAAAGATACCTTCGCACGGCTGTAATCAATAGAAAATTTAACAGAGTCCTCACAACTATACAACCACCTATGAAACATCAGCCAATGTCCCTCTCCACATCAATCGATGTACCTCTTCCAAATAATGATATTTTCTTGAAAAGGAGAATGTTCAATCCACTGCTTCTCAAATTCATACCTAAATAAGATTATTGTTATAGGACCTGTAATTTGGAACAATTTACCTGTTCATTTGAGGGCAATTTCTGATATATAGATTTTTAGAAAGATGGTGAACTCTTTTCTATTCTAGGAAGCTTTTGGGGAAGTATTCAGTACTTAATAATTGTGAATGAATAGTACAAAATTATTCCAGGTTTATGTTTCAATTTTATGATTGTATTTTTAGTGATATTTTGTATTTTACAATGTTGTTATCAACTTAGATTGTCAGGTGCATAAGAAGGACTAAAAATGTTTTTAAAATAAATTCAATTCATTTGCACCTTAAAATTTCTTAGTCTACTAAAGTGAGGAAGAAATATCTTTAGTTTGTTCTCAAATAGGAACAATAAGGGTCTCCCAAGGTCTGTTCTAATGTCAGTCAGGGAGAGGAAGCACATATGTGGAAGCGAGCACTAATACACTAGAACTGTAAATTGTCTATGCAAGTACACGCATACTATCTAAAATAAGCCTAGCTTATGTATGTACACTCCTAATTTTAAGCGGGTACGCAAGGAAAAGTTATTAGCATATCTTTCCTTAGAACTTGTCAGCTTTTACCCATGCAAGTGAGCACATTTTAAAACATGTGTGTGAAGGAAATAACTAGTTTGAACACTTAGTCCACCAGTTTCCCCAGTCTGTCATCAAGACCCCTCTGGTTCTTCTGCCTGCCGTCCCACAAGTTTACCCCTATACTCACTTATATGGGCCTTTTAATGCGAGCAACACTTTTAAAATTGACCCCCAATCTGTACTGGTGGTCACACACGGTGAGGGTCTCCCTCAGTCTGTGCTGGTGTTAAGCAGGGTAAGAGCCTCCCTCAGTTTGTTAGTGTTAGTCAGGGTGAGGGTCTCCCTCAGACTGTGCTGATATCAGGTAAGGTAAGAGCCTCCCTCAGTTTGTTAGTGTCAGGCAGTGTGAGGGTCTCCCTCAGTCTGTGCTGGTGTTAAGCAGGGTAAGAGCCTCCCTCAGTTTGTTAGTGATAGTCAGGGCGAGGGTCTCCCTCAGACTGTGCTGATATCAGGTAAGGTAAGAGCCTCCCTCAGTTTGTTAGTGATAGTCAGGGTGAGGGTCTCCCTCAGACTGTGCTGGTGTCAGGTAAGGTAAGAGCCTCCCTCAGTTTGTTAGTGATAGTCAGGGTGAGGGTCTCCCTCAGTCAGTGCTGGTGTCAGGTAGGGTAAGAGCCTCCCTCAGTTTGTTAGTGATAGTCAGGGTGAGGGTCTCCCTCAGTCAGTGCTGGTGTCAGGTAGGGTAAGAGCCTCCCTCAGTTTGTTAGTGTTAGGGTGAGGGTCTCCCTCAGTCATTGCGTGTGTCAGGTAGGGAGAGGGTAGGCAGTCTCCAGATAGAAACTGCAGTATGGGACTTGTTAGGATCCAAGGTACTTCATGGGAGTTCAGGTAAAAGTCAAGGCTTTTCTTACCTTAACCGTACCCTGAGTGCTTTTCCCTCTAGGCGACTGCTTTTGTTTGTTGGAAGAAAGGAAACACATTTTACTCATGGAGAACAGACAATGTGAGCTCTATTTGTACGGAAGAGTCTACACTGTCTTCACTGTAAACAGATTTTGATTTATTAATCAGGAACTGTTGACGAGAGAGCAGAATGATTTATGGCCAGTGAATGGGAGCGGGTGATGTTTGGCACAGCGGGAATTCTGTTGGGTAATGCGATGAGTGATTGCTTATACTTCACATGGCAGAGTCTTCCAGGATCTGCTGACAGCACCTGAGGACTTGATTTTCACCATTAGTTAAGATTTTATTGTTATTATTATCATTAAAGTATTAAATAATTGCTTCCTTCATGTTATCACACTGGGATGGATTCTCATAGTGCCACTGAAAGATGAACTGGTTATTCAGTCACAGATAATGGCTAGTGTTGCAGCTGAATACCCAGTAACATTTGAGGCTCATGTTCTGAAAGCAAGTGGATAGGTTATCCAGGTGAAGTTACTCGTGTATCATTATTCAGAGATTCAGCAGGACTTTCCCGGATAAGTCTGCCATTGAATATACCTGGCTAAAGTTGTACACAAAACTTTGCCTAGATAAATATAGGACAGGTATTCTTGCAGCTGGACTTGGGAGCATAACTTTAGCCAGAGTGGTGAATATCAGTGCTGACCAACTACAGTTTTACTGCACGCCAGGATCAGAGCCAGCCCTAATTCTTTTTATGCATGTAAATCTTGTGCGTGCAATGATTTTCTCACACAAATTTTACACACTCAGAGGGGGAGGAGTAATTTAAACCCTGAAGATTTCTCTGCTTAACTCCCACAATTAGGAGGTAATTTTCAAAAGTATTCATGCACGTGAAAGTAGCATACATCGTAGCAATTTTCAAAAGCCCACTTCATAGATGTGTAAATCCTTAGCTTGAGAAGTCTTTTAAATAGACCTCTAGCTACACAAAACTTGTCATTAGATTTAAGGGAACCTTTGTACAGCTGCCCTTAAAAGAAGAAATGTAACCAGCTAATGCTGAATTTTGCATTAATTAACCAGCTAAATTTGAAAACCTGGCTCAAGGATGTCCCAGTGTGGCCTGTCCTTTGTTTGGCTAAACTGGTGGGGAGAGATTAAGAACATAAGAAATGCCACGCTGGGTCAGATCAATTTTCCATCAAGCCCAGCATCCTGTTCCCGACATTGGTTAGTCAGGGTCACCTGGAAGTACCCAGAAAGTCCTAAGGAAAGGCTCTTTCTTCCTGCTCTCCCCGAGAAACCAAAGTCCATCTGGCTAGTAACTGTTTATGGACCTGTCCTCCAGAAACTTATACAAACCCTTTTGATGGTTGCACTACTAACCTCAACTGCATTTTCTGCAACAAATTCAATAGCTTAATTGGGCATTGACTGAAACAATACTTTCTTAAATTTGATTTAAATCTGTTGTTAGTCTCAGGGAATGTCCCCAAGACTAGAACTATGTGATAGCGTTTATAACTATTCCTTATTAACCTGTTTCATACCATAAGGACATAAGAAATTGCCATACTGGGTCAGACCTGCATCCTATTTCCAACAGTGGCCAATCCAGCCTACAAGTACCTGGCAAGTTGTTGCGAGTGCGGGAGAGCAGTCGCTTGTTAGAGAGAGAGAGTGTGTGCACCCTTGGCCCACAGCACAGCTCAAGAGGAGGACTCTGGAGAAGCGCCGAGGCAGGCAAGATGTATCTGGGCACGGGCAGACAGGCTGAAGACTCCGAGTCCTCTGAACTCTGCCGAATCTGAACGCACCAGAAGATACCCAGCAATGCAATACAGGTCTCTGGGGTAGCCCTCCGGCCACTCGATAGCCCTTTCAGACCTGCCTCCTGGAAACGGCAGGCGCGACAGGAGGGACAGAGGTCGAGGACAGGAGAGGACTCTGCAACAAGGATGAGACATAGGCACTTGGAGACTCAGGCAGGCACTGCCCCTCAGTGTGCCCTACACATCCCCCCATGGGCTTTTTGCAGACCATGCTGTCCCACTGCGCACCCTACACAACCTGAAGAGGCTGGTTGTGGACCACGCGGAGAGCGGGACGAGCACATGGCTGAAGCTTGAAAGGATCCAGGCCAGAACAGGGCTCCGGCTCAGATTCAGACATGGATTCAGGCTAACTCAGGATGGTCATCTAGAGGTGAAGTCTGGCAGGCGAGACCAGGCTGGGATACCCGGAACTAGAAGATCAGGAACAACTGGAGATAGGAACTGAAGTGACTGGGACATACAGTGACAAGGACCAAAGAAGACTGGAACATCTGAAGACAGGAACTGGAGAGCTGGAAGGAATATCAGGGCATGGGACAGTCAACAACGCAAGATCCGAAGCTAGCTCAGGAACAACAGATGAAGACAAGGGAGCTCCCACAAAGGACCTTAAAGAACTGACGATGGGCCTCAGAAGCCTCCTGGAACAAAGCTGGAAACCAGGAATCCAGGAGCAGGCAGGCTCCTTGCGAAGGCGACGAGGATCTGCTGAAGAGCCCTTTAATAGGGCTGAAGAGATGTCGCGTGGCGTCATTAAACGGGGCTGCGGGGCTTTTCCCGCCGCGGGCCCTTTAAATATTGCAGAGAGGCGCAGCTGCATGCATATGGAGATCCGAGGCCAGGTAGCAGCGGTGGTGGTGGCGTGCAAAACAAGCGGGGGAATCAGCGGCCTCTGGGCCATGAAGGGAGGGCGGTACAATGGCAGCTCCATGCCACTGAAAGAAGACAGCGACAGCACTCCTGTTGCATGAAGGGCAGCGGCAACGGTGGTGGCACTCGGGCTGCGGGAAGCAGAAGTGTCGGGTTGCAGGACCGGCAAGATGCGAGAGGCTGTGTGCGGCTGGGGTCCGCGAGCAGCATCATAACACAAGTACCACATAATTTTATAGACCTCTGTCATATTCCCTCTCATAAGATATGCCACACTGGGTCAGACCAAGGGTCCATCAAGCCCAGTATTCTATCTCCAACAGTGGCTAATCCAAGTCACAAGTTCCTGGCAAGTACCTAAACCTTAAATAGATCCCAAACTACTAATGCTGGCAACATGGAGTGCCCCCTAGTCCTTGTATTATCCAAAAGAGTAAATATCCGATTCCCATTTACTAGGGATGTGCAGACAAAAAGTTTATGTTCATAAGTCCATAAGTCGAAAGGGGGGGTCAATTTCGGTCAATATGGACATATGTAGAATTCCATAAGTTGAGTCTATGTCCATACGTGCACCGATTCCCTAAATAAAAATTTAAACCCCTCACCCTCCTTAATCCCCCCCCAAGACTTACCAAAACTCCCTGGTGGTCCAGCGGAGAGTCAGGACGCCATTTCTGTATTCCTTTGCGAGGAGCACGTGACGTCGGCGTCACGTCGGAGTGACGCGGACGTCACGTGATTCCCCTTGCGTTCGCTCCGGGACCCTCGTTGGACACAACCGGAACTTTTGGCCAGCTTGGGGGGGTCAGGAGGCCCCCCCAAGCTGGCCAAAAGTTCCGGTTGTGTCCGGTTGTGTCCTGGAGCGAACGCGCGGCGAATCACGTGACATCCGCATCATGTCGGAGTGACATAGCTATGTTGAATAAGTTGGAAATCCGATCGTTTTCGCCTCATCACTTTTTTAAGTTAAAAAAAAAAATTACGTTGCGTTTTACATATGCGTTCAAAACGAATGCACACCCCTACCATTTACCTGTTCAAGTCCTTTCATGATTTTGTAGACCTCTATCATATTCCCCCCTCAGCTGTCTCTTCTCCAAGCTGAACATCTCTAACCTCTTTAGCCTTTCCATGCCCTTTATCATTTTGGTCGCCCGTCTCTGTACTTTCTCCAGTGCAAATATATCTTTTTTGAGATGCGGCAACGTGAATTGCACGCAGTATTTAATGTGCAGTCTAACCATTGAGCAATAAGGAGGCATTATGATATCCTCTGTTTTATTTGCCATTCCCTTCCTAACATTCTGTTTGCTTTTTTAAAGGGCACAGCACACTGAGCTGATGATTTCTACGTAATATGACTGTGAAAACAGATCATTTAATCCTACTCTCTGTTTCCTGTCTTTTAACCAGTTTGCAATCCACCAGAGGACATCGCCTCCTACCCCTTGACTTTTTAGTTTTCTTAGAAGCTTCTCGTGAGGGACTTTGTCAAAAACCTTTTGAAAATCCAAATACACCACACCTACCAGTTCACCTTTATCCACAAGCCTATTGGCCCCTTCACAAAATGTAGTAGATTTGTTAGGCAAGACTTCCCTTGGGTAAATTCATGCTGGCTGTTTCCCATTAAATCTGGATTTTATTCTTTAGAATAGTTTTCACAATTTTTCCCAGCCCTGAAGTCAGGCTCACCGGTCACCTCTGGAACTCTTTTTATATATCGGGGTTATATTGGCCACTTTCCAGTCTTCAGGTACAATGGATGATTTTAATGATATGTTACAAATTATTTGTAATAGGTCTGAAATTTCATTTTTTAGTTCTTTCAAAAACCTGGTATGTATACCATCCAGTCCAGGTGATTTGCTACTCTTCAGTTTGTCAATCTGGCCTACTAAATCTTCCAAGTTCACCATGATTTGGATTAGTTCATTTGACTCGTCACCCTTCATAACTGTCTCTGGAATGGGTATCTCCCCAACATCCTCCTCAGTAAACATCAAAGTGAAGAATTCATTTAGACTTTTCATGATGGCCTTATCTTCCCTAAGTGCCCCTTAAATTCAATCACCTAATGGTCCAACCAGCTCCCTCACAGGCATCCTGTTTTGGATATATTTTAAAAAGTTTTTATTATGAGTTTTTGCCTCTATGGCCAACTTCTTTTCAAATTTTCTTTTTACACTGAATTATAAATGTTTTACATTTAACTTTCCAATGCTTATGCTTTTTCCTATTTTCTTTAGATTGATCCTTCTTCCAATTTTTGAAGGAAGATCTTTTGGCTAAAATAGCCTTTCACACTTCACCTTTTGACCATACCGGGAATCGCTTGGTCTTATTCCACCTTTGTTAATGGGTGGAATACTTCTGGTATATGCTTCTAAGATGGTATTTTTTTTAACAATGTCCATGCCTGTTGTACATGCTTAATCTTTGTAGCTGCACCTATCAGTTTTTTTCTAACTATTTTTCTCATTTTATCAAAGTTTCCCTTTTGAAAGTTTATGCTAGAGCCGTGGGTTTACTTATTGTCCTCTTCCCATCATTAATTCAAATTTGATCATGTTATGATCACTATTGCTAAGCTGCCCCACCACCTTTACCTCTCTCACCAAATCCTGTGCTCCACTAAGAATTAGATCCTTGGTACTACAGGAATGAAAATTATCAGGTAAGAACCAAATTTTCCTTTCCCTGTACGTACCGGATCAGTTCAGACTCCTGGGATGTACCAAAGCTTCCTAAACAGGGTGGGATCTGGAGAACCCCGCACGCAATACGCTTTCTCCAAAAGACAGAGACTCCCGATCTGCCACATCCAATTGATAATGTCTCGCAAAAGTATGCAATGACTTCCAAGTCGCTGCCCTACAAATCTCTTGTGGTGATACCGAGTGAGTCTCCGCCCAAGAGGCCGACTGAGATTGGGTGGAATGAGCCCTCAAGCCCTCCGGTACTGGTTTACTTGTGAGAATATAAGTGGATCCAATAGCTTCCTTAAGCCATCTGGCAATAGTTATTTTTGAAGCCTGAAGCCTCTTCTTCGGACCGCTCCACAAAACAAAAAGATGGTCAGACCTCCGAAAATCATTCGTGACCGTAAGATAGCGAAGTAACGCTCGACGGATGTCTAACCGTCTTAGCTCCTGAGCGTGTGGTTCAGAGGCATCCAAATCCGAAAAAGCCGGCAGCTCCACCGTCTGATTAATATGAAAATAAGATACCACCTTCGGGAGAAAAGAAGGAACTGTCTGTAAAGACACACCTCCGTCCGATATCTTAAGAAAGGGATCCCAACATGACAAAGCCTGTAACTCTGAAATTCTCCTTGCAGAGCAAATGGCTACCAAGAAAACCACCTTCAAAGTGACATCCTTGAGAGTGGCTCTGCGGATAGGTTCAAAAGGAGCCTCACACAAAGCTCGGAGTACCAGGTTGAGATTCCAAGGAGGACAAGCTCTTCTTACCGGTAGCCACAAATTTTTAACACCTTGAATAAAACAGAAACGTCAGGATGAGAAGACAAGCGGTAACCATCCAGGTTTCCCCTCAAAGATGTCAAAGCTGCCACCTGAATCCTAAGAGAGTTGAAAGCAAGACCCTTGACCAAACCGTCCTGTAGAAAAGATAACACGTGAGCCACGGAAGCGCGCAAAGCCTGAATCTGCTTCTCCATACACCAGGACTCAAATACCTTCCAGACTCGGACATACGCCACTGAGGTGGATTTCCGCCAAGATTGAAGAAGAATAGTAATCATCGGTTCCGGGTATCCTCTCGACATTAAACGCTTCCTCTCAAAAGCCATGCCGCTAGACAAAAGCGATCTGCCTGATCAGAAAATACTGGACCTTGATGTAGGAGACCTGGAAGATGGCTGAATCGTAACGGCCCTCGACCGCTAGATTTACCAGATCTGCGAACCACGGACGGCGTGGCCACTCCGGGGCCACTAGTATCACCTCCACTGGATGTCTCTCTATTCGCCATAAGATCTTGCCCACTAGAGGCCAGGGAGGGAACACATACAGCAGAACTCTCTGAGGCCAGGGAAGGATCAGAGCATCTACGTCCTCAGCGCCGTAGTCCCTGCGTCTGCTGAAGAACAAAGGAGCCTTTGTATTATGACACGTCGCCATCAGATTGACTCGAGGACAGCCCCATTTCTCACAAATGAGTTGCATCGCCTCGTCTGACAACTCCCATTCTCCCGGATCCAAGAGCTTGCAGCTGTTACGGTTATGGACCCTTGGGCCGGCTGACACAGTGGATGGTATGCTGCGGAGGCCCACAGTGAGTGTCTCAGCCGGGAGGCGGCACTGAAGAGACTCGGAAGAGGCTTCACCACTGGAGGTCCACGGTCCCCCCAGGAGGAGCCCGTAGGGACACAGACCTCTTGGACTTAGGTGGGACCCTATGCGACCAAGGGTCCGGACTGCGGCTGAAGAGATGGATGAAGGACGGCTGGGCCCAGGTAGTTGAAGAGTCTTCACCCTCGGAAGCCCGCGGCTCCCCCGGGAGGAGCCCGGGAGAGCCCGAGCCGCTGGGACTTAGGAGAATCCTCTGAGCCAGTAAGTACTAGATACCTGAGATGATGGAGGAAGCCGAAGTCGGAGTCCAAGAGCGAAGCTGGGTCAAAAGCCAGAAGTCCGATGTCCAAACCAAAGCCAGGGATGTAAGCCGAAGACGGAGTCATGGGATGGAGCCGGGTCAAAGCCAGAAGTCAGAGAACGAACCAAACCAGGAGCGGAAGCTGGAGACGTGGTCAGGAGATGAAGCAGGGTCAGAAGCCAGGAGTCAAGAGTCAGCGGAGGTGAACCAAAGTCCAATGCAGCAACTAAGACACAGAAGACTGTGGATTTCCCGCGCTGGCCCCTTTAAGAGTTGAGCCCCCCTCCACACACGCGCCTAGGGGGCAGGGCTCAGCGCGTCGGATCGGCGGCGTCTCCCTCAAGCAGGGAGAGCCACGGCAGGCTGAAGATCGGGCCTACGTGGCCGAGGAGAGCTCCGTGCGGGCTGGGCTGGCCCCAAGGTAGGAGGAGGGACCGGGGCATGGCCCGGTCCCGTAACAGTAGCCCCCTCCTACGCCCCCTCCCTGGGGGCCTGGGTTTACCCGGATGATCCAGATGGAACTGGTGGAGAAGGCCTTTGTCCAAGATGTTGGCTGCTGGCTCCCAGGAATTCTCTTCGGGGCCATAGCCTTCCCAGGAGAGGAGATACTCCCAGCGCCTGAGACGGAGCTGTACGTCAAGTACTTCTTTAACCTGATAGACAGTGTCCTCCTGCGCCTCAGGCTTGGGTGGTGTAGGTGACTTCTTGAGGTAGGGAGAGAGAACCAAGGGCTTCAACAAGGAAATGTGGAAGACGTTGTGGACCCTGAGCGTGTGTGAGAGACAGAGGCGGTAGGAGACTGCCCCTATCCTATCTTTGACAACGAAGGGGCCAATGTACCTTGGGGCCAAATGCATCGAGGGAAGCTGTAAGTGGAGGTGTTTGGTGCTTAACCACACCTTCTCCCTGGGAAGGAACACTGGAGTTGGCCGTCACAAGCGGTCCGCAACCCTTTTCATAGTAACCACCATGTGCTGGAGTCTCTCCCGGGTGGATTTCCAGATCTGGTGTAACTGTCGGGCAGCTGGAGACAGCACTTCTACCGGTAGTGGCAAAGGAGGCTGTAGATGTCTGCCATAAATCGTGTAAAAGGGAGACTTGCTGGTGGCGGAGTGCTTGTGGTGATTGTAAGAGAACTTTGCCCACGGGAGCAGAGCCACCCAGTCATTTTGCAGACGGAGAACGTCTTCAAGGTCCAGTTTATGCGTTCTACTTGACCGTTGGCTTGGGGATGGAAGGCGGTTGTGAAGTCTAGCTGGATCCCAAATTTTTCACCGAGCGCCCTCCAATATTTGGCCGTAAACTGGGAGCCCCTGTCCGAGGCGATGTGTAGGGGGAGTCCATGAAGGCGAAAGATATGCTGCGTGAACAAGTTCGCTAGTTCAGGTGCTGAGGGCAGTTTGGCAAGGGGCACAAAGTGAGCCATCTTAGAGAATCGGTCTATAGTAGCCCATATGACTGTTTTTCCCTCTGAAGCAGGCAGATCTACAATGAAGTCCGTGGATAAGTGGATAAGTGGATAAGTGGGTCCACGGTTCTGTGGACACAGGTAGAGGCTGGAGGAGACCCCAGGGACGACCGGTGGGAGTCTTCTGTTGGGCGCAGGTCGGGCAGGCGTTAACGTAGAGGCGGATATCCCTCTTAAACTGAGGCCACCAGTAATACTCAGAGAGTAACTCCTGGGTCCTGGCTACTCCCGGATGGCCAGCGGTTAGGGAGTTGTGGGCCCAGGAGAGGACCTTCTTCAGTAGTCGGAGGGGCACCACAGTCTTCCCCATCGGGACCGTGTCAGAGGCCGCGAGGAGCACCTTGACCGAGTCAAGGATGTACTGTGATGGATTAGGGGTGTCCTCCATCTCCGCTGTACGGGAGAGGGCGTCAGCCCGGATGTTCTTGTCTGCCGGCCAGTAGCGGAGGAGGAAGTCGAAGCGGATAAAAAAGAGAGACCACCTGGCCTGCTGGGGATTAAGGCGCTGGGCATGGCATAGGTATTCGAGATTCTTATGATCTGTGTACACAACCACCGGATGCTGGGCCCCCTCCAACCACTGGCGCCACTCTTCGAATGCCAGTTTGATGGCCAGTAATTCTTTATCCCCTATGCCGTAGTTCTTCTCTGCAGGCGAGAATCTACGTGAAAAGTAGGAGCAGGGCAGGAGTTTATCTCCGGGGGATAGTTGGCTTAGGACGGCCCTGACAGCAGTGTCGGAGGCATCAACCTCCACGATGAACTGTCGTTGAGGATCTGGGTGCCGGAGACATGTGTCCTGGAGAAACACAACCTTCAGTTCCTGAAAGGCTCATATGACCGTCGCAAGCCAGTTCTTGGCGTCTGCTCCCTTTCTGGTGAGAGCCATCAGCGGTGCCACCACCTGGGAATAACATGGGATAAACTGCCGGTAGAAATTGGCAAACCCGAGAAATCGCTGAAGCGCCTTGACCCTCACAGGCTGAGGCCAATTCTTGATGGCGACGACCTTCTCTGGGTCCATATGGAACCCCGTGGATGATACGATGTACCCAAGGAAGGGTAACAATTCCTGTTCGCATAAGCATTTCTCGAACTTGGCATAAAGCCAATTCTCTCGTAGCCTCTGTAATACTCGATGGACATCGTGGCGGTGTGTCTGCAGATCCTGGGAGTATATAAACACGTCATCTAGGTAAACTATTACCGAGGTATGTAACATCTCTCGTAGAACCTCGTTCATGAGGTTCTGAAACACTGCTGGGGCATTGCAGAGACTGAAGGGCATGACCAGGTATTCGTAATGGCCGTCCCTTGTGTTGAAAGCGATCTTCCAATTCGTCTCCCGGCCGAATTCTCACTAGGTTATACGCCCCACGAAGATCCAGCTTGGTGAACTTCTATCCAGAAGTTCCGGGATCAAGGGCAGAGGATACTGGTCCCGTCGGATAATGCTGTTCAAGCCACGGTAATCTATGCAAGGTCAGAGGGACCCGTCCTTCTTCGCTACAAAGAAGAACCCTGCTCCAGCCAGGGAGTTGGATGGTCAAATGAATCCTCGGTCCAGGTTCTCCCGAATATACACGGACATGGCCTAAGTCTCGGGAAGGGACAGTGGGTATACCCGCCCTTGTGGCAGTGTGGTAGCGGGGAGCAAGTTGATCGCACAGTCGAAGGGGCGATGTTCCGGCAGGATCTCGGCTTTTTCCTTAGAAAAGACATCGCGGTAGTCCTGGTAGTGAGGAGGCAGTGCCAAGGAAGTCGTCAGCAGAGGTACGGGTGGATGTGGGACAGCGGCCAAACAGGAGTCAAAGCACGAGAGGCCCCAGGACGCCACCTGGAGGGTATCCCACAGGATTACAGGCGAGTGCTTCCGCAGCCAAGATAGTCCCAGGATGACTGGGTGCTCTCCAGGATGAGGAATGAAATCTCCTCTACATGCAAAATACCAGTGCATAGCATGAGAGGCCTGGTACAAGTGTCGATGGTCCCTGGAAGAAGTCTCCCCTGAATAGAGGACACACAGAGCGGGGGTCCTTGGGACTGAACCGCAATCCGGAGTTGCTGGGCCAAGACCTTGAGAATGAAGTTTCCCCCGGCTCCTGAGTCAATCAGGGATAGCGTCTCAAGCTCTCCTTCGGGAAGGAGGAAGGTCACTGGGACGGTGCACGGGGAGGCAGAAGTGGTGAGACCTAGGGTTAGATCCCCAACTGTCCCTAGGTCCGAGTGTTTCCCAGACGCTCGCTACAGTGGGCAAGGAAATGGCCCTTGCCTGCGCAATACAGGCACGGGCCCAGGTACTGACGTCTTCTCCTTTCTTCCTGAGAGATAGGCCCCCGGCCCACCTGCATGGGTTCAGGATCTGAAGGCCCCAGAGAGGCAGAAGAAGAGCACCCGCTTCGGGAAGGTGCATTCCCGGCATTTCGCGCACTTCCCGGGTCGGTGAGCAGGCCTCCTCTCTCGGAACCGGCGTTGGATACGGCGGTCCAAACAGCCCGCAAGATCAATGAGATCGTTCAAGTCATCCGGGAGATCTTTGGCTGCCAACTCGTCTTGAAGCCTTGGGGAGAGACTTTCCAGAAAGATGCCATGCAGGCTGTCGCTTCTCCAGTTCAATTCGGCGGCAAGAGTCTGAAAATCCACGGCATGTTCAGCCAAAGGCCAGTTTCCCTGACGCAGCTGGAGCAGTTCTGATGCAGCCGTTTGTTTACGGGAGGACTCATCGAATACCCGCCGAAAGGCGGTAATGAACTGCACCAAATTGGCCAGGCGGGGGTCCTGACACTCCCATAGGTTGGAGGCCCATGCCAGGGGTCTCCCTTCCAAGAGTGAGATGATATAGTTCGTCTTCACCGGTCCATCGGGAATTGAGCTAGAAGCAGATCAAAGCAAGTATAGCACTGATTCAAGAACCGTCGGCAAAGCTTTGCATCTCCTGAATACCTCGAGGGTGCAGGCATCTGTACGGGTGTTGTAGATCCAGAATTTGTCCTTGCTCCGGGTACTGGGGAACTGACAGCCGTGGCTCTGCCGACATGGTCAGCTAATCCCTGGACTGTCGCCATCAGGGTGTCGAGGCAGGTTTGCTGCTGTTGTAGCCTCTGGGCAATCCCCGGGATGGTTTTCAAACCTGCAAGGTCTGTCGGGTCCATGGCCTTGCAAACTGTTATGGTTGTGGACCCTTGGGCCGGCTGAAACAGTGGATGCTGCGGAGGCCCACAGTGAGTGTCTCAGCCAGGAGGCGGCACTGAAGAGACTCAGAAGAGGCTTCACCACTGGAAGTCCGCGGTCCCCCCCAGGAGGAGCCTGTAGGGACCCGGACCTCTTGGACTTAGGTGGGACCCTATGCAACCAAGGGTCCGGACTGCGGCCGAAGAGATGGATGAAGGACGGCTGGGCCCAGGTAATTGAAGAGTCTTCACCCTCGGAAGCCCGGGAGGAGCCCGTGGGAGCCTGAGCCACTGGGACTTAGGAGAATCCTCTGAGTCAGTAAGTACTGGATACCTGAGATGATGGAGGAAGCCGAAGTTGGAGTCCAAGAGCGAAGCCGGGTCAGAAGCCAGAAGTCTGATGTCCAAACCAAAGCCAGGGACGTAAGCCGAAGACGGAGTTGTGGGACGGAGCCGGGTCAAAGCCAGAAGTCAGAGAACGAACCAAACCAGGAGCGGAAGCCAGAGACGTGGTCAGGAGATGAAGCAGGGTCAGAAGCCAGGAGTCAAGAGTCAGTGGAGGCGAGCCGAAGTCCAATGTAGCAACTAAGACACAGAAGACTGTGGAACCTCGATGCAAGGCAAAGGCTTGATCGAGCTGCAGGGTTTAAATACCCTGCAGCATGTGACATCAACAGGAGGCTGTCCTTGGATTTCCCACGCTGGCCCCTTTAAGAGTCGAGCCCCCCCGTGCGTGAGCGCCTAAGCGGCAGGGCTCAGCGCGTCGGATCGGCGGCGTCTCTCTCGAGCAGGGAGAGCCGCGGCAGGCTGAAGATTGGGCCCACACGGCCGAGGAGAGCTCCGTGTGGGCTGGCCCCAAGGTAGGAGGAGGGACCGGAGCACGGCCCGGTCCCGTAACAGCGGCTGAAATAATCGGCTTGTACATTCTCAACTCCTGCAATATGAGATGCCGAGATCTGGACTAAATGCTGTTCTGCCCACAGGATCAAGTCCTGAATTTCCAGCGACACCGCATGGCTCCTGGTGCCTCCTTGCCTGTTGATGTAGGCCACCGTTGTCGCATTGTCAGAGAGAACTCACACCGAATGTCCCTGAAGTAACGGCTGAAAAGCAAGCAAAGCCAAATACACTGCCCTGGCCTTCAAGCGATTGATAGACCAGGACGCCTCCCAATCCGACCATGTGCCCTGAGCCGCTTGACTCTGACAAACCGCTCCCCAACCAGAGAGACTTGCATCCGTGATTAGAATCACCCAATCCGGAATCCCCCACTGGAGGTTGGGTGAGTGTAGCCATCACGACGGCCTGTCCTTGGTCTCCAACGGAAGAGAAACGGGTTGGTGATACTTTGCCGAAACCGGACTCCATTGGGCCAGAAGCGCTCTCTGAAGGGGACACGTGAGCAAAAGCCTACGGTACCAGCTCCAATGTGGAAGTCATGGAACCGAGGACCCGCAACACATCCCAAGCTCTGGGAACTCGCAACTGCACCAACTTCTGAACTTGAGATTGTAGCTTGCGCACTCTCTCAGTCAGAAAAACTCTGCCTTCACTGGTGTCGAAAAACTCTCCCAGATACTCCAGAGTTTGGGACGGAACCAGGTGGCTCTTGGCCAAATTCACCACCCAGCCCAACGACTGCAAGGTCCGGAGTACCGCTTGAACTGCTGTATGGCAACTGGCCTCCACCTTCACCCAAATGAGCCAATCGTCCAGATAAGGATATATGAGGACCCCCTGCCATCGTAACGCCACCGTCACGACCACCATAATCTTGATAAAGATACGAGGCGCCGATGCCAACCCGAACGGGAGTGCCTGAAACTGGAAGTGTTGCCCCAGGACCATAAACCTCAGGTAGCGTTGATGGTGCTTGGAAATGGGAATGTGAAGATATGCTTCCATCAGATTTAATGAAGCCAGGAACTCTCGGGTGTGTACTGCTGCTATCACCGAGCGTAACGTTTCCATCCGAAAGCGGGGAACCGTCAACGCCGTGTTCACCCATTTCAAATCGAGAATGGAGCGAAAGGTCCCCTCCTTATTCGAAAGCACAAAGTAAAATGAATACCGCCCCATTCGGAGTTCCTCCTGAGGCATCGGGACCACAGCCCCCAAGAGCTGTAACCTATGCAAAGTCTCCCGCACCGCCCTGTGCTTCTGCAGCGAGCCGCAGGGGGAGACTAGGAACAGGTTATGGACAGATCGAGCAAATTCTAAAGCGTAACCATCCCTTATCACCCCGAGAACCCACTGATCCTGCATGACCTTTGCCCACTCCCCGTAAAACCATGCCAGTCGCCCGCCTATAAAAGGAACGGCGGAGTGGACCAGCCTCCTTTCATTGAGCTGACTTGGGACCGGAGGAACCGGCATTACTGGAGGCCCTGAAGGGTCTTCGGCCTCCTCGAAAGGACTGCCCCCAGGACTGACCTCTAGGCGAAAAGGACCTCTGTGCGGCCACCAAGGGGCATGGCTGCCGAAACCTGCGATTGTCCCAAAAACGCAGCCGAGTAGGAAAACTCTGTCTACCCCGAGGTCTGTCCTCTGGCAAGTGAGGTACCTAAGTGTCTGCTAATTGCTTCACAATCTGATCCAATTCCTCTCCAAAGAGGAGACGACCCTTGAATGGTAAGGACGCCAGCTGGGTCTTAGATGAGACATCTGCGGACCAATTATGAAGCCAGAGAAGGCGCCTCGCCGACACCGCCACCCCCATAATAAGGGAGGATGTCCTAACCACATCATACAGTGCATCGGCCACAAACACGATCACCGCCTCTAACTGGTCTGCCTGAGCTACTTGTATACCAGTAGGTGCCTGCTCCTCCTGGGAACGCTGTAGCCAGCATAAGCATGCTCTCTGCATGAGGCTGGAACAAATAATTGCATGGAGACTCAAAGCCGAAATCTCAAAAATCCTTTTGAGATGAATCTCCAGCTTGTGATCCTGGACATCCTTCAAAGCTGCCCCTCCAGTATCCGGAATGGTGGTCTTCTTAGTGACAGCGGAGACCGCGGCGTCCACCTTAGGTAGGGCAAACAACTCCAGGGTCTGCTGCGGCAAAGCATAAAGCTTGGCCATAGCCCTACCAACTTTCAGCCCTGCGTCAGGATTATTCCACTCTTGCTCCACCAATGTCCTAGCAGATTCATGGTATGTAAAACTGGATCCGCACCATCCTTGCGAGTTTCATCCAGTGAAGCCTGAAGGCCCAGCTCCTCCAGCACCTGAGGGATGAGCGGCGCCAGTTCTTCTCTGCGAAATAACCGCAGGATCTTGGGTTTGTCCCCCTCTGCTGCAGGCCCTGGATCGAGATCATCATTCTGGTCGGTGTCCACTGTGTCTGGGTCTGCTGCCCGAGTTCCAGCCAGCACCGTCCCTGGCCTGGCGGCATCTTCCTGTGGCACCACTGTGGGAACTCTCAAATTTCTAGTGGGCACAATGGCTATCTGCGACACTCCATGTGAGCTCTGACCTACGCCAGATTCGAGTAGCGCCCCATCTTGAGAAACACCAGGCTCCGGCAGTAAAGGCGGCGGGTGTTGGCCTCCACCAGGAGGCCCAAACCCCTCATATTGCGCCAAAAATGCCTTGGGCATAAGGAGAACGAACTCCGGTGAAAAAGGGGCCGGAGCCTGCCCACTGTCAGCTGGTGCCATAAAGAGATCCCCCCTGGGGTCCTGCTTGGGCCACCTGCCCCCCCCAATAGGACCTGGGAGTGCCGGGAAACGAACCGGAGGAAGATCATCTCCGAGCCCTGAAAACGTGGGCCCGACAGCCGGGGGATCCAAGATGGCTGCTGTTCCCGCGATTCCCGCATCAGGAAGGCTCACACGGCCTGAAGTGCTGGGAGCTGCAGGAGAAGGAGGAGGACCATCCCTCCTTCGTTTGGCCGGCACTGGGAGCTCCAAGGGGCCCTCCCCCCCAGAAACACGCGCGCATGTTATAAAATGTTATAAAATCCAGGGTCCGCGCGAACAAGGGGGTGCACGATTGTGCAACTTGCGTGCGCCATGCTGCGCAGGTGCCTCCATTACCTCCGAGGCCGCTCCGATTTCGGAGCGGCCTCGGAGAGAACTTTTCAACCATTCCCCCCCACCTTCCCCTATCTTCCCCACCCCCCAGCCCTAACTAAATCCCCCTGCCTACCTTTGTTTTAAAAGTTACGCCTGCCTGCCGGTGGGCTGCCAGCATACAAACCTCCGGCACGGCCGCAGTGCCGGAGGACTCGGGAATGCCCCCGCCCTTGGCCCGCCGTCATGCCCCCGGCCCCGCCCCACCACCATGCCCCTGGCCCTGCCCCCGGGCCGCCCATTTCTGAAAGCCCCGGGACATACGTGCAGCCCTGGGCTTGTGCGTGCCGCCGAGCCTATGCAAGATAGGCTTGGCAGAGGCAGCTTTTCGGGGTTACGCGCATAACCCTTTGAAAATCTGCCCCTATATCTCAGGTCTGCTTATGTCAGTATGGATCCGTTTCCGGTTACGTTTTCCAGAACCGGTATGCAGGTAGGTGCCTTTTAAGACCGCCCAAACAGCTGTCTCTCATAAGGAATTAGAAAAATGGCAGTGCGCAATTTAAATGATGGAATACCAGTCAATAGCAAGATTCAGTCTGGCTGGGTGAACCGTATTTAATCTGAAGATCCATTGTTGTTCTTTCAGGTTAAGTAAAAATTGTAAGTCACCCCCTCTACTGTTGAAATGAACATCAATCACTCTTCACTTAAGATCTATGAAACGATGGTTCATTTGTAAACAGTGAGCCACTATGGGTGTTTGCATCTTGGCAGTGGCCAGACAGCTTCGGTGCTCAATTAAGCGGGTGTGTATGGAGCGTTTTGTGAACCCGATGTAGTAGTGGTGGTGCAGTCTGAATTAAACTTGGTGGTGTGAGTGATGCCATTGTAATCACACCACGAAGTACCAGATAACGTGAGGGGATACATGGAACCTTTATGACACGGCTGATGACCTAGTATTCTAGGCAATATCATGTTGTGATCAATTGTCAAAAAAAGAATGTACTAGTAGGTCTCTTAGATTTTTGCCTCGACTGTATGTAATCAGAGGTAAAGTATGAAAAACAGAATGCATTTTCAGAATATACCAATGGTCATGAATTAGAGCAGTAATTTGAGATGATTTTGTGGAGTAACGTAAGGTGCAAACCAAAGGCTCTGTTGTGTCCTGTTTAGATTGATCAATCAAAAGCCACTGTCGTTCTGCATTTGTGGCACGCTTCCGTGCTTGCTTTATGATGTGTGCTGGATATCCTCAACGCAGAAGACGTTGGGACAATGGTGTCGCTTGATATAAAAATTCATCTTTTGTAGAGCAGATAAGACGTAGCCTTAAAAATTGCCCAACTTGTACATTTTTTGTAATGTGATATGGATGGAAACTAGAAAAATGAAGAAGAGTATTACGATCACTGGATTTTTTTATACAGAGTAGTGAGTATAGTGTCAGCATCCTTAATAATCAAAATGTCCAAAAAATTAATCTGCTGAAAATGGTAATGCATAGTGAAATGAAAATTGGCATCAAGGGTGTTTAACCAAGCCAGAAATAGGAGCAAATCTGTTTCATTGCTGTGCCAAAAAAAAGAAAATGTCGTCAATGTAGCGATACCAGGAAGAAACCAGAGCAAAATTCAGAGCTGGATACAAAAAATGTTGTTCAAAGTTAGTCATATAGAGATTTGCCAGGCTCGGAGCCATAGTGGCACCCATGGCAGTGCCATGGGTCTGTTTGTAGAAAGTCTCCTGAAAAGCAAAGTAGTTGTTACTTAGTGCCAGAGTAGCTAAAGCAATCAAAAAAGTGGTTGGAATGCGATGTGGTCGAGGTCTAGAATCCAAAACAGTATTCAAAATAGACAGCGCTTATACTTGAGGAATACTATTATATAAAGTTTGAATGTCAAGGGTGACCAAAAAGGCTTGACACAGAAATTTAAGGTCAGCAAACAGGGCACTCCTTCCCATTCCTTCTGTGAAAACCGCAAGACTTACCCAAGTGAGGGAATGAGCTCTGTCTCTAGCCGGTCCCATATTATGGAACTCCATGCCCCTTGACCTTAGACTCCAGAGCAATCATAAACTTTTCAAAACGCAGCTCAAAACCTGGCTTTACATACAAGCCTTCAAGAAAGAAAAATGATGCAGGAAACTAAGCAAAGATATGCGGCATAAAGCACCGAATACCTAATTTAACGATCCTTACTGAATTATTTCAACCTTTTTAACTGTAGGCAACCTTCAGGACACATTGCTATGCAACACTCAATCCCCAAATAAACACCTTATTGTTACCGAACACTAATGGCACCACCTATGTAATGTACGACCCATATTTTTATATTGGTGCCTTATTGTAAACCGTTATGATGGTGAATAACTTAACGACGGTATATAAAAACTCTTAAATAAATAAATAAATAAATATTAACAGTCGTCAAAATATGAAGCATTTGCTTGGTGTGTTTAACATAAGAGGGCATTTGAGGAACAAACGGTTGTAAAAATAAGTCCACAAAGATTGACAGAGGCTCCAGTAAAGATCCAATTATCGTGATGATGGGTCTGCCAGGGGGATTGTTCAAATCTTTGTGCACCTTCGGTACCATATAGATGGTAGGAATTCTATAGGCTTTGTTAATCAAAAATGTGCGTTCTTTAGACGTCAAAAAAACACTTATTGTATCCCTGTTCAACAAAGTCTGTGATGGAACTTAGTAAAGTTGGGCTTGGAACCATAGGTAGAATTTGATAATTAGTTCTATCTGATAGATGAGAGTTAATGGTGTGTAAATATGAACTCTTATCTTGCAGATAATGAGAAAAATTGTTAGAAAAAAACTGAAAGGAGCAGCTACAAAAGTAAAAAATGTCCAAGAAACGTGGTCATTGTTAAAAAATACCATTCTAGAAGCACAGTCTAGATGTATTCCACACATTAAGAAAGGTGGAAAGAAGGCAAAACGATTACCGGCATGGTTAAAAGGGGAGGTGAAAGAAGCTATTTTAGCCAAAAGATCTTCATTCAAAAATTGGAAGAAGGATCCAACAGAAGAAAATAGGATAAAGCATAAACGTTGGCAAGTTAAATGTAAGACATTGATAAGACAGGCTAAGAGAGAATTTGAAAAGAAGTTGGCTGTAGAGGCAAAAACTCACAGTAAAACCTTTTTTAAATATATCCGAAGCAGAAAGCTTGTGAGGGAGTCAGTTGGACCATTAGATGATCAAGGGGTTAAAGGGGCACTTAGAGAAGATAAGGCCATCGTGGAAAGATTAAATGATTTCTTTGCTTCTGTGTTTACTGAAGAGGATGTTGGGGAGGTACCCGTAATGGAGAAGGTTTTCAAGGGTAATGATTCAGATGGACTGAATCAAATCACGGTGAACCTAGAAGATGTGGTAGGCCTGATTGACAAACTGAAGAGTAGTAAATCACCTGGACCAGACGGTATACACCCCAGAGTTCTGAAGGAACTAAAAAATGAAATTTCAGACCTATTAGTAAAAATTTGTAACCTATCATTAAAATCATCCATTGTACCTGAAGACTGGAGGATAGCAAATGTAACCCCAATATTTAAAAAGGGCTCCAGGGGCGATCCGGGAAACTACAGACCGGTTAGCCTGATTTCAGTGCCAGGAAAAATAGTGGAAAGTGTTCTAAACATTAAAATCACAGAACATATAGAAAGACATGGTTTAATGGAAAAAAATCAGCATGGCTTTACCCAGGGCAAGTCTTGCCTCACAAATCTGCTTCACTTTTTTGAGGGAGTTAATAAACATGTGGATAAAGGTAAACCAGTAGATGTAGTATACTTGGATTTTCAGAAGGCGTTTGACAAAGTTCCTCATGAGAGGCTTCTAGGAAAAGTAAAAAGTCATGGGATAGGTGGCAATGTCTTTCGTGGATTGCAAACTGGCTAAAAGACAGGAAACAGGGAGTAGGATTAAATGGACAATTTTCTCAGTGGAAGGGAGTGGGCAGTGGAGTGCCTCAGGGATCTGTATTGGGACCCTTACTTTTCAATATATTTATAAATGATCTGGAAAGAAATACGACGAGTGAGGTAATCAAATTTGCAGATGACACAAAATTGTTCAGAGTAGTTAAATCACAAGCAGATTGTGATAAATTGCAGGAAGACCTTGTGAGACTGGAAAATTGGGCATCCAAATGGCAGAAGTAATTTAATGTGGATAAGTGCAAGGTGATGCATATAGGGAAAAATAACCCATGCTATAATTAATTACACAATGTTGGGTTCCATATTAGGTGCTACAACCCAAGAAAGAGATCTAGGCGTCATAGTGGATAACACGTTGAAATCGTCGGTTCAGTGTGCTGCGGCAGTCAAAAAAGCAAACAGAATATTGGGAATTATTAGAAAGGGAATGGTGAATAAAACGGAATAAAAAGCAAACAGAATGTTGGGAATTATTAGAAAGGGAATGGTGAATAAAACGGAAAATGCCTCTGTATCGCTCCATGGTGAGACCGCACCTTGAATACTGTGTACAATTCTGGTCGCCGCATCTCAAAAAAGATATAATTGCGATGGAGAAGGTACAGAGAAGAGCTACCAAAATGATAAGGGGAATGGAACAGCTCCCCTATGAGGAAAGACTAAAGAGGTTAGGACTTTTCAACTTGGAGAAGAGATGGCTCAGGGGGGATATGATAGAGATGTTTAAAATTATGAGAGGTCTAGAACGGGTAGATGTGAATCGGTTATTTACTCTTTCGGATAATAGAAAGACTAGGGGGCACTCCATGAAGTTAGCATGGAGCACATTTAAAACTAATCGGAGAAAGTTCTTTTTTACTCAACGCACAATTAAACGCTGGAATTTGTTGCCAGAGGATGTGGTTAGTGCAGTTAGTATAGCTGTGTTTAAAAAAGGATTGGATAAGTTCTTGGAGAAGAAGTCCATTACCTGCTATTATGTTCACTTAGGGGCAGATTTTCAGAGCCCTGCTCGCGTAAATCCGCCCAAAACCGGGCGGATTTACGCGAGCAGGGCCCTGCGCGCCGGGAAGCCTATTTTACATAGGCCTCCCGGCGCGCGCAGAGCCCCGGGACTCGCGTAAGTCCTGGGGTTCTCCGAGGGGGGCGTGTCGGGGGCGTGTCGGGGGCGGGCCCGGTCGTCACGGCGTTTCGGGGGCGTGTCGGCAGCGTTTTGGGGGCGGGTACGGGGGCATGGCTATGGCCCGGGGCGGTCCGGGGGCGTGGCCACGCCCTCCGTACCCGCCCCCAGGTTGCGGCCCGGCGCGCAGGAGGCCCGCTCGCGCGCGGGGATTTACTTCTCCCTCCGGGAGGCGTAAATCCCCGGAGAAAGGTAAGGGGGGGGTGTAGACAGGGCCGGGGGGGTGGGTTAGGTAGAGGAAGGGAGGGGAAGGTGAGGGGAGGGCGTTAGAGGATTCCCTCCAAGGCCGCTCCGATTTCGGAGCGGCCTTGGAGGGAACGGGGGTAGGCTGCGCGGCTCGGCGCGCGCCGGCTATACAAAATCGATAGCCTTGCGCGCGCCGATCCAGGTTTTTAGCAGATACGCGCGGCTCCGCGCGTATCTACTAAAATCCAGCGTACTTTTGTTTGCGCCTGGAGCGCAAACAAAAGTAGGCTATTCGCGCGCCTTTTAAAATCCGCCCCTTAGAGAATAGCCACTGCCATTAGCAATGGTAACATGGAATACTTAGTTTTTGGGTACTTGCCAGGTTCTTATGGCCTGGATTGGCCACTGTTGGAAACAGGATGCTGGGCTTGATGGACCCTTGGTCTGACCCAGTATGGCATTTTCTTATGTTCTTATCTTATGTTCTTATGCCCCCTTTATCAGCAGGTTTAAAAATAGTGGAAGAAAAGGCTTTCAGCTCTTTTAGAGCGGAAAATTGCAGAAAAGTAAGGTTATATTTGGGGGGATCTGGCCGGGATTCTGTGTGATCTAAGTCATGTAAGACCAATTCCATATAGGTTTTTACATGGGGATCAATGGGTACCGGAGACATCCAATGGGATTTTGGAGAGACCATAGAACATTCTAAAGGTTTTGGTAGATCTTTAAAGAAAAGCATGATCTGCAACTTCTGGAAAAAATTGTATAAGTCAAGGCGGCATTGAAATGGTCATATCTGTAATGGGGATGAAGGAAAGACCTTTTTGTAAGACTTGTAATTGAGAAGTTGTCAGTGGAGTAGATGATAAATTATTTATGACTGACTCCTTGTGCTCTGCGATCTCGTTTGTGGGCAATTCTCCGGTTAGGGCCAGGTGTTCCTCGGCGCCGGTAAAAAGGAAACCGGCCTGACCTGTGATAGGATGGTCGTGAGTAACCATGGCATTGATCTGAAAATGTTGAAGGCTGATATGTAGAGTTAGACATGTCTTCGTCAGAACCAGATGATGATTCATCCGAGGAAAGGACGAATGCCACTTTCTTAGGTTTTTGATCTTGGCGATGCTGCCATGGGTAAATAGTACCTGATGCGTTATCTTTCTCATCACGTTTTTATTTGTGGATTTTGTTCTGTCAAAGCTCAGCTTTAAATTTTTCGATCAAGGTGTTGTGCTCGTGGAGATGTTTGTCATATTCTTCCAGGGAGTCAGGGGATTGAAGATAATGTTTTAGCCGACTCGCATGTCTCCTTGATGTCTTCTGACAATTTTTTGGTGGTCTCTACAATAAGTAACATGATATCTAAAGAGCACTTGTTGAGGATGGCTGTCCATCTTTTAACAAATTATTCATCCTCAGCATAGATCGAGGGTTCAAGGTTAATCCGGAGACCCTGTGGTATCATCTTGTTTTTAATGTACTGAAGCAGACCTACTGCTTTTTAACAATTGATCACAACACGATATTGCCTAGAATACTAGGTCATCAGCCGTGTCATAAATGTTCCAAGTGCCCCCTCACGTTATCTGGTACTTCATGGTGTGATTACAATGGCATCACCCACACCACCAAGTTTAGTTCAGACTGCACCACCAGCCATGATGTGTACATCAACATTTGTCCGTGCGATATACTACATTGGGCGCACAAAATCCTCCATACGCATCTGCTTAATTGAGCACCGAAGCTGTCTGGCCACCGCCAAGATGTAAGCACCCATAGTGGCTCACTGTTTACAAATGAACCATTGTTTCATAGATCTTAAGTGAAGAGTGATTGATGTTGTTCCCTTCAACAGTAGGGGGGGGGGGGGGTGACTTACAATTTTTACTTAACCTGAAAGAACAACATTGGATTTTCAGATTAAATACTGTTCACCCAGGCAGATTGAATCTTGCTATTGACTGGTATTCTAATTCCTTATGAGTGACAGCTGTTGGGGCGGACTTAAAAGGCGCCTACCTGCATACCGGTTCCGGCAAACTTAACCGGAAATGGATCCATACTGACATAGGCAGACATGAGATACATTGTGGTATGTTGTTTTTTCTTTTCCCATTGTTTTACTGCTGTGTAATGATTTATCTATCATTATTTATGTTGCTTACTTTAAGAATTCATCCTGCCCCATGAAGAAGGACTACCGAAACATGGACCGTGTCGGGCACCTGATTTTTCATACGGAGTAAACTCTCCTTTTTTTTTTTTTTTTTTGGGACTGTATTTTATTCACCGTTTAAACCTTGACATCATAACGAGTGATTTGATTGAAAAACATTATTATTTAATTATTTTCTACGAAGTATATTTTCATTTGAGCACATTGTTTGCGTGGACATTTCTTAAAAAACAAAAAAGTATGACCGATGATTATACATTACGGCAGAGTTAAATTTTCGTGCTTGTCTATAGCACAGACGATGATTCCATATATGAAGGTCATATGATTCAAAATACTTGCATGGTCTTTTGCAATTTCATATAAAATATCAGGGTAGATAGTTTTTCTTTTTTTCTGTCAATACAAATTGAGCCAGATCTGTGGGGGATAAGGGGACATTTTTAGATTTATGCACTTAAAAACCAATTTTAGCCACACTGTTCTTTTGAATATTGACCCTATTGTATGTAAGATGTCTTTTTATTCCAAGTAGCCAGGGAATAATTAAGAGAAGGAATTAAGAGCACACTAAACCAGTGGCTCTCAATGTGGTCCTTGGAATACACCCAGCCAGTCAGATTTTCAGTCTATCCACAATGAATATGCATGAAAGATTTGCATGGGCTGCCTGCAGTCTGCACATTAATCTCATGCATGTTTATTGCATGTTTATTTACCCCTGCCCTAAATTTCTTTTGCCATTTTCCCAATCAGTGTTACCTGGCTCCATGAAAATGTGCTGAACCTATTGACAAATATGCTTATGTTAATAAACTGCCTCACTAATCTGCTTTTGATGTCAACATGAATTTGTTTTGTGACTTTCACAGCACAGGAATAAGCAGAAACTACTTGTATCTGCACATCAAAACCTCAAGGACGTAATGGGAGACTAATAGAACTAAGACAGTTTAGGTCCTCACCTCACCTAGGTGAACCTGAAAAGGCTGATCCAGTCCTCCGTTTTCCCTAAGGCTTGAATGAAAATGTTCTTCTGTTTTTCTTTGGGAATAGAGGTCTAGCTTTAAGTATGCCATGAGGCAGAACCAGGACTGGATCATTCTCTTAGTGGTCACCTGATTGAGGTTGTAACCCTAAGCCTGAGAGAGACAAATCAGAGCCATTGAGAGAAATAGAAAGATGACAGAGAAAGCCTGATAGCTGCACTCATCGAGCCCATGTAAGCAATAACACATTATTGGGTGCATATTAGAAAAAATTCCTACTTCATTTATACAGTTAGGCACAATAGCTACGGAGGAGTGAGTGCACCTCAGGCCTTTAATACTTGGATGTTACAGAATTATCTTTCTTTGTCAATATATCTAATTTGCTTCCAAATGAAACCACAAATACCTGTTAAATGTTAATACACTAATCATAAAGCAACAACAGGTCATACACTAATGCTCACCCAGTAACAACAAATTCAAATCACTATATATGTGCAAAAAGCTTTGTCATTTGTTTATTCAAAAAACATTTTTTTTTATCATTTATTATAAATGTAATTTTAAATACCTTTTAAACAGCTTTGAAATCACTATTCAATCACCCCTCACAAACCTCATTCGTACCTCCATTTCATTCGCACAATATTTTACTTGTTTTCTTTTGTCGTTTTCCCAATCAGTGTTACCTGGCTCCATGAAAATGTACTGAACTTATTGACAAATATTCTTATGTTAATTCTTCCACAAAGCGTGTGCTTTGTGGAAGTTCTTGATGAAAGTCTAACTTATAAGGATCATTCTGAGATGTAAAGTGTTGTGGGGTATCTTCAGAGGTTCAGCACATAATCACCGTATGAAGAAGTGGCGGCAAGGCTCTTGGGACTTGGTACATGAAACATGATAAAAATTGTGTGCATATGGTATTCATCAAAGGAACTGATATTATAAAATCAAGTAGGATCTGATATCAAGGAACTGATACTAATAATAACATGATGATGACCTCTCATTAACAACAGGTGAAAGTGTTTGGTCAACTGTTGACAAGTGAATTTTTATAATTGAATGGTGTTCAACATATTTGTTTTGTGATGTTTTTGTATAAGCGCTATATTTTAATGTGTAATGTTGGGGAATATTGTGTGAATGAAATTGGAGGAATGAATGAGGTTTGTGAGGGGTGATTGAATAGTGATTTCAAAGCTGTTTAAAAGGTATTTAAATTTACATTTATAATAAATGATAAAAAAATGTTTTTGAATAAACAAATGACAAAGCTTTTTGCACACATATAGTGATTTGAATTTGCTGTTACTGAGTAAGCATTAGTGTATGACCTGTTGTTGCTTTATGATTAGTTTATTAAAATATCTAATTCTACAATAGTGGTCATTTTATGCAGCATCAACAATTTTGCAATTTGAAGATGGATAACTTCCATTACTGGGAGTTGGGGGATGAGGGGGAGGGAGAGGATGGGAAATGTGGAAAACTGAGGAAGAGAGGAAGATAAGAGGGGCAGGATCAAGAGTCTTGGATGAGGGAAAAGGAGTGAGGATGGGGAGTGAGGGTGGGAAGTAGGATCTTGGATCAGGGGCTTGAGGGATTCCAGAAGGAAGAGGTAGGAAGGGAGGTTCCAGGATGTGGGGAGGGAACAGAATTCAAGATCAAGAGAAAGAGGATCTGGACTGCATGTGTGTGTGTGTGTGTGTGTGTGTATGGGGGGGGGGGGGGGAGGGGAACAGAGAGGAGAGGAGGGAAGTATCTCTTCCATGCTGCAGTCTTTAACCTTCCAGCTAAATATTCAAATTGGCATATACACACTCTGGCACCCTGGGCTGGGTCCTGTGTGAACACAAATTGGGGGATCCCCTCCCCCCACTATTTTATGGTAATCCTAGCACAGCAGTCCCTCATTTAACTGTGGTGATGGCTGCATCACAGAATACCCATCCTTCCCTCCCCCATTCTCCCCAGCATCACTATCCCCTCTGTCCTACTCTTTCCTCTCATCCACCATGACCAGCATTCCCCTCTCTCCCTCCACCTTCACAACATAAGAAGGGCCATGCTGGGTCAGACCAAGGTCCACCGGGCACAGCATCCTCTCTCTGACAGTGGCCAGTCCGGGTCACAAATGCTTGTCAGATCCTCAGTAGTTGATCTATTTCTTGTATCTCACTCCCAGGGATAAGCGCTGGCTTTCCCAAGTCTACCTGGCTAATAACTGGTTATGGATTTTTCCTTCAGGAACTTGTCCAATCCTCTTTTGAACCTCACTATGTTAGTTGCCTTGATCATATCCTCGCAACAGATTCCATAGCTTGATTGTGTTTTGAGTGAAAGAAATACTTCCTACAAATTATTTTAAATCTGCTGCTTCAGATTTCCAAGAAGGTATAACTCCAAAAGCAGTAGTAAGGCTGCATTAAGCTTTCAGGGAGGTTGAGGTGACCTGCATGGAAGGCCATGGTTAAAACTAAACTTCAGTGAGCATGGGGAGACCAGATGATTTTAGAAAGCAGCCTCATTAATCTTGTTGGCTTTGGAGACTATTGCAAAACTCGTTAGTAAGACATAGAAGGGGTTTGGGGAGTTTCATTAAATACTGGTCTTGAAAGAATCAGAGGTGAAAATGACAGGGCCTGAAATGGCCTACCAACAGAGGTGGGGAAGAGCAGAACTTTTAACAGCTTTTTAGGCATGCGTAGGATGGCTGGGAAGGGCAGTGGTGGGACTGGGGTTTGGGGGGCTGGATGGAATACATGGGCTGGGGGCTGGGGATGTAGCTGGTGTTGACTTACATATGGAAATTTAAATGCTCATTTACCCGGACTGAAGGATCTGAATTGGGCAGACTGCTTGGGCCAAGTTGGGCTTCATTTGCCAGCATTTACTATGCTAATGTCCAGGGCTGCTTTAACCACTTAAAGAGCCCTGGGCAAACATTTGTGGATTAGACTCTTATTTTTTTCATATTTGGATTTTGCATTGAATTACTCATTTTTCCGGTCCAAGCTCATGGCATGTTCCAGTCAGGTTCCCTGGCCCAAAGGGCTTAAAATCCAAGGGCTCTATTTATTAAGCATTTTTCCCATAGACACAAAATAGGAGAAAACCTTTGGTAAATGACCTCACCTCCCCGGATGACAAGGAGCAGCAATGGGATTTGAATTCAGGCTTCCATTGATTCTCAACTCTCTGCTCTAACCACTTAGCTATAACTGATGACCACCATCCTTCGTTGCTTCCCCAGCCCTCTCCTCCTTATCTCACTACCCCCCCCCCCCCCCTTTAATCTGATGCTGCCAGCTCACTGCTGCAGCTTTCCTTCTCTGCACTGGTTGACAGGAGGGAAGCTTCAGGCTTGGTCCAGCCAACGCAAACAGACGTCTAACTTCCTGCCCATGAGGAGCCATGCAAGTATGGCATAAGATGTCTCTCTTCATTCAGCCTGTGAGGGCTGGCATGAGAGCAGTATCAACTTTAAGGCCTTATACTATGATCAGGACCAGTGCAAGAATGTTATTCACCCTAGGTCAGTGGCTCCCAAAACTGTTCTGGGGGACATACAGCCAGTCAACTTTTCAGGATTAACACAATAAATGTGCAAGAGATAGATTTGCCAGCACTGCCTCCACTATGAAAATATTGCAAGCCCCCCCCCCCCCCCCCAACACACACACACACAGCCAAGAGATAGAGACTATTCTGCCTGTGGACTTAACCAAAACCATAATGACAGGTGATTTGAACTTACATTATACCACAAACCCTCGCCCTCCAGCTGCAGTACATCTCTCTGAAGCTCTGTCAGGTTTAGGATGGTCACAAATAATTAATGAACCAACCCATAGACTGAGACAAACGCTTGATCTTTTATTTCACAATCCTGAATACGTTTCACTAACTATTTCTATGCAAAAAATACCATGGTCAGATCATTTTATAATTCAAGCTATTGGCAAACGCCATACAACTGATTCTAGATCTAATCCTGTACCAAAACAAATTTACAAACGGAAAAAAGTTGACCCTGAATCCTTTTGAAAATTAATTCTTCCTAAAATATCCTCCTTTCTAAACATTGATCCATCAGTTAATGTCAATTCGTACCTGAAAATTGGAACAACCTACTTTCATGAGCACTAGACAATTTAGCTCCAAAAAAACTATGCACTGTTTCTGCTAAACCAACTGTCCCCTGGTACACTTCCACGCTCCGTAAAATGAAAACCAAATATAGATGTCTGGAAAGACATTGGCGCAAACATCCTCTCCCTTAAAGGAAAAATGCATACTTCTCCTACATAATTACAAGAAACATATAGATGAAGCAAAAAAAATCATACTATGCTGATAAAATACAAGCAAATACTCAAGATTTGGCTAGAGAAAGAACTCTATATTTATTCTCTAAGCAACCTTCATATTTGGCCACAGTAAGCTGTGGCTTATATATGCAAGCTCGTGTAGCTACTGGGCTTGACTAATCATCGGTTGCTGAGAAATCAGAGATGCTGACAGTGTGCAAAGCGACAACTGTGTAAGCACTTATCTGGTTCCACGTTTGACAAGATGGTATATATAGTCCTGAAGAGCTGCTCCGACACTGCGGTGTTTCGGAGTATAGGACTCCTTCCTCAGGGACCCTCCAGGTAAAAATATACTACTGGTTAAAGCCTGTTGGTTGCAGTCAATCAAAACGCTTGTGAAACATCGGTGCACTTAAATGGTGCAGCCTCACAGCGGTTGTACTGTTGAATGACAGGGGCTGTCATTCAGCAGTACAACAGGGGCTGTCATTCAGCAGTACAACCGCTGTGAGGCTGCACCATTTAAGTGCACCGATGTTTCACAAGCGTTTTGATTGACTGCAACCAACAGGCTTTAACCAGTAGTATATTTTTACCTGGAGGGTCCCTGAGGAAGGAGTCCTATACTCCGAAACACCGCAGTGTTGGAGCAGCTCTTCAGGACTATATATACCATCTTGTCAAACGTGGAACCAGATAGGAGCAGCTCTTCAGGACTATATATACCATCTTGTCAAACGTGGAACCAGATAAGTGCTTACACAGTCGTCGCTTTGCACACAGTGTCAGCATCTCTGATTTCTCAGCAACCGATGATTAGTCAAGCCCAGTAGCTACACGAGCTTGCATATATAAGCCACAGCTTACTGTGGCCAAATATGAAGGTTGCTTAGAGAATAAATATAGAGTTCTTTCTCTAGCCAAATCTTGAGTATTTGCTGTTGTTGGATGTTTTGGCTATTAGAGTTCTTCATACCACTATTGATAAAATACAAGCTGCATATGGCAACTGTAATGTTTTATTTAACATCTTAAAGTCTATTTCTACTATAAAACATTCATCCTAGATCATCTCTCCAACTCTTTCTATAATAACTTAGCCCAATTCTTTAGAGACAAAATACTAAAACTCTCCTTAAACTTCTTGCAGCTACCTATTCTGCCAGAAACCAGGTCATGGACCAATTTTTTTCCGACGAACCCTTCTACCATTGGTTAACTCATGTCTATCTTCTGGTCTCTTTCCAGATACATTAAAGCAAACATCAATCTTTTCTATTCCCAAAAAGAAATCTGACGATCCCTACGATCTTGCTATCATCCAATAGCCTCTTTAACATCACTAATCAAAATAATTTAATCTATAGTATTACATCAGTTAACTGAATACATTGATGACAACAATATCCTACATCCAGATCAGCATGGGTTCCGTAAAGGATATAGTACAGAATCCCTGCTTCTCTCTTCCTTCGTGGCTTTGACTCAAATACAGATTACATCATAATATTTCTTGAAATTTCAGCTGCTTTCGATACTTTAGATCATAACATTCTGTGTGCTAATCTTCAACCCATTGGCATCTATGGTACCATGCTCAACTGGTTTAAATCCCTTATATCTCGCAGACAGCATCAAATCAATATAGGACAATATCATTCTTTTTGGTACTACACTGATTCTGGCCTTCTGCAAGGATCCGCTTTGTCTGCCCTTCTATTCAATGTCTATATGTTACCTTTCTGCCACCTTCTTTCTTGTCTCAATATCAAATTCAAATTATATGCTGATGACATCCAATTCATTCTACCTTACGATACTTCCTGGAGTATTACATTTTCACTACTACGTCTCTACCTAAATACAATAGAAATTTGGATGTCACATGACTGACTCTCAACTCTGCAAAAAAACTGAAATCTTATACTTATCAACCATTCCTAATAGTTCCAGTGCTCCACTATCTGAATTCACATTTGATAACATTCAAATTCCAATATCCAGACAATTATGTAATTTAGGTATTATCATTGATTACGATTTATCTATGACCAGACCAGTAATATCTCCTCTGTAACCAAAAATTCATTCTACAATTACTGGAAAGACTAAAACCTCTTCTTTGCCCATCTGATTTCCGCTCAGTCTTACAGCATTAATTTTAACTGGTCTAGATTATTGCAACTCACTTTACCTTGGTCTCAATGATAATACTCTATGTTCTCTGCAATTAGTTCAAAATTGCTACAGCCCGTTTATTGACAAACACTAAGCAAAGAGATCAAATTACCCCAATTCGCAAACATCTCCACTGGTTACCAGTATGCCAACGCATCATTTACAAGATCCTTACTATCATTCATACTTTACTTTATAACCCATCAGCAATATGGTTATGCTCTTTTTTCTTCACCTCTATCAATCTCCATGTCACTTACACCATAGACAAAAAATACCTTGAGATTCCAAATATTAAAACAGCTAGACTAGACCTCACCCACTTTTTCCTTGGCAGGACCCATACTATGGAATTCACTTCCAAAACCTCTACGCCTACTGACCAACACAAAAGAATTCAAAAAAGCCATAAAAACCTACTTATGTTCATCAGTTTCCAATAATCCTCAATCATAATACCCTCCTCGGCTAAACTCTGATCACATCCGCTTCACAACCCAAAACTTTTCACTAAGTCCTCTATTTTATTAGTGATGCTCTTCTTTTTATTAAGTTATTTTGTGATGCTATTCTTTTAGTTATAGCTTTAAAATTGTAATTTCTATTTTTTAGCTTATAAGTTCAATTATTTTTATTTTTCACCTTTGTTTTAATTATGTATGTTAATATTGTAAAGCACTTAGACCTATATTTGAATAGGCAGAATAGAAGAACATTTAAATAAATAAATACAGGGAGAGGGGCCCCCTCACCCTGTGCTGGTGTCATATATAGGGAGAGGGGCTTTCTCACTCTGTGCTAGTGTCATATACAGGGAGAGGGGCTCCCTCACTCTGTGCTGGTGTCATATATAGGGAGAGGGGCTTTCTCACTGTGCTAGTGTCATATATAGGGAGAGGGGCTTTCTCACTCTGTGCTAGTGTCATATACAGGGAGAGGGGCTCCCTCACTCTGTGCTAGTGTCATATACAGGGAGAGGGGCTTTCTCACTCTGTGCTAGTGTCATATACAGGGAGAGGGAGTCCCTCCCTCCGTGGCAGTGTCATATAGAGACATGGGCTCACTCACTCTGGGGCCGATGTAATAATCTTCGTGGAAAGCGGGCGCTGACTTTTCAGTTCCCGCTTTCTTAATGCATGCTTGGCGCCCGCAAGGGGGGGGGGGCGCGCCATGCAATATGTAAATTAGGGGGTCACGGTAGGAAGGAGGTGCTAGGGTCACTTGCGTGACCTTAGCGCCTCCTTGCTAACGTGACCCGCTGCGACTGCCGGTTATGAAGACCGACAGCGGTAAACTCGGCCTCGGTTTTCATAACCTGCCTGTTTGCCAGCTTCGGTTTTCATAACTCGGCGGTCTGCTGAGTTATTATTATTATTATTATTTTTACTTTAAAAAAGTACAGAAAAGCAGTTTTTTTCTGCTTTTCTGTACTTCTTTTCAGTGCGCTCAGCTATTAATGCCTGCGCCAGGCAGGCGTTAATATCTGAGCGATAAATGTGCGTCTGAGACGCACATGTATCTTTTTGCATTTGGAGTGAATGAGTAATAGCCTCATTCACATGCATTTGCATGTGATGAGCGCTAACTCATTCACTCCACGTCGGATGTGCGTTAAATTGGCGCTAATCCCCCTATTGCATTAGGGGTGGATTAGCGCCTATTTAACCCGCATCCAACAGCGGGTTAAAGTGCGCTTGGCTGAACTTAGATGCAGCTAAGACAACGGCTTAGTACAACTGCATGCCACTGTATTGCATCGGCCCCTCTGTGCTATTGCTATATGCAGGGAGGGGGGCTCCCTCACTCTGAGCTAGCATCATATACAGGGAAATGGGCTCCCTCATTCTGTGCTAGCATCATATGCAGGGAAATGGGCTCCCTCATTCTGTGCTAGCATCATATACAGGGAAATGGGCTCCCTCATTCTGTGCTAGCATCATATACAGGGAAATGGGCTCCCTCATTCTGTGCTAGCATCATATGCAGGGAAATGGGCTCCCTCATTCTGTGCTAGCATCATATGCAGGGAAATGGGCTCCCTCATTCTGTGCTAGCATCATATGCAGGGAAATGGGCTCCCTCATTCTGTGCTAGCATCATATACAGGGAAATGGGCTCCCTCATTCTGTGCTAGCATCATATGCAGGGAAATGGGCTCCCTCATTCTGTGCTAGCATCATATGCAGGGAAATGGGCTCCCTCATTCTGTGCTAGCATCATATACAGGGAAATGGGCTCCCTCATTCTGTGCTAGCATCATATACAGGGAAATGGGCTCCCTCATTCTGTGCTAGCATCATATGCAGGGAAATGGGCTCCCTCATTCTGTGCTAGCATCATATACAGGGAAATGGGCTCCCTCATTCTGTGCTAGCATCATATGCAGGGAAATGGGCTCCCTCATTCTGTGCTAGCATCATATACAGGGAAATGGGCTCCCTCATTCTGTGCTAGCATCATATACAGGGAAATGGGCTCCCTCATTCTGTGCTAGCATCATATACAGGGAAATGGGCTCCCTCATTCTGTGCTAGCATCATATACAGGGAAATGGGCTCCCTCATTCTGTGCTGGCATCATATGCAGGGAAATGGGCTCCCTCATTCTGTGCTAGCATCATATGCAGGGAAATGGGCTCCCTCATTCTGTGCTAGCATCATATGCAGGGAAATGGGCTCCCTCATTCTGTGCTAGCATCATATACAGGGAAATGGGCTCCCTCATTCTGTGCTAGCATCATATGCAGGGAAATGGGCTCCCTCATTCTGTGCTAGCATCATATGCAGGGAAATGGGCTCCCTCATTCTGTGCTAGCATCATATGCAGGGAAATGGGCTCCCTCATTCTGTGCTAGCATCATATACAGGGAAATGGGCTCCCTCATTCTGTGCTAGCATCATATACAGGGAAATGGGCTCCCTCATTCTGTGCTAGCATCATATACAGGGAAATGGGCTCCCTCATTCTGTGCTAGCATCATATACAGGGAAATGGGCTCCCTCATTCTGTGCTAGCATCATATACAGGGAAATGGGCTCCCTCATTCTGTGCTAGCATCATATACAGGGAAATGGGCTCCCTCATTTTGTGCTAGCATCATATGCAGGGAAATGGGCTCCCTCATTCTGTGCTAGCATCATATACAGGGAAATGGGCTCCCTCATTTTGTGCTAGCATCATATGCAGGGAAATGGGCTCCCTCATTCTGTGCTAGCATCATATACAGGGAAATGGGCTCCCTCATTTTGTGCTAGCATCATATACAAGCAGAAGGGCTCCCTCACTCTTTGCTAGCCAGTGGCATAGCCAGAAATGCATTTTTGGGGGGCTCAAGGCTAACACGGTTAAGCACTTGGCATACGGTTCTAGTTTCTACTAGTTGTACTCTCATTGATAAATAATGCCTTAGAGTGCACCTGATAATAGCTTTCTAAATAGTTTCATCATGAGTGATGCTTTAAAAGAATTTAATTTTCTTATTTCAAGCACTTACCAGGATTAAAAATACCTTATTAATCTGCATTAATTTAATTTATATTTATTGCAGTTTATTAATACACATCATGTAAAAAGTAAACAATGAACACTGAAGAGGAACATCATATCCATTCACGTAATAAAACAAATATCAATGTATTCTTTTATGAACCTTTTTCCAAATATGCATAAAGCTTCAATAAAACAGCAATAATCATATTAATCATCATAAAAAGATTTACAATAGGTGCAGAACAGAAGTAGGACATGCAGAAAATATTTATTCAAATTCTGATGCCATCTCAGTAACAGCAAAACAAACTCCATCCAATGCCAAACATTTTATGAAGTAAAACAAATCCCTACAAATAAAAAACAACAACCTTGCCATACCATACCATGAGAGTGGTAACTCTCAGTATTTAAGAGCTGCAACTTTATCTATAAAAAAACAGCAAAGGCAAGCATTATACCAAGCCCTAGAACACTAATATACTACCTAGTAGATAAACAGAGAATCCGAGCTACTATAAATCCCTACACTAGACAAAATACTACAGTTCTGTCACATATGCACAACATAGACAGACCCTTACTCAATACAGAAAAAGGGACTACAAATTTTAAACAAATATGCAGACAAAACTGAAATTGAAAGCCTGAGAAACCAGATTCTGTGAACATTGGAATACTGAATAAACAGCAAAATATAAATATATAAAAAATGCATTCCCAAAGATGGCATATTTCAATTACTGAAGGTCAAAAGGTCAAAATATATTTTTTAAAATCTTTGTCTGATCTTATTTTTCTAATTGGTTAGTCCCAGTCTCTTTTTTCCCCTTGTCTGTCTTTTCCTAATTCCTTTTTCAGGATCTATTTTATTCTTTGTTTCTTCACTCTCCTCTTGACTTCTTTCCTTCCTCCTTAATACACACACAGATTCTCTCTCACATGCGCTCTCTCACACACAAGCTTTCTATCACACAGGCTCCCTCTCTTGCATGCTCTCTCTCACATACACACAGGCTCCCACTCCCACAAACTCTTATCTCACTCAGTCTCACACTCTCATAGGCTTTCTCTCACATGCAGGTTCCCACTCCCCCCCCCTACACACACATAGACTCTCTCTCTTACATGCTGTCTTTCACATGCAGGCTCCCATTCCTCCTCACAGACATAAATAAGCTCTCACTCTTACATTCCGTCTTACACACAGATTCACATTCCTACACAAACACACAGGCTCTGACATGCTCTCTCTCAAATGCAGGCTCACACACACACACAGGGTCTCGCTCTCAAAAGCAGGCACCCACTCAAATACAGACAGAGATGCTCTCTCTCACATGCAGTTTCCTCCACTTCCACGTTTTCTTTCATACACACACATACACCCTCCCCAGGCAGTCTCCCATTCACACCTCCCCCACTCCAGGCAGCCTCCCTTTCATACCCCCAACTCACCCCACAAGAGGTTCCCATTCACACACACACACACTCACAGGCAGGCTCCCATTCACACCAACACCCTCTCCCCCCCTCCCAAGCAGGCTACCAATCATATATACACACACAATCCCCACGGCAGGTTCCCATTCACACACACACAACCCCAGGCAGGCTTCCATTCACACCAACACCCTTCCCCCCCCCCCCCCCCCCAAGCACGCTACCAATCATACACACACACACACACACACACACACACTTAATCCCCAGGCAGGCTTCCATTCACACAAACACAAAACCCATGCAGTCTCCCATCAGGAGTAGAAAGGGGGAACCTGTTCTGCTGCTCTTCCTTCTGTGCCAGCCTCTGCACTATACAAAAATCTTGCGATGCACAAGATCTTGCTGATCTTGTGCATCGCAAGATCAGCATAGAGCATATTCTAGCTGCAAGAGTTTTGAAATCCTTAGGCCTGGCACATGTGATGAAACAGGCAAAAGGACTCTCAACCAGGAGTGTTCTCTTTTCAGCCGTCGGTGGGATAAGTTGGCCTCTTCAGCTTCATTCTCTTCTCATCGCCGGGGACATGGGAGCCATCAGTGGCCAAGTGTGCCTCCTTCTCTCTTCTGTTGCTGGTGCGACAGGGTCCTCCAATGGTCTCCCAAATCACCTCTCCTCTTCAGCTGCTTCTCCACTAGGTGTGCAAAACTAGCAGTGCTGGGCCTGTTCTTGGAAGCCCTATGACAAAGCCTCTCTTATCGGGCCGCCAGGCAATGATAAATGGGTGAATCTGAGTTCAAAGTGGGTAGGGATTGCATCATATATAGGTAGGGAGTGGGGCTCTCTCACTCTGTGCTGGTGTCAGGTAGGGTAAGAGCCTCCCTCAGTTTGTTAGTGTCAGACAGGGTGAGGGTCTCCCTCAGTCAGTGCTGGTGTCAGGTAGGGTAAGAGCCTCCCTCAGTTTGTTAGTGTTAGTCAGGGTGAGGGTCTCCCTCAGTCAGTGCTGGTGTCAGGTAAGGTAAGAGCTTCCCTCAGTTTGTTAGTGTCAGTCAGGGTGAGGGTCTCCCTCAGTCAGTGCTGGTATCAGGCAAGGTAAGAGCCTCCCTCAGTTTGTTAGTGATAGTCAGGGCGAGGGTCTCCCTCAGTCAGTGCTGGTGTCAGGTAGGGTAAGAGCCTCCCTCAGTTTGTTAGTGTCAGACAGGGTGAGGGTCTCCCTCAGTCAGTGCTGGTGTCAGGTAGGGTAAGAGCCTCCCTCAGTTTGCTAGTGTTAGTCAGGGTGAGGGTCTCCCTCAGTCTGTTCTGCTCTCATAGAAATATAGAAATGACGGCAGAAGAAGAAGACCAATCAGCCCATCCAGTCTGCCCAGCAAGCTTCACACTTCTTTCCTTTCATACTTATTTGTTTCTCTTGGCTCTTAGTAACCCTTGGTTCTATTTCCCTTTCACCCCCACCATTAATGCGGAGAGCAGTGATGGAGCTGCATCCAAGTGAAATATCAAGCTTGATTAGTTAGGGGTAGTAACCGTCGCAACAAGCAAGCTACACCCATACTTATTTGTTTATCCAGACTATGTTATTCAGCCCTTATTGGTTGTTTTTCTTCTCCCCTGCCGTTGAAGCAGAGAGCTATGCTGGATATGCGTGAAGTAGCAGTTTTTCTTCTCCCCTGCTGTTGAAGCAGAGAGCTATGCTGGTTATGTGTGAAGTATCCGTTTTTCTTTTCCCCTGCCGTTGAAGCAGGGAGCTATGCTGGATATGCGTGAAGTATCAGTTTTTCTTCTCCCCTGCTGTTGAAGCAGAGAACTATGCTGGATATGCGTGAAGTATCAGTTTTTCTTCTCCCCTGCTGTTGAAGCAGAGAGCTATGCTGGTTATGTGTGAAGTATCCGTTTTTCTTTTCCCCTGCCGTTGAAGCAGAGAGCTATGCTGGATATGCGTGAAGTATCTGTTTTTCTTCTCCCCTGCTGTTGAAGCAGAGAGCTATGCTGGATATGCGTGAAGTATTAGTTTTTCTTCTCCCCTGCCGTTGAAGCAGAGAGCTATGCTGGTTATGTGTGAAGTATCCGTTTTTCTTTTCCCCTGCCGTTGAAGCAGAGAGTTATGCTGGATATGCGTGAAGTATCAGTTTTTCTTCTCCCCTGCCGTTGAAGCAGAGAGCTATGCTGGATATGCGTGAAGTATCAGTTTTTCTTCTCCCTTGCCATTGAAGCAGAGAGCTATGCTGGATATGTGTGAAATTAGTTTTTCTTCTCCCCTGCTGTTGAAGCAGAGAGCTATGCTGGATATGCGTGAAGTATTAGTTTTTCTTCTCCCCTGCTGTTGAAGCAGAGAGCTATGCTGGATATGCATTGAAAGTGAAGTATGCATTGAAAGCCTCATTAACTATCAACAAATAGGGGCGGATTTTCAGACTCCGCGAATAGGCCTACTTTTGTTTGCGCTCCAGGCGCAAACAAAAGTACGCTGGATTTTAGTAGATATGCGCGGAGCCGCGCGTATCTGCTAAAAACCTGGATCGGCGCGCGCAAGGCTATCGATTTTGTATAGCCGGCGCGCACCAAGCCGCGCAGCCTACCCCTGTTCCCTCCAAGGCCGCTTTGAAATCGGAGCGGCCTTGGAGGGAATCCTCTAACGCCCTCCCCTCACCTTCCCCTCCCTTCCTCTACCTAACCCACCCGCCCGGCCCTGTCTACACCCCCCCTTACCTTTCTCCGGGGATTTACGCCTCCCGGAGGGAGAAGTGAATCCCCGCGCGCGAGCGGGCCTCCTGCGTGCTGGGCCGCGACCTGGGGGCGGGTACGGAGGGCGCGGCCACGCCCCCGGACCGCCCCGGGCCGTAGCCACGCCCCCGTACCCGCCCCCAAAACGCTGCCGACACGCCCCCGAAACGCCGCGACGACCGGGCCCGCCCCCCGACACGCCCCCGACACGCCCCCCTCGAAGAACCCCGGGACTTACGCGAGTCCCGGGGCTCTGCGCGCGCCGGTAGGCCTATGTAAAATAGGCTCACCGGCGCGCAGGGCCCTGCTCGCCTAAATCCGCCCGGTTTTGGGCGGATTTAGGCAGCAGGGCTCTGAAAATCCGCCCCATATTGAATAAGCCTAATAATTGGTAATACCTATAGCCTATGAACTCTCCGTTAATTTTACATACTCTTACACACCGCTGGTTTTTTTTTTTTGTTTGTTTGTTTGTTTTTTTTAATTTGGAGATGGCAGCCCTCCATCCTTCCACTCCATGAAGGTGGAACACCAACCACTGGCATCCCGCTCCGTGAATGCCTCTGTGGCTACTGCCACTCCGTGCAATGTTTTGCTGCCTCCTCTTTATACACGTCCTCTAGACCTGATGGATCCACAATGTTTATCCCACGCCCCTTTGAAGTCCTTCACAGTTTTGGACTTCACAACTTCCTCCGGAAGAGCATTCCAGGCATCCACCATTCTCTCCGTGAAGAATACTTCCTGACATTGGTTCTTAGTCTTCCTCCCTGGAGCCTCAGCTCGTGACCTCTGGTTCTGCTGATTTTTTTCTGACGGAAAAGGTTTGTTGTTGTCTTTGGATCGTTAAAGTTTTTCAAGTATCTGAAGGTCTGAATCATATCGCCCCTGCTCCTCCTTTCCTCCAGGGAGTACATATTTAGATTCTTCAATCTCTCCTCGTATGACATCCAATGAAGACCCTCCACCTTCCTGGTCGCCCTTCTCTGTACCGCTTCTCAGGTAAGGTAAGAGCCTTCCTCAGTTTTAGTGTTAGTCATGGTGAGGGTCTCCCTCAGTTTGTTAATGTCAGACAGGGTGAGGGTCTCCCTCAGTTTGTTAGTGTCAGACAAGGTGAGGGTCTCCCTCAGTCAGTGCTGGTCTCAGGTAAGGTAAGAGCCTCCCTCAGTTTGTTAGTGATAGTCAGGGTGAGGGTCTCCCTCAGTCAGTGCTGGTGTCAGGTAGGGTAAGAGCCTCCCTCAGTTTGTTAGTGATAGTCAGGGTGAGGGTCTCCCTCAGTCAGTGCTGGTGTCAGGTAAGGTAAGAGCCTCCCTCAGTTTGTTAGTGTCAGACAGGGTGAGGGTCTCCCTCAGTCTGTGCTGGTATCAGGTAAGGTAAGAGCCTCCCTCAGTTTGTTAGTGTCAGTCAGGGCGAGGGTCTCCCTCAGTCTGTGCTGGTATCAGGTAAGGTAAGAGCCTCCCTTAGTTTGTTAGTGATAGTCAGGGTGAGGGTCTCCCTCAGTCATTGCTGGTGTCAAGTAGGGTAAGAGCTCCCTCAGTTTGTTAGTGTTAGTCAGGGTGAGGGTCTCCCTCAGTCAGTGCTGGTGTCAGGTAGGGTAAGAGCCTCCCTCAGTTTGTTAGTGATAGTCAGGGTGAGGGTCTCCCTCAGTCATTGCTGGTGTCAAGTAGGGTAAGAGCTCCCTCAGTTTGTTAGTGTTAGTCAGGGTGAGGGTCTCCCTCAGTCAGTGCTGGTGTCAGGTAGGGTAAGAGCCTCCCTCAGTTTGTTAGTGATAGTCAGGGTGAGGGTCTCCCTCAGTCATTGCTGGTGTCAAGTAGGGTAAGAGCCTCCCTCAGTTTGTTAGTGTTAGTCAGGGTGAGGGTCTCCCTTAGTCAGTGCTGGTGTCAGGTAGGGTAAGAGCCTCCCTCAGTTTGTTAGTGTTAGTCAGGGTGAGGGTCTCCCTCAGTCAGTGCTGGTGTCAGGTAGGGTAAGAGCCTCCCTCAGTTTGTTAGTGATAGTCAGGGTGAGGGTCTCCCTCAGTCATTGCTGGTGTCAAGTAGGGTAAGAGCCTCCCTCAGTTTGTTAGTGTTAGTCAGGGTGAGGGTCTCCCTCAGTCTGTGCTGGTATCAGGTAAGGTAAGAGCCTCCCTTAGTTTGTTAGTGATAGTCAGGGTGAGGGTCTCCCTCAGTCATTGCTGGTGTCAAGTAGGGTAAGAGCTCCCTCAGTTTGTTAGTGTTAGTCAGGGTGAGGGTCTCCCTCAGTCAGTGCTGGTGTCAGGTAGGGTAAGAGCCTCCCTCAGTTTGTTAGTGATAGTCAGGGTGAGGGTCTCCCTCAGTCATTGCTGGTGTCAAGTAGGGTAAGAGCCTCCCTCAGTTTGTTAGTGTTAGTCAGGGTGAGGGTCTCCCTCAGTCAGTGCTGGTGTCAGGTAGGGTAAGAGCCTCCCTCAGTTTGTTAGTGATAGTCAGGATGAGGGTCTCCCTCAGTCATTGCATGTGTCAGGTAGGGAGAGGGTAGGCAGTCTCCAGATAGAAACTGCAGTATGGGACTTGTTAGGATCCAAGGTACTTCATGGGAGTTCAGGTAAAAGTCAAGGCTTTTCTTACCTTAACCGTACCCTGAGTGCTTTTCCCTCTAGGCGACTGCTTTTGTTTGTTGGAAGAAAGGAAACATGGAGAACAGACAATGTGAGCTCTATTTGTACGGAAGAATCTACACTGTCTTCACTGTAAACAGATTTTGATTTATTAATCAGGAACTGTTGACGAGAGAGCAGAATGATTTATGGCTAGAGACTGGGAGCGGGTGATGTTTGGCACAGCGGGAATTCTGTTGGGTAATGCGATGAGTGATTGCTTATACTCCACATGGCAGAGTCTTCCAGGATCTGCTGACAGCACCTGAGGACTTGATTTTCATCATTAGTTAAGGTTTTATTATTATTATTATTATTATTACAATTAGGAATTTGTAAATAGAGACAGAGGCAGATGATATTGTGGGGTAGATGGACAGACACCCAATATCTATAGTATATGGTGGGGATATATAGATATAGACAAATACAGTAGATGTATATTGTGGGGGAGAATGCTAGACAAATACAGTAGGAGGTCCATATTCAAACGCCATTTAGATGGTTAATGTAATAGTTATTCGTCTAAATGATTTACTTGACTATATTCAGTCTTTATCTGGCTAAATTCTAGCCACCTAACATATTAGCCGGCTAGAATTTAGCCAAATAAGTTAGATGCGGTGCAGGGGCATAACTGGGAGGAGCTGAGTTAGCTGGCTAAGTTAATTGACTTTCTCCAGTATTCAGAGTTAGCCAAATGACTTAGCTGGCTAAATCTAGACGTGACAAAGAGCTGTCCTAAAGTTAGCTGGCTATCGTTAGCCAGCTAACTAATTAAAATAGCTAACTATATTCAATAGTGAGGCTGCACTGTTGAATATGCCTCCAAAGTTAGCCAGATAAGTTTATCTATCTAACTTTGCTAACTGGACTGTGTCTGAATATAGGCCCCTAGATGTTCTATATTGTAGGGAGATATATAGACACTCACTAGTAGAACTATATTGTGGGGGAGATTAAAAGACACAGATTAGATGTTTTATATTTTGGGGAGATACATAGACAACATATAGTAGATGCATTATAATGTGGAGAGATATATAGATACACACACTAGATCTATATTTGGGGGAGATTAATAGACACTTAAGATGTATATTGTGGCTAGATTGATAGATACAGTAAATGTGGTATATTGTGGGGGAGACTGAGAAAAACATAGTAGATATGGTATATTGTGGGGAGATATAAATGCATACAGTAGATGTGATATATGGTGGGGGTGATTGATAGACACATAAATTAGATATATATTGTGGGGGAGATTGATAAAAACATACAGTAGATATAACATTGTGGGGAGATATATAAACATAAAATAGATGTGAGATCACGTGAGGTAGCAAAGGGGGAGGATGTAGGCTTCCCTGCTCCGTGCATCGCCTCCCCATCCAACCCCATCTACCGAGCTAATTTTAAAACGGAACCAAAGATAGCCTTTTTGCGGAACGACTAACCTCTCAGGATCACATCTACACAGGCCATGGTGATGCGGGTAGTCCTCAAAGATAAGGAAAGAGAAAGAGATAAAACTCAAGGCCTTGATCCGCCATCTTCTCCCGAGGCCGCGCGCGACACCAATTTCACAGTCAGATCTTGAGATTATAAAATCAGCGGTGGCAGCGGCACTTAGCCCTGAATTAAAAACGATTGTGGACAAGCTCTCTGAAATTACCCAGTCCCTCAGCGGGTACGAAACCAGATTTGCAGAGGTGGAAGGTAGGGTCTCAGAAATACAAGACGGCCTAGTCACAGCACAGCAGGACATAGAGGTTCTGCAGGCCTTGATGGCGCAGCAAATACAGCACGTCGAGAACCTGGAGAACTGTTCTCGCCATTCGAATATTAGACTAATAGGATTGTCGGAGATGATTAAAGATCAAGATCTCTCGTCCTTGCTGGAAACCTGGCTGCAGGAGCAATTGGAACTCCCAGCCATGCATGGACCCCTGCGGGTGGAATGATCGCATAGGTTGGGCCCTAGGCAAGTTAACACTGCGCATCCAAGGCCGGTGATTGCTAAATTGCACAATTATGCCCACAAAATGGATATTCTGAGGGTGTTGAGGGGGGGGCCGTTCACTCACATATGCCGGTCATAAAATTCTCCTCTTCCAGGACTTTTTTGCGACTGTTGCGGCGCAGCGTAGAGCCATGGCGCCTCACTGCTTCCAGCTGATAAATCAGGGCCTCTGTGCCACATTAATTTACCCAGCTCGACTTCGCGTGGTTACAGCTTTGGGGATAAAGTGGCTGGATACCCCTGCAGCGGCTCAAGCTTTTGTGCGTAAGCGTGAGGGCCGGGAGCCGGCTGCACTGAACTGAACTTGATCACTCTGTTCTGGTACCAAGATGGTCGGCTCATGGTCTACGCTAACAATTTTGCCCCCTGAACTTCCTATCAGGACAAGATTCTCAGTCTTCAAGACTCAGAACTGGATCGGCCTGATGGCCGGAGGATTATTCTCGGGACAGACATGAAGCCTTCTCGGTTTTGTTTATGTCGGCATGCAACATATGTCTCTGCCCTTATGCTGAGTGTCTGAGCATTCACTCTAGCTGGGAGTTTGATAGCTCATTTTTATTTTTATTATGTTTACCTTTTATTTTTCTTTTATCCGTTGCTGAATTTTTGCGGTTTATTTTCTTATTTTTCCTCAGCGGCTGCTTGCCCCCTGAGCTCGGGACTATGCTACCATCTGGACATCATTTCCTGGACAGTATTTTGCGGACTCAGGAGCTCAGTTGCATAGTCGAGATTCTCCCAGCACCTTTTACAATATTGCCGGGACGATTAAAGAACTCTCATTTTTTTTACTTTCTTTTTTTTCTCTCATATTATCGTTCAGTCTTTCTCACTTTCAATTTATGTCTCTGTATTGTGTGAGGAGTTAAATAGCTGGTTTTAGAGCGCTGGGGCTCTTCCTTTTATACATTGCCTCTGTCATTTGATTCCGGTTACTGGGTTATTCTGTTATCTAGCTGTCCCAGGGGAGGCATCTTTAAATATTGTGGGGATGGCCAGGGTGGTGGAGGGACCGGCATCCCCCTCACTTGCCATAACTATCTCATATCTTTCGGGGTTACTTCGTTGGTATTTAATTCCATAGCCCCTAGGGGCCTGAGTACAGCCTGTGTAGGGGGGCTGCTGGGCCTTTTACACACCCTGCACTAACCGTTGGTTCTGGCACCTCCCTGAAGTTTCTTGAAACCCACGGGGACCTCAACTGCTGCTGCTGTTTTTTTTTCCTTATTTTTATTTCCCCTCTTCTTTCTCCCTCTGTCTTTTGAGAGATATAGATACTAACTGCTGTGAGGAGGCTCTCAGAACAGGTAGAAGTAGGGTCTGTTTTTTTTCTCTTTTCGAGTACGAGACCGATGCTCCCCACTTATGCTGTGGCCGAGCGCTGGTTACTAAGTCTTTCACTAGGTATGTTGTCCCACATCAGACACCTAGGGTAACCTGGGCAGCCCATACGATTGGTCATCAGGGCCCGTGATTACTGAAACAGACCATAGCTGAGGTCGCTCTCCTATTTGGGAGCATCCAGCCTATGTTTATATACCTCATCTGATCATACTGTGGGGCATAGTATTCCTGTATAAGTAGAAATTGTTACAATTGGTTGATGTTGTTACTGGTTTCTGTCATTCTTGTCTCTTTATGTTTCAACATGGTTATTGGGCGGCGGGGGCTGGATGGGGGATGGGAGGAGACCTCTTAATCTCCATTTCTCCAGGAGGTACGGGAGCGTGATCTCACGGTTGAGTTTACAACTGGGGGGAGTAATGATAAGGGGACAGAGGTCGGGGTGGGTGGGAGGGGGAAAGGGGGTAGGGAACGGGAATAGGGGAAAGGGGAAAGGGGGGTAGAGGGAAATACTGGATTCCTGATTGGTTTGAGTGTCCTCAATTTTGCTTAAGTGTCATGTCTCTGGGCGGTTCATTGGCCAGGGATTTCGTTTTTCGAGCATGGGCCCCAGCTGGGAGGGCTCAGGCTCAAACTAGGGTGAAAAATCTGCTTTACTTATCCTCGATTTTAGTCGCAACCTAATCAACAGACGCGGATAGTGTCATGGAATGTATGTGGCATTCATTCCCCCATTAAACGCTCTAAGATACTAACTCGATTACGGTGTCTGGAGACGGACATGGGATTCCTCCAAGAAACCCATTTATCTGATTCAGAACATGCTAAATTATGTAAATATTGGGTGGGTAGCCTTTACTATGCCTCTGCTACTTCTCGCTCGTTGGGAGTGGCGATACTATTTCATAAGAATTTACCTATTCAGGTTCGTAAAGAAATTAAGGACCCTGATGGATGTTTTCTTATCCTGATCATTGAACTATATCATTAGACTGTGGTGTTCTGCAATCTTTATGCCCATAATACTTATTCTTCAACTTTTTTTCAAGTTCTCTATCAACATCTGCTCCCATTTATTGCGGATACGATCATTGTAGGGGACGATTTCAACACCGTTAAAAACCCTCAGCTAGATGCCTCTCAAAACCGACGGCGAGAAACGGGATTGGGAAAGGGTCCTTCTTTTCTGGACAATGCTCTTCATTTGGTCAAAACGTAGCGCATTTTAAACCCTGGGGTGAAGGAGTTCACTCACCTCTTCCGAGCGCACGCCACATATTCTCGTATTGATTTTTTCCTCACCAGTCGCCAAGCTTTTTCAAGGGTGTCTGAGGCCAGTATCAAGAATATTGTGAACTCTGACCATGCCCCCGTGTGGATAGACATGGCTTTTCAGTCCCCTTCTCATTCTGCTAGGATCTGACGTTTCCCCTACTATTTAACTGAGGACAGGAATTTTCAACAGACGAATGATGGTCCGACTATGACAAATTAAACCAGGACCATAGAGCCCAACCAAAGCTTTTCTGGTATACTGCCAAGGCGGTTTTAAGAAGAGACATCATCTCCTACACTGCTCACCGCCGAGTCACTCTCAATAAAAGGGTCTTACAGCTCACCAACCAGCTGAAGAAAGCTAAGGTGCAGCTTCTTCGGTCGAATACGGGTCCGGCGAGGGACAAGTATCTCTCCCTCCAATGCCCTTTAAATACACTGTTGCACTAGAGAGAACAAAAGAGTCTCTTATACTATAAGCTTAGGTTATACTAATACAGTAATAAGGCAGGTAAACTGCTGTCCCAGCTGATTAGATCCTCACATGCGTCCTGCTTTATAGCGGGACTGTGAAATTAATCGGGACATATTGAGATGCATACCAAATCTATTTTGCGCATTTTCCGCAATTATTATAGTAAATTATTGTTGCATCCATCGCTGCTTGACACCCTCACTCCGCCCTCTTTACCTCTGTGGCGACTCCCTCGGGTCTGATGAACGGTTAGCTGCCGCGGCGTCTTCTTGCCGTCTCCCTCTGCCGTCCCCGGACCAGCTCGATGCTGCGGATCCGCTATGTTGCCTGGTGACGTAGGGTGCGCGCGCGCTCCGATTGATGTGCCGGCGGGGGCGTGGACCTCGGGGGCGTCCCCCTGAGGTGACGTCATCCGCTTCCAATATAGAAGGTCTCAGTATTCGCTGACGAATCGAGTGAGCATAGGGAGATTGCTTCGGCTTTACTCCCAAGCTACTCTGCCTCCTCGGACTTACCAGGGGTACCCGCTCCTCGGGGGCCTTGCTCTCTTTTCTTTATTTCAGATTGCAGATAGGAACTGGTATTCGCTCCTCGAGGGCCCATGTTCCTAACACTCTGAAGATTCTCTACTACCTGGAAGCAATCGCAGATACAAACATTTCTGAGTTACCATCGCTGTCTCAGAGCTTTCCCTGGAACCATGTACTCGCTCCTCGAGGGCCTAACCCTTTCCAGCTACTGAGCTTCCTAAAGACCTTGTGTGAGTTTTGTCATCCAGTTCTGGCTATGAACACAGCATACCCTGTCTACTCACTATCTATAGTTTCTCTACAGCTCAGCAACCCTGGGATCGCTGTTCCAGTACCTGAGGGACTTCAACCCTGCCGGGCATATCAGATCACTACTGCCACCTCTGGTGGTTCTATTAACCTGTCTAATAAAAGAATTATCTGTGTCTGTCTCTGTACTCAAGCCTAGCTGGTGGTCCCTCTCAGGATATCCTCCTGGGGGCGCAGTCATCTGCCATTGGCCCAAGGATCCACCTATCTACATTCCTCTACAGCTGAGTGCCCTCTCCAAGCACTCCGCTGGTAACAGATTGCTACCCCTTCTCCATCAGGAGTCTTCAGCAACCGATTCATAACAGGTTGCTACTCTGCAGTCTAAACCCTAACAGATTGTTTACTACTCCCTTCAGGAGCTGAGCATATCAGATTGCTAACTCCTCCTTCCACAGGAGCAGATTCATTACAAATTGTTAACTCCTCCCTTCTTGAGGAGTAGATCATAACAGATTGCTAACTCCTCCCTTTGTCAGGAGTCGAAGCATAACAGATTGCTAACTCCTCCCTTCACAGGAGCCGATGCATAACAGATTGCTAACTCCAGTGGATCCGGCTTTAAATTGGAGAAGCAGTACTCCTGGGAATCCAGCTTAAGGTATGGGATGTCAGTAACCCCATGGACCTGGCACACCTCTCCGCCTTGCAGGCTATACCGGGCCTGGCTCAACGCATCTCAGAACAGCAAAGAACCTTAGAGAAACTTACTGCAGCATTCCATCAGCTTCACACAGAAGATACAAGGCACAGCTTCTACCCAAGAAGGTCAGTTACAGGAGGTAACTTTAAATACTGCAGTTCCACTGGCTGCTCTTATTTGTTTCTCCGGAGAACTCCAGAAGACTCGGGGCTTTTTGAACCAGTGCAGCTTGCATTTCACCTTACAGCCTTCATTGTTTCACCACGGGCCTCTCTAAGACCATCTACATCCTGTCATACTTGGATGGGAGAGCCTTGTCGTGGGCATCTACCTTGTGGGAATGCATGGACCCTATTTTGCAGGACATAGAAGGATTTATGGACTTGTTTAAATCCGTTTTTGATGACCCTGTTCGTATGTCTGTTGCCGGGTTTGCTTTAGTGGACTTGAAGCAAGGCAACAGATCATTGGCTGAATTTGTCATAGAATTCAAGGCTCTTGCAGCGGAACTTCGCTGGGACCCCAGATGTCTCAAGACGCTCTTCTGCAGAGGCCTGGATACCCGCTTGAAAGACAAGCTGGCTGCTCGCCAGACACCTGAATCACTGGAAGAATTGATAACCTTAGCTACTCGGATTGATTGTCGGCTCCGAGACAAGGTGAAGGAACTCTGGCCTAAGGTGTTAACTGGGTTGAAACAGGCCAGTACCCCTGCACATCGGATGGGTCCAGCTATTCCTGCTGTTGATAAAGATGAACTGATGCAACTTGGTCATGGTCGCTTGACCTCAAAGGAGAGAAGATTTCGGAAGAAACGCAGCCTGTGCATGTACTGTGGTCAGCCCGACCATGATGTCTCTGCATGTCCCACCTTGTCCGGGAAACGGATGGACTCAAGCCCGGCGGGAAGACTGTTCTTGGGCCTTACCGCCATGTTGCCTGGTAACATAGGGCATGCGCGTGTGCTCCAATTGATGTGCTGGCAGGGGCGCGAGCCTCAGGGGGCGTCCCCCTGAGGTGACATCATCCGCTTCCAATATAGAAGGTCTCAGTATTCGCTGACGAATCGAGTGAGCATAGGGGGATTGCTTCGGCTTTACTACCAAGCTACTCTGCCTCCTCGGACTTACCAGGGGTACCCGCTCCTCGGGGGCCTCGCTCTCTTTTTATTTCAGATTGCAGATAGGAACCGGTACTCGCTCCTCAAGGGCCCATGTTCCTGAACACTCTGAAGATTCTCTACTGCCTGGAAGCTATCGCAGATACAGACGTTTGTGAGTTACCATCGCTCTCTCAGAGCTTTCCCTGGAACCAGGTACTCGCTCCTCGAGGGCCTAACCCTTTCCAGCTACTGAGTTTCCTAAAGACCTTGTGTGAGTTTTGTCATCCAGTTCTGGCTATGAACACAGCATACCCTGTCTACTCACTATAGTTTCTCTACAGCTCAGCAACTTTGGGATCGCTGTTCCAGTACCTGAGGGACTTCAACCCTGCCGGGCATATCAGCTCACTACTGCCACCTCTGGTGGTTCTACTAACCTGTCTAATAAAAGAATTATCTGTGTCTGTCTCTGTACTCAAGCCTAGCCGGTGGTCCCTCTCAGGATATCCTCCTGGGGACGCAGTCATCTGCCATCGGCCCAAGGATCCACCTATCTACATTCCTCTACAGCTGAGTGCCCTCTCCAAGCACTCCGCTGGTAACAGATTGCTACCCCTTCTCCATCAGGAGACTTCAGCAACCGATTCATAACAGATTGCTACTCCGCAGTCTAAACCCTAACAGATTGTTTACTACTCCCTTCAGGAGCTGAGCATATCAGATTGCTAACTCCTCCCTTCTTGAGGAGTAGATCATAACAGATTGCTAACTCCTCCCTTCCTCAGGAGTCGAAGCATAACAGATTGCTAACTCCTCCCTTCACAGAAGCCAATGCATAACAATTATACTGGAATGAGGGGGGGGGGGGGGAAGATGGAGATGCTTGCGCTCGCTTTTGTGATCCCTTATCCTTGCCTCATCTTACTGTGGAGCAACAGCAAATCTTGAATTCTCCTATCACGGCGGAGGAGATCAAAATGGCAATTCACAAGTCTCAACATCTGAAAGCCGTGGATCCCGGATGGATACCCTGGAATTGTATAAATGCTTAATTGATAAGATCGCCCCCTGATGCTTTTCTTCTCAGATCTTGTAGCTAAGGGGAGCTTTCCCACGCAGATGAACCATGCTCATATCACACTTATATCCAAGACAGTAAAGGACTCTCTTGCTCCTGATTCATATTGCCCAATCTCGCTAATTAACTTTGATCACAAGCTGCTGGCAAAAATCCTAGCAGATTGCCTAGCCACTCTCTTACCATCTCTGGTGGGCACACATCAAGTTGGCTTTGTGCGAAACTGATACACCCTCTACAACATTTGTCGGGTTCTTGTGGTAATGGAGATGTGCCGCTTTACTCGCACTCCGTATCTTGCTATAAGCTTTGATGCAGAAAAAGCTTTTTACCGGGTGGAGTGGCACTATTTGTTTTATATTTTGAGATGGATGGGATTTGAGGGTTTTTTTTATGAAGCCATCCAATTATTATACGATGCACCTCAAGCATCTCTACTTGTGAATGGGGAGCGGTTCGAACCTTTATCTTACGAGGAACTTGCCAAGGTTGTCCTCTGACTCCCCTGCTTTTTATCCTTCAGTTGGAGCCCCTATTAGTAGCAATACAAAACACTCCCAGAATTCGAGGGGTTCGTTTCGGCGGGGAAATCTTCAAATGTGCTGCCTTTGCAGATGACTTATTAGTCTTCCTTTACGGACCCTTATTCGTCGTTGCCCTTGCTCATAGATCTGTTTGGTGCTTTTGGTAGTTTTTCGGGCTTCCGTTTGAACAGAGGAAAATCTTCGGCGCTAGCCTTCCCCGACGTTCTTTGAGAGCGTTGGCGGGATCCTTTTCACTTGCAATGGGCTGACACCTCCTTTTGCTATGTGGTAGTTTTTTTGTCAGCGGATCCTACCCAAGTGTATCAGCTGAATGTTCTCCCCCTTCTTAAAACTACACGGGAACTGTTGCATCACTGGGAGCCCTTACCTTTGTCTTTGTCTGGCCGGGTTCACTTATACAAAATGGTTATTCTTCCCAAATGGCTTTACATTCTTCAAAACTTACCCCTTTGTCTTAGACGTCGGGACTTGGCGATGTTGGATCGTTCTTTGAGGCTTTTTCTTTGGAGGTGACGGAGGGCTAGGCTGCCTCTCTCTTGGTTGCAGGAGAGGTGGGGAGCGGGGGGGGGGGGGGGCTGGGGCTGCCGAATCTACACTTATATAATTTGGCATGCAACATGCGAGTGATTAGAGACTGGATTTTGGGTACTTCTTCACATACCCCGTCTGTTGCGGATTGTGGCCTGGTTGTGCCCCTGGAGGTGATCTTCAAGTGGAGCCTACGAAACTTTCTACATTTCTGACTTCTTCTATCACTATCTGTCCCATTCGGCAAGCATGGGTCCAGTTAACTAAACGATTGCAGACACCTCGAGTTTATGCCTATTTGCTGCCAATATCCGGCAAAGCCGATTTTCTCCCAGGCTCTCAAACTGCCGTCTTTCGGTGTTGGTTACAAGCGGGCATTACATGCCTTGGCCACTTACCAGGGAGGGTGGCCCACTTCCTTATTCTGAATTCCAGGAATATTATCGTTTGGGGGTTCCTCAGTATTCCCCTTTTTACAAATTTCACATTATTTGAATGCTTTACCTGTTGCACTCCGACAACAGACCACATTCCAGAAATTAGAGCAGATTTTTCAATTGGATAAAACTTCCACCCCCTTCTTTATCTTATTATTATAAACAATTGAGTAAGGTTTGGTGGGTGGAAATTTGTGCAACGCTGGCAGATAGCTGGATGAGGGAGGGGGAGTTTGTTGTAAATCCTTCAGTATTGCATGTCTGTTTTGGTAGGGTGGCCAGAATTTCACACAATTCTTATTATAGAGAACTTCAATATAAATTTTTTGGGAGGGCATATGTCTCTCAGCAGATGGCTCCTAGTCAACCTATTACTGATACCGCTTTCTGTGGTCGCTGTCCACAAGTCATTGGCACTTTGTCTCATGCATTCTGGGCTTGCCCGGCTATTAAGCTTTTTTGGACAAAAATAGCGACATATCTGGCCACCATCTTAACCATTTCTATTCCAGTAGTGCCCTTATGGCTCCTTTTTGGCTGTATTCTGCCCCTGCAGATTAGGGATCTGGGCACTCGTCTCCTGCTACAGAAGGCCTATCTGATGGGGAAGCGAGTGATCCTACTGGGTTGGAGGGATGTGGAACCAGCGTCGTTTTGGACCCGGAGAAATTTCTTTTACTCGCTCATGCATATGGAATATCTGTCGTCCCGCAGCTCACCGTGCCACAGGAGTCATTTTCTGGCTATTTGGGAACCCTACATTCAGACTCTGCCACATCGAGCCTGGAGTAGGCTGCTCAATGATTAAGTATCTTTACCTTTGGTTTGCGACTCATGGATGGACGAATCTTGGTTTTCCCTGTTATCAGGACTGTTGGTTCCTCTATTGCCTTAGGACCTCAATCAGGGACTCATGGGAAGGGATGGGGAGGGAGTTCGGGGGGAGGGTACGCTTTTGGTTGTCTTAAGTGAATATCTGACTGATTGACAACTGGGAGGTGTTGCAGTACCACGCACCTCCTAGTCTGTTTACAATTTTGTTATTGCAAATTCCAATAAAACATTTAAAAAACAAACATAGAATAGATGTGCTATAATGAGGGGCGATATATAGCCACATATATAGAAACATAGAAATGACGGCAGAAGAAGACCAAACAGTCCATCCAGTCTGCCCAGCAAGCTTTCACTTTTCCCCCCCCCCATACTTATCTGTTACTCTTGTCCCTTGTAAGTGCTTTTTTGTTTTATTTCCCTTTCACCCCCACCATCGATCTATTTCCCTTCCACCCCCGCCATTGATGTAGTTAGCAGTGCTGGAGGTGCATCTAAGTGAAGTATCTAGCTGTTGCGGTCTCCGCCGCTTCCCCTTCGCTAGGACTGAACTGTGCCTACCTCCGCTGCTGGAAACGCCGCGTTCCGCGTGGCTGGGACCCCGGCGGCGCTGCCTGCTCCACGTGGCGGCCGCCATTGCTTGCCCGTCTCTCCACTGCCTCGCGCGCGCGAGGATGCCCACTTTGTGCGCACAGCTCCCGGAAGTCTGGCCCCGCCTGCGCTGATGACGTCACGCCCTTAGGCCGATATAACCGGCGCCCGGACTCCTTCTCTTTGCCTTGCAACGAGGTTCACTACTGCCTAGTAGTTCTGAGTTGCGCATCGTCTGTTCATTGTTCCTGCCTTTGACCCTTGGACTGCTTTTGACTCGCTTCAGCCTGCCGCCTGCCTCTGATCTTGGTTCGTTCCCGACTTCGCTTCTGTCTGCTGCCTGCCTCCGACCCCGGCTTGTTCTCGACCTTGTTCCAGTCTACAGCCTGCTTCAGTTCCAACCTGCTACAGACTTTGTTCCAGTCTATAGCCTGCTTCAGTTCCAGCTTACTACAGACTCTGCCTCAGTATCCGGTTAGCTACAGTCCCCGCTGCCGCCCGCTGTCCTGCCATCAGCTGGCCCTCGGCCTGTACAGCCGACTCTCGGACTACCAATTACCTTTGGACTTCCTTTGCTACAGCTCCGGCCTAAGGCCATCCCTGCCACTGGACATTCAACCTATTTCCTAAGTCCCAAGGTTCCAGGACCCTACGGGCTCCTCCTGGGGGGTTCCTGGTTCCCGGGTGAACACCACCAGCCTGTGGCTCCGCCTCCCAGCCTACCCTGTCATCCTAGGTGGGCCGGCCCAAGGGTCCACTACCTCGCCTGCAGTGTCAGACTGCAACAGTTTGCAAGGCCATGGACTCGGCGGAGTCCCCAAGCCTGCAGGCCATTCCAGGGATGGCTCAACGCCTCCAGCAGCAACAGCACTGCATTGATACACTCGCTGCCACTGTGGAACAGTTGGTCTCTCGTCTAGAAGTTTCCACTCGGGAGTTGCCTCCGGCACCCGCATCCACTTCAGCTTCAGTAACGCAGCTACCCACGCCTACCCGGTACGCCGGGGACAGCAAGACATGCCGTGGTTTCCTAAATCAGTGCCAAGTGCGGTTCACTCTCCTGCCTGTGCAGTTTCCCTCGGACGCAGTCAAGGTAGTGTTTATCTTCTCCCTGCTGGATGGCAAGGCCCTCGACTGGGCTTCACCCTTGTGGGAACGTCAGGATCCCTTGCTGCAGAACCTACAAGAATTCCTCCTTAACTTCCGCCTTGCCTTTGATGATCCTGCACGCCGATCCACCGCGGCCTCGGAGCTCTTGCACCTCAGGCAAGGGACACGCCCGGTGGCTGAGTACATCATAGACTTCCGGACCCTGGCCATGGAGGTCGGTTGGCAAGACGATTGCCTTAAAGGAATCTTCCTCGAGGGCCTGGCAGGCCGCATCAAGGATGAGCTAGCAGGTCGGGATCTTCCGGAGGTCTTAAATGATCTAATGGACATTGCTGGTAGGGTGGATCGCCGCCTTCAACAACGGGATAAAGAAACCCGCTCGAGTCACCGAGCCCCACCACAGCTGTCTACCTCCTCCAGAACTCCTGCTCCCAAGGCTCCTCCTCCCATTGTGCCTAGTGGGGAACCCATGCAATTGGGCAGATCTCCACTAACCCCTGAAGAAAGGAGGAGACGTCGCTCCCTAGGCCTCTGCCTCTATCGTGGAGGCAAGGGGCACTTTCTTGCTACTTGCCCGGCGCGTCCGGGAAACAGCCATGCCTAGGTTACACTGAGGAGCTACACCCTAGACGCTACTGGATCAACTCCTCTTTGCACGCTACCAGTAACTCTGAAATACCCCGGTGGGGAACTCCAGATCCGTGCCTTCATTGACTCCGGTGCTGAGGGGAATTTTATTGTGGCCGATCTGGTGACTCAGCTCTCCCTTCCGACTCTACAGAAGGTCCCCCCGCTGCGGATCTCCTTGATCCGAGGCACCCTGCTTCCTGGGGTCATTACCTGCTCCACGGCCCCCTTGACACTGCAAACAGGCCTGTTTCACTCGGAGGAGATCTCCCTGCTCGTCTTGGAGCGAGTGGTGCACCCGTTGGTTTTGGGACTACCCTGGTTACGTCAGCATTCTCCCGTGATACAATGGGATAACTTCGAACTGGTCCGTTGGAGTCCTGCCTGCTTTGTCTACAGCTCCCACGTCCACCCAAACCTCTGCACATCTGCTCCTCACATCTCCTACCTGAGCCATACCAAAACTTTGAGGACGTTTTCTCCAAGGAAATGGCGGAGATTCTTCCCCAACACCGGCCTTTTGATTGCCCTATTGACCTATTGCCGGGCACCACACCTCCTCGTGGCCGAGTGTACCCTCTGTCGTTACCAGAAACGAAGGCCATGTCCCAATATGTGACGGAGAACCTAGCCAAAAGGTTCATCCGCCCTTCTCGCTCGCCTGCTGGTGCCGGATTCTTCTTTGTGGCCAAAAAGGATGGCTCTCTCCGGCCGTGTATCGACTATCGTGGCTTGAATGCCATCACCAAACGAGACCGGTATCCTCTCCCGTTGATCCTGGAACTTTTGGACCGTCTACAGGGTGCCCGCATCTTCACGAAGTTGGATCTCAGAGGGGCCTACAACCTCGTCCGTATTCGCCCAGGGGACGAATGGAAGACGGCTTTTAATACCAGGGATGGGCATTACGAGTATCTGGTAATGCCCTTTGGACTCTGCAATGCCCTCGCCGTCTTCCAGCACCTCATGAATGAGGTACTGCGCGACATGCTCCACTCACATGTCATAGTCTACCTGGACGACGTGCTTATCTTTTCCAAAGATATGGACACCCATCGTCGCCACGTTACACAGGTTCTTCAGGTTCTCCGAGACAACCATTTGTATGCCAAGCTGGAGAAGTGTACTTTCGAGGCTGAGTCCTTGCCCTTCCTGGGATACATCATTTCCTCCACTGGCTTCCGCATGTACCCAGAGAAAGTAGCGGCCATCACCAAGTGGCCTCAGCCCACGGGTCTCAAAGCCCTCCAGCGATTCCTGGGCTTCGCTAACTTTTATAGACATTTTATCCCACGGTACTCGCATTGAGTTGCTCCACTCACGGCCCTGACCTGCAAGGGAGCCGACACCAAGAACTGGCCTGACGCTGCAGTGGCAGCCTTCTCTGACTTAAAAGAGGCATTTCTTTTGGACGTTTGCCTCCGGCATCCAGATCCCTCCAGACCTTTCATTGTGGAAGTTGACGCCTCCTGTATAGCGGTTGGGGCGGTTCTCAGCCAACACTCCGACTCTGGTCAACTCCTCCCCTGCTTCTACTCCAGGAAGTTTTCTCCAGCCGAGAGCAATTACTCCATCGGGGACAAGGAGCTGTTGGCGATTAAGCTCGCCTTTGAAGAGTGGAGACAATGGCTCGAGGGGTCCCTACATACAACCACCGTATACACAGACCACAAGAACCTGGAGTTCCTGTTGCAGGCTCAATGACTGAACCCCCGCCAAGCCCGCTGGGCCTTGTTTTTCAGTCGTTTCGACTTTGTCCTGCAATACCGGCCGGCGGCCAAGAACCTCCGAGCTGATGCTCTCTCCCGAACTTCATGCGTCGAGGAAGATCAAGAACCTCCTCAATTTATCCTGGACCCGAGTAAGGTTCGCCTGTCCGCTTTGATGGTCCTCTCTCAGGATAGGACTATAGTTCCTCGCAAGGATCGCCTAACGGCATTACGCTGGGCTCATGACTCCCTCATTGGAGGGCACGCAGGGCGCGAAAGAACTCTAGAACTTATCAACCACTTCTATTGGTGGCCCAACATCCGGCGGGATGTCTACACCTATGTGAGTTCCTGCCCCACCTGCGCCCGTCAAAAGCCCAGCCCTGGATCCCCTTGCGGTCTCCTGCAACCACTACCATTCCCCACTGAACCCTGGACCCACCTAGCTACGGACTTCGGGGTGGACTTACCTTCGTCTTGCGGTCATACAGTCATCTGGGTTACCGTTGACCGCTTCTCAAAGATGGTGCACCTAGTTCCCTTGCCTAAGCTTCCTTCAGTGCCCGAACTGGCCCTTCTCTTTGCTCAGCATGTGTTCAGGCTACATGGTCTCCCACAAGATATAGTCTCCGACTGGGGACCCCAGTTTGTAGCACGCTATTGGAGAGCTCTCTGCAAGTGCTTCAAGGTAAAGCTCAGCTTCTCCACAGCCTTTCACCCACAGAGTAACGGGCAGACAGAGAGAATGAATCGGACCCTGAAGGCCTACCTCCGAGCCTTTGTTAATGAAAAACAAGATAACTGGTCGGAACTACTGCCCTGGGCCGAGTTCGCCTACAATAACCAAGCTCACGCCGCTACTGGCAAATCCCCGTTTCAGCTTGTCTATGGGAAACCACTAAGACCTCCGCTCCCTCTGGCTATCCCCAGCGCCTCACCTGCTGTTCAAGTAACAGCGCAGCAACTGCGGACATTGTGGCACAGGACCCAGAACCAGCTACGCCGCTCAGCCGCGTCCGCCAAACAAGCGGCCGACCGCCACCAACGACCAGCTCCTACCTATCAGCCAGGAGATCGAGTCTGGCTCAGCACAAGGAACATCCATCTGCGCCTCCCATCACGGAGATTTGCGCCCAGGTTCTGTGGCCCATTCCAGGTTGCTGAGAGAGTGGGTCTGGTTTCATATCGGTTGAGACTGCCTTCAACTCTCCAAATCCACAATGTCTTCCATGTGTCCCTGCTTAAACCCGTGGTCCTCTCTCGCTATCACTGTACGCCCCCGGATCCTACTTCAACAGCCATTGACGACGACCCCACTTACCAGGTGCGTGAGGTCTTGGACGTCCGCTTCCACAACCGTAGATGGGAATATCTACTTGCGTGGGAGGGCTGCGGTGATGAGGATAACACCTGGGAACCCAGCCGCAATATCCTCGACAAAAACTTATTGCAGCAGTTCCATCAGGACCATCCAGAAAAACCGGGGCCTCTCAAGAGGGGCCGTAAAGGGGGGGGACTGTTGCGGTCTCCGCCGCTTCCCCTTCGCTAGGACTGAATGGTGCCTACCTCCGCCGCTGGAAACGCCGTGTTCCGCGTGGCTGGGACCCCGGCGGCGCTACCTGCTCCACGTGGCGGCCGCCATTGCTTGTCCGTCTCTCTGCTGCCTCGCGCGCGCGCGAGGACGCCCACTTTGTGCGCACAGCTCCCGGAAGTCTGGCCCCGCTTGCGCTGATGACATCACGCCCTTAGGCCGATATAACCGGCGCCCGGACTCCTTCTCTTTGCCTTGCAACGAGGTTCACTACTGCCTAGTAGTTCTGAGTTGCGCATCGTCTGTTCATTGTTCCTGCCTTTGACCCTTGGACTGCTTTTGACTCGCTTCAGCCTGCCGCCTGCCTCTGACCTTGGTTCGTTCCCGACTTCGCTTCTGTCTGCTGCCTGCCTCCGACCCCGGCTTGTTCTCGACCTTGTTCCAGTCTACAGCCTGCTTCAGTTCCAACCTGCTACAGACTTTGTTCCAGTCTATAGCCTGCTTCAGTTCCAGCTTACTACAGACTCTGCCTTCTAGTCCGTATTGTCAAGTGTCCCGAGTTTAAAGTTTCCATTGTCAGCAGATTAATAATAGACGACTTCCAGCTTGACAATGAGGGACCCCCCATCTTTAGCCATACCTTAAGAATAGTTTTGCAGGCTAGTAAACAAACTTTCATAATCCACATACGTTGACTAATCTTCCCTGGGAATTTATCAGAAAATATCCCAAAAAAGTGCCACTAGAGGAGATAACTGAAGTCGCAATCCCAACATACAATTAATAGAGCAAAATACCTTTTTCCAAAAAAAGGCCACCCTCTAACATAATTTCTAACCCACCCAATTAACAGACATCTGTTCTGGGCGGTTCAGGTACTGTAGCTGATTTGAAAGAGAAGTTAGAGGGTATTAGTAATAAGTGTGCAATTTCATTTTTTAGTTCTTTCGGAACCATCTGGTCCCTGTTACTTTTTGTTTCAAATTGCTCTATTACATCTTCCCAGTTCACCTTTATGTGATTCAGTTCATCTAAAACATCACCATCAAAGAATGTTACCAGCATAGGTATCACCCCAATACACTCCTAAGGAACGGGAAAAGCAAAGAATTCATTTAGGGCCAGATTTTAAAAGCCCTACACCGGGGCCAGAAGGACAGGTGGGCCTCCGCGTGGATGATCCCATAAGGATGGCCTGAGGGTGACACACCAGAGGGCAGCAGCTAACGAAGGAGTCCAACTGTGGAAGGCAGCTGCCGAGACTGAGAGGCAGAAACCATAAGGTTGGTGAGTGGTAGGCAGCTTGGCGTGGAAAGGAGTCCAGACAGGGAGTTGGAACCCTTGTCAGGTGCAGGTTGGGTCCAGGTGAAGAATCAGGCAGGTGGCAAGGCACAAGGTCGAGTCCAGGCAATGGGTCAGAACCGAGGAATCCGTCCGAAAGGGAAATGGAGGGAGGAACTGGTACTGGAAATGAAGCAGGAACAGGAACACAGGCAACACAGAGCACAGTTGAACAGCATGGAGACCTGTTGCCAAGGCAAGCTCTGACTGCCAGAGCTTGCCTTATAAAGGAGAGTTTGTAGACGTCATCAGAAGGGGGTCGCAGGTGGCTTTCCTGCAGCGGTCCCTTTAAATATAGAAGAGTTGCACGCACGTGCACCTAAGGCCATCGGGCCAGGGAAGAGGTGGCGGCGTCTGGACATGTAGCGGGGGAGAGGCCTAGCCAGGCCCAGAGGAACTCCCCACCATGTGGAGCACCCCAGGAGGCGAGAAAGCAGAACAGGAGTGGGAACCACTGCCCGCCGCCACCAAAGGAGAAGGGGTCAGACTGGAGAGCGGCGTCGGGGGTGAGTGAACCTGGCCATGGGCCTGTGGCGGCCGGGGAGCGCAACAGTACCCCCTGTTTACGGCCCCTCCTGGAGGTCTGGGTTTCCCAGGATGAGCGGCATGCAACTGCTGAAGTAAATTTTTTTCAAGTATGTTGATAGCTGTCTTCAAGGAGTTTTCTTCGGGACCATATCCTTCCCATGAGAGTAAGTATTCCCACTTACACCCCCTCTTATGAACATCGAGAACCTCCTGTACTTGATAGAGCATATCAGTCTCGATAACAAGGGCAGATGGTTCAGGAATCTTGCGTGAAGGCCAGGAGAGGATCAGTGGCTTGAGAAGTAACACATGGAATGAATTATGAATTCCTAATGTGGGTGGAAGGCACAGTTAAGTCACCGGACTAATGTGTCAGGTAACAGGAAATGGCCCAATGTATCTGGGAGCAAAGTGTTGAGACGGAAGTTTTAGATGAATGTGGCATGTGCTAAGCCTCACTTTGTCACCTTGTTGGAATTCAGGAGCTGGTCTGCGATGAATATCAGTGGACTTCTTAGCACAATTAGCCACTTTTGGAGCCTTTCATTACTATGGATCCACAGCACATATAAAGCCTCAGCAGTATTCTGAGCCACAGGGGATGGGACTGCTAGAGGCATCGGAAGAGGTGACCGAGGCTGCCTCCCATAAACAACAGAGAACGAAGAGGCTCCCGTGGAAGAGCTGACATGCGAGTTATGGGAAAACTCAGCCCATGGGAGTACCTGAGACCAGTTGTCCTACTGATCATTGGAGTAAGCCTGTAGAAATGCCTTAAGCGAGTGGTTCATGCATTCGGCTTGGCCATTGGCTTGATGATGGGATGCTGTAGTTAGATCCAACGAAACTCCAAACTTCTTATAAAGGGAGCGCCGGTAACGGGCGACGAACTGGGGACCTATATCCAAGGTTATGTGTTGTGGGAGTCCATGCAGACAAAATATGTGATGGAAGAATAAACGTGCCAACTTGGGTGCAGAAGGTAGGCTAGACAAAGGAAAAAAATACACCATTTTAGAAAATCTGTCTATTACGACCCAGAAGATAGTGTTACCGTGGGACTTCGGAAGGTCAATAAAGAAGTTCATAGACAGGTGAGTCCATGGTTCTTTGGAGATCGGCAGAGGTTGAAATAATCCCCAGGGTTGAGCCATAGGCAGCTTCTGTTGTGCACACATGGGGCCGGAATCCACATAGGCTTGGGTATTCTTGATCATCGTGGGCCACCAACAATAACGTTGAAGGAGCATCGGAGTACGTGCACGCCCAGGGTACCCGGCTACATGGGAGTCATGTGCCCATCTCAATACTCACTCACAGAGTCTGCATGTTACTACAGTCTTCCCAACTGGGACGGTTATGGCAGCTGAAAGATAGATGCGAGCAGGGTCTATTATATGCTGGGGTTCTTCTGGAGTGCCCTCAGGTTCAAAAGTGCAGGACAATGTATCGACCCATTGGTTCTTTTCCACTGGCCAATACCTCAGAACAAAGTCGAACTGAGTGAAAAAAATGGCCCAGCGGGCCTGCCGGGCATTGAGACATTGAGCATGTCGAAGATGTTCAAGATTCTTGTAGTCTATGAATATCGTGAAGCGATGTTGTGCGCCCTCTAGCCAAGGGCATCACTCTTCCAGGGCGAGCTTAATAGCAAGGAGTTTACGATCACCTATAGTGTAGTTGCACTCTGCAGCATTTAATTTATGGGAAAAGAAGGAGCAAGGGCGTAGAGCGCCCATAGAGGTGTGTTGGTTTAAAACTGCTCCTACTCCGACAGAGGAGGCATCCACCTCTACGACAAAAGGGTGAGTCAGTTCCAGATGTTGTAGGCAGGGTCCATGTAGGAAAGCCTCTTTCAAAGCTTGGAAAGCTGAGACAGCTTCAGGAGTCCAGTTTCTGGTGTCCACCCCCTTGCGAGTGAGAGCCGTGAGAGGTGCAGTGATGACTGAGTAGTTCATGATAAAAGGGCGATAGTAGTTCGCAAAGCCTAAAAATCATTGGAAAGCATGCAGGCCTATTGGCTCGGCCAATTGCCAATGCTTTGGAGTTTACTGGGGTCCATGGCGAAACCACACCGGGAGACAATGTACCCTAGGAAGGGTAAGCTTTCCTTTCCAAACAAGCATTTATCTAGCTTGGGTTACAAGTGGTTGTCCCTTAAGCGTTGGATCTCTAGACGAACGTGCTGGTGATGAGTAGACAAATCCTTTGAAAGATAAGGATGTCATCCAAATAAGCTACTACTTTGATATAGAGGAGGTACCAGAATATCTCGTTTATCATTCGTTGGAAACACCGCTGGAGCATTACAAAAGCCGAAGGGCATGACGAGATATTCATCATGCCCGTCTCTGGTGTTAAACGAGGTCTTCCAGATAACTTCAGTGCGGATGCGAATAAGGTTATACGCTCCTGTCAGATCTAATGTAGTGAATATAGTAACACCTTGGAGGCGATGAAACAGCTCGTTGATTAGAGGCAGAGGATATTTATCTTTGCGAGTGATGGCAATTAGGCCCCTGTAAATCTATACAAGGCCATAATGATCCATCCTTCTTAGCAATGAAAAAGAACATGCAACTGTGGGAGACATGGAGGGTCGTATGAATCTTTTTGCTAAATTTTCTTGGATATATTCCATCATGGCCTTGGTTTCTTGGACGGAAAGTGGGTAAGTCCTGTCCCTAGGGGGTAGAGTCCCTGGCAGGAGATCAATTGGACAGTCAAACACCGGGTGAGGCGGAAGGACGGCAGCCTTCTGTTTAGAAAATACATCCTCGTAGTCGGCATAAGGTGCTGGAAGGCTGAGAACGGTGACTGCAATCGGCAGAGATGAAGGTAGTTGAACCCTTTTCATACAAGAGTTGCAACAGTAAGCACTCCATTCAGACAACTGCAAGGTAGTCCAGTTGAATTGGGGTGAGTGCTGCTGAAGCCAGGGTAGGCTGAGAACTACTGGGTGGATGGATTTGTCAAGAACATAAAATTCAAGTTCTTCCTCATGGAGGGCCCCAATCTTGATCCCAACAGGGGAGGGTAATCTGAGTGATCCTCCCGGGCAGTGGATCTCCATGAATGGAGGCGATGAGTAGCAGAGTTTCAATATCTCAGGTGGTAATCCCCAAATGGACAGTGAGGTCCTTCATCAGAAAATTACCACCAGCTCCAGAATCAACCAGAGCAAGTGCTGGGAAAGAATGAGAGTTCCAGGTCAAAGTAACTGGGAGAGTCAATTGAGGGGCCGGACAAGGTAGTGCCTAAGGTCAGGATCCCTACCGAACATAGACTTGAGAGTTTCCCGGACGAACCGGGCATGCAAATAAATGGTGTCCTGTGGCACTGCAGTACAAACAGAGACCTGCTTGTCTCTTTCTGAGGCATTCCTCCAGTGATAGGCGTCCTCACCCTAGCTGCATTGGTTCTTCGGACGTGCTTATTGGAGTTCCCGTAGTGATGGGTGTCTCCACAAGCAGAAGAGAATGGGAGCGCTCCATTGTAATATGATGAGAGATGCGGAGCTTTGATTGCGTTCCCATAGTCGGTGGTCGATGCGACCAGTAAGGTCAATGAGGCCCTTGAGCGAAGCTGGGAGCTCGTGAGCGGCAAGTTCATGTTTAAGATCAGACGAGAGCCCATCCAGGTAAATGGAACGTAGACATCCTCCTGTCAACCCAGTTCCGCCACAAGCATGCAAAATTCTATGGTGTAGTCATTGAGAGACCAACGTCCCTGCCGAAAGTGTAACAGATCAGAACTGGTGGTGGCCTGCCGACCTGGGTCATTAAAGGTCCTTCGGTATACGGACACGAAGTGGGAAAGCGCTTGTAAAAGTGGGTCTGACAGTTCCCAGTGTGGTGAGGCCCATGCCAACGCCTTGCCTTCTAACCGTGAAAGAATGAACGTGATCTTGGTAGCATCGTCTTGGAACACAGTTGGCTGAAGAGCGAACTGCATATAGCACTGATTGATGAAACCTCTACACAGCTTCGGATCATCATTGAAGCATGGAGGAACGGGTAGCAAGACCAAAGCCTTGACTGGAATTGCTGAAGATGACAAACCGGACACAACTGGAGTGGGGTCAACGGAGACTGGGAGAGAATCCAGTCGGCCATTAAGTCGCTCAGTGGAAGCTGCCAAATGCCTCAAGGAACCGCTGCTGCTCCTGAATCTTGAAAGCCAGGCCCGGGATGGCCTGGACGACGGGACCCTCCGCCGGGTCCATGGCCTTGGCAACCTGTTGCAGAGATGGACCCTTGGCCCAAGGTGGAGTTGGAGCCACCTGTGGGGGAACATCCACAAGTCCCCACGATCGGGTGGCGAGGCTGGACGGGAAGCGGAGGCCAGCTGGAGCTTCACCAACACCAGCCCTTGTTCCCCGCAGGTTGCGCCCTTGAGTGCCAGGGCTGGCTGGACTTAGGTGGGCCTCCATGTGGATGATCCCATAAGGATGGCCTGAGGGTGACACACCAGAGAGCAGCAGCTATCGAAGGAGTCCAATTGTGGAAGGCAGCTGGCGAGACTGAGAGGTAGAACCAGAAGGCTAGCGAGTGGTAGGCAGCTTGGCGCGGAGAGGAGTCCAGACAGGGAGTTGGAACCTGCGTCAGGTGCAGGTCGGGTCCAGGCAAAGAATCAGAGGTGGGCAGCAAGGCACGAGGTCGAGTCCAGGCAATGGGTCAGAACCGAGGAATCCATCCGAAAGGGAAATGGAGGCAGGAACTGGTACTGGAACTGAGGCAGGATCAGGAACTGGAACTGAAGCAGGAACAGGAACGCAGGCAATACAGAGCTCAGCTGAACAGAGTGGAGACCTGTTGCCAAGGCAAGCTCTGACTGCTAGAGCTTGCTTTATATAGGAGGGTTTGTAGACGTCATCAGAAGGGGCCGCAGGTGGCTTTCCCACCACGGTCCCTTTAAATTCAGAAGAGTTGCGCATGCGCATAAGGCCATCAGGCCAGAGAGGAAGCGGCGGCAGTGTCTGGCTGCATGGCGGGGGAGAGGCCTAGCCGGGCCCAGAGGGACTCCGTGTCATGCGGAGAGCACAGGAGGTGAGAGAGCAGAACGGGAGCAGGAACCACTGCCCACCACCACCGAAGGAGAAGGGGGCCAGATGGGAGAGCCGGTGTCGGGAGTGAGTGAACCTGGCCGCGAGCCTGTGGCAGCTGGGGAGCACAACACTGGATTCCCTTTTCTTGAGTCTGGCTCTATGGCTTTGTGTATCTTGCAGTATTATGGGTTGAGAGCGGGACCTCACCTTGTCACACACACACACACACACACACACACACCCCCTTTTAAGACCCCCTGCTTTGTGCTCCTTCTGACCTAGGGTACAATCCTCCTCACTCCTTTATGGAAAGTTGGCATTCACATGTTCTTTTCCGGATCTAAGCCCTATATCAAAATCATAAGCTTGTAATGTTATGTACTATCGTGTTAAATGGGCATTAGTATCTTTCATTGTATGGATCCACTTTAGTGGAGTGTGGTCAGTTACCAACTAGAACTATCTTCCCAGTAAATAATACCTTTATAGCCAGATATTCCTTTCTATTGTGGCATACTTTCTTTCATGAGGTAACAACTTCTGGTTGAGGTACAGTACGGGATGTTCTATACCTTTGTGTTTTTGAGACAGAACTGCTCCCCAAAGCATGCCCAGATTGCAACTAGTTGTAATATAAACCCCCCTGTTGAAGTCTACCCCTTGAGAATGTGTTCATTACAGAGGTGGGCTTTAAGGCTTCAAATGCCGCCTGAGTGTTGGGTAACCAGGGTAGTTGGTTAGGTGTATTTTTTTTAACACTTGGTGAAGGGGGTAGCTAGGTTAGCAAAGATGGGTATAAAATACCTATAATACCCTACTAACCCTAGAAAGGCGCGTAACTGTTTCTTAGTTTGTGGCTGCTTATAATCCTGGACACTTGCAACTTTATCTATCAGTGGGCGTACCTGCCCTGACCCACCACATGGCCTAGATATTGCACTTCCCTCTGTGCTCTTTTACACTTTTTCACATTCACAGTTAACCCTGCCACCCCTAATGATTTTAACACTGCCTCTATCCTGGGAAGGTGCAATTCCCAGCTCGTAGAGTGGATGACAATATCGTTGATGTACATGACTGCATACTCTTGATGAGCCACAGTACTAAGTCAACCAAGCATTGGAAGCTGACAGCGGCCCCATGAAAGCTGAACGGCATTCCTAGTAAACTGGTAACTCCCCTTGGGGTGGCAAATGCAGTTTTCTCTTTGGAGGATTCTTCAAGAGAGATTTGCCAATACCTTTGATAAGATCAAGAGTGGTTATATATTGGGATTTTCCTAGTCATTTCACCAGCTCATCTATTCGTGGCATTCGGTAGGCATCAAACTGTGACCCTATGTTCACTTGTCAGAAATCAATATAAAACCGCAATGACGCATCAGTTTGGTTAACTGTACAATTGGGCTAAACCAGGAACTGGAGGATTCCTCTATTGATTCCTAATTGCAACAACTCATCTACCTGCCTGTGTTCACTTCCTCTTGCCTAGCATGCTATGGTAGCCAGTCTATGTGGCCACTGATGCACTATGTGGACACTGCTGTGTTAAAATCTGGTGGGTATAAGGTGTTTTGACCTGATAAGGGTGAAAAGACCCCTCAAAACTCGCTCTACCATACTGTTGTACTTGCTGCCATTGAGCGAGGGTTAGCTCATTGGTCAATATGATGTCCTCATTGGGGTGGAGGTCGTGACCTGGTGATGGCTGCCAGGACTGGCCATTCTACCCAGGGTTTTATAAGATTACATGATAAGTCTAGCACCTTCCACCCTTCAACTCAATTTCATAATCTAGGGGTCACAGCTGTCTAACCACAGTCCCAGGTCTTTTCATTGGGCTACATAGGCCAAACCAGGTCACAAAAATCTGGCAATTACCCAAACACTAAGAAGATCTCATGCTACTGATGCAATTAAAGCAGTGGCTATTCCCTAAGTTAACTTGATTAATAGCCGTTAATGGACTCCTCCAAGAACTTATCCAAAACATTTTTGAACCGAGTTACACTAACTGCACTAACCACCATCCTTTGACAAGAAATTCCAGAGCTTTATTGTGCATTGAGTGAAAAATAATTTCTCCAATTAGTCTTAAATGTGCCACATGCTAACTTCATGGCGTGCCCCCTAGTCCTTCTATTATTTGAAAGTGGTAAATAACCGATTTACAATCTAACTTGTCAAGAACCTCTCATGATCTTTAAGACCTCTATCATATCCTCCCTCAGCCGTCTCTTCTCCAAGCTGAAAAGTCCTAACCTCTTTAGTCTTTCCTCATAGGGGAGCTGTTCCATTCCCCTTATCATTTTGGTCGCCCTTCTCTGTACCTTCTCCATCGCAGCTATATGTTTTTTGAGATGTGGCGACCAGAATTGTACACAGTATTCAAGGTGCGGTCTCACCATGGAGCGATACAAAGGCATTATGACATTTTCCATTTTATTCACCATTCCCTTTCTAATAATTCCCAACATTCTGTTTGCTTTTTTGACTGCCACAACACACTGAACCGACGATTTCAATGTGTTAGCCACTATGTCGCCTAGATCTCTTTCTTGGGTGGTAGCACCTAATATGGAACCTAACATTGTGTAGCTATAGCATTGGTTATTTTTCCCTATATGCATCACCTTGCACTTATCCACATTAAATTTCATCTGCCATTTCGATGCCCAATTTTCCAGTCTCACAAGGTCTTCCGGCAATTTATCACAATCTGCTTGTGATTTAACTACTCTGATCAATTTTGTGTCATCTGCAAATTTGATTACCTCACTCGTCGTATTTCTTTCCAGATCATTTATAAATATATTGAAAAGTAAGGGTCCCAATACAGATCCCTGAGGCACTCCACTGCCAACTTCCTTCTGAGTCATCCTCCCTGGAGTTTCATTATGTGACTCCTAGTTCTATTGATTTCTTTCCAACAGAAAAGGTTTGTTGATGGTGCATCATTAAAACCTGTATCATATCTCCCCAGCACCTCCTCTCCCCTAGGGTATACATATTTAGGTCTTTCAGTCTCTCCTCATAAGTCATTTGATAGCGACCCCCCACCATTTTTGTTGCCCTTCTTTGGACCACCTCTATCCTATCTCTGTTCCTTTTGAAATACGATCTCCAGAACTGAACAGAGTATTCCAGGTGAGGCCTCACCAAGGACCTGGATAAGGGGAATATTACCTCCTATTTCTTTCTGGTTATTCCTCTGTCTATACAGCCCAGCATTCTTCTGGCTTTAGTTATCACCTTGATTGCTTTGCTGTTTTCAGATCACTAGACACTATCACCCCAAGGTTCCTCTCTTGCTCTGTGCACAACAGCCCCTCACTCCATCACATACAGCTCTTTTGGATTACCGCACCCCAGATGCATGACTCTGCACTTGTTGGCATTGAATCCTAGCTGCCAAATCTTTGACCACTGTTCAAGCTTTTTTAAATCACGTCTCATTCTCTTTACTCCTTCTGGTGTGTCCACACTGTTGCAGATCTTAGTATCATCTGCAAATAAACAAACTTTGCCTTCTATCCCTTCCACAATGTCGCTCACAAAGATATCAAACAGAACCGGTCCCAACACCGATCCTTGTGGCCCTCCACGTAACACTGTTCTTTCTCCAGAGTAGGTTCCATTTACCATTACTCACTGTCTTCTATCCATCAATCAGGTTGCAATCCATGCCACCACATTGGCACTCACTCTCATGCTTTTCATTTTATTCACAAGCTTCCTATGCAGGATCATATAAAAAAACTTTGCTGAAATCCAAGTAGATCACATCGTGCGTGCTTCCTCGATCCAATTCTTTGTCACCCAATAAAAAAAAAACATCAATCAGATTTGTCTGACAGAATCTTCCCCTGGTGAATCCATGCTGCCTTAGTCTCGCAATCCTCCTGACCCTAGATAACTCAGTATCCTTTCCTTCAGCAGAGTCTCCATAAATTTTCCTACCACTGAGGTTGAGGCTAACTGGCCTGTAGTTTCCAGCCTCCTCCTGCTCCCACTCTTATGAAGAGGGACCACTACCACTCTTCTCCAGTCATTTGGCACCACTCCCATTTCCAGGATTATTGTACAGGTCATACAGTGGACCCGCCAGCCTGAGATGAACCTAATCTGGCCCCATGGCCTTGACCACTTTCAGTTTTCCTACCTCTTCCTGTACATTCTCTTCTATAAATGGAGTTTCATCTACCCATTTCCTTCTACGGTCTTGTCAATGGTCCTTCTCCAGGGTATTCTTAGTGAACACTGACACTGAAGTATTTATTTAATATTCTGCCCATTTCTTCATCTCTTTCCACTCAGTGCTCCTCATCACCTTTCAATTCACTATACCACTTTGGGCCTTCCTCCTTTCTCTGATATAGCTGAAAAATGTTTTGTCTCCTCTCTTTACCTCTTTGGTAATTTTTTCTTCCACTTGACTTTTTGCTTTCCTGATTTCTTTCTTTGTCTCACTTATTTTAACACATATTCTTCCTTGTGTTCCTTTTTTTGAGATTCTTTATACTTCTCGAATGCTGTTCTTTTTGCCTTAATTTTTAAGCCAGCTCCTTTCCTCTTACCATTTTTTACTTTCCTAACATATAGATTTGTTGCCTTTATAATAGCTCCTTTTAATTTTTCCCACTATTGTTCTACCCTCACCTATTTTCTCCCAGTCTCCCAGTTCTTCCTCCAGGTACATCCCCATTTCGACAAAGTCCATATTTGTGGAATTCAAAACTTGGGTCTTGGTGTAACTTCTCTGTATCCTATTTGCGATATTGAACTATACCATCTGATGATCACTACTGCTCAGATGAGCCCCTACCTGAATATCAGAGACATTATCCCCATTAATGAGCACTAGGATCGAGGAACACACACTCACTCGTGTGTTCCACTTCAATTTATTTGAGCAGAGCCCCTTGAAGGGCATCCACTGTCTCTCTACTTTTTGCAGATTCTGCAAAAGGGATGCTCCAATCCACATCCAGAAGATTAAAATCTTCTCCCTTCTTTCCCAATAGCAGCCTTTGTTCTATAATTTACAAACACAGTTATTTCAATACACTAGCCAGGAGTCTAAAAACACTAGCTAGATTAAATAGGAGATAATCAAAGCATACAACAGTAAACTGCAGCAGAGTAAAAATAGAGGACAATGCAGCTATGTAACATGAGCCGCCAGCCCAGGAAACCCAGAATGAGATTGAAAAGGTTGCCATATCCTTAACTGTGAAGGTGCTTTAATGACCATTGAATAGATGAGCCAGAGACTCAGGTAGGGGATTTGCATGTCACAGCCCCCTGGACTACTGTTGGTAACTTGCAGTGAAACACCACTTTAAATAAAAGGATAGAAAATCATAAATTACAGAACTATGACTGGAAAAGTCCTACATTGGAGGATTCTGAATGAGAGAGGTATTTATGAGAGAAATGTACTGAAAAACAGTCCTAGGATGCAAACAGATTCTCACCCTGACTAACAAGGGGAGTCAGACTCTTGGGTATCAGTTCTCAGACAAGAGAAGAAAAAAGGCCAGGCAAGATGGAAGGATGTGCACACATTCTCTTTCCATGGTCCAGCTTGGGTCTTGGCCTTTTGGCTGACAGAAGGTGACCCATCCAGGCTGGGTAACAGCAACTGACTGGCCATGAGCTTAGTGGAGCTAAAATCACTGAAAGCTGAGACTGTGGAGGGCCTGGATCAGTGAACGCTAAACATGCCACAAGCCTAGTGGAACTATAAACCCAAGCCAGGAAAAGCCCTCCTATCAAGGGAGAAGAACTGAAGGACAGCAGCAGATTTGGAGGTAGAGCAGTCCCCTAGGAGGAAGGAGCTGCTAGCGGCAGAGGTGACCTTGGGAGCGGCCTCGGAGGGCATGGGAGGGAATGGGGAAAGCCATCGGGCCTCCCCTAGGGCTTGGCGCGCGCAAGGTGCACAAGTGTGCACCCCCTTGCGCGCGCCGACCCCGGGTTTTATAACATGCGCGCGGCAGCGCACGCATGTTATAAAATCGGGTGTACATTTGTGTGCGCAGGGTAGCGCGCACAAATGTACCACGCGCGCGCTCCTTTAAAAATCTGTCCCATAGTCTAATAAACCTGTATATATTTGTACATATTGCCAGGCTTGTTCACAGTCCCATTTGTTTTCATGGGGTGAAGGGAGGGAAATCCCACTCACTAACACCTTCTTCCCCAGGAGGAAGCACCAGGCACAAGAAGATGAGGACCAATGGAGTCTGTCTTGGGGGGGGGGCGGGGGCGGGCTCCCTCCAGGTCAGTCCCGGACCCAGGAATGCCCCATGAGGTAAGTGATCAAGAGGGCATTACACTTACTACATCTAATAATCCCTGAGTTTGTCGTCCACTCATTAGTTCAAAGGGGGGGGGGGGGGGGGGGTGGGAACCCATAGAGGCCTGGGGAATCTCCCTCACAACAAAAAGGAGGAACGGCACCACTTGGTCCCAGTCTCTCCATTCCTGCCCCTGGCACTTGCGCAACATTAAATTGAGGGTTTGGTTGTGCAAACCACTATGAGGTATGTAAAACAGTTCTCTGCATGGTCACATGGGTAGCTGGTGGTTCAGGCTTCAGGGGTTTCCTTCTTTTTAGAGTTGTTAAATAGTAAAAGCTTACACTTCCCCTCAAAGAAGTTTTACGGTAAAAAAAATTAGACACTTCTGTATCAATAAGTTGCATTTATTAAACTGGCAGTCAAGAAATTGTGGCTCTGATTCACTTTATCAAAAAAACAAATTCAAATGGTGGCACAATTAAGTTTTTCAAACACAAATAGTTTAAATGTAAATCTGCTACCACGTTTTGAACAGATTTCAAAATATTATGTTTTTTTCCAGCTACAATGAACTACTTCAGAATCCAGCTTTCAAAATGACTTTTTGAACAAGTTAACTTCAGATACATAATTCAAGTTTATTTGTATAGTTTTTGTATATTACTACACTTCAAGAATTAATGATAAGAATTGATCCTCTGTGAACCCCGTTTATCATTTCAGATTACTACTCAAGATGTTGCAAGTATCTTAATACTTTCAGGTAAGTATATTAGGTGTATGTATATGTGGTATGTCTAGTGACTAACTTTCACTAATATGTTAACTCTGTGTGGATGAATTAGACAATGTTTGTATTTGGCAAAGTCTCAATGTCTTTTAACATTTCTCACACATTTTTCTTCAGTGTTTGTGCACTTAACTATGGTTCCAGTGACGAAGCTGCTTGTGGGAGGAGCTTGGGAATGATGATACTAGCGTGGCACTGGAACCCTATGATGGTGAGTGGCTTTGGTGGCTTGCTGTCAATGCATGCGAGTGCTGCTTGTTAGCACAGACAGGAACTCTGGACTTCTTTATTCTTGACCACGTCGTCTCTGGAACAGCTGAATTTCACTAAATTTCCTACTACTCTTTCTTTAACAAATTAACAACAGAAGATGCCTCCCTATGACCAGCAAGCTTCCGCTTACTAAATATGTTGCTATATTTATATATATATATATATATATATATGTGAATCTTGTTATTTTAGGGGTAATTTTCAAAAGAAGTTATGCACGTAAATGTAATTACTTTTATAACAATTTTCAAAAGCCATTTACTCGAGTAAAGCGGTGTCACACTAACAAACAGGACAGGGGAAAAGGCCCGGTCCAGGGTCACCTTATGAACTCCCAGCTATTAGTACTGGGAAGGTGCCCAGAACAACTCTCCCCTCTCTCCCCCACGAGGTATTGTTACCAGCCAGAGGCTGTGTAACAGCTTTTCCTCAACCCCAGCTTAAGAAGGGAAAACAAAGAAAGCAAAACTCAAACACAAATGTATTCCCTTTTATGCCTAGGGTTATATAACAACTTGTCTTGGAATTACTCTAATTCTCCACCAGTCCAGTTTATCACAAGACTGACCTTAGGCGATGTCCATCTCATAGTTCTCTGTGTAGGTCTGTGCTGGTGATGGGTCCACCTCCAGCCTGCTGCTGCTGAGGGGGGTATATAAGCCTCGGTGTCAGAGAAGGGCTTATCCCAGGACTGGTTGGGTCCTAATTCCCTTCCTGCTGTTGCAGGTGAGTTGCCTAGGCAACCAGGTTCTCCACCCTCAGCCTGCTCCTAACCTAAAAACAGCCTCATTGCCTTAGATTCCTCTGTGCCCTTGGGCTGGAGCCTTACTCTGGATTCCCTTTTATTGTGTCCAGCTCTATGGCCAGATGGGGGCCACCGGGTAGCCCACAGCCTCACCACTTCAGCTCTTTCCCTCACCACCTCAGCTCTTCCCTTTTCCTGTCGGCTCTTTCCCGTACTTTTTCCCCTCTTCTCTCCCTGCAGAGGGTCTTTTCTCCCTCCCTTTAGCTACTCCTCCCCTCTGCTCATACTACTATAATTATTCTGCCCCCATCCGTCTCTCTAGATTCTTCTCCCTCTTCGCACCCTTTAGGAAGTCACTATCTCAACTTTTTCCCCCTTCTCTGCTCTTCCTCCTCTGCTCACCCTTTCCTATGCTTTCTCCACTTTCTTCCTTCTCTCGCCTTCTTACGCAGCTACTTCCCCACCTCTTTCCCCTTTCTAGGATCTTCCTCCTGGAGGAAATGGCTGCTCTGGACCCTTTTTGGCTGCAAAATGGAGCAGAGGCTGTGGGGCTTGCCTGGCAGAATCCAACCCACTGGCGGCCTTAACAGAGAAAAGGCTCCGGGCCACCCATGGCATAGAAGAGCCTATGGGAGGCTTGCCTGCTCAGATTTAGTATTAACTTGGGCAAGAGTAACCGTAACCTCCGACCGATCTGATATAGAAACATTTGGATCCCCCATGCAAGCCAGCAGCAGCGTTTTATTGACATCATCTCCTGTTGTGGGGGCCAGTCTCGTGAGAGGAACAGCGAGGTTTTGAAGCTCCTACCACGAGACCGGCTCAGCAATAGTGGGAGATGGTGTCACTAAAATGCTGCTGCTCCGGCTCACGCAGGGGGATTTACATCTGCTGCATCGCATTGGGCAGGGGTTTGGGTTACCCCCGCCCAATCTGATGTTTAAATCTGACCAAGCAGGCCTCCCTTAGGATCTCCAATGCCACTGGTGGCCCAGAGCCTTTTCTCTACTTCGGTTGCTAGTGGGGTGGATTCTGCCAGGCAGCCCTGCAGCCTCTGCTCCATTTTGGTTGCCGGTGCCCTCAGGTTACCGCACCCTCGGAGCCACCAGCCCTGGGCCTATTGCAGAAGACAATTAAAGGCATACTATTGCCCGCTAAGCTTAGTAGATCCCTTTTAGACACAATTCTACCTTATATATGTTAGAATTGTGCCTGCTACATGGCCTTATCCTACCTTCATGATGCCTGCCCTCCAGCAGAGGCCCTCAGTATGCCTCACCACTAGTCTTGTCTATCTATCTGTTCCAAGCCTTGCTGCCTTCAGGTTTCTGTGTTCTTTGTTCGGTGTTTCCCTTGTCTGCCTAGTACTGTCTGTTCCAGTCTCCAGTCCTGCCTGTCCAAGAGCCCTGTCATTGCCTTGATTCACCTTTGACTTTTCTAGTTCCAGGACCTGCTTAGTATCTAGCCTTGCCTTGTCCTGCCAGCCAAGTCTGTTTGGTCTAGCCTGCCAAGCCTTGCCTGCCTTGTCCAGGCCTTGCCTATGTGGACTCACCATGATAATGTACTGCTGCTGTAGAGACCTACTGACTCCCAGAACCCAAAGGCTCAACCTGGGGGGGAGGGGATTAGCTAGGCAGAAGACCAGCCCTTGCCTTGTCCCGAGACCTGCCCTGCAGTCTAGTGCCGCTCGCCAGGTGGGTTTCCCAGGGCCTGTAACAATATATTAAAAAGACTAAAAGAAACTGTCATCTCACAACTTTCTTCTGTTTGAACGAAGGTATTTTTCCCTCTCTCCGTTTTTTAAATATGAATGTTTTTAACTATGTAAGCCGCCTCAAGTAACAAAAAAGTGCGGGTGTTAAAATAAATACAATAAAATAAGCTGCTATTGATTGTATTCTAGAAGAGGAATTTTCCGATTTCTGTGATGTATCAGGATTTGTCCTGTTTTTTACCTGCTTTCATGGGTAAGTTGACTTCACATGGCTTAGTGCCATGCTAAGAGTGTATATTCCCACAAAGGTGCTGAGATCATTGCAAAGTAGCTTAATATGTTCCTTCATTAAGGGTTGCATGATTTGCAGAAAACTCGTGAGAAGGTGTTTTCTATAGCTGGACCGGTTTGTTGGAGCAGACTTCTGGAACAACTACATTTGACAATGTGTGTCAAGAGCTTTAGGAAATGGTTATAAAAACATAATTATTCCTGCAGGCCTTTGAGACACAATAGTGCAATCATTTTGCAGTTTGCTCCATGAGATGTCAGGCAGTAACTTCTTTTCCTTGGGATTATGGCTAGGGTCCACTTTACAGAGGGTTTTTTTTTACCTGTATATAAGTACTTGAATGGACAGTCTAGTTTTTTATGTTCTGTTTTCTTTTTTTTTAATGTTTATTTTTATGAATGTAATTATGTAAATCACTTTCAACTTGGCCTAAGGCAGTCTATAAATATTTTAAATAAATAGATGTTAATAGAAAAGGATGAGTGTTAGAGTGCCAAATGAGTATTTAAAAGAAAGTAATTTCTTAGAGGTGGGATAATCCAATTTTAGAGCAAGCCCTAGTATAAACACTGATCTTTTGATGCTAATGAATGACTTCTGAAATAACCTAGATGCTGGGCAGGACTGTGTTCTAGCCTCCTTAATCTGCCAGCCGCCTTTGATATGGTAGAATCATTCCATATTATTAGACTGCTGAGAAGCTGGTGGCGTAGAGACACAGCTCTTGCTTGGCTGGCTTCTTTTGGTCGAAATGGAACCCAACAGATTCACTGGGGGAATGGTTTTTCTCAATCATGACTGTTGTTATCAGGTGTGCCTAACACTTCTGTTATTTTATCATTTGTTACCCTTGGCTGGATTGATCAATGCCTTGGGATTTCATTACACTATGTATGCAGATGTTCAAGTATTGTTAGGGTTTGAGGTGTTGGAGTGGATTCTTGGGTACTGTGGAGATGGCCACTCCCATGGGGAGGAGCCCCGTGAGGAACCGCAGTACTAGGCTAGACTCTATACACGGAAACACAGAGAAGTTGTATTTATTGTACAGCTTGATGGTACTACCCCGGGGAGCGGGCCAGCAGTGAAAACACAGTGAAGTAGTCCAGGGGTCCTCAGCAGAGGAGATCCGTCTCACACTCGAGTAGTGATAAGCGGCGTAGCAGGAACAGGTCCCGGATGTGGGCACCGAACGCTGAAGGCTGAAAAGTGAGACAGACTGAAAGGGTTAGTACTTACTGAAGCAGAAAGCTGTATTGTTGAAGGTCCTGGCAGGCAGAAGTAGTTCAGTGGCAGGCACCAGATTAGGGAGAGCAGGCCCTCGAGGAGCGAGTACCCGGTATCCCAAGATAGGTACCTGAAATAGAGCAGAAGGGCCCCTGAGGAGCGGGTAGCCAGGTTACTGGAGAAATACCCCGAAGGGTAGAGAGAGAGCTTCCTGCGGCCGCTGGGAAGCGGCAGAGCAGCTTCCACCAGAGGCAAATCCAATCCTGCTAACTCAGGGCCTCATTTCTAAAGTATCCGCAGGCCTGCGATATTTTAGAAAATTGAGCTAATGGGGGGGGGCGGGGGGTCGAAGCGGGGGGGCGGTCCTGCGCTAGCCGGCAGCGATCGTACCGCCGCGGTGCGATCGCTGCCGGTTTTCGCACCCAATAGCGCCACCATAGAAGGTGTAGTTATTGGGCGCGAAAAGGCCCTTACCTTTTCGCCGTCTGCGGCGTCTTCGCGGAGTCGGCCCCAGTGACGTCCTGACTCCTCCTCTTTGGGGCCGACTCCGCCCCGATTTAGGTAGTGCAGGCATGCGCTACCTTTGCAGGCTATCACAGGCTTGCGCAAGCCTGCGATAGCCTTGGTAAATAAAGCCCTCAGTTTGTTAGCAAACGAAGGGCAGGCTAAATACCAGGATGTGATGACGTCACTCGGAGGGGACACCCCGAGGTTCCGCCATGACGTGGATAAAGACACACCCTAGAGACCCTCAGGAAATTCATGGCGAACACCGTTGCCGATCCGGGGACACCTGAGAGAGCGGCATGAAGACGCGGCAGTAGCCATCGTCCCAAGGCTTGAGGAGAGAGAAGGAAGAAAGGTGAGACACAGAGGTCGAAGCCGTCTGAGACCGACGGACGAAACAAGTATATTGTACTTTGAGAAAAAAAAATTAGTTAGTAAAGAATGATTAAAGAGAGTGGGCATTGGTTGGTTAGTAATAGTTTAAAACTAAAGGATGATAAAAGATCTCAGATCACAACTGGAACTCATACTATCCCTGTTATTAGAGAAGTTAAAATCCTAAGGGACAGATTTTCAAAGCCTACGCGCACTGGACCTATTTTAAAAAAGGCTCGGCAACGCATGTAAAGCCCTGGGACGCACGTAATGTCCCGGGGCTTCGAAAAAGGGGTGGGGCGGGCAGTGCCAGAGGCCTCTGGCACAGCGGCCATTTACGCTTGTGTCAGAGGATCACGTGACGTGCTGGGTGCCGGCAGATAAAATAATTTGGGGGGGGGGGTGGGTTGAAACAGGGATAGGGGGGCAGGTTGGTTAGGGGGAAGAGGAAGAGGAAGAGAGTTAGGGTAGAGGTTGAAGAAGTTCCCTCTCAGGCCCTCCGAAATCCATAGCTGACCCCATAATGTGAAATATGATGCTTGAATATTAAGAACCATGGCAGATATTAAGTCATTTAAAAAGACCCTCAAAGCGGAGGCGGCCTGGGAGGGAACTGGGGAAGGCCGTGGTGTCAGCGCCACATGTTATAAAATTGGGCGTCATGTGCGTGCGCCGGGTAGCGCGCGCACATGGATGCCCACATGCAACTTTATAAAATCTACCCCTAAGAGTAGAGCTCTATTCATCTTTATCATTTCAAAAACATATCAGTAAATGTTGTTAAAGCATGTTTCTTTCATCTTGTGGAATATCTGATATCAGTTGCTCCACTTTATTGAGACTGATTTTGTGGACTCTGATCAGGCCCTTATTTATTTAAAATTATGTAGATACTTCGTGTTCACTGGTATCGCAGTGCTTCACATAAAAAAAACATACAAATTAATATTAAGAACAAAAACCAACAAAAACAGAAAAAAACATACAAATTAAAAATAACAAATTAAAATTATCTTGACTTGATGCTCAAGCATCTATACCTCCTCAACATTCTCTGATATTGTTTACTGAAAGAAGGAGGAATAGTCCTGTCTCATTGGAGAGTGATAGTATTTAACAGTTTGCCTGTTAAAAGCTTTTTCAAATAGCCAGTGTTTTGAGGGTCTTTTTAAATGATTTAATATCTGCCATGGTTCTTAAGGTATTCAAGCATCAATATTTCACATATGGGGCCAGCTATGGAGAGAAAACGATCTATCTTATAGGAGTGTCCTATGAGTATTCTTGCAGCCGAGTTCTGTAATAGTTGAAGAGATCTTAAAATATTATTTGGTACACCTAATAATAGTGAGTTGCAATAAGCCATACCTGACATTAATAATGTCTGTAAGACAGTGCGGAAGTTGTATGGGTTTTAAAAGAGGTTGTAATCTTCTAAACATTCGGAGTTTGAAGTACCCTGATTTTATTTGGCTTTTGATGTGTAATTTCATTGCTAAATTGGAATTGAGATATACTTCTAAGCCTTGCACAGTTGCAACTATTTTGATGTTTTGATTTCCAATTGTAAAACTGGGTATGTTATGTATTTTGGACCATCTGTGTAAGAAAATTATTTTAGTTTTTGCAATGTTTAGGGTGGGTCAATTGAAGGTTAGCCATAATAGAATGGATGAAATATAAATTTCTAGATGTTTTCAGAGTATGTGTTATGGAATTACAGACAGGTATGAAGAATTGTAATGTCATACTGCATACAGTCAGTAATTTAAATCCAAGACCTTGTAGCATTTAGCACAGGGGTACTAGATATATATTGAACAGTGTGTCGGATAAGGAGGATCCTTGTGGGACGCCTGTCTTGATTTTGTAACAACAGGAGGTATGGTTGACAATACAAATCTGTTGTGTTTAACTGGTTAAAAATGAATGAAACCATTTTTTTAATTTAAATTTTATTAAGCTTTTCAATCATATAATACATAGGATACAACTAAGAAAATTAAGAAATAATCATATCACAGTTAACAATTCTCATCTCACATGATTAAGCCCCCATTACATTAAACAGAAACATAAAATAACACTAAACCCTGATCAATCACCCCCTCACTATACAAATTAATCCTTTCAATCAATGTGAAGATGATTTATCACTTATAAAGATTTCCAAGTGCAAAGGATCAACAAAAATGAACTTATTGTCTTGATAGGTTACAGGAAACTTCAAAAAGAATGTTGCACCCAAAGACAGTAACCTAGGATTCAATTGTAAAAATAGTTTTCATTTGCATCTCCTTAGATACATCTGGAAACACCATCACTTTTTGACCACAGAACAGAGCATCTTTAAACTTAAAATGCTGTTTGAAGAAGATCTCTCTATCACTATCCAATAAAAAAGAAACAATCATAGTTGATATAGAGGTAATCACATCATTAGATGTTTGTAAGAATAAAGTGAGATCTGTGCTAGAGAAAGGAGCCAACACATCAGTAGCTCCTTCCTCAGAAGCCAGAATTATCCGAATATCAGGAATGAATTAACAATTGGACAGCGAAAATAGTTTGTCAGGAAGAAACTGGAGGGCTTCAATAGCATATCTTTTAAACAACTTTTAATTTATTTTCCATTTCACATTTAAAGTGTCATAAAAGATTGTCTTTAATTCCACTGATATCTTTGACTGTAATTTGTAGTTGCCTCTTGTTAAGTGCCCATTTGGGTTTCCACCAAATATGTCCTGACCTCCAGGTCAGAGAACCTTTTAGAGGCATCTACTGTAGAATTGCATAGTTGGGTACTCCCATTGTTAAATTTTCTCTAGGCAGGTAACTACTTTTCATGTCTTTTAGGGAAATATCTCCAGACTCACCCAGAACTCAGAACCACCCCATTGAGCCAAGCTATGGCGGTGGTACTGAGAAGGGAATCCCCAGCTGAATATCCACCATTATCGAAGATAAATTAGGTTCAATAGTTCCTCTGACAAAGGATCAAACAAAGTAACTGTTCCAGAGTTTTCTACCTTCTGAAGAGATTGTGGATTAGGAGGTGGTAGGACTTGCTCCAGCCTTAAGAAGATGTCCAGTTTTGTTACTCAGCTCAATCTGCAGTGATGAACTAGGACAATTAGGGGTAGATTTTCAAACCCTGGCGCACGTAAATCCCGGGCCTTACGCGCGCCGGGCCAGTTTTTCAATGGCTTGGCCCACGCGTGTAAACCCTAGGATGTGTGTAAGTTCCCGGGGCTTGAAAAAGGGGCGATCCAGGGGCAGGGTGGTCAGGGGGCGAGGTAGTGGGGTGGGATGGGGCGGGGCTAAAGCGTGCCCACCACAGCAGCCATTTGCCGCTTGTGCCGGGGAATGCGTGCCGGCAACTTGCTCCTGCTCTGAGGCAGGAGCAAAAGGTTAAATAACAACATTTGGGGTAGATAGGATAGGGATAGGGGGAGGGAAGGATAGAGAAATGGAGGTTAGGATAGAGGGTTGGGTAAGTTCCCTCCCGTCCGCTCCAATTATGGAGCAGGACTGGGAGGGAACTGGGGAAGCCCCGGTGCATCACCGCGCGTAATTGCAAAAGTAAGCCCCCCCTTGCATGCGCCGATCCGGCATTTTATACATCGCGTGCCAGTGTGCGCATGTATAAAATCGCTGTCCATGTGTGTGCCCCGGGTAGTGCGTTGCACATGGATGTGCATGTAGGTTTCGAAAATATACCCCTTAAAATGAAGATCCATAGGCCCTCTTGTCGGTGTAGACATCTGGGAGAGGCAACAATTTTTCCATTTCTTTTCCTTTCCATTCACATATGGAAAGAAACCGGCATAGTAGACTGTTAGTTGTTTATTTACAACTTTCTCAATTATTTTTGCGAAGAAAGGTAGATTAGATATTGAGGGATAACTTGCAGGATTTGTGGGATCAGTTGATTATTGTTTTAAGATAGGATATACTCAAGCCCCTTATGCGAAGTAGTCGATTGCAGGTCCAAAATATTGGAACAAAATGGCCACCAGAACTGAGATTACAGCAAGATAAGAAACAATTTCGGAAAGGACTAAAAACATGGCTGTTCCAGCAGCATATGCAGACGAGAAAAAATTAACATAAGAGTTTTTAGTCATTTTTATGTGTTTATAAACCCTTTTACCTATATTGCTTTTACTTTTATCTTCGGTAACTTTTAGTTTTAAAAATCTAAATTTTTAGCTATATTTATAATATAATAATTGTATTTTCTATTTTCCTCCCCTATTTTTACTTATGACTAATTGTGAGCCGTTGAGATGGACGTATCTGGCACAAACAGTATATAAACTGTTTAAATAACAAATAAAATAAATAATATCTGATAGATACCTTTCATCCAAAGATATATTAACTAACTATGGCCTGGGATTTTCTATTGTCGCAAAGATTAGTGAATCCTGCGGAAATGGGGGATGGAGGGCGAAGCGGGGGGTGGGCCTGCGAAAGCCGGCAGCCATCGCACCACTGCGATGTTATCGCTGCCGGCTTTCGCACCCAATAGCACCACTGTGAAAGGTAGCGCTATTGGGCACGCTACTGGCGGCGATAACGGGTCTTACTTATTGCTCCCAGCGAAGTTACCCGCCGCATTCCGCCTCCTCGACACCCGACTCCTCCCTTTCTGGTCCCGACTCTCCGCCCCGGCACCTATCACACGCGAAAAGTCCCTTTTTGCATGTGATGCCTTACAAAATAACCCCCTATCTTTGTTATATGTAGGGCAATTTTTTTCTCTGATTATTTTATTACTTTGTATTGAGATTGGGTTTAAGTTGCAATATGAAGGGTTCATTTATGGTATGATATGTTTATTTTCAATATAATATGTGGTAGAGAAACTGTCCCAACTAGATATAACTACGTTAAGTGGAATGCTTACAGAAGGCAGTAGTGAGGGGAAAGTATGCACAAATCTGTAATCTTTTTTTCAAAGAAGAAAGTGACTACCTCACAATGCTTTGGATCTAGAGTGATTGATTAATTTTTTGGACTTCAAATGAGGTGTTAATAAGCTTTTCAATGATGGTAAATAATAATTTTGCATTGAAACCAGTTTCATGTATTTTATTTAAAAATATTGTTTTTTTATGTAAGTTTACTGCCTTATAATATAGTTCCATTTGAGTTTTATAGATGGCTAAATTACTGTCCAATTTTCTTTTCTTCCATCTTCATTCAAGTAGACATAGTTTTTGCTTTTCCTGTCTGAGGCCTAGATTCATCATTTTGTGATAAATATAGCAAGAATAGTGCCCGAAATAAAAAAGGGACATGGTTAGGTTCATTTTCCTGGTACCGCTTTGCATAGGTATTTCACATCGCAAGCTGAGAAGAGAGAGAGAAAGAGAGAGAGAGAGCCTCTGTAGAGGCTCACCAAAAAGTTAACTAGTTATACCATTGTAAGAGGGAGCACTAGTAACTCAGGGTGAGGTTTGTGGGGCAAATTGGATTTTGGGGGGCAGTTTAATATGCACAGTTATATGGACAAACATCACAGTTACCATAACTGAAGATTTAATGTGATTTGGAGTGATAAACGGTGAAAGGGAGAGAGAACATGGGCCAAATCTACTCTTCTTTCACCGTTTATCACTCCAAATCACATTAAATCTTCAATTATGGTAACTGTGATGTTCATTCATATGGCTGTACATGTAAAACAGCCCCCTAAACGCCAACTCTCCCCACAAACCTCACCCTGAGTTTATAATGCTCCCTCTTATAGGGCCTCATTTTCCAATATCGCAGTGGTAATGCATGAGGGGGCGTGTCCCATGCAAATAAGGCATTTTTCGTGCAGCGGGGAAAACATCGCGCCACGCGATGTTTTCGCCATGTGCGGAAATGGATTCGCAAAAACATTGGGGAGAGAGAGAGAGAGAAAGAGAGACTGACTTACTATGGTGCCTATGCCCTAGACAGGTATTTGTATCCCTATCGGAGGGCCACCTAGTAACTCGAGGTGGGGATTAGGTATGAGCGTAAGGGGTTGGGGGCCACTTTCACATTCAACATGAGACATACGGAAAGAACAGTGGTCTCTAGTGAAGATTTGCTGGCCGTCGGAGTGAGGAAACTCACTCCAAGAAGAGATTTGGGCAACGTTCTCTCAACCTAGCTTGTTGTTGCCCAGGTAGAGTGTCCATCAAGCTAGGTTGAGAGAACGTTGCCCAAATCTCTTCTTGGAGTGAGTGTCCTCACTCCGACGGCCAGCAAATCTTCACTAGAGACCACTGTTCTTTCCGTATGTCTCATGTTGAATGTGAATGTGGCCCCCAACCCCCTACGCTCATACCTAATCCCCACCTCGAGTTACTAGGTGGCCCTCCGATAGGGATACAAATACCTGTCTAGGGCATAGACACTATAGGAAGTCTCTCAGTCTCTCTCTCCCCCTTCCCCCCCCAATGAGCTATGGACCACAATAATCCTTTACTGACCTGTAACACAAATGAAAGTGTTGTAGCTAGGAGCTGTGCTAACACTGCGGCACACGATAACTTTACATATGCTCCACCGCCATAACGCACAGCTATCGCATGCAAAACACTCAAGTAGTTATTTCCAAGCCACACATTTTACTTTCAGAAATTAGCACCTACCCAAAGGTAGGCGTTCATTTCTGCCAGCAGCGGGTAAGTGTACAGAAAAGCGGTAAAAACTGCTTTTCTGTACACCCTCCGACTTAATATCATGGCGATATTAAGTCGGAGGTCCCAAAGTAAAAAATAATTAAAAAAAAAATTTTTTTAAATCGGCCCACGGCTTGAAAACTGGACGCTTAATTTTGCCGGCGTCCGGTTTCCGAACCTGTGGCTGTCAGCGGGTTTGAGAACCGACGCCGGCAAAATTGAGCGTCGGCTGTCAAACTCGCTGACAGCCACCGCGGGCCCTCATTTAAATACTGAATCGCACGCACAGGAGAGTGGCCTGTGCACGTGCCGGGAGATCTCCCACGACTTTTACTGAATCGGCCTGTTAGATACCCATGTAATGTTTATTCGATTACAAGATGAATCCTTCATTTTTTTCCTGCCAGAGCAACTGAAGTCTTTTATTTACGCCAGGAATATAACTACCCACTCCTTAGTTAAAATCTAACTCCTGAAGATATAAAGTAAATAATAAGGCATGGATACGTAAAGCCAGTTTTCTATAATAATAATTTTCCTTGTTTTAACTCCCGATGATTCTCTCCCCCCTTCTGATTCCCGTAATACCTTTACTGTTGGGGACATGAGTAAATGGAGGATTTAATGAGTTTGTTAAAATAAATGGATAGATATTTCTGTGAATGGATATTATTGTCGACAATTATGTACTTAGAAATGTACTCATGTATTTCTGCTTTTTTTCTGTAAGAGTTATTACGTAAATGTAGATGAAAATGAATTTAAAAAAAAAAAGAAATTGCCGTGTCCATGTGTGCGAGCCAGCAAATGCGCACACGTGTGCTCACACGTGCAAGTCTTAAAATTCACCTTTAGTTGTAATTTAGTTTATTAAGCTGACCGGGGTAGTCAGGTTTTTTCAACAGTTAATAATGATTTGCTTTATTTCACAAATTATATCTTTAAAATATAAATAAGTTTAGATACAAACTCTAATTCAAATTTTCAACAGTACTTATTACTATTTTAAATTTTTTCTTTTAGTCTCAAAACAAAAAAATTGAAATCTGTTTCTCAACAATACCTCAAACAGATTTATTTCAGATTAGTATACCTGCAGTTATTTTTCTCTCTTTTAAGTTAAATGGGATTTGTTACACAGTTCTAATTCTAGCTATAAGAATTGATTTGTTGTGAATTTTTCTATTTTAGATCACTTCAAGATACTTCAACAGCATTGAGGTAAGTATATATATATTATGTGTTGCTTGTTTAACCTTCTACTATAATGTATGTGTGTCTTTCCTATATTGATATACTAAATTCTGTTTGCAACTAGCAAATTTATCAGTGTTTGTCACACCTTTGTATCCAAGTGGTGCACTTAGCTATTTTTTCAGTGTTGTAACTGCTTGGAGGCAGGGCAGGGCTTCTGGAAGTCATTAGCGAGTGTGGCACTGATACCCCAATAATGGTGGGATGCATTGGTGGCTCACTAGCGAAGCTTGTGTTCATTGTTTGTTAGCGTGGATGAAAACTCTGGACGTTTACTCTTGGCCCAGTTGTCTCCAAATATATTGTGTTTCCAACTATGCTACCTCAAACAAATTAACAAAAGAAACTATCTTCTTAGGACCACCAAGCTTCCGCAGACGAAGGTGTTGCCCTGTGTGTTGTCTTCGCCATCTTAGTGTAATTTTGTTTTAACTATTTTCAAAAATAAAGAATAATTATTTCTTCCCTAAGTTCACAGAGATAGTTTGAGTGTGAATAAGAATGCGCATATAGGGCCAGATCTTAAAATCTACGCCCGATTTTATAACATGTGCACGCAGCCGCGCGCATGTTATAAAATCCGGGGTCGGCACGCGCAAGGTGCACAAGTGTGCACCCCCTTGTGAGCGCCGAGCTCAAGGGGAGCCCCGATGGCTTTCCCCGTTCCTTCCAAGGCCGCTCCGAAATTGGAGCGGCCTTGGAGGGAACTATTTTGCGATCCCCCACACCTTCCCCTCCCTTCCCCTATCTAGCCCACCCCCCAGCCCTAACTAAATCCCCCCATTACCTTTTGTTTCCGAAGTTATGCCTGCCCGAGGCAGGCGTAACTTGCGCGCGCCGGCTCGCCATCCCCCGGCACAGACCGCTGTGCCGGAGGATTCGGGACCGCCCCCGAACCGCCGTCACGCCCCCGGCCCCGCCCCGCCCATTTTTGAAAGCCCCGGGACATACGCGCATCCCGGGGCTTGCGCGCACAGGGGCAGATTTTCTCGGGTTACGCGCGTAGCCTTTGAAAATCTGCCCCATATAGTAGCAAACATTCCTTGCTAAAAATCAGAGTGCATCTTTTCTCTTAGACATTTTCAGGTTTCTCAAACTGCCACAACTCGGGTGTTTATAGTCAGAATATGCACCATTCCATATGTTTCTCAGGACATTAAATGCTTGAGATAATTTTTCTTCTAAAGTAGTAAAGATTACGTCTCTCCACACACTTTCTTAGTTTAACTTCCTTTGGCCTTTACTCCAGGGCTATTACCACCTTCCAATGCAGTAAGCTTTATCTACAAGTTGTATAAATAAACCTTTCTCAGGTTTAAAATGGCTATTAATATCGCTCTTGGCTTAAGTGTAACTGAATCTAATTTGGTTAACATTTCCATTACTAGCACCAAATCTCTCACATTCACATCTTCTCACACTCTGCTAACTAAAAAAGGCTGAATCATTTCTTACCTTGGCCAGTCTTAAAACATTACTAAACAAGTCTCATTCACAGTCAGTCACATCTATTTAGTGTTTGCTAACAGTTTCTTGTGTGTGTGTGTGTGTGTGTGTGTGTGTGTGTGTGTGTGTATGTGTGTTTTTTTTTACTTAAATGGCTTCTCTTGCCCATATGTGCAGCTCTTTTCTGTCATCTTTCCCAGTGCAGCACTGCTCTCTGCTCAACTGTCATGGACAGGAATACTAATTATAATATTACTGCTTTACTGATGTCATCGTATAGAAAAGTTCCTGTCCCACCGAGGACAGCTCATATAACTTCCAGGATCCAAATAAAACCCCCTTATTTTGGTTAATTATGGAAGGAAAAATGATTTAAAGGTCTACATTGTCCTTTAAATTTATAAAATTAGCAAAAGAAAATTGTGCTTTTCTAAAAATACGTATAAGTACTCCCAGCTTTTTCACAGCTGACCGGGTGACCAGCCAGGGTGACTTCCAGCTGCTATGCCTCATACCCGCTACTATGCCTCATCAGCTGTCGGACCTCATTTCTACCGATCACAGCCTTGAAGTTTGAAATAAAATATAACTAAAATCATTAAATAACATACATTTTTTACCCAAAACAATCACCATCACTCTAAAACCATTCATTCTTACTCACACATACCCTGAGGTCACCTCTTTATTATTACAAATTCCCCTGTGCTTCTCTGTATCAATATTCTTTTTTTTTTTTTTTTTTTAATGATTTTCCTCAAAAATGTTAAAGAACATCTTTTATCTTCTTCTGTGGTTTCCCTAGTGATTTTCTTGCTTAATTGAGGAATTTTATTCCATTTTAATGAGCTGGAGGGACTCTGGGTTCAATAGGATGAATAACAAATTTATAAAGCTTTTTTGATTTAGAAATGGTCTTAACCAAATTACCCTAAGTATCTTCATCTGAACACCACCATCAAATGTATTTTTAGCCAATGTATATGGGCTTTAAGGACCTGTGGCATATGGGATGTTAAGGCATTTACTGGGCTCCAGAATTAAGGTGGCAGCCTCTCCTCATGCCTGCCATCAAAAATGCCAATGTTTAAAAACATGAAATTGCCCATTTCTGTTTCTATTTACCTAAAATAGTACCTACAGACATTTTTCTATCCACCTGCAGTCTTCATTGATGATGTCATCAGGGGGGTCCTAGGGCTTCTCTCAGTATCCCACCGGGGCTAATACAGACTTTATTCTAGTTTGTTTAGATATATCAGCAGCATTTGATACGCTAGATCACCAGATTCTCTTATTGGGCCTACAATCCTTAGGTATTTTAGCGAGAGTCTTAAATTGGTTCCAATCTTATTTAGCCAACCGTTCTCAACAAATTTTCTTTCAAAACTAATCATCTGACCAGTACTCAATTTCTACAGGTGTTCCTCAAGGGTCCTCATTATCTCCGATCCTTTTCAATATCTATCTTTTACCACTGTGTCACATTCTTGCCGCTCTAAACATTCAGTTCCGCATTTATGCGGATGACATTCAATTTCTTGTCCCTTATAATAATTCATGGACTGACACCTTGTCAACCATAGTAATATACTTAACTACAATTAGCATCTGGCTTTCTCATAATCGAATGAAATTAAATCCAGCCAAAACAGAATTACTTTACCTAATATCAGTGTCCTGCTCCACAATTGGCCCTCCTGCTCATTTATTTTTTAATGGAACTTCCATTCCCATTTGTAATGATGCTACCAGTTTAGGTGTGATCATAAATTCTGATCTATCTATGACAAAACACATTTCCGCGGTCATCAAAAAATCCTTCTATAAACTGCATCTACTGAAACGCCTACGTCCCCTGTTGTTCTTACAAGATTTTCGTACAGTATTGCAATCGTTAGTATTCTCCGGATTAGACTACTGTAATGCCCTTTATATTGGCCTACCTGATTCTACAGTACACCCTCTACAACTAGTGAAAAACACAGCAGCCCGAATACTTGTTGGTTCAACTCGCAGAAGTCACATTACACCAATACTTTACTCCCTCCATTGGCTTCCCATAAAATTCAGAATTATATACAAAGTTTTAACAATTATTCACGCTCTTATCCATAACACTTCATCAACTTGGCTATGTACGTCTTTATGTATTTATAAACCAGCTAGACAGTTACGGTCCTTATCAAAAAACCTTTCAGATGTACCCTCAATCAAATTAGCAAGATTAGATTTAACCCGCAAGAGAGCTTTTTCGGTGGCAGGTCCCTCCTTCTGGAAGTCTTTACCAGATTCCCTCAGACTCATATCATCTGTTCATCAATTCAAGAAATCCTTAAAAACCTACTTTTTCATAAAGCCTTTAACTTTTCTTCTTCAGATTAACCATTAAAATGTCCCTTCATGAAGTTTCCACAACCCCTTGCTCCTCCTCCTCCCCCATTACCCTAGTTCACATTTATGGCACTTTTGTTCGAAAGGAGCTCATTGTTTGTCTGCTGATTCTGTCTTTAGAAATTGTATTTTATTGTTTTTATTCAGATTATGTATGTTTTAAACTGTAAACCTTTTTGACTAAATTTTTATTTGTAAAGGCGGTATACAAACATTTTTCGATAAATAAATAAAACAAATCCGCTGATGTCTCCGGCTCCCCGACACTGCCAAACTCTCCTCCTGCTTGCGGAACAGACTGCCATCATTTTTCAGAGCAGCAGTTGCTGCTGGGGCAGCTCCACCATTTTCTCTTCCCTGGCAACAATAAAGATGATGTGGCCCTGTTCCCCTTGGTCCCACAAAGGCCGGGACCACTCACCTTCCTTTAAAAAAAAAAAAATGGGCAAATCATCAGACCTGACCTCGGCTCATTGGGAACAGACAGCAGACTCCCCACACCAGCCCACAGAACCAGGGATAAAAAAACAAAAAACACCACTGGCAGGCTATTTATTTATTTATTGCCTGGCTACAAAATAATCCTACATGCCACATTCACTGCAAAACAATGGACAGCCCCCCCTCTGGAAGCTGGACTTCTGTCTGCATCTTAATAGTATTGTATTGCTAGTTATTCAAAGTTGCTAAGGGAGCAGGGATGCTTAGTCTAATGTAAAAGATTTTAGAGATGCTACGGTAAGTATTGTCTCTGGTCTAAGTAATTAATGTTTCTGGCCTGGTGGCAGGATACAACATTTGCCTGCTATATCTTGCTGTTTCTTCGCTTTCCCCCAGGATTATAGAGTTTTTCCTGCTCATTTTTTTGTGGGAGGTCTTGGATTTTCTCTCTCAGCTTTGGGAAATGTGCATTTCTGATCTCTTAGTATTTTGCAAATGCACAGGAGGAAATGTATTTTAGGGATGCACTTTCATTTAAAATTAAATAGGAAATGTGAACATTTCCTATTTGGTTTTGTTTCATTTCATAAATGAAAGAAAAATGAACATTTTGTTTCTGTCCCTTTGTTTCATTTCTATTAATGGCAGCCCTCTTCCCAGGGGTGTTGTTAGCTCTAGGCACATGGGACCCGTGCCCTGAGTCTCTCAATTAGTGCACCGAGACTCAGCCGCCACTATATATAAAAAAAAAAAATACCAGTTCTCTCCTCTGACTCACCGTACACTGCACGGTTCACAAAAGCAGGGCTGACGCAACCCACTGTGCAAGCCATGCACTTGCACAGGGCGGCGGCTCTGAGGTGGCGGTGACCTGGAGACACCAGTCTACAAAATGTAGCAGAGGACGCCGGGCTGCCTGGCAGAATCCACCCTTCCGGTGACCAGGCTCGGCACCACCGGGTTTGCAAACCATGGAATTGCACACGGCAGCACACACGGGGCGGGGGTGGGGCAACATCAGGAGTAGGGAGAGGCCCATGTGATTACCAATGAACCCAATCCCACAGGCTGCAGGAAAAAAAAAAAACCCGCCTGCGTTCCACATCTCAGAAGAGGAAGCTGTTCCGTAGCTCCTACTCAAGGGCTGGCTCTGCGATATTCAACACCTAGCACTTCCTGTATGCTCATCTCGTGATGCAGGAAATGAACATACAAGAAGTGCTAGCTACGTGAATGTTGAATACCGTGGAGCCGGAATGGAGGAGGAGCTGCAACGCTCTAACGCTCTAACAACTTCTGCTCTCCCCAACGAAGGAGGCACAGGATGGCAGCAGCAGAGGAGGAGAAATAAGAGGCCCATGGACCCTGCCTGCCTGGATTGCAAGTGTGTGTGTGTGTGTGTGTGTGTGAATGGGAGCTTGCCAGGAATCGGTGTGTGTATGTGTGCGTGTGTGTGAATGAGAGGCTGCCTGTGTTGCCTGTGTATATGAATGGGAGCCTGCCTAGGATGGTTGCATGGGTATGAATGGGAGCCTGCCTAAGAGGTGTTGGTGTGAACTGGAACCTTCCTGGGTTGTGTCTGTGAGAGAATGAGGCTTCAGGTGGATTCCAACCTGCCAACAGCTGAAATGAAGAGGGCCTGATGCTGCTGGTGGATCCCAGCCAAAGAAGAGATGGAGTCATCTGGGTGTGTATGAGAGAGGGAGCATGTGTGTATATGTGAGTATATGTTTATGTGTGAGTGAGAGGGAGCATACGTGTGTATGAGCATGTGTGTGTGTGTACACATATACTGGCAAATTTTAAATGGAGCGCGCGTGTTCCCATAAACACGTTTGTGGGCACGTGCACCAAAGCCAAAGTATTTTGTATCATTCGCGCATGTTTGTGCTTATGATGTGAAATATGCGTATGTTTTTGCCATCATGTACGCGCGTACGCGCATGTATATGTGCGCAGATACACACGTGTTCTACACAGGCATGCATTGTTCTGCGAGCACATGCACGCAAACGCAAGGGTGGGACTTCCTGTTCCTGGGTGCGACTTGAAAAAATGCCAGCTTGAGCCAGGCAACTGAATTTCACCACCAGGGATGTCGCCCATCTGGTGTCCCTGGTGGCGGCTGATGAGGAACACCTCTTCTGGGCAGAGGAGGAATGTGCGGCATATGAGAAGGGCCTGGAGAGCGACGTCGGCCCGTATGACATAGTGAGGGCAAAGGTAGCGCCGGCGCCATTTTGAATATTGGCAATACGGCCCGCGTGCAGGAGGTCGCTCCCGGACCCCCGCTGGACTTTTGGCAAGTCGTGGGGGTCAGGAGGACCCCCCCAAGCTGGCCAAAAGTCCCTGGGGGTCCAGCAACGGTCCGGGAGCGATCTCCTGCACTCGTGATGTCGGGTGCCAGGAACCAAAATGGCGCCGGCGCTACCTTTGCCCTGTCACATGGTAAGGGCAAAGGGCCACCGGTGCCATTTCTATTAACGCAGCCGTGGCCCGAGAGAGGGAGATCGCGCCGGGACCCCCCCACTGGACCCCAGGTAATTTTAAACATTTTGGGGGGGCTCGGGAGGGTGGGGGATTTGTTTTAAAGGGTCTGGGTGGGTTTTAGGGTTGTTTTGGTGTGCCGGTTTTCCCGCCCTCCCCCCGATAAAACAATTTTTTAACCAAAAAACCCATGATGATCAGATTTCCACCCCCCCCAGCCAAAATCGATCGTTAAGACGATCGATCACACGATTCACATCCCTAGTAACTATATCTTTTTTGAGATGCGGCGACCAGAATTGCACACAGTATTCAAGGTGAGGTCTCACCATGGAGTGATAATGAGGCATTATGACATGTTACGAGCGCGGCCTCCGGCAGCTGTTATGAACCGAGGGCTTGGAGGCCTTCGGACTGGGTAGGAGAACAAGAACTGTAGGACTTGGGTGAAGCCAGAATGGGAAGAATGGGTACTTGGGAGTGAGTGGCTACTGGGTGACCAGGGCTTGAGGGTTAGGGGAGAGAACAGGGGAAGAATAAGACTCAGAAAATGGGAGGAAAGTAAGGGAAGAATGAGGACTTCTGAAAAGGGGGAATCTGGGAGAATGGAGTCTCAGGGATTGGGTGTAATCAGTATGAATGGGGACTCAGGGATTGGGTGATTGCAAGGAAAGAATAGGATGGGGATTATTTCTGCTGTTTCTTTTCTTTCCTCCAGGATTATTCAATTTTTCCTACTCATTCTTTAGTGAGAAGTCTTGGATTTTCTCTGTCTGCTCTGGGAAATGTGCATCTCTGATCTCTTTCTGTTTTGCACAGCACAGGAGGAAATGTATTTTAGGGATGCATTTTCATTTATAATTAAATATGATATGTGAATATTTCCTATTTTGCTTTGTTTCATTTCATAAATAAAAGTGAAATGAATGTTTAGGATTAGGGGAGAGCAGGGAATAATTGGAACTAAGTAGGAATCTGGAAGAAAAAAGGTCTTGGGAACTGGGTGGGAGTGCAGGGGGAAAGTAGGTCTCAGGAATGGGGAAAGGAAAAGGATGGGAATCAGTGACTAGGGTGAGAGCAGGGAAGAATGGAGACTCAGGAGTCTGGGTGAGAGTCTGGAAGAGCTGGGACTGAGATGGTTGAAGAATGAGGATTTGAAGATAGTGGGATACTGAGCAGGGTTATTGGGTATTCAGCAACTGGCTGGGTATGTGGAAATGTGTTAGGTTGAGGGGTATGAGATGGGGTAAAAGGAGGCTGAAGGGTAGGATGGGGTTCATAGGTGGTGCGAATTACTTGGAAGACAGGAGAGAGGGTGAGAATCAGTGAAAAGAAATGGGGATGCTGTAGAAGGGTGAGAGTAAGGAAAGGGATACGTTTGTGAAGGAGGTGAGAGGATGGGAATGGATCTGGGGAGGTAAGGGGTAGTAGAAAGCTTGATAGGAGATAAGTGAGAGAAGAACAGTCTGGAGGACAGAGAGGGAAGGAGTGACAGCTGGTGAAGGGATGACGGACAGAAAAGTAGATGAGAATTGGGAAGGGAATGGGCAGAAATGGAGGACTAGGGAGTGGGTAAAGGATACAGGGGAATAGGAGGCTGGGGAAGGAGTGAGAGACAGAGAGAGGATTGGGAGGTAAAAAGAGGAAGACTGAAGGCTCGACGATTAAATGAGGGAGAAGGAGGGGTGAAATGTAGCTATGAATGGATAGAGAGGCAGAGAAGAGAGAAATGGAAAAAAAGGATGAAAGAGAAAGATTAATGTCAGATGCAGGGAGGGAAGAAGACAGGAGAGAGAAGAAATGAAAGAAGACCCTAGAAAAGAACATAGAAGAAGACAAAAAGAGAGACCAGGACCAACCCAATCTAAAAAATAAAATCGCCAAACAACAAAAGGTAGAAAAAATTATTTTATTTGCTATTTTTTATAAAATGGACTATGTCAGCTTGGGAATGTGCATTTCTTATATCTTTGTAGTTTGCTCAGTTCAGGAAGAAATGCATTTGTTTCTCATTCGTTGGTGTTACGCTGCATGCAGAATCTGGCTTCTTGGGGTTTCCATTTCAGTTTTATAGGCATGTTTCTATGTTTAATTTGTGGTCTCTCATTTTGTATTATGTGAGGGTTGGTCTGTGCTCTGCAAGTGTGTCTGAGGTGAGGGATTCTGCTAACATGTAATGTTTGTGTAGGGATCTATAGCAATCTCTCTGGCATATTAGTGTTCTATGGCCTTAATAATATTTGTATTGCTACCCATTCTTAGGAAGGATTGCTGCTATTTACATAGAAACATGACAGCAGAAAAAGACTGTATGGCCTATCTAGTTTGCCCAGCTGCCTGTAACCATGGGCTGGTCAGGGGATAACCCCGTGGCTGGCCAACTCATTCCTGGATGCTGGAACGATCTTCAGCAGCAGGAACACTGCCATGACACTTCTCCCTCTCACACCTGTGCAGGCGCCAACAGCCTCCAAGTTAGACCCGAGGCAGTAAAACTATGATGGCACTGGATGATGATGTCAGTGCGACTAGGTACTCGAGGCACAGCCTCGCTCCCCTTCCATGCTTCAGCAGCAGGTCTTCCTGCTTTGCCTGCAGTGTGTGTGTTGCTAGTTCTTTGTGCCTTGCCTCGTTGTCCTGCAGGCTTGTCTTGTTTTTGCCCTGCCTCTGTTGCCTTGCCTCATCGACTTGCCTTGCCCTGGCCCTCAGAGTCTTGTCTTGCTTTACCTTGTCCATCTTGCCCTACCTTGTCCTTTAGTGTCTTTTGTCTTTGTCTGTCTTGCCAGTCTTGACCCAATTCCCCGCTTCTGACTTCTGCCTTGGATTCTGACTTTGCTTCCAGCTCGCTACCTGTCCTGACTTGTGGCCTGGACATTGTCTGCTCAGTGCCTGCCCTGACCTGTGGCTAGGATTGCCAGTGGTCCAGATTTTCTCTAGACAGTACAGAATTTTAAGGTACTGTCTGAAAGCCAGATGGAGGGCTAAAATGTCCAGAAATTGTCTGGCTTTTAACTCTCTAGTAGAGCTCATCAACTACTTTTTGCATTGCATTGCATGGCATCTGGTCATCTAACTTGAAGGAGCTGTGATTTAACTCTACAGCCAAGGCTGGCACTATACTTCTTGAAAGAAAAAAAAAGGCTCAGAGGGCTACCAGCACCTCACCTCATGCCCACAGATCAACAATAAAAGGCTCTGCAGGGCTGCTGACACCTTCACTGACACCTGCGGCGAAACAAGGGAAGGCCCTGTGAGGCCAATGGTGCCTCACCTCCTGCCTACGGCAAAGCAAAAGGAAGCGTGGTGAGACCGTTGATGCGTGACCTTTTCACCGCACCTACCTTCCCACCCTCAGCTCAAGTTAAAAAATGAAATACAATTTAAAAAACAGCTCAGCAGGGCTGCCAGCATCTCACCTCACACTCACGGATCAACAATAAAAGGCTCTGTGAGGCCACTGACATATTCCCTTCTGCCCGCGGTGAAAATAAAAACGCCCCATGAGGCCGCCAATTCTTCACCTCTTGCCCATGGCTCAACAAAGAAACAGGGGCCACCATTGCCTGTCCTTCCTCCTATGGTGCAACAAGTAATGAGGTAATGGAGTTGGTCTTGTCATTATTGGTTGTTTGTGTGTATGTTGGATGTGGGGTGGAGTTATTGGGTGTGGTTGATGAATGCTCTCTTATAACGGTCATTTGGCCATTTGGTTACTGTCGCCATGAGTTGAATTATTCCGATTCGCTGTATTGAAAGACGGGTTCTGGTCGGAGTGAGATACTGGCTGTTATAGTGGAAAGTGAAACCAGGGAAGTTGTAAGGTAAGATTGGATTAATGAGTTTTAGAATTTTGTGTCAACTTGAGCTATTTGGAAGTTTTGTAGTGGATGCTATTTTGTGTACCTTGTCTTTGAATAGTGTGATGCCTCACCGCCAGCGCTGCCTGGATCTGCCCCTCCTCTGTGTCCCTGGTTACATCTTCAGCGAGTTACTCTTTGCCCCTGCAGCCGCCAGGCGCTCGTAACTCCCCAGGTCCTGGTCTAAGCAGGCCCTGTCTCTGCTTGGCTTCAGGGTTCTCCTTAGAAGGAGTGGGTGGTGAAACCAACCCCCAATCAAAAGATAGTGCAAAGACACAGTTTTCTTCAAAACAGTTTATAAGGCAATTCAAATGTTCTTTACATTTGCTTCTTCACCCCTCCATCTCCACCAGTTCTTGGGAACTCAGTGCCTGAACATCCAGGTCTGTATCCCGGCTCTCCAGCTCCCCAATGGCGGGTGCTTGACCAGTGTTACTATTCAAGTCAAAAACCCTCTTTTAAACATTTAAACACAATATGCTCTTTAGAGCCCTTCCTCCCACCTTCCTTTAAGGTATCATTTGTAACCCATCATTTGTAACCCTTTCGCTTCCTGGTTACTTGATATCCATTACTGAGCTGGAGGATTCCTCTCTCCCAAAACCTACCTCCATCCCTTCCTCCTCTTGTTCGGAGGAGCTGGCCTTTTCTGGCCATTGCCACCATGCCGGCACACCCCCTTCCTCCAACTCCATCAATTCAGCTGTGTCTGACTTGTTATCCTTTAACTCTGATACCTGTTTCCCCTCTTGCTCTGCCCATGGGTCAGGTGATGGTTCTAAGAACCTGGGAGTTGTAGTTTTTTGTGTCTTCGGCAACGCCCTCTGCTGTCTGCCTCTGGTATTATCTGACCTCATCCTATGGTGCCGGGGCTGTTCCTGACCCCGGCAGTGCTGCACTGCATCACAATAGGTACACGTGAGCTGGACAGTGAAACAGATGATGTGGAGTCATTATTTGAAGATGTTTTGAGAAATGTTAAATGATCATGGAAGGTTAGAGTTCATTGATATTGTATACAAAGAATTGCGAATTATGATGTTTGCACGAAGATCTTTAATATACTGTCTTTATTATAGGTTGAATTGAAGTTAAGCTGGTGAATGGAAGCCGCTTCTTTTGAGAATATTGGAGGAAGTGAGTTGTGAACTGAATAAGGGCATTATGATACTTTTGGGAGTTATTGTTTTTTAATTTTGTCTCTGTAATTGAGGTTCTTGGGAAGAAAGGAGAGGCTGATTTATTTCCTGGCTTGGGTCTAAGCCGTCCCCTGAAGAAGCTGAGGTGAAACAAGGATCCTTGTTGGGACGCATTGGAGTGATTCTGTGTGGATATAGATATATGAGAAGACCCTGGATGATAAAGTCACAGAATACAGTGTGGGGAATTGATAATAGGGTATTTGGATAATTTTAAAAAAGGGTCGTGGGATGTAATCAGCGTAGGATTAGTTATAATCATGTTGAGATGAATTAAAATGATAGGTGTCAAATATTAATGAGGTAGAGTGTGGTCTTTAGATCTGTTCAGAAAACTGATACATGATCATTTTATATTGGGTGGGGGGTGTATGATGAATGAATGAGTATGTGTGTAGAAGGGGTGTTTTATTATATTGAGTCTGAATTGATATAATTTGTCTGTGTTCTCTGGGATATCTGTTGTGATTAAAAAATTCCTACTCAGGTTTTTCTATTTTGCACATGTCTGTACTGATATTGTATTATTGATTAATAAGTGTATTTTTGATACCGTATTTATGAATAAAAAAATATATGTAATATGATACTCTGATATAAGTTTATATCATTGAAGAAAATATTGTTTATGCTAGATTGAATATGTATACAAAAGTGTTTAAAATTAGTATTTAGATTCCCTATATACATGTTTATTTGGTAAAGAATTAGGGGATCTGTGCTCTCTCCATATGTGATTACTGCAACAAGTAAAGGCCACCAGCACCTTCCCTCCCCCTGTGGCACAACAAGAGGCCCAAGCGGGCTGTAAATGTGCTGAAGCAGAGGCCCAGAGTATGAGAGAGCCTGTGTATGTGTTTGGGAGAGCCAGTGAGTGAGTGTGTGTGGGGTGTGTGAAAAAGCCTGTGTGTGGGAGAAAGAATGAAGCAAGTGTGAGAGAGCTTGTATGTGTGTGGATAGATCCTGTGAATGTGAGAGTCTGTGTGTGTGGGAGAAGGAGAGATAGAGCCTCTAAGAACTCCTGTGTCTGTGTATGGGGAGCAGAGAGTGCCAATGAGTGTGTGAGAGCAAGGAGGTGAGAACCTGTGAGTGTGAGAGAATCTATGTATATGTGCGTGTGTGTATTTGGTGGTGTGAACCTGTGAGTGTGAGACAGAGCCTATGTATATATGTATGTGTGTGTGTGTCTATGGGGTGAGAGAGCCAGTGTTTGTGAGAAAATCTATGTTTGTGAGCAACAGACCACCAGAGAGTATTTGTGAGGGAGAGAGAGCCTGTGTGTGTATGGCGAGAGCTTGTTGGGGGTGGTGCAGAGAGAGCCTGTATATGTGAGAGAGAGCATCATTGAGTGTGTGAGAGCCTGTATGTGTGTGAGGAAGAGAGAAAATGAGTGTGTGGAAGAGCCTGTTTGCGTGTGTGTGTGAGAGAGAGCGAGCTTATAAAAGAAAGCTTGTGACTGTATGAGAGCTTGTATGTTTGTCTATGAATGTGTTTGTGAGAGAGAGAACAAATGTTAGGAGTGGGTGTGTATAAGACAGAGAGGATAAACTGTGCAACTTCCTTCCCCTCCACTAATCCAGGACAATCTAAGGGTGACTGGAAATCAAAAGTTCTAAAGTTTGGAGAGCGGGGGATATTTTTTGGACTTTGATGGGTCTGCTGTTTTGAAATATTGTTTTTTGGTAAATAAAATTTTTTTTATTTTGCATTATTAATTATTGGATCGTATTCTATTTATCAGCTCTTTTGAAATATTTATGAACCATACTGAAATGATTATTAAAATATGGTTTTACTATTATGATGTTTTGTTTTTTATTGTTTGTTTTGTGAGGAATGGTAATGTTTCTGTTTTTCCATTCTTGCATTATATATAGAATTTGGCTTTTAGCAGTTTCCAGCAGCATGTTTCTGTTTATACTTTATGGCCCCTTTTTCTGTATGTGGCGAGGATCTGTCTGTGTTTTACATGTGTGACCAAGGTGAGGGTATACTGCAAGCCTGTAATTTCTGTGTAGGGATCTCTAACAGCCCTGCTTGTTCTGTTTTCCTAACAGGTGTATTGGTGTTTTAGGCCTGGGGTAATATTTGTAGTGTTGTCTTTTCTTAGACAGGGTTGCTATTGTTTGTGTGTTGGCAGTTAGTTTTTGCTTTCGGAGATTTACTATTTTGTAATTGTAATTCAGTTTATTCATGGCTTTCTGGCAGCCAATCCCACACCCAACACACATTACAATAGGGTATGATATCAGGTGAAAAAGACAAGATAGTGGGGACAAGTTGGTGTTGTATTGCATGTGAGAAAGCAGAGCTGCTTACATGTACATGCTCCAGGCAGGCGTTTAATAGCTGAGCGATAAATGTGCGTCTGTGACGCACATTTATTTTTTTGCATGCGGAGTGAATGAGTAATAGCCTCATTCACATACATTTGCATGTGATGAGTGCTATTACATTCACTCCGCGTCCGACGTGGGTTAAATAGGCGCTAATCCTCCTATTGCATTAGGGGTGGATTAGCGACTAACCCACATCAGCATGCCCTATACCACGCGTCCACACAAGGTCCCTCTTCAGTCTCGTCACATAGAATTATGATAAAATAAATTAATAAAGAACAGGAGAAACCCAACTCTGTGGGGTGGTAGGCAGGTTTCGTGAGGACTACCATCCTGCTGTCCTAGGAGAACACCTGTTACAGGTAAGCAACTCTGCTTTCTCCTAGAACAAGCAGGATGGTAGTCCTCACACATGGGTGAATCCCTAGCTACAGGCTGCTCCTCAACACAAAAGAGGACCAGCAAGCACCAGCCAGGTGCCAATGGGCACAACAATCACAGCACTGTTGATAATAGAGGGGGAGATAGCCTGAACCCAAACAATGGGCCCTAGGCAGGGAGAGTTGGGTTCTACACTTCGAAGAGATTCCTGAGGACAGACTGGCCGAACCTATTGTCACATCAGCCAATCCTATCCAAACAGTAATGGGATGCGAATTTGTGAAAACTCCACGTCGCAGCCTTACAGATCTCCTCCATGGGAATTACTTGCAAGTGGGCCATCAATGTTGCCATGGTTCTGACAGAATCATACTTGACATGACCCTCAAGATGCAGTCCCACCTGGGCATATCAGAAGGAATGCAATCTGCTAGCCAATTGGATAGTGTCTGTTTGGCAATGGTAACTCCCAACCTATTCCTATCAAAAGAATTAAAAAGTTGGGTGGACTGTCTATGGGCTTCTGTCCGCTCCAGATAGAAGGCTAAGGTTCTCTTGCAACCCAAACTATGCTGTGCTCATTCGTCTTGGTGCGAATTAGGCCTGAGAAAGAATACTGGCAGGATGACTGACTGGTTAAGATGGAAATCTGTCACCACCTTAGGCAAGAACTTAGGAACCGTACACAAGACCAGCCTTCATGAAAAAACTTACTATAAGGTGGATAAGTCACTAAGATCTGGAGCTTGCTGACCCTGCGTGCTGAAGTGACCATCACCAAAAATATGACCTTCCAGGTCAGGTACTTCAGATCACAGGAACGCAGTGGCTGAAAAGGAGATTTCATCAGCTGAGCTAGCACCACGTTGAGGTTCCAAGACACAGTGCGAGGCCTTAGGGGAGGCTTCAATTAAAGCAGGCCCCACATGAAACGTAGAACTATAGGCTGTACAGAGATGGGTGTACCATCTGCACCATGGTGGTGTGCACCAATTGCACTCAGATGAACTCTAACGGAGTTGGTTGTCAAGCCAGCCTCCGATAGGTGTAGAAAGTAATCAAGCCAATTTTGTATAGGGCAGGAGGACGGATCTAGGGCCTTCTGCTCACATCACACGGAAAACCTCCTCTACTTCAATCCATATGACTTTCTAGTGGAAGATTTCCTAGAAGTCACCAGGACCCGAGACACATCCTCAGGGAGATTGAGCAGTTGCAGAATTAACCTCTCAACATCCAGGCTATGAGTGACAGAGACTGGAGGTTGGGATGCCACAACCTGTCTCGGTCTTGAGTGATGAGCTCTGGGGAAGTCCACAGACCGATCAGTTTCCAAATGGAAAACTTCTGAAGGAGTGGAAACCAGACCTGTCTCGGCCAATGAGGAGCTATGAGAATCATAGTCCCTCTGTCCTCGTGAAACTTCAAGAGAGTCTTTGCCACTAAGGGAATTGGAGGGTATGCGTATAGAAGATCCTTACCCTAATAATGGGCAAAGGCGTTCGAGGCTGGTTCGAGGCTATTGATTGGTGTGGTAGTTGGGCTGATTCATAAATTGCTGAATTACGCATCTTATATTTGATGTCAATCTTTCTAGAAGTAGCCGGTGATGAGAAAGGAGTCTTCCAAATTTTAAAGAGTAGATTTTCTAATACCGAATGAGGTGGGAGAGCAGTAGGCTCGGGAGGAGATTCGAATATCTTTAAGATACCGAGCATTTCAGCCCTGGGGTCAGGTATTCTTCCTGTTTCCACCTGAAGAAGACTGCCAACTTTCTCAACAAATTTCGAATAGGTCAAGTCCTCGGGAGGAGAATATGGTTCAGGTAACCCTTCCTGAGGTTCAGATGGCACACCCGTTGAAGAAGTAACGGAATAAATTGATTCCGGAGAACCTGGGCAGACAGGTTGAGTCGGAGTATGTTCTTTTTCTGGTTCTGGAGGTTCTATTCCTGTATGTGGTGCAGGAGAATCTTCTGGAGAATGTTGTGGTAATTCCTTTGTTTTTTCCAATTCTTGGAAAAAAGAGGAGAGAATATCAGAAATTTTCATCATAGTTGATGCAGCTAAAGTACCTTGTGGAGGAATGTGAATCTTTTGCTTTGGGGTTCTTGTTGGAATAGCCGCAAGCAAGATATCCTTCGGTACTTGTCCCTTATGTTGACCTTGAGGAGGTATAACTGGCGAAGGGCGAATGCGTTTTGTTAATGGTACTTGTAAGGAAGGAGAATGTCTCTTTTTCCTAGAAAACAATGAGAGACTGGCCAAAGAACTACCACTAGGAGAATGGCCCGATGATAGGGATTCTGATGTTGAGAAGCCTTGAATGTCTACATCTGAAGTTACGGATTTTCTTGACGAACTTCTTGATCGTATTATATGTTTTGTGAAAGCCATATGTGATTTTGGCTATGTTTACCCAATGCACTCCTTTCTGGTGATTGGAGGTGCATTGTTTTAGCACCATGCGCTGTAGGGGCATCCCGGATTATTCTATGCTCCGTGGGTGCGTCGTGCGATAGGCTTCGTGTCGTATGTGCTCCGTGCGTCGTAGATGCTCCGTGTTGCACAGTTGCTCCGTGCGCCATATCAGCTCCGTGCTTCGTGATTGCTCCGTGCGTCGTGTGATGCATGAAGGATGTGTCGTCTCGGCTATGCGCCGTAGGTGCACCGTGCTTCGTTCGTTTTGAAGCATCGTGTGTCTTCGACGTAGATGGAGCAGGCTCTGATGAGATGGTCCCTGGTGTTTTACGACGCATATTCTCTGCCGAATCCCCGGCTTCAGAACGAGGCCTTGAGGGTGTGTGAGACCCTGGCCTGTGGTGTTTTTCGGGCCTCTTGAGTCCCGCTGGTCCCAGTGAAGACGCCCGCTTCAGATGGGCCTTACCCGACTTTGCTGGTCCCGGCGAAGAATGGATGGAGGATGGTGGGACCGAAGTGCCCAAGCGGAGCCTCTCCATCTTCGCGGCCCGGTGTCTTTGGGCCCTTGGAGACATCCTGCCGCAGTCCCAGCATGACTTTTGATCGTGGTCCGGGCCTAAGCAAATGTAGCAATAATTATGTCCATCTGTGATGGACATAATTTTGCCACATTGGCAATATTTGAAACCAGACGGCTTCGGAGCCATCTGGGATGCGAAATCTGAGCGAAAAAACTAAACCTATTCGATTAAAAAATCTAGTCAGAGAAAAAAATCGCTAAGAGAAGAATACCCTGCGTGCGAACGGCTCGCAGAAAAAAAGAAACTGAAGAGGTGAGGGAACCGCACAGGAAGACGACCGCACAGACGCACAGAGTTCAAAACTCTGTGATCAGCTAAGAGAAACTCCGCCTACCTGGGATCGCGGCGCTTCCCAAACAGCATGGCTAATTCAGCCCTGCTATCGATGGGAAAAAATCGATCACATACAAAAAAATGTATAATACAGGTTCCTTTGTTCAGTGGGACAGAATGAATCTCCGTTAGACCTGCCAGTGAACAGGGACACAGCATGCCCAGTACGCCTGCTCTCTTCCCCATCCAAATAATCCACAGTGCACTAGATTTTCTGGCTCCCACTGAAGAAATGTATAGCAATGAAAATATTTACTTCAAACAATTCAGGTACTATTTTCTACTCCTCCAGAGACAGGGCACAAAAAGATTATTGATGAACATCACATTTAATGTAATTTATGGCCAGGAATTTTACTTCCTGAATGGCTGGCATACAACCTACAGGCTGGCAGGCCTTTCTCCACAACCCACCACTTGAAGAGATCTTAAGTTGTCAGAAGTATCTTTGCTTATTGCAGCAGCTCCTGCCTCCTTATTAATCCTTCAGTTTTCCCTGAAAGTCGCTTTCTTCTTGGCTTGCTTCGGATTAGGGACAATCCTACTTCAGGACTAATTCACTTCACTCCAGTCCTATGACTCCTTTTTCATAGGAATCCCAAACTCATTCCCTTTTCCTCTGCCTTCTGCAGGTAATGGACTTCTCATCCAAGAACTTATCCAAACCTATTTTATACCCAGCTACACTAACTGCAGTAACTACATCCCCTGGCAACAAATTCCAAAATTTAATTGTGTGTTGAGTGAAGAAGAATTTTTTTTCGATTAGTTTTAAATGTGCTACATGTTAACTTCATGGAGTGCCCCCTAGTCCTTTTATTATCCAAAAAATTAAATAACTGATTCACATTTACCAGTTGTAGACCTCTCATGATTTTAAAGACCTCTATCATATTTCCCCTCAGTTGTCTCTTCTCTAAGCTGAACAGCCCTAAACTTTTTAGTCTTTCCTCATAGGGGAGCTGTTCCATCCCCTTTATCATTTTGGTCGCCCTTCTCTGTACCTTCTCCATCGCAACTATATCTTTCTTGAGATGCGGCGACCAAAACCCATCCATTTACTCTTTCGGATAATAGAAGGACTAGGGGGTCACTCCATGAAGTTAGCATGTAGCACATTTAAAACTAAGCGAGTATCTGGGCCAAGCATGAGCGTCTCGTAATTTAAAATAGCCCAACTATGTGCATATATGTATATGCACGAGTAACCAAACGTGTGGGGAAAGGGGCTGATTTATGTCGTGTCAGGTGGTTTCCAGGGCAGGGTCAACATTAACTTGCGTAAATCCAGATTTACGTAGCACGTGGCAGGCTGTTAGCCACACATATTTACTTCTGCTCTTGATGAGGTGTCAGTCTGAAGAAAACTCGTTTGAAGTCAAAAAACACTGGGTGAGGGGTCTGAGTAAGCAGGGGATCGTGCAGGCTGAAGAACCAGAGGGGTCTGGGTGATGGAAGTAGGCTGAGCAAACTTGTGGTCAAACTGGTGGTCAAGCCGGTTATTTCCTTCACGCGCGCATGTTTAAAATCTGCTTACCTGTGTGCGTTAAAGCAGACTAATTCTTAAGGAAGATACGCAATTTACTTTTAGTTGTGTAGTCACTTAAATTTAGGAGCACATATACGCGCGCCTGGAATATTTTAAAAAGTACATGCACAATTTATTTTAAAAATTATAACCCACCCATCTATAAATTGTTTGGTCGATTTAAAATTCCAGCATCAGTACGCTCGTGCACACATATGTGCATGTGTGAGTGCCCTATGTCAGAGAAATAATAGTTTCCTTCACTTCAGGCTGCACTCCCTCAGTGGCTTTGGTCCAGCGTAGAGATGAGATTATATAAGATACCAGGCTTAATTCTTAAAAACCACGGGCCTGGTTTTCAAAGGCATTTACACGCTTAAAACGGTTTTACATCTGTAAAAGCACTTTACCTGTGTAAATGGGCTTATGAAAATTGCTGCAGTATATGCCATTGAATTGTTAATAGGTTTTACCCGTGCACGTAACTCAGGTAAATGGGCTTTTGAAAGTTACTACGATAGTCTGTTACATTTACATATGTAACTCATTTGAAAATTCATCCGTTTATGCGGGAACGCATATCATAGACATTATATTTTGATAGAAATACATCAAGACATAGTAGACTAATCTCACTTGTGCTTTCAAGGATAAACATAGACATAATTAATCAATGCAAAATGACATCACATATTAAAGAGACTCAGATGTTAAGGCAACCATACTGGGTTCCTAAAAAGACAGAGAAAAAAAGAAAAGAAGATGTAACTTTATAAAACCTCATTAGCTTCTACACTTCTACATTTTGGGGTAAATATTCAGCCGCTATCCAGCTGATCTATTTAGCCAGATAGTCAGTGGTGCAGATGTACCTCTGAATATACTCAGCTATCTACTCTGGTTAAGTTTATCCAGCTAACTTTAGACCAGCTAAATAAACAGAGTGGGAGGATGTAAATGTTAAATAGAGTGGAGGATAGAGAAGAGCCTTGAGGTACTCCTTGCGACAGCCTGATTGGTTTTGATTCACAGTGTCCGATTTTTACACTGTAATGTCTGTCGTTTAGGTATGACTGGAACCAGAGAAATGGGGTGCCAGAGATGCCGATTTCCTTAAGTCGCTTTAGGAGGGTGACATGATTGACTGTGTCAAATGCAGCTGAAATATCTAATAGGGCGAGTATGTAGGATTTTCCTTTGTCCAGCGCCTTGAGTATGCAATCGGATAGAGAGATGAGGAGGGTTTCGGTACTATGATGTTTGCAAAATCCATATTGGGATGGGAACAGGATGTGGTGTTCATCAAGGTAGTCGGTCAATTGCCAGTTGATGATTCTTTCCAGGATTTTAGAGAGGAAGGGGAGGTTAGAGACCGGGTGGTAGTTGGCAGGTTCGATGGGGTCGAGGTCAGGTTTTTTAAGAATGGGTCTTACGATGGCCTGTTTGAGTTGTGTTGGAACCAAGCCCAGTGAGATGGATTTGTTAATGATGTTGGCTATGGGTTTTGCTATTATCTTGGGGATGGTGAGGAGTGTCTTCGTGGGTATAGTGTCTAAGGGATGCGTTGCAAGTTTGATTTTTTTTTAGCAATGACTCTATTTCTAGAGAGGATGTAATCTCGGAGGTAAGGGTATTTGAGGAGTTTGTATTTGAGGAGATTGTAGTTTTGGGTGACTCTGGCAAGAGTGTGTTCTGCATGGAAATCGCAGGGGGGTAATCGGGTATTGCAGTGGAGGGGAGGCATGCTAAAATGGTTTCAATCTTATTGCAGAAGAATGAGGCTAATTTTTCTCATTTAGATTGGTCATCATCATTGTTGAGAATAGTGTTAGGGGGAGAGGTAATAAGATTGGAAACGTACTGAAATAGGGCTCGGGGGTTGAATTGGAACTGGTGAATTCTTTGAGAGTAGAAATCTTTTTTGGCTTTGTCGGTGGCTGTACAACGTGGGGCGGATTTTAAATGCCCTGCGCACGTAAATCCGGGCGGATTTACGCGCGCAGGGCCCTCGCACACCGGCGCGCCTATTTTGCATAGGCCGCCGGCGCGCGCAGAGCCCTGGGACACCCGTAAGTCCCGGGGCTTTCTAAAAGGGGCGTGTCGGGGGCGCGTCTAAAATGACGCAGCGTTTTGGGGGCGTGACATGGCGTTGCTGGGGCGGGGCCGGGAGTGTGGCACCGGCCGGGGGGCATGGTCGAAGCCTCCGGACCAGCCCCCGGGTCGGGTGATCACGCGCCAGCAGCCCGCTGGCGCGCGTAGATTTACGTCTGCTTTTAACAGGCATAAATCATGAAACAAAGGTAAGGGGGGGGTTTAGATAGGGCCGGGGGGTGGGTTAGGTAGGGGAAGGGAGGGGAAGGTGGGGGGAGGGTGAAGGAAAGTTCCCTCCGAGGCCGCTCCGAAATCGGAGCGGCCTCGGAGGGAACAGGCAGCGTGCACTGGGCTCGGCGTGCGCAGGTTGCACAAATGTGCACCCCCTTACGTGCGCTGACCCCGGATTTTATAAGATACACGCGGCTACGCGCGTATCTTATAAAATCCAGCGAACTTTTGTTCGTGCCTGGTGCGCGAACAAAAGTACGTGATCGCGCAAATTTAGAAAATCTACCCCTATGTGTGTAGTATGGTCCGAAACTTCGATTGTATGGCGGGGATTTATTCCTTGCGCCATCTTTTTTCAAGTTTTCTGAGTTCAGTTTTCATGGATCGGAGTTCAGGGGTGTACCATGGTTTCTTTTTGTTATTGGCAAGATTGATTATTTTGCACTGTGTGGGGCATAGTTTGTCTGCCACAGTATTTGTGAGTTGAAACCAAGAGGAGATGGCAGTATTGGCATCTGTGAGGTCTAATTTGGGCAAATTTTCAGAAAGGTCTTTGATGAGGTCTTCCGTTTTACAAGGTTTTCCGAAGTTAATAGTTTTCTTGTTGGGTGTAGTGTGGTGAGTATTTTTTATAGTGCATTTAGTATCAATTAGGTAATGGTCGGACCATGAGATGGGAGTGCATCGGGGAGGGGGGGTCCAGTTGGATGATGGAGTTGGTGAAGATCAGGTCAAGCGTATGCCCTGCCTTATGCGTGGGGCTGGTGATGGATTGGTTGAAGCCTAGAGCGTTCTTGGAGGCCAAGATGGATTCGCATGAGGGGGATCGGGGGTTGCGGTCGACGTGGAGGTTCATATCCCCGAGGATTATGGTAGGGTAGGTGATGTCTATATGTTTGGTAAAGTATTCAGTTAGGGTGGAGAGGTTGTTTTCCAGAATGCCTGGGGGGGGGGGGGGGGGGCATAGATTAAACAGATTTGGAGGGAAGGGGATTTAAAAAGGCCTATTTCAAGTTTAGGCGGGGGTGTAATCTGTTGTAGGGTAAGATTGAATTTCTTTTTGGCAGCAAGTAGGATACCACCTCCTTTTTTTTTTGCATCTGGGAATGGAGAAGATGTTGTATGCATCATTTGGTTTAGGTCATAAATCTAAGTACGTACACCTCTGTTTCTATTAATAGGTACACTATATGAACAGAGGACTCGGCACAATTATAATGCCAACAAATAAGTATATGTAAATTTTTTATTTAGAAATGACTTTAACATATTATATTAGAACCGTTATGTGCTAAGAACATACACAATTTAAGAACTACCATCGACGCATCACTACTATCATATCACTCATACCATTCCATTCATAATATATCCCTTATTATCTCTAAAATTCAATACATACAAAATATATATTCACCATCACCAACCAATGTTGACATGCCCAACATATAGCAAACAATACATTTCTAGAATAAATTCTATGAGGTAAATACCTATTATGATTTAACCAGTACCAATCTTATAATCATGTACTATTGCTGTATTATTTATGTAACCCGACGGGATACCCGTTTCGCCCAAACCGTAGGGCTTCTTCAGGGAAGAGTTGAATGTTCATGAATAGCACCTTTTATGCTGACATCTCCATACTGTTGATTCCTTCATGTATATGTTGCATATTGTCAGATTTTTACCATTGATGGTCATATGTAATGAAATTACAAATTGCACATAAGCCCAGTCTCTATACCTATGGAATAAAATGAAATACAATATCCGATTTAAATAAATAATCTCTTTATATACGGGTATGTACACCCTGTGCTCCATCACCACTTTAAGCAGTACCAACCATTCCTTTTTTATGATTTTCAAACTTGGCTGTGAGCCTCTATATGTTACAAAAACCAAGAAATCCAAATTCTCTAAGTTGTTAGATCCTCTCAACCAACAGCAGCAGGTAAACCAAAAACTGTAACTGCTTCCAACGCTGGCAGCTTTCAACCTGTATTAAACACAATAATATATAATGTCCGATGGTAAAAATGACTCATAATATGTGCCTGGTTTCCTTACTTTATGTGGGGCACTCACATTAATTAATGTGGCGTCCCGCAATATCTATGTTAGCCTAAACGCATTCCCAAAATTTAAACCAATACACCAAACGATCAGCAGTATTGTGAACTTACCACTTTCGCGACGAAACCTTATACAAAAGTATCCAGAAATCGTTTTTTTTCTTTTTCAATTCTTTATTTTACATTTCTTAATTATAACAGGCAAATGGATACAATGCATAAAATATACTTATACATCTCCTGTGGGAAGTAAATCTCAATCTTTACCCATATAATCAGATAATAGTAATATTTAAAGAAAAAGTGGACCGTTGGAAAATTAGAGCGAAAAATATAAGGTAAATATGGTATCACCCATAATACTAGGCAACAAGAGATAACAACAATTTAAATACCATTTTCTGCACTTTGGGGGTGTGTGTCCAGGAAAGCCTGTAATGCTGCGACTTCAAAATAAATATACTTTTGATCTTTAAACCAAATTTCGCACTTGCAAGGGTATCTTAAAAGGAATCTGGCACCCCTGGCCGGGGTGGCAGACTTCAATTTAAGAAACTCTTGTCTCCTTATCTGAGTTGGTCTAGATAGATCTGGATAAATCCAGATCTGTTGACCATGGAAATTTAATAATCTATTACGTAAAAATAAACGTAATATTGTATCTCTTTCTTGTGGAGATGTAAAGGAGACAAAAAGAGTTTCCCTAGAAGTTATAACAGTGTCTAAAGTAGTTTCTAAGACATCTGATATATCAATGGATTGCTCTGGTTGTTCTTCTCTTATAGAGGATTTTTTAAAGATATAATAAATTTTTGTAATAGTTGGTATTGCTTGTTCAGGTATCTTTAATACGTGCAAAAAATATTCTTTAAGCATATCTTTAGGGGAAGTCAGTCTCAAATATGGAAATTGAATCTTCAGTTTACGGTCCAGTCTAGTAGTTATCAATTGCCATATTTGGATATTATTCAGAATAATAAGTTATGTACCTCCGTATATATCACACCTACAGTTAGGAATACCACTCTTCATTTTCAAAGTTTCCACCCGAAAAATTTAAGGGAAAGCATACCCATCAGTCAATTTCTCCGATACAGACGCATTTGTTCTACAAAAAATGATTATAAGATCTGTGCTGAAGATCTTATGAAAAAATTTAGAGATAGAGGGTATCCTTCTAAAGTTATCAAACGAGCTTATAAACGGGCATTATATGCTGATAGAAGCAATTTGCTCTTGCCAAGTCCCCATAATAACATCAGTAGACCGGTATGTACCCTCCCGTTTTCTACTAAATCTCACCATATCAAACAAAGCATTTTGAAACATTGGCAAATTTTGCATTCATTACCAGGTTTTGAAGAGCCACCTATCTTTGCTATGCACAGAGGCTCCAAATTAAGATCCCTGTTATCTAAGCCAGTTGACATTGAGAGACAGGAGGGATGGGGTCAGGTCAAATGTGGTGACTGTTCCGTTTGTAACAACGTTTTGGAAATAACAGAGTACAACATGCCTCAATCTTCGCATCCATTCATTTTGAAGGGCAGATTCACCTGTACATCCAGCATGGTTATTTACGCAGTCACATGTCCTTGTGACTTACTATATATTGGGCATACAAAAAGACAAATTAAATTTAGAATCATAGGGGTAGATTTTCAAATACCGCGAATTGGCCTACTTTTGCTGGCGCATCAGGCGCAAGCAAAAGTAAGCTGGATTTTAGTAGATACGCGCGGAGCCGCGCGTATCTGCTAAAAACCTGGATCGGCGCGCGCAAGGCTATTGATTTTGTATAGCCGGCGTGCGCCGAACCGCGCAGCCTACCCCCGTTCCCTCCGAGGCCGCTCCGAAATCGGAGCGGCCTCGGAGGGAACTTCCTTTTGCCCTCCCCTCACCTTCCCCTCCCTTCCCCTACCTAACCCACCCCCCCCGGCCCTGTCTAAGCCCCCCCCTTACCTTTGTCGGGGGATTTACGCCTCCCGGAGGAAGGCGTAAATCCCCGTGCGCCAGCGGGCCTCTTGCGCGCCGGGACGCGACCTGGGGGCGGGTACGGAGGGCGCGGCCACACCTCCGGACCGCCCCAGGCCGTAGCCACGCCCCCGTACCCGCCCCCAAAACGCTGCCGACACGCCCCCTAAATGCCGCGACGACTGGGCCCGCCCCCGACACGCCCCCCTCGGAGAACCCCGGGACTTACGCGAGTCCCGGGGCTCTGCGCGCGCCGGTAGGCCTATGTAAAATAGGCTCACCGGCGCGCAGGGCCCTGCTCGCCTAAATCCACCCGGTTTTGGGCGGATTTAGGCGAGCAGGGCTCTGAAAATCCGCCCCATAGAGCACAAAAGCAGACTACGGACGGCTAAGATAGGGGCCCCGTTGGTATCCCATTGAAATATCATGAATCATGCAATAGAAGATTTGAGATTTTTCGTTATTCAACAGTGCCATGTGCATCAGCAAGGCGACATAAGTAATATTTTGAGGAGAGTTGAGCAACGATATATTTATACATGGAACACTATACACCCTCAAGGACTAAATGATGCTATTGAATGGGAAGCTTTTTACGGTATATAAAATCTGTAGGGTTTATTGTTATTATAGGATTATTTACACTATAGACGTAAGAGGCATCTTTTTTGCAATATTCAGTGAGTGGCAATGTAGATTTTCTGATACTTCCAGGTTATATATATTATGACTGAGTTATATTTTAAAAGTGTATTGTGCTTTTTTGATAGCTGTGCGTGATTGAGTTCTATTGTGTGATTGAGTTCTATTGTTAACAGTGCATCGTGTTTCCTTGACACCTGTGCATGACACCAGATTATATATTTCAAGTAGACAGACTATTGAATATATATAATAAATACATTTGTTTGCTCATCGAGACGGCACAGGCAACGTGAAGCAGGGTCTCCGCTTTAATTTTTCGAGTATACGCGCCCTTGAATGCTTGACGTCATGAATTTCACGTTGTTGTTGACTGATTGGCCCATGGATGGTTAAAATACACGTTTTTGACACGTTACGTACGGCAGGTACTACGTCGAGTTTTCGGCGTTTTGCAGATACTTTAGGCGAGGTCCATTCCGCTTGAATCGTTGGAATCAGAATTATACAGCAGAAAAAGATTTCTGGATACTTTTGTATAAGGTTTCGTCGCGAAAGTGGTAAGTTCACAATACTGCTGATCGTTTGGTGTATTGGTTTAAATTTTGGGAATGCGTTTAGGCTAACATAGATATTGCGGGACGCCACATTAATTAATGTGAGTGCCCCACATAAAGTAAGGAAACCAGGCACATATTATGAGTCATTTTTACCATCGGACATTATTATATATTATTGTGTTTAATAAGGTTGAAAGCTGCCAGCGTTGGAAGCAGTTACAGTTTTTGGTTTACCTGCTGCTGTTGGTTGAGAGGATCTAACAACTTAGAGAATTTGGATTTCTTGGTTTTTGTAACATATAGAGGCTCACAGCCAAGTTTGAAAATCATAAAAAAGGAATGGTTGGTACTGCTTAAAGTGGTGATGGAGCACAGGGTGTACATACCCGTATATAAAGAGATTATTTATTTAAATCGGATATTGTATTTCATTTTATTCCATAGGTATAGAGACTGGGCTTATGTGCAATTTGTAATTTCATTACATATGACCATCAATGGTAAAAATCTGACAATATGCAACATATACATGAAGGAATCAACAGTATGGAGATGTCAGCATAAAAGGTGCTATTCATGAACATTCAACTCTTCCCTGAAGAAGCCCTACGGTTTGGGCGAAACGGGTATCCCGTCGGGTTACATAAATAATACAGCAATAGTACATGATTATAAGATTGGTACTGGTTAAATCATAATAGGTATTTACCTCATAGAATTTATTCTAGAAATGTATTGTTTGCTATATGTTGGGCATGTCAACATTGGTTGGTGATGGTGAATATATATTTTGTATGTATTGAATTTTAGAGATAATTAGGGATATAGTATGAATGGAATAGTATGAGTGATATGATAGTAGTGATGCGTCGTTGGTAGTTCTTAAATTGTGTATGTTCTTAGCACATAACGGTTCTAATATAATATGTTAAAGTCATTTCTAAATAAAAAATTTACATATACTTATTTGTTGGCATTATAATTGTGCCGAGTCCTCTGTTCATATAGGGGGTAATTTTCAAAAGGAGTTACATGCGTAAATGTAGCTACTATTGTAGCAATTTTCAAAAGCCATTTACTCAAGTAAAGTGCACTTATGTGAGTAAATCCTATAGACAAGTCAATGGCATATATTGTAGCAATTTTCAAAAACTCACTTACTCAAGTAAAGTGAATTTACCCCAGTAAACCTGGTTTTTACTCGAGTAAATGCTTTTTAAAATCAGGCCCTCAGTGTACTCATTTGGTTTAGGGGCATCATGGATTGTTTTTACCTTGTCTTCCTTTGAATTTATTCCTGAAGCATCAATGCGATAGCCCAAAAATATGACTGGTAGTCCCAATTTCAAATTTTTCTTTCTCAAATGGGTATAGAATTTTGCTGTCTCCCATTCTCTGATGCTCCCATGACCAAGACATCATCGGAATAAAATGCAATACCTGGAGTGCCAGCCAACAGTGTTTCTATGAAGCATTGAAAGATACCTGATATGACAGAGATTCCAAATTAAGAAACATAGAAATGATGGCAAAAAAGGACCAAATGGTCCATCCAGTCTGCCCAGCAAGCTTAAGGTAGTAACTGCCACTCTGTGCAGGATACTCCCATATTTCTCTTAAGAGTAGTAACTGCCGCTCCGTGCAGTTATCACCAAGCTTTATTATACCCATATAAACTGCAGTTAGCAAGATTTTTTACTGGGTGATGAGCTTTCTTGAAAATTCAGACAGTAGTTGCTTGACATGCTTTGCAGTCCTCTGCTTTTTCCCTTATGTCTGTGCATCAGTACCCCAGACCTCAGACCTATAAGGAGACATTTAACTTAATAAGCTCTCTAATGAGTAATAATTGTCTGGGCATCCATGGCTTCTTTATACATAGTCAGTTGTTGGCAGGTTTGTCAGGATCAAGTTTTGCAAAGACCTTCCCTCCAGCAAATGTGGCGAGTAGTTGGTTAACAGCAGGCAGGGGGTGTGGATGATCTTTAAATGCCTTGTTAATAGTGCAGTTATAATCTCCATAGATCTGTACATCTCCATTTTGCTTTAGTACTAGTAAGAACATAAGAACATAAGAAAATGCCATACTGGGTCAGACCAAGGGTCCATCAAGCCCAGCATCCTGTTTCCAACAGTAGCCAATCCAGGCCATAAGAACCTGGCAAGTACCCAAAAACTAAATCTATTCTCTATTCCATGTAACCATTGCTAATGGCAGTGGCTATTCTCTAAGTGAACTTAATAGCAGGTAATGGACTTCTCCTCCAAGAACCTATCCAATCCTTTTTTAAACACAGCTATACTAACTGCACTAGTAACCACATCCTCTGGCAACAAATTCCAGAGTCTAATTGTGCGTTGAGTAAAAAAGAACTTTCTACGATTAGTTTTAAATGTGCCCCATGCTAACTTCATGGAGTGCCCCCTAGTCTTTCTACTATCCGAAAGAGTAAATAACCGATTCACATCTACCCGTTCTAGACCTCTCATGATTTTAAACACCTCTATCATATCCCCCCTCAGTCGTCTCTTCTCCAAGCTGAAAAGTCCTAACCTCTTTAGTCTTTCCTCATAGGGGAGTTGTTCCATTTCCCTTATCATTTTGGTAACCCTTCTCTGTACCTTCTCCATCACAATTATATCTTTTTTGAGATGCGGCGACCAGAATTGTACACAATATTCAAGGTGCGGTCTCACCATGGAGCGATACAGAGGCATTATGACATTTTCCGTTTTATTCACCATTCCCTTTCTAATAATTCCCAACATTCTGTTTGCTTTTTTGACTGCCGCAGCACACTGTACCAACGATTTCAATGTGTTATCCACTATGACACCTAGATCTCTTTCTTGGGTTGTAGCACCTAATATGAAACCCAACATTGTGTAATTATAGCATGGGTTATTTTTCCCTATATGCATCACCTTGCACTTATCCACATTAAATTTCATCTGCCATTTGGATGCCCAATCTTCCAGTCTCACAAGGTCTTCCTGCAATTTATCACAATCTGCTTGTGATTTAACTACTCTGAACAATTTTGTGTCATCTGCAAATTTGATTATCTCACTCGTCGTATTTCTTTCCAGATCATTTATAAATATATTGAAAAGTAAGGGTCCCAATACAGATCCCTGAGGCACTCCACTGTCCACTCCCTTCCACTGAGAAAATTGCCATTTAATCCTACTCTCTGTTTCCTGTCTTTTAGCCAGTTTGAAATCCACGAAAGGACATCGCCACCTATCCCATGACTCTTTACTTTTCCTAGAAGCCTCTCATGAGGAACTTTGTCAAACGCCTTCTGAAAATCCAAGTATACTATATCTACCGGTTCACCTTTATCCACATGTTTATTAACTCCTTCAAAAAAGTGAAGCAGATTTGTGAGGCAAGACTTGCCCTGGGTAAAGCCATGCTGACTTTGTTCCATTAAACCATGTCTTTCTATATGTTCTGTATAATGGATGTGGCTCATTTTGTGTGACCTTATGCTTTAAGATGCTTGATATTCGGGGACAGCGAAGAAGGCACATTTCTTGCCTGTGAATGGGTGCAATGCTGGGTCCAGGTGGAATGACAGTGCTGGACTTCATCCGTGATGTCCTTGAGATGCCCATCAGTGATGACACGGACCTATGAGATACTGATTCCTAAAGGTATGAATCAGTTCCTTGTTTACCCCGCATGACTACGAGTGACAATGTCCCTTGCAAAGGGCCATAGCAAGCACTTCTGATACAGGTTTCTACGAGCTAAGGGTCCTGCGATTGTAATCAGGGAGGCTGCTCTTTAGAGGTTAGTGAGCAGGGAACAAATTTTCACTGATAACTGACCCCACAGACTCAGAGTCAATCTCCCTTTCACATTCATGAGCATTGATATGATCTGTTATTAACACCTCCAAATTATGTGACTCCATGTTCTGTACAGTCTGGGTGTGATATAGTTTCCCAATCTCATCACTCACTGCTGTGTCGAACAAATTTGTTTGTGAATCAGGGTCCCTGTTCTTCTCCCTACACTTCTCACCACTGAGTTTTGATATGCAAACTCATTCAATGTGGCCTTTTATTGCAAAAAATGCCACTCTGGCCTTTTACATCTGCAGACAGAGCATCAGTACTGTCCTCTGCAGTTAAAAGGCCACTCTGGAAGCACAGCCCCTTGGTTTGGCTGCTGAATTATTTACTTATTTTGGCTGGCAAAGTCCACATCGGTTGCTGTGGCCTGGATTTCTTTTTTTAACTGTCAAAACATTTTCTTGTGATGTTGCAAGGGTCAGATTTAACTCAGCAAGAAGGCAGTGACGTGCTTCATTCTGGACCCCACAGACAAAACTAGTCACAAAGAATGTCATTTAAGAATTTTCAGTGCTCCAGAATTCTACGCAGCTCAGCCATAGAGGTGACAATGATCTCATTACAACTTTGAATCTTCATGTGGAATGGAAATCTCTGCACTATAATGGACAGCACAGGTGAGAAATGGGTCTTTAGCAATGCTGTGATCTCCTCGTATGACTTACTGTTTGGCAAGGCTGGCAAGACCAGCAAATGTATGACAGTGTATGTTTCCTCCCCCCCCACACACACACAAGAGAACAGCCTGTTTCTAATCAGGGATCTCAGTCTTATTTACTTCCAAAAAATGACAGTCTCTCTGCACTAGAGTCCACAGCATTGGGATGCCCCTCATCAAATTCCTGAATGTGACCAAGAGTTGGCCATAGCTGCGGGTGAATGTGTTGCTTTGATTTCGAGGCATGGTCCTGCCCTCAGTGCTGGCTGATCATGCTGGATTTAAGATCAACAGCAGCAGGGACCCAGCTTTGTCATTAGAAAATTAGATTATTAGGTGATGTCAGTAGATATTAACCAAATTTAATAAAGTACACTAGCACCCACTTAGGTGGAAACGGAACAGCCAAAAAAGACAAAGGAGAGGAACAAGAACCAAGAGAGTGTCTAGCACAGAATCTGAACATTTCAACTAGGGTGCCCCCTGCTGCATACATAACAGACTGCTCCGACTCACTCCTGCTAGGCTCCCAGGTTTCTCTGCCTATCCTGCCATCCTGCTTCTTAGGATTTTTTGAAAGGCTAAGATCTGCAGTAGAGTGGATACAGGGAGTGGATGAATTTAAAGCAATCTAAGGGAGCTCCAAGAATGACCAACTGGCAGATAAGTTTGAATACTAAAGATTGAAGAGTTATACATTTGGGGTGCAGAAATTTGAGGAAGTGGTATATGATGGAACATGAGATATTTACATGAATGAAACAGGAAAGGGACCTTAGCGTGAATATACCTGATAATTTCAAGGTAGTGAAAAAGTATAACAAGGATGGAGCTAGAGTGCATAGGGTGAAGGTCCCAAGTTCAGAGCCTAGGCTTCAATCTAGACTCCCAACTCATCCACATCCAAGCAATAATCAAAACAGATTCCTTCCATCTACATCAGCTCTGCCACATCCACTCTCTCCTCGAAGACAAGGCCTTTGAAACTGCTACCAGAGTCTGCATGCTCTTCTGCCTGGACTATTGCAACTTGCAGATGATCTGATAGTTGTGAAAGTACACATTTTTTAATGCCTTTACAGGTCGATACAGTAACGTTCAGTTAAAGATTCCCCGTCTGTAACGTGCTGGGAGCGCACAATACAGACGAGTAAGGCGGTCCAGCAATACAGTCTCCAGTTTCACGCGTCCTTAGCGCTTCCTAAAATAAACACATAACCCTTTCCGCACCCAGCATGTAAATGAACGAAAAAGCTGTATAATGAAGGAATTAGCTATTCCCCTCCGATACTGTAACGGGCGCTGATATTATCTCCTCAGTAACCCGCTGTTCTGCCGCGGCCTTAACGTGCTAGTTTACCGCCTCCCCCTAGTAGGTGTTAGTGTAGTGTAGTGTAGTGTAAAAAATTGCTTACCTGCCCTGGTCCCCGGTCCAGCCGTCCGGTGTAGCCCCAGTCCGGTCTCCTCCTCCCGAAGCAAAAAAAAAAAAAAAACCCGAAAAAGTAGCAAGGCTCGGGCCTGCTACGGTAGTCCGTTCTCCCTTCCTCCCGATTTCGCGGGTAAGCGGCAGCGGCAGCGGGATCCGGGGGCAGTAGCGGCAGCGGGGGGGCAGCGGGATCCGGGGGCAGCAGCGGGGGGGGGGGGGGGGCAGCAAAGAAGCAAAAAAAGCGGCATCCGGGATCCAGGGGCAGCAGCGGAATTGATGCCCGTGCGATTTTGGCGCTCATGCCATGAGCGCCAAAATCGCACGGCCATTCATCCAGGCAGAGGGAACCGGTGGCGAAAACGGCCCACGGTTCCCTCTGCCTGGATGAATGCACGGCCCCCGCTGGAATGGATGCCCGTGCGATTTTGGCGCTCATGCCATGAGCGCCAAAATCGCACGGGCATTCATCCAGCCGGACACGCGCCCACCCATCCAGGCAGCGGCGGGAGCCAGACACGCGCCCACCCGCCCCCGGGATCTGAAGCCATCAGCAGGATCGTAGCTCCCCCCGACGAAGACGAAGATGGTCGCCTGCACGGGGGAAAGCGTGCAATTGGCCGCTGAAGACGTGACGTCACATCCCGTGACGCCAAACGTCGTGACGTCACGTCTTCAGCGGCCAATTGCACGCTTTCCCGTGCAGGCGGCCATCTTCGTCTTCATCGGGAGGAGCTACGATCTTGTTCCTGATGGCTTCAGAAAAGTAAGTTACTTTTGCGACTTACTTTTGGGATCTTGACAGATCCCAAAAGTAAGTCGCTTTTGGAAAAAACCAAAATTGTCGCTTTTTGAAAAAAAAAAAATTGCTTTTGGGTTTTTTTTTCTTCTCTGCCGCCGCTGCTGCCGCCTACCCGCCCGATCGAACACGCGCCCACCCGCCCGATCGAACACGCGCCTTTGGTTTTTTTTTTTGCTTCGCCACTGTGTCCCACCTCCTCCCGGAGCAAGGCTGCTTTCGCGCCCTGCTCCGGGAGGAGGAGAGACACAGCAAGAAGTAAGTCGCTTCGCCGCTTCCCTCCTCCCGGTGCCTGTCATTCCAAATGACATTTGAAATAACAGGTACCAGCGCACCCTGGTTACTGTATAGGCGCTGTATTAAGCGCCTATACAGTAAAATGGGTTGTGCGGGCATAACCCTTCCCTATCGCTTCACAGCCGCGGCATGCATTTGCATGCAATTAGAAGAGAGTATCGGGGACTTAGTGAAGAGAACTGTGCGTGCGGGGAGGAAGGGTGCGCCTGACACTGCCGCACTGTTTCTACCGCGGCCTTACTGTATCGACCTGTTAGTTTGGTAAAGGAGATTCAAGACTGAGCACTAGCTGTTCAGCTTACTGGGGTCGACATTAGCCTTCTTCAGTGTAAGTTTCACTATTGCTCTTTTCAAAGTGTTTGGTAGCTGGGCTTTTGCAAGTGAGATGTTAGTTATGGCTATGGAAGAATGAGACCGCAGGAAATTGTTAATGGCTTGGAAGAGATTGATGGTTCTGGTACAGTAAATTCTTTAGACTGTGTCATTCCTGTCAGCTTGTGACTTTGATTTCCTCCACTTTCATTCTATTCTCTTCATTGCTGACAGAGCTTATGAGAAGTAGGTTGGTTTGGAATTCTTAGTAGTGATAGTTTCCAAGGTGCAGCTAGGCAGACTCCCCAATTGGAGTGGATGTCAGCTTGGAGGAGGATAGTTTCGATACTATCTCCTCTATGTGTAGGATGAGGTGTTAGAAATGATGGCCACTCCATTGCTCCTCTTTAATTGGCATGGAGTGTGATCAAAGATATAGTCTAGTGGACAAATTTGGTTAAGTAGAGGGGGTAGCAGTGTTCTGTGCTCACGTTTCTATCAGGCATAGGATGTCAGTATCAATGAGTTGATCAGGAAGATTGTTGGTCGTGCTGTGAATGAAGCTTGTGTTTTAAGAGCAGTGTTCTTATCCTGGAGAGAACATTTCACTGGGAGGAAGTACCAGTCCTGTATTGGGTGTCCCTCAGTGGGTGGAGGGATCTGGGTAGGGGCTTTGGCTTGTGGTGGCTAGGTTTGTAGTATGGAGTATTTATCTTGGCCAGTGATGGTAGGTATCAGGCAAGGTGAAAGTGGGGTGGGGATTTGTAACACATCTTCTGAGCTTCAGGGCCAGGGAGATAATGGATTGGTTATGGGAAGGTAGTTTAGAAGGGTGTGTGGAGAATGAGCTAGATGCAAGGGGCCAGGATATGACCAAGTGCAGAGAACACAAAAAGGGAGCAGAGGAGGAAAAGCACCCAAACTCATGGGTGCCAGACTGTGTGTACAAGGGGGCCTGCCCTTTGGTGTTGGGCTTGCCTCTGGTGTGTTTTCTTGGTGGGGTGGACAAGCCCTTATAGCTGATATCAGCAGGGGGCGTGTTTGGAGGTAGAGTCATAGTCATGGGGCACTGCTGCTCTGAAGTAGGTAGAAGCTGATCAGGCAAAGGGGAGGAAGCCTAAGATGGTAGACAGATAACACACTCACCCCCTGATCCTGTGGCCCAGGCTGGTGCGCTGTGTCCAGCTGGTCTCCAGCATGCCTTCTTGGCTGGCTGATCCAGCTCCTTCAGTTGACATCAGCAGGGAGAAAGGAATATGGGTATGAGGGAAGTTGATTAGGGTTAATTTTTGAGGCATTTATAACCTTAGTACAAATATTTTAAAGATTTTCATGATTTTATCTTCCATTTAAAAATGTGACTATGCATTATAACAATGAGAGATGGTAATTTATTTTGTGAAATTTAAATAAAATATAATTAAAGTAGAAAAAAATTATATTCCACACTAACTCAAGACCTTAACTGTGTGGCAGACATACTAAGGGACAGATTGGGTAGAACTGGGATAAGAACATTAAACATCTTTTTCTCATTGAGGTTTGGAGGACCTTGCATCCTTGTGACAGACACTACACCTCAGTCTAGAGCACATCCAACCCAATCTTTCACTGATTACATCCTGATATCCAAAAAATGTTTTCAGAAACACCAGATGCTACTCTAGGCTCCTTAGCTATTTCAGATCACAGGTTGGATTGTTTTACTAAGATCTCAGGAGCATCAACTGAGGTGGTGGACATTTCCAGGTTACCTATCTCTAGACACCGCTTTTGAAGTCATGTTGCTTAAAAAGCATGGAAGAAGATTGAAGAAAATAATGTATTGTGTTAAGCGTGTTCTTTTCTGGGAACTAGGTAAGGTAGTGCTCAGGGGCAAGTTGATAACTTATATTTGTAAAAGGAGAAAGAAAATGGACAGATTTTTATCATACAGAGGCAATTCAATAGAACAAAAGTGCTTTACCTCTAGCTCCTCGTTCTTAAATAAAAAGGCATATGATGCCTCTCATACTGTGCTGTTATGTAGAAAGGTCCAAAATTACATGCTACATAATAAACAAAAGTTGTACTTTTAGGGGAATAAAGCCTGTAGAGTTTTGGCCAAGATTGTTTGCACTAGGGATGGCTGTAAATTTATACCAGTCATTTAGATAAGTAAATTGGTGTGGTAAAGTTTTTTTTTTTATGCAGTTGTACTTTCAGAAGGCGCTGATAATATAGCTCAATGAGAATTCTTTAATTCTGCCACAGCTTCCAAGAGAGGCTCTTTTGAAGTTAAGATTGCCCATTTCATAAGTCAAGATTCAACAAATGATTAGCCAAGTTAAAAATCTCAAAATGCCTGGCCCAGATGATTTGGGCCTGAATTTTATAAAACACTTGAGAGCAAAGTAGCCATCTCTTTGTCTAATTTAGGATCAAAAGAGGTGAAGCCATGCTATTTCACTAATCAATCATGTATCTCCCTAATTCCTAAAAAAAAAAAAAAAAAAAAGACAGAGATGTTGAAAATCCTTCACGCTACCCAAATGTTAAAATATATGCTGGGTTTTGGCAACTAGGCGAGAGCCCCCCTTTTGATATCTGAAAGTCAAGTAAGTTTTGTCTGAGGAAGACACTTTATCACCAACATTAGGCTTCTTCTGGCTGCAACTGAAAAGGCAAATACTGATGAAGTGCCTTTTGTGGTCAATACTGATACAGGGGCAGTATTTTCTGGCAGTAGTTATGGTTTGTCCTTGGTAAATTCAGCTGCTTGGATCATGCAATTAATCTTCTGTGTGTATAAAATACTGGCCAATGAGATAGTAGATAGAAGGCCTCGGAGCCTAAGTGGAACTGGGCAGGGATTGCCCCTGTCATTTCTTCTTTATATCCTGTGCCTCGAACCTCTGGTTCAGAAACTTCAACCCTCAGAGCTCTAAAAAGGGATCACAATTATATACCAGTCCACTCTCTAAGCCAAGGGAGGGGGAAAGCTTTGAACACATACCTATTGGAAAAACATGCCATAAATAAACAATGCCTTGACTTGATTTGAGGGGCATGACTAGTAGACACAAGGAAGTGGTAATGCCATTATACAGGTTGTTGATGAGATCTCAAGTGGATATTATGTCCAGTTCTGGAGGTCGCACTTTAGTAAAGATATAGACAGTGTGAAGATGGTCCAGAGAAGGGCTACCAAAGTGAAACAGTGTCAGCACCAAAAACCCTTTGAGATAAGACTTAAGAGGTAAATATTCAAACATAGCTGGCTAAGGCCTGGATCCACCATTCTATCGCAGAATGGTGAATCCAGCAGAGGGGGGAGGGGGAAATGGGATTGGAGGGGGGGGGGGAAAGGTTGGGCTTGGTTCACAAATTAAGAAATCTGGCAAGAGTTGCATGAGCATGTGGTATGTAGCAGTGTGTAATATGTGCCATATGTGTTAAGTTTACAGTGTTTTGTTGTGCATTGTTGCTAATAAACAGATTTCAACATAATTTTGTGACTGGTATCCACAGCATATTTCTGTTTTGTTTAGCTTTGCCCTATTGTTTTTGTTGTGTTGTCTTATGTTTTAGTTGTATTTTATGATTATGTATGTATAATTATTATCCGCTGTAAACTATGGAGCATGTGGGCTCAAATCTTCTAAAATAAATAAATAAATGACTTAGCCAGGATATTCGGCCGTGTTGCTGAATATACCCAGATAAGTTTAACGTTAGCCGGATAAGATAACCAGCTAACTTTCGACCTGGTCAATAGGAGGTCCAAGCTAGTGCCTCAGCAACAGGTCTTCCTGCTGTGCCTTGCTGCCTGCAGTGTGTGTTGCTCCTCGTTCCAGTACCTGCCTGCCTTGTTTCTGTTCTGCCCCATCTGCTCCAATACTGTTCCATCACTCCGTCTGGCCTGTCTTGCCCGCTGTCTCCTTCCTCCTCTCTTTGACTGCCTCTTGGATCCTGATCATTGCCTGGATACCGATGCTGCCTGATCTCCACCTCCCCTGACCTTAGTCTGGTTTGACTCCACCTTCCGCTCTTCCCGGGATGCTTGCTTAAGTCCTGCCAGCTTCAGAACCCAAGGACTCAACCTGCAGGGAAAGAGGCTGATAAAAGTGAAGCCTAGTTTCTGTCCCAGTCTGCCTACTGTCGATGGGGACCCAGCTGGTTCACTAACCAGGCAGCGCCAATCCCACCACAGCTAAAGAGCTCACACTCTGTGCTAAGTTGCTGAAGCCATGAGCTCAGTGGACTCGCCCTCAGCTCAGGCCATCCATGGTTTGGCGAGTTCAACAACAGCAAGAGCAACTGAACCAGGTAGCAGGAATATTTCAGGATCTGGGTGTTTGTATAGATGCTATGCAGGCCCGACTTCAGGTATCAGCACCTCCTCCGCCACCTGTACTCACACCAATCCACACTCCAGGGCCTACGCCTCACCTGGCCCCTGTACCCAGGTATGATGGAGACCCCATATTCTGTAGGGGGTTTATTAGTCAGTGCCTCGTACTTTGAGGTGCAAGCTGCCAGTTTCCCTTCCGACCAGATCAAGGTAACGTTTATCTTGTCCTTGGCTAGCTAGACTGGCTATTGCCTGGGCATCTCCACTCTAGGAGCCTAATTAACCCTCTCATTGGAAATCTGGAGGAATTCTTAAAACAATTCCAGCTAATTTTTGATGTGCCAGAGCGCTCCTTCTCCGTGGCCAAGGTCGAGGCACTCGTGATTTTACAAATCTCAGTCATAACCCTTCTCAGTCACCTGTTTTCCAAGCTAAAGAGAATAGGGCTAAATGGCAGAGATGTGATTTGGCCGAACCTTTTGGTTCATCCATTGCTCCTACCATGTGACAGGGGCTGACCAATGGCACCAATAGCTCCTGTCACATGGTAAGGGCAAAGGGCCATCGGCGCCATTTTGATTACTGGCAGCCAAAGGTCCAGAGGGGAAGATCACTCCCGGGACCCTGCTGGACCACCAGGTACTTTTGATAAGTCTTGGGGGGGGGGGGGTGTCAGGCAAGTCTTGGGGGATTGGGAGGGTGGGGGGGTTGCAATTAATTAAATGTGAATGGTTGGGGTGGGTTTGGAGTTTGTTTTTTTTTAATGTGCCCTTTCTCTCCCCCCCCAAAAATAAGAAAACCACATGAAATTTTGTGGGTTTTCTTATCGTTTCGTCGGCCCCCCCCCCCCGAAATGCGACGAAATAGGAAATATCGTCTCTATTTCCTATTTTGTCTCAAACATATGCACATCCCTACTAAATGGTAAATTTTCCCAATTGTAAAAGGAGAATAGTGGAGTGCCCCAGGGATCTGTTCTGGGACCATTGCTTTTTAATATATTTAAAAATGACTTGGAAATAGGAACAACAAGTAAGGTGATCAAATTTGCTGATGACATAAAATTATTCAAAGTTGTTAAATCACAAGAGAAATGTGAGAAATTGCAAGAGGACATTGCAAAACTGGGAGACTGGAGATGCAAATGACAAATGAAATTTAATGTGGACAAGTGGACTTAGGGAAGAGTAACCCAAATTACAGCTACATAATGCAAGGTTCTACATTAGGAGTCACCACGCAGGAAAAGGATCTAGGTATCATCGCTGAAAATACGTTGAAATCTTCTGCTCAGTGTGCAGCAGCAGCCAAGAAAGCAAATATAATTCTAGGGATTATTAAGAAAGGAATGGAGAATAAAACAGAGAATATCATAATGCCTCCATATCACTTCACAGTGCGACTTCATCTTGAGTATTGTGTGCAGTTCTGGTCACCACATCTCAAGAAAGATATAGCAGAATTAGAAAAGGTACAGAAAAGGGTGACCAAGATGATAAAGGGAATGGAACAATTCCCCTATGAAGAAAGGCTAAGGAGGTTAGGACTCTTCAGCTTGGAGAAGAGACGGCTAAGGGGAGATATGATAGAGGTCTATAAAATACTGAGTGGAATAGAAAGAGTAAATGTTAATCAGTTGTTTACTCTTTTGAAAAGTACAAAGATCAGGGGATACACAATGAAGTTACTAAATAATACATTTAAAACTAATGTGAGAAAATATTTTTTTACTCAACGCATAATTAAGCTCTGGAATTCATTGCCAGAGAATGTGGTGAAAGCTGTTAGTGTAGCTGCATTTTAAAACAGTTTGGACGAGTTCCTGGAGGAAAAGTCCATTAACCATTATTAAAGTAGAGTTGTGGAAATCCACTGTTTTTGCTTGGTGTAAGCAGCTTAGAATTTTTCAATTTATCTTCTCCTCGGGATCCTGCTAGGTATTTATGACCTGGCTTGGCCACTGTTGTAAACAGGATACTGGGCTTGATGGACCTTTGGTCTGACCCAGTGTGGCAAGTCTTATGTTCTTATGATGCCGCCGATGCTGCAATGTGCCTCGCAGCTAGGACACCACCGCCATCTCCTGCCAGGGCCTCCTCTCTAGGCCCTGCATACCAGTCTATCTAAGCCCTGCAGTGGGAACCGCTCCTCTTGGTGCAGCCTGATTATGTCACATGACCAGGAATTTAAACCCTGGCTGTGCAACAGAGCACAGACTCAGCAATAGGTCAACTACAGCCTTTGAGGTGTGCGTTGCTGCATTCCTATCTGATCCTGCCTTCGTCTCTCCAAGCCTGATGATCCTGCCTTCATTTCCCCAAGCCTGTCTGTCCAATCTCTCCAAGCCTGCCTACCAGCCTTGTCTCTCCAAGTCCTGCCTGCCTAACTCGACTCCTCTAGCCCAGCCTTTCCTCGGACTGACTCTTGGTTTGACCACTGCCTGGACTGTACTCGCCTGCCACCTACCTCTGATCACAGCCTGGATCTTGACCATTCTCGCCTGCCGCTTGCCCCCGACCACAGGCTGGACCTAGATCACTCTCACCTGCCGTCTGCCTCTGTTCTCAGCCAGATCCACGACCATCCCTGTCTGCCAGCTGTCTCTAACCTCAGTCATGACTGGGACTTCTCACCGAGCTCCACGAGACTCAAACCTATATCATGCTGGTTCCCCGGAACCAGAGGGCTTAACCTAAGGGGAAAGAGGCTGGTAAAGGTGAGTCCCTAGACCAGTCTTGCACTAGCCTAGACCTGGCAGCTGTCAGGGAGGACCTACAGGGCCTTCTCTGTAGGATGAGTCAACCTCCCCACAGAACAAGGGTTCACAATCCTTATAAACAGTTCCACATAATTTTCAGGTCATTTGAAAATTATTCCTGGGGAATTGCCCCTCGCTACCTAGTTTCGACATTTGTAGCTGCTCCTGCCACCCACAGAGTGGGTGGCAGGAGCAGCAGGGTGCACAGTTCAAATGCACAGCAGGGTGCACAGTTCAAATGCACAGCAGGGTGCACAGTTCAAATGCACTTGAGAGCCATGCAGTTGCCTTCTGGCACTGCATGGCTCTCAAGTGCATTTGAACTGTGTGCTTCCCAAACACTCACTGTCATCTTATGGCCTCACATTCTCAGGAAAACAGCACAAGAGCACAAAGCACTACACAGCTGAAAAGTTTGGAGAGCTGAGCGGTGCTGAAAAGCGAGAGCTGCACTTGGGAGAGGAGTTGGCTGCAAGCCTCAGAACAATGGGGGGTGCTGAGGCAGGCTGATGGGTGGGTGGGTGGGGGAATGAACTGCCTGGTTAGAAGGGAGGGCTGACTTGATTGATATTGGCTGGGGGCAGCTGGAGACTGCTAGGTGGGTGCAGTTGGTGACAGGATGGTGGGTGGTGGCAGAGGTGAGCAACTAGATACTGGCTGTTGTGGGGGAGAGGGGATGATCTAGGTAAGGGAGAGAGAGATTGGGTGTTGGGGGACGGACTGAGAGCAGGGTGAGGGGCCAGAGAGTATGAGATGAACTGAGGGTGAGGGCAGAAAGAGAGAGAGCATACGTATGTTGTTGATGATGAGCCGCTGCAGAGAGAGGAGCCGTGAGGGAGGTGGTTGGTAGTCCGCTGAATTTATATTATCGGGTTCCATACCAAAAAAGGAATCACAATCACTGTGACACTTTAGTTCTGCTCCATATTTGATTTTTGAGATGTAAGCTTGTAATTCAAGTTTTTAGATACCTTTTCCTGCTTGATAGACTCTTGTAAATTAATTTCATGTCTTGCCCTGTCTTTTGACTCGGTACAGGTGGTCTGATTTAAGGAAGATTTCTCTGCCTGTGTAGGCTTACGATCAAGTAAGTATCCTGTTCACTGACTCCAAGCAAAGACCCGCTTTCTAATCTTCTTGAGTCAGATCTGGCTCCTTTTTAATCAGTTTAGAGTGCTCTAGTTTGGCAAGTGGTCAGTAGTAGATTTTTCTCCCTTCCATCAGGATTATTGCTGGTATTTTGCAGTTGTTTGTTTATTGTTATGCAAAATAATAACTTAAAAACACTCCTCCAGAAAATGCCCTTCCAGGTAGTGCTGAGCTGAGGTCACTCTGCTAGGGCTGCTTGCACACAGCCGCCAGCGGGGCAGCGTTTATTTTAAGAAGCCCCCATGGCTTGCCAGAGTTTCTTCCATTCCTTCTGTCTTACATCACTGCGTATTTATCACGTTCCGCTCCTTCTGCTAAAGTCATTTGATGAATAGTTCCACTAAGTTATCCTGTCCTGTCATCTTGAACTTTTCCTAGAATGATGCAGCAGTTAGGAGTCCTTGATTCTCATTCCTTATCACAAGCACCAAGAGAAGGAGCGCCGTGCACACCAGGCCCAAGAAATAATCCCCCAGAAATTCTGTTCCCAGCACGAGACGAGGATCTTGTTTTCCTAATAATATACAGCAGCAATGCACTCTCTCTCACACACATGTACATTCATGTGCCACCTGCATCATAATGAAACTATGTACAGTAATAAAACATGCATATATACCCACATAACTACACGCAGATGCACATACATGCGCAGAAAGAGATACACACATAGACACATACATGCATCTGCCACTTGCAGCAAGCAGTAATAATTTATAGTAACTAAGCACACAACACACGTACAGTGTATGCATGCCTATCAACTGCAGCTTATAGCAACGGTTATAGTAAACGCACAGCTATATAAACAGAATGCTACATAAATACACACACATACAAAACACACAACAGCCAGTGTTAATCACTGCAGGCTAAGGCTGTAGAGTTTACTTTGCATTCAGCAGTAAGACAGGATGAAAGATGCAGGAAAATCCTCAATGGACTATTTTGTTGCTTTGGCAGGTGTAGAAAAGTATATACTGCAATATGCTACAGTTTTCTTTAGGTGGTTAAACATTATATGCCAGCTAAACACATTCTGGTTGTGTGCTTATATGCACATGAAAGACTGACTGCATAGGAAATGTTTCTTGAAATATCTACTTCTGTCTGCACTTGAGTGTCAGTTCACCTGCCGGCACAACTTCATGGTCCTGGCAACTCAGTCCTACCTATAAGAGAGAGGAGGAAGAGGTCAAAGGGAATTAGCGATAAGAGTGTTTCATGGATGACAAGCCTGAGCCAGAGGATAGAGAGTGTAGAAAAACACACACAAAAAAAAAATATACAGAGCCCCAGATGCAAAAAAAGATGAAGGCAGCCATGAAAAGGAAGAAGAGAGGTCTCTGGGGAAAAGGGGACATGAGACAGCCTAAAGGTTACAAGGGATAACAGGGAGTGAGGGAAAAGGGGGGTGGGGGGTGGAATGAGAAAAGAATAGCCTAAGGGATAAAAAGAAAGCCAAAGACTGCATGAAATAATTTCTTTTATTAAAGGGTTAAATTTGGAATGGGTGAGCTGCTGGCTCTATAGTCCCAGTCATTCATACAATGGTTGCAAGCTCTAGGAGCAGACCTTAGGTTTTATACATCTTCCTTGCTGCCCGGACAGGGCCTGGCTCTCAGATTTACAGGGACACCTGTCAGGAGGCTATCAGCTCTTATCCCTGGCATTGCTGATCTGGGTGAAGAGTACATCACTGATCCCAGCTCGGCGGTCCCATGACTGTGCAGGACTTACTTAGCACCAGTCACTGGGTGCGGTGCCTGGAAATGGCTGGTGAAGCTCATTTTTCCCTACAGTCTTTTGGCACCCTGACTAGGTCACACAGAAAGCATCTGACTGCAAACACTGACCTCTGCCTTGCCGATGAGTCCTGTGGGAGTTGAGACTTGAAGGCTGAAGGTGAAAAGTCAGGAGCCAACATTTCAGTTCTAAATAAGGTTTTTATTCAGTTCAAATTAATTTAGGAAGCATGATATACAACATAACATATGCCTTGTGCAGACTCATGGCCCCTCATTATAAGACTTCAGGGAGAGCCTGGCAGCCTGAGATTGATCTCAGAGAGCATGGATCCAGGAGCTGCCAGGAGGGTCTGGGAACCGAGGCAAATACTGTACAACTGTGCTGGTGTATCATGATGTGGAAATAACTACAAACACATTTATGCATACCCCAAAAAACCCTGCTCCTCCGTTCCCCTGAGCATAATAGCAGCACTTGGGGAGGGAGATTTTATTACAGCCCATTGCAGAGCTAAGGTCTGCATGTAAATGGCTTCTTCCTCTCCCCCCAACTAAGCCCTCGGAACGCTTCTTTCTAGTGCAGGCATGTGCCTGCTCGTAGTTTTACAAGCATACACTCCCTCGAGTAATCTGTAAAAGCCCATTTACGCGCATGAAACCGGGTCTTGTGCAGGTACATACTTTTGAAAAATCAATACCACAGGTAGTCCAGAGAGGCAGAAGGAAGTGCAGCTCAGCCAGGGGGAAGGTTTGCACATTCTCAGTTTACACCTGAGCAGCAGTTTGATATTCTTTCCTAAAGAACAGGATTTCAAGACTGGAGTGAGTTTTTCCCTTTTGGGCCCAACACTTTTCCATCTGCCCCTTTGGATCCCTTGCTCAATCAGAACAGATCCTTTTTGAGCTACTGCACCATGGGCCTTCATTTGCAACTATCTGGGTTTTCTTTTCTTTGTCTTCTGTTCTAGACCCTTTTCAAACTTATTCAGATAACTTTGATGGCATGACAATGTTATATGAGTTGCCATTGTAATGTACACTCACTTAATAAAACAAACTCATACAGCCCAGCTATTGCAGGGATAGTTCTCAGCCATGGCTGATACTGGGTCACAGTAATGTGGATCCTGTGTCTAGCTGCTGGATGTTTGTTGCATGAATGGGACCCTCCCCCCCCCCCCCCCCCAGGCCATCCTGGGGAGCAGAGTCCTGGCCTGGGAACTAAACTGAGGTCCTCTGCAGGCGGTATTTACCACTGAACCATCGGGCAGGCCCCACCTGACTAAGATGGAACTCCCAACAAGGAGCCCTTGTCATCGCTAAAGAAGCCCCTGGAAAGAATTCTGGGTGGGGGAGACTGCTTGGTCTACACTTGAGTACTGATCTGAATTGTGAAAATGCCAAAGGATAGCAGAAGTTGTCTGCTCCTGCTGTTTGCATTTGGAGGCCGTACTATTCTGATGGCCTTCATTCTGGAAAATTAACTCAATGCATGAATGCATTTCCCCTGTGTTAATTGGGAGAATGATTGATGTTTTATATAAGAGTGTTTCCCTTTAAGAACAATAGAGAGCAATGTCCTAGTATAAAAGGGTTGGTTAAGAATTTGATAGGGAGCATTCAAGATGGATTAGGGGTTGGAGAGAATCCAGCCAGGGAGTGGGTTCTGCCTGAAGAAATAATTGTTACATTCAGCGGTCCGCGGGCTAATCCTGTGAACTGCTGCCCTTACCCTCTTGGGTCAGGCCCAGGTCATGGCAAGATGCCCTCATGGCAGGACGCTGCTCTCATCTGTGTAACAACATGCCGCTGGTTTGCCTCACGGCTGGATGCTGCAGACTCTCTGCTGCCGCGCCTTCACCTAGGTGCGCGTGCAGCCGAAGCTGCCAGAATTAAAAAGCCCACTGTGGGAAAAGCCCCATGGCATGGTTTGATGACCTCTTGCAGCCAGGTCTATAAAAGGCCCTCCAGATCTTCACAACCTTGGCTCGACAACAGGCTTCCCTGCTCCAGTAGCAATGCATATTGCTCTAGCATCTCAGTTCCAGCGTTCCTTGTCCTCAGTTCCAGCATCACTGTCTTCTGTTCATCAGTTCCAGCATCACTGTCTTCAGTTCTTCAGTTCTTCCACACCTCCCTTGCTGCCCACTTATTCTTCTCCAAGCCTTCTTGCTCTGCCTATCCGTCCCGCCATTCCCTTCAGATGGATACCTGATACTGACCTTGGCCTGACTTCTGGATACTCTTGATCACCACCTGCCACTGACCACTGCTTGACTCCTGGATACTCTTGATCACCACCTGCCACTGACCACTGCTTGACTCCTGGATACTCTTGATCACTGCCTGCCACTGACTGCTGCCTGACTCCTGGACACTCTTGATCGTCATCTGCACCCTGACCTCTGCCTGCCACCGGATACGCCTCATCTACGCTCACTCCAACCCAGCTACCTCGACAGATCTCTCCGCCATCAGTAGAGGCCCCTATCTAAGACCTAAGACCTGCTGGCCCTGACACCCAAAGGCTCAACCCGAGGGAAATGTGGGCTGGTAAAGGAGAAGCTCCAGCTTGGCCTCTGTTTTGTCTGGCTCTGCCTGCTGATGGTGGGGGCTTGCAGGGCTCCTCCCTGAAGGTTTTTTCAACCCCACCTAAGGGTCCATGAACACAACACATTGCTGAGGCCATGGATCCGGTGGACCTGACATCCCTGCAGGCCATCCTGGGTCTCACCCACTGGCTGCAGGATCAGCAGAAAACTTTGGAGCTCCTCACGGCTTCCATGAATCAGCTGTCCACACAACTGGACGCACTAACTATCTTGGTGGCCTCACCACCTCCTATGTTAGTGCCACTACCTCCCATAGCCTCTAGCCATCCTATACCTCAGCTGTCAGCCCCTCCCGAAGGACCCCAAGCAATGCTGGGGATTTCTGAATCAGTGCCGCATGCACTTTTCCTTACAAACACCATTGTTTCCTGATGATCTGAGCAAGATGACCTATATTCTCTCCTTCTTGGACCCTAGTGTTAGCATCCCTCTCTCGGAGTGTGATGATCCACTGCTGCACAACTTGCAACAAATAACTGAACTGTTTAAGATAGTATTTTTGAAACTTTTTATTTAACAAATAGGACACTTATAAGATCAACAAGGAATATACAAGAGTGTTAACGTAGTCACAGACTTACAAAGAACATCATTCAATGTCATAATAATCATCATTTCCCCCAGTCAGATGACCCAGAAATTCGAAATCACCCCTCCATTAACCATACCAGCCCTCCCAGAAACCAGTCTTTGAAGAGTCTGGCTATATGGCCACCATGGGTTCTTATTTACTCCATCTCCTCCAGAGCTCAACTGGCGGGAGAACTGCCTCATCACAATCTTTCTTGAGGACATCTCCTCAAAGATTAAGGACATGCTCACTGCTCAGGATCTCCCAGCCTCCCTAGAGATTTATTTAGTTCAAACAAATTGATGTAGATATAAAGTCTTTTGAATAACAAGGACTCACTCAGTTTGAATAATTTAATAACGGATAAAGAAATAATTCTATCTCGTTGGAGAAAGAACATTAAACAGAGTTGGAGGAAGATCGGAAGACATCACAGTTTGAACTTTACAAAAAAACAAAAAAAAAGAAGCAAGGAATAACAATAGAAATTGTAAGAACCATAAATTTTGATGGAGACATTTAATAAGTGCATCTCCTTGGTGACCTAATAACTTATTGTGGAGAGCGGTGTTGCTCCATTTATGTTTGTGGACATTTAATAAGTGGACATTGAGACATGGTTAAGAGGGTCTATTGAATGATATATAAACATCTTTTTACTTAAATAATAACAAAAGTTTGCTAAAAAATTGTTGAATGAAATAGAGAGTGGGAGGGTGGTAAGTTGATGATTATAATAAAAAAATTGAAGCAAGGCCGTGGAGGCATGCATCAAAATATATGAAACTTACCCCAACCTGCAAAAAATTTTTTTTTCAAAATTACAAATTTTTTCAAAAATTGTTTTTTTCAAAATTATTTTTTCAAAACTTTCTTCACAAAAAATAAATTAAAGTTGATAAACACATTATAGGGTGAGATTTTATTAGGATTTAAGAGTGGATCAGGTTTACGTCATCCAGATCCAATATGACCCTTTATCCTGAAAGTTAATGCCTCAACTCTGGGGGTAGGGGCAGTCTTAAGTCAACACACCCCAGAAGGGGTAGTTTGTCCATGTTCCTTCTTCTTGAAGAAGTTCTCCCCGATGCAGCCATTATTATTTCATCGAAGACTGAGAGCTTTTAGCTGTCAAACTAGCCCTTGAGGAATGGTGCCACCTTCTCAAAGGAGCTCAACACTGTATTACAATATAATATATACAGATCACAAAAACCTCAAACTTCTACATCAAGCTCAGTGTTTAAATGCAAGGCAAGTCCCTTGGTCCTTATTCTTCGCCCACTTTGACTTCGAACTATGGTATCGCCCAGCACTCAAGAATCAATGGGCGTATGCCCTCTCTCACATTTTTTAGACAGAAGATATCCCAGAACCTCCCAGACACATAATTGATCTTGCTTAGATACTCCTGGCTACCATGATACCCATCCTTCCAGGAAAGCCGGTGGTACCTTCCAGAATGCATGGAAAAGTATTGAAATGGGCTCAGGACTCCTGTGTTGCAGGTCACCCTGGGTGGACATGAACTCTTGAATTGCTTCAGCGACATTACTGGTGGCCCCAAATGAAACAAGATATCAAGGCCTACGTTGACTCATGCCCTATCTGCGTACAGCAAAAAATGCTGCATGGCCAACCCTTGGGGCTGTTACAGCCGTTGCCAGCCCCCAGAGAATCCTGGACCCATCTGTCCATGTGCGCACAGCTGACACTGCCAGATTTAAAGAGCATGCAGTGGGAAAAGCCCCGCAGCATGGCTTGATGACCTCACGCAGCTAGGCCTATAAAAGACACTCCAGACCTTTACATACTTACCTCAATAACAAGTCTCCCTGCTCTAGTAGCAGTGCGAGTTGCTCCAGCATCCTGTCTCAGTTCAATGTTCCTTGTCCTCAGTTCCAGCATCACTGTCTTCAGTTTATCAGTTCTTCCACGCCGTCCTTGCTGCCCACTTGTTCTTCTCCTAGCCTTCTTGCCCTGCCTATTTGTCCTGCCATTCCCTTCAGAGGAATACCTGATACAGACCTTGGCCTAACTTCTGGACACTTTTGAATGCCACCTGCCACTGACCTCTGCCTGCCACCATATACACCTCACCTACGCCCACTCTGACCCAGCTACCTTGACGGATCTTTCCACAATCAGCAGAGGTCCCCCCACCTAAGACCTGCTGGTCCCGGCACCCAAAGGCTCAACCCGAGGGGAACGTGGGCTGGTAAAGGCGAAGCTTCAACTGGGCCTCTGCTTTGTCTGGGTCCACCTGCTGAAGGTGGGAACCTGCAAGGCTCCTTCCTGCAGGTTGTGTCAACCCTGCCTCAGTCTAAGTGTCCATGAACACAACAATAATGTTTTGCAATCCTTCAAGGAGAAAAGCCCGAGACATAAGCCATTTCTCATCAAGGGAAAGCAGCCAAGGGGACTGAGTCGGGAGTCCTAACACATGCCCCTTCTCCCGGAACCCATGGATAGGGAAAAGTATTAGGTACCCTAGGCAAACGTTACAGCCTCGCACACATGCCACATACTCCCACACCCTTTACAGACACACACAATTAAATTATGCATTTACAACAAATTTTACATGAAAAAGAACATTCAAAAGTATAGTTTTCTGAGGCAAAAATATCACTTACAATATGCATTTTATATTTATATGCACTGCTGCAGTGCCAACTAGAAAAGTCTGCAAAAAAGACACTTGGAACTCCTATGGAATTAAGCTTTTTGTGATATGTGTTTGGTGTGGGCTTGGCCCTGGCCTTCAGAAAGCCATGAATAACCATTACAATATAGAAAACCTCCCCCCATACAAAAACAACCCTAACCCTAACAACCTCATCTATGAAAAGGCAACCCTGCACATATTACACGTGGCCCTAGAACACCAATATAAACTCTTATTAGGAAACCAGGCTGCTTTAGATCCCTTCACAGAAATTACATGCCAGCAAAATACCTCACCTCGGTCACATATGCAGAACACAGAGAGACTCTGACCAAATACAGAATAAAGAGATCAGAAAAACAGAAATGTGCAGAGAAGAACCTAACTGGAACCCACAACAAGCCAAAGACTCTGTATGCATTGCAACAATGGAAAAACAGAAACATTACTATTCCTCATAAAACATTAAATAATTTCCCAAACACCCAAAAAATATTTCAAACATCAGATGATTAAAAAATCCAATAATTAAAAAATGTTCTATTCTCCCCCTCCACCCCCCCAAAATTAGTAGAAACATCAAATTCCACCCAATAATTAAAACTAATAAGGATTACAAAATCTCCTGCTCTCCATACCTAGAATTTTTTTATTTCCAGTCACCCTGAGATTGTCGTGGACTGTGGGAGGTAGGGCCACACAAATTTTATCTTCTCTTATACACATGCACAGTAACACATTCATTCTCTCACACACTCCCTCTCCCTCTCAGATACATTATTTTGTGTGTGTGTGTGTGTGAATGCCTGTAACAGCCTATATGTGACACATAGGTGTTCACAGGCACACAAACATACCTAAACACACACACACACAAGCACACAGGCTCTCACACAGACACATTCACAGACAAACACACTCAGGCTCTCACCCAGACACAGAGACACTCGCACTCACCATACAGGCTCTCATAGACATTCACAGGCTGTCACTCACTCACACACACTTACAAGCTCACACACATAGACACAAGGCCTCCTGTTGTCATTGGGCTGTGGAAGGATGGGCTCCACCATGTCCCACCAGCCTTTCTGCTTGGGAGGAGGGGGGGAGTGGTAGGAGCTGTGTGCGCCCGCTGGAAAAGTTGTACATGGGCACCCGCAGACACACACACAAATAAAAGGGAACACCGGGCCTGTCATTTTTCAATCGCCGACGAGTTGACCTCCGTCGGCAGCCTCTCTCCTTCTTTGGCCACCGGCTCCGCCGGTGGCCCCATGGCCTCTCCTGCTGCCGCTGGCCCGCCGCGCCCCTCCCCCCCCCCCCCCCCGGGTGTGCCACCTCATACAAATGCACGGTATCCACACCCAGTCGCGCCAGGCCTGGCAGTATCTGCGGTACTAAGACTGTGATACCCAGATTCAGTTGAGGAAAAAGGGAACTAATTAAAGGACTGGAGCTTGGATTCAGCGCCTGTGTTGCTGAATCATGGGAGTGCAGTGTGGCAAAGTATTTTGTAACTAAGCTGGGGGAAGGTGTATACAGCCTGTTAGCGACTCAGTACGTTTAACTCTTTCTAACCATTTCAGCCTAGCTGGGCAAGCCTTTGTACCCTGATCTAATCGGTGTTATCTCTCCATCTACTGTTATATGCTGACAGCTGGTATCACCAGAAGATGAAAGTTTTGTTGTTTGACTATATTTGTGGAGTGACTCCCAAGTAATTTGAGCAAGGGAAACAGCAGTCAAAGGAGGTCAGAGAAGGGATCCTCTAAGAGCTTGAGGTCCCTTCTCTGCTCAGGCCTGTCGCATTTCCTCCTTGCCTGTCTGCCTGGGTTTACTACATTGGCTGCTTGGACCCACGTTCCCGCCGAACCCTTCCCGAGAGTCCAGCAGTTGTCTCATTCGGGTGCTAGACCCTCTCGCATTTTATGTGCTCCGTCCAAGAGGGGGTTACACTACGTTGATTTTAAGAGAAATATCAGGAAAGAGAAAATAAATTACTCTACAGCAGAAAAATAAAAGGGGAGGGGGGGCCTCAAACACATCCTCATTCATACCACTGATCTCCACACGCTGCGTTAGAGAAGCCCAGTATCTCCCAATCATCACAGAGCGCTAGGGTCTCAACCCCTGGCTGTGACTGTTCCTCACTGAAGGAGTGAAATCCCCAGCTTCAGAGGCTCCCTTAATAAGGGAACCAGATAGTGCTGCTCAGACTGTCCCTGGTGACGAGGAGCGATCTGGTAGCCCTCGGGAATGAATCTGACAGCCCCGCTTCCCAGTGCCTTGGTGACAAGGAGAAAGTTTACAGCTTTCCTGCCTTCAGAAGCAGATGGTGCTACGATATCTGCTTTCACTAGGTTAGTGCTCTCCCAGAAGTTGTTTAGTTAATAATTATCAAATGGAAAACAGATCTGGGATTGCTGGACACCCACCAGGAATCTCCTCATGACCCACTTACCCTGCCCTGCAAGCAGATCACTTAACCCTTTCCTTGCCGAAGCTCTCTCTGTCTCCCTCTGATTCCTTACACAGAAAAGTAGGCCTATAAGGACCATAAGAGCCCGCTTGATCTGTAGCTTTACCTTCACCTCCTCAGCACCAAGGATCCTCTGTCTCTGCCCCAGGCTCTCTCGAATTCTGCTACCGTTGTTACCCCCGTCCACTTCCCTCTGGATTGTAAAACACTCGGGGACATGGTTTGCATGACACAATCCCCCTTTTCTTTTCCCGCTTTGCTTTGAACTGTTTGAGTTAGCATCTGCTTTCTGAACTGGCTGAAGCCTGACTCACAACTTGTGTGTGCAAGAGATAGGGAGAGAGAGAGAAGGAAAACAGCAAGAGAAGCAATGAAGAGAGACCGAAACAAGCACAAAAAGAATTACAAAATAGTGAAAAGACACTCGTTCACATTAACAACAATTTTATGCTAGATGTATAGCTTTAATGGGAAAGCATTCTTTTCGTTTCGAGCTTTTATGTAGATACAGCTGTCCTGAAAATATGGTTGCTATAGGTTAAATGGTGCATACAGACAAACAGACCCATACATTTAATGAGGGAAGAGTCTTTTTCCCCCCATTTTTGGCTAGATGCATAAGTTTTATGGCACAATGTTACTCCAGTTTTTTGCTTTTATATTGATCCACCTGTCAGAAAAATTTGGATGCTGTAGATTAAATTGTTGTTGAGATAATATACACACAGACAGACAGACAGACAGAGAAAGCAAATACATAAATGCATTTATAATCCTAAAAGAACTAAAGCGAAGCATAAAAAGGAGAAGTAAAATGGGGATGGGGAAAGAGGGAGATAGAAAATGATCTATACTGTAACCTAGAGAGACAGATAAGAAAGAGAGGAGAGGAGGAGAGAGACAGAGAGGAAACGGTGCTTTGCAGTCATACTGGAGGTCTTGGTTAGGTCTCGCAGACTGAGATATACACAGGGTGGGTGGCTGAAATTCTGTCTGGTACTACAGAACTTGTTTATTAAACTTTGCTCTTTAAAATGCAGGATTTTTTTTTTATTGATACGTTGCTCAGCCAAATACAGAGAAAAGAAAGGAACAGAAAGAAAAAGTCAAGGTTAGCTTGTGAATACCCACAACATCTTACGGGCCTAAGGTTGATCAAGAGTACCTAAACATTCCCCTGCGAATGTGCCTCAGAGAGCCAGGGGCTGAATCCTTGTGCAAGCAGACAGAGCCTTGGGAAGGCACACACTGCCAACAAGGCAGTGATTTCAGTCAAGGTAGTCTGAGTGTTTGCAAGGCCAGGACAGAGGGGAGATTCTTAGCTTCAAAAGCCTGCAATTTCACAGGCAACTTTCAAAACCATACCTTATAGACTGGAAAAATCCAATCCCAGCATCTATACCCTGTTCCTATACATAACTCTAACATCACACCCACGGATCTGTACCGTAACAAAACCCTAACCCTAACATCCTATTCCAGCATCTCTACCCTAACATAACCCTAATATCCCATCCCAGCATCTCTACACTAAACCTAACATCCCATCCCAGCATCTGTACCCTAAGATAACCCAAATATCCCATCCCAGCATCTGTACCATAACATAACCCTAACATCCCAGCCAAGCATCTGTACCCTAACATAACCCAAATATCCCATCCCAGCATCTGTACCCTAAATGTATCCTAACCCTAACATCCCATCCCAGCATCTCTACCCTAACTTAACCTTAATATCCCATTCTAGCATCTTTACCCTAAAATAACCCTAACATCCCATCCCAGCATCTGTACCCTAACATAACCCTAAAATCCCATTGAAAGCATCTGTGCCCTAACATAATCCTAACCCTAACATCCCATCCCAGCATCTGTACCATAACATAACCCAAATATCCCATCCCAGCATCTGTGCCCTAACATAATCCTAACCCTAACATCCCATCCCAGCATCTGTACTATAACATAACCCAAATATCCCATTCCAGCATCTGTGCCCTAACATAATCCTAACCCTAACATCCCATCCCAGCATCTGTACCCTAACATAACCCAAATATCCCATCCCAGCATCTATGCCCTAACATAATCCTAACCCTAACATCCCATCCCAGCATCTGTACCCTAACATAACCCAAATATCCCATCCCAGCATCTGTGCCCTAACATAATCCTAACTCTAACATCCCATCCCAGCAACTGTACCCTAACATAACCCAAATATCCCATCCCAGCATCTGTGCCCTAACATAATCCTAACCCTAACATCCCATCCCAGCATCTGCACCCTAACATAATCCAAATTTCGCATCCCAGCATCTGTGCCCTAACATAATCCTAACCCTAACATCCCATCCAAGCATCTGTACCCTAACATAACCCAAATATCCCATCCCAGTATCTGTGCCCTAACATAATCCTAACCCTAACATCCCATCCCAGCATTTGTACCCTAACATAACCCAAATATCCCATCCCAGCATCTGTGCCCTAACATAATCCTAACCCTAACATCCCATCCCAGCATCTGCACCCTAACATAATCCAAATTTCGCATCCCAGCATCTGTGCCCTAACATAATCCTAACCCTAACATCCCATCCAAGCATCTGTACCCTAACATAACGCAAATATCCCATCCCAGTATCTGTGCCCTAACATAATCCTAACCCTAACATCCCATCCCAGCATTTGTACCCTAACATAACCCTAACATCCCATCCAAGCATCTGTACCCTAACATAACCCAAATATCCCATCCCAGCATCTGTGCCCTAACATAATCTTAACCCTAACATCCCATCCCAGCATCTGTACCCTAACATAACCTTAACATCCCATCCCAGCATCTGTACCCTAACATCCCATCCCAGCATCTGTACCCTAACATAACCCAAATATCCCATCCCAGCATCTGTGCCCTAACATAATCCTAATCCTAACCCTAACATCCCATCCAAGCATCTGTACCCTAACATAACCCAAATATCCCATCCCAGCATCTGTGCCCTAACATAATCCTAATCCTAACCCTAACATCCCACCCCAGCATCTGTACCCTAACATTATCCTAACATCCCATCCAAGCATCTGTGCCCTAACATAATCCTAACCCCAACATCCCATCCCAGTATCTCTACTCTAATATAACCCTAATATTCCAATCAAACACCCGTACCCTAATATAACCCTAACATCCCATCCCAGCATCTGTACCCTAACATAACCCTAACATCCCATCCCAGCATCTGTACCCTAACATAATCCTGACATCCCATCCCAGCATCTGTACCCTAACATAACCCTAACATCCCATTCAAGCATCTGTACCCTAACATAACCCTAACATCCCATCCCTGTATCTCTACTCTAATATAACCGTAATATCCCAATCAAGCACCCGTACCCTAATATAACCCTAACATCCCATCCCAGCATCTGTACCCTAACATAACCCTAACATCCCATCCCAGTATCTCTACTCTAATATAACCTTAATATCCTAACAAGCACCCGTACCCTAATATAACCCGAACATCCCATCTCAGCATCTGTACAGTGGGAACTCAAGGTCCAGGAAAAGATCAATGTGTCATCCAAGTATACAACCACCCAGGTGTACAGCAGATAATGGAAGATCTTGTTGACCATTTTCTAGATAACCGCCAGGGATTGCAAAGCCAGGGCACTGCAAAGCTCAAAAGGCATGACCAAATACTCGTAGTGTCCGATGCGAGTGTTAAATGCGGTTTTCCATTCTTTGCCAGCTTTGATGCAGATGAAGCTGTATGCACCCTGAGATCTAATTTCATTAATATCTTGGCACCCTGTAGATGATCAAAGAGAGGTAATGGATAACGGTCCTTCTTAATGCCAAAGAAGATCCCAGCCCCTGTCAGAGAGGAGGAGGGGCGGATGAGCCCGCGTTCCAGATTCTTTTGTATATAGGTTGACATGGCTTGAGATTCTGGGAGAGATAAGCAATAAACCCAGCCTCACAGAGGCATAGCTCCTGGGATAAGTTCTATGTCACAATAATACATGCGGTGAGGAGGCAAGATCTCAGCACTCTTCTTTGAGAAGACATCCTTGTAATCTGCATACTGGGGAGGAAGTATGGAAGCCCTAGTTATTGGATGAGGAACTCCACAAGTATCAAGCAAGAATCTGTACACCCGTGACCCCAGCGGGCGAGCTGTTAGGTGGACCAATCCAGGTGAGGCTGATGTTGTTGGAGCCACGGTAGACCTAGTATGATGGGATGAATTGCTCTGGAGATCACATGAAGACTGATCTTCTCTAAGTGCAAGAGGCTGGTGTATGAGGCAAAAGGCATCATTATCTGAGTAACCTGCCTGGAAGTGGATCTCCAAAAACCGAGGAGATCACTAGCGGGGAAGTCATCTGGACCTGGTCAACCAGGTCTTGCAAAATGAAATTTCCACCAGAACCAGAATTTATAAAGGCCTGGGTAGAGAAACATAAGGAGCCCAGTTCCAGTGTGACCAGCAGAAGGAGTTGGGGAACCGGTACAGTGAGGCATAGGGTCATCTCCCCAAAAGACCCTAGGCATTGAAGTTTCCCAACCTCTGTGGACACTGGGCCAAAAGAGAGCCATGAGCCGCGCAGTAGAGCCAGAGACCCTGTTGTCTGCACTGACGTTTTTCTTCTGGGGCCAAGCAGCAGCATCCCAATTGCACTGGTTCTTCCTCTGGAGGAGGAGAAGTCAATGGTGTAAAAGCTGAAGGTGAGAGCAGATGTTGGAACTGGGGTGCCAGCGAGACACTCCTTTGTGCCGGACAGAGCTCTTGAGCCGTTTGCTGTAACCAATGGTCTATTTTGTTGGTTAGAGCAATAAATGCTTCTAGTGAGGTGGGATGCTCTCAGGCGGTAAGCTTGTCCTTGATTCTCCCAGAACGATCTTCCAGGAAGATGGCAACCAAGCTGTCCTCTCGCCAATTTAGCATGGAAGCCAGTGTGCAAAATTCCATCCCATAATTGGCCACGGTTTGGGAGCTTAATGGCGGTGAAGCAGATTAGAGGCCACTGCTGCTGCATGGCCAGACTCCTCAAAGACAATGCTAAACTGCTCCATAAACTGTGGAAGGTCAAGCAAGAGGGGAACCCCTCGCTCCCAGAGGGGAGAAGCACAAGCCAGTGCTGTTCCATTGAGTAATGAAAGAATGTACGTGATCTTAGTTTGAACATCAGGGAATAACGGAGCCTGTAACTGGAAGTGTATTCTGCACCTATTAAGGAATCCTTGACACTGTTTGGAATCCCCAGCATATTGGGGTGGAGCTGGCAGCTGGGGGACAGGCCAGCTGGGTGGTGAAGGAGGTGGTGGCAACAGTACGGGTGGAGGTGATACCACAGGAGAGGTCAGGGCATCCAGTCATGCGATAAGGAGGTACATCGCTGCAGCCAGGAGCTCCAAGGCACCCTGCTGGTTTGCAGCCTGCAGGCTATCCCAGGAATCGCTTGGAGCAAAGTCAAGTCCGCCGAGTCCATGGCCTCAGCAAACTGTTGTGTCTGTGGACCCTTAGGCTGAGGCGAGATTGGCTTTACCTGCAGGGAGGTACCCTCCAGATTCTCGCCATCAGCAGGCGGAATCAGACAAAGCAGAGACCAAAAAGGATCTTCACCTATACCAGCCCATGTTTCCCTCGGGTTGAGCCTTTGGGTGCGGGGCTGGCAGAATTTAGCTGAGTGTTGCGACCATCGCTGCCCGACGGCTTCACTCTGCCTACCTTTCCTTGACTGCGACTCCTCCTGCTCTTGATGGACGCCTGGCTGCCGCGGCATCCGTCTGCCGTCCTCTCCAGCGTCCCCGGACCGGCTTGGGCGCTGCCTCCCGCTATGCTCTCCAGGTATCTTAGGGTGCGTGCGCCGCGCGGCCCTCATTCTTATTTCATCATTGGCATGTTCCTCTGGGGCGTCCCCCTGTGATGACATCATGCTGCCCGGATATTTAAGCCTACTGTTTATTGCTAGCCGTTGAGTTAGCAAGGGGGATTCTTACGGATGGAATTCACTCTCCGTACCCAGCTACTCTGCCTTCCAACTTCTGTTGGACTCTTTCTGCTAATGGGGTACCCACTCCTCGGGGGCCCATGTTCCCTGACCCGCTGCCTGCACCTATCTCCTTTTCTACTTGAGAGGAATTCGCTACAGACACCACTATCATCTACTCCTCAGAGCTGCCTCCCTGGAACCAGGTACTCGCTCCTCGAGGGCCTGCCCCCATTCCAGCGCCAGTGCCATCTCTTACGTGGAACCGCTGTGTGAATATTTTGCTGAGTCTCTCTACCTCCAGGGATCTGGTACTCGCTCCTTGAGGGCCAGCTCTCCCTATCTCGGGGCTTCTCCATACTTGGGACTCTGTGAATGTTCTATTGTACTCACTTTCTCAGTTCTCTCCACTACAGCACTGCTACCGGAGAAACCGCTGTTCCAGCGCCCTGGGGAATACTAGCCCAGCCGGGCTACATCTTCTACTCACTACTGCCACCTCAGGTGGCTTCTCAAACTGTCTAAATAAAGAACTATCTGTGTTTGTGTAGGCAGTCGACGGGCCTTCCTCCGCCTACCAGGCCTCACGGCGGGGCGCGGCATCCTCCGTGGCGTCGGCCCTGCCCCTAAGGAAGTGCGCGCGGACCGCCCGGCTCTTTAAAGGGCCAAGGGCAGGTCCAAGCTCCATGGCACGCCCTGATTGATCACCAGCTAAAAGGAAGTGCCTGCCTGCACTTCCTTGCCTTGGCAATCGGGTCGACACCTAGTGTGTGATAGTTTGCCTGTATGTTCCTCAGCCTTGTTTCAGTTTTGTCTCAGCCTTGTTCCAGTCTCGTCTCAGCCTTGCTCCTACGTTCTCCTGTTCCAGCGTTCATCTGTTCCTACATCTGTGTCCTCATGTTCCAGCGTCCTTCTGTTCCTATATCTATTCAGGTAGTACCCTTGGACTGTCTTACCGGTACTGACCTCTGCCTGTTCTTGACCTCGCTGATCGCTGCCCGATATTGACCTCTGCCTATTCGTGACTACACTGATCGCTGCCCGGATATTGACCTCTGCCTGACCTTGACTATGCTGATCTTCTGGAACCTGACCCTTGCTTTGGCTTTCTATTCTTGGACTGACCTTTGGAACTTGACCCTTGCTTTGGCTGACTACTCTCGGACTGACCTTTGGAACTTGACCCTTGCATTGGCTGACTACGCTTTCTTGAATCTGGCCTTGATCCTAGCCCTGTCCACGAAGACACTCTTTGGGCCTTCTCAGGCACCTTGGGCTCCTAGCCTGAACATCGACTGCACACTCTTGATCCTGGTGGGCACACCCCTGAACTATCTCTCTGGGAGATCCTGCAAGGCCCACCTAAGTCCAAACGGCTTGGGTCCCCAAGGGCTCAACCCGGGGGGGGGGGGGGGGGGGGACGGGACCTCGGGCTTCCAGTGGTGAAGCTCCAGTTACCCTCTGTCTCCTCCTGTGCTCCGCTTCCTGGTGGCAGGTGTTCCCTGGGTCTGACCAAGGGGCCTACCAATCCTTCACTAGGCCAAGGGTCCACCTACCAGCGCAACAGGTACTAGTTAAATCAAATTTTACCAGGCATTTACTTCTTTTATACCCATTTCAATAGATTGTTCCTCCATTGTAAGGTTTTCATTAATTAGATTGGTAATTTTTTCCCTGAAAAAGAGTGCAACTTCGTTACATCTATCCTCCGTTAATTGTGGTTAGTTATGGTTGACGTCTTTTGTCAAGTTTTTGTGATAGAAAATAATACTTTCGGATTATGATTACATTTTTGTATTTTTTTAGTGTAAAACTCCATTTTAGAATTATTAATTAGTCGTGTATAATATGTCAGGTAGGATCAGTATGCTGCTAGAGTGGATGTGTTTTTTTGTTTTCTCCAGATTTTTTCCCTTTTCCTGATTTCTCTTTTTGCTTGTCTAATTTCGGAATTAGACCAAGGATTAGTCAATTGTGGGTTTTTTATATTTTTAAAATGAATAGGGTTAATACTATTTGCCACATCGCTTGTCATGTCAAGCCATGATTTAGTAGCACAATCAGCATTTGAGACATCTAAATTTTCTACTTCATTTTTTAATGCTTCTTCAAGTGTATCTGGTTTAAATGGGGGATGAAAGGGAAAGGTGACTGGCCATGTATATTGATGAGGTTGATGTGTGTTGATTGTTACTCTGGCGTTGATCAGAAAATGGCCAGATCATGGGACTGGGGTCTTAGTTGGGGGGAATGATTCTATTAGTTGTGAGTTGATGAAGATTAAATCTAGTGTATGATTTGCTTTGTGTGTAGGGCCTTCAATAATTTGTTTAAATCCTAAAGCTGTAAAAGCTTCTAGTATATTCTGACAAACCGGGATGGGTTGATTACAATCTATATGGATATTAAAATCTCCAAGAATAATGACAGGTTTGTCTAAATTGATCCTATGAGTAACAAATTCGATGATGGGGGGAGCAGTTATGGTCGAGCAATCCAGGGGGGCAGTAGAATATACAGATTTGCAAGTTTTTTGAATGAAATAGAACAGCTTCATATGGTGGGGACATATGATCAATTAATTTTACTTGTAAATTCTTTTTTGCAATAAGCATAATCCCTCCTCCCTTTTTTCCATTCTTGGAATTGAGAAAGTCAAATATTTGTCATCAATTTGATTCACTAATACCTTATCAGTCTTTTTTAACCAGGTTTTGTTATAGCTATAAAATCGGATTGAGAGTCCATGAGCAGATCATTAATTATTGAATTTTTTTTGGTGATCGATTGGGTGTTGAAAAGTAGAAAAGCCAGGATTAAATAGTTATTATAACAAAAGTTCATATTACTTGTTAGGTTCATAATTTATACATGGGCAGTGGTTTTTTTCCTTGATCTTCAGAAAAAATTTGGAAAACAGAATTTGAAAATTTTAAATGACAATATTGAGCGTTTATTGTTAGTGGTGAAATGACCTTGGAAACTAAGAATGATTTTTGTGTATTTTGTAAAATCAAAATAATATGTTTAATGTAAAGAAAAGTGATACTGGATGTTCATAACTAAAATAAAATTAATAGAATAAAACTAATGGTATCATCTGAACACCCCTAAAATTAATGAACTGACCCAAACATCCCAGAATAAGCTAGGGCTACTGTAGGGACCAGCAGAATTCTACAGTGGTATCCAAGAAAAATGTGTGTTTACCTTCCCTATAACCAGTGAGTTGGTCAGTGTGATATCATTAGAACTGGTCAAAAGCACAAATATGAGTTTAAAAATTAGTGTTAGGAAAGCCATCAGGGCTCCTCTAGGGCTCAGCGCGCGCAAGGTGCACAAGTGTGCACCCCCTTGTGTGCGCCGACCCCGGATTTTATATCATGCGCGTGGCTCCACGCGCATGTTATAAAATCGGGCATAGATTTGTTTGCACCAGGTTGCGCGAACAAACCTACGCCCTCGCGCTGTTTTTAAAATCTGGCCCATAGTGACTGGCAAAAATTATATATATATATACATATATATATATATACACACTTGGTATATAAATAATAAATAAATACCAAGAAAAGGAAGTCACACGCTGTATCATTATGTTCTCAGAATTTAGAGAGAGTAATATTCTTACATCAACAAAACCTGTTGGTGCTAAATTGCAGTAGCAACTAATGAAAAAGAACAATTGATGCCTTGCTGGAGTAAATACAACAGAGAATACTCAAATTGGAAAATATAATATTTGTAAGGAGTGAATGTGGAAAAAAAAATTGGCAAAGAAAATCACTGTTCTTTTCCTATAGTTAGGGCATTGTTAATTATTCTTTTATTTACAAGGTAATTAGTCTTGGTTTTAACACCAGCTAACGAGGACAGACACCCTAGGGGACATATCATATATATTAGCTTGTGGAAGATGGTAGGTGGAGGGAAATAGTTTTCTTTATTGAGTTTTTTAAAGATAGGTAGTAGGGAGAAGACGACAGACAGAAGACAAGAGAAAAGGAGAAGAACAAGAAAAATAAAAATACAGAACAACAAAAAGATAAGTGTGTGCACACACCAACATTACTTACAAAGGCAAAAACAATAATAAAGATTGAGAGAAGAGAAGAAAATACAAATACACAGAAATAGACTACAAGAAAGATAAAGATGTAAGGTTCATTACTTACCTGAAATTCCTGAACACTAGGTGTTGAATTATTTTCTTTAAAACACAAGGAGAATACACAAAGACTCAATTCTTAGAGAAATATTAATATAGAGTTAATACAGTGATTTTAAGTATAAAGGTAATAATTTTGTAAAAAAAACCTTATCTGGTAGAATATTGTAAGTGTTGCAACTGAACAGAAGCTTTGAAGCTATAATAGAATTAGAAATAATGATAGATTTTGTTAATTTTCTTTGAAATATTTTGAAGGCAAGTAAAAGTTGTGTTTTAAAAAGTAAGGTAATTTCTTTCTTTCTTTTTTCATCTTATTAACCCTGCTTTTCCCCTCTACCTCCGAGGGACTATTTGGGTAGATTTTCCATTTGTCCCGGTAAGGTGCCCAAAAAAGAGGGTATTCCTCTTAGCTACCTCCCTTGCTAAAGAGGCTTTCTATAATAGACATCTTTTAAACAAAACCCCAGTCACCGTGAAGTGGGTAAAAGGCTCTCTGCGGAGGGGAAGATGCTTTACGTAGCACATAGAAATGAAGTTTTTCTTGGTGAGACCCCATCTGCATACAGATGGACAAGGTGGTCACAGTCACATGACCAGGTAAGGATTCTCTGAAAATGGAAGAAATAACACAAAGAGTAGTCAAATTGGTAGTAGGGCAATCACATTGGCATAACAGTGAATATTGAATAAAGTTGTTCCCGGCTCCAGTATCAATTAAAGCCTCTGTTAGAACTATTTCCTGAAGGTAAGGGACACTGGTACCATCAATTGTGGAGAAGGAGAAGGATGATGGAGAACTGCCCTCCCGACTAGGCTTGTTTCTTCGGAGTTTCCTGGTCTCTCGAGGAACCAACCAACAAAATATCCTTGTGCTGCACAGTAGCTGCAAAGGATGTGCCGTCTCTGCCTTTGTTTTTTCTCAAGCGGAATTCGGGTACTTCCCAATTGTGTGGGTTCCTCGAAGGCCACCATCTTTGGTGGTTCTTTTTTTTTCTTTTTTTTTAATATATATTTATTCAAGAGATACCGTATACAAATCCATCAAACAGAGAAAAAAACAAGAAATAGAACAACATTATGTAAATCTGTTAATAAGTAAAAATGGAAATACAAAAATCCTGTCTCTTGGTGTTTATACAATAAACCCAAAAGCAACCACCCCCTTACCCATTGGCAGACCCATACATACTAGCGTGGAGTCCAAGTGACTCAGGGATTTGGGAAGTACTAGACTAACCCGATAGGAGGTCTTCCTCTTTCAAGCTTGTTCCTGAAATCTCAGAACTATTCAGTTAGCCAGGGCAATAAGAGCTGCTAGTTTGTCTTTTATTCTCCTGGATAACCCTTGCCATAAAATGGCATTTTGACTGTCTTTGCCCCAAACAAGTTCAGAAGCTAGGGCATGAAATTCTACTGCATACTCACCGACCGACTGAGTGCCTTGATGAATACAAAGAATTTCTGTAGCAGCGGGTGAAAGGCAACTAGGCTCATGAAAAATCAGGTGAAACTATTGCATGAAGTTATCCAAGTTATCTTGCTCCCACATGAGAGAAGCCCAGGCCTGCCAAGACTATCCAACAGGGAGAGGATATATGTAATATTGACATAGTCAGAAAAAAAACCGAGCTGGCAGCAACTCGAATTGCATCTTGCAAACACTGAGGAAACCTCTGCACCCCTTAGGATCACCACTGAACCCCAGAGGTGGCGGGAGTTGAATCATGGATTCCATGGACCAGATAGGTGCCAGCGCAAGGTTCACCAGAGCTGGAACTGGGACTGAAACCGGGTTTGGGCTTGAATCATATCTATGCACTGGGACAAGGACAGTAAAAACCCATTTACTTGATCAAGTTGCTGCTGGACTTGCCGCATGAACTGGTTCAGGAGTATTTAATTTGGTCTTTTGCTTCTGCATCTTTGTTCTGGATTTGCTAGGGAGTTAGCAATCTGTTATGAAACCGCTATCTGATGGGAGGAGCAATCAGGAGTTAGCAATCTGTTATGTCTCAGATATCGTCTTGCTAAGAGTTAGCAATCTGATGTGAAACCGCTATCTGATAGGAGGAGCAATCAGATAGGAGTTAGCAATCTGTAATATCTCAGATATCGTCTTGCTAAGGAGGTAGCAATCTGTAATACATCTGCAGTTAGTTAGACTGCGGAGTTAGAAATCTCTTGTGAAAGCTCTGTGTTAGAAAGAGAACTCCGGCACACTGTTAAAAGTCAACAAATAGCAGTTATCCCTCCTTTATTATTTATTTTTTTTTCTCATACCTAAAGATTAATTTAAGAGTACAGTATTCTCATATGGATATCCTATTATTCATATAAATGGAATTTCCAATCCACAATCCAAATAGCGTATATTATTTGATTCATGTAACCAAAACTTTATTGGCACCTACTAGCTAATTTACAATCCTAACCAGACTTATTTATGTGCCTATCTGTAAACCGTTGTGATGGTATACTACTAAACGATGGTATAGAAAAGTTTTTAAATAAAATAAATAAATAAATAGAGCTGGTGTTTAGCAATCTGTTATATCTGTTAAGAATCTGAGATAGTAGTGGTGAAACCCTGGGCCGATGGCAGATGACCACACCCCCGGGAGGATATCCCGAGAGGGACTACCGGCTAGGCTTGAGTATGGAGACAGACACACATAGTTCTTTTATTAAACAGGTTTTGGAAACCACCAGAGGTGGCAGTAGTGAGCTGATATGCCCGGCAGGGCTGTAGTCCCTCAGGCACTGGAACCACGATCCAAGATGGCTGAGCTGTTGAGAAACTGTAGAAAGTGAGTAGGAGGTGTAGACAAGATTCATGAACAGAACTAGAATACAAAACTCACATAAGGTCTCAAGGAAGCTCAGGAGCTGGAAAGGTTTAGGCCCTCGAGGAGCGAGTACCTGTTTCCAGGGAAAGCTCTGAGAGAGCGATGATAACTCACAATTGTTTGTAGCAGCGATAGCTTCCAGGCAGTAGAGAATCTTCAGAATGTCCAGAAACATGGGCCCTCGAGGAGCGAGTACCAGTTCCTATCTGTAATCTGAAAGTAAAGAAAAGAGCAAGGCCCTCAAGGAGCGGGTACCTCTGGTAAGTCCAAAGAGGCAGAGTAGCTTGGAGGAAACGTAGCCAAATTTGTATCTGAATCCTCTCCTTGCTAACTTAGATAGTGAATTAGAGACCTTTAAATATTGGAAGCGGATGACGTCATCTCAGGGGGATGCCCCTGAGGTTCGCGCACTTGCTGGTACTTCAATCAGAGCGCGCGTGCGTGCCCTAGGTCATTAGGCAACATGGCGGATCTGCAATGTCGAGCCGGTCTGGGGACGCCGGAGGGAGACGGCATAGAGACTCTGCGGCAGCCAGCCGTCCATCAGACCCAGAGGGAGTTGCCACAGAGGTAAAGAAGGCAGAGTAAGGGCGTCGAGCAGCAATAGATGCAACAATCTTGGAGGCCAAGGCAGCAATGGTCTGTCACAGGGATGTGTTCACTGTGCTCATGGCCTCAGCAATCTGTTGCGAATGATGTATGTGTGAGCCGCTATTGCTATAGCGCAATTGGCACAATCTCGTGGACTGGGCCCTAAGGTTTGCGCCGACAGTGGGTGAGCGAGTCCTGTCCTAGCCTAGCCTGGACCCTGTCCTAGCCTGGACCCTGTCCAGGCTAGGACAGGGTCCATGAGCTATGGCGGAAGCAGAAGGCTTGATGGAGGCAACGCTGTGTCCGAAGACTGGAGCGGAGCAAGGCTGTAGACTGAAGACTAGAGAAGAGCAAGACTGGAAACTGAAGACTAGAGCAGAACAAGGTTGGAGACAAGGAACCAGGCTGGAGACCTTCTTGCTGAGGCAACGAAGAAATGTCAGAAGAGCCCTTTTTATGGGCCAGAATATCATGAACTAATTCGAGGGTACCACAGATTTTCCTGTGTGTGTGCGGGGGGGTCCTTTAAGATGGCTGACTGGGTGCGCGCCTAGGGGAAAGTTGAAGAGCGGTGAGCATGGCGGAGTCCTGATGCATGTGCCATTTTGCAGCATCTCGTGGTGGTCAGCCCCAATGGCAGAAAGGTGAGTGCAGTGAGTGCAAAACATAACAATTGGGTCCACTTGTCGGAGCACAGGGAATAGTCCAATAAAGCGTGCGGCCAGGCACATGGTAGAAGTCGCAGACCAGGTGCTGGGTATTCAGTCATGCCATTACTCCCAATTTGAACTGCAAGGCTGGTCTTCTTCAGGGATCAGCTGTTCTTTTGGCTCAAGCAGCAGCTTTCTCAATCAAGTGGTTTGTCTGTTTCATAATTCATACAATTCCTGGACGGAGAGTTAAGCTGCTGGAGAAGATACTAGCACAGGCAGTGGCAGAAGAGGTAAGGGTTGTTTCCCATAGACCAACTGAAAGGGCAAAGAACCGATAGTGGCATTAATGTGATTATATGAGAACTCAGCCCACGGCAAGAGGGTGGCCCAGTTATCCTGGCACTTACTGACATAGGAGAAAAGGAAGACCTTCAAAGTATAGTTAGTATGCTCTGCTTGTTCATTACCCTGAGGGTGATAGGCGGTGGTGCAGTCGAGCATGATACCACATTTTTTACAAAGGGAGTTCCAGTATCTTGTGGTAAATTGGACTCCTCTATCTGAGGGAATGTGCTTTGGTAGGCCATGTAGCAAAAAACGTGGAGAGAAGAGACACGCTAACTCTAGAGCGGAAGGAAGGCCCAATAATGGGACGAACTGTGCCATCTTTGAGAATTGGTCCATCACCACCCAGATCACGGTGGAGCCATTTGAGACAGGGAGGTCCACAATAAAGTCTGAGGACAAGTGGGTCCAGGGTTCCCTAGGGGCTAGCAATGGCTGTAACAGCCCCAGGGTTGGCCATGCAGTGCTTTTTGTTGTGCGTGGGACATGAATCAACATAGACCTTGACATCTTGCTTCATTTAGGACCACCAGTAATGTCACTGAAGCAACTGAAGGGTTCATGCCTGCCCAGGGTGATCTGTGACACAGGAGTCATGGGCCCATTTCAACACTTTTTCAGGCAATCTGGAAGGTACAGCTATCTTCCCTGGAGGGTTGGGTACCAAGGTGGCCAGGAGTATTTTAGTGGTATCAATGATGTGCCTGGGAGGTTCTGATTCTTTCTCAAGCTGGAAGGAATGAGAAAGTTATCTGCCCTTTGCTTCTTGAGTGCTGACCAGTAAAGTAGTTCAAAATTGAAGTGGGTGAAGAACAGAGACCATCAGGCCTGTCTTGCATTAAGCTGCTGTGCTTGATGCAGATGTTCGAGGTTCATATGGTTAGTGTATATTGTGACGCTGTGTTGGGCCCCTTCAAGTAGAAGGCGCCATTCCTTGAGAGCTAGTTTAACAGCCAATAGCTCTCATCCTCAATGCTGTAATTGCGTTCTGCCTGGGAGAACTTCTTAGAAAAAGAAGAGCACGGGTGAAATATCCATGCCAACTTGTGTTGGCTTAGCATAGCCCCTACCCCCAGGGAAAAGACATCCACCTCTAGGATGAAGGGTCATGTGAAATCTGGATGACACAGACAAGGCTCATTAGCAAAGGCATTCTTTAATCTATGAAATGCTTCCATCGCCTCAGGTAGCCAGTCTTTAGTGTTAGAGCCCTGCGGGTAAGAGCAGTAACAGGGCCTGCCATAGTGGAGTAGTTTGGAATAAACTGACAGTAATAATTAGCAAACCCCAGGAACCTCTGTAAAGCCCAGAGCCCCATGGGGCATGGCCAGTCCATGATGGCCTTCATCTTGGCAGGGTCCATCTGAAATCTGTCTTGTGAGACAATGTACCCCAGGAAGGGAAGCTCCTGTTGCTCAGAGGCATTTTTCCAGTTTGATGTAGTGGTTATACTCAGGCATTGCAGAATGGTGCAAATATTTCTTTGATGAGAGCCCAGGTCTTGAGAGAAAATCAGGATGTTGTGTAAATACACAACTATGCAAGTGCATAACAGAACATGGAAGATCTCATTGACTATTTTCTGGAATACTGCCAGGGCATTGCAAATCCCAATGGGCATGACCAAGAACTCGTAATGTCAGTCACAAGTGTTAAATGAGGTTTTCCATTCATCATCAGATTTGATACATATAAGGTTGTAGGCACCCCTGAGATCCAACTTAGTAATGATCTTGGCACCCTGTAGTTAAAGAGTTCTGCTATTAAAGGTAGGGAGTAACAGTCCATTTTGGTGATGGCGTTCAAGCCACAGTAATCGATGCATGGCATGAGTGATCCATCCTTCTTTGCAATGAAGAAGAACCCAACTCCTGCTGGGGAAGAGGAAGGACAGATGAAGCCCTGTTCTAAATTCTCTTGAATGAAAGCAGACATGACCTGGGTCTCAGGGAGAGACAGGAGGTAGACCCATCCACCTGGGGGCTTGGCCCTGGGATGAGTTCAATCCCGCAGTCGTATGTGTGATGAGGAGGTAAAATCTCAGCAATCTTCTTTGAGAAGATGTCCTTGTATTCTGCATACTGAGGAGGAAGTCCTGGGAGTAAGGATACCGAGATGTTCTATTAGCACCAAGCAGGTCTCGGTGTATCAGGAGCCCCATCAGGCCAGCTGTAAGGTAGACCAAAGTGTGACTGGTGCTGCTGGAGCCACGGCAGGGCCAGGATTACTGGGTGGATGGCTCTGGAGATTAAGAGAAGGCAGATTCTTTCCACATGCAGGAGATCGATGCATAAGATCATGGGTACTGTGGTCATGGAGACCTGGCCTGGCAATGGGTTTCTGTAGACTGAAGAGATCACCAAGGGAGAAGTCATCTGGACTGTGGGAATCTGAAGCTAGTCCTTTAGAATGAAGTTGCCTCCGGAGCCAGAATCCACAAACGCCTGAGTGGAGAAACTAATGGGACCCAATTCCACTGTGACCAGCAGGAGTAGTTGGGGAGCTGAGATTGTGAGACCTAGGGTCATCTCCCCAAAGGGCTCTAGGCTTTGTAATTTCCCAACTGTTGAGGACATTGTATCAAGAGTGGCCTTGAGCAGTCCAATACAAACAGAGGCCCTGCTGTTGGCGACAAAGTCTCTCCTCTGGTGCCAGGTGACTGCATCCCGGCTGCATTGTTTTTTTGGGGGAAAGAGAGGTCGATGGCATAGTGGCCGGGGATGAGAACAGCTGCTGTAACCGAGGTGCTAATACAACACTCCATCGTGCTGGATGGGTCTCTCAAGCCCTCTGCTGCAGACGGCAGTCAATTTGGCCGGTTAGGACTATAAGGCCACCTAAAGCAGTGGGTAGGTCACTGACAGCAAGCTCATCTTTAACCAAACTGTCCTATTTTATTTATTTTATTTATTTAATTTTATATACCGGCAACCGTTTGCACATCGTGCCGGTTTACAGATAACTTACAACAATGGATATATAGGCAAAGCCTTTACAAGGAACAGTGTTTAACATAGCTCAGAAAACAGAGCAAAAACTAGCAAACTTGTGGAAAGAGGGGTAGGGGTCCTCCCACCAGGGTTCAAGCTAAACTGGTCCTCCCACCAGTTTAGCTTGAACCCTAGTGTCCGGATCCTTGACAAAGGTGAAGTGAAACCATAGCTGCTGCACGACCAGGCTCCTCGAAAATGGTCCAGAACTGTTCTATGAAATGTTGCAAGTCAAGCAGAAGGGGATCCCTTTGTTCCCAGAGGGGAGAGGCTCAGGTCAGCACTGTTCTGTCAAGCGGGGAGAGATTGTAAGTTGTTTTAGCCTAGTCACAGGGAAATAACGATACCTTGAGCTGGACATGCATACAGCACGAATTAAAAAATCCCTGGCATTGCTGATGTGGAGCGGTAAGTGTGGTACTCAGAAACTGGAAGCTATGAGAGGTAGCGATGCTGGTGCAGGTGGAAATGGTACCACAGGAGTGGTCAGAGCATCCAGGCGAGTGGAAGATCAGCCCATCAAGGCGGCCAGAAGCTCTAGATTCCTTGGCTGCTCATGCAGTTTATGGGCTAGGCCGGGGATGGCCTATAGTGAAGTCAAATTGGCTGGGTCCATGGCCTCAGCAACCTGTTATATCTGTGGACCCTTGGACCAAGGTAGGATTGGCACTATCTGCAGGGAGGAGCCCTGCAAGTCTCCACCATTGGCAGCTGGACAAAGGCGAAGCAGAGACCCAAGGGAACCTTCACTTATACCAGCCCTCTTTCCCCTTGCATTGAGCTTTTGAGTACTGGGGCCGGCAGGATTTATGTGGGTCTCTGCTGGTGGCAGAAGAATGGTCCATGAGAGCTGAGAAAGGCAGTGGTCGAGGCAGGTGGCGGTCAAGCGTATCCGGTGTTCAGGCAGTGGTCAAGCATATTCAGTGTTCAGACAGGGATCAGTACTAGGTATCCATCTATGGGAGAAGATAGGGGACAGATAAGCAGGGCAGGTAGGCAAGGACAAGCATGCAGGAACAAAGCAGGAGACTCACTAATGACAAACAAAGATGAACTAGGCAAGACCAAGGACAAGGCTGGAACAAGGACTGAAAACAATACCAAGACGAGGACTGAAGACAAGACTGAGACGGGAAGCAAACACTACTGAAAAGTAGTGGGACTCTTTACTGAGGTAGTGAGAGTATGTCAGCATTGGCCTTATATAGGCCTGAATGGGTGATGTCATCACCTGGCGCCATCAGGGCTTTCCTGCCATTTGCGCCTAGAGAGGTTCGTGTCAAGATGGGACCGGTGGAGTCCTGTCACCTGTGAGGTTAGCAGCTTCCTGCTGCGTCGAAGTGTGGTGTCTAGCCACATGAGGAACTGGAGTCAGGCAGCTGCATCAGGAAAAGACAGGAGGTCCGGCCAAGGAGGTGAGTTCAGCAGTTTGCTGGAGCAGGCTGCAAACTACCAAATGCAACACTACCATGATGCCAAGCCTTCCTCCTTGTGGTGGGAACACCACCATTGGGCTTCCTTCAAGCTGTGCTGCACTGTCCCATAAGCAGGCGTGTGCCCAAGTTCTCAGACTTTATGGGCTCCATGGCGGTAAACATTGCTGTGTCCCCATTTAATGATGTTAGGCCTTGGAGCCATTTAAACCTTACTCTCACAGACTTCTAACACCTCAGCAACAGATCCTCTTGCTCTTACAATGTGTGTTGCTTCGTTGTCTCTGTCTTGTCCGTTGTCTTCCTGCCTCGCTGTTACCTTGCCTCATCCTGCTTTGCTTTTGCCTTGTCTGCCCTGCCTTGTTGTTACCTTGCCTTGTCCTGCTTGTGTCTTGGTTCCCAGAGCCTTGTCTTGTCTGTCCGTCTCTGCCTGACTTCTGGTTCTGGCCCTGGCTACAGACTCTGACTATTCTGCTGGACTTCCACCTGCTCTGACCTCTGCTTGGACCTCGACACTGCTTATTTGCTGCCTGCCCTGACTTTGGCCTGGACCATGACACCGTTTTCTTACTACTTGCTCTGACCTCTGTCTGCTACTCAACTTCATCTGACTGCTCCATACAGGACTCTTGCCTAAATCCTGCCAGACCCTGGAACCCAAGGGCTCAACCTGTGGGGAGTGATTCTGATATAGGTGAAGCCCTAGAACCAGTCCTAGTAAGAATGTGTCCACCCGCTGTTGGTGTGGGCCTAGTAGGTTTGCCTGCTAGGCTGCATAAACCATACTACAGCCAAAGGGCTCACATCTGTGACAACATGTATGTGTGTCTATGAGTGCCTGTGTGCGTCAGTGTGTGCCTGTGATAGCCTATGTATAATGCACACACACACATAATGTGTAAGGGAGAAAGAGAGCTTGTATATGTGAGAGAGGGAGTATGAGTGAAAGCATAGGCACGTATATGAAAGAGGGTGTGAGAGAATGAATATGTTATTGTATGTGTCAGAGAGAGAAAAGATAACGATTTGCAGCCCTACCTTCCCCAATCTATGACAATCTCTGTTATGGTTTCGAGGTGTTTAAGTGGATTCTTGGATACTGTGGCAGATGACCATGCCCACGGGGAGAAGTCCCATGGGGAGCCACAGTACTGGGCTAGACTCAGGATGCACAAACACAGAGTTTTGTTTTTTATTGTACAGCTGTTGTATACCACCAGAGGTGGCAGTAATGAGGTAATCCAGAGGTAGCAGTCCAGGGACCCTCGGCAGAGGGAACCCATCTCACCAAGATGGTATAGGGATATCCAGGTGTAGGTCTCCCAGCACAGCAGAGCTGTAGATGAGACAGACTGAGAATTAGATTACTCACTAGATGGTAGCTGTAAGGTTGATGATTCCACCAGGCAGAAGTAGATTGTAACAGGCACTGAGGCAGGGAGAGCAGGCCCTCGAGGAGCGAGTACCTGATCCCAGTAAGGCACCTGAAAGAAAGCAGAGGGCCCCCGAGGAGCGGGTACCCAGGTTAGAGTATACCCCGAAGGGCAGAGAGAGGGCTTCCAGAGGCAGCAAGGAAGCGGCAGAGTAGCTTAGACCGGACGAGTCCAATCCTTCAATCCAATCCTTGCTAACTCAACGAGCTAGCAAACAAGTGTAGGCTAAATACCCGGATGGTGTGATGTCACTCGAGGGGGACGCCCCCGAGGTTCCCGCCATGACTTGGATAAAGACGTGGGTGACGTGCGCATGCGCACCCTAGGAGGCCCTTAGGAGAAACATGGCCTGCGGCTTTGCCATAGCCGTTCCGGGGACGCCGGAGGACGCGGCTTGCAGACGCGGCGGTAGCCATCTTCCCAAGGCTAGCAGGGAGAGGCAGAGAAAAAGGTGAGGCACAGGGGTCGAAGCCGTCTGAGACTGACGGATGCAACAATCTCAGAGTGACTGGAAATCAAAAGATCCCAGGTATAGAGAGCAGAAGACATTTTATCCTTATTAGTTTTAATTATTGGGTATAATTTGATGTTTCTGTTTCGAAATATTATTGTTTTTTAGGGAAATATTAGAATATTTTTTAATTATTGGATTTTTTATTCATTAGATATTTTGAAATATATTATTGGTGTTTGGGAATTTTTGGATATTCTATTCATTATTAACTGGTTTGCAATATTTATTCTTTTTGAGGTAGATATGCAAAAGCTATTTAGATGGATAACTGAAAAGTTATCTGTCTAAATGGCTACCCGGCTACATTCAAAGCCATATGTGGCTATAATCTAGCTACATAATAAAATATGCATCTAGCATTTAGCTGCATAAGTTGGGGGCATTCCAGGGGCAGGTGGGAGGTGTTTCTGGGTGGAGCAGAGCTAGCCGCATAAGTTATGTGGCTAACTCCAAACATCAAATTTAGCCACTTAACTTTGCAGCTAACTCTGGTCACACCATAGGGCTGTCTTAAAGTTGGCCATATATACTTATTCAGCTAACTTTAAGAAAGCAGAGGATATTCAGTGACGCAGCAATGCTGTTGAATATGCCCGTTAAATTAGCCCGATAGCTATATCGGGTTAATTTAACTAGCAGCTCTGCGTCTGAATATTGACTCTTTATGAATATGATTTTACTATTATGATTGATGTTTTATATTTCTTGATTTTATTATTTAATGTTTTATGAAGAATGGTAATGTTTCTGTTTTTCCGTTGCTGCTCTGCATGTAGAGGCTGGCTTGTTGTGGGTTCCAGTTCAGTTTTTCGCAGTACGTTTCTTTCTGGTCTCTTTATTCTGTATTTGGCTAGGGTCTGTCTGTTCTGTATATGTGACCGAGGTGAGGTATTTTACTGGCATGTCATTTCTATATAGGAATCTACAGCAGCCTGGCTTGTTATGTTTTCCTAATAGGGGTGTTTTGGTATTCTAGGGCCTAGTGTAATATGTGCAATGTTGCCTTTTCATAGATAAGATTGTTACTATTTGAGTGCTGGCAGTTAGGGTTGTTTTGGTATGGGAGGTTTACTCTATTGTAATGGTAATTGTTGATTCAAAGCTTTCTGAGGACCAAGCTCACACCTAATACGCATTATAAAAAGTGTAATTCCATAGGAGTTCCAAGTGTCTTTTTTGAAGAGTTTTCTGGTTGGCACCACAGTAGTGCAGGTAAATATAGGGGCTGATTTTCAAAGCCTTACGCACGTAGGGGGGGTTACGTGCGCCGGGCCTATTTTATAAAGGCCCGGCGACAGGAGTAAAGTCCCGGGATGTGTCTAAATCCCGGGGTTTTACAAAAGGGGCGTGCGCATGTTATAAAATCGGGCGTACGTGTGCGCGCCGGGTAGCGTGCGCACATGTACGCCCATGCGAATGCAGGACAATTCACCCATAATACGCACGTTATAAATGATATTTTTGCATCAGAAGACTGTACTTCTGAATGTTCCTTTTTATAAAAAATCTGTTATAAATGCATAATTTAATTGTGTGTGTCAGTAGAGGATGTGGGAGAGTGTGTGTGCATGTGTCTGTGTGTGGGGGGGGGGAATGGCAGATGTTCATGTCTGTCAAATTTGCCTAGGGTACCTAATGCCCTCCCCTTGACCATGGGTGTTAGTTGTAGAAAATATAGAATGCTGGAGGGAGCTGGGGTTTTTTTGATGGGCCTAGGACAGAGACTGAATGAATGGGGGTGGGGTTTCAGCACAGTAATTGTTTGCATAGGGCAGCAAAAAAGATAGCACTGGCCCTATATATATATATATAGAGCTTCAGGCTTTCACCAGCATTTAACCGTTTGGCTTTGTGGGACCCCCAGGTAGTACAGCAGGCAGAATGTGTTTGCTGTGGTTTCACCTGGGGTAGAGATTTAGGATTCATTCCTCTGAGTCATCACTATATTTCAGAGTAAAAAAAAACCAAAACAAAACATCTCGAAAGCTTGCTGTATGTGTGTGTCTACAAATGAAACGAATGTTAACCTGCAGTTTGCTCACTTTTTAAAATGATTAACAGTGGAAGAAAGGCTTATGGCTTTTTTCTTCTGTCTGGTTTGTTTGCAGGAAGCCACATAAAACTGTCACTTTTTAAATAAATTACCACCTTTGTAGTAGTATTTATTTATTTTTGAGGTAGGTATTGCATTTTCAGAGCAGTAAGTTTGAGATGTAGAGAGGGGGGGAGTCCTTTCACCTGCAGGCTTTGCACCAGATTTTTAAAGGAGAGCATTTTCCCTTTGAAAATTGCCCAGGGAAGAAGTACTTGCAGAGATTTCACCTGTTTATTCTGCAGATACTTTTTCATTTTTTCCTTAAAAAAAGAAATGTAAAACTATGCATGTTACCACCTCCTCTGGCCTAAACCCGCTCTGGGAACGCATCTGCAAAAATGCATGCGGCAAGGGCCTTGAAAGAGGTCCTGCTTACTAGAAATTTGTTCCTAACCAAAATGTTCAGGAATATCACTTAACCTCTACCTGTGGGTCAGGGAGGTAAATCATTGTGGCAGAGATTTAGTAAGGGGATTTGGTGTATTCTTTTAAGGGAGTGGTAGAAAGGAGAACCACTAGGGGGAGTCTTTCTTGGGGTCAATATAAGGTGGTGCTCAGAGCAGTAATTAATCTTTTTGCTGTGAACTTCTGCTTGGGGTACGACCAGAAGAGTGCTGGGGAAATGGGAAGCTCCAGTTCTCCTGGGACGGGAACTGTTCTATTCAGTTCAGCAAGACCCGGCATGGGAGACCAAAGGAGCCATTACTAGGCTCCTGGGTGGTGTCCAGTGGCAACCCAAATAGGAATATGGTCCACAACAGCCTTGTAGACACTTTTTTGCAAAAGAAGGGGAATTGTTAGATAGGACTATGACTGAAGAATTTCACATGGGAATTTAAGTACTAAATACTGTGCTCAAATCTTCTCTCTGTCCCTGTTATACTTCTCTGTGTACTTTTGATCTCAGGGCTCCCATCCTGAATACATAGTGAAGCTTTTCACATCATCTGACTTGAACAGCTGACTTGTATTGTCCTCTGCACACTGCAAGAGCAGACTCTGTAACATCACACAATCAGGGGAAGCCACACTGAACATGCTTGAGCCATGATGTCAGCAGGATCTAAGAGTAAAATGCCAAAAATGCCTCTCCACACACACCTTATTGCATACACTATAAAGAACCTATTCATCCTGGCTCCATAAAAATTAACAGAGAAAATCAACATGGATTTACCCAAGGGAAGTGTTGTGTTTGTGGCATCATGTGGACCCTTAGTCACAGTGGAGATGACTCCTCCCACGGGGAGGGGGCCCTGTAGGGAACCACAGCGATTGGCTAAACTCAGACAGCAGACACTTGTAGGTGGAAAGCTTTATTATACTGCTGTAGATAGATGGTATGAGGCAGGAAGGAAAGGCACTGAAGTCCAGCAAGGTGCCAATACGTTCAGACAGTCTCAGATGTAGAAGTCTCACCCAGATGTTCAAGGTAGATAGGAACCCGCAGTGCGGGAAAAGCCGAGCCTGGTGGGTGGAGTTGGAGAACTGGATCATAGAGGTACTCACAGGAACGTAGTGCAGGCGTCTTCCTGGCAATGGAGATGGTGGAACCAAAGGTCCATGGTGCAGGATACACTGGACTGATAGGCCTCGAGGAGCAAGTACCTGATAGCACAGAAGATCCTGGAAAAAAACAGAGAGAGACCCCCGAGGAGTGGTTGTCTAGTTAGTAGAAACCCCGAAGGGTTGGTGGAAGCGAGAGGCCCCTGAGAAGCGGGTGCCTAGTGCTTCGTCAGGAGCGAGATTCCCCGGAGGGTAGCAAGGCGTCTAAGCGAACAGCTTAGAGCGGTCAGAGTAGCTAAACCGAAGTCCCTGCTAACTCAATGTAGGTAGCGTAGGGGAGGCTCAAATACCCAGAGGTATTGATGTCATGCGGTTGGGACGCCCATGAGGTTCCCGCTGTGACGTGAACTTAAGCGTAGGCAACTTGCATGACCTCGCCCTAGGAGGCCATGGGACGGAGCATTGAAGACTGGGACACCCATGCTGAGTTGGAGACGCTGAGGGTTTTGGCACTCGGCACCGGAGGCAGCTATCTTGCCCAAGGAGGAGGAAAAGGGTAGAAAAGAGGTAAGGCAGAGTGGTCGCAGCCATTTGCGACTGATGGATGCAACAGTACCCCCCTTCAAAGGGCCCCCTCCAAGACCTCTTCCAGATGGTCTGGGTGTCCGTGGGTGTGCCAGGTGGAATTGACGTACCATGTCCTTATCTGTGATGTTGGTGTTGTGTTTGTGGCATTGTGGACCCTTGGTCGTTGTGGAGATGACTCCGCCCACGGGGAGGGGCCCCGTGGGGAACCACTGCGATAGGCTGAACTCAGGTAGCAGACTAGAGATGTGAATCGTGTGCCCGATCGTCTTAACGATCAGGTTCGGATGGTGGGAGGGAAAAATCGGATCGTTAGAGATTGTGAATTGGAATCATTCCGATTCCAATTCACATTGTTAAATTTTTAGTGAGGCCTGAGCAGATAAACAAAACCCCACCGACCCCCCCCCCCCAAAAATGTTAAATTACCTGGTGGTCCAGTGGGGGGGGGGGGGTGTCCCCGGCGCGATCTCCCGCTCTCGGGCCATCGGCGCCATTTTGGCTACCACTGATAAAAAGGCGCCGATGGCCCGAAAAAAAAAAAACCCACCCCGACCCTTTTCAAATTACCCCTTTGCTTCTCCCACCCTCCCGACCCCCCCCAAAAACCTTTTAGATGTACCTGGTGGTCTAGCGGGGGGTCCAGGAGCCATCCCTTCAATCGTGCCGGTGCCGGTGCTGGAGGTTTCAAAATGGTGCCGATCGCCTTTTCCCTTACCTTGTCACAGAGTGCGACCGTCGCTCCCTGTGACAAGGTAAGGGCAAAGGCGATCGGCACCATACTGGCAGTCGATCGCCTTTGCCCTTACCTTGTCACAGGGAGCGACGGTCGCTCCCTGTGACAAGTTAAGGGCAAAGGCGATCGGCGCCATTTTGAAACCTCCAGCACCGGCACCGGCACGATTGAAGGGATGGCTCCTGGACCCCCCGCTAGACCACCAGGTACATCTAAAAGGTTTTTGGGGGGGTCGGGAGGGTGGGAGAAGCAAAGGGGTAATTTGAAAAGGGTCGGGGTGGGTTTTTTTTTTTCGGGCCATCGGCGCCTTTTTATCAGTGGTAGCCAAAATGGCGCCGATGGCCCGAGAGCGGGAGATCGCGCCGGGGACCCCCCCCCCCACACTGGACCACCAGGTAATTTAACATTTTGGGGGGGTTCGGGAGGGTGGGGGAGTGTAAGAAATTTGTTTTAAAAGGTCGGGGTGGGTTTAGAGGTTGTGTTGGTGTGCCGGTTTTCCCACCCTCCCCCAAATAATTCCCTATTTAACGATACAATATAAATGCTCCTGACGATAAATCGTGGGCATTTGTATTGTATCGTGTACTCTAACGGTTTAGAACGATTTTAAAATTATCGGACGATAATTTTAATCGTTCAAAAACGATTCACATCCCTATAGCAGACACAGTATGGATAGAGACTTTATTGTACTGCTGTAGATAGATGGTGCAGGCAGGAAGGTAAGGCACTGATCCTCGAAGTGCCAGTACGTTCAACAGGCTCAGATGTATAATCTCACCCAGATGTTCACGATAGGCGGGAGCCTGCAGTGGCTGGTGGGTGGAGCTGGAGCACAGGATTGTAGAGGTACTCACAGGCATGAAGGCGTCTTCCTGATGATGGAATGTTGGGACCGAAGGTCCAAGGTGCAGGATATAATGGCTGGTAGGCCCTCGAGGAGCGAGTACCTGATAGTTCGATATCCTGAATGTAGAAGAGAGAGAAAGACCCTCGAGGAGCGGTTGTCTTAGTTAGTGAGGACCCCGAAGGGTAGTTGGAAGCGAGAGACCCCCGAGGAGCGGGCGTCTAGAGCATCTATAGGAGCGAGGCCCTTGGAGTGAAAGCGGCGTCTAAGCATGCAGCTTAAAGCGGTCAGAGTAGCTAAACCAAAGTCCTTGCTAACTCAAGTTGGTAGCGGAAATGGAAGATTGATATACCCGGAGGTACTGACATCATGCGGTCGGGCCGTCCCCGAGGTTCCCGCCATGTCGTGTATTTGAGCGTAAGAGATGTGCACGCTCGCGCCCTAGGGGGCCACAGAGTGAGCATGGCGGACTGGGACGCCAATGCTAGTTTGGAAATGCTGAGACCCTCGTCACTCGGCACCGGACGCAGCCATCTTGCCCAAGGGGAGTGAAAGAGGAGAAAAAGAGGCAAGGCAGAGCGGTTGCAGCCGTCTGCGACCAATGGACGCAACAGTACCCCCCTTCAAAGGGCCCCATCCAAGACCTCTTCCAGGTGGTCTGGGCTTGCGTGGGTGTGCCAGGTGGAATTGACGTACCATCTCTTTGTCTATAATATTGGCCAGTGGTTCCCAGGAGTTTTCCACTGGGCCATAGTTCTCCCATGAGATGAGATACTCCCATGTCTTGCCTCTTTTACGTACATCAAGGATGTCTCTGGCATATTCAATGTCATCTTCTGTATTCAGGCTGGTAGGCTCTGGGTCTTTCCTGGAGAACTCGGAGAGTATCACTGGTTTTAGTAGAGATACATGAAATGCATTGTGTATCTTCAATGATGGAGGCAGCTTTAGACTGTATGTCAGATTTCCTAATCGCCGAAGGATGGCGAAGCATCCCAGAAAGCGAGGTGCAAATCTTGCAGAAGGAAGCTTTAGTTGAAGGTACTTGGTGCTTAACCAAACCTTGTCTCCAGGCTGAAACTGGGGTGCCTTTTGTTGATGAGCATCATAGGTTCTCTTTGCCTTTTGTCCTGCTTTGAGGAGAAGCTCCTTCGTCTGTCTCTAAAGTTGGGATAATTCTGCTGCGATAGCCTGGGCAGCAGGAGAGGCTACTGACAAAGGAATTGGCAGTGGAGGTAATGGTTGTTTTCCGTAGACAAGCTGAAAAGGGGAAGACCCTGTTAAAGAAGCAGGATGTGAATTGACAAATTCTGCCCAACGCAGTAATTCAGCCCAGCCATTCTGTCTAGAGTTGACATAAGATCGCAGAAATTGTTTCAGCATTCTATTCATCCTCTCAGGTTAAATCCAAGGCGATGTCAAATTTTTGACATAATGTTCTCCAAAACTTTGCAGTAAATTGCACTCCCCTGTTGGATAGGATATGTTTAGGCATCCCATGAAGATGGAAGATGAGTTTAATGAAGAGTTTTGCTAACTCAGTAGCAGAGTGTAATCCTGGTAATGCTACAAAGTGTGCCATTTTAGAGAAATGGTCAACTGTAACCCATATGGTGTTATTGCCGTTGGATGATGGCAGGTCCACTATGAAATTGGTAGCGATATGGGCCCATGGTTCATCCGGTGATGGTAGAGGCTGTAATAGGCCCCAAGGATGCCCGGGTGGTGGCCTTTGCTTGGCACAGACAGCACAGGAACCCACATATGCTTGTACGTCCTTCTTCATGGTTGGCCACCAATAGTATCTTTGCAAAATAGCTAGGGTACGACTCTGTCCTGGATGGCCTGCCAGACGGGAATCGTGTGCCTACTTCAACAGTTTTTTTCTTAAACATCTGGCCACCACCATCTTCCTGGCAGGTATTGTGTGGGTGGCTGCGAGAACACCTCTTTCGGGATCTATGATATGACAGGGTTCATCCGGCACATCCTGAGGTGAGAAGGATCGTGATAGGGCATCAGCCCGAGTGTTCTTCTCTCCCGGACGTTAATTCAGAAGGAAGTCGAATCTGCTGAAAAACAGAGACCATCTTGCTTGACGGTGGTTGAGTCATTGAGCATGTCGAAGGTACTCTAGATTCTTGTGATCAGTGTATACTACTATTTGGTGTTGTGCGCCTTCTAGCCAAGGACGCCACTCTTGAAAAGCCAGCTTGATCGCGAGAAGCTCCTTGTCTCCTATCCCATAACTTTTCTCAGCAGGCGAGAATCGCCTAGAAAAGAAGGAGCAAGGATGAAGCACATTGGATTCGCTGTACTGACTTACAACCGCCCCCACACCAATGTCGCATGCGTCTACCTCCATGATGAAAGGACGGTGTGGGTCAGGGGTGGCAGACACACGGCTTCTTTTGAAAAGCCTCTTTGAGCATCAGGAAGGCTGAGATGGCTTCTGGAGACCAATTGGCAGGGTTGGCTCCCTTCTTGATCTTAGCAGTTAGAGGGACTGTCAATGATGAGTAGTTTTTAATAAAGGATCGGTAGTAATTGGTGAATCACAAGAAGCGACGCAATGCCTTCAGGCCTGTGGGTTGAGGCCAGTCCCGGATACTCTCAAGTTTCTTGGGGTTCATTTGAAAACCATTCTTAGAAACAATGTATCCCAGGAAGGGTACAGCTTCTTTGTGGAATTCGCACTTTTCAAGCTTTGCGAAAAGGTGGTACTCATGCAGGCATCTTAGGACTTTCTTAACATCCTCCTGATGACTTTGCGGATCTTGAGAAAAGATCAGTATATCATCGAGATATACTACTACGTATTGATACACTAAGTCCCGTAAGATGTCGTTCATCTTATTTTGAAAGATTGCAGGTGTGTTACTTAAACCGAAGGGTATTCAAAGTGTCCATCACGGGTGTTAAAAGCAATCTTCCATTTGTCTCCTTCTCGAATATGCACCAAGTTGTAAGCTCCTTTTAGGTCTAATTTGAAGAATATGAAGAATATTTTGGCTCCTTGGAGCCTATCGAACAGTTCAGATATTAAGGTCAGGGGGTAACTGTCCTTGATGGTAATCTCATTCACACCCATGTAGTCGATGCAGGGGCGTAAGTTGCCATCCTTTTTCCCAACGAAAAAGAAGTCTGCACCAGCAGGTGATTTGGAAGGTCTGATAAATCCCTTTTGTAGATTTTCTTGTATGTAGGTAGACATAGCTTTAGTCTCATCTACTGAAAGAGGGTAAACTCTTCCTTTGGGAGGTTCTGAATTTGACTTCAGATTTATGGCACAGTTGAACTCTCTGTTTGGCGGAAGAACATCAGCTGCTTGCTTTGAGAAAACATCCTGGAAGGAGGCATATTGTGGAGGTAAGACAGGTAATGACGGGGTAGTGGGCATGCAGATGAGCGGTGAAACTTCGGCAAGACACTGACCATGACAGTCTGGTCCCCACCGGGACAGTTCAAAGGTAGCCCAATTAAATTGTGGCATAAGGTCTTGAAGCCATGGCAGCCCCAATACCACCGAATGCATGGCTTTTTCCAATACTAGAAAGAAATAGATTCTGAGTGTAGAGCGCCAGTGCGCAGGCCAATGGCCTGGGTGGTCAATGAAACTTCTCCAGGAACTGGTTCTCCATGGATAGATGACAATAGCAGAGGCTTAGACATTGGTGTGGTAGGAATCCGTAGATGTTCAACCAAGCGCTTCAGAATAAAATTACCTCCGGCACCGGAGTCAATGAGAGCGAGAGTCTGAAATTCAAGACCTCAGCAAAGCAGAGATACTGGTAATGATAATGGAGGAGTAGGAGAGGTGAGGCCCAGGAGAAGTCCTCCTGCAGATCCCAGGCCCATCAGTTTCCCAGACAAATGGGAAAAGTTTGGACTGCGTGATCCGATTGGCCACAGTACATGCACAACCCCATGCGCTTGCGATAACGTCTGTCCTTGGAGGTCAAATGGCTTTGGCCTAGTTGCATAGGCTCTTCCTCCTCTAGGGGTGCAGACGGTAAGCTGGAAGCAATAGGCACAGGTTTAGGACAGTTAGCCCTCACCGTAAACTTTCGTGGACTCTTAGCCTCCTGAGTACAATCGCGGATACGGCATTCAATTCTCCCCGCCAGTTCCATCAGGGACTCAAAGGTATCAGGCAAATCACGAGCCACTAATTCGTCCTTTACGCGAGAGTTGAGACCCTCCATGAATATGGCACGTAAGCATCCAGTGTCCCAATGTAGTTCAGATGCTAGAGTCTTAAATTCAATTGCAAAGCCTGTAAGTGGCTTGTTACCTTGCTGAAGGTTGAGCAAGGCAGATCCAGCGAAGGTCTGGCGAGCTGGGTCATCAAACACAGACTTAAAAAGTTTTAGAAATCCTGGTAGGTCATTCAGGATAGGATCTTCACGTTCCTATAACGGTGAAGCCCAGGCCAGGGCTCGTCCTTCTAGGAACGACAGGATGTAGGTGGTCTTTGAAGCTTCAGTGGGAAAGAGGGTAGGCTGTAATGAAAAATGCATGCTGCATTGATTAACAAACCCTCTGCACATCTTGGCTTCACCCGTAAAGTGGGTAGGTGTGGATAAAGGTACAGTGGTCTTAAGGGTTACCACTGGTGACAGCAAATCTTTCACAGGAGGTGCTGAAGAGTTCATTTGAGCCTGTAACTGATTGAAGGTAGTAGCTAGGCTCTCCAAAGACTTTTGTTGTTCTGTGATCCACTGGGCTAGGGCAGGGATGGCCTGTAGGGCTGCGAGCTGAACAGAGTCCATGGAGTTAGCAATCTGTTGTGTTTGTGGCATTGTGGACCCTTGGTCGCTGTGGAGATGACTCCGCCCATGGGGAGGGGCCCCGTGGGGAACCATTGCGATAGGCTGAACTCAGGTAGCAGACACAGTATGGATAGAGGCTTTATTGTACTGCTGAAGATAGATGGTGAAGGCAGGAGGGTAAGGCACTGATCCTCGAAGTGCCAGTTCGTTCAACAGGCTCAGATGTATAATCTCACCCAGATGTTCACGATAGGCGGGAGCCCGCAGTGCGGGTAACGCCGCGGCTGGTGGGTGGAGCTGGAGCACCAGATCGTAGAGGTACTCACAGGAATGAAGGTGTCTTCCTGATGATGGGATGATGGGACCGAAGGTCAGAGGTGCAGGATATAATGGCTGGTAGGCCCTTGAGGAGCGAGTACCTGATAGTCCGATATCCTGAAATGTAAAAGAGAGAGAAAGACCCCCGAGGAGCGGTTGTCTTAGTGAGGACCCCGAAGGGTAGCTGGAAGCGAGAGACCCCTGAGGAGCAGGTGTCTAGAGCTTCTACAGGAGCAAGGCCCTTGGAGTGAAAGCGGCATCTAAGCGTGCAGCTTAAAGCGGTCAGAGTAGCTAAACTGAAGTCCTTGCTAACTCAAGTTGGTAGCGGAAGCGGAGGCTTGATATACCCGGAGGTACTGATGTCATGCGGTGGGGCCGCCCCCGAGGTTCCCACCATGACGTGTATTTGAGCATAAGAGATGTGCATGCTCGCGCCCTAGGAGGCCACGGGAGTGAGCATGGCAGACTGGGATGCCCATGCTAGTTTGGAAACGCCGAGACCCTCTGCACTCGGCACCGGACGCAGCCATCTTGCCCAAGGAGAGTGATAGAGAAGAAAAAGAGGTAAGGCAGAGCAGTCGCAGCCGTCTGCGACCGACGGACGAAACAGTTGACCAGCGGTTGCCATGAGATCTCTTATGGTCCATAGTTTTCCCAGGAGATGAGATACTCCCATGTCTTGCCTCTCTTATGGACATTCAAGATGTCATCCACGTCATATTCGATGTCGTCCTCAGTGTCCAGATTAGTTGTTTCTAAGGCCGCGAGCTGAGCCGAGTCGATGGAGTTAGCAATCTGTTGTGTTTGTAGCATCATGTGGACCCTTAGTCGCAGTGGAGATGACTCCACCCATGGGGAGGGGCCCCGTGGGGAACCACAGCGATAGGCTAAACTTAGAGAGCAGACACTTGTAGGTCGAAAGCTTTATTATACTGCTGTAGATAGATGGTATGAGGAAGGAAGAAAAGGCACTGAAGACCGGCAAGGTGCCAATACGTTCAGACAGTCTCAGATGTAGAAGTCTCACCCAGATGTTCAAGGTAGATAGGAACAGCCGAGCCTGATGGGTGGAGTTGGAGAACCGGATCATAGAGGTACTCACAGGAATGTAGTACAGGCGTCTTCCTGGCAATGGAGATGGTAGGACCAAAGGTCCATGGTGCAGGATACACTGGACTGATAGGCCCTCGAGGAGCGAGTACCTGATAGCACAGAATATTCTGAAAAAAAATACAGAGAGACCCCCGAGGAGCAGTTGTCTAGTTAGTAGAAACCCCAAAGGGTTGGTGGAAGCGAGAGGCCCCTGAAGAGCAGTTGCCTAGAGCTTCGTCAGGAGTGAGATTCCCCGGAGGGTAATGAGGCGTCTAAGTGAACAGCTTAGAGCAGTCAGAGTAGCTAAACCGGTCCTTGCTAACTCAACATAGGTAGCGTAGTGAAGGCTTAAATACCCGGAGGTATTGACGTCATGCGGTGGGGACGCCTCAGAGGTTCCTGTCATGACGTGAACTTAAGCGTAGGCAACGTGCGCGCGCACCCTAGGAGGCCACGGGACGGAGGATGGTGGACTGGGATGCCCATGCTGAGTTGGAGGCGCCGAGGGTTTCAGCACTCGGCACCAGAGGCAGCCATCTTGCCCAAGGAGGAGGAAAAGGGTAGAAAAGAGGTAAGGCAGAGCAGTCGCAGTCATCTGCGACCGATGGATGCAACAGGAAGTCTTGCCTTACAAATCTGCTTCATTTTTTTGAAGGGGTTAATAAACATGTGGATAAAGGTGAACCAGTAGATGTAGTGTATTTGGAATTTCAGAAGGCATTTGACAAAGTCCCTCATGAGAGGCTTCTAAGAAAACTAAAACGTCATGGGATAGGAGGCAATGTCCTTTTGTGGATTACAAACTGGTTAAAGGACAGGAACCAGAGAGTAGTTGTTAGGGAAGATGGAGACCTTGAGCATGGGAAAGCTCAGAGGACTTCGCAATCTGTTGGGGAGCACTAGGAGAGCGGTCCCATTTCCGAGGAGATTGTGTGCCCTTGGACCTTGGCACAACCCCAGAGGGCTCCAAGGCAGTACCGAGGCAGGTGACACATGTCCAAGCCTGGGCTGAGACCAGGAAGGTTGGTCTCTGAGTGGTCCTCCGACTACTTCAAGCCCTTTCGGACCTGCCGCTGGGAACGGCAAAGGCAGAAGGCCAGACAGGAGACTAGGGCAGACGAAGGCTCTGGAACATGAAGACTCAAGACGAGGAACTTTGAGACATGAAGACACAGACAAGAAGCTTGGGACATGAAGACTCAGACGAGAAGCTTGAGCACGAAGACTCACGATCAAGGTTCAGGAACAAAGTCTAGTATTGGGTTGAGGCTGCGACGCAGCCTGAACCTACACAGTCCACTACAGGGCGGACCCATGGGACTGGTCACGGACCACACTTGAGTGCAAGGCAGACTTCAGATGAATACTTAGAAGATGAAGCCAGAATATGGCGAAGATTCAGTAGAAGCCTGCACCGAGACACACCCTACACAGCTGCCCATGGCTGGTCACGGACCACACTAGAACAGAGCAGGTTCAGTCAGAGTCTTAGGCATGGATGGAGCAGCCACAAGGACATCCAAGGGCCAAGACAAGATTCAGGATAGGGGACCAAGACGAGACTTGGCTTCAGGCATGAGACATGGGACCAAGAAAAGACTTGGCTTCAGGCGAGGATGACCCTCCGGAGGCTTGCGCTGCAGAAGAGAAGACAGGCTCATGCCACGAGGTGAGGAGACACACCAGAAGAGGTAGCAATGAGGAACCAGGAAGCAGAAGCAGAGACGAGGCATCAGGAAGGAACATGAGGAAGACCACGAAACATCAGGAAAACCACGAAACCTCAGGACAAGACGAGTGAAAATCCAGAAGAGACCAGGAACAGGAAGAACGATGAGGGATCCCATGAAGAATAGGAAATACCAGCAGGAGCGAAGAGGAGAAGTCCTTGAGAGGAACTAACTCCTTGCGAAGGCAAGCAAGGACTGGAAGCTGGACCCTATACAGGGCTGAATATCAGGAAACGCCCTGGGAGGAGTCAGGTGGGGCCAGGAGGCTGGCCCTTTAAATCACTGAAGGAGGCGCAGCCCGCGCCTTAGCAAGACAGGAACAGGAAGTATCAGAACCATGGTCAGCGGCCATGCTGCTGCTGAGCAGTGCAGGGAGAAGCTGGGCCTCTGCGCAGGACCCAATGATAGCGCTGTGAATCAGCTGAGAGCAGCCCCTGCCACGCAGGCGAGTCCGGGGCTGCGGCCTCCGGGCCACGAGGCTGAAGAGGGTGTCGGCGGCACTCCCTGCTGCGAGACGGTCCCAATGAGAGCGGCTCCATGCCGTGCTAGGAAGCACCGAAGTCTGCTGCTCCCTGCCGCCGTAAAGGGAGGCTGACTACGCCTCCGTGCCGCAGAGGTCGGCGGCAGCTCTGTGCCGTGAAGGTAAGTGCTTGCTTGCGGCTAGGCCCACGAGCAGGAGCGCAACAGTAGGATTAAATGGTCAATTTTCTCAGTGGAAAAGGGTAAACAGTGGAGTGCCTCAGGGATCTGTACTTGGACCGGGGCTTTTCAATATATTTATAAATGAACTGGAAAGGAATACTACGACTGAGGTTATCAAATTTGTAGATAAGTGCAAATTCAGAGTAGTTAAATCATGAGCAGATTGTGATACATTGCAGGAGGACCCTGCGAGACTGGAAGATTGAGCATCCAAATGGCAGATGAAATTTAATGTGGACAAGTGCAAGGTGTTGCATATAGAGAAAAATAATCTATGCTGTAGTTACACGATGTTAGGTTCCATATTAGGAGCTACCACCCAGGAAAAAGATCTAGGCATCATAATGGATAATACTTTGAAATCGTTGGCTCAGTGTGCTGCAGCAGTCAAGAAAGCAAACAGAATGTTAGGAATTATTAGGAAGGGAATGGTTAATAAAATGGAAAATGTCATAATGCCTCTGTATCGCTCTATGGTGAGACCGCACTTTGAATACTGTGTACAATTGTTGCGCCCGTCGGTTGCAGGCAGCTGCGACCTTTGCTGCTCACTTCCTTTCTCTGCTCAGCTCCAAGTCTTGGGAGGATGGCGGCCTCCGCTTCCACACGCCGACCCTCATGGCGAGCCTGGGACGGCGAGGGCGCTCCCGGCAGCCATATTTCATCCGCGCCTGCCCCCTTCTTGAACGTGTCATGGTGGGAACCTTGGGGGCATCCCCACCACATGACGTCACATGCTTACCATACTTAAGCCCAGCTGACTTCTGGCAATATGAGTTAGCAAGGATTCCGGTCCTGCTATTCCAACCTCCTGGGACTTTGTTCCGCTGTCCTGCCGAGTGACCAGGGTAACCGCTCCTCGGGGGGCCTTCTGCACTCAAGGCTATCCGCTCCTCGGTGAGCCATTCTCTCTCTTTCTCTTGTTCCAGAGAAGTTCCAGTTACTACCTCGGATCTCCTAGCTGTGCCAGTTCCAGGATTTCTTCAGTGCCTGATCATCACCTCACTTCTATCCCTCAGTGTGAGTACTGTACACTCCTCTACCTTTGTGGCACGGATCCTCGGCATACCCCGCTTACGGGCCACTACCAGGACCATCCTGTCTTGTGCTGCTGTACAATCGCTTCCGGCCTACTCCGCGCTGCGGACCATCACCGGAGTTGCCAGCACAGGCTACGCCTAGATAAGGTAGACACCGATCATCTCTACACTGCGGATTTCTCTACTATTGACCAATGTACAGATCCTGTCTTCCGGACCTCTCTATGATCCGCTCCTCGGGTCATTATTTGCAGTATAATAAAGTTTGCTCACCTCTGTTCTCATTACAGCTGAGACCTTGCCTGTTGAGGCAAGCGCCCACAGGGCTCCTCCCTGTGGGGGGAGTCAACACACTCTCAACCCAGTGGCCCACTTCCGTTCAAGTCACCGAACATAACAACAATTCTGGTCGCTGCATCTAAAAAAAGATATAGTTGAGATGGAGAAGGTACAGAGAAGGGTGACCAAAATGATAAAGGGGATGGAACAGCTCTCCTATGAGGAAAGGCTGAAAAGTTTAGGGCTGTTCAGCTTGGAGAAGAGACGGCTGAGGGGGGATATGATAGAGGTCTTTAAAATCATGAGGAGGTTTGAACGAGTAGATGTGAATTGGTTATTTACACTTTCGGATAATAGAAGGACTTGAGGGTACTCCATGGAGTTAGAAAGTAGCACATTTAAGACTAATTGGAGAAAATTCTTTTACTCAATGTACAATTAAGCTCTGGAATTTGATGCCAGAGGATGTGGTTAGTGCAGTTAGAATACCTGGGTTTAAAAAAGGTTTGGATAAGTTCTTGGAGGACAAGTCCATTAACTGCTATTAATCAAGTTGACTTAGGGAATGGCCTCTGCTATTACTGACATCAGTAGCATGGGATCTTCTTAGTGTTTGTATACTTGCCAGGTACTTGTAGCCTGGATTGGCCTCTGTTGGAGACAGGATGCTGGGCTTGATGGACCCTTGGTCTGACCCAGCATGGCAATTTCTTATGTTCTTATGTACACCCTCAACATTAAAAAATAATGTTCATTACAGTTAGAAAACAAACTGTTAATGCCTTAGGGCAGTGATTCCCAAACCTGTCCTGGAGGACCCCAGCCAGTCAGGTTTTCAAGATATCCACAATGAATATACATGAGATAAAATGTATATGCACTGCCTCCATAGCATGGACATTTTATCTCATGTATTTTCATTGTGGATAAAACCTGACTGGCTGGGGGTTCCCTAGGACAGGTTTGGGAACCTCTGCCTTAGGACATGAGGAACTGCTGATATGCAAAACCAATGTGTATCCAAATGTAAACCCACACACATCTTTCCCCGCCTACACACACACACACATATATAACTTTTATTATCGATGTTTTTCTTTAAAAAGGAACAACAAGCTGGCCAGGTCTACCTCCTGGATCACCTTTGACTATCGTACAGTTTTTTTAAATGAAACACATCATTGAAAAGGAACAGTCCAGTTGATTCTCCCCGATGCAGCTGTTAAGGTGAAACACTGGCCAGCTTGTCGTTCCTTTTTAAAGAAATATGTCAATATAATAAAAGTTTGTATTGCAAGGTTAAATTTAATAAAAAGAGGAGGTTTTTCCAGACTAATGATTTTGTCCTTTACCAGGATGACTTATTAAATAGTCATTCTGAAATCTGAAGGCTTTTCCTCCTTGAAAAACAAATATATAAAAAATTAAAACTTGGAATAAATTATCAAAATCCATTTTTTTGAGTTAGAAATCTAAATGCACACCATATAAACTAAGTGCGGTTTTCTCTTTGGGTTTATATGTAATGCACTGGTTGCCCTTTAGCATTGAGTGTAAGATCATACAAAATACATTTTAGGAAGTTGATGAAGACCCATTTGTTCTATGAAGCATTCACTAATTGTAACTGATTTATGTTTATGATATTATCATACAATTTTAATGATTCTCTTTATTACTGTATTGCTGATCATGTCAAAATGTGCAGATTCTGTATTTTATGTGAAATGTTTGGAATCCGCCTTGAACAGGGCCTGGTAATAGGCAGAATATAAATTACTGTAAATAAAGAAATGCATCTAGGGAGGGAGGAAGATGGGAGGATAAGGGGAGGCACCGGGGTGAGGGAGGATTACTTTTGTGTTTCAGCAGTGCTGAGGGCAGTTTTATGGTGGGGAGCGAGGAACCAGGTCCTTGGTGGGTTTTTTTTTCTTTTGGTTTTCTTCCCTTGTTTTAAAAATATTTAATTTCAATTAAGCAAAAATAAATTAAATGAACATCCAACTAAACAAAAAAATGCCGAAAACAAAACAAAAAATCCCCCAAATGAATAGATTTTTTTTTCCCCACGCACATCCCTGCTCGCACAGGCAGATGTGGGATCCTTTAAGTACTGGCCAAACCCTTCCCCAATGGTGGTGCTGGACCCAGTATAAACCTGCAGGCATCACGTGCTGAAGCTCATTGCCTGCCCAGGAAGGGGAGATGGCAGCCAGCACCTAAGCTGTGACTCCCAGTATCCCACCTGCCCATATTCCTGAAGCTGGTCCTCTGGGGCCACTACTAGGATGAGGGAAGATTACCCCCAGGTGGGTCTTCCTGCCAACACCAGTAAGTCTAGATTGTCTTCTGTCCTTCTGTGTGAGAAGGGTAGGGTTCACCCATGTTGTTGATGGGACTATTGTGTGCTTGGAAAAACATGACCATTTTTTGTAGACTGATGTTTGATTTTGCAATAGTTGGACTCAGCCCACTAATAAATACCTTTGGGTTTCTTTCTGGATGTTTTTCAGACTGACTTGAACTCTATAAGATTGGTCTTGGTCCAAGGATTGGCATGATGCCTCCTAGGTACCTAGGTACCTGGATACTGGATGGCTGAAGAAGGTAGGCCAAAGGTGCCTCACAAGCTGATGGAAGACCTAGATCTCACCTCTTCCAGAGATGCTGAAAGCTCAGGCACCCTCGTTCCTGCTCTTTCTCCCCCCAGGAAAGGGGGCAACATTTTTAAATAAATGATTATTTTCTATGTAATAATAAAACTCTTCTTTTTCTTGCTGCTATTTTCATGCACTTCATGTAGTTTTCATAGACTTAAAACAGGCTGATGCAGTACCACGCGCTGGCTGCAGGGCACGGCTTAATGTGCGATTGGATGCACGTTTTGGATGTGTGTCCATAACCCCCAATGAGAAACAGGGCTTAGCGTGTCCAAAATGCGTGCCCAATTGCACGCGTAGGTAATAACGCTCATCACATGTAAATGTATGTTGATGAGGCTATTATCTATTCCCCCCGATGCAAAAAAAAAAATAAAATAATAATAATAATGTGTGCATGACGCACACATTTTTACTCGCCAAAATAAACACCTGCCCTGAGTGTACAGATATGGCGATATTAAGTCGGAGGAACTAAAAAATTAGAAATGTTCCCATTAAAAAAATTTTTTTTAAAAAAAAGGTGCCTGCGGTCAGGTTAGGAAAAGGGACGTTCAATTAAACAAGCGCTCATTTTCCTAACCTGTGGCTGTACACAGGTTAGGAGAAGGGATGCTCGTAAATTGAGCATCCTTTTTCCTAACCCGCTGACAGCCACCTCTCCTGGGCACTCGCTGCCGAGAAGGTGCACAATTTCCCCCAGCACCTCCTTTATACTGTGGCAGCCCATTTGTATTTTGCATCAAGTGCAATCATGAGCACCTGTTTAACGTGCGCCAATACTGCATGGCCTGAACAATGTGTGTGCAGATGTACAGGGTCTGTCTCAACAGTGCATACTTGCGAGAGAGATTATAAAAAAGATGAAGGAATGGGTGGGGGAAGTCAGCAGGGATAGGTGTGGATAGTGTAGAGATATGCTTGAGCAGTAAGGAGGATCTGGAAAGAGATAGTACCACAAAGGCACTTGTCTATTGAACTCTCTCTAAAAACAACCAGAAATGGCTCCAAACACTTTTATGTTTTGACTGAGACTTTTTCCAATTCCATGCCAGTGGAAATCAGAGTAAAAAGGAACCGTGCAGGAAAGGCCCGCTCATAAAATTCTTATGGACTTGTAGACTGCAACCTCCATTAGGGGATCTCCATCATGACCGAGTATGATGATGTTGTTTGTAGTTGTATCTTCTACAGCGGCGGGTCTTTTATTGCTGTCCTCTGACCACTGGACCTTCTCTGGTGCTTTTTTTTACCAATAGCCTTCTATGAGTAGTTGGGAATAAACCTTCTGTAGTATCCCGTAAAGCCTAGGAATGCTCTCACTTCCACTTTTGTTTCTGGGACTGGCACCCGGGTGATCACCTCGATCTTCCTGGTCTGTGGATGGACCTTGCCCTTCTCTAGGGTGTAGCCAAGATACAGGACCTCTTGTTCTCCCAGCAAGCACTTCTTAGGGTTAGCTGTTATCCCTGCTTTCTTCAGACTGGTTAGCACACCTGCAATTGGCTAAGATATGCCTTCCATTCGGGGCTGTAGTCCATGATGTCATCCAAATAGGTGGCCGGGGGGGGGGGGGGGGGCACCATGAAGGCCAAAAGGGAGTATGGTGAACTGGAAAAGTCCACTGGGTGTCAAGAACACAGTCTTCTCTTTCGCTGAGGGCGTGAGAAGCATGTGCCAATACCCTTTTCTAAGATTAAGGGTTGAGGTGAACTGGGCCAATCCCAGATGCTTAGTTTATCCACTTATGGCATCAGAGAGTTATTTAGTTTTGAAACCTCATTGAACTTTTCAAAGTCGATACAGAACTTTATGCTCCCATCTGGCTTTGGCACCAATACTATGGGAGAGAACCAATCATTGTTTGACTCCTCTATTACCCTGAGTTGGAGCATCTCCTTCTCTTCTGTCTCAATGACATGACACTTGGCCTTGGGAATCCGATAGGATCATTGTCATATCACAACTCCAGGAGATGTAATGATGTCGTGTTGCAACAGGTGGGTACAACCGGGCAGGTTCGAGAAGATCTCCTTGTTTTTCTCTACCAGCTGATTTAAGTCAGCTGTCTTGTAGTGGACAACTGCTCTCTGAAAGGAACCTGGGTTTGGTCCTCTTCAGATCCGACCTCGGGACCAAACTCTCCTTCCTGTACCACTCCGCACTCCTGTACAACCCACTTCTTCAGGAGGTTTATGTGGTAGATTGAAGTTTTTTTTCTTTAATCTGGCTGAGCAATTTTGTAATCCAAGAGCCCTGTTTTCTCCAAAACTTCATAGGGTCCTTGCCCTGGTTAGTGTAGTTAGTATAGCTGTGTTTAAAAAAGGATTGGATAAGTTCTTGCAGGAGAAGTCCATTACCTGCTATTAATTAAGTTTACTTAGAAAATAGCCACTGCTATTACTAGGAACAGTAACATGGAATAGACTTAGTTTTTGTGTTCATGTGTGTGAGTGCTGTATCTGTTCTCTGTTGGAATAGACTGAGTGGGAGTATGAGTATGAATAGGCGTGGGTGTGGAAGTATGTATTGTAGCTGTGCTGAGAGAGTACTTCTCTTCTCCCTGGTCATAGGCATATTTTCCTTTTGTGAGTGTTTACAGATCAATGTGTTTATTTGCAAAGACAAGAGTCAAGGTGTGAATTCTGTCTCAAGATGCACATGTGATAAGTGTCTGTGTTTTCTGAGCTGCTGCCGATGAATTTGAGCTCCATTAGTCCTGTTCCTTGAGGTCCTGGCTACCCCAGCCCTGGCCGTGATTAAAGAGATGGCAGGTGCCATGGCAGGAGACAGCTCATTCCATGGAGCTCTGTGCTCAGCAGGAAGCTGGGGCCTTCTTTTCAGAGCTGAGACGTTCTGTATTCCAGGATTCCCGGATGGCAGCAGAGAGACTTGTGAAGCACTAGCACTGACACACCCACAGGGAGAAAACAGGGAATTGGTTATAGCCTCCAAAATAGTAGATTTACCCAAATATATACTGTTAGGAAGAGGGAATATTCTGCTGCTGCTTGATGTACTTTCAGACTGTCGAAAAACTATTCCAAAAGGCCCAAATACAGATATTTGGGAAATGCTGGAGCTGGGCCTTTAGTCTCCGTTATTGCATTTTCTCCACTTCATCAGCATGGCTTTACCCAAGGCAAGTCTTGCCTCACAAATCTGCTTCACTTTTTTGAAGGAATTAATAAACATGTGGATAAAGGTGAACCGGTAGATGTAGAGTACTTGGATTTTCAGAAGGCATTTGACAAAGTTCCTCATGAGAGGCTTCTAGGAAAAGTAAAAAGTCATGGGATAGGTAGCGATGTCCTTTTGTGGATTACAAACTGGCTAAAAGACAGGAAACAGAGAGTAGGATTAAATGGACAAATTTTTCAGTGGAAGGGAGTGGGCAGTGGAGTGCCTCAGGGATCTGTATTGGGACCCGTACTTTTCAATATATTTATAAATGATCTGGAAAGAAATACGACAAGTGAGATAATCAGATTTGCAGATGATACAAAATTGTTCAGAGTAGTTAAATCACAAGCAGATTGTGATAAATTTCAGGAAGACCTTGTGAGGCTGGAAAATTGGGCATCTAAATGGCAGATGAAATTTAATGTGGACAAGTGCAAGCTGATGCATATAGGGAAAAATAACCCATGCTATAGTTACACAAAGTTAGGTTCCATATTAGGTGCTACTACCCAAGAAAGAGATCTAGGTGTCATAGTGGATAACACATTGAAATCGTCAGTTCAGTGTGCTGCAGCAGTCAAAAAAGCAAACAGAATGTTGGGAATTATTAGAAAGGGAATGGTGAATAAAACGGAAAATGTCATAATGCCTCTCTATCGCTCCATGGTGAGACTGTACCTTGAATATTGTGTACAATTCTGGTCGCCGCATTTCAAAAAAGATATAATTGCGATGGAGAAGGTACAGAGAAGGGCTACCAAAATGATAAAGGGAATGGAACAGCTCCCCTATGAGGAAAGACTAAAGAGGTTAGGACTTTTCAGCTTGGAGAAGAGACGGCTGAGGGGGGATATGATAGAGGTGTTTAAAATCATGAGAGGTCTAGAACGGGTAGATGTGAATTGTTTTTTTACTCTTTCGGATAATAGAAAGACTAGGGGGCACTCCATGAAGTTAGCATGTGGCACATTTAAAACTAATCGGAGAAAGTTCTTTTTCACTCAACGCACAATTAAACTTTGGAATTTGTTGCCAGAGGATGTGGTTAGTGAAGTTAGTATAGCTGTGTTTAAAAAATGATTGGATAAGTTCTTGGACGAGAAGTCCATTACCTACTATTAATTAAGTTGACTTAGATAATAACCACTGCTATTACTAGCAATGGTAACATGGAATAGACTTAGTTTTTGGGTACTTGCCAGGTTCTTATGTCCTGGATTGGCCACTGTTGGAAACAGGATGCTGGGCTTGATGGACCCTTGGTCTGACCCAGTGTGGCATGTTCTTATGTTCTAATGGGCTAACAGCTTGCTCACTGAAGATGGGAGGAGGACAAGGACACGATCGCCTGGCTAGAATACACGTCGGACCGTGGGATGATTGTAAGCTCAGACTTGGGAACTCTGAGCCTTTCCCAGACATAGACAGGCCACCTCCCCAGCTTTTTTTAGGCAAACCTACACTTGGAGGATATAGTCAATGAGGTTCAGTCCGGGGTTCACTTCGTCTTCCCAGATCTCATGAGCTATGTCCAAGACTCTCCTCAGTCTCCTCCCATATAGTAACTCAAATGGGGGAAATCCCATCGAGCTCTGTGGTACTTCATGGATTATGAAAAGCACATAGTGTAGTAACATGTCCCAGTTCTGGCCATCTTCATCCAAAAGTTTCCTCAACATTTGTTTGAACGTCTGATTGAAGCACTTGACAAGGCCATCTGTCTGTGGATGATACACCAAGGTTCGCAGAGTTTTTACTTTAAGCAAGGAGCAGAGTTGTTTCATGACCTTGGAGACTAAAGGGGTAACCTGATCCATCAGGATCTCCTTGGGCAGTCCAAGTCACAAAAAAACTTCCATTAGGGCATTCGCCACCATCAGATTCTTCATATTATGTAGTGGCACTACCTCCAGATATCCAGTATGATGATAATCTACTTATTTCTCCAAGTTGATCTCTCTAGTGGCCCCACAAAATCCATGTCCCCTCTTTCAAACGGGATCTCGATTATAGGCATTGGTATGAGAGGTGCCGCCCATATTCCGGCAGGCTTTGTGAGCTGGCAGGTAGGACAGGACCGGCAATATAACTAGACCTGTTTATGAAAGCCTGGCCAATAGAACTGTGCCAGTATCTTTTCCTCCCCCAGGTGACCATGTGCTAACTGCATGACCTGCTGATGACAGAACAACTTCTGGTTCCCAAACCTTATCTCTTCCTCTTCCACACTTCCCTTTGTGACTCTGTAAAATAAATCCCCTTTCATCACAAAATAGGAAGGAACTGGGTCTGTAAACTGTGCTCCCAGGACTACCTTTCCATCTACCCTTTGAATATGCTCCTGGACCCACTTAAAGGATTCATCCTCCCTCTGATCCCACCTAAATTCCCCAGATCAGTCCCGGTTTCCCACTCCAAGTGGCCAGCTAAGACATTCTGGATGGGTGGTTGTTCAACTCTGAATCCTCCTCTCCGACTGCCTCTAAATTAGCAGCATAGGTGTATTTGTCCTGTCACCGTTGTCTCCTGGACTTAGGAGTCTTTATGAAAAAGATCAGGGTCCTCCAACATAAAGAGTTCTGGAAACTATAACTCTTCATGGTTGTGCTGGACAAACATGTTGTAAACTGGTTCCAGAGAGACTTAAAGTTTGGACAGTCCCATCCAATGATCATGGGGTAGGGTAGCCAAAGGAGTACTCCCATCTCAACCAAATCTTGGCTGGCCAGGGTTTAAGTCATATCCAGCTTGTTGGATATTGTCCATGGTCTCTGTGAATGCATGCCAGGGTCACTACCTTGTTGTAGTCAATTTGGACTCACTTCACCAAGTCCCTCCAAACAAGCATTTTCACATTCCCAGAGTCCACTAATGTTTGTGTTGGAACACTATCTAGCTTGACCGAGATCACAAACGTAGAAACTTCCTGGCTGGAGACATCGACGAAGTTACAAAAGTTAATGTCCATCACCTCGTCTTCTCTGTGGGGATAGTCTCTGGAAAAATGGCCCCTTTCTCCACAACCGAGGGTTGGCTGAGGGTTGCAGGTTAGGTGAAAAGTCTGACCAGATCTGCGCTGTTGTCAGTCAAGACCTCTGAGTCTTAGGACTCCACTGTCCTCTATCCTGGTTGGGGGGCTTCTCTCAGAAAGGTGGCAATTCAGACATGTCTGGGCCTAATAGGTCTTCATTACTTACAGGGCCTTCTCACCCATAAAGCTTGGGTGTCAGCAAACCCACTGCTACATTGGTGGGTCAAGGCTATCCTGGAACTGTTCCAGCAGAACCGCTTTGGCTACTGCCACTCCAGTTTTCCCTTCCGAGTGCAGCCACTTCCAGTCAACATCTTTAATTCTGCAAAACAGATTCCTAGGATTTTCAGCTGTAGAATTCCCTGCCGAATCTGCTGTTGGTAGGCTTCTGGGGTAAGTCCTGCTCTCTCTAGACTGGCTGCCTTGATTGCTGGGTAGGTGGCCCTCCTTTCCAGATTAGCTATTGGTAGGCATCTTGACTTGCCCTGCTTTCATTGGCGCTCCGGCCAATGAAAGCACATAGACGGGCGCGCGTGACGCAAGCTGTGACGTCACGCGCGCCCATCTATGTGCTTTCGTTGGCCGGAGCGCCCAAATCGACGGGCTCTCCAGCCAACGAAAGAACGCTTTGCTCCGCTCGTGCCGGAGAGGGCACAGAACAGTGGGCTCTCACCTCACGCCGAGCCAGGAGAACCGGGACCTGCGCAGGGGGGGGGGGCGCTGCAAGCCGCTTCACAATTTGGCCGAGCCAGGAAGGAAGGAAGGATTGGGGTAGATGGAGCCCTAGCTGTTTTACTGCTGTTGCTGTTGCCGAGCCAGGAGAACCGGGACCTGCGTGGGGGGGACCACTGCGAGCCACTTTCGCCGCCGGCTGCCCCCTCCGGAGGCGGCAGAGAAGGGAAGGGGCTGAAAAGCAACAAAAGGTAAGAAAACAACAGAAAGTAATGTCGAGTCGCTTCGGGAGGAGGGGATTTTAGGTTTTTAGAGGTTTCCTTTTGGGGGAAAGTTTGCTGTCTACCATTACCCCTGCCTCTAATGCAGGGGTAAGGGTAGGCGGTAAGTTAGCAGGTTAAACGCGGGGCAAAATGGCAGGGTAAAATAGCGATAGTCGGGGCGCGCGTTACTGTATGGAAGGGAATAGCTAATTCGATCGTTTACATCTAATATACATGCCGCGGGCGGAAGGGGTTACCCGGGGATTTAAAGAGGCGGTAAGGATGGGTTAAAGGGGATAGTGTATCGCAGGAAGGGCTAACGCGGCCAGAAAGTGAGTAGAAAGCGGGTTAGGAGCAGGGTAACCGCGGCCCCACTTTACTGTATCGAGCTGTTAGTGTGCATGATCCCTAATCAGCGTAGTCTGATGTCTAAGTGAAACCATGTCACTAGCTAAAGGTAAAACAAGACAAGGACGGAGGGTTTTACTAAATCTATCCTTTCACAACTCCACTAATCCTAAACTGCTCAGTGATTTTAAAACATAAATTTCATGCTTTCCCTTATTAGTGGAGATACTAAAAGGGGGCAACTGCCTGACAGTGGTGTGTTCTGCAATGTCTTCTCTGGAGTGAGTTACTTCCCTGACTTGGCTAGAGTATGATAACCTCTTTCCCTAAGAATTAGGGCGAGGCGAAGACTCTCTCCATTACAGGAGGTTTTCACCGTTTGCTAGAGGAGCATCACATAAAAGTCGTTTTTTTTTCCCTGAGTAAAATCTTTTTTAAGGCAGTGTTCCTTTAAGGAGTGTTACATGCAAGGGACACTCTGTGATAAGGGAAAATGTATCTTCTTTGCTTCTTTTTACAGATGTAGCCACTCTCTCTCTTTTCATAACCCTGTGACACCTGTGTTGTCAGATTTTACTCACTGAAAACCCTTCGAAAGCTGTCGCTAGCTCCCTCAACTTTGCGACATTTAACAACTTATTTTTCCTACTCTCCACCTTCCCTTGGTCAGTTGTCCACTTGTAGTTTAGACTCACACACCTATTCATACTTTATCTCAATGCTGTCCTTGTCAGTGTTGTACTGTTTTTTCCAAACGTTTTGGCCCAGGGAGGAGCAACAGTGAAGAGCCGCCTGCTTGGATGAAAATTCTCTGAGCTACCGGTACAAATTCTAAACTGTCATTTACAGGTGCTCTCGCTGATGTCATGACAGTAAATAGTTCCTGGGGTTAGTTAGTTTTCCTGTTAAATGATTGGCTACAAGTTCTTTCTTTATTTGGTGGTACTGTTGCTGAATTTAGGGAATTTTTTGCAGTGTTACAATTTCCCATGTCTGTCTCTTTTTTCCCTTGTAAGATCTGGCCCTTTGTACTTTTTGTTCATTACACTAGTCCTTTCTCCGTTTCTAGGGAAGCAGTCGTTATGTAGCGGTGGCTACAGCTTCGGAGTTTCACCTGGTTGTCCTAGTTTTGCTGGGCAGGTGCTGGGTTAAACCATTAAAATAAGGAGAAAAGGAAGATACTATTTTCCTAAAAATGTTATTGTTTTTGCTTTTAAATTCTCCCAAAAGGTATTCTTCAGCCAACAAAAATAGTTTCAGAGCTGATCCATTTTTACCCTCATCATTACAAACCCTAAATAATCCCCCTGGTCACTCATGGGCATTTTTGTTCTCCATTTCAAACTCTTCTATTGTTATATACCAGAAAATGCCTGGGTCAGGCTGCTTAGGTCCCTCTCTGATGACCACCACTCAAATCCCATTGTTTTTTTCTCAACTTTGGGGGGTTTTAAGCCAAAATACATTGGAGTTTCATCGAGGTAAATTCTTATTTTTAAATCTGCTTTGGAGGCCAGGTGGTTGTGTTAGTCAGGTCCTTGGGGTCTCTTTACATGACCACAACATTTATTCTTTGTTAAATGTATTTTATTTTCCTTATTTTTAATTACATGCAGGGCCCCTCATTCGGAGCCCATGGGTCCCGCTGACATCATTGCTGCCATCAGCAGGATCAAGGCCTAAAATGTTTTGCTGCATTAGGGGCTTCCCCTGGACCCTCAGAGGCCAATTGCTCTTGTTTAAATTAAAACTGCGGTGGCACTGAACCTTGGGACACATCGCCGGGTTCCAGGCACATCGGGGTAGGAGAAAGTCAGCAGTGGCTTCAGCCAGCGCTGGAACAGCTGGCATGAGCGGGTTGACTCCGAGAGGGCTGGCAGCTAGAGCGGCCTGTTGTCACCTCCTTCACACTGGTTCTCCTCTCAGTGCTGCTCGGGGCCCTGCCACGATTCTCGGCATTGCCTGACAGTTCTTCCCCACTCTCATTTGCGGCTTCTTTCCCATCTCTCTGCCGCTCTCAGCTGTCACTCCAAGCCCCTCCTAGAAGTCACTGGACCACTCCGGCCTGACTTTCAGCTGACGTGCGAAGCCTCTCACTCGACCCTGTGGCACAACTCTTGGCAGCCTGTCTCAGGAGTGAAGCGGCCTCTCTGCTGCTCTGGGCCCTCTCTCAAACGCGGTTTTCATGCAGGCCCCACCACCGGCTCCCCTTCTCCACACTGGGCTTTTCTCAGATATTTATGAAATGTATTTATATTTGGTTACCTCCTCTACATTGGTAAAGAAAAGAAAATACATTTTTCTTTCTCAAAGGGAATAAAGGAGGCTCTGTAGACAACAAGGAGGCCAGAAGGACTCACTGCTGATCTGAGGGAGACAAATAAAAGCTGCACAGTGTGGTGGGTGACGAGCCGTTTGTGGGTAGGAGATGACGTGGAGAAGATGCAATAACGGAGACTAAAGGCCCGGCTCCAGCATTTCCCAAATATCTGTATTTGGGCCCTTTGGAATAGTTTTTCAACAATCTGAATGTTGTGATTCCTGGCCGTGGTAGCCCCCGGCCAGGACCCCTACCGTCGCGATGTGGCCGAGCGGGACCCTCTTCAGGCGCAGCTGATCGTGCGGGCCGCGGCGCAATTTCTCCGGTGCCTCCTCGAGCAGCATCGGGGAGAGTGTGGCAGGCTCCGCCCCTTAAAGGGGCCGCGGCGGGAAGATCTGGTCGGCCCCAGAAGATGACGTCAACACCTGGGGAGATTTAAACCTCTCCCTGGGAACCAGCAGATGCCTTGCAACAGGATTTTTGAATGGCTGCTTGTTGTGCTCTTCCTTGGTTCCTGCCTTGACCCTGCCTGGACATCGACCTTGCTTTTGCCTGTTGCCTGCCTCGACCCTGTCTGGACATTGACTCTGCTTTTGCCTGCTGCCTGCCTCGACCCTGCCTGGACATCGACTCTGCATTTGCCTGCCGCCTGCCTTGACCTTGCCTGGATTTCGACCCTGCCGTGCTTGCCGCCTGCCTCGACCTTTGCCTGGACTTGGAATTCACGTAGCCACCTGCTTCGGAGCTCTGGTGGTACCCGTTCCTCGGGGACTTTCCGACGTCTCCGGGCCATCTGCTCTTCGGAGGGCTTGAGCAGCTGAGATTCACCCTCGCCTGGACTATAGCCCACACCACCTCCCGGAGAGGAGTTTCATCAGGACTGTTCCTCAGTGAGTACTCTCATTCTCTCCAGACCAAGGGTCCACATCAGTACACTGAAAAGACATCAAGCAGCAGCAGAATACTCCCTCTTCCCAACAGTATATATTTGGGTAAATCTACTATTTTGGAGGCTATAACCAATTCACTGTTTTCTCCCTGTGTGTGTGTCAGTAGCACTCACACACATGAACACACTATTGCAAGACTGAACAGGTGCATCGCACACACACACATGCATGCGCACACACACACACACACATTCATATTGATCTACCACAGAACAGGTACAGACAGCAGCAGTACAAGCTTCCCTCACACACATGCACAGAACAGGTACAGCTCTGCAAACTTCACACACACACACACACACACACACACAATGGGTAGCAGCAGTACAAGCTTTCCTCACACACATGCACAGAACAGGTACAGCTCTGCAAACTTCACACACACAATGGGTAGCAGCAGTACAAGCTTTCCTCACACACATGCACAGAACAGGTACAGCATTGCAAATGTCACTCACTCACACACACACACACACACACACACACACACACACACACATACACACACTGAATGGGCAGCAGCAGTACAAGTTTCCCTCACACACATGCACAGAACAGCTACAGCACTGCAAACGTCATTCACACACACACACAGACACAGACAATGCCCCCTCCATAGAACCCACAGAACAGATACAGCACAGGCAGCAGTAGTACAAGCTTCCCTCTAAAAGCCCATAATCTTGACCCGATGCATTAAGAGATCCATTCCCCCTCTGCCTCATTTTCTCTCTTAAGTACCTTTGTCCTGGAATGAAGCAGTGTATAAATCAGTTTCTGCTGTTACATTGGCCTCTTCTCAGATAATGAAATCTCTTAAAACATGTTCTATATTCATTCTCTGTATTTTTTTTTTACTGGGAGCAGAACACAATTCCTGCTACAACACCTACTGTGACTAGCAGTACACAACAAGCAGACGAAAAAATGTAGATTACTGAGAGCTGAGTACAGCCAGAGCACCTGCAATCATCATTACCCTAAGTACTCCACTTTCCAAAATTGAGCTGCATTTACTGTGAGATTTGTTTAGCTAGAAGACCTTTCTCTGGGGAGAATCACTCTGCAAAATAAAATAGTCTGTATCTTTCCCACCTTGCTTCTCTTGACAAAAGCTCTTTCTGCTCCCTCCACGTAGATCTCTGGCCAGGGCAACGTTTCGGAGGAAACCAAAGTTAGCCGAAATGAGAAGCGGCCACCATTACCCGAAGGATGTTGTGGGATTTTTGAGAGAAAACCTCAGTGGCTCAGTGTGGGAAAAACAGGAGGAGGAGAAAGTAGGACGGTCCCCGTAGCCCACCAGTGCGAGCGACCCTTATCTTACAAACACAAATCCACCACTGCCCCAGCTCAGGCAGCACCAGTGCAAGCTTTCTGCACAGAGCAGATTGCTCTGCAGATGTGCTGGTGTGGCGCTGAAATTCCGTTTCCACATTTCTGGATCTCTTGGCCCCCTTCTCTCAGGAGCTCCAGCTCCGGAGAAGTTTGAGCACTGACTGAATTCTCAGAGGCCACTGCACGGTCACAGAAAGGCAGCGTGGAGCTGCTCCCAGGTCTGTGTATTAAAACTCTGGCTGGTGGGCAAACGTTGTTAGGTGCTGGCTGGGAGAGCCACAATCTTAACGGCTGACTTGTGGATTACTTCACTGGATGCAGCCAGTCTGAAATGTCCAGGATCTTTGTCTCTGGACCAGAAAGTGGTGAAATGTCTTTAGAAGTTGAGGGGATCCCAAGTTCCAGAAAGATGTGAGATTTTACACAGCAGTGGAAGTTGCAACTGAGTGCTCATGGAGCCAGGGTCATCACCACTTGTGGGTTATACAATTACAGTGCACCGTAATAAGACTACAGTAATTAGTACCGTAATAACAGTGCATTAGCACTGCAAGAATGCTGCATTAATTAGCACCCTAAAAAGACCACAGTACTTAGCACATTAATAGCACTACAGTAATTAGCACTGTAATAACACTGCTTCAGTTCTGCAAGAAGACTGTAGTAATTAACACAGTAATTACACTGCTGAAATTAGGATGCTTAGATGAATAGAATAATGTTTTGTAGTGCAGTAAAACACAAAACATGAAGAAAAATATATGCCACCTGCTCTCTGTTTGCCTTTTTCTTTCTTTTACCAGCTGCCTGGTTTCATACCTTCTTTCTGCACAGCCTTCTCTGAAAAAGAAACTTATCCACAGGAGAATTTGGAGACGAGCATCCCCTTGTAACGCTGGCTGTGTCTGTGCCAGTTCCTCCCAGGAGGGGTGCCACTGGCCTGAGTGCACGTCGGGATGCAATTGCCTGAAAAGGAAGGCAACTGAGCAGAAGACAGTGGATGGAAGTCCTGAGTTATATGGAGCAGCAGAAGAGCCTTCACTGCCTCTGGAGAAAAGGGAGGAAGAGAGGAGAAAGCAGGCCAAGGAAGAAGAGTCAATGGAAATCCGGGAAGGACTGCTTGAGACAAGCGAGTGAGACACCGATCTGTGCGGGCCGGCCCTGTCACGCAGAGGGGCCTTCTGCTCCCTGAGTCACCTGGACCCAGCAATGCTGCAGAGGCAGCACTCACCCCCCCCCCCCCCCCCCCCGGGGAGGAGGCCATCATATGGCCACCCCCTTTTGCTGTTCTTCTTTAATTTCATGCCTTTTTTTTTTTTAGCCAGTTGTTTCTGTAACTTCGTTGTCATTCATTCTGAGCGAAATAAGGAAAAGCAGAATATAAACTGAAAAATAAACTAAATAACTGGCAGGACTGAGCTCATGTGGGAGAAGCTGAACTACAAATACCACAATGCACGTGGGATGGAAGACTAACAGGAGCCCCATTCTCTCACCTCTCATGAACTGGGGGTCAGTGGTTCTCATCCCAGTCCTCAGAACACACCCAGTCGGTCTGGGTTTCAGGATATCACAACGAATGGTGCATGAGATAGATTGACACACAATAGAGACGGTGCGTCTCATGCATATCCGTTGTGGACAGGGCATCTCCGAGGGAGTGACGGGACCTGCAGAGCTAAATTAGTTGGGTGGATGAGCAGACTAGACTAGATAGGCCCATATGGATGCTTTCTGCCATTAGATTTCTGTGTTGCTATATCCTAAAAACATAACTGGGCTGGGTGAGTTCCAAGGACTGGGTTGGCAATCGTGGAGCTGGGCCACTTGGCAACCTTGCTCAATGGAGTGATTGTCAGAGTGGAGGCTGTCACTGGCAAGAGGCTTCTCGTCTGGGGAAACTCAGTATTATTGAGTGGTAAAGCTGGGAAGGAATAAGGCCTGCACAGTTCCCAGAGCCAGCACCCCTCCCCTTGTCAGCAGCTAGCCCACAGCAACCTAGGAAAGCACTTAATGTAAATGCTATCCCTGGACATTGAGTCCCTCTATAGTTTCCTGTTTGGTTCGCCTCTGGATTTTTGGAGTGCACAGACAGTCATAGGAGGCTTACTGTTACATCTCTGGCATAGTCAAGACTTTTTCAAAGTGTCTGTCCTGCATCTAAAGCAAGGCCTCCTAATCTCTCTGACTTCCGACAGCCTGGTATATCTCAGCGGTCTGGAGTGCCCATGGTGACATTTCTGTAAATCTGTGCCTCTCGGAGCATTCGCATGCTGACCAGTCCTTCCGTAGCCACCAAAATGAACGTCTGTAGCAGGAATTGGCAGCACTTGTTCACCAAGTAAAGTGCCTCAGGACAAAGGCATTAAGTAACACACGTGGCTCTTTGGATTATGGTGCAACACTGTGGTTGGAAATAGTATGGGAAGGGATGCATGCTGGATAGAAACTAAAAAGGGGATCTTACGTGCTTCGCCACCCAGGAGTGTGGAGTTCAACAGAAGTTGATAAAAACTGTCTTGCAGGAGGATTAACTTGCAGGTGGCCTCGCTCTATGGCTGGCAGATGGGCGATATCTTGAGCAGTGAGGACAGAGATAATTGGATAGACTGGTTGAGCTGGATGACCCTTTTTTGGCTGTCATCTAGCACATTACTATGCTACTATAAGATAATTCACACAATTATAAGGACCCTGCCTCAAAGACCTTACATTCTGCATCTGAGGAAAGGGAGGTTAAGTGGCTTCTCAAGGACACGCAGAGAGCAGTGGATGGAAGAACTGAGCCAGGGACTAAGGCTCACAGCCATCAGCATTATTTATCCTATTTATGTGTTGTTTTGTTGAAGGAACTCACTGAAAAGACTGAGGGGGGCAGGCACAGAGCTGGTGCTTTACTCGGGTAGGTACTGAGGTTGCTTCCTTTCTTTGAGTTTTTGTTAGGTGGATAATTTTCCCTGCTGGCTCAGGGGAAGCAGCCCCCTCCAGCTCTCACTCAGTCCAGGGGGTGCAGTGGTCCTGCCATAAATCCTCTGGCAATAGTGGCCCTTTATGTCAAGGCACTGCACTGCAGTCACAGGAGCATCTGGCGGGCACAAGGAGAAGGAAGCCAGCTAGTTCCATTTCAATGTATAGCCCGACTGGCCTGGTCATGGTTTCACCCAGTTGCATGCATGGAGAGGCAGCTCCCAAGCAAAGCAGGATTACTTACGCTTGCTTGCAGTGGGGAAGGCCAGGAGCGGCTCAGGCTGGCCAGCAGCAAGACGCCAGTGGGGGTTCTCCTGAGGAGGAGATGGTAAATCTGCTGGCCCTAAATGGATCAAAGTAAGAGGACATTTGAGTGTCTAGAGCAAGCGAAGCTGGACCCTGAAACTAGTAACAATTACTCCTGGGGCTTTCCCGTCCCACTCCAATCTCTCTGGGATTTATGGTAATGAATAATGTTTTCACAGAACAGGCTGACAAATCCCTGGAAAGGCTTAAAATGTTCCTGCTGGACTGCAGTCAACAGAGAGGAATACACACCCCAGGAGATGAAGGAGAAAGACAAGCACTTTGTCTTCTAAATTAAACCTATGTAACTTTTACCCCTGGGATTTTACTAAAAGATAAGGTTAAAAGAGCTACACGTTAAATAGTTGTGGCTCTGTAGAAGAGAAAATTGCTCTCCTGCTGCCTGGGCTGTGCCTGTTCTGTGGTGGGGCAGTTTGTGTGTGTGTGTGTGTGAGAGAGAGAGCGAAGCTTGCACTGCTGCTGCTTGTGCTGTGCCTGTTCTGTGGTGGGGCAGTGTGTGTGTGTGTGTATATGTGTGTGTGTGTGTGAAGTTTGCAGTGTTGCTGCCTGTGCTGGCCCTGTTCTGTAGTGGGACAGTGTGTGTGTGTGTGTGTGTGTGTGTGTGGAGCGAAGCTTGCACTGCTGCTACCTGAGCTGTATCTGTTCTGTGGTGTGTCCGTACATGTGTGTCAGTGCATGAGTGTGTGTGAAGCTTGCACTGCTGCTGCTGCTTGTGCTGTGCCTGTTCTGTGGTGGGGCAGTTTGTGTGTGTGTGTGTGTATGAAGCTTGCACTGCTGCTGCTTGTGCTGTGCCTGTTCTGTGGTGGGGCAGTGTGTGTGTGTGTGTATATGTGTGTGTGTGTGTGTGTGAAGTTTGCAGTGTTGCTGCCTGTGCTGGCCCTGTTCTGTAGTGGGACAGTGTGTGTGTGTGTGTGTGTGTGTGTGTGAGAGAGAGAGAGAGCGAAGCTTGCACTGCTGCTACCTGAGCTGTATCTGTTCTGTGGTGTGTCCGTACATGTGTGTCAGTGCATGAGTGTGTGTGAAGCTTGCACTGCTGCTGCTGCTTGTGCTGTGCCTGTTCTGTGGTGGGGCAGTTTGTGTGTGTGTGTGTGTATGAAGCTTGCACTGCTGCTGCTTGTGCTGTGCCTGTTCTGTGGTGGGGCAGTGTGTGTGTGTGTGTGTGTGTGTGTATGAAGCTTGCACTGCTGCTGCTTGTGCTGTGCCTGTTCTGTGGTGGGGCTGTGTGTGTGTGTGTAGCTTGCACAATCATTGCTGTAGTGTATGGGAAAATGGAAAAAGACGCAATGACAGCATAGCTGGTGCCAGGGGTGCTAAAGAATAGAGAATTTTCAATGGCTGGAAAGAAGTAATGATTAATCTGCTAACATGAACTGAAGGCACTTTTTTCTGTGTTCTACTTGGTTAGCTCCATTCTATGGAGAGACTGTTCCAGGCCAAGACCTAAAATGCTTTTTCCAAGAAGAGATAACACACTTTCCTGGGCACTATTGTTCTGTGCACTGCTGGCTGCCGGTGCAGGGGAAGTGACCTTGGTTATTACGACTTTTGTATGAATATACATCTGGCGTAGACTCGATTCTCTTCACATTGGTGACACCATGAGATGGTCCATCCTCTTGGCACTGGCTAGCTGGCTTGCAGGAATGAGTCGGAAGCTCTACCAGTGCTGTACAATACTGGCATCTTACATGTCTTGGATATCCGGAAGCTCAGAGAAGCCACCTCAGGATGCACATTCCTGGGAGACTTCTGAGTTGTGTCTGTGGCTGCTCTGGGCTTTCCGGCTTACACCTGCTCAACTGAACTCAGTTAGACAACCGTGGTGACATTCTTGCACTGCTCCGTGAAAATAAATCGAACGCAGCTCAGTCTTTCTTCTTCTGGCGAGTGCCTGATGGGCTCCACGCGTAGACAGGCTTCAGCTTGAACTTCACGGGCCGCCATCAAGTCAGCGGAGAGTTAGTGGTGGTAGCGGTGGGGGTGTCGCAGAGCAGCCGCACACCCGGACAGCCTAAAGGTCTCCCCCCGTGGTGTTATCCACGTGGCCGGAGCCACGACGCAGGGCTTGCTCGCACACTGTGGGACGGCCCTTGGCCTGATGAGGTGTTGAAAGCTGCACTCAGCACGTGTCAGCATGGAAAGGGGATGCCTGCAGCGCAGCGGCTGTCAGAACGAATGCCACGGTCAGCCCAGAGTCAGGCTGTGGCTCCCCGCTTGCGGCAGCGGCTGCAGCTGGAGCAGAACGAAAGCTCTGCAGTTTACGAACCCTGCCCAGAGCAAGTGGAAAGGCACCGTAATGAGTTTGGTTTCGACGGTGAGATGGACACTAACTGGCCTCCCGTTTCTGCTGCAAAACTTAGTCCTTGCCATTAATTACTTTTATTAGGAAGCTTCTACAGTGCTGGCAATTTGCCAATCAGACTGAAGACATCAGATGAGTGAAGAGGATAAGAGAGGCCTCAGAGGGTGAAACCTCAGTGTAGGCCTAGCATTTTCAGGCAAGCATTTCCTCCCCTCAGAATCGAGGGGAGGTAAGGCTTACAAGAAATCATTTTGCCCCAGTTCAAGCATGGCTCACACAAACGTTTACTTATTTCCGACACTTACATCCTGCCACCTCCAGGCATACACTACTTGTGCCATCCAATCGTGGCTAAAACCTGTCTCGCCAGCGGGTTAGGGGAGGCACCTGCATCCCCTAAATTTGGTAGGGGACCTCAGCCCTTTCGGCAGAAAGCCTGGAAAACTGATAATTCTCAAGTGGAAATATCTGGGGGACGGGGGCCCCCTTTACACTGGGCACGTGCCTTGTTAAAAGTCATTACACAAAACGGGAAGCCCTCTGTGCCTGGGGGCCCTCGCAGATGTGGATGGATGCCTCCTGCGACTCTGTGGATGCACAGTCCAGCTCCAGGATACAAGCCGGGCAGCGGCAGGGCCTTCATCCCAGTACCGTTACCTCGGGAGCACATGCATGTATTAAGATTTTGTAAAATAAACTACAAGTGTCCCCTGCTTGGCCCCTTTCAATTTGTGCGCCTGGGACCTCTCTGCCTCCTGGAGGTGTGTATAGCAATGCTAGCTCTGTGTACTTGTGTGCTTTGGTGGGTGGGGGAGGGGAGTGATACTTTATTATGGGGACTCTTGGCGTTACTTATTATTAGAGCTCTAGAAGTCAGCTGACCAGTTCCTCTGGCTTTTTTTAGGTTGCAGAGTTGTTCACTCATAATCTGTGTGTCTGCAGATTTTAATATCGCTCTGGCTGGGTCTGCACTGACGTACGATGTCTTTCAGCAGGTTCACTTGCTTTCTCCCTACAGTAGGAGACGTGATTAGGAGAGCAAAGGTCATCAGAACTGAACCATCTGGCCGGAACCCAAGACAATTACAGAGTAAGAGTGCAGGGCGTCCTTCCCCCGAGTTTTTCTGGCTAGATCTAGTTGCTTTAGTCACTTAGGTGGAACAGGGTTAATTTCCAATGGGAAAGTTAATGCTTGAAAAAGAGTGGATGCAAGTTGTGGTGCTGGCGGGAATGGGTTTGATCCTCTATGCCAAACCGATCAGATTTTGCTTTGGGTTCACCTCTTTCCTCACTCTGCCTTTTCATTTCCATTTGAGCGCAAATCTAAGTAATTGCAGGATAATAATCAGCCTATCTCCTTTTTATACTCTCCCTGGTAACAGCAGGGGATTTTTTTTTTTTTTTATTAACAGTAACATTAAGAACTATATTGTTATGCTTCTTACAGCCTTTGCATAGTTATTAATGGAGCAGCTGAAGGATGGTTTTGATTAATGGCTGTGCTACAACTCACCCAGCAGACTTGCTCTGAAAGTGCACCCAGTCTTAAGGGACAGCAGTGGGGGTGTAGCTTTGTATTCGGCTTAGAGGTACTGGGCTCTATTATTCAGGATTCTGCATTGTTTTTATTGGCTTCTGATGTAGTTGTGGGCCAGGCCTTAAGTGCAGTGAATCATCAGAGTTTCTCTGGCATTCGCTTGTGCCCACTGGGTGAGCCGCAGGTCACCAGCGTTTCAATTAAATGTAGCCTGCTACTGAAAGTCTGAATAGACTGGCCTTCCTGTGGCGCACTGTGCCACTGGAAGGCCAGCCCTACATCACCAGACTGCCACCTGCCCCCCCCCCCCCCCCCCAATCCCAGCTTTCTCCCTGGTATTTAATAAAGATCCCAAGGTCCTGTGTTTCTGTGAGTTCTGTTTAATGTTATGAACAAATATCTGAAGTGCTCAGGTCCAGAGCACATCTCACAAGAGCTGGGCAGCTCCTGAGAAGGTTTGGCTACCAGGCAGGAAGAAACAACAGGTAAGGACACTAAGTCCCAGCTAATCTGCCCAGTTTCATTCCTATTGGCCTCTGGCTTTTTCCCTTCGCTTCTCTGCATCCTCTGTGCTGAGTCCAGATTTCTTGAAATTGGCTTCCTTTTCTGTTTCCAACACCACCTCCCCCAGGAGGCCGTTCCATCCACATACCTGTGAACTTGTGCGTTGTGGTCACCCTGAGATTGTTGCTGATTAGTGTGGTGGTGAGGATAGGGGAGGCCTAATCTACACTCTCTCTCTCAGCTTTGACTAGCACCGTTTTCCCCCCTCCAGCAATCTTCCCCTTCCTCCCTCCCTGACACCAGTACTCTCTTTGCTCCCACCCCCCTCCCCCTATAAGTCAGCGTACCCTGACTTGGGCACCCTCACTCTACCCTCAGCTGAATCCCAAGTCCTAGAATCACAACTGCAGACTGAGCTGTGTCTGTTCCAGTCCCTCCCCTCCAGTCTTTCCCCACATACTGCCTTCCGTTGTCTGCTTCAGGTTTACCCCTTTTCTCCTGTTCCCTGCAGGCTTGCTGAGAAAGGGACGTGGCTGGAGCAGTAAACAGAGAGGTCCAGAGCTTTCTAGTGTTTCTCTGGAGACCTAGCAATTGATGCAAACTCCCTAAGTCTCCAGACGAAATCCAAGGGTTCCCAGGATTGTTCATCCTGGGCCGGTGGAAGCAGCAACTGGACTAGGTGACTACCTAGAGCGCCACAGTTTTGAGGTCAGCATGGTGATCACATTTCCTTTTATCTGCCATGTGAGCCTGGAAAAGTCAGTGGTGTCACATGGGCTTGCATGAGCAGGAAGGAGATGCAAGGCCAGAAGGAGGAGGCTGCAACATTGGGCCTCTATGGCTAAAGGAAGGAGAAAGGGCAAGACAGGAGCAGCGTTGGACCTGCATGGTTGAAAAAAGAAGAAGGAGCAGGAGCCGTACTGATCGTCATGGCCCAAAGAAAGAGGAAGTCTATTAGTTGCGCGGGCTAAAGGAGGAGGAGGCTTCTGCTGTCACTTGTGTATTTCAGAGGGGGAGAAGAATGAGTGAGAGAGCATATGTGTGTGATTGAGCAAGTGTGTGAGTGAGAGAGCATGTGTGTGTGATTGAGCAAGTGTGTGAGTGAGAGAGCATGTGTGTGTGAGTGGGGTAATATGTGTAAATAAAGAATTATTTACCCTTTCAAATGACACTAAAACAATGAGGTCACTCCATGAAACTAACAACCAGCAGATTCAAAACTGTTCATAGAAAGTACTTTTTCACTCAGCACACAAAGGGGTGAGGTGGAAAGAGGTATTGGATTCAGATAAGAACATAAGAACATAACATGCCATACTGGGTCAGACCAAGGGTCCATCAAGCCCAGCATCCTGTTTCCAACAGTGGCCAACCAGGCCATAAGAACCTGGCAAGTACCCATTACCCAAACACTAAGAAGATCCCATGCTACTGATTAAACTTGATTAATAGCCGTTAATGGACTTCTCCTCCAAGAACTTATCCAAACCTTTTTTGAACCCAGCTACACTAACTGCACTAACCACATCCTCTGGCAACAAATTCCAGAGCTTTATTGTGCGTTGAGTGAAAAATAATTTTCTTTGATTGGTCTTAAATGTGCTACTTGCTAACTTCATGGAGTGCCCCCTAGTCCTTCTATTATCCGAAAGTGTAAATAACCGATTCACATCTATTCGTTCAAGACCTCTCATTATTTTAAATACCTCTATCATATCCCCCCTCAGCCGTCTCTTCTCCAAGCTGAACTGCCCTAACCTCTTCAGTCTTTCCTCATAGGGGAGCTGTTCCATCCCCTTTATCATTTTGGTTGCCCTTCTCTGTACCTTCTGTCAACCAACACGGGCCCTGACATTTATGGTCTGGGGTACTGATGCACAGACATAAGGGAAAAAGCACAGGACTGCTTCTACGGCCAAGTTCATAAGCAAAGCACGTCAAGCAGCACGGTCTGAATTTTCAAGGCTCATTACCCAGTAAAAGAGAAACATGGGGGTAACCTGCATAGCATGGCAGTTACTACCATAAGAAACCTGCTAGGCAGACTGGATGGATCATTTTGGTCCTTTTCTGCCATCTTGACTATGTTACTATATATTTAGTCAAGGCAACTAGCATAGCGAGGTTTAAAAGAGGTTTGGAGAGTTCCTGGAGGAAAAATCCATAAAACATAATTAACCAGTAGACTTGGGAAAGTCATTGCTATCCTTGGGAATGAGTAACAGGAAACAGATCTATATTTTTTTAATATGCCAGATACTTGTGACTTAAACTGACCACTGTCAGTCAGGATGCTAGGCTTAATGGACCTTGATTGAACCCAGTATGATATTTCTTATGTTCTTATGTTTTAGGGAGTATGAGAGAGCATTTCTGTGCAAAACAAGGGTATGTGAAAGCATGTATATGTTTGTGATTGTGCATGTGTGTGTTAGTGAGTGAGAGACAGAATGTATCCAGTGGGAGAACCAACTTGAAAACATGGCTTTATAAACAAGCTTTTTGTATAGACAAAGAGAAGGAGAAATACAGCTGAGTGAAAAGGTCGCACCAAGCAAATAAGTTGTTTTTAACCTTAAAATATATCATTACATTAAAATTCAAATCAATATTTCTTAAAATACATATAGGTTTAATTTATACACATAGTTTATTATTACGAAAATGTTACCGTACTTTGATGGCACATGGTTAACTTGTAAATCTATACCATTCATATTTTACTTTATCGTGCCTCCATGTAAACCGTTGTGATGGTTACCTAACTTAACGACGGAATAGAAGAATTTTGAAATAAATTTGAAATAAAAGATCATCTTGCTGGTGGCTGAGGAGGATCATAAGTATTGTTTTGGGAAATCTTAGGACTTAAAAAAGTTTGGGGAGAGGTGAAATAGTGGGAGATAATCTTTAGTGCATATGTGTATCTGAGATAAAAAGCAAATAAGAGGAAGTAATTCTAGTGTCTATCTTTCCTTCCTTCCCCCCAACCCCTCGCTCATCCCTTGATTTAGAGGCGAGACACTTTCTCATTAAAAATGAATCAGGCTCTTATCTAAATCAGACTATTGCACCAACCCTTATTGAGAGTTTAATTGTCCCCTTGTAGGCTACTAACAGATTAACAGTGAATATAACAATACATTTAAAGGACTCTAATTGTACATACTCCTACTCCTGTAGCAACCTAAACTTAACTAAGAACTCAACAAAATTAAAGATGAAAGCAGCAGTCCAGGAGCAAGAGAGGGGCCTTCCAGTCCTTTGCATTGAGTGTCATCTGTTTGATTTTTTTTCCCGCCAGCAAGAGGTTGCATGTGAGCACCCGGTACAAAGAGCTCCTGGCTATCAGAGAATGAATCCGATATCTGGAAGCTAGAGTGGCAGACCTGGAGGAGCTGAGGCAAACAGAGAGGTGTATAGATGAGCCCTTCAGGAGCACAGTCAGCCAAGTCCCAACTCCAGTCTGTTAGCCCTGATGCTGCCTTGGATCAGGAAGATCTCCTGGTCAAAGAACATCACCCTGGTGTAGCAGGAAGTGATCCTATAGCAAGGACCTACTCTCCAGGTGATGCGCTGTCCTCTCACACCGAGGACGAGTCTCCCAGGGTTACTACCCAAGAGGGAAGGGTTAGGTCAGCCATCATAGTTGGTAATTCAGTTATTAGGAATATAGATATCTGGGTGGGTGGTGGATGTGAGGATCGTCTGGTAACTTGCCTGCCTGGTGCAAAGGTGGTGGAACTCATGTGTCACCTAGATAGGATTTTAGGACGTGCTGGGTCATTTTAGATGTGGGCACCAATGACATAGGAAAATGTGGTAGGGAGGTCCTGGAAGCCAAATTTAGGCTTTTAAGTAGAAAGCTGAAATCCAGAATCTCCAGGGTACCATTTGCTGAAATTCTCCCTGTTCCATGCACAGGTCCCCAGAGGCACCAGCGCTCCAGAGTCTCAATGCATGGGTGAGACATTGATACAGGGAAGAGGGATTCAGTTTTGTAAGGAACTGGGTAATCTCTTGGGGAAGGCAGAGTATTTTCCAAAAGGACGTGCTCCACCTTAACCAGGGTGTAACCAGGCTGCTGGCACCTTTGAAAAGGAGATAGAGCTGCTTTTAAACTAGAACAAGGGGGAAAGCAGTGCATGATTCGGAGGGAGGTAATTTAGAAGGTTACTAATGAAATAGGAGAGTTAGGGCATCCCAACAGCGAGGTTCCACGAAAAGCAAAAGTAGTCCATGTTCCTTTAAGTAAAGAATCACCTGAGCTAACGGATTCCAAATTATCCCTGTCAAATGAAAATGTAGGTTGTTAATACAAACAAAAAACACATTTTGAAATGTCTGTATGCTAGTGCCAGAACTCTAAGAAGTAAGATGGGAGAGTTAGAGTGTATAGCAGTGAATGATGACATAGACTTAATTGGCTTCTCAGAGACATGGTGGAATGAGGATAACCAATGGATCAGTGCCATACCAGGGTAGAAATTAAAAGCGCAATGATAGAGAGGATCATGATAGAGAGGATCAACTTGGTGGTGGTGGTGGTGGGGGGGGGGGGGGGGTGCTTTATGTCCGGGATGGCATAGAGTCCAAGAGGATAAAGATCTTGCAGGAGACTAAATGTACAGTAGAATCTTCATAGGTAGAATTCCCATGTGTGTTGGGTAAGAGTAGAGCAATAGGAATATACCGTCCACCTGGCCAAAATGATGAGACAGACAATGAAATGTCTGTCTCATCACCCCTTCTTTATTTTCCTACTCCAAGTTAAGGCTTCCTTGTTATAATGTAACTGTATGCTCTGTATCTCTTGTTGATTGGTTAATTGTATATTCTGCTTAGTTCATTGTAAACCGAATTGATTTGATTTGTATCAAGAAAGTCGGTATATAAAAGCCTTAATAAATAAATAAATAAAAAATAAATGCTAAGAGAATTCAGGGAAGCTAACCAATTTGGCAGTGCAGTAATAATGGGAGATTTCAATTACCCTAATATTGAGTGGGTAAATGTAACATAAGGACATGCTAGAGAGGTAAAGTTCTTGGATGTAATAAATGACTGCTTCATGGAGCAATTGGTTCAGAAACCTATAAACTTTAGATCTAATTCTTAGTGGCAAGTAGTATTTGGTGAGAGAGGTAACAATGGTTGGGTCACTTGGCAATAGTGATCATAACATGATCAAATGTGAACTAATGATTGGAAGGGGGACAATATGTAAATCTACAGTTCTAAAACTAAACTTTCAAAAGGGAAACTTTGATAAATTGGAGAAAATAGAAAAAAACTGAATGGAGCAGCTGTAAAAGTTAAGAGTGTACAACAGGCGAGGACATTGTTTAAAAATATCCTCTTAGAAGTACAATTCAGATATATTTCTACGCATTAAGAAATGTGAAAGAAAGGCCAAACTATTACTAGCACGGTTAAAAGGTGAGGTGAAAGAGGCTATTTTAGCCAAAAAAAAAAAAGCTTGCTTCAAAAATTGGAAGAAGGATCCATCTGAAGAAAATAGGAAAAAGCATAAGCATTGTCAAGTTAAATGTAAAACATTGACAAGACAGGCTAAGATAGAATTTGAAATGAAGTTGGCCGCAGAGGCACAAACTCATAATAAAATCTTTTATATTTCAACATTTTATTGACAGTAAAGAAACAATTACAAACCAAGCCCCCAAGTACAAAGGTTCTTATGCAGTTGAAAGCAGGAAACCTGTGAGGGAGTTGGTTGGACTGTTAGATGACTGAGGGGTTAAAGGGGCACTTAGGGAAGGTAAGGCCATCACAAAGAGACTAAATGAATTCTTTGCTCCCATGTTTACTAATGAGGATATTGGGGAGATAACTTGCCTTGTAAACCAATATAAGCCATCACGAATGTCGGTATATAAAAGTGATTAAATAAATAAATAAATAGATAAATATAGGTTCTGGACATGGTTTGCAAGTGTGATGACTCAGATGAACTGAACCAAATCACTGTTAACCTGGAAGATGTAGTAGACCAGATTGACAAACTGAAGAGTAGCAAATCATCTGGACCGGATGGTATACAGCCCAGGGTTCTGAAAGCACTCAAAAAATGAAATTTCAGACCTATTAGTAAAAATCTGTAACCTATCATTAAAATTATCCATTGTACCTGGAGAGTGGCTAGTGTTACCCTGATATTTAAAAAGGGATCCAAGGGTGATCCGGGAAATGGACAGTTTTCTCAGTGAAAAAAGGTACAGTGGAGTGCCTCAGGTAACTGTACTTGGACCGGTGCTTTTTAAAATATTTTAAAATAATCTGGAAAGGGATACGATGAGTGAGGTAATCAAATTTGCAGATGACACAAAATTATTCAGAGTAGTTAAATCACATATGGATTGTAATAAATTGCAGGAGGATTTTGTGAGACTGAAAGTTTGGGCATCCAAATGGCAGATGAAATTTAATGTGGACAAGTGGAAGGTGATGCATATAGGGAAAAATAACCCATGCTGTAGTTACAGGATGTTAAGTTCCATATTAGGATTATCATCAAGGAAAAAGATCTAGGTGTCATAGTGGATAATACATTGAAATCGTCGGCTCAGTGTACTGTGGCAGTCAAAAAAGCAAGCAGAATGTTAGGAATTATTAGGAAGGGAATGGTGATTAAATCGGTGGATGTCATAATGCCTCTGTATCACTCCATGCTGAGACCGCACCTTGAATACTGTGTGCAATTCTGGTCACCATCTCTCAAAAATGATATAGTTGCACTGGAGAAGAAACAAAGAAGGATGACCAAAATAATAACGGGGATGGAATGGTTCCCCTATGAGGAAAGGCTAAAGAGTTTAGGGCTCTTCAGCTTGGTGAACAGATGGCTGAAGGAGGTCTATAAAATAATGAGAGGACTAGAACGGGTAAATGTGAATCGATTATTTACTCTTTCAGATAATAGAAGGATTAGGGGGCACTCCATGAAGTTAGAAAGTAGCACATTTAAAACAAATTAAGGGGGATGGGGGGAGGGGGGTTAACTGTTTTGTCTTTCCAGTGTTTTGTACAGTCCCACCTTTTGTTTAAGGTGTATACATAAAATGTTAATAAAGAAATCTTTAAAAAAAAACAAAAAAAAAAACAAATTAGAGAAAATTATTTTTCTCTCAACGCACAATTAAGCTCTGGAATTCGTAGCCCGTTGATGTGGTTAGGGAAGTTAGTTTAGCTGGGTTTAAAAAAGGTTTGAATGAGTTCCTGGAGGAGAAGTCCATAAACTGCAATTAATCAAGTTGACTTAGGGAATAGCCACTGCTATTTCTGGCATTAGTAGCATGGGTTCTATTTAATTTTGGGGTACTTCACAGGTACTTGTAACTTGGATTAGCCACTGTTGGAAACAGGATGCTGGACTTGATGGACCCTGGGGTCTGACCCAGTACGGCAACTTCTTAAGTTCTTATGTATGTGAGTGAGCATGTATGTGTTAAAGAGAGGAGAAAGTCTATTAGCAACAATCCCCCACACCTCCTCCTGCTAATCCATGACAACTTCAGGGCATCTGGAAATCAAAAGTTCCCAGGTATGGAGAACAGGGAATTTTTAAATCTTTATTAGTTTTAATTACTGGGTGTTATTTGATATGTTTGCTGTTATGAAATATTTTATTAGTGTTCGGAAATATTTTTACAAGTTTATATGAATTTTTAATTATTGGATGTTATTTTATTCATCAGCTGTTTTGAAATATTTATTCTTTTTATTAGTATGATTTTACTATTATTGATGTTTTATATTTCTTTATTTTATTATTTGATGTTTTATGAGGAATAGTGATGTTTTGTTTTTCCATTGTTGCACTGCATACAGAGTCTGGCTTGTTGTGGTTTCAAGTTCAGTTTTTGTCTGCACATTTCTATTTATATTTTACAAATAATAAGAGCCTGTCCAAGGATGGAGAAATATTGATAAGTGTAGGAAGTACATAATTGAGATGTGTAGGTAGTAGAAAGTGCAGGCTGAGCTCAGTTGTACCCTATGGTGATAGAGAGGGGACTGGACAATTCAGAAAGAGTGAGAGGGACAGAGTTGGAGAGTGCAGCCAGAGAGAGGGGCATAGCTCAATTTCTTTATGAGATAGTAGAGAGTAAAGTGGATAATACTGAGTGAGAGAGGAATGGAGCTGGAAAGTACAAGGAGGGAGGGGGCAGAGCTCAATTTGCATACTGATGATACAGGCACAGGTCAACTTTCCTCTTTATTATAGTTAGATGATCTCTTTATTCTGTAGTTGGTGAGGATCTGTCTGTATTCTGCATGTGTAACTGAGGTGAGGTATTCTGCAAGCGTGTAGTTTCTGTGTAGGGATCTATAGCAGCCTGGTTTGCTCTGTTTTCTTAATAGGATGTATATTATTGTTTTTAGGACCTGGTGTAATATTTTCAGTATTGCCATTTCATAGCTAGAGTTGTTATTGTTTGAGTGCTGGCAGTTATGCTTTTTGGCATGGGAGGTTTACTATATTTTTATTGTAATTCAGTTTACTCATGGGCTTCTGAGGGATAATGTTGCGCCCTGTTGTGCCGGAGGTGGACCCTTGAGCTGAGGTGGAGTTCGTGCTACCCGCAGGGCAAGCCCTACAGGTCCCCACCATTGGTAGGCAGAGCTGGCTGCCTGACGGAGGCCGGCTGGAGCTTCGCCAATACCAGCCCTCGTTCCCCGCGGGTTAAGCCCTTGGGTACCGGGGCTGGCTGGAGTTAGGTGGGCCTCCGTCTGAGGTCTTCTGATAGACGAGGAGGAGATTAGCCAGGGACCAGCAGTGGTAAGAGTAGCAAGTCGGATCTGGATGAGGTGGAGTCCCAGAAACCTGGGCGCCAAATGGAACGAGAGGCAGACAGGGGCGCCCAAGCAAGAACAGGCTGAAGCCTGAGAAGCCAAGTCCAGAATGAGTATAGCAGAGGCATCATTGAACAGGCTGGAGTCAGGGCAAGCGGCAGGCAAGGTAGAGCGGTGAGGCAAGGCAAAGGTCAAGTCCAGGAGATAATCAGTAGCGTGGTCGGGCAAAGCAGAGGTCGGGTCCAGGAGATGATCAGTAGCGTGGTCAGGCAAAGCAGAGGTCAGGTCCAGGAGATGGTCAGTAGCGTGGTCGGGCAAAGCAGAGGTCGGGTCCAGGAGATGGTCAGTAGCGTGGTCGGGCAAAGCAGAGGTCGGATTCGGGAGTCAATCCATAGAACAAGTAAAGTAACGCAGGAACACAGCAACAAAGGAGAAAACCGGAATTAGGATCAGGAACACAAACAAGACAGGAACCAGGAATATGAAGGAATCACCAGGAGAAGCAATGAAGTACATGACCAGCGTGGAGACCTGTTGCAAAGGCAACTGACTGTGGCTGGGCCCGGCCTTATATACCGGGACCCAGTGACGTCATCATCCGGGGCCACGGGTTAGTTTCCCGCCACAGCCCCTTTAAAAGAAGAGATGCACGCGCACCTAGGGAGGGGCGCAGCGCGGGATGACGGTGTCTCCCCGCGGACTGCTCAAGGAGGCCTGCCGCGGAGCATAGATGTCCATCGTGGAGATAGGAGCACTGGGATTGGCCCAAGGTTGGAGGCAGCGGCTCCTGGCCACGAGGGAAGTGGAGCCAGATAGTGGAGCAGGCAGAAGAGGGCAAGAGGGCCTGGCCGCGGCCGGCACACGCAACAGATAAGTCCACACTTAACATGTGTTACAATAGGCCTGATACCATATAGGTTCCATGTGTCATTTTTTGCTTTTTGCAGGGTTTTCTGGTTGGCACCACAGCAGTGCATGTAAATAAATGTGGCTGTAAGGAGAAATTACTACTTACCTGATAATTTCCTTTTCTCTAATAAGGACAGGTGGATCCAAAACCAGTGGGTTATGCACTTCTTACCAGCTGATGGAGACGGAGCAAAGCTGACATCACGGTATAATTACCTCTGCATTGACATCAGCCTAACAGTATTCTCTGTAAAAGCCAACAGTGGATAAACTAATAAAACTTGATTATTAACAGACAACCACTCCAGCACTCAGCTAACAGGAAACCACTGAGTTCAGACAAGGAGTGTAAAAACATTAGTCTAGGGACTGGATTAACACTTACCAGTAACCCCTGAAACACACACAGCCATGTAGAAGGACAATAGCACAACCATCTGGCAGCCAAGGATGGGAAGGTGGATCCACCTGTCCTTATTAAAGAAAAGGAAATTATCAGGTAGATCCAAAACCAGTGGGATGTACCAAAGCTACTCCCAAACAGCAAGGAAGGCTGCCCGTGGTTCGATCAATACTGCACTCACAAAGGTTGTATCTTCCCAAGCCTGTCATCTAGGTGGTAATGCCTGGAAAAGGTGTGTAAGGAAGATAACGTCGCAGCTCGGCAGATGTTGATGGGAGACAACAATCTAACCTCCACCCATGGCACTGCCTGAGCCCTAGTGGAAAGAACCCTAAACTGACTAGGCAATGGCTGCTCAGCATCCACATACTCAGCTGTGACTACCTTCTTAATCCAGCAGGCTATCATAGCCCACGACGCCAGCTAACCCTGTATACTTCCCCTGTGGAGAACAAACAGGTGATCCATCTTCCTGAGAGATTTGGAAAGCTCCAAACACCTCAAGATATACCTCTTGACATCCAAGGGCTGTAACAGGTGATATTCCTCCACATCTCTTTCCCTGTCCAGAGACGGCAGGGAAATTGAGTGATTCAAGTGAAAATCCAAAACCACTTTTGGCAAAAAAGAAGGAATATTACGTAGCTGAATCACTCTCAGAATCACCCGCAAAAACAGCTCCCGGCATGACAAGGCCTGTAGTTTGCATACTCTATGTGGCGAACAAATTGCCACAAGAAACACCGTTTTCAGTCAGTAACCTCAAGGAAAGGCTATGCTTTGGTTGAAATGTGGGGCCCGCCAAAAAATACAAAACTAGATTAAGATTCCATAAAGGAATCGGTAACCGCAAGGGAGAACGAATATGCTTCACTCCTTTTAAAACACGGGTCACAACTGGATGAGCTGACAAGGGTCCACCATTCACCTGACTTTGGAAACAGGCAAGAACCTCCACCTGTACCTTTAAAGAATTAAAGGCCAACCCTTTAATGAGTCCATCCTGCAAAAATTCCAAGATGAGCGGGATCTTAATCGAACAAGGAAGATCCCTTTGATCTTCACATCAAGCCTCAAACACTCACCAGAGCCGCACATAGGCTAAGGAAGTGGAGAACTTTCTTGCTTGTAGCAAGGTGGCAATCACTGTAGAAGAATATTCATGCTTCAGCCACCAAGCCCTCTCAAGGGTTATACCGTAAGACAAAATTGAGTCGATCTTCGTAAAGAACAGGCCCTTGCTGTAGCAGATCCCTGTGAGCCAGAAGCCAGAGGGAAGAATCCACCAGGAGCCTTCGCAAATTTGTATACCATGGTCTTCTGGGCCAACCTGGTACCACCAGAAACACCATTCCCATGTGACTCTCGATACTCTGAATCATTCTGCCCAACATGTGTCATTGGGGAAAGGCATATAGTAGTTTTCCCTCTGGCCACTCCTGCAAGTCGGCATTGATATCCAAGGACTTTTGATCTCTCCTGCAACTGAAGAAGCGAGGAACCTTCACATTGCGAGAAATCACCAGCAGGTCCAGAAATGGCCCTAGTGATTCACTATGAGCTGGAATGCCTCGTTTGACAATTCCCATTCTCCTGGATCCAGACTCTGTCTGCTGAGAAAGTCAGCTCTTACATTGTATTTTTCTGCAATGTGCGAGGCTGAGATCTCCTGAAGATGCACTTTTACACATTCCATAAGTTGGGCTATATCCTGTGACACTTGCTGGCTCTTGGTTCCTCCCTGCCGTCGCATTGTCTGACATTATCCAGACCGCTCAACCCTGCAATTGGTCGCTGAATCGCAAGCATGCCAACCAGATGGAGTGGGCTTCCAGCCGATTGATGCTCCAGAGAGACTCTTCTGTATTCTAGCGCTGACAGCTTCTGACAATGAGCTCCTCAAACCTAGAGGTTCACATCTGTCGTGAGTACTAGCCAGTTCGGTGGTCTTAGGGAAAACCCCTTTTTTAGATGATCCGCTTGCAACCACCACTGCAGGTGTATGCAGATCTCTGTCAGTAAGTGGAGCCGAATCGAATAGCCCTGAGACTGTGGGCTCCAACGAGACAGCAGAGTGCATTGAAAAGGAAGCATATGCGCCCTCACCCATGGCACCACCTCTAGGATCGCCACCATCAGTCTGAGTACCTGTAGATAAGACCACACTGTCGGACATATTGTGTTTGTCAACAGTCGCACATGTGCCATCAGCCCTCCGGTAGGAACACCTGCCGTGCTTCATGTCAAACTGAACACCGAGATATTCCAGTGACTGTGATGGTTGAAGACTGCTCTTGTCCATGTTCAGCATCTTGTCCATGTTCAGCATCCAACCTAGCTCCTGCAACAAGGAGCTCTCCTTGCGTGAGATCCGAAGGCTCTCTTGTAGACTCTTGGTCTGAGTTAGCCAGTCAGTAATCTATGGGTACACGATCTATCAAACTGACAGGTGAGATAAGGATGACAGCAGCTAATCAGCGTTCACTTCCGATCTAAACCCCGCCCACTTCCCATAGAAGTGAATGGGGTGTAGCACCACCCACTCCCCCATAGAAGTGAATGGGGCGTAGCCACACCCCCTGCCCTCAACCCCACCCCTCCTGCCCCTGGCCACACCCCATCCCACCCCTGACCCCCGCCCCTAGCTCCACCCCAGACCCCACCCATGTGGGGAGAAGTGGTCAACCGTGACCCAAATGGTGTTTTTCCTACCACGAAATTGGTTGCTATGTGTGTCCAGGGTTCGTCCGGCGATGGTAGAGGCTGTATCAGACCTCAAGGATGCCCGGGTGGTGGTTTCTGTTTGGCACAGACAGCACAGGAACCCACATAAGCTTGTACGTCTTTCTTCATAGTGGGCCACCAATAGTACCTTTGTAACATAGCTAGGGTACGACTCTGTCCCGGATGGCCTGCCAGACGGGAATCGTGCACCCACTTCAACAGCTTCCTCCTTAAATTTCTGGCCACCACTCATGGGTACCGCATGAGTGGCTGCGAGAACCACTCTTTCGGGATCAATGATATGACTGGGTTCATCTGGCAAATCCTGAGGGGAGAAGGATCGTGACAGGGCATCAGCCCGAGTGTTCTTCTCTCCCGGACGGTACTTCAGAAGGTAGTCAAATCTGTTAAAGAACAGAGACCATCTTGCTTGACGGTGATTGAGTTGTTGAGCACGTCTGAGGAACTCCAGATTCTTGTGATCGGTGTACACTACAATTTGGTGTTGTGTGCCTTCCAGCTAAGGACACCACTCTTCAAAAGCCAGCTTGATTGCGAGTAGTTCTTTGTCTCTGATTCCATAGTTTTTCTCAGCAGGCGAGAATCGCCTTGAGAAGAAGGAGCAAGAATGGAGCACATTGGATTCGCTACACTAACTTAGAACTGCCCTCACACCAATGTCTGATAGATATGTGCAATCGTTTATCACGAATTAGGCAATTACAAAGAAATTGCCTAATTCGTCCTGGTTCGGGGGCCCCGAAACCCGAAAAGGATTTTCACCGAACTTCAGGGAAAATCCATTTTTCGGGTTTGTATGGGGAGAGAGGCACTTTTTTTTTTTTTTAAATTAAAAACCACCCCAAACATTAACATTAACTATAATAACACCCCCCCCCCCATCCCGATCCCTCCCCAAGACTTACCAATATCCCTGGTGGTCCAGCGGGGTCCCGGGTGCCATTTGTCCCTCCGTGGCGTGCCCAGTGTGCTAGTGCTAGCCACACTCAAAATGGTGCCGAATAGCCTCTGAAGTACTATGTCACAGGGGCTACCGGCGCCATTGGTCAGCCCCTGTCACATGGTAGGAGAACCGACCAATGGCGCCGAAAGCCCTGTGACATAGTATGGGCAAAGGCTATCGGCGCCATTTTGATTATTGGCAGCCGACGACGACATCGCTCCCGGACCCCCGCTGGACCCCCAGGGATTATTGGCAAGCTTTTTGGCCAGCTTGGGGGGGCCTCCTGACCCCCCAAGGCTTGCCAATAATCCCTGGGGGTCCAGCGGGGGTCCGGGAGCGATGTCGTCGTCGGCTGCCAATAATCAAAATGGCGCCGATAGCCTTTGTCCATACTATGTCACAGGGGCTTTCGGCGCCATTGGTCGGTTCTCCTACCATGTGACAGGGGCTGACCAATGGCGCCGGTAGCCCCTGTGACATAGTAGTTCAGAGGCTATTCGGCACCATTTTGAGTGTGGCTAGCACTAGCACACTGGGCACGCCACGGAGGGACAAATGGCACCCGGGACCCCGCTGGACCACCAGGGATATTGGTAAGTCTTGGGGAGGGATCGGGATGGGGGGGGGTTGTATGTAATGTATTAAAATTAATTTAAATGCGTGGGGTGGGGGTTTTTTTTAGCTTTGTTTTCCCGCGTCGTTTTTTGGCCCGGTTTCGGTTTTTCCCGTTTAGTTTTGTTTTTTTTTCAAAAAAACTAAACGATAAAAACCAAACTTTACCACGAAGTATCCGAGTCAAAAAACGACCCGGTAGCAAAACACGAAGCACATCTCTAATGTCTGATGCATCGACCTCCACGATGAATGGACGATGTGGGTCAGGATGGCGGAGATACGGCTTCTTTTGAAAAGCCTCTTTGAGCGTCAGAAAGGCTGATATGGCTTCTGGAGACCAATTGGCAGGATTGGCTCCCTTCTTGGTCATGGCAGTTAGAGGGACTGTCAATGATGAGTAATTATTAATAAAGGATCGATAATAATTGGTAAACCCCAAGAATCGACGCAGAGCCTTCAGGCCTGTGGGTTGAGGCCAGTCCCGGATACTCTCCAATTTCTTGGAGTCCATTTGAAACCCGTTCTTAGAAACAATGTATCCCAGGAAGGGTACAGACTCCTTAAGGAATTCACACTTTTCAAGCTTTGCATATAGGTGGTACTCACGCAGGTGTCTCAGGACCTTCTTAACATCCTCCTGATGAGTTTGCAGATTGTGCGAAAAGATCAATATATCATCGAGATATACTACTACGCATTGATAAAGTAAGTCCCGCAAGATGTCATTCATCATATTTTGAAATACTGTAGGTGCGTTACTCAAACTGAAGGGCATGACAAGGTATTCGAAGTGACCATCACGGGTGTTAAAAGCAGTCTTCCATTCGACTCCTTCACGAATACGCACCAGGTTGTAAGCCCCCTTAAGGTCTAATTTATAGAATATCTTGACTCCTTGGAGCCTGTCGAACAGTTCAGAAATTAAGGGCAGGGGGTACCTGTCCTTGATGGTAATCTCATTCAGACCTCTGTAATTGATGCAGGGGTGTAAGGTGCCATCCTTCTTCCCTACAAAAAAGAAGCCTACACCGGCAGGAGATTTGGAGGGTCTGATGAATCCCTTTTGTAGGTTTTCTTGTATGTAGGTAGACATAGCTTTAGTCTCAGCTACTGAAAGAGGATAAACTCTTCCTTTGGGAGGTTCTGAATTAGGCTTCAGATTTATGGCGCAGTCAAATACTCTGTGTGGTAGAAGTACATCAGCTGCTTGCTTTGAGAAAACATCCTGGAATAAGGCATATTGTGGCGGTAGGCCAGGTAATGATGGTGTAATGGACATGCAGATGAGCGGCGAAACTTCCACGAGGCACCGACCATGACAGTCTGGCCCCCACCAGGACAGTTCCAACGTGGCCCAATTAAATTGTGGCATATGGTCTTGAAGCCAGGGCAGCCCCAATACCACCGGATGTATGGCCTCTTCCAATACTAAAAATGAGATGGATTCAGAGTGTAAAGCTCCAGTGCGCAGGCCGATGGCCTGGGTGATCAATGCAACTTCTCCAGGAAGTGGTTCTCCATGGATAGAGGACAATAGCAATGGCTTAGCTATTGGCATGGTAGGAATCCATAGATGTTCAACTAAGCGCTTCAGAATAAAATTACCTCCAGCCCCGGAGTCGATGAGAGCGAGAGTCTGAAATTCCAGGCCTCCACAGAGTAGAGATACTGGTAAGGATAATGGAGGAGTAGGAGTAGAAGAGGTGAGGCCAGGAGAAGTCCTCCTGCAGATCCTAGGCCCGTCAGTTTCCCTGACAGATGGGATAGGTTTAGACTGCGTGGCCCGATTGGCCACAATACATGCATAATTCCATGCGATCGCAAAAACGTCTCTCCTTAGAAGTTAAATGGCTTCAGCCTAGTTGCATAGGCTCTTCCTCCTCTAAGGGTGTAGCCGCTAAGCTGGAAGCAATAGACACAGGTTTAGGACAGTTAGCCCCCACTGTAGACTTTTGTGGACTCTTAGCCTCCTGAGTTCGGTCTCGGATGCGGCGGTCAATTCTCCCAGCCAGTTCCATCAGGGACTCAAGGCTATCAGGCAAATCATGAGCCACTAATTCGTGCTTTAAGCGAGAGTTGAGGCCCTCCATGAATATGGCACGTAGGCATCCAGTGTCTCAATGTAGTTCAGATGCTAAGGTTTTAAATTCAATTGCAAAGTCTGCAAGCAGCTTGTTACCTTGCTGAAGATTGAGCAAAGCAGATCCAGTGATAGTCTGGCAAGCCGGGTCATCAAAAACAGTCTTGAACAGTTTTAGAAATTCTGATAGGTCATTCAGGATAGGATCTTTACGTTCCCATAATGGTGAAGCCCAAGCCAGGGTCGTCCCTCTAGAAACGATAGGATGTAAATGGTCTTGGAAGCTTCAGTGGGAAAGAGGATAGGCTGTAATGAAAAATGCATGCTGCATTGATTAACAAACCCTCGACACATCTTGGCTTCACCCGTGAAACGGGTAGGTGTGGATAAAGGTACAGTGGTATGAAGGTTTACCACTGGAAACAGCAATTCCTTCATAGAAGTGGTTAAAGAATACAGTTGAGCATGTAACTGATTGAAAGCAGTAGCTAGGCTCTCCAAAGACTTTTGTTGTTCCGTGATCCGCTAGGCTAGGCCAGGTATGGCCTGCAGGGCCGCGAGCTAAGCCGAGTCCATGGAGTTAGCAATCTGTTATGTTTGTGGCATTGTGTGGACCCTTGGTCGTTGTGGAGATGACTCCTCCCATGGGGAGGGGCCCTGTGGGGAACCACAGTGATAGGCTAAACTCAGATAGCAGACACGTAGTAGATGGAAGGCTTTATTGTACTGCTGTAGATAGATGGTATGAAGCAGGAAGGTAAGGCACTGCAGTCCGCGAGGTGCCAATACGTTCAACAGTCTCTGCTGTTGAAGTCTCACCCAGATGTTCAGATAGGTGGGAGCCCGCAGTGCGGATAACGCCGAGCCTGGTGGGTGGAGTTGGAGCACCGGATCATAGAGGTACTCACAGGAGCGTAGTGTAGGCGTCTTCCTGGTAATGAAGATGGTGGGACCGAAGGTCCGAGGTGCAGGATACACAGACTGATAGGCCCTCGAGATGTGAGTACCTAATAGTCCAGAGATCCTGAAATAGAAAGAGCGAGAGACCCCCGAGGAGCGGTTGTCTAGTTAGTAGAGGCCCCGAAGGGAGTTGGAAGCAAGAGACCCCAGAGGAGCGGGTGCCTAAAACTTCGTAAGGAGCAAGGCCCGGATGTAGAGAGGTGTCTAAGCGTGCAGCTTAGAGTGGTCAGAGTAGCTAATTCAAAGTCCTTGCTAACTCAACAATGGCAGCGAAGCGGAGGCTTTAAATACCCGGAGGTATTGACGTCACGCAGTGGGGACGCCCCCGAGGTTCCCACCATGACGTGTATTTGAGCGTAGGCAACATGTGCGCGCACGCCCTAGGAGGCCCTGGGAATGACCATGGCAGACTGGAACGCCCATGCTGAGCTGGAGACGCCAAGGACCTCGGCACCGGAGGCAGCCATCTTGCTCAAGGAGGAAAAGGGAAGAAAAGAAGTAAGGCAGAGCAGTTGCAGCCATTTGCGACCGACGGACGCAACAAGAGCAAGAAAATATTGCAAAAACAGATACAGTGTTCAGCACAGACCAATAACTGGGTTGCAGCAAGGCCTTAGAGCAAAAAACAAAACCCCAAGACATTTCTTGACTTGACTAAGCCTTGTATATAGCCCTGTAAATAGCCAGTTACAGTCTTAATGCTTTAATTTCATTGCCTCCTGTTCTATGTATACTCCTCCATGTTCGCCCTCCCTGTTGATTGTATTTTCAGCCTTTAAGTTACAATGTGAACCGGTATGATGTATGCTTACTAATACCGGTATATAAGAGTTTTTAAATAAATAAATAAATAAATAAATAAATTTCTGACAATAATACAAATGAAGGTAAGGAAGCATTTTTATATCTATACGGGTAAACCTCCAATTATTTCACAGCTGTGTAAATGAAAAGGTATTACCATGTGTTTTTTTTTACATAACAGACCAAGAGCAGCATATGCCAAAGAAATCTAACAAAAGACCATACCAAAAGCCAAGAGATAAACAAAAGAGTAAGAATTTATACTGTTATAGTTTAACAAAATTCTTCTTAAAATATTGTAAAATCAATAAAAAGTATGACACCTCCCATGTTAGTTTTTATTATTATTTTTAAATTTTAGACTCTGAAAATGCTACAAAAAGGTCTATTTCCGAAAGAAAAGACAAGAACCTCAGAGATAGCAGACCAGAACAGAGGGCGAAAGTAGAGAAAGAATGTGAAAGCATGGTCTTAGATAATTGTACCGATGACAATGTTTCAGGGGTGGTGGTAAATTGTATATCAGGGACCTCTGAAAATGCAACTGCAGAAAATGAACCGGTTAATTTTGTACAATTTGTGAGAAGGTGGAACCGTGATTTAGAAAAATGTAATGGCGTGCTTTATTCAGAGGAATTTAGTTTTATTAATTTAGATAGAATAGATTCATTCATAGGTGCACAAAACATTGTGAGGCAAGGCATACAGCACATTCTAAATGAAATAAGCAATAGAGTTTTATCTAATGATTATATTCAGGTACATTTACATTCTACAGGTTTTCATAATTCTTTGTATTCGGGAAAGTTAAATCCTCAGGATCTGAACGCTGATGATTTCTTAGATCAAGTTAGTAAACTCCTGCAGAGTTATAGAGAGAAACAGTTTGGTGAGACATTCCGTATCGTTGTTCTTGTTATATGGAACAGAGGGGAGGGGCATGAAGGGTTTTAAGGTATATTCTATACAGCCAAATCGTACATAAAAAGAGAATGTATTTAATAGACTTGAATAACACAGGTAATGCTCTATGCTTTGCAGGGAGCCTTGCAGCCCTCATGTCACCAATAAAGCTCACAGATGCAGAGCTATTAGACCATGCTAAAAAACTGCACGCAGAGCTAGGGTGGTCAGAACATAAAAAGATCATGCTAGATGATGTCTCAACATTTGAACAACATTTAGGTATAAACATAAGGGTTGTGCTTTATACAAAAGAATGGGGTTGCTTTAAGACAAAGGACAGACCTGAATTCCATAAAACTGTTTTTATGTTGCTACATGATGACCATTTTTATGGAATCTTAGATGTAAAAAAGCTCTATGGGGAGCGAAACGTCTGTAAATTTTGCCAGAAGCCGTACAGTCATAATCATAATTGCACATTATGGTGCCGTCTCTACTTAACAGCAACATGTATAGACAATGTTGGTGCACAACAGAAATGTCCTAAATGCAGACTGTATTGCCGTTCTAAAGAGTGTTTAGAAAGGCATACAGTTCTGGCTTTAAAAAAAGAAGTTGAGTGCTTGTTTAAAATACTGTGTGAGAAATGTGAAGTGTATGTGGACAAGAGGCATAAATGCAGGGGCAGACAAACTACAGACTGCTGAACCTTTCTGGTCACTGGCTATACCCTTTTATCACCATCATAAAGGCGTAACCACCACCAACCCTCAAAACTTGTGTATTGTAACACAAAAGCTACCTGGTCTCTCTGTCATGTGATGGACATGGGCGTGTTTTTGGGGGTGGTGAGGGGGTGGACTTCCAGCGATGTCATACGAGTGACATCATAGGGGTGTGGCTTGGGCGGGGTGTGGGCGGGGCCACCAGTGACATCATAGGGGTCAGTTTGGGGGCGGGGTATAGGATGGGCCTCTCCATTCACTTCTATTGGCGAGGAGCATGGGTGGAGTTAGGGGTGGAGCTAGGGGAAGGGGTGGGAGGGGCATGGCTATGCCCCCATTCACTTCTATGGTGAGTAGGTCGTGCGTGGGCAGGGCTTAGAACGGAAGTGAATGCTGATTGGCTGCTGTCATCCTTATTTCACCTGTCAATCAGTTTGATCATTTACCCATAGACTACTCCAGTCGTCTGAGTACAGGTATACTAGAATTCCATCCTTTCTCAGCTCTGCCACCACCACCACCACCATAACCTTGAAAAAAAGTTCTGGGCACAGTGGCCAAACCAAAAGGCAACACTCAGAACTGTTAATGACACCCCAAAACTGTGAAACACAGAAATAATTGATGCTCTAGCCAGATGGGAATATGAAGGTATGCCTCGGACAAGTCCAGAGAAGTCAGAAACTCCCCCGACTGTACTGGCGTTATTCCTGAGCACAAGGTTTCCATGTGAAAATGAGTCACCTGCAAATGACGGTTGACTTCCTTGAGATCTAGGATGGGGCAAAAAGAGCCCTCTTTTTTGGGCACAATGAAATAAATGGAATATCGGCCCATATTTTCTTGAGACATGAGCACCGCAACCACAGCCCACAGGCTGAGGAGTCTTGACAATGTTCATTCCACTGCCTGTCTCTTCTGTGGAGAGCTGCAGGGAGACACCATGAAAACGTCCCGAGGAACAATGCGAAACTCAGGCGTATAGCCATCTCTTATCACCTCCAGAAACCACTGGTCTGATGTGATCTTGAGCCATCTCCGATAAAAAAGAGAAAGGCGACCCCCCTATCTCATATTCCTGGGGGTGGGTCAGCACACTTTCATCAGGAGGCTCGGGGAGCTCCACTTCCCGAGCCTGCGCTCCGTCTGTGCTGCCTGGGATGAAAGGCTGAGACATACCCAAAGGTTGAGTCCTCTGAAAGGCCACTCCTCTGTAGGGTTGAAAACACCTGAAACCCCTAGTATGACCTCTCATTCAGAAGGAGTGCAGCATCTGTTTCTTATCCTCTGGTAACTGAGGAACCTGAGATTCACCCCATTTATTGGCCATTTTCTCCAGCTCGCTCCCAAACAAAAGGGCAACTTCGTAAGGTTAGACTTCGAGGTTGTATCGGCTGGCCAATTTCTCAGACGAGGCTGATGCCTGGCTGCTATTACCAAAGCTATCCTCTGGCCAAAGTGCGGACCAAATCGCAGCCCGCATCTGCCAAAAAGAAGGCTGCTGGTTCATCACTGCCCTGGAATTCACACCAGATTCATCAACCTCCTGAGAGAGAAGTAAACAAGAGCGAGCCACCAGGAAACAACAGGAAGCTATCTGCAAATTCATTGCCATTGCTTCAAAAGCCTGCTTAAGGATAGCCTCAATTCTCTTATCCTGGGCATTCTTCAAGGCTGTTCCCCCTTCTATGGGGATAATCGTCCACTTGGAAACGGCACACAAAAGCGCATCTACTTTCAGAAAGTGCAATTGCTCTCTTGCAGCTGGATCCAGGAGGTACAGTCCTTCCAAAGCTCATCCCCCTTTAAAATTAGCTTCCGGTGCGCCGCATTCAAGATCAATCAATTCTTGAATGGCTTCCATAATAGGGAAGAAACAAGAAGCTTTATACAAAGAAATCAAAATGGGATTTTTCTTTGGCTCAGACATGGATTCAGCCCCTGGTACACCCAGCATCTTCAATGTCTGGAAAATCAGAACCAGTAACTCATCTCTATAAAAGAAACACAACATAGTTCTATACGGCTCCAATCCAGAGGAATTTCCCCATAATCCAGGGAGTAAGGATCGTCTTCATCATCCGTGCCATCTGGGTCCCTATCAGGGAGACCTGCAGCAAATCTAGGCATACTCCGATGCTTACCCGCAGCACCAGGCATGCAGGAATCCGCAGCCTGTGATCCTAACCTGTTATAATTGGCCAGGACAGAGGACTGCGCCTGAAGAAAGGACTGCAATCCTTGAAAAAATTATATCCAAGAAAAGGCAGAGGAATCCATGCCAAAACCAGGGGACATCGGACCTGTACTACCTCCCCCCCTGGCAAACCAGTTAGGGGAGCACCAAAATCAGGCGACACCTCTCGCAGGTCTTTTTCCATTCCTGCTGGAATGGGCTTAGTAAAATCAGATGGAGGCAACTCTCCCTCAGCTTCTAAACAGTGCTGAAACAAGTTAGAGGGAATGTCAGGCTGGGATGCCCAAATATGACAAGCAACACAAAGGGCAAGGTGCTTAGGCTTCTTTGCTATGGATGTCATCAGTCTGTCAAAACACCCTAATAGGCATCAAAATAAGAGTACGCTCAATACTGTGCCTCGATAAGTGCACAAACTGAGCTTCCACCAGGACGCTTCAGATAGTATGCATAAATAGAGCATACGTGTGTGTGCACGCATAACTAAGCACCCAGGTATACGCTCCTATGCATCCAATTAGGCGCCCAACTAGGTGCATAAATAGGCACACAATCTGGACGCACAACTGGATGCACAGCCAGGAGCACAAACACGAACCGATGCAACTGAAGAGGGCAGCCTTTTGCGCAGGAAAAATGCCGCTGTGACCTACCACGCGGTGAATAAGTCAAGCCTGAGAGTGGGGCCTAGCCAAAAGGCTGCTCAGCCCGCCAAGCTGCCCACATCCCATAAGCTCCCCTGGAGGAGGGGATGAATGTTGGATCGGCGCACTGATCACAGAGACCGGGGGTAAGATAAATCCCTACTGAACTTCCCTTCTTCTCTCATTTTTTTTTTTAAAGTTACTCTTTACCTTAGTACAGCCCTTCCTGGGCTGAGAACAAGGTCGGTCTCCGGCTGCGGGGGAAGAGGGCAAGAACCTTCACCGCCACACTCGGCTTCCTGCACCCATTTGCCTTTCAGCTGTTTTTGTTTTTTGGTTTTTTTTTACAGCTAAGTGCACGCTGGCTGAAAAACCAGCTACTGGACCAGGGCATTCATCTGAGGGAGGGATCCAAAAATATCACCTCAGGAATTCTCAACTAAGGGAGCGACCATAAGGTATCATCACCACAGGAGACCGGGGCAAATAAATCTTCTGCTCTTCTCATTTGAAAAAATTTTTAAGCAATCCCCAGTAGGGAGACGCACGTCCACCATCAGCTGGAGAGGGAGAATACTGGCGAGCTGATGTCAGTGCAGGGGTATGTATATCGTGATGTCAGCTTTGCTCCGACTCCATCTGCTGGTAGAGGTGCATAACCCATTGGCTTTGGATCCACCTGTCCATAGGCTAAGAAAGTGATATTTTTATTTCATTAGACTGTACTTTGAATGCCTTTTTTCATGTAAAATCTGTTATAATAAATGCATATTTTTTAATTGTGTATGGGGGGGGGGGGGGGGGGGGGGGATGCAAGGAGGATGCAAGGTTGTAAGGTTCATCTAGAGCACCTAATACTTTTGCACTTGCTGTTCTAGAACCAAAGGAGGGAGCGCTAGGGGGCGCTCCCGATTCCGCGGGAAAGTGTGCCCTTGGACCTCGGCGAACTAGGAGAGGAGCTCCAAGCAGCGCCGAGGCAGGTGAGACAGGTCCTCCTCTGGGTGGAGATTGGTAGCCCAGGCCCCTGCCGACCTGCATGACCTCTGTGAGACCAACCAAGCAAGGTGGGTCTCTGAATAGTCCTCCGACCACTCCAAGCCCTTTCGGACCTGCCGCTGGGTAACGACAGAGGCAGCAGGCCGGACATGAGGCAAGGGTGGACGAAGACACAGAATTGAAGATGAAGACTCTGGTGATGATGAAGATAAGACTCAGATTATGATGAAAACAAGACTCAGACGATGACGAAGACCCAGGCAAGGCAAGGCATGGCAAGGCAAGGCAGGACAAGGCAAGCTAAAATCATGTGATAAAACTCAGGATGGAGTGGAATCCGGATATCACTCTAACACCCTCAGCCAGAAGGGAGGCTCCAGTGGCCAGGAAGGCCTCTCGGGCTATCCACTGAACACCGTCCGCCGGAGGCTAGGCGTAGCCAGAGTCGAAGACATTGGAGGAATGTTTTAAAAGTCAGGTCCTCCAAGGCGAAGATCCAGGTCATCCAGGATGGACTCCCAGGACACCCAACGAAGGGCAGCCGGGACGAGCGAAGCAGGACATCGATGGCTCCGGACCCTGGAGGTGGCAGGAAGGGATATTGATGATCCTCAACCCCGAAGGATGGAAAGACCCACCAGCGCCCTAAACACCCCAGTGGGGATGGTCGTGGACCACTGGGCAGCTGTGCGCCCTACTCAACCCAGCTGGGCTGGTCGCAGACTACGCAGGGGTGGATCAGAGTGGAGCCTTGGAAGATGCTGGACAAGACGGACGTCAGGACATAAAGACTGGACACGGACATCAGGACAGACGAGACATCAGCAGAGACCAGGAACACATGACGACGAGGGATCCCATGAAGAACACAGGAAAGCCAAGCAGGAACAAAGACGCAGAGAAGTCCTAGAGAAACACTAGCTCCTTGTGAAGGCAAAGCTGGAATGATGAGGGAGCTCTTTTGTAGGGCTGAAGAGGCGACTCCCACTGTGATGTCAAAGGTGGACCACTCCCTCGCTGGCCCTTTAAGAGAGGGAGACACGGCTTTGCCCCTTAGGAAGAAGAAACAGGAAGCACAGGACCCTGGACAGCGACGCCCTTGCCGCTGAGAAGCAGGAGCCGGAGCAGGCCGCGAAGCAGGCCCCAGCGTGGGAGGCGGCTCCTGCCGCTGAAGAAGGACTGAGGGTGGCTCCTGCCGCAAGGAAACACCGATGGCGGCCTCCGAGCCGCAAAGAGGAGCTCCGGAGTGGCCTCCCAGCCGCAGAAGAGGATGGTGACGTCAGCGTCTCTCTGCCGCGAATGAGGTCGGGGACTGCGGCCTCCAGGCCGCAAAGCAGGTGACGTCAGCGGCTCCTGCCGCTCAGGAACGCCAGCATGGCCCCGCCGTGCAGAAGCATGACGGCCTCCGGGACGTGAGGAGATGATGTTGGCGGCCTCCTGCCACGTGTAGAGCAAGGACCGCGACCTCTGACCATGGGAGAGAGGGCAAGCATTGGCAGCCTCCTGCTGCGAAGGTAAGCGCCTGTTCGTGGCTAGGCCCGCGAGCAGGAGCTCAACACTTGCCCTACATCCATCACCCTTTCCATGAAGAAATATTCATGGTTGCTCTGTTGGGCCACCTCAAACATGGGGAAAATATTCCAATTTCCACACAGAGGATATGAAGGTGCTGGTGGAGCTCCTAACCCCAGAGTTATTTATGAGTTCACCTGCTGGTCAGCCGGCAGCAACAGGCAAAGATTAAAGACACAATTAGATGTGGCGGGTCCTCTAAAATTTTGTGTGTAACCAAGAGATATTCACAAAGGCTCTTCCCTCATGCTATCATAGTTAAACTGTTGTCCATATTTGTTATATTTATTTACTTTAAAGTTTTTATATTCCACTTATATTGGACAACCCATGACATCAGCGTGCATGAATTTACATCCCATCAGTATGAGCCACATTGTTTATTTTTAGGTATTGAGGTTTGGCGGGCCAATGGTATTTTCAGAAATACTAATTTTATGTGGCTTTGCCTTTCTGTTTGCATTCATCTTAATCTTTATTATACAGTCATACACTGACAGTAATTTGCAGATTGAATTCTGTTTTCCTAACTTGTTTTTATTGATATATTATGTGACAGTAAGTTGCAGATTGCATTCTGCTTAACTTCTTATTGATACATTATGTTCTTGTCACTAATTACCCTCAATCTTTGTTTTGTGTTCTAGCTAGCCACATTGCCAGAAAATCACAGCTGTGCCAGTAACCGTTGTTCATGTGTGTCGGGGTTGCTAAATCAGGTCCTGGTAACGAGAAATTTGCTCCTGGCTGAAAAGTTTGGGGATATCACTTAACCTCTACTTGTGGGTTATGGTGCTGAGTCATTGTGGCAGAGGTTTATTAAAGGAATTTGTTATATTACTTTAAAGAAGTGTTATAAGGGAGAACCACTATGGGGAGTCTTTCTATTGGTCAATATAAGGTGTGCTCAAAACAGGAAAAGGATCTATGGTTCTTACTACAGTATAAGAGAATAAATAGGAAGCACCACAGCCTCTAGGACAGCAGTTGATCTATTCAGTCCAGCAAGGCCAAGCCATGGGAGGCCAGTGAACCATTGCTGGGCTCCTGGGTAGTGTCAAAATGCAATCCAGGAGGTTAATGGACCACAACAGCCTTGTGGAATCCTATAGGAAAAGAGTAAACTTAAATGATGGGACTATTACTAAGAAGAAATGGAATGAATTGAAAATAGCCTATGAAAATACCCAAAAATGCTTGGATATTTTGTATTCATAGCATTTAAAAAAAAAAGGCCTCCAGAGGTCCTGGTTGGGCCTTCCCAACCAAACTTTTGCCTGGGGCTGGGCCCAGCACCAAGGCCTATCCCTGATGCCGAGGCATAGGCCTGATGCTTAAGCCAAGGCCAAGCCCAGCGCTGAGGCCAAGGCCAGTGCTGGTGCCTTCCCCATGTGTCACTGCTGGGGCTGGGGAACTCCCACCCTGGCTTCCACTTACCCCATTTCCTGGGTCTGTCTGGTAAAAGTACAGAAGCGATGCCTAATCATGCCTGGCCAGCTCCCAGGAGTCATCTCTGGAACCATCTACCACAGTTCATGTGAAATAATCAGTCTCTTGTACCAGTCTGAGGCCAAGATAAATGATGAGACATCCAAAGCAGGTGTGTCTCTTTTAGATGGTGCTCCATAATTCTTCCTAGGGACTCCTTCAAATCTAAGAGCTAAGTCACAAACCTTGGCATTGAGTATAAAAGTTACTGTCTCCACAGAAGAAAATGTCCCTCCCTGGGTTTCTGTATTGGAGAACAAAAACACAGGAAGCAGGCTAAAGTTGGCAAAAGACTCTTGGACAAAAAAATGAGCCAAAATTTGACCCCACAAATACTGCACATCTCACACTTTATACCCATACATATCACTCTGTGATGCCACCGAAGCTTAAAGACACATATACCACATTACACTGTCTACCATTAAAAATAAATGAGGTCATTACCTTCTATGATCAAAGGTTAAGTATAGGTTATGTAGCATTTAATGGGATGAAATTAGCAGTCTTATGGACCAAGATTGGGTCCTGGGCCACACACATATATACACATTGCTTATAAAAAGTTTACACCCCCTTCCAAAATGTCCACCTTATAGCCTAGAAGTAAAATGCACCAAAACAGTGTTTGTTCCTGTGATGAAGTGACCCTGTTTCCCCTCTTTAATCTGTGCAGGAACAGACATTTAGCCTGGTCCACCTTAAAGCCTATCGAAAGAGAGAGAGCTCTATGATGGGAGGGGAATAAGATTGTCAGCCCAGCTGAAATCAGTAGGCCCCTAAGGCTCCAGGAGAAGGCAGCCCCTGTAATATCTGTGACCTAACTTGAAGGTATTGTGAAATACACTTGTAAGAAGGTAGGCAGTCTGCTAATTGTTGTGTTTGAATGTTGTAATAAAGTAAAGTTGTATGAAGAAAGGCTGGAGTCAGCATGGTTCCTGACTCCAGACACTGAAGATTTGCTTGGTCATCCTCACAGTTCCATGTATCCACACAGTCTGCCCCACAAAGTGAAAAATACATTCCAGAATTCCATAGAAAATGAAATAGAAATAAAAACATAGAATAGGATAAATGCCCACCCCCTTGTACTTCTGTAGCAGTCCTAAATACTTAAAGCTCTTTGTGACCAACTGCTTTCAAAAGCATACCCCAAGTGAATTGGCTCCACCTGTGTTAAACTGTACTCATTCACATGATGAAGGGATAAATTCTGCAGCTTCTGTTGGTTCTCTCTCTGGGACGTGCATGTCAAAGCAAAGACCCAACCATGAGCACCAAGAAGCTGTCAAAAGAACTCTAGGACAAAGTTGTGGAAAGGTACAGATCTATGGATGGATATAAAAGAATTGCAAAGTCCTTGAATATCCTTCCAAGTACTGTCAATATAATTATTAAGAAGTGGAAGATAATGGCGCCACCAAGATCCTGCCTAGATCAGGTCTTCCCTCTGAACTGAATGACCGAGCAAGAAGGAGACTCATCAGGGAGGCATTCAAAAGCAGCTATAGGCTCCAGGCAGCTACAGGCTACAGCTCCAGGCAGCTACAGGCTAAGAGTGATCAAAATGTGCATATGACAACAATATCCCAAGCACTTCACAAATCTGGTCTGTATGATAGGATGGAAAAAAGAAAGCCATTATTCAAGAAACTCTACCCTGATTCCCATTTGAAGTATGCAAAGAAACATTCAGGGGATACTGTAGCAATGAGGCAAAAAGTTTTGTGCTCTGACGAAATTAGAACTTTTTTTATGTTGAATGTAAACCATAAACAACACATTACTAAGATATCCGGCCTCTTAGAACTCTGTGGTCTTGCTGGTTGGTACCCAGCTACCATCAACCTGCTAGCGCTGACCTGGTTGTTATTTTGGGGAGTTGCAGCCTACTGGGACCTACCTGCTTTCTCATGGTCTGCAGTATTGCTAGGTTGTCTTTTCTTTCTTTATCCTTTGTTTTGTCATAAGAGTATAAGACATGCCATGTTGAGTTAGGGCCTCTGTTATGTCCTCTGTTAGATAGGAGTGGGAAAGCACATCTGCTCTCTATTTCTTGGCTGCTGGTTGATAACGAAGCTCAAAATCGAACCAGTAGAAGAGGGACCAACGAGTCTGTCTGGGATAAGCTGATGAGCTTGTTGAAGGTATTCCAATTTTTTATGATCAGTATAGATCGTAATCCTATATTTGTCTCCCTCCAGGAGGTGTTGCCATTCTTCCAGTGCCAATTTCGCTGCCAGGAGTTTGCGATCCCCAATTGTGTAATTCCTTTCAACTGGGGAAAACTTCCTGGAAAAAAAGGAACATGGCAGGAGGGTCCCTTTGTCATTGTGCTGACCTCAAAGGTAGCTCTGACCCCAAAGGGGCATCTAACTCTAGAAAGAAAGGACGATCAGGAGCAGGACCTGAATGTTGAAGGCAGGGTCCTTGCAAGAAGCCATGCTTAAGAGCCTGGAAGGCACTGATGGTTTCCATAGACTAATTCCGAGTGTCAACGCCTTTTCTGCTCAGGGCAGTGAGAGGTGCTGCGAGGGTGGAATGCCCAGGAACAGACTGATGGTAATAGCGAATTCTAAGAAACTTTGAAAGGCACAGAGACTGAACGGCTGGGGCCAGTTGAGGATGACCGTTTGCTTTGCAAGGTCCATAAGGAAACCAATCCAAGGAATGATGTAGCCTAGGAAGGGGATTTGTTCTCATTCAAAGAGATATTTCTCGAGTTTAACATAGAGGCGTTGACACTCGGAAGTTTCCAAGAAGCCACTGTAGTATTTGTTTGACATGTTCTCAGTGTGATGCCAAAGATAACAAGTAGATAAGAATGTCATCCAGGGAGACTACAATGTAGGTATAGGTCTCAAAAGATTTCATATACCATATTTTGAAATACTGCGGGAGCGTTGCATAGTCCGAATGGCATGACTAGATATTCATAGTGCCTATCTCAAGTATTGAACGCCATTTTCCACTCATCCCCTTGCCTGATGTGAATGAGATTATAGGCTTCCCTTAGCTCCAACTTAGTGAAGATCTTAGCACCTTGTAGGTAGTCAAAAATCTCCAAGATGAGGGGCAGCAGGTAGTGATTCTTTTTTGTGATTGCATCGAGACCCCTGTAATAGTAGCTTGAGATCTATTCATTTAATGTTTGGGCTCTTGCCAGGTACTTGTGACTTGGTTGGCCACTGTTGGCCACAGGATACTGGGCTTGATGGTCCCCTTGGTCTGACCAAGTATGACATATCTTATGTTATTATGTAATCAATACAGGGTCCGAAGAGTCCCATCTTTCTTGGCTACAAAGGCATCAGAGGGCTACAAAGGCATCAGAGGGGGAGGAGGATGACCAGATAAAGCTCCTTGCCAGATTCTCCTTAATATATTTGTTCATGGCCTCGGTTTCAGAAGGAGATAATGGATAGACCCTTCCTCACAGAGGTGCCTTGTCAGGGAGGAGGTCTATGCCACAGTCATAGGACCAATGTGGGGGCAGAGTTTAGGCCCATTGCTTCGAGAACACATCAGAATAGACAGAGTACTGGGGAGGCAAACTCAGCATAGTTGTTCCCACCATCAAGATGGGTGGAGGCCGAACAGTAGACAGATGGGTGGTAGCATAGGTGGGACCACAACGCACCAACTGCAAGGCGTTCCAATTGATTACAGGTTGGTGTTGCTGGAGTCAGGGCAACCCCAAAATGACTGGATTCACAGCTCGAGGGACTACATGAAAGGAAATGGTCTCTGAGTGGAGGAGGCCACTGCAAAGAGACAAAGGGGATATTATCTCGGTGAGTTGGCCAGGGAGAGGGTCTGCGTAGACAAAATAAATGGTCACGGTTTGTTCTAAGGTAATAGTTCGTATCCAATGCCAGTGGACCAGGGCTTGATCAATAAAGTTTCCTCCAGCTCTGGAGTCTAGGAATGTCTCAGTGTCAAACTGGTTATGTTCAGTGGAAAGAGAGACAGGAACCAGTAATTGAGAGGAGTAAGATGTCCAACCTAGGGTTGCCTCATAGGCACACACGTTTCCCTGCTTCTCTGGGCAGTGGGAAGCCAAGTGCCCATGATCTGCACAATACAAGCAGAGGCCCGACTGCCTTCTGCAAAACATTTCCTCCAGAAAGAGCTTGATTCTGCCCAGTTTCATGGGTTCTTCTGAGGACCTGGGTTTTGTGACTGGAGACAGAGTTGAAACTGAGGAGCCAGAGATAACAGTCGCTGGGTAACTTTAGTTTTCCATGCCCTTTTCTGGAAATGACAATCAATTCAACCGGCCAAGGAGATCAAGAAGATCAAGGAGATCCAGTGACATAGGAATGTCTCGGCCAGCTAATTCATCCTTAATTCTGCCCAAAAGTCCCTGCCAAAATATGGTCATAAGATTGTCCTCTCCCCAATTCAACTCAGAGGCCATATCCTCCAAGAGTTTGTGGACCTTGGCAGATCCGAAGCAAGTCAGCAGCCAGGGAGGACATCTATTTGGGTTCCTCAAAGACTAGCTGAAACTTCTGGAGGAAGTCAGGAAGGCTCTAGAGAAGAGGGTCCTTGTGTTCCCATAGGGGGGAGGTCAAGGCTAATGCCTTGCCACCGAGCAATGAAAGAACGTAGATCACTTTAGACAGATCTGTAGGGAGAAAACTGGACTGCAGCTGAAAGTGCATGCGGCATAGATTAATGAATGAATAATCTCATTCCTTGGGATCCCCCATGTACTGAAAAGGCACCAGAAATTGAGGCATCGATCTTGAAGAGGAGACGGGGCTTCTGGAAGGCAAAGCAGCTGGAAGCGGAGCCACTAGAGGTGAAACCAGTGATGGGGTCAAGGTGTCCATGCAATACCTGGATCAGCACCCCTTGCTGTTCTTGGACCCATTGAGCCAGGCCTGGAGTGAGGATAAGACTGCTGGGTTCATGGCCTCAACAATCTGTAAGAGTTCTATTTGAAGATACACTTCTCCAACTTAGCATAGAGATGGTGCTCGTGGAGCCTTTGAAGAACCTGTTTCACAAGGTGTTGGTGCTCAGACAATGACTTTGAGAAGATCAGGATGTTGTCTAGGAGGACCACTACATGGGACCACAACAAGGCCTACCATAAATTGGAAGGGCATTACTGGGTACTCATTATGTCCATCACGGTGTTAAATGTGGTTTTCCACTGATCGCCTTCTTGGATTTGTATCAAGTTGTATGCCTTTCAGAGGTCCAACCATGAATAGTTGTGTGCCCCAGAGGCGGTCAAAGAACTCTGAGATCAAAGGAAGCAGATATTGATTTTTCTTAGTAATAGAGTTGAGACCATGATAATCAATGCAGGAATGTAGCGACCCGTCCTTCTTCCTGACAAAAAAAAAATCTAGCCTCTGCAGGTGAGGAAGAAGAATGAATAAAGCCTCAGTCCAGATTCTCCTTAATGTATTTAGACATTGCCTCTGTTTATGGAGCAGAAAGTGGATAAACTCTGCCTCTAGGTGAAACATTGCCTGGGATTAGGTCTATGGTACAATCATAGGAGTGATGAGGCAGCAGGACCTCCGCCTGCTGTGCACTGAACACAACAGTAAAGTTGGTATACTGTGACGGCAGGCCTGAGAATTACGAGAAGTCCAGGCCATAAGTACCACAGGGGAGAGTTTGGTAATACATTGCTCATGACAATTAGGGCCCTCATCTAGCAATTTGCATCACTGCCCAGTCGATGTGGGGCTGATGAAGCAGCCACCATGGCAGGCCCAGAATGATTGCATTGATTGCCTTGGGCAAAACATAGAGGCTGATTTCTCCCTCATGTAAGACCCCAGTTTGCATGGTCAATGGTACTTTGATCTTAGTAATCTGTCCAGGTGGGGGATCTCTACAAACGGAAGATACTGAGAGCGGGGAATTCAAAGGAACTGTACGTATGTTATAGTGTTGGACCACAGCCTCATGGATGAAGCTACCTCCAGCGCCGGTGTCCAAAAAGGCAAGCACATCAACAAGGACGTCCTCATGAGACAGACATACTAGAACCAGTAGTTGTGGAGAGGTGCAAGAATGACCTAGGTGGCCTCTCCCACTAGACCTAGGTCCTTGAGTTTGTTTGGGCAGCACCTTGCGAGATGGCTGGGGGCAAGGCAGTATAAGCAGAGATTGAGTATATGATGCATCTGCTTCTCATTGTCCAAGATCCTGAACCGATCCACTGGCATGGGTTCTACTGACGGTGATTCTGACTCAGAGAATGGTTAGTCACAGGCCTCTGAAAAATTGGAGCAACATGGATGGGACAACAGGTCAAGCTTCTTTTTTGGCCCGTTCCTGCAACCTCAGGCCTATTCGCATGGCTAGACTGATCAGCCCCTCCAGGGTAGTTGGTAGGTCTCATGAAGCCAGCTTATCTTTAGAGCATTCCCTTGTCAGAAAATTACAATCAGGCTATTGCTGCCCCACTGGAGTTTGGAGGCTAAGGTGCAAAGGTTTACCCTGTATTCTCCCACAGACTGGGAGCCTTGTCTGATCTGCAGACATTCAAAAGACTTGGAATTGGTGCAATGTGCTCATCAAATACTTGTCAGAACTTTTGCAGAAAGCATTCCAGATCCCCCCAAGAGTGGGTCATCCCTTTCCCAGAGGGGGAAGCCCTGGCCAATATGGTGCCACCCAGCAAGGAAAGACATAGGTTACCTTGACTCAGTCTGTCGGGAATAATGATGCCTGCAGATCAAATTACATCCAACATTGGTTAAGAAAGCCTCTACAGCTTCTGGGATCCCCATCATACCTTGGAGGTGGAGGCAAATGGAGTGTGGGTCTGGCAGATCGGAAGACGGGTGCTGGAGCAGGAACCAGGGCAGGCCAAACTGCAATGCCCTGAAGATAGTCAGACATGGTATTCAGCTGATCCTGATGCTGTTGAAGCTGGTGTGCTAGGCCAACAATGATGGAAGAAGGTGGTGAGTCTGCCAAGCTCATGGCCTCAGCAACCTGTAAGGGATAGGTGGCATGAGAGCCCTTAGTGCTGCAGTGTAGTTGATGCAGCCTGGAGGACAGGCCTCCGAGGCCTGTGCCGGTGAACACACTTTGTAGCGGGACACTCTGGAGCTTCACCTTTACCAGCCACCTCCTCCGCAGGTTGAGCCCTTGGATTTTGGTGGCTGGCAGGATGGATAGCTGGCAGTACTTAGAATCCAGAGAGACAACAGAGATAGAATAGACAGCAGGCATACAAGAGTAAGAGGAAAGCCAAGGTCGGGGCAGGCAGTGGGCAAGAACAATCAGGGCCAGGCAAGGGGTCAGGTCCAGTCGGCAGACAAACGATGTCAGGTCCAAAACAAGTGGTCGAGATCCAGAGCAACTAGCCGAGGGTGGACGTGGACACACAGAAGATGCTGGATGAGACAACAAGGAAGACAAGCTGGATGGACTGGGCTGGAAGAAAAGGCAGGACAAGGTTGGACTAAATGACAAGGCAAGACGAAGCTGGGAATGCAGGAACACTGTAGCAACACACTCTGCTAGGCAAGAGACCTGTTGCTGAAGTGAGGAGGGGAAGTCTGGGAAGCTCTTATATAGGGCTGAGGTACTGATGTCATCGGTGGGTGCTGTGGGCATTTTCCCACCATGGGCCATTTAACTAGTATGCAATCTGACGCACGGGTGCCTAGAGAGGATCAGAGGAGCATGGCATCCCATGCCGTGTGCGGGGAGCCTGGCAGCGTCCTGCCACAACCTCATGGTCAGCTGCTGGCAACGTTGGAGGTAAGTCCAGTGGTTCATAGGGCCTTCCCACGAGCCAAGAATCCCAACAATTCTCAGTTTTGTTCTCAACTCTGTTTCAACTTGCTAAGAAATTGACGAATGCTCCAAAAGCTCCTCTTCTCTCGTCCCCTGAAGTTCCTTCAGCAAACTGCTTTCTTAGGCATTTCATGCTTAAAATTGAGAAACTTAGCTTAGGTTTTGCTAATGTTCCCACATGGCTCTCTGAGACTAGTGTTCTATCTAGTCTCATTTGGTCATCCTTCTCTGATTGTAGTGGGTAGTATCATTTCTGCCATGAGTAATGTCATTTGTCTGTTGCTCTGTTGCCCTTTTTAAACTTGCCAAAGATACAATTATTCCCTTGCTGACATGAATAGTTAACAAATCTCTTTAGACTGGGTACTTCCCAGATAGCCTTAAAAGAGCAGTAGTCAAACCTCTGTTAAAAAACCTATTCTGATACTTTTGACCCTAGTAATTGCAGACCAATCTCATCATTGCCCTTTGTTTCTAAAATCATAGAAACTAAGTGCAGTTCTGAAGCAGTTGACAGCTCGATGACAACCAAACGTCTATTATGTTCCTTGATTGACACATTCAGAAGAGGTCTGGATAGCGGACATCAATTTTTGCTTGTTTCCCTAGACATTTCTTCTGAATTTGATACTATAGAACATGCCATTTTCTGGTATCGATTGCAGGAATATAACATTGCGGGAAATGTTTTAAATTGGTTCACAACCTTTTTAAGTAACCGATCACATGTTAGACTCAAGAATGACCATTCTCAAGGGTCAATAATGAAATCTGGTGTACCTCAGGGCTCTGCCTTTTCAGCAGTGTGGTTTAACATCTATTTAGCCCCTATTTCCAAATTGCTAGCTACTATATACAACGGTTATAAAATCTATGCTGACAATATCAAATTTTTTGTTCGTCTTATCCTTCTTGGATTGACATACACTGAAACTCTTGCAAATATGTATGTCCTCTACAGACAATGATTATCACATAATAAATTTATATTCAATATGTCAAAAACAGAATACTTGCTGATTTACAATCTATAATTCCAATTCTTTTGACAATATGAGTTTTCCAGTGAATGTGCCAATCAAGAGTCTTGGTGTATGGATTGATCCTCATCTCTCTTTCCATACCCAAATTAAAGCTATGATCAAGTCTGGCTTTTCTAAATTACAGGTACTTGAAGGTCTAAGACATTTGCTTCATAGTGGAGACCTTTCTACAGTAGTTCAGTCATCCATCTTTCCCTTGATTGACCACTGTAATAATCTTTACCTTGGTCTTCCGCAATCCTTGCTACATCCGTTACAGCTTTTGCTAAATTCTACTGCTCGTTTATTTTCTGGGGTAAAACACTATTATCATATTACTCTCATGTTGGCAAGTTTATGCTGGCTGCCGATATAACAGCGGATTACTTATAAGGTGGGAATGATTGTATTCAAACTGATTTATTCAAGGGTCCAATGCCTTCCTTAAAATTTACCAGCCTTCTTGTCAGTTGAGATCATCACAACGAGGCCTATGTGACTTACCACCAGTCAGAACTGCCTGTTTAGTGGTTACTAGAGACTCCGCCTTTCTATTGCAGCACCCTCCCTTTGGAAAGGTTAGGCTCTGGAGGCTTGGCATGAAATGCTGAGAGAACCACCGGTTTGAGCAGCGACACGTGGAAAACATTAAAATCTGTTAAGTTAAGGCTGTACAACTGCAGTAAGAAGATCAGATTATTTTTGAAAAATCATGATTGGTGTTACGGTTGTGGACCCTTGGGCCGGCTGAGACGGTACATGTTATACTGTGGGAAATGCTGAGAGAGCCACCGGTTTGAGCAGCGACACGTGGAAAACATTGTGAATCCACAGGGTAGACGGCAGTCGTAGCCGATAGGACACTGCCCCAATGTCCTCTGCCACTGTGAAAGGACCGATGTAGCGGGAAGCCAGCCGCATAGAGGGGATGCGTAACTGAATGTTTTTGGTACTTAACCATACCTTCTCTCCTGGGTGGAAGATCGGAGCAGGTCTTCGTGACCTGTCCACATATTCTTTGGCCTTGGCGGCTGTCCGACGAAGTTTCTCTTGGGTGGAACGCCAGAGTTTGCACAAATGTCGTGCCGTAAGGTGCGCTGCCGGCGAGGGTACTGTCAGCAGCAAAGGCAATGGAAGTCTAGGGCTCTTTCCATAGACCAGCTGAAAAGGGGACAGGTCAGTTGCAGAGTGTTTGTGGCGGTTATACGAAAACTCCGCCCAAAGTAACAAGGTGACCCAGTCATTTTGCAGATCTCCAACGAAGGCCCAGAGGAAGGCCTTCAGAGTTCGGTTGGTCCGTTCGGCCTGGCCATTGGCCTGAGGGTCGAAGGCGGTTGTCAGGTCAGGTAGCACCCCGAACTTCCTGCAGAGGGACTTCCAATACTCTGCCGTAAACTGGGGACCACAGTCTAAGGTGATGTGCGAAGGGAGTCCATGTAGTCAGAAGATGTGCTGTGTGAAGAGACTAGCCAACTCTGGCGCGGAAGGCAGTTTGGCGAGAGGCACGAAGTGGGCCATTTTCAAATAACGGTCGACCATGACCCAGATCACAGTCTTCCCATCAGAAACAGTCAAATCCACAATAAAATCTGTAGCCAGGTGAGTCTAGGGTTCAGTGGGAATGGGTAGCAGCTGCAGGAGTCCCCAGGGGCGTCCGTGTAGAGGTTTCTGCCGGGCACAGGTAGGACACGACTGGACATAGTGTCGTAAGTCTTTCTTGACCAGCGGCCATCAATAGAACTCTGTCAGAAGCTCTAGGGTCCTGGCAGTTCCTGGATGCCCAGTGGTCAGTGAATCGTGGGCCCACGCTAAGACTTTCCTGCGGGAACGAGAGGGTACCACAGTCTTACCACCTCGGATGCGGCCAGCAGGACTTTGGCTGGGTCCAAAATGTATTGAGGTGGGTTGGTGGTGTCTTCAGTCTCCTTCGTATGGGAGAGAGCATCCGACCGGACGTTCTTGGATGATGGTCGGTAACGGAGGGAAAAATTGAAACGGCTGAAGAAGAGTGACCAGCGCGCCTGCCGTGGATTAAGATACTGGGCACGGCACAGGTATTCCAGGTTCTTGTGGTTGGTGCAAACGACTATCGGATGTTGGGCTCCCTCCAACCATTGGCACCATTCTTCGAAAGCTAGTTTGATGGCCAGCAGCTCCTTATCACCGGTGCCATAGTTCCTCTCTGTGGGCGTGAACTTACGTGAGTAGTAGGAACATGGCAGGGATTTGCCTCCGGTGGACAGTTGGCTTAGCACAGCCCTGACAGCTATGTCAGAGGCGTCGTCCTCTACAATGAACTGGCGTTGAGGGTCTGGGTGGCGAAGGCAGGTGTCCTGGAGGAATGCGATCTTTAATTCCTGAAAGGCCAGTTCTTGGCATCGGCCCCCTTCCTGGTGAGGGCCGTCAGTGGAGCCACCATCTGGGAATAATGGGGGATGAATTGCCGATAAAAATTGGCAAACGCGAGGAACCGCTGGAGTGCCTTAACTCCCACCGGTTGAGACCAATCCTTGATAGCTGCAACCTTATCCGGGTCCATACGGAACCCTGTGGAGGATACAATATACCCCAGGAAGGGTAGTAATTCCTGCTCGAATTGGCATTTTTCAAGTTTCGCATATAGTCGATTCTCTCGCAATTTCTGCAGCACTTGGTAGACATCGTGAAGGTGTGTTCCCAAGTCCCTGGAATATATTAGCACATCGTCAAGGTAGACAATTACGGAGGTATGCAACATCTCTCTTAGACCTCACTCATGAGGATTTGAAAAACCGCCGGGGCATTGTAAAGACCGAAGGGCATGACCAAGTATTCATAGTGGCCATCCCTCGTGTTAAATGCAGTTTTCCATTCGTCGCCGGGCCGAATCCGCACCAGGTTATAGGCCCTGCGGAGATCCAATTTTGTGAAGACCCTGGCCCCCTGGAGTCTATCCAGGAGTTCGGGGATCAAGGGCAAAGGGTACTCGTCACGGCGTGTAATGCTGTTCAGACCATGGTAGTCTATGCAGGGACGAAGGGAACTGTCCTTTTTAGCTACAAAGAAGAACCCCGCTCCAGCCGGGGATTTGGACCGCCGAATGAATCCTCGGTCCAGGTTCTCCTGGATGTAGGCGGACATGGCTTGCATCTCCGGAAGGGACAACGGGTATACCCTTCCTCGTGGCGGCGAGGTACCTGGAAGCAAATTGATCGCACAGTCGAAAGGGCGGTGCTCCGGGAGGATCTCGGCTTTCTCCTTGGAAAAGACATCAAGGTAGTCCTCGTAGTGGTGTGGCATTGCCAAGGAAGCCATCAGTAGGGGTACTGGTGGTCGAGGAAGAGCGGCCAAACAGGCTCCGAAGCATGATGGCCCCCAGGACGTCACCTGGAGGGTATCCCAGGAGATTACAGGAGAGTGCTTCCACAGCCAAGGTAGTCCCAGAATGACTGGGTGCATGGACTTTTCCAGGATGAGGAGCGAAATCTCCTCATGCACAACACCAGTGCATAGCATGAGAGGCCTGGTACGGGTGGCGATGGTCCCTGGAAGAAGTCTTTCCTGAATAGAAGACACACAGAGAGGGAGTCTTTGGGGTTGGACCCAATCTGGAGTTGCTGGACCAAGTCCTTGAGTATGAAGTTTCCCCTGGCTCCAGAATCAATCAGGGCTAGCGTTTTGAACTCCCCATCGGGGAGGTCACTGGAACGATGCACAGGGAGTCAGAAATGGTGTGACCTAGGGTTAGCTCCCCGACTGTCCCTAGGTCCGAGCGTTTCCTGGACACTCACTACAGCGGGCAAGAAAATGGCCCTTGCCACCGCAGTACAGGCATAGGCCCAGGGACCGGCGTCTCCTTCTTTCTTCTTGAGAGATAGGCCCCCGGCCCACCAGCATGGGTTCAGTGTCCTGAGCCTTGAGACAGGCAGACAGAGAACTTCCGCTTCGGGAAGGAGTGGTTCCAGAGGTCCCAGGCCTATGGGCCAGCCTCCTCTCCCAGAACCGGTGTTGGATGCCACGGTCCACATGGCCTGCTAGATCAATGAGATCGTTCAAGTCATCCAGGAGATCTCTGGCCGCCAATTCGTCCTGAAGTCTTGGGGAGAGACTTTCCAAAAAGATACCGTGCAAGCTGTTGTTTCCCCAGTTCAATTCGGCAGCAAGAGTCTGGACGTCCACGGCGTGTTTCACCAAAGGCCAGTTACCCTGACGAGGTTGGAGCAGTTCTGATGCGGCAGTAGGTTTGCGGGAGGACTCGTCAAAGACCCGCCGAAAGGCGGTGATGAACTGTACCAGGTTGTCCAGGCGGGAGTCCTGGCATTCCCAGAGGTTGGAGGCCCACCCCAGGGATCTCCCGTCCAGCAGGGAGATAATAAAGCTTGTCTTGATCCAGTCCATCGGAAACTGAAGCGGGAGGATTTTGAATCGTATATAGCACTGGTTCAGGAACCCTCGGCAAAGCCTTGCGTCTCCTGAAAACCGCGAGGGTACTGGCATCTGTATGGGTGCTGTTGATCCGGTATTGGTCCCAGCTCCAGGTACCGAGGAACTGGAAGCAGTGGCTCCTCCAACGCGGTCGGCTAATCCCTGCACTGTGGCCATCAGGGAGTCGAGGCAAGTTTGCTGCTGTTGCAGCCTCTGGGCAATACCCAGGATGGCCTTCAAGCCTGCAAGATCCGCCGGGTCCATGGCCTTGCAAACTGTTATGGTTGTGGACCCTTGGGCCGGCTGAGACGGTAGATTTTATACTGTGGGAACCCACAGGAAGCGTCGCAGCCGAGAGGCGGCACTGAAGATCCTCTGGAGAAGACTTCACCACTGGAAGCCCGAGGTCCCCCCCAGGAGGAGCCCATAGGAACCCGGGCCTCTTGGACTTAGGCGGGACCCTATGCGACCAAGGATCCGGACAGCGGCCGAAGAGGTGGGCGGTGAGGACGGCAGGACCCAGGAGGCTGGAAGAGTCTTCACCCTTGGAAGCCGCGGCTCCCCCGGGAGGAGCCCAAGAGAGCCCGAGCCGTTGGGACTTAGGAGAATCCTCTGGGCCTGCAAGAACCGGATACCTGAAGTGGAAGAAGAGGCCAAAGTCGTAGTCCAGGAACGAAGCAGGGTCAGAAGCCAGAAGTCAGAAATCCAAACCAGAGTCAGGGGCGGAAGCTGAAGACGGAGTCGTGGGATGGAGCCGGATCAGAAGCCAGAGGTCAGAAGACGATACCAAAGCCAGGAACGGAAGCTGAACACGAAGTCGTGGGACAGAGCCGGGTTGGAAGCCAGAAGTCAGACATCAATTACCAAAACCAGGAGCGGAAGCTGAAGACAAGTCAGGATACTAAGCCGGGTCAGAAGCCAGAAGACACAAGAGGCGATCCAGGGACTACAGCAGCAACTAGACACTCAGTGAACTGAGGGAACCTCGTTGCAAGGCCCTGTCTAGGTGAAGCTGCAGGGTTTAAATACCCTGCAACATCTGACGTCATCCAGGGCATCCTCTATGGTTTTCCCGCGCTGGCCCCTTTAAGAGAGGCTCCTCCTCGCACGCATGCGCGCGTCTAGGAGACGGGGCTAGCCGCCAAGGAGGGAGAGACACGCTGGAGGCCATGCAGGCTCGAGAAGGCCTCGAAACGGCCCAGGCCGTCCCCGAGGTAGGTGGAGGGACCGGGGCACGGCCCGGGACCGCAACAATTGGTCCCTATAGTGGTCTAAAATGTAAAACATGTATCATTTTGTTACCAAAAAAAAAAATAATTTTCCTCCATTTTGATGTGAAATTTATGCCTGAAAATGTGTTTTGCATTTCAAGTGTGTTTGCTTGATAAATATTGTAAAATGATTGATAAATAAAAAAAGAAAAAAAAAAAAGAAAAGTCATCTTTTGAGGCTGGCATTTGGTTGAAAAATCGAGAGTAAGGTTTTTGCCTTACTGAATTGCGTCTGTAAAGTTCTTACAATGGTTTAGGAGAGTACAGTCTTCTGAATAACCTCGGCTTTTTCTGTTAATTTGCAGGAAATGTTGTTTTGTTTTTGTTATTGAATACTTATGTTTTTATGTATATATGAATGTTTTTTCTTGTACATCGCTTAGGCCATAAGCATAAGCTTAGGCCTAAGCTTAGGCCTATCGCTTAGGCCATAAGCATAAGCTTAGGCCTAAGCTTAGGCCTATCGCTTAGGCCATAAGCATAAGCAGGCCTTTCCTAACTCTAACAGTATTTAACTCCCATCAATCAACACACTTCGCTAGTAATAGCATTAATAGCCACCTCTTACAATGTTATTATATATATATAATTATCTGATCTTCATTTTCCTTCTTTCTCCAAGTTATTTATTTCCTTGTTACATGTAACTGCTTTTCTGCACGATTGTTCAAATTGTAAAGTTTATTGTAATTGCACCCCTGTTTCTTGTGAACCAGCATGATGGGACTTCCGTCTTGAATGTTGGTATATAAAAAACGTAAATAAATAAATAAATAAATAAATAAATTAAGCAATAAATACATTTTAATAAATGAAATGAAATTCCTTTTTTGAATAATTCTTGAAGTTGATATTCAAAAGCCTTTGTGCAGGTAATTTTGGAGTTACATGCACAAAAGCTGAGTTTTAAATATTTCCATCCACTGATCACAACAAATTTTATGTGGACAAACATTTATCCAGACAAAAGAAGGCATTCTGAAGGCAGGACTAAATGTTAGCTGCTGAAAGATCATATTGCATGTTCGCCAGCTAAAGTTAAGCGTACAGGTCTGGCCAAAAAAAACAATAGTCCTGACTTTACCGGATAAAGTTATATGGTAGAGCATATTCAGTGGGACATTTGTGCGTGTAAATTCTGTTGAATATCTGGGCCATAACTTTCCCTGGATAAATTTCTCTGGTAAAACATACATGCAAAATCAAAAATATGTGCAAACTCTCAATATTTATATAGGCATATATGTTACTTACTTGTGTATATTCTATTTTCACATGCAGAACCTCTTTGAAAATTCATTCTATGGTTATGTTATGATTCTGCTGTTCAAGCAGCCTCCCAACCACCAGAGGTCCTCTGGGAGCTGCTCCTACCCTCTTTCCAGCTTTATTCTCAGTGAACTCATGACTCGGCAAATCCCTGACTTTAGCTGGGCCTTCATCTAGACTCAGGGCCTCGTCTCTGTATACCTTGTGGCCCTTCGCAGCCTTCTGCTTTGTGGCTTCCCTAAGCCTTTCTGTTTCCAGGCTTGCCTTGTGGCTTCCCCAAGCTTGCTGTCTAGCCGCCTGTCCCAAGCTTGCCAGTATTAGTAACCTCTGTCTTGTTCAACTGTTCCTCCCCTGACCTTGGTTCCTGCCCAAGCTCCAGACCTACCAGACATCAGCCTCCAGCCCTGTAGCTTGCCTCTTCAGTTCTGTCTGACTTCTGTCTCTAGCCCTGCAGCCTGCATCCCCAAGCCTGTTCAGCTTCACCTGAGTTCATTCCTCTCCATTCCGGATTCCAGTCCAGCATTAGCCTTGGGTCTCAGCCCTTGTTTAAGTCCTGCCAGCTGCCAGAACCCAAGGCTCAACCTGCAGGGAAGGTGGCTGGTATAGGTCGAAGACTCCCTAGCCTAGTCTGCCCCTGGAGCCCTGGACCTTTCCCGCAGGGGGTTCCCCAGCCCAGCTGGGTCCCCAACTGTAACAGGTTAGAATTATTCTTCCCTGAGTGCATCACTTTGCACTTGTACACATTAAATTCCATCTACCTTTTACCTGTCCACTACTCCAGTTTTGCAAGATCCTTCTGCAGTTCCTCATACTCTGCCTGTGTTTAAACTACTTTGAATATGTTTGTGTTATATGCAAATTTGATCACTCGTTGCTCCCTTTTCATGAACATTAATGATTAAGCTAAAAAAACACTGAGCCCAGTACAGATCCACTATTTACCTCTTTCCACTGGGAAAACTGACCATTATTTTAGTTCAACGCTTTAACCAGGCAGTAACCAATCCACAGTACTCCTGTCCTATGACCTTTTAATTTCTTGAAAAGTCTCTCATGATGGTCTTTATCAAACACCTTCAGAAAATCCAGATACACTATATACTGAGCAGCTCACCTTTTTCCATATACTTATGCACACCTTCAATGAATTTTAATAGATTAGTAAGATTTTTTATTTATTTATTTATTAAGGCTTTTATATACCGAATTTCTTGATACAAATCAAATCAATTCGGTTTACAATGAACTAAGTAGAATATACAATTAACCAATCAACAAGAGATACAGAGCATACAGTTACATTATAACAAGGAAGCCTTAACTTGGAGTAGGAAAATAAAGAAGGGGTGAACGGAGCAATAAATATATAAATAAAGTGCAATAAAATAGAATAAATACTATATACAGTGGAGGGGGCTAGGAGCCAACCTCTCTTTAATGGATATTAGGCATGAAAAATTTGGAAAAGTTTTGTTTACAGAGATGTGTGGTGAACAATTCTAGATCAGGGAATGGAGTTTGTGGTGGGGAAGGCTTGGCTGAACAGCCATGTCTTTAGTTTCTTTTTAAAAGTTGTTAGAAATCCCCACTCTACCCCCCCAATCATCATGCATCCAATTTCTATCCATAGAGATTTCCTAGAGCCATGCCACCTCTACCTCTATCCACTCGGGCATTTCCATAGTACTTTGTACCCACTGGATGTCCTTTTTCTCTGAGATGCCTATTAAGTCAGTATCTTCATCTAGTGCCATACACACCAGCTCTCCCTCTTATTTTCTTAGGCTTCCAGTATTTGCGTACAGACATCTGAATGCATTTTCCTATTCTTGCTCACAACTCATTTACTAGCAGTTGATTCAGGTAATTTGGAAGCAGCTTTTCCCGCATCCCCGCTGTGAGGACATTGTCATTTTCCATTTTTACTATCATGTCCTTTGTGGTTATCCTGAGCAACATTTGGCTTTCCCTCAGGATCTAATTTAAAGACTGCTTTACCTCCTTTTTAAATGTTAGCACCCGCAGCCTGATTCTAAGGAGGACCCCATCCTGCTGGAATAGGCTTCCCCTCCTTGCCAAAAAAGTTCTCCATTTCGTAATGAATCTAAAGCCCTCCTCCCTGCACCACTGTTTCATCCACACATTGAGAACCCAGCCTGCCTCTGGGGGTCCTGCGTGTGGAACTGGGAGCATTTCTGAGAATGCCACCCTGGAGCTTCTGGATTTTAGTTTCCTAGCTAGCAGCCTAAATGCATCCTCCAGCCCCTCGCTACGACATTGTCCCTTTCCCGTCTCTCCTCACCTCTGCTCAAAGGATGAACTGTTTACAGTACTGCGACCTCTCGGCCCTTTTCCTGACAGCAGATAAGGAGCAAGAGGTCCAAACACACCTGGTGCAGTGCCAGAGACCCCCAAATGATTTCTGGCTTTCCCCCTCACCTTTTCACCACTAAGGATCCTCTGTGCCTATCCCATGCTTTGAAGAGCACCCCTCGCTCGCCTTTCATATCCAGTAGACATATTTTGGGTCCTTAAGTCTCATGATGCAGACCTTGCACCATTTTTTAGCTTTTCTCTGAACTACCTCCAGCTTGTGTATATTTGGGGGGGGCCCCGGCTCCCACAATTGTGCGGCCCTTGCCATGGAATTAGCTAATCTTGCCCAAATTGCCACGGGAAACCGTGAACCTTTTCAAAAGCATTGGTGGCACATTTTCCTTCTTCCTGCCCCCCCTCCCCCCTCTCCCTTCCCCAGAAGAAAAACATTGATAGCACTGATATCCCTTCCCTCACCAGCTCCCATTATTCTCAAACAGGAGGAGAACATCAGCCTTGCAGCTCCTCTGTCGCCTCCTCCCTCCTTCCCTGCCGGGGCCTGGATGGCATGCTGTGAGCCACGTTGCTCCAAGCACGATGCTAGAACCCCGGCAGGACGGAGGTCACGCTGGAGGAGGTACATGCATGCCGTCCTCTTCCTGTTTGAAAATTATAGGAGCTGGTGAATGAGGGAATATGGAGTGGGCAGGAAGTGAACCGGAGATCGCAATGAGAAAGGAGTGAATAAAACGAATGGGGGGGGGTCACTGGGAGTGGGGGGGGGGAGTTAAATGAACTGGGGAAAGTGAGGGGGTCATGGGGTGAGGGAGAAAGTGAACCAGGGTGAGGGGTTCATCGGGAGTGGGGGGGGGGAGGGGAACCAGGTGAATGAGGAATTTGTTGAGGGAGACCAGGGTGAATAAGGGGTTTGAGGGTGGGGTGAACTGTGATAAGTGAGAGGTTCGTGGGATTGAGAGAGGGAATGAACCAGGCGAGTGAGGGGTTTGTGGGGATGGGAGGGAGAGAACCAGATGAGAGAGATTTGTGGGGAGGGAGGGAATGAACCTGGATGAGTGAGGGGTTTGTACGACGGTGGAAGGGGAGGAAGTGAACTAGGATGAGTGGGTTGGAGGGAACTAGGATGTCGGGTGTTCATGGGGGAGGGAGGAAGTGAAAGAGAGAATGAAGGGATCAAAAGGGCTTTAGAAGGGAGAGGGGATGAGTGTGATTGGGTAGGGGGAGTATCTGTGGCTTCCTTTTTTCACACCCCCATCCCAATCTTCCCTCTTCACCCCATATCTATTCCTCTCTATTTTATCCTTCTCTTCTTCTTTCCAGTCTTCCCTCCTCCTCTTCCCTCCTCCTCTTCCACCCCAATACTCCCTTTGCTTCCCATCTCCTGATCCTCCCTCCATCTCCCCACTCCTGTTCTCTCTTCCCTCCCCTCTCCTCCCATTCCTTATTCTCCCTGAATCCTCCATCCTCTCCTCCTTCTCCCTCTGTACTCCTCCATTCCTTTCCTCACTACCCCTTGTAAGCAATGTGAACCCTTGCTGCTGTGGTGAGGTTGACGCAGCCTATGGGGCGAACCCCAGAGGCCTTCATCAACAACTGGCAGAGACTTGCTGGCAAGAGTCTGGTCTAGGGCTTTGCCTGTACCAGCCCCTTTCCTTGCAGGTTGAGCCCTTGGGTTTTGGGGGCCGGGAGGACTTAGGTGATGGTATCTTAGAGGGCAGTGCAGATGGAGGTCCAGGGCCAGGCAAGGATGGTCAATGTCCAGGCAAGGGGTCAGAGGCAGGCGACAGATAAGAGAAGTCATTGTACAGGCAAGGGGTGAAATCCAGTGGTCAGTATGAAGAGAAGACAAGGGAGAGACAGGAGGGACTGATACAGGAGGCAGGCAGACTAGAACAGGCAAGGCTGAACGAGAAAGGGCAGGCTGGAGAGATGAGGCAAGTCAGCACACACTACTAAAAGTTGCTTAGGCAAAATGGAAAGGCCCGAGGAGTTGTTGGGGCAAAGTGGGAAGGCCTGAGGACCCCTTATATAGGGCTGAGGCTACTAATGTTATTAGTGGGCACTGCGGGCTTTTCCGGCCACGGGCCCTTCAAATAACGGGAGATCGGCACACGCACGCACCTAAAGAGAGCAGGAGGAAGAGCAGACATTGCATCGTCCCATGCTGCGAGGATGAGGCCTTGCTGCCGGCGATGTCCCAGCCACGGTGCGCTGCTGTGGGCATCGGAGATAAGTGCAGCGGCTTGTGGGGGACGTCCTGCGAGCCAGCAAATCTCATCTCTTCCCATTCCTAGACCCCTTCCCTTCCTTCCTCCCCAACCTCAATCACTAAGATCCCTTCTCATCTAATAAAGAATCAAATAAATTCAATGGACACAGAAATGTCAGAAAACAACTTTATTTGTGTAAAGTTTAAATAAGTACATTTTTTAAATTGCAAATATATGCAAAATTAGGCAACTTTGCCACATAATTGCTGCTGAATTTTGAAAAATCTGCCGCAGAGTCTGCCAGCTCTGCAGAGGAACAGCCTCCAGAATTGGACACAGTATTCTAGCTGTCTCACCAAGGACCTGTACAGAGGTATTATTGCCTCCTGTTTCTCTGCTGGTTATGCATCTCCCTGTACAGCCCAGGATCCCTTTGGTTCTAGCCACTGCCTTATCACACTGTTTTGCCTGCTTGAGATCATCAGACAGAATTTCAGTCAGGGCCTTTTCCTGGTTAGTGCATATCAATATTTCATTCCCTATCGTGTACTGCTTCCTTGGTTATCTCTACCCCAAATGCTTGACCTTTTGGCTTTTAATTTTAACTGCCAGGCAGGCACTGAACCACTCTCAAGCTTTCTTAGATCACTTCTCATTCTCTCTCCTTCAGGGTGTCCACTCTGTCGCTGATCCTAGTGTCATCCACGAAAAGGTAAACTTTTCTTTTAACCCCTCTGAAATGTTGCTCACAAAGATATTTAACAGAACCGGGCCCAGAACCGATCCCTGAGGCACTCTACTACTCACCTTTCTCTTCTCAAGAGTGAGTTCCATTATACATACTATCCTACTAATGTTTTTGAGATCCGAGCATTACAAATTATTTTCTGAGAAATTAAAAAAAAAAAACTAAATTACTTTTCTTGTCATTCTCTCTTCTTTCAACACATTTTCGTGATGAAAGCATGCATAAAATGTTACAAGTTTTTTGTTTATACATGTGGCTGTAAAAAATTCACTTGTTGGTCTCTTTGGCCAAGACTTAAATCTCTTTTATTTGTTCGTTCCTTTTTTAATTACCAGAGCACTTAAAACATAGATTCTCCTTCAAAGAGCGGCTGCATATTTGATTAATCCAAAAACTTGCAAAGAATGACCTTTCCATTTATCCTCATTCACCTCATTCGGTCTTTGTAACATAATATTTTCATTAATCAAGGCCGTATTTACATTTTTTCAGTGTATCTAGTTGAACAGTGAGATCTTCCATTTCTTTAACCATGTTAGCCTCCTGGTTCAAGGCAGTTACCTTAGTATCAAATCCAGGACAGTCACCCTGAATTATGTCTCTTACTTCTCAAATGTTGTTTTGCATAGATTGAATTGCTAAGAGCAGGGTTTTTTTAATTCCTATTTGATTCCTCTATAATCTGCCACACAGTTTGTGCCCCTCCATGAGTGCACAGTGGATTGGCTCTGAGGCCCCGGCACTGAAGGCTGACCGCGCACTGGCCTTCGCCTGTTCTGAACTTGTTTTTGCAAAGGCTATTCTTGTGTTAATTCAAAGCCAGCAAGTTGATGAGTGGGGTTTGATGCAAGGAATTTGTGATTTTGCATGATTTCCTGTGATCCAAAGGTTTCTGAATAGAGCAATCTGGACCCAAGGGCTTTGCAATCACCCCTAAGGTTGAGGGGATTTCGGTATCTGTGGCTTCACAGGCAAGGGGATCTTTTGATTATGCTTTTGAATCGTGAGGCCCATATTTCTGTGATGACTTATAAAATATGTTTTACAATGCCTGCATACTTCATAAACCCGGTTCCCCTTGTAGCGACAACACAATTAGATTACTGTGATCTGCTTCATGGAAGTCTCCCAGCCTCATTGGTTCAGAGACTCCAGGTCCTTCAGAATTTAGCTGCATGGGTGGTTACTAGCAGTTCTAGACGGACAAGCATGGGGGTCAATGCTTCCGCAGTTACATCGGTTAATGGTGCCAATAAGAATACAATTTAAACTTATGGCATTAGCTTTTCAAACTTTACACAGCATGGGTGGGCCCTTCTCACCTGCCTGGTGCAAACCTCACTGAGTCTTAAGATCAAGTTAGGGAGCGTTTTTGAAGACACTTTCCCTGTATGAAATAAGGTTAGGGTCTCAGCCTTTTTGGATACAGAATCTACTTTATGTAATAGCCTGCCAGTTAATCCTAGGTCAGAGAAAAACCTGATTTCGGAGCGGCCTCAGAGGGAACGGAGGCAGGCTGTGCGGCTCGGCGCGTGTAGGCTGCCGATTTTGCGCAGCCTTGTGCGCACCGACCCCGGATTTTAAAAGATACGCGCGGCTATGCGCATATCTATTAAAATCCGGCGTACTCTTGTTTGCGCAGGGTGCGCGAACAAAAGTACGTGCTCGCATACTTTTAAAAAATCTGCTCCTTAGTGTGCACATGGTGCACACCAGCCTATGTAAACCCTGTGAGGGTAACTGCTTTCCCTGGTGCACCTTGATGATATCACACGGTGGGGTATTTAAACCCCACCCGTGCAAAAGAGCATTGCCTCAAAATTGGGTTGACTATCATAGGTAGTGTTAGTGGCTGCATTCCTGCCTGATCCTGCTTTCGTCTCTCCAAGCCTACCTGATCCAGCTTTCTCTGCTCGCTCCGTCTCTCCAGTCTTGCCTGCCCAACTCATCTCTCCAATCTTGCCTGCATGCCTCATTCTTCCTAGCCCCACCTTTCCTTGGACTGACTCTTGGATTGACCACTGCCTGGACCATTCTCGCCTGCTGCCTGCCTCTGACCACAACCTGGACCTAGACCACTTTTGCCTGCCACTCACCACTGATCTCAGCCTGAACCACAAACATCCTTGTCTGCAGCCTGCCTCCAACTCTAGCCATGACCGTGACTTCCCCCCATTCTATTCTCCACAAGACTATTTTCTAAGTCCTGCTGGCCCCTGGAACCTGAGGGCTCAGCCTGAGGGGAAAGAGGCTGGTAAAGGTTAAACCAGCCCAGTTCCACCAACTATTAGGAAAGACCTACAGGGCCTTCCCTGTAGGTTGAGTCAACCTCCCCACAGCAACAAGGGTCCACAATCCTTACAGGTTGCTGAGGCTATGGACCCGGTGGTCTTGTCATCACTTCATGCCATCCCGAGCCTGGCCCAACATGTTCAGGAACAACAGTCTGTCTTGAACCAGGTTACTGCAGCCTTAGAAAGACTCGCCATCTGTATGGCCACCTTGACCCCAGCATCGAAACCTCTTCTCCTAATGCTGCTACAGTACCCAGGTCAGTACCTCAGCTTCCAATGTCGTCGGAACATGGGCAATCCTAAAGAGTACCTTTAATTCCTAAATTTATGAAGAATGCATTTTGAACTCCAATCTAGCCTGTTCTCAACTGATCACTCCAAGGTCCTCTACATCCTCTTGCTCCTTGGAGATTACAGCGCTAGCTTGGATTTCAACCATATGGGAAAGAAAGGACCCTTCGCTCCAAGTCTACCGGACTTTCTACAATTCAGGCTGGTCTTTGAGAAGCACGGGCAAACATCCTCATTAGCCACTGAGATCCTGCGGATTCGCTGGGGGGGGGGGGGGGGGGGGGGGGGGTGCACCCTCAGTGAATATGCCATAGAGTTCCATACCTTGACCTCCAAATTAAACTGGGGAGAGGCTATATTTCTACAAGGCTTATCCAGCAAGATTAAGGATAAGCTAGCGGGTTGAGATGTCCCTGCCTCCCTGGATGCCTTAATTGATTTTGCAGGCCGAGTAGACCAAGGTTTTCAAGAAAAGGCTAAAGAAAATAAACTCACCCACCGGCCAATAATCCAGGAACCATCATCTCAGAAAGTTAGCCTGGCAGGGGATCCCTATATACAGAAAGTTAGCCTGGCAGGGGATCCCTATATACAGATGAGGTGGTTCCAGTGGAATGGTGGATCAGGGCCTGGTCAATACAATTTCCTCTGGCCCTGGGCTCAAGATAGGCTTTGGAATGAAGGTGAGTCTCATCTATGGTGATCTTGATGGGTATGAGGAGTTGAGGGGAGGAGTGTATATAGCCTAGGGTTACCTCCCCAGTCAAGCCTAGGTGTGCCAGTTTCCCTGCTTCTCAGGACAAGTAGAAACCATGTGCCCCTGGCCTTCACAGTAGAAACATAGGTTCATCTGTCTCCTGCGGAGTTTCTCTGGAGGAAATTTACTCCTACGCAGTTGCATGGGCTGATCTGATGTTCGTGTGTCTGAGGTGGGTACTGGAGACACAGGTCACTGAAACTGAGGTGCCAGGATTAATGAGTGGCAGTGGATCGGGTATTACAATGCTTCTTAAGGTTCACTAACTACTACCACCAATTCATTCCCGGTATTCTACCCTATCCGCCCCGCTTATTGTTTTGACCAGAAAAGGGGCGGACACCCAGAACTGGTCCCCAGAAGCCAGAAAAACCTTTCAGGAATTCAAGCATACCTTCACTCAAGGTCCATGCCTTCACACCCGGACCCTGAACGGCCCTTCATTGTGGAAGTAGATGCCTCTACCCATGGCATAAGGGCTGTGTTCAGTCAACACAATTCTGAAGGGACTTTGTTTTCTTACTCCTTTTTCTCCAGAAAATTCTGTCCCGCAGACAGAAATTACACAATTGGAGATCGTAATCTCCTAGCATTACCATCTAATGTTTGTACCTCAAGCAAGCCCAATAACTCAACCCCAGACAGGTTTGCTGGTCTCTCTTCTTTTGTTGATTTGACTTTGAGCTCCGCTATCAACCAGCTGCAAGGAATCTATGGGCAGATGTGCTTTCCTGTTCCTTCCAAATGGAAGATGTAGTGGAAGCATTTCACCACATCATCCATCCTGCAAGAATTATCCTCATTTTTTTCATCTCTGTCCCCATGGGGAAGACGGTTGTCTCTATGAAACTTCAGGAAAAAAGTGTTGAAATGGGCACACAACTCTTGTGTGGCTGGACATCCAGGAGTAATCCAAACCCTCAATCACTTTCAGTGTCACTCTTGGTGGCCCCAAGTAAAGAAAGATGTGAAGGACTACATGGATTCCTGTCCTATTTGTGCACAGAACAAACCTGTTGTGCCTGACCCTAGGGGTTGTTAAAGCCATTACCAGCCCCCAGGGAATCCTGGACCCACATTTCCACAAACTTCATTGTGGATCTTCCTCTCTCACACAGCTCCACTGTAATATGGGTCTTTGTGGACAGATTTTTTAAAATGGCTCATTTCGTACCTCTCTCTCTGGATTGCCTTCAACTCTTGAATTAGCCTGCCTCTTCAACATGTATTCAGATTACATGGCTTATCTTCGCACATCCTGTCTGAAAGAGGTGTCCAATTCACTGCCCACTACTGGAAGGCTCTCTGCCGGAAGTTCGGCACCACTTTAGACTTCACCACAGCCTACCACCATGCTTCCTTGGGCAGTTCTCACATAACAACCACACACAACAGTGCCACCGCTTCCTTTCCATTCCAGGTTGTCTATGGAAAACACCCTTGACTACCACTTCCTCTGCCTCCCATGGTACACTACCCTGCAACACATCTCATCCCCAAAGAACTCCAAGACCTTTGGAGACACACCAATCTCCTAAGTTCATGGGCAGCCACTCAGGCCAAAAAATATGCGGATATGCAATGTCGACCAATGCCACAATTCAAAGTGGGTGATCTCATCTGGCTAAGTACCCAACACTTATGCCTTCATGTCCCCTTGCTCCATTTGGCACCCTGATTCATTGGAATTGAAAACTGCCAGCTAAAGCTACCCATCTCCCTAAAAATCCATAATGTGTTTCACATCTCACTATTGAAACCGCTGATCCTTTCCTGGCCCTCCAGGAAGCCTGCCACACTTACGGATATAACCTCAGAAGAGGATACACAATATGAGGTTCAAAGGATCCTGAACCCACATATATGGTGAAACAAGCTATAATACCTCATTGCTTGGAAACACATCAGTCCAGAGGAGAATTCATGGGACTCTGCCAATAACCTCAAAGCTTTGCTCCTTGTAAGAGTTCTACAGACAATTCCCCTCCAAACAGAAGCCTCGGAACCTGAGGAGAGGGGGCTTAAGGAGGGGTTACTGTTATGGTTAAGCGGTGTTTGGGTGGATCCTTGGGTACTGTGGCTGATGACCATGCCCAAGGGGAGGAGCCCCATGAGGAGCCACAGTACTAGGCTAGACTCAGAACGCACAAACACAAGATAGTTCTTTATTATACAGCTTGAAGAGTTCCACCAGAGGTGGCAGTAGTGAGGCAGTCTGGTAGTAGCAGTCTCAGGGACCTCGGCAGATGGAGCCCTTCTCACCCCATTGGAAGCAGGTTTCCCAGCAAGATGGTACTGTGGATGAGATAGACTGAGAGTTAGAGTACTCACTAGGTGTTTGCTGTAGATAATGCGATTCCACCAGGTTGAAGAAGAAAGTGCAGGCACCGAGGCAGAGAGAGCAGGCCCTCGAGGAGCGAGTACCTGTTCCCTGTAAGGTACCTGAAATATAGCAGAGGGCCCCCAAGGAGCAGGTACCCAGGTTAGCAATTACCTCGTAGGGCAGAGAGAGAGACTTCCAGCAGCAGCACGGAAGTGGCAGAGTAGCGTAGACAGGAACGGATTCAAGTCCTTGCTAACTCAATTAGCTAGCAAATTAGAATAGGTTATATACCCGGATGGCATGATGTCAGCAAGGGGGAACGCCCCCGAGGTTCGCGCCAAGGTTGGAATAAAGACGTGGGTGACACACGCGCGCGCACCCTAGTAGATACCTGGGAGAAGCATGGCGAGAGGCTGCACCATAGCCATTCCGGGGACGCCGGAGAGGTTGGCTTGTAGACGCGGCGGTAGCCATCTTTCCTAGGTAAGCGGGAGGAGCCGTGAATAAGGTGAGGCAAACGGGGCGAAGCAGTCTAGCACCGACGGACGCAACAGTAACCCCCTTCAAAAGGTGTCCACGCTGTTTCCTACCAGGTATTGGTTTCTGAGGATGCAATCTATGGAAGTCCTGTAGCATCTCTTTATCCAGTATATTAGCCAAAGAAGTCCAAGAGTTTTCTTCAGGCCCATAACCCTCCCAAGATAGGAGCTATTCCCATACTCTGCCTCTTTTTCTCACATCGAGAATAGCGTCTACCTTGTATTCGATGTCTTCTTCTGCATCTATAGGTGTAGCTTCAGGTGTCTTGTTGGAGAACTCACTAAGGATCAATGGCTTCAATAGTGAGACATGGAACGCATTGTGGATCTTCAATGTAGGTGGTAGCTTCAGACTATAAGTGAGACTGCCTAACTGTCGGAGAATGGGAAATGGTCCAACGAAGCGTGGAGCGAAGTGAACTGAAGGTAGTTTAAGTCTTAAGTGCTTAGTGGATAGCCAGACTTTGTCACCAGGCTGGAAATCAGGAGCTTTGCAGTGGTGAGCATCGTATCCTTTTTTAGCTCGAAGTCCTGCTTTGAGAAGCATCTCTTTTGTCTGAGTCCAAAGTTGTTGAATATGTTTGGCAGTAGATTGAGCTGCCGGGGACAACACTGATAATGGAAGTGGCAGTGGTGGCAGTGGTAGTCATCCGTAAACCACTTTGAATGGTGCTGATCCAGTGGGTGTTTCTGGATGAGAATTGATGGCGAATTCAGCCCAGGGCAACAGTTCACTCCAATCATTCTGGCGAGTGTTCACGTAGGCACGAATGAACTGCTTGAGTGTCCTGTTCATTCTCTCTGTTTGCCCATTAGATTGTGGATGGTATGCTGAGGTGAAGTTGAGAGAAATATCAAACTTCTTGCATAGTGCCTTCCAGAACTTAGCTGTGAATTGGGCTCTTCGATTGGAGACTATGTGCTTAGGCATGCCGTGTAGGCGGAAGATGTGTGTGATGAAGAGCTTGGCGAGCTCCATGGCAGTGGGTAAGCCAGGAAGAGCCACAAAGTGAGCCAACTTTGAGAACCGATCTACCGTTACCCAAATCGTGTTGTTTCCTCCTGAGAGTGGTAAGTCTACCACAAAGTCTGTAGCGATGTGTGTTCATGGTTCGTCTGGTACTGGCAAGGGTTGGAGAAGGCCCCAAGGACGACCGGGTGGCGTCTTCTGTCTGGCACAATTTGCGCAGGAAGCAACGTAGGAGAATGTATCTTCCTTCATGGTGGGCCACCAATAAAAGTTTTGTAGTTTAGACAGAGTTCTGCGTTGGCCAGGGTGTCCTGCCAATTTAGAGTCGTGTGTTGTGGTCCTCCCCTCAGCACATTCTCATCATCTTCTAGCCGGCTCCAAGGGTCCATGATCATAACACCACTGGTCTAAAGGCTCTCAGATGTTTCTTAGGTTTCACCAACTATTATAGGACTTTCATCAAGAACTACTCCTCACTTTCAGTTCCACTTACAGCTACGACAAAGAAAGGTGCCAATGTTGCTAATTGGTCTCCGGAGGTAATAGCTGCATTCCAGAAATTAAAAGATGCCTTTTTGAGCAAGCTGTGTCTCCTGCACGGCAGCGGCAGGGATGCTGCTATCCAGGGTCCTGGACTTCCTGTTCCTGCCCCTCCTAAGGGACGAGGCTGCGCCTCTCTCCCCTTCTTAAAGGGACAGGGATGTGTGGTCCACCTGGTAGCTACTCCCAGGGAGTTGCTGCACCAGCCCTATAAAAGGGCCCTTCAGCCATTCCTTCAGGGCCTTGGCAAAGAGCTAGTTATCTGGGACTAGACCTCCCTAGGACTCCTCCGCTTCCTGTTCCTGCCTGTCATTCCTGGTCTCTGGATTCCATGTCTCGTCTTCCAAGTGTTCCTGATGTTTCATCTTGCAAGTGGTCCTGATGTTCCATCTTAAGAACATAAGAACATAAGAAAATGCCATACTGGGTCAGACCAAGGGTCCATCAAGCCCAGCATCCTGTTTCCAACAGTGGCCAATCCAGGCCATAAGAACCTGGCAAGTACCCAAAAACTAAGTCTATTCCATGTAACCATTGCTAATGGCAGTGGCTATTCTCTAAGTGAACTTAATAGCAGGTAATGGACTTCTCCTCCAAGAACTTATCCAATCCTTTTTTAAAACACAGCTATACTAACTGCATGAACCACATTCTCTGGCAACAAATTCCAGAGTTTAATTGTGCGTTGAGTAAAAAAGAACTTTCTCCGATTAGTTTTAAATGTGCCCCATGCTAACTTCATGGAGTGTCCCCTAGTCTTTCTACTATCCGAAAGAGTAAATAACCGATTCACATCTACCCGTTCTAGACCTCTCATGATTTTAAACACCTCTATCATATCCCCCCTCAGTCGTCTCTTCTCCAAGCTGAAAAGTCCTAACCTCTTTAGTCTTTCCTCATAGGGGAGTTGTTCCATTCCCCTTATCATTTTGGTAGCCCTTCTCTGTACCTTCTCCATCGCAATTATATCTTTTTTGAGATGCGGCGACCAGAATTGTACACAGTATTCAAGGTGCGGTCTCACCATGGAGCGATACAGAGGCATTATGACATTTTCCGTTTTATTCATCATTCCTTTTCTAATAATTCCCAACATTCTGTTTGCTTTTTTGACTGCCGCAGCACACTGAACCGACGATTTCAATGTGTTATCCACTATGACACCTAGATCTCTTTCTTGGGTTGTAGCACCTAATATGGAACCCAACATCGTGTAATTATAGCATGGGTTATTTTTCCCTATATGCATCACCTTGCACTTATCCACATTAAATTTCATCTGCCATTTGGATGCCCAATTTTCCAGTCTCACAAGGTCTTCCTGGAATTTATCACAATCTGCTTGTGATTTAACTACTCTGAACAATTTTGTGTCATCTGCAAATTTGATTATCTCACTCGTCGTATTTCTTTCCAGATCATTTATAAATATATTGAACAGTAAGGGTCCCAATACAGATCCCTGAGGCACTCCACTGTCCACTCCCTTCCACTGAGAAAATTGCCCATTTAATCCTACTCTCTGTTTCCTGTCTTTTAGCCAGTTTGCAATCCACGAAAGGACCTCGCCACCTATCCCATGACTTCCAAGTGGTCCTGATGCTTCACCTTCCAAGTGGTCCAGATGTTCCATAAGAACATAAGAAACTGCCATACTGGGTCAGACCAAGGATCCATCAAGCCCAGCATCCTGCCTCCAACAGTGGCCAAGCCAGGCTCCAAGCACCCGGCAAGTACCCAAGCAGATCCAATGCCACCGCTGCCAGCAATAGCAGTGGCCATTCCCCAAGTCAACCTCTCCTCCAAGAACCCACCCAAACCCCTCCCAAACCCAGCCACACCAACCACATCCTCTGGCAAGAGCCCAATTGTGCACTGAGTGAAAAAGAACCCTCTCTGACCAGTCCCAAATTGCCACCCGCCAAACCCACAGAGTGCTCCCCCAATCTTTCCACCATCCAAAAGAGCAAACAACCAATCCACATCCACCCGTTCCAGACCCCTCACGATTTCAAAGACCTCCATCACATCCCCCCCAGCTGTCTCCTCTCCAGGCTGAACAGCCCAGCCCTAACCTCTTTAGCCCTTCCTCACAAGGAAGCTATTCCATCGCCCCCATCACCCCGGCTGCCCTTCTCTGCACCCTCTCCAGTGCAACTATAATTTTGAAATGCGGTGACCAGAATTGTACGCAGTACTCAATGTGCGGTCTCATCATGGAATGATACAAGTGTTCCTGACATCCTTGTCTCTTTGGCTGTGCAAGTCTCCTGTTGATCCCGGCTTTTAACCTCCCTTCCACTGAGTCCTGCCTCAGTGCTCCAGCTCAGAGCCCCGTCTCTGAGTACCTGGCTCCGAATCCCGTCTCCGAGCTTCTTCCTTGAACTGTGTCCGGGTCTTCGGAGCTCCTTGCTCTTGCCTCCATCTCCTCCATGTGTGAGTTCCAAGTCTTCGTCTTCATTCCAAGCTCCAGTGCCTTTGGCCTTCATCTCTACCTTGCGTTTGGCCTTCATCTCTACCTTGCGTTTTGCCTCATGTCTGGCCTGCCGTCTCTGCTGCTTCCTGTGGCAGATCCAAAAGGGCTTGGAGTAGTCGGAGGACCATTCAGAGGCCAACCTTGCGTGGTTGGTCTCACCAAGGTATGCAGGCCTGCAGGGGTCTGGCCGTCTCCACTCCCAGACAAGGTTCGTCATGCCGCAGGGACACACACCTCTCGCCCCCTAGCGCTCTTCCCATCCCAGTGCAACAGTTTACTGGTGAGTCAGTTCTTCAGAATTAGATGTTCATGTTCAGATGTGGGCAATTTTAAGGAGCAATCTATTATTCTAGCAGCGAGATTTGTATCCTAGGTTATCCTGCATCAGCGATCAATTCTGCCAGGAATGAGGACTGGGGGAGTCTCAATACAAAGCTTCTGTGCATATTGATAGGCAATCATGTGCTCTTCGATACATGAATAGAGCACAGATGGTTGCCTCTTTGACTACAAAATATTGACATATTCTTATCATGCATTCCGTATTTGCAGACAAACCACTGATATTATTCTTGAGGAGCCATAAGAAAGAGTAATTCTTGCAATGTTGCTGCCTCACAACTACAAGGTCTGGAAGGGGATATGGGACATTCTTCATGTGGAGCGTGTGATTTATGTGAACAAGTGATCCAAGGTATCAAGTGGCTTCACCCCCACTCAGGACATCAGATTATACAAAAACATTGTATTGATTGCAGGACACAATTTGTAGTGTATGTTTTGCAATGCACAGACCCTTTTATCTATGTAGGTCAGACTAAACAAGCTGTTTGCATTAGACTAACAGAACACAGGAGATGTCTGAAAACAAAACGTGTACAGGCTCCTATAGTGGATCATTGCTTGACCATCCAACATTTGTTTGATCAGCTAAGATAGACTGTTATTGACCACGTTCCTCCAATATAGAGGGGAAGTAAATGGACCTCTGGTCCCTCTCCATTCTACTACCAAGGAATTTTCCAGCACTGCCACTCTGTGAGTATCACTACGCTCCAGCTCTCCTTATTCCACCCTTCAGGTTCAGCTTATCCCACACTGCAGAACACTACCCAACTTTGCTATATCCAGGTGAGACCATCATCTATTTTTTTATTATTTTTATATACTGACATTTGATCTCAATTGAGATATCACACCGGTTTACATTCAGGTACTATAGGTATTTCTCTATCCCCAGAGAGCTTACAATCTAAGTTTTTGTACCTGAGGCAATGTAGGGTAAAGTGACTTGCCCAAGATCACAAGGAGCGACAGCAGGACTCGAACCTTGGTCTCCTGGTTCACAGTCCACTGCTCTAACCACTAGGCTATTCCTCCTATGGAGACTGTCTGAGCTTATATACGTATACGTATATATATACGTATACATATTTATATTGTACATTTGTATATAATTAACCTCCTCTATCTCTTTCTATTTCTTACATTCCCAGTTCATTAGCCCTTGTTAATTGTAACTGCTTCTCTTCATCACGTTATTTATGTTTTCTGGTTGTATTATTCGCACCCCTGTTTTCTGTAAACCGACATGATGTGAACGAGTTCATGAATGCCGGTATAAAAAAACCTTAAATAAATAAATAAAATTACTGTGATATTGCTGGCCTACAGTACTATCCATTCCTTGAAGCAAGATTCAACTTACATCAGCAGTACAATAAGCTTTCTTTCCTCAATGTCTGCTTACTAGAGTCTAGCCTATCGTTGTGGTTCCCCACGGGGCCTCTCCCCATGGGAGGAGTCATCGCCACTTTGACTAAGAGTCCACAATATGCCACAAACCCAATAGCTGGCTTACAGAACTTGTGCTGATGGACAGTGAATTAATTTACCATTACTGTATGGTTAAAAACTTCCATGAGGTAGGACCGTGCCTGGGTTTAACATGTGAATTTAACAACTGGCAAATTGCAACTGGCAAATTGCAACTAATCATACCCCCCCTTACCTCTGCTAAACTATCCAACACCAGGAATAGAGCCTTCTCTATTGCCGGACCTAAAGAATGGAACTCTCTACCAATCTACCTAAGTTCAATCAGGGACTCCAAATCCTTCAAAAAAGAACTTAAAACATAGTTATTTAGACAATCTTTCACAAACGAAGTTGGATAAACCAATATTATCTTAAGATTCACTCCCAGAAACAACCATGCTTTTAAATCTTCCTCACCCCTTCTTACCTATTATACCATATCTTATCTCATCCAATCTTATATTAATATTTATTTTTTACTCCTCTATTTCCCTTGAACCTTTCCTTTTCCTTTTACTCCTAACCTGCTCACCTTTGAATAAATTGCTCTAACACACCCTGCAATGTTATTCCTAAATTATTTCCCTAATTAACTAACATCTCTTGTTAAATCTCAGCAAGTCCGATTCATATGTCGTTCTCTGCTTTTGCCGAAATGTTAATTGTTATCCACATTTATATGCATTATGAACACGTTTTATGTATAATGTTGTTTGTCTCTGTAAACCGGAGTGAAGGCATTCTACTATACTTTGGTATAAAAAAAAGAAACTAAATAAAATAAAAAATGTGATTGGCTCCTAGTATTATGTGTAATTGTGTATGTTTAAATTGACCTCTTTTACTTTGTGTGTAGATCTTGCAATGCAAAGCAATACAGATTAAATCCTGTAGTTGATAAACTTTCAAAACACAGTACTGTATTGGGATGTGGTAATCAGTTAGGACTCAATTAAGAAAGCATTAAAGACAGAATAAGCAACAGAATTACTGATTTTAGTGCATAAAATAAAATTCAAGAAACTAAAACTGTGTATAGACCGATGATTATATTGGTGGGCAGCTGCTATAAGTCTGCTTCAGACATAGCTGCAAGTGGCCTAGTATGAAGGTATACTAATACTGATGTAAACCTATTTTTGATGCAAAACCTATTTGGCTGATGTTAGGTTATTTTCCAGACACAAGATGTCTAGTTTTTCCAGCCTTACTGGTTATTGTTTATAGAGTAAAGCTATTATCATAAGCAGCAGCTTTGCCACATTTCAGGGCACTTGGGACTTTTCCCAATACGGCAAACTTGAAAGGGTCATGGCTGTTGTATTCTGTGTTTCTTTCAGTATTGCCTCAGTACATGATACATGGTGTGCTTACTGTTCCTTACCCGTGGTGCCAGACTACATACAGAAGGGGACCGGAGATGGACTAATACATGTTGGCACCAGGACAGGCTAGTAAAATTTGGCAGCCCTAACCCCCCCCCCCCACCGGTGATGTTTCAATGCCCTATTACTTAGTGCCCCAGGCAGTTGCCCTGTTGGCCCACCCCTTAATCCAGCCCTGAAGGTGACTAGCAATTTGGTTTGAGGGCACTGATGAACAGTTTGGTACAGGTGGATTTTGGGCTGCTTCATGGCAGCAGATAAAGTTTCAATATTTCCTGCTGGAATGGGTGAGGTTTAGTTTTGTGATTTCTTCCTATTTGGCACAATGTGCAGTGTTGAGAGACTCCATGAGGTGGTCTCTTACTGTAGAGATTGTCAAATGATTTATACTCCTTTAGGAATGTTGCGCTCTCTGCTTCAAGACATGGAATATATATGAGCTGATAACCACAAGGAACTACCGTGCATGCAGCTTTACAAAGAGCCCCACATAAACGACTGTACAGCTCTTTCACAGATATATCCTGTAAGGGTATTGTTTCAGTGTTATGGTCCATGATCTCAACGTACTTTGACAATGTCCACTTTGTGAAGGTTCTGTCGCATCTTCTTTGGACTGTTGATAACTGGTAGGCAAAGGCCGACGTGTATGAGCAACATTCTGTGTTGACTGTTTTGAAAATCATCTAATATAGGACACTGTGCTGAGTCAGGAGACCTGTGCTGTGCTGTCAGGAGACCTGACTCAGCACAGGTCAGGAGAGTATCTCTAACCCCATCTAGTTGAACAGAATGTTCCTTACTGCTTGGAAGGCATATATCAGGAAGAGATAATTTCTTGAGGCCTAGTCTACAAACAGTCCACATACACTGTCTGATGACAATTATACCATGAAGGTGGTTGGGTGAGACAGTATTGGCAGTATTGCTGTTCCTAACTGGCACTTGGGGGTTTGCTTAAAGCTACATGGAAGCTGCTGACCCATATGATATCACAAAACATGTTTGATGAAAGAGGCTGTGTATCAGCAATATCAGTCTAGAAATAACTAGCATGTCTGTAGTTAGCACAGACAAAAGAACATAGCAGGCCACAGAATTTAATGTAATAACAACTAGCTTCCTCACTTACAGTGTGGGTCTCTTGCAGGCAGATGTGTTCAGTGCTGCTCCCCCGAGGAGAGGAGCTAGCTATTTATGGTGAATCCTTGGGCCGATGGCAGATGACAGCGCTCTCAAGAGGAGATCCTGAGAGGGCTAGGCTGGGGTACTGAGACAAACACAGGTAGCTCTTTATTAGACTGGAAGTAGAACCACTAGAGGTGGCAGTAGTGAGTTGATATGCCCGGCAGGGCTGAAGTCCTTCTGATACTGGAACTACGATCTCTGAGTTGCTGAGCTGTAAGGAGAGACTATAGGTAGTGAGTAGACAGGGTATGCTGGGCATAACCAGTGATAGTTGATACACTCACAATTGTAGATCTCTGTAGAGTCTTCTATATGCAACAGAGCGTCTTCAGTATACAGAAACAGGAGCCGCAGGCGAGTACTGGTTCTTGTAAGCAGTCTGAAATAGAACTCACAAACTGTGTATGGGATGGCTTCTGGAATAGAAGAGAGGCTAGGAGAGATTTAGGAACGTAGGTCCTCGTGGAGCGAGTGCCGGTTCCTATCTGCAATCTGCAATGGCAACTCACGATCTCCGAATCTGCGATAATGTCTTAGACTGAGAGGAGCCTTAGCGATTAGGAGGAATGGCCCTCGTGGAGTGAGTACTGGTTCCTGTCTGTAATAGGACTCACTGTGTTCATGTCTGCGATCGCCTCCAGGCAGTAGGAGTCTTCTGAGTCTTTGGGAACGTAGGCCCTCGAGGAGCGAGTACCGGATCCCGTACTGCAAGCTGAAATCAAGAAGAGTGAGAACGGAGCCCCTGAGGAGCGGGTACTCCAAGTAAGTAAAAGAGAGGCAGAGTAGCTTGGGGAATCATACCCAGAGGGAAGATTCGAGTCCTTGCTAACTCGTTTGTAGTTAGAAAACAAAGACCTTTTAAACTGAAAACGGATGACGTCATTACGGGGGGGGATGCCCCCGAGGTTCGCGCCCTTGCTGGTACAAGTCTGGAGCGCATGTGCGTGCACGTCCTACGTCATCAGGAACATGGCGGATCCGTAGCTTCAGGCCAGCCCGGGGATCCCGAGAAGCAGTCGGAGGATGCCGCAGCTGCAAGCCGTCCATCAGGCCCGGAGGGAGTCGCCACAGCGATAAAGAGGGTGGAGCGAGGGTGAGAAACGAACGCAACAGTAACCCCTTTCAAAGGGCGATCTCCTCGTCGGGTACCAGGCTTAGGCTTCAAAGAATGTGCGAGGTGAAATTGACGAAGCATCTCTGTATCCAAGACATTGGTCTGAGGCTCCCAGATGATCAAATCGAGGCCGAAGCCTTCCCAAACCGAAAGGTATTCAAAATTCTTGTCTCTGGTACAAACATCAGAATCTCTTTGATCTTGAGTTCAACTTTGTCTTCAGCAAAGGATGAATCTCAAGACTTGGAAGAATCAGGTAGAATGTCATTGTTGATATCAGCAGCAATGGGTGGAGCTGCCGTGGACGTCACTGAAGGGTTCAGTGGAAGTGGTGGTGTAGAAGAATGTCCTTAATCCAGTTCTATTGATGATACTTCAGTAGATGTGATTGGATGAGAGTGGATAGCGTCACCAGCAGGAACGGACTGGCTGGTTGCTAGAGATATCTTCTTAGGATCTATTATGTGCTGTGGTTCATCAGGTACATACTCTGAGTGAAACGAACGAGATAGCGCATCTGCTCTGGTATTTCGATCTCCAGGTCGATACTTAAGCAAAAAATCAAAACGGTTGAAAAATAAAGACCATCTGGCCTGTCTGTAATTCAGACGCTGTGCGTGGCAGAGATACTCAAGGTTTTTGTGATCAGTAAATACAGTTATTTGATGTTGAGTGCCTTCGAGCCAGGGCCACCCCTCCTCGAATGCGAGCTTTATAGCTAAGAGCTCCTTATCACCAATCCCGTAGTTTTTCTTAGCTGGAGAGAATCTTCGTGAGAAGAATGAACAGGGATGCAGGACTGTCGAATCTCCTGTTTGGCTTAACACCGCCCCTACCCCCACATCTGAAGCATCAACTTCTATGATAAAGGGCTGATTGGGGTCCAGATGCCATAAGCACGGTTCAGTGGAGAAGGCAATCTTCAATCTTTCGAACGCGGAAATGGCCTCTGCTCACCATTTTGAGGCGTTTGCACCCTTGCAAGTCATCGCAGTCAAGGGTATCGTTAAGACAGAATAGTTCTTAATAAAACTGCGATAATAGTTGGTGAACCCCAGGAATCTCCTTAATACCTTCAGACTGGTGGGTTGAGACCACTTCTGGATACTTTCAAGTTTATGAGGGTCCATTCGAAAACCTTCCTTAGACACGATGTAGCCTAAAAAAGGCACTGAGTCTTTATGAAATTCACACTTGGAAAGTTTAGCGTACAGCCGATGTTCGCGAAGACAGGAAAGTACTTATTTGACATCCGCAAAGTGGGTCCGCAAATCCTTAGAGAAGATTAATATGTCATCCAGGTAGACTACCACTTTCTTATAAAGCAGGTCCCGCAGGATGTATTCATCATATTTTGGAATGTAGCAGGTGCGTTGCACAACCCGAACGGCATTACAAGAAAATGGCCGACTCGCGTGTTAAAGGCCGTTTTCCATTCATTGCCACTTCGAATGCGAATAAGGTTGTAGGCCCCTTTCAGATCAAGTTTCGAAAATATCTTGGCCTCTTACAGCCGATCAAATAGCTCTGAGATTAACGCCAAGGGATAGCGGTCTTTGATTGTTATTTCATTTAGACCTCGGTAATTGATGCATGGACGTAGGGTACCGTCCTTCTTCTCCACGAAGAAAAAACCTGCGCCGGCTGGCGACTTTGATGGTCGAATAAAGCCCTTCTGAAGATTCTCTGCAATGTATTCCGACATTGCCTTATTTTCAAGAGCTGAGAGGGGGTATACCCGTCCTTTCGGTGGGTCTGAATTGGGCTTTAGTCTTATGGCACAGTCATAGGGCCTATGTGGAGGAAGAATATCAGCCGCTTCTTTGGAGAATACATCCCCAAAGGATGCGTATTCAGGCGGCAGTCCTGGCATTGCTGGAGTCGTAGGCATGCAAACGATAGACAAGGGCTCCTTGATGCATTTCCCATGACATTCTGGGCCCCATCGTGAGAGATCCAGAGATGCCCAGTCAAATTGGGGATGATGCAACTGCAGCCAAGGCAATCCCAGAACAACAGGGTGCATTGCCCTCTCCAGGACAAAGAAGGAGATGATCTCCGTATGAAGTGTTCTGGTGCGAAGCGTAACTGGAACCGTCTCGCAGGTCACATCACCCGCTGGGGCTCTCCATGAATGGAGGACAACGGTAGTGGGTTCTTTAGGTTGATGAGAGGAATCCTTAAGCATTCCACTAACCGTCTGGTAATGAAGTTGCCTCCTGCCCCAGAGTCCACCAGGGCAGGAGTCTGAACCGTGACTGGTCCATAGGTCAGAGAGACTGGAAGAGAAAGCGGAGGAGAAGAGGCAGTAAGTCCCAAGAACAGTTCTCTTACTGGATTAGGATCTTCACGTCCTCCAAGTAAAGTAGAAAAATCACGGCCGGGCTGACCACAGTACAAGCCCGGATCCTTTGTTTCCCCAAGTCTTCTCTCTTTAGCAACCAAGTGGCCATGACCAAGTTGCATCGGTTCCTCTTTATCTACAGCAGGAATTGCTGGATCCATCTTGAAAATAGATGAACTGACCGGTTTCAACCCAGATAACATCTTAGGCCGGAGTTCCTTCTTCTCTACAGCAGGAGGTGCTGTACCCCCTCATAGTGCAGGAGCATTGGTTTGCTTCAACCCAGGTAACACCTTAGGCCGGAGTTCCTTTACCTTATCTCGGAGCCGCCAGTCAATCCGAGTGGCTAAGGCTATTAATTTCTCCAGTGAGTCAGGTGTCTGACGAGCAGCCAGCTCGTCCTTTATGCGGGTGTCCAGGCCTCTGCAGAATAGGGTCTTCAGATATCTGGGGTCCCAGCGAAGTTCTGCTGCTAGGATTTTAAATTCAATGGCAAATTCGGTCAGAGATCTGTTGCCTTGCTTCAAGTCCACCAAAGCAAATCCAGCAACAGACATACGAGCCGGGTCATCAAAAATGGATTTAAATCCTTCTATGTCCTGCAAGACAGAGTCCTTGCGTTCCCACAAGGTAGAAGCCCTCGACAAGGCTCTCCCATCCAAATAAGACAAACTGTAGCTAGTTTTAGAGAGACCCATGGGAAACAATGAAGGTTGTAAAGTGAAATGTAAGCTGCACTGGTTCAAGAAGCCTCGAGTCTTCTGGAGTTCTCTGGAGAATCGAACTGGCGCCGCCAGTGGGACAGCTGACTTTAAAGTTACCTTTGGTAACTGGACTTCTTGTATAGAAGCTGTGCCTTGTATCGTCAATGCCTGAAGCTAATGAACTGCTGCAGTAAGTTTCTCCAAGGTTTCTTGCTGTTCTGAGATGCGTTGAGCCATGCCCGGAATAGCCCGCAAAGCGGAAAGATGAGCCGGGTCCATGACTACAGACATCAATACCTTTGACTAGATTCCTCGGAGTCTCGCTTATACAGATACTTGTAGCCGGATTCACTGGAGTTAGCAATCTGTTCCGTGCTGCTCCCCCAAGGAGTGAATCCTTGGGCCGATGGCAGATGACAGCGCCCTCAAGAGGAGATCCTGAGAGGGACCACCGGCTAGGCTGGGGTATTGAGACAAACACAGATAGCTCTTTATTAGACTGGAAGTAGAACCACCAGAGGTGGCAGTAGTGAGTTGATGTGCCCAGCAGGGCTGAAGTCCCTCTGATACTGGAACTACAATCTCTGAGTTGCTGAGCTGTAAGGAGAGACTATAGGTAATGAGTAGACAGGGTATGCTGGGCATAACCAGTGATAGATGATACACTCACAATTGTAGATCTCTGTAGAGTCTTCTATATGCAACAGAGAGTCTTCAGTATACATGAACAGGAGCCACAGGCAAGTACTGGTTCTTGTAAGCAGTCTGAAATAGAACTCACAAACTGTGTATGGGATGGCTTCTGGAATAGAAGAGAGGCTAGGAGAGATTTAGGAACGTAGGTCCTCGTGGAGCGAGTGCCGGTTCCTATCTGCAATCTGCAATGGCAACTCACGATCTCCGAACCTGCGATAACGTCTTAGACTGAGAGGAGCCTTAGCGATAAGGAGCAATGGCCCTCGTGGAGCGAATACCGGTTCCTGTCTGTAATAGGACTCACTGTGTTCATGTCTGCAATCGCCTCCAGGCAGTAGGAGTCTTCTGAGTCTTCGGGAACGTAGGACCTCGAGGAGCGAGTACCGGATCCCATACTGCAAGCTGAAATCAAGAAGATTGAGAATGGAGCCCCTGAGGAGCGGGTACTCCAAGTAAGTAAAAGGGAGGCAGAGTAGCTTGGGGAATCGTACCCAGAGGGAAGATTTGAGTCCTTGCTAACTCGTTTGTAGTTAGCAAAGACCTTTTAAACTGAAAACGGATGATGTCATTACAGGGGGACGCCCCCGAGATTCGCGCCCTTGCTGGTACAAGTCTGGAGCGAGTGCGCGCACGCGTCCTACGTCATCAGGAACATGGCGGATCCGTAGCTTCAGGCCAGCCCGGGGATCCCGAGAAGCAGTCGGCGGATGCCGCAGCCGCAAGCCGTCCATCAGGCCCGGAGGGAGTTGCCACAACAGTAAAGAGGGTGGAGCGAGGGCGAGAAACAGGCACGAACGCAACAAGATGTCAATGGATGCTGAGAACTCAATGAGATTACACATGACTGCCAATAAGCTCTCCACAATGGGTTAAGAACATAAGAAACTGCCATACTGGGTTAGACCATTAAACCCAACATCTTGTTTCCAACAGTAGCCAATCCAGGTCACAAGTACCTGGCAAGAACTCAACAGTAAATAGATCCCTAACTGCTAATGCTCGGTAATAACCAAGTTAACTTGGTTAATAACAGTTTATGGACTTCTCCTCCAGGAACTTGTCCAAACCTATTTTAAACAGCTATGCTGTCTTATCCACATATTCCGACAATGAATTCCAGAGTTTAACTGTAACACTGAATGAAAAAGAATTTTCCTGTATTTGTTTTAAATATGCTACTTGTTAACTTCATGGAGTGTCCCCTAGTCTTTGTAGTCTCTGAAAGAGACTAGAAGGGCCATACAGTCTTTTTCTGTTGTCATGTTTTTATGTTTCTAAACAATCAATTCACATTTATCCGTTCTAATCCTCTCATGATTTTATAGACTTCTATTATATCCCGTCTCAGCCGTTTCTTCTCCAAGCTGAACAGCCCTAACCTATTTAGCTTTTCCTCATAGGGAAGTTGTTCCATCCCCTTTATCATTTTGGTTCCCTTCTCAGTACCTTTTCCAGTGCAACTATATCTTTTTTGAGATGCAGCGACCAGATTTGCACAGAGTATGGAACCAAAATGATTGTCCATTATGATACCTAGTCTAATATGGAACCTAACACTGTATAACTACAGTGTGGATTACTTTTCCCAGCTGCATCACTATGCACTTATCCACATTAAATTTCATCTGCCATTTGGATTTATTTATTTATTTATTTCGGATTTTTATATACCGACATTCTCAATACAAGTATCGAATCAGGTCGGTTTACATAGAACAATAACTGTCGCAATAAAGGCGTTACATTAAACAGCGTTTCTTAACATATATTTTCTTAACATATCACATATAAATATAACTATAAATACAACTTAAATATAAGTATAAATACAACTTAACTTAAATATAAATACAACTTGAATATTACATAAACAATAATAATAATGATGATAATAACTCGTCGACAGGACGAAGATCAATATCAGGAATGTTTAAAGCGTGAATAAATATCTTGAATAATTGGAGGGATAGTCTAAATTGTGATGTGAGGGTACATATACCTTGTTGAAATGCAAAATCCGAGTTATGCATGAATTAAAGAAGACTGATGAATCAGAGAAGTAGTCTTAAACAGGTGAGTTGTTCAGGTCTGGCGTGGTTGGTTCTTGAGGGGAATATGGGTGATCGATGATCTGATGTTGGACTATTTTCCTCTTTGACCGGTGTCTGAGTGATCTTGTGACTCTGAATAGGCTTGCCTGAAAAGCCACGTTTTTAGGTTTTTCTTAAAAGTTAGATGACAGGTCTCTTGGCGTAGATCCGGCGGTAATGAGTTCCAGAGGGTGGGCCCAGCTGTGGAGAGTGCTCGTTTTGTTAGTATAGATTTGATCGGGGGAGCATATAAGGAACCTTTGTAGTTGTACCTGATGGGTCTTTGTGATGTGTGAGGGCGGATTTGTATGATTAGATTTAGGTGAGCGATGCCCATGATATCTTTGTGGATCATTGATAATGTCTTGTAGGAGATTCTAGCTTTTATAGGAAGCCAGTGGAGGCTGTGAAGAATAGGTGTTATGTGGGCTCTTTTATTTGTGTTAGTGAGTAGCCTCGCTGCGGCATTCTGCACCATCTGTAATGGTCTTGTGGATAAGGCTGGAAGACCTAGCAGTAGAGAGTTGCAGTAATCCAGCTTAGACAGAATTATAGACTGGACTACTAGCCGGAAGTCACTGAAGTGAAGAAGAGGTTTAAGATTTTTTAGCACTTGGAGTTTGAAATAGCATTCTTTAGTTGTATTGGTGATGAAGGATTTAAGGTTGAATTTGTTGTCGAGACGCACTCCCAGGTCTCTGACTGAGGTGGACTGGTTAATAGTTAGTTTTGAGAATTGTGTTGCGTTTTGGGAGTTGGTGAGGGTATTGTTTTCGTCAGGTGAGATGATGAGGATTTCTGTTTTGTTTGGATTAAGTATGAGGTTCAAGCTGGATAGCAGAGTGTTGATAGCCTGTAAGCAGTTGTTCCAATGTGCCCAAGTTTTTTGCAGTGATTCTGTGATGGGCAAGAGAATCTGAATGTCATCAGCGAAAATATAATGTTTTAGCTTTAGGTTAGAGAGTAAGTGGCAGAGTGGAAGCAGGTAAATATTAAATAGCGTAGGTGAGAGAGATGATCCTTGAGGTACTCCTCGAGTTGATTTGATAGGATGCGATTCTTCATTATTGATTTTTACTTTGTAGAATCTGTTCTCCAGGAACGATTGGAACCAGCTATAAGCTTCTCCTTGGATTCCTATATCGGATAGCCGTTCGAGTAGGATGGTATGGTTGACCGTGTCAAATGCGGCGGATAGGTCAAGAAGAGCGAGGAGGTGAGGTTGTTTTTTTTCGAGATTAAGAAGGATGGTGTCCGATAGCGATGTTAGAAGTGCTTCAGTGTTTTGAGATTTCCTGAAGCCGAACTGGAAAGGGGAGAGAATATTGTTATCCTCCAGGTATTCCGACAATTGCTTGTTGACGAATCGTTCCATTACTCTTGAGATCAGGGGAAGGTTGGCGATAGGGCGGAAATTTGCAGGGTCATCCGTTGAAAGGTTTGGTTTTTTTAGTAAAGGTTTCAGAACGGCTATTTTGAGTTGATCTGGGACCTTTCCTTGAATTAAGGAGCAGTTGATGATGTCTGCTATTGATTTAGAAATGGTGTTAGGGGTCGATAGGAGAAGATTGGAAGGTATGGTATCCAGTGGATGGGAAGAAGGTTTGAGTTTCTTGAGAATAAGTTCGATTTCCAATGATGAAGGAGTTTCGAATGATGATGGATGCCCAGTCTTCCAGTCTCGCAATGCCCTCCTGCAAATTTTCACAATCTGCTTGTGATTTAACAACTCAGAATAATTTTGTGTCATCTGCAAATCTGATCACTTCACTCATCATTCCCCTTTCCAGATCATTTATAAATGTATTAAAAAACACTGGACCCAGTACAGATCCCTGGGGCACTCCACTGTTTACCCTTCTCCACTGAGTTGAAAGATTCAAAGAGCAGGCTCTGTTTAACACTGGGGCTGTCAGGTGCAGGAGAACTGTGATTCTATGGCTCTTTCCATGGTTCCCTTAGCATACAGTCTGCTAGTAGGATCATTTGTTTCTCTAGGACAGTGATTCCCAACCTTTTTTTGTTTCATGGCAGACCTGGCACAGGGTTCAGTTCATTGTAGCACACCATCAACTTCCCTATCATCGCTTTCTTTCCTCTTCCCTTCCACCTGCTGACATCATCATCATCATCATCATCTTCCCTCTACCCCCACCTTTGGCACCATCACCTTCTCTTCTCTATTCCTCCACCCCCTGGCATCATTATCACCTTCTCTTCTTTCTCTCTCCCCAACCCCTATTATCATCTTCATTTTGCCTTTCCCTCCACCCCTTCCCCCCTATTCCCAGTCTTCATAATCACTTTCCTTCGCTCATCACTACCTGGCATTATCATCATCTTCCCTCTCCCTCTCCCTTGCATTATCATCAACATTCTTCTCCCCCACCTCCCTGGCATCATCACCTTCCTTTCTTTTTCCTCTCCCTTCACACCCCGTGGCATATTCAACTGTGCCTTCTGCCCCACCTCCCACCCCCATGACCTAGAACAATAGAAGTCTGTGAGCAGCGCTTACCCGGTGCTGCTTTCTCCTGTCCACTTCCCTCTGCAATCTGAACTACAGGGGGCCAGGCAAGACCACAGGGCCCCATGCAGTTTCTACTGCAGAAGAGAGCCAGCAGGGGGAAAACAGGAGCAGCTAGAGATAAGGGTTGATCTTCTACACCTACTGCTGGTGGGAGGACATCCTTCAGGCCATGAAGGAAAGAAAAAATGAGACTGCTGCCAGGTCTTACAGGTTGGGAGCATGTCTAGATGCACTTTATAATCAGGCCAGTGGCACCCAAAACAGTTGGGACTATTTCTGTAGCTTTCTGCCACATGTTCTTGGTCTCTGATTGCATTATTTAATACTTGAGGATCTTCTCTCTCTCCATACGATCCACAGGATAGTCATTTGGTACTGACACTTCTCGCAGTGATACTGTTCTTGTGCTTTTCTCCTTTACCACAATGTCTGGGTTTCTTGCATCAAGCTTTTTATCGGTGGGAATAGGAATGTCCCACGGGATCACAGCTTCTTCATTCTCTACGGTTCTCTCAGGATCCTGTTCCCTGCTTTTCTGGTACAGCGATGTTACAGCATTTACACAGTTTCCAGTGGATGAGCCATGGCACCTAATTATCCCTCCCTGTGTACCGACCTTCTGACTTCCAGTGACGAGGTGTGAAACCGTTTCCAGTTCTGTTTTGCACAATCTGCATTGATCTGTTTTACCGTTCTTTCTATGTTGGCTGTGAACCATCTTGTCCATAATCCACTGTCCTGTGCTGCAGTTATCAATCTCTCATCTTCAGGTCTAAGATCACCTCTCCTTAGCCATTCCTGTATCAGATTTTGATCCACGTGGGGTTTCTGAAGCAACTCTATTTCCCCACTATATTTGTGCATTTGCCAATTGGTTTTCCTTGTTTGTTGATCAGATTCTGTTCTCTAGTGCAGGCACCTGAGTTTCTCAAAATGGCTCCCGCCCAAGTAGCATTGCTGGAAGTGCTGAAGACAGCTGTCGCCTTGTGGTTGTTTTAGTAGGATTTACATCCAGCAAAAGCAAACAGAAGCCTCCCTTGCTGCCTCAGGCGAAGTCTAAATAACTTCCTTTTCATCATACTGCGCCCGCTCTTCAGAACTGTCTGCATCAAACTGAAGTGTTTCAGTATTTCTTGGTGAAAATGTGATACGTTTTGTTTTATTTAATCTTCTTTGATGTATCATTATATGTGGCTCACTGAATTTGCTTTAACAAATATTTTTTTTTGTTTTTGATGGGAATTCTACCAGCAAATTTGTGGAACTGCAATGGGGGCAGCTATGGCCCCTGATGCAGCCAATCTCTATATGGCTGACTGAGTCTTCATGATTAAATGATCACCCCTTTATGGCCTCTCTCTTGTTGTGGAAAAGATATATCAATGATATATTTGTTCTATGGGGGATACCTGTGAACAACTGCAAGAATTTCTACTATGGTTGAACAGTCGAGACAGTCACTTAAAATTTTCAGTTGCTTTCCATAAAACCAATATTTCTTTTCTAGATTTATGTATCACTAAGACCTCGACCGGCTTCCATACTACTCTGTATAGGGAAACCAACTGACTCAAATACCTATCTCCATTTTGGCAGTGCACATCCACGCAGCTTAAAGAAGAATTTACCTGTCAGTCAATTTTTTCGACTCCGTTGTATATGTTCGGATATGGAGGATTTCAAGAAACAAGCAGCTTTATTGTCCCCAATGTTTTCAAGCCCACGGTTATCCCCCGATTGTGCATCAGAAAGGCTTACCTATGAGCTAGATTTTCACGTAGGAAATGGCTGTTGTCCCCTTGTTTAGAAGTTTCAGACCAACTTACACATGTACTTCCAATTTTTTCAGGAGTTGGATTGGTTTGCGAATTCGTACAACGCCATTAGCATCTCTTGCAATTGTATCCTGCATTTACTATGCTACCACGTTTTGCATTTACATGTGGACCCAACTTATGCGACAAGCTAGTACATTCAGATTTTCCACAAGAATTCATTGCCAAGCCACAATCCACACTGGGACATGCACCATGCGGACATTGCTCCATATGTACTATTTCTATGCACACCAATTCTGTATTTATTACATCGTTGGGGTATCAACTACTTTTACATCATGTTTCAACTTGTCAAACATCATTAAGTGTCCATGTGAAAAATGTTCCATTGGAAAGACCACTTGTGCAGTGTGTTCACATATGATCAAACATCGCAGTTGTTTGACCACCCCACTGGTACCACATTGTTTAGAACATGGACATGTTTTTGAAAATCTTCCTTTTTGTGTAATAAACGTGCACTATGGGGCGGATTTTAAGAGCCCTGCTCGCGTAAATCCGCCCGGATTTACGCGAGCAGGACCTTGCGCGCCGGTGCGCCTATTTTACATAGGCTCTGCAGACCATTGCCAGATCTCCACTATTGAAGGATTCCCTCTGGGTATAACCCACCATACAGACTCCGTGACTTTCTCCTGCACTCCCCGCTTCTCGTGCAGTACCTCTCTCTCTCTCTCACTAATAAAGACTCTATTCCACAGCTGTGTCTGACGTCCACTGAGACCTTGCCTCCCGAAAGTGAGGCTCACAAGGCTCCTCCTTGTGGGCGGTAACATCTCTCACCTCGGCCCAGGGCCCACATACCTACAAATCCTAACACAGGCTTTAGTAGGGTTTTTTGATCTGCATAGAGAAGGGGACATAAGAACATAAGAAATTGCCATACTGGGTTAGATCAAGGGTCCATCAAGCCCAGCAACCTGTTTCCAACAGAGGCCAAACCAGGCCACAAGAACCTTGCAAGTACCCAAACACCAAGAAAATCCCATGCTACTTATGCTAGTAATAGCAGAGGCCATTACCTAAGTCAACTTGATAAATAGCAGTTAATGGACTTCTCCAAGAACTTATCCAAACCTTTTTTAAACCCAGCTACACTAACTACACTAACCACATCCTCTGGCAACAAATTCCAGAGCTTAATTGTGCGTTGAGTGAAAATGGAGAAATTACTTACCTGATAATTTCGTTTTCCTTTGTGTAGACAGATGGACTCAGGACCAATGTGTATTGTGCTCTTCTGCTAGCAGATGGGAGTCGGAGTCAGATTTCAAAGCTGCCGTCACTCTAGATATACCCCTGCAGTAACCTCAGCTCTTTAGTATTCTCTTCGAAAAGCCATTGTGGATATATCTTTGCTTAAATAACTTGATTAAACGAGTAAAACTTGAACTGGTTCAACTAATTTTCAAACTGGAGACCGCCAGTGGACTAACTGTGGGTGTCTTGAACTAAGGGTAGGCCGCGGCTTACCCGTATTTGCTTAGTCTCAAGGTTTGTTATCCGAGGTTCTCCTTTTCCGGGGCAGCCGTGGGCAGGATGCTGAGTCCATCTGCCTACACTAAGGAAAACGAAATTATCAGGTAAGTAATTTCTCCATTTCCTAGCGTGTAGCCAGATGGACTCAGGACCAATGAGATGTACAAAAGCTACTCCCGGACAGGAGACTGCCTGGGCTCTCGTAGAATGAGCCTTAACCTGTAGAGGTAAGGGCTTTCCTGCCTCTATGTAGGGTGCCTTGATTTCTTCTTTGATCTAGCGGGCTATGGTCGCCCACAAGGCTGCTGCTTCTCCTTGTTTCTTCCCACTGTGAAGAACGAATAAGCGATCCATTTTGCGCACCGGTTCCGATCTTTCCAGGTATTGCACCAGGAGTCTGCCGACATTCAGGTGGCAAAGAAGGCGTGAGTCTTCCAAGTCCTTATGTTCATCTGGAGCTGGTAGCGAGATGGTTTGATTCAAGTGAAACTCGGAAACCACTTTCGGAAGGAAGGAGGGGACAGTGCACAGTTGTATGGTTCCAGGTGTGAACCTGAAGAACGGTTCCCGACAGGATAGAGCCTGTAGTTTGGAAATGAGACGAGCTGAACATATTGCCACCAGGAATGCTGTCTTCAATGTTAAGAGGCATAGTGACAGACAGCGTGTTGGTCTGAAGGAAGCCCCAGCTAGGACGTCTAATACTAGATTGAGATTCCATAGAGGCACCGGCCACTTTAGGGGTGGTCGGAGTTGTTTAACCCCTTTCAGGAAGTGGGACAAGTCCGGATAGGCTGATAGCCGGATACCGTCCACTTCTGCTCTGAAGCAGGTCAATGCAGCTTCTTTGACCTTGAGGGAGTTGAGTGACAACCCCTTCTTCATACCGTCCAGTAGGATCTCCAGAATCATGGGAAGTTGGCTGTCCACGGGAGAATCCCACGGTCCTCACACCAGGCTTCAAATACTCTCCAGATCCGTATGTATGACAGGGATATGGAGAACTTGCACGCTCGGAGTAAGGTGTCAATCACGGCCTTTGAGTAACCGTGCTTCTTCAAGTGAGTCCTCTCAAGGGCCAGACCGTGGCGTGGGCAGAGATCCCTTGTAGGTTTATCTCTGCCCACGCCACGAGAGGGTCTATCTCCAGAGACACCTGTTGACTCTTGGTTCCTCCCTGGTGGTTGACGTAAGCAACTGTTGTCGCATTGTCCGACATTACTTGAATTGCTTTGCCTCGGAGTCTGTGGCTGAATTGCAAGCACACTAGTCTGACTGCTCGAGCTTCCAGGTGGTTTATGTTCCATTCCGCCTCTTCCTTGTTCCATTGTCCCTGGGCCGTCAGTTCCTGACAGTGGACTCCCCACCTTTGCAGGCTCACATCCATGGTGAGCAAGATCCAGTTCGGTGGGCATAGGCTTACTCTTCTGCTTAGATGGTCTTCCTGTAGCCACCACTGGAGCTGAGAAAGTACCTCTGCTGGTAGTTGGAGGCGAATTGAGTAGTCCTGGGACAGTGGGTTCCATCGTGACAGTAAGGAGCGCTGGAGCGGTCGCATATGGGCCCTTGCCCAAGGGACGACTTCCAGGGTTGATGCCATGAGGCTGAGGACTTGAAGATAATCCCATACCTTGGGGCGTGCATTGGTCATCAATTGTAATTGTTCCATCAGTTTCCTTCTCTTCGGGGGAGGGAGGAAGACTTTGTTCTGTTTGGTGTTGAAACGGGCCCCCAGGTACTCTAGCAATTGAGAGGGCTGCAGACTGCTCTTGCCCGTGTTCACGACCCAACCGAGTTCCTGCAGTAGGCTCTTGACTCTGCTGGTCACCTACCGGCTCTCTTCCGAAGACTTTGCCCTGATTAGCCAATCGTCCAGGTAAGGGTGTACCAAGGTCCCTTCCTTCCTCAGTGTTGCCGCCACAACCACCATGATTATGGTGAAGGTTCTGGGGGTGGTTGCTAGGCTGAAGGGTAGTGCTCGGAACTGGTAATGGTGACCCAGTATCGCAAAGCGCAGGAAGCGCTGGTGATCCTGATGGACTGGGATGTGAAGGTAGGCTTCGGAAAGGTCCAGGGAGGTTAGAAACTCTCCCGGTTGTACTGCCATTATTACAGAGTGAAGAGTTTCCATGCGGAAGTGTAGAACCTGCAGATTACGGTTGATGTTCTTGAGGGCCAAGATGGGCCAGAAAGATCCTTCCTTTTTGGGAATGATAAATAGATGGAATAGCGCCCCGTATTTTGTGGGGCGTGGGAACCAGAGTTATTGCCTTCAGACTGAATAGTCTTGTTAGAGTGGTTTCTACTGCTAGTCTCTTGGAAATGAAGTGGCAAGGTGACATCATAAATTTGCCTTGAGGGATGCTGTGGAACTCTAGAGAGTAACCTTCTCAAATGATGTTTAGAACCCATTCGTCCAACGTTATCTTGACCCATCTTTGGTAGAAGAGGGCAAGTCTCCCTCTTATATCCTCTTCCTGTGGATGGGTTGGCCCATTCTCATTGTGGAGCACAGCTGGAGCCTGCCCCTGGCCCTGCTCCCCTCTTGGTCTGTCTGTTCCGAAAGGGCTGGGACCTTCCGGAGGGACGAGGTGCCTGGAACTGCGAGTTCCTGTAGGGTCTAAAGCGCTGCGATCCTCTGCCCTTGGTTCTTCTGGGGAGGGATACTGAGATCTTTTACTCCTATCTTCCGGTAGCCAAGGCACTGGGGATTCGCCCCATTTGCTGGCTAACTTCTCCAATTTGCTTCCAAACAAGAGAGTTCCTTTAAAAAGTATTCTTGTGAGATTCGCTTTAGATGTCGCTTCCGCAGACCAATTCCGTAGCCACAGTTGTCTTCTGGCTGCCACTACCGAAGCAATGCCCCTGGCTGAGGTGCATACCAGGTCTGAGCCTGCGTCTGTGAGGAAGGCTGCTGCAGGTTCCATCATCTCACTGTTATACATTCCGGAGTTAATTGCCTCTCTCGAGAGGAGCAAGGAGGAACGTGCCACCAGTGCGCAGCAGGAAGCAATCTGCAGTGTCGAAGGCCTACTTAAGGATGGATTCCAATCATCTATCCTGAGTATGCTTCAATGCAGCCCCTCCCTCAATGGGAATCGTTCGCTTTGAGACGGCACAAACCATAGTGTCCACTTTCAGGAAACGCAAGCGTTCCTTGGTCACTGATTCTAGAGGGTATAGGGCTTCCAAGGCCCGACCTCCTTTGAAGCTGGCCTCTGGGGCATCCCATTCCAGGTCAATCAGTTCCTGGATGGCTTCCATCATTGGAAAGTAGCATGAGGCCTTACGAAGGGACACCAAGATGGGGTTCTTCTTTGCTTCTGCCATAGGATCCATGCCAGGAACACCCAGCGTCTTCAGAGTCTGGGAAACAAGAGCTGGTAATTCGTCCTTGTGGAAGAAGCGAAGCATGGTTCGGTATGGTTCCATTCCTGGAGGGATTTCTCCTTCTTCCAGGGAGTCACTCTCATCATCTGAGGTGTCTGGGTCCCTGTTAGGGGAGTTCTTGGTTAGGCGAGGCATGTCTCGAGGCATCCGAGCAGGGCTGGAAGGATCTTATGCTTCCGGCAGGGGTTGAGCCTGGGGCGCAGCTGTGGCTGATTGAACCTGAACGAAGGCTTGCAGCCCTTGGAAAAATTCCAACCAGGAGAAGGTCCCTGGGTCCATGTTAATCCCAGGGAGAGTCGGAGTAGGGGCCCCAGAGGTGCCCTCCTGTGGGGAAGCCATCTCGGAGATGCAAAGGTCCGGGGAGCTATCTTTAGTAGTTCCGGAACCATCTCCCGACAGTAAGGGACCAGGCTTTGATTCCCCCTGGGCTTCTTTGCAATGTTGACACGGCAGGACTCCAATTCAGGCTGCGCGGCTCTTATGTGGCAGGCTGTGCAAAGAGAGTGCCTTCTGACCTTCTTGGGCACCGATGCCATTGTTTCTATGTGTTTGCGTGCGTGCAGTTGTAAACGCGGCTGTGCGTGTAGTTATGTGCACGCGTGCACTCAGTTGTGTGCACGGGGTTCGCTCAATTGTGCGCATGTCTCAGTTGTGAATGCTGCTATGCGAGCATCTGTATTGGAAGCGCGCAAGTTAGGTGCATCGGCCGCCCAGCCTGCCCCGCGCGTACCGCCGGAGAGAAGGGAAGATGGCACCAACAATCCCCGCGCGTAAGATGGCTCTCCCCGAGGGTCTCCATGTGTGTGGACCCTTGCACTGGATCGGGGCCTAGCCTAACCAAGGCTGCTCAACCCGATCGGTGATCCCTTCTAACCTCGCCAGGACGGATTCGGTACGGCAATCCGAGCTGTGGAGACCAGAGACCTGAATTTAAAGATTTTTTTTTTCTTACCTGGTCTTGGCGCTTACCGATCTTGTGCCGGACGGTCTCCAGCTGCGGGAGGAGAGAGAATTACCTTCACCGCCTCGCTCATTTCTGCACCCGCTGCCTTTCAGCCACACTGGGGAGCTAAGTCCACGCCGGGAACCGGCTACTGAACCAAGGCACACCTCTGAGGGATATCGGAGATCAACCTCAAGAATTCTCGACTGGGGGAGGGACCCTTAGGTATCATCGCAGGAGAGCAGGGCTCGATCTTCCTTAAGGTAAATTTTGTTTCTTCTTTGCTGTAATTCTTAACACTATTCTAGTGTGTGGATAGTGTCTGCATCTGCTAGGAGACGGAGAAATACTGAAGAGCTAAGGTTACTGCAGGGGTATATCTAGAGTGACTTCAGCTTTGAAATCTGACTCCATCTCCCATCTGCTAGCAGAAGAGCACAATACCCATTGGTCCTGAGTCCATCTGGCTACACGCTAGGAAAATAATTTTTTCAGATTAGTCTTAAATGTGCTACTTGCTAACTTCATGGAGTGCCCCCTAGTCCTTCTATTATCCGAAAGTGTAAATATCGATTCACATCTACTCGTTCAAGACCTCTCATGATTTTACAGACCTCTATCATATACCCCCCTCAGCCGTCTCTTCTCTAAGCTGAACAGCCCTAATCTCTTCAACCTTTCCTCATAGGGAGAGGCATCAAAAATGCCCCAAGGTTACAGGCTGAGGGAACTGGAAGCAAAAGAGTACTATCCACAGAAATAGAAAAAGAGGGAAGAGGGGAGGTGGGTTTGTGGGGAAGAGAAGCAGCTCTGTCTTGGCCATGTTAAGTACTCATGCAGGCAAGCATATCTGTCCTGTCAGTGCAGCAACTCCCTTTCTCTCTGAGTCCTTAAAATTCACTACATTCAGCAGAAAATTATATGCAGTAATTACCTGACAGCATTTCTGTGACAAGCCCTTGCACATAAAATCTGTTTATGAAACATGCATTAGGCAGGGAAACTTGGAAACCCATGCAGTGGGGGCCCTGGAGGGAAAACAGCCATGACCGTTGGTCGTACCCCTCTCAGAGAAAGCAATCTTTCTCCATGAATTAACACCTTCAGATCTGACCTAGACAATGGGCAATTATGGGCTTTAATTCATTTGATATGCTGACTTCATTCTGCAGTACGGACAATCACATTATCTCCTTTGTCAGTTCTTTTTTGCTCTTTACGACTTCCCAGCTGCACAGAGTGAGCGCGCCCTGGCCTAGGATTGAGGGAGCGTTCGTTCGCAGGCTCACCTCGCCAGCTGGGTGACAGCAGACAGTGAGCGAGAGAGAAAACATCTGCAGATTATATGGGCTTTTTTTTTATTCCTTTCCTTTGCTGGATTCCTGTCCTCTTTCCTGCCAAGGCTGTGGTGGAGCCAGAGACCTCGTCCCTCCATGGTAGCATTCCAGCTGTTTTTCACAGTGCGCTGCCCATAAATGCTGGGAAGGGGCTGCAGGCCAGATACGAAATGACAGCAGCGTCAGGATGCAGAATGGCGCTGCAGCACAACCGTGAGGGGACAGAACATCGCCTTTGCTGCTTGCTTCTGGCAGCACATTTCAGTAAGGTTTGGTTCGGTGCAAACACCGCTCCAGGTTTTAATCCAACCAGGCTGCAACATTGTCAGTGTTTGCACCGAAGCAAAAACTTTGATAAATCTGTCCTTACTCATTCAATACTGATAAATGGTTTCATGTACTTCATGTATGTTGACCTTATAGAATATATCTGAACAGTGAACTCACTGTATCAAAAGTTTTAATTCAAATACTTTGGGCCTGATTTTCAAAAGCATTTACACACTTAAAACTGGTTTTACACATGTGAAAGCACTTTACCCGTGCAAGTGGGCTTTTGAAAATTGCTACACTATTTGCCAATCGAATTGTCCACTCAACGCGGTAAATGGTTTTTGAAAATTCCTGCGATATGCTTGTAAATGTAACAGACTAACGCCTTTGAATATTACCTGCTCGGAGGATAATTTTCAGACAACTGCATGTGGCCCCCATATGCACAAGCATATGACCGCGTGGAGATCTACGATAGTGTTTTATAACCTGCATGTAGCAAATACTTGTATTTTATAAAATATGTTTAATTCTATCCTATGCCACACGTGCATATGTGCACAAGGCTGGGGGGCAGCGCCCACCCTGACACCATTAACATCTCCCCCCTGATCTTTTCACTAGAGGCAGGTGTTGGGGGAGGGTGTAGGGGGCACGACTGCTGGCATGAGGTTATTTTTTTGAATTTTCCTTGGGAGGCCTAATTTGTCAGGCCCTTGCCAAGAAGGTTTATGGGAAAAGGCGGGAGGAGGGGGGGGGGGGGGGGTTGTGGGTGAATTTTTTCTCACCAGGATTGAGGAGCCGTTGCTTACGTCAGATCCTCGGCAGCAGTGGTGGCGATGTTCAGAATTTTACTTGGGCAGGATTTTTCTTTGGGCGGTGCTACCGAGCAGCAGAGTGAAGTTTCTTCGAAGCGGTAGTTGATCTGAATGAGGCATAAGGGCGTGATGGTGAGAATCACTCCAGGAGAGAGGGGATGCTAGCACGGCCATTTGGCTAGGGCCTACAATGTTCAAGGGGCCTACTTTTGTTGGGCAAAATTTTTTTAAAAAGCTAAATATATCTATTTCTAACATGTATAAATAAAAATTTCAATTGTAATTGAAGAATTTGCTAACAAAAAAAAGCTCATAAAGCCTTCTTAAATAAATAAAAATTATTTGGGAAATTTAGAAAACGATTTCTCTTATTAAGTATCACCTCAGAACCTCACATAGGGGCCTACTTTTCTTAGCTGGCAAGGGCCTAATTCCTGCTCTCTCCGGCCATGGTGAGGATGCAGCACGAAGGAACCGGTGGAGAAGTTGGCGGCTTGTGGGGTGGGGAGAGATGAAGCCTCAGTTTGCACCATGCAGCTGGAATGTTGACGGTTTCAGGTGGGGTGAGGTAGGCCGCGTGGTTTTTAGCATACAAGGCGTGCATGAGGAAGAAGGGGCACGTGCAATTTGTAAGGGGGAAGGCGAAGGCTTTGTGAGAGGGCCGGGAGGAAGGGATGTGCTCCACAGGGGTGGCTTGTGTCCATGGGCAGGACGGAGGAGTGTTAAGTAGCAGGCAGTTTTGGGGATGCTGATGCAGAGTCTAGCAGTAGCAATGGTGAGTATGCGGTGAATCCAGGGGTTGAAGGAGTTAGGGCTGTGGGTACATCAGGTTACAGGAAAGAAAAACTGGCTGGGCCCAAGGCGCGGGACAGTAGCGCTCGCACCTCGTCAGCAGTCTACGCTGGCAGTGGGGAGATACAGACTGCAGGCAGAAGGGGGGAGGTGCAGACGCATAGAGGAGAGGGTGTCGCAGTTCTCAGGGCATAGGCAGGTGATCAAAGTGCTGGAAGCAGGAAAGGGATGTCCAAGGGTGGGTAAAAAGGGGGTAAAGGGAAGGTAGAGCGGTGCGTTCGCGTGTTGTTCATGGGGTGGGAAGCTTGGAGGGTTGAGATCCCTCCAGAGCTGCATTACCATTAGCTGCTGGTGACAGGGGGGGAGAGTTTGTTTCCTGTAGATCCTTTTGTTTTGGGGTACCGAGGCAGGTAGGGGAGGTGATGCCCATAACTATGGGGATTGTAGTGGAGGCTGGGGACGCAGTGTGTGCTGGCAAGGGTTTCCAAGGGGGAGTTATTGGACGGGCTGGACTGGTGCACCAGGTTGGCGAGTTGGGGGGATGGGATGGGATGAGGGGGATGTTGGGGCCTAGCAAGAAGTTTACGAGGGTGGGTTCTGGGGTGGGTTCAGTGGAGCACATCCAGGGGCGTATAAAGGGTCAGAGGGAGCAGAGGAGCGAGGTATATGGGTCCCGGCAGTGGTGCGTGCTCTGTGTCTGTAGTTGCAGGTTCAGTGGCGAATGAGGAACAGCCTAGGACGTCTCAACAGGAAGTGCGGAGGCAGAGGGATGATTCAGTGTGGATCTCGTTAGGACACGGAGAGCATAATCCTCAGCAGGACGCAGTTGAGGGAGGTGTGCGTCAGCAGGGAGCATCAGACGGTGCTGGGTGCCCTTCTGGAGCAATGGACTGAAGAGTGCCGAATGCTTTGTTGGGTGAGTCTCCGAAGGTTAGGGGTCAAGAGTCTCAAGGGGTGCAGGAAAAAGGAAAAAGCCTAAGAACATAAGAACTTGCCATACTGGGTCAGACCATGGGTCCATCAAGCCCAGCATCCTGTTTCCAACAGAGGCCAAACCAGGATACAAGAACCTGGCAATTATCCAAACACTAAGAAGATCCCATGCTACTGATGCAATTAATAGGAGTGGTTATTAGCTAAGTAAACTTGATTAATAGCAGTTAATGGACTTCTCCAAGAACTTATCCAAACCTTTTTTGAACCCAGCTATACTAACTGCACTAACCACATCTTCTGGCAACAAACTCCAGAGCCCAATTGTGCATTAGGTGAAAAAGAATTTTCTCTGATTAGTCTTAAATGTGCTACTTGCTAACTTCATGGAATGCCCCTTGGTCCTTCTACTATCCGAAAGTGTTAATAACCGATTCACTTCTACTCATTCAAGACCTCTGATGATTTTAAAGACCTCTATCATATCCCCCCTCAGCCTTCTCTTCTCCAAGCTGAACAGCCCTAACCTCTTCAGCCTTTCTTTATAGAGGAATTGTTTCATCCCCATTATCATTTTGGTTGCCCTTCTCTGTACCTTCTCCATCGCAATTATATCTTTTTTGAGATGCGGCGACCAGAATTGTACACAGTATTCAAGGTGCGGTCTCACCATGGAGCGATACAGAGGCATTATGACATTTTCCGTTTTATTCCCCATTCCCTTCCTTATAATTCCCAACATTCTGTTTGCTTTTTTGACTGCCGAAGCACAGTGAACCTATGATTTCAATGTGTTATCCACTATGACGCCTAGATCTCTTTCCTGGGTGGTAGCTCTTAATATGGAATCTAACATTGTGTAACTATAGCATGGGTTATTTTTCCTTATATGCATCACCTTGCACTTATCCACATTAAATTTCATCTGTCATTTGGATGCCCAATTTTCCAGTCTCACAAGTCTTCCTGCAATTTATCTCACTCCGCTTGTGATTTAACTACTCTGAATAATTTTGTATCATCTGCAAATTTGATTACCTCACTTGTCGTATTCTTTTCCAGATCATTTATAAATATATTGAAAAGCACTGGTCCAAGTACAGATCCCTGAGGCACTCCACTGCCCACTCCCTTCCACTGAGAAAACTGTCCATTTAATCCTACTCTCTGTTTCCTGTCTTTTAGCCAGTTTGCAATCCACGAAAGGACATCACCTCCTATCCCATGACATTTTAGTCAAGGAGCGCAATTCTTCATTATCTTCTTCCTCCACATCTTCGTCTTCTTCTTCTCCAGCTGTTCAGTCAGGGGTTCAAGGTGCAGATGGGGAAGGTCCAGTGCAGGACATAGGTCATGCAATGTTAATTACATTGACTGAGTTAGGGGAGGGCATCCCTAGGGGTTTGAGGAAGAAGATTAAGAAGTGGGGTTTTATAGACATTTTCAAATTGTTGGAGGGGCAGAAGGGTGAGAGGAAGGTAAAGAAGAAGGGTAAGAAGAAGGTAAAGGATAGTGAGGCATCCAAGAAAGCTCCCAGGAACATTTTAAACTGGGTTCGGTGGTTTTTTTTGCATCTTGCAAGTGTACTTGGGCATTTCGAACCATCGCAGTATGGGACCTTGTTGGCAATCGAAGATAGTAATTTGGGAGCTGTTAAGGATTATGAAGGCTGGACATGGCTTAATCATGATGAAAGGTTTCATGATAAGAAGCAGGGGAACCGACACATGTCTTGGGGGACACAGGACATAAACTTATGGTTAATTCAGATGACGTTTAAAGGGCATAATGAAGGTAATAAGGCAAAAGTGTGGGGGAGGGGGGGGAATCAAGGGAAGTTTCTTTCTAGAATCAGGTGGGGTTTCAAAGGTGGAAAATACTGCAAAACAGCAGTTGAGATCTTCCAACATTTGTTGGAGATTTAATAAAACATCCTGTTTATTCCCCAACTGTAAATTTTGACATGGCTTTTCCATGTTGTGATTCGTAAAGTGGACCCTTGTTCCGAAGTAGAGTCAGTACTGCCATGAAGGGAGTAAACCTTTCTCGGTCTCTACTGTCGGATGGCAAGGCCTGTTGTAGAGGTGGATTTGAAGACTTCACCCTGGAAGCTCGTGACCCCCCCAGGAGGAGCCCGTAGGGGCACGGCCGCTGGGACTTAGGAGACTCCCTGAAGAATGGAGATGGTCTGGATGCAGGCGCCTCCTGCAGGTCGTGGTTTCCAGACGGCTGGCGCCTCCAGCAGGTCGTAGGAAGTTGAGGAGAACACTTGAAGAATAGTCCCAGTCCAAATCCAAGGGTCGGAGTCCGGAGAGAAGTCGGCAGCCGGTCCAGGAGCAGACGGGAGAATGGTCCGCAGCCAATCCAGGGACGAGAAGGAGAAGGATCCAGAGCCGGTCCGCGTCAAAGCCAGAGAAGTCACCACCAACAGTCCAAAGTCAGGAGCCACAGAATCAGTCCAACGGGGAGAAGAGCAGAAGCAGGACAAACAGCAAGATCCAGAACGTCAAACAGGTACCAGGAACTGAGCCTCAATACTAAGGCAAGGTCTGAGGAGCAGACCTTGCCTTTAAATACCAAATCCAAGGAAGTGCTGCATAAGGGAACCACGACACTTCCTGTCATGTCCCCTTTAAATGCTTTCTTCAGCCGCGCGCGCGGCCCTAGTGGAGAGAAGAAGGGGGCGGAGCCATGGCCGGAGTCAGAGGCCTGCAGCCAGCCGCACCGCGGCCTGGGTCCCGCGGAGAACGTCTTCTGAGGCTCTCTGCCCCAGCAGGAGCCTCTTTGGAGCCCCGACGCCGCGGGTGAGTGCCAGGTCCCGGCTGCGGACCGCCGCAGCCGGCGGCCATGACAGTCGGCCCCGGTCGCGTGCTGCCGTGGCTGGCGGCCATAACATTCCATATGTGGAGAAGAGCCCAGTTAGTAAGAAGCCTTCAGGATTGGCAGGGCGGGGAGCCAAGTCATAGCAATTTGGTGGCTTTGGCCCCGATGCCTCTCAGTTTGGAGGCTAAGCAAGGTTGGCTGTTGAGGTATCCCAATAAGGGAGGTATTTGGGAAAGGGTTTACCATTCCTTATGAAGATCTGGGTTTTGGGGGGATTGGTTAAGAACACAAGATCTTCTAAGCATCTTGCTACAGTGTTTTTGGAAAAATTGGGATAGCAAATAGTTCTGGGACGTATCACCGGGCCTTTTAATTTGCCACCTTTTCAGTTGATGCATATTTCACAGACAGCTGTAGTCCCAAGAAAGAGACAAGGAAATATAGATTGATATTAAATTTGTCTTACCCTTCAGGGTACTCAGTGAACAATTTTGTGCCCAACATAAAGTGCTCAGTCCATTGTGTCTTTTGATGTGGCAGTTGCATTGGTCAGGAGGGCTGGTTGTGGAGTTCTAATGGCCAAGACAAATATAGAATCGGCTTTTCGGTGGCTGCCCATCCATCCTAGTTGTTTTCCATTGCTGGTTTTTGTGTTTCAAGGCAAATACTTTGCTGATCGTTGTTTGCTATGGGGTGTGTGGTGTCATGTGCTTTGTTTGAGGCTTTTATTAAGATCATGCACTGGGGAACACTTCAGATGATGGGCTTAGACAGTGTTTTATATTATTTAGAAGATTTCTTGTTCATCAATGCAGTAGGGATGAGTACTTGCAGAAATTTAAGAGGGTTTTTGGAAGTCGCTCAGAGTATTGGTATTCCGGTGGCCCACAGGAAGATGGAGGGTCTGCTTCAAAGATCACATTTCTGAGCATTGAGTTGGACTCGGTTGACATGGTTTCTAGATTACCAGTTGCAAAGGTGCAGAGGTTTAGGGAGTTGGCTGATTCAGTGGGATCAGCTAAGAAGGTTATGCTTAGGCAAATGCAGTCATTGATTGCATCTTCAAATTTTACTTGTTGTGTCATTCCTATACGGCGGGTGTTCATTAGGCAATTGTTGGCCTTGAATGCAGGTGTGAAGGCGGGGCATCATTTCATCGAATCTCTCAATCATGAAGGAATTGGGTGTTTGGGCCAAATTTTTGGAATCCTTTAATGGGGTTTGTATAGTGCAGGCCAAGTCAGTGTCCAATAGGGATATAGAGCTGAATTCAGATGCAGTGGGATCATCCAGTTTTGGAGTGTACTGGAAAGGGGCATGGTTAGCGAGTTTTTGCATTAAGCACCTTTTGGCTGGTTGGCAAGTGGAGGGGGTTTGAAGACGGACTGCAGGAGGTCCATTCGGCACGCGGAATTGTTGATCATATCAGGACACTTGTCGGGGGTGTGCTGGTCCCCATTTGAAGTATTACTCTTTTTCGGAGCAACATGGATGGGGGAACTTATCACAGAGTCAGCAGTGCATCCAGGAACTAGGGGGCTGCGGAATGAGCATGTGTATGTGTCCGAGGACCAGGTGCATTTATGCATTCACCAGTCCAAAACAGACCAGAAGGGCAAGGAGCAGTGGGTTCGGTTGGGATGTGTGGTTCATGCATCAATTTGTCCTGTGCAATGTGCATAGGCTTTTTTATGGGTGAGATCATAAATAGGTGGGTAACTTTTTGGTGCATACTGATGGATCTCCCCTGACGCGGTTTCAGTTCACCAATGTGCTGTGCCTAGTAATTGGCAAGTTGGTTTGTGATAAGTTGTACAAAATGCATTCATTTCATATAGGCATGGACACTAGTGCAGTGGAAGCAGGGATGTCGCAGGAGCAAATTAAAGTATTGGATGGTGGCAGTCCAAAGCATTCGCTTCTTATGTTAGAATGGGGAGGTCAGCTAGTTATGGGGAAGGGTTATATATGAGAAAGAGTGGTTAATTTGATTGTGTTTTCTTCTTGCAGGGTCAGAGGAGAGTTGCATTGATCATGAGTGTGCCTGGGTCGTGGGCCGCTCATTCGTACATTGGGTGTACAGGAGGACTTTGGTGAGACCTTACGGCAACAATCTAGGCTTTATATCGGATAGTCAGCGTATTTGCTGGTTCAGTCATCGTGGGATGATATGGAACCAGTTATCGTCTGTTATCATGGACTTACGAAAGAGTCACTATACTCCTGCAGACCTTATTGTGCACCTGAAGCGTAACAATTTGGGTGCATGGTCATGTAGGAAGTTAGTTGCAGCAGCTCGGAAAGATTTTGGGTCTTTGATGAATATGATACCGAGTACTCACTTTGGGTGGTCAGATATTGTGCTCAGGTGGAAATTTCAGAATCAGCCACTTTGGAAGCTCAGGGTTAAAAATGTTAATAAGCAAGTGGGGTCGTGGCAAGGGGGTTTTCAGATCAGGCATGATTGGGCTACAGATGTATATTCAGGACTTTATAGGTCAGATGGCATTCCTCTGTCCAACGTGGGTATTGACAATTAACAAGGTACTTCAGGAGGCAATAGAGATGTTTTTTATGTAAGGGAGGATGGACCGTAGTTTGGGGGGAACAAGGGTTACCTTGGTAGTCCTGGTTTGGGGTGGTAAACCCGAGCTTAAGTTGATTGATTGTTAGCTGAATAAATTTCGCATCTGGGGGATACATGGCAGGGGCATATGTAGATATGTTTTTTATTAATACTTTTATTATTGTATGTTTTATGTATGTTCCCTATTGCATATGGTGATTAAGCGATTAAGAAATTTTAATAAATGTAAATGGGCACATGTTAGCTGGGGGGACAGCCACACGTGGCAGCGTTTGCAGTGCGGTCACTGCATGGCTTGCAAGTTCTTCCTGCTGGGACATGGCAGAGATCACTGGTAAGCGGCGGTGGGTGCCACTGGTTGCTGGGGGCAATCAGGAGGGAGGGGTTGAGGATTATGTCAATGGGGAGTGGTGGCATATGGTCTGTGGGATAAAGAGGGTGGTGCCATTTCATGTTTGTAGGCTCGGGTATCTTGTTGTTAATAAACTGCGGCCATGTTAATTCCCAATTCGAGTACTGTGTTTTTTAAGGAATGAGGGAGGGGACAGAATGCCATATGTCCCACCTTGCCCATGTTAGTGCTTATGTGCAGTGCACTGAGAGCAAGTATTTCAATGCACTGAATGTGCATACTTTCCCTACCTATTTTAAAAATGTATGTATGTATATTATACATGGAAAAATAAAGTAAGACTTGCTCATGTAAATCCAATTTATGTGGATAAGTTGTTTAAAACATACATGCAGAACTGACATTAGCAGTTTTCCAACTCCTCCTCCATAGTAACATAGTAATGATGGCAGAAAAGACCAAATGGTCCATCCAATCTGCCCAGCAAATTTATCTTAGTAACTGCCGCTCCGTTCAGGTTACCCCCATGTTTCTGTTAAGGGTAGTATTTGACTCTCTGTGCCGGTTGCCCACAAGCCTTATGTTAAGGGTAGTAATATTTACAATCAAAATCAAGCAACTGTCAAAGGCATGATAAAATTACTGCTAGCAACATTTACACGGAGTGAGCAACCATCTTCATAATTCAGACAATGCTGCTCGAATGTGCTTTCCTTTTTGACTTGGCCATAGAATGCCATCCTGCTCTTTTTCCCTAATGTCTGTGTATTAGTTCCCTGAACCTTAAAATTCGGGGCGTAGCATTGGCGGTCATCTGAATCCAATTCTCCTTTTTCCCCCACCATTGCTTCAAAATTATTAAAGCTAATTGGTTAAGGGTAGTTACCCACATGCATTCTTTTCTTTATTTCCATCTTCTAGCCTTAAGAGATCCACAATGTTTATCCCATGCCACTTTGAATTCTTTGATTGTTTTCATCTTCACCACCTCCTACAGAAGTGCATTTCAGGAATTCACCATCCTCTCCGCAAAGAAATATTTTCTGGTGTTGGTTCTGAGTCCCTCCGCTGGAATTTCATGTTGTGACCCCTAGTTCTACTGAATTCTTTCCAATGGAAAAGGTTTGAATTTTGTGCATCATTAAAACTTTCAGGTATCTGAAGGTCTGTATCATATCTCCCCTGCACCTCCTCTCTTCCAGGGTATACATATTCATATCCTTCAGCCCTCTGCATAAGTCTCCAGAGAAGGGTGACCAAAGTGGTGTGGGGTCTGTCCCTTTTGAGATACGGGTTTCAGAACTGAACACAATACTCCAGGTGAGGCCTCACCAAAGACCTGTACAAGGGTATCATTGCCTCCTTTTTCTTACTGGTTATTCCTCTCTCCATGCAGCCCAGCATTCTTCTGGCTTTAGTTATCACCTTGTTACATTGCTTTGCAATCTTCGGATCACCAGACACTATCACCCCAAGATCCCTCTCCCACTCCGTGTGCATCAGTCTTTCACTGCCCATCACATACAGCTCTTTTGGATTACCGCATCCCAGATGCAGGACTCTGCACTTTTTGGCACTGAATCCCAGCTGCCAAATCTTTGACTACTCTTCCAGCTTTCTTAAATCACTTTTCATTCTCTCTACTCCTTCAGCCCGCCTAGTTTTTCTCCAAGTCAGTGAGACCCTCCTGGTTCTTCAGCTTGAACTCCCCCCAGTTCATCCAGACCTCCCACCCAGCCACTAGTAGACACTAAACAAATCTGATATCTGTAAGTGTGTCTTTTATAATAGCAACTTATACCCTTAGTTAGGCTGGGGATTTATTTAAGTACCTTGAGGTAGAACTCCCAATGGCTCTTGGTAGGTTATACGATCTTAATATCTTGCCGTTATTAAAAACCATGGAAAATATGTTTTTAGCCTGGAAGGGCCTTCCTCTTTCAGTAATGGACAGAGTGAATCTTTTTTAAAATGATTCTTTTGGCCACAATGGCTCTATGTGTTTCAGACGGTCTCATTACTATTACAGAAAGGAGACATTAAACTGGCTGGGTATATCTGATTTGGAAGAGTATAATATGGTAAGCCTGCATAGACATGTCAAGGATTGGATCTTTGGTTCCTCCCAGTTTACTCCCATAGATTTAGAATAGACTCTGGCAGCCCCTTCTCATCTCTGTTTTGTTCTTTATGCAAAAGCGAATTGTCTCTCCCGGGATATTCGATCTAATATCCTGATTATGTTTCTATGGAGGCCATGGATGCACTTATGTGGGAAATTGGGGCATGATTCCAGGGAATCAGTTTATCTTCCTATCCACGGCAATTTAAATTTAACATCTGGCATTCACTCCGGGGCCTTTTTACACTAGGTCACCCAGGGTCTGCAGGATTTATCACCATACCTGGGAACTTTTGATTTCCAGTCACCCTGAGATCACCATGGATTAGCGGAGGGGGGCAACTGCACAGTGGGACCGGATGCTCACAAATTTGCTCTCATAAACACTCTTACATGTTCACACTTACTTTCACTGCTCATTCTCTCACATTCTCACATGTCCATTTGCACCTTTACTTCTGCCATTCTCCTACCAACACACACATACACACACACACACACACACTCACTCACGTCTCTCCCTCTTCCATACACACACGCCCACTCACTCTCACACCCATGCTCACTTGCACTCAGCTCTCTCCTACTCACCTACATACACTCTCAGATCTCTTCTTCCTGCACAAATACACACTCACTCACTCTCACAGACATGCTCATTCATTCTCCCTCCCCCCCTTTCAAAACACACTAGCAACAGCAGACTCTCTTGGGCTCCTGGAGCAGCAGCAGCCTCTTCCTTCTCCTCCTGTGCTGTGGAAGTGGACGCTACCTGTTTCTTACTCCTCGTTTGATGCACGGGCAGGAAATCAAAATGTCGATTGGCCAAGGCAAACAGGATGGGGCGGGCAAGTGGCTGGATACAGGAAAATAGGCTGTGCAGGAGCAGGTGGTGTCACGAGGAAGCGAAGTTAAGAGTTAAAAATGTCCGGAGATGGTAGAAATCACTGTCAAGTTCCTCTTTTTTCAGCCGCGCAAGACCCATGACGTTCCTTTCTTCTTTCTGGGTCCAAGCAGATTGGTTTTGCTGCAGCACTCGGCAATTTCCGGTATTGGCCCGGGGACCCGGTAATTCTTTTAGAATTCCAGAGTCTCCGGGCCAAATCCGGAGAGTTCCCAGGTATGTTTATCACAGGATGTGGACCCTCAGGGTAAACTGGTACCTTATCCAAATATAAAACCAGCTTCTCACTACTTCCCAAATAATTTTATGTATATCTGCAGTTACAACACTACCTTTCTTCCATGCAACATAGGAATTTACAGATAATTTTCAGGATCAAGTAGAAGAGTTCTTTCAAATAAATCTTTGTCATAGAATTAGAGTCTCTAATATTCGCAAATCTCTATCCGGCTTTCAGCCTACCCTGGTTTGCGACACTCTATTAAGCAAATGGAAAAATGAACTACCAGTTAATTTAGAGAGCATGCAATTGTCTCCTTCATTTGCTCGAATACCTGAGTTGTCGGAGGATGCGACTCTGAGAGCTGTAATACAAGCTTCTGCAGAGAGCGTATTTGACACCAGCTTGGTTGCATAAAGTGGGCTTTTTGGATTCAGATCTATGCATTAAATGCCATCAGACTAGGAGCACTTTGGGTCATTATGTTTGGACTTGTCTGGTTGTTAACATTTTTTGGCATAAATTCCGTAAATATATAGTCTAATTACAGAGGTTGTCAGAGACCTTCACACCTGAGGGGGTTCTTTTTGAAGTTCCAGTATTGTTTAAGATACAGGGAAAAGGCACTATTGTTTTGATTAGGAAGGCTTATCTGGTGGGGAAAAAAGTCAATTCTCTCTGTGCGGTGCGACCCATCTTCACCCTCTTTCTGGATGCGGAGAAAAACTGCACGGACTAATGCTCATGGAAAACCAAACCACGACCCAGTTGTTAAGAGCAAGTTAAAATTCATTGAGGTATGGGATCTATACGGACGATGACTCTCTCCCAGGGCCAGAAGTGAGGTGGTTAATTACCATGAGATTATTAAGCAGGCGCATGGTTGTGATGCGTTTTCAGTGGCACTGATGGTAGCACGGTTCATGATTTCATAAATATGGTAGTTTTATGCTCATGCTATGTCTTGTAAAGTATAGGGGTGAGGGTGGTAAGGAGGGAAAGGGGGAGAAGAAACACAAAAAAATGTTGTTTTTGCTATGTCTGTTCTTTGTATTTTGCTTGATGTACATCAGAACCTCATGTGTACTCTCTTTTCAATGAACTGATTTAAATTATAAGATAGCAACTTGCACGCATAACTGTTGGCCCTGCCCTGGAACACTCTTAGGCCCTCCCCTTTTCACATGTATATATATATACATGAAACCAATAGGACACGCGTACTTTTTTTTTTTTTTTATAAAAGAGTGATTACGGACTATTTGCGTACCCACATATGCTAATTTTGACATGTATAACTCTTTGAAAATTCATCCTATAGGATCTTAGTAGTTCTTCTTCACGTTTTTCTCTAGGGGTTATTATATCGGCACGTGCACTCACTGAGCTTCGTGATCAGATACCTAAAATATGTGTTAAGTCATCTGTTTTTGTGGAAAAAGTACAAAAAGAAAAGATATTTAATACTTTGCCTATCGCACCCTTTAAATTCATTTGATTTTTTGCCAAAATATTCTAGTAGCCTTTTTTAAATATTCTGCTTACTGTGGAACTGCTCCAATTTATTTCCCATATGGTAGGACTCTCGTGTGTGTCTTGCACTTGAACAACTCAATAATACTGAACAGCAAACAAACTCATTCCGCAGGGATTACAAAGCTCAGAGCTCTTTTTTACCCGTTGATGGTATTAATAATATACCCAGCACTTAGCAAGATTAAAGACATAGTTCAAATGTCCTTACCTTTGAGAATTTAAGGTCTAATGTTATGTACAAGGAGGTTACGTATCTCGCCGAAGCTGCATAGCGGAATCTTGATCAGTAAATATCTGTTTTTCCATGGGCACAGAAGAGGAAAATCCTTTTTGAATAAGGCCCAGGATTGGAACTGAGTCCTCCTGATTGCATAGCTGTAGGGTGTCACCATTAGTTTACCATGGCACTTACGGTTGCCACCTTGCCAAGGTTTAACTAGAAGAAGCTGATCCAGGCCTGGCATTGCCCCACTGTGTGCAGGGAGTTGTACTTCTGATGATCCTAAGCGGAAAGGGAATTTTATCTCCATGCATGCAGGGGGGCAACATCAGGACCAGATCAGCTTCTCGGGATTGACCTGGTTGACAAAGCTTACAATGATAGCCCCAGGTCATTAGGGTTAAGGACAATGGGCATGGGAAAACATTCCTTGTCAGTTTTCCGACTGGTAAATAATGCAACGCTAGCAATGTGCTGAAGGTTCAGAATTCAGATGGTTTATTTCTTCTCAACTCTGGGATCTAGATACTGCAGGCTACATTCTCTTTAGGAAGGACAGGGTAGGAAGAAAGGTAGGAGGAGCGGTACTATGTATAAAAAAAATAATATTAAAGCGACAGAATTGCAGGATTTATGAGGTAAGGCGGAGGCACTGTGGATTAATCTGGAAAGAGGGAATGGAGCATCTGTTTATATTGCTGTATTATACAGCCCTCCATCACAGACTGAAGAAAGAGAGAGAGAGAGAGAGTTCATTAGACGATATTCACAAAATTGCCAGGAAAAGTGAGGTGCTGTTGCTAGAGGATTTCAAATCTGCCAGACGTTGATTGACCAGGAACAGCTGTAGGATAATTGGCATGCTGTGTGAAAACTGAAATTGGTGCCCCTGCCTGCACCCTCCTTGGCAGCAGTTTTGGCCTAGCACTCTCTCTTTCAGCTATGGCAGTGGCTCTGGCATAGTATATCCATCTCTGTGCACCTCGCACCACACACACACACAGAGAACCCTTCCTGCCCAGCAGGGGCCCACCCCCAGAGCTCTCTCCCTAGTCTATAGGAATTTAAGGTGGACCAAGCATTTAACCTGGTCCCACACAGACGAGCCGATACAGTAAAGTCCGCGGGAGAGCAGGCGTTTGCCTGCTCTCCCGGCACGTGATTCTGTATTTAAATGAGGCCCGGCGGTAGAAAACAGGCAAAAGGAGGCGCTAGGAACACTAGTGCATCCCTAGCACCTCCTTTGGCCCAGAGTGGCGGCTGTCAGTGGGTTTGACAGCCGACGCTCAATTTTGCCGGCGTTGAATCTCAAGCCCACTGACAGCCACGGGCTCGGAAACTGGACGCTGGCAAAATTGAGCATCTGGTTTTCGACCTGACAGCCTTGGGCCGACTTCAAATTTTTTTTAATTTTTTTTTTTTACTTTTTTTATCCTTCAGGACCTCCGACGTAATATCGCCATGATATTAAGTCGAAGGGTGCACAGAAAAGCAGTTTTTACTGCTTTTCTGTGCACTTTCCCGGTGCCCGAAGAAATTAGCGCCTACCTTTGGGTAGACGCTAATTTCTGAAAACAAAATGTGCAGCTTGGCTGCACATTTTGCTTTGTGAATCACGCGGGAATACCTAATAGGGCCATCAACATGCATTTGCATGTTGAGGGCGCTATTAGGTTCGGCGGGTTGGACGCGCGTTTTCGGCCCCTTACTGAATAAGGGTAAGGGAAAACACGCATCCAATGGCGGGTTAACAGTGTACTCTTTCCTCTGCGGATCCCAATCGCGAGGGATCCGATGTCCAAAGAGCAGCTTGGGCTGTTTCTACATTCCAGGCAAGAAGGAGGGCAAAATTCTTCCTGCTGGGCAATTAACCAAAAGTCTTTCTTGCCCCCAAAAAATACTAACACCGGATTTGTTCCTTGTAGCAGGACTGCCCTATCCCTGGGCATCCCAAACACAGGGTTCCCCTTTCCCTGAATCCAAGAAAGGCCCAGATGTCCAGCAAGGCTCCTACCATGTAAAAGTCCAAAATCCAAAACATTCCCAGGACAACCACTCTGCACCTTGGGAGAAGAGTACAGCAGAGAAGCCCTCGACCTATCCTGAAAGATCCCAGTCAGGATGGAGCCCAGGTCCTCAGGTAGGCCAAAAATACAACTGAGGCAAAAAATCTACAACCTTCCTCCAGAATTGCAAATTATACTACCTCCCTAGTGCTCTAAGCAGAAAGTTCCTATAAAACCTCTGAAGTGGGTGTTATGGTTAAGCGGTGTTTGGGTGGATTCTTGGTTACTGTGGCAGATGACCACGCCCATGGGGAGGAGCTCCGTGAGGAGCCACAGTCTTGGGCTAGACTCAGGACGCACAAACACAGTTAGTTCTTTTATTATACAGCTTGGAGTATGCCACCAGAGGTGGCAGTAGTGAGGTAGTCTCGATGTAGCAGTCTCAGGACCCTCAGCAGAGGGGACCCTTCTCACCCCTTCTTGGTATAGGGGAATTCCGGTGCAGGTTTCCTAGCAAGTCAGTACTGTGGATGAGATAGACTGAGAGTTAGATTACTCACTAGATGGTTGCTGTAGATATGCGATTCCACCAGGTTGAAGTAGATGGTACAGGCACAGAGGCAGGGAGAGCAGGCCCTCGAGGAGCAAGTACCTGATCCCTATAAGGCACCTGAAATAAAGCAAGGGCCCCCGAGGAGCGGGTACCCAGGTTAGCAATTACCCCGAAGGGCAGAGAGAGAACTTCCAGCGGCAGCATGGAAGCAGCAGAGTAGCTTAGACCGGCCGAAACCAATCCTTGCCAACTCATCGAGCTAGGAAAACAGTACAGGCTATATACCCAGATGGCATGACTTCAGTAGAGGGGAATGCCCCCAAGGTTTGTGCCAATGCTGGAATAAAGATGTGGGTGACGCGCGCGCACATCCTAGTAGGTCCTTGGGAGGAGCATGGCGGGAGGCAGCACCATAGATGTTCCGGGGACGCCGGAGAGGGCAGCTAGTAGATGTGGCGGTAGCCATTTTCCCAAGGTAAGCGGGAGGAGCCGTGAACAAGGTGAGGCAAACAGGGCGAAGCCATCTAGCACCGACGGACGCAACAGTACCCCCCTTCAAAGGGTGTCCTCCATGCCTCCCACCTGGTCTTGGTTTCTGAGGATGCATTCTGTGGAATTCTTGAAGCATCTCTTTATCCAATATATTAACCAAAGGTGTCCAAGAGTTATCTTCAGGTCCATAACCTTCCCATGACAGGACGTATTCCCATACTCTGCCTCTTTCCTCTTTTTCTTATGTCAAGGATAGCATCTACCTTGTATTCGATGTCTTCTTCTGCAGCTATTGGTGTAGGTTCAGGTGTCTTGTTAGAGAACTCACTAAAAGGATCAATGGTTTTCAATAGTGAGACGTGGGACGCATTATGAATCTTCAATGTAGGTGGTAGCTTCAGACTATAGGTGAGATTGCCTAATCGTGGGAGAATGGGAAAAGGTCCAATGAAGCGTGGAGCGAAGCAAGCTAAAGGTATTTTAAGTCTTAAGTGCTTAGTGGATAGCCAGACTTTGTCACCAGGCTGGAAATCTGGAGCCTTGCAGTGGTGAACATCGTATCCTTTCTTAGCTTGAAGTCCTGCTTTGAGAAGCATCTCTTTGGTCTGAGTCCAAAGTTGTTGAATATCTTTGGCAGTAGATTGAGCTGCCGGTGACGACACTGACAGTGGAAGTGGCAGTGGTGGCAATGGTAGTTGTCCATAAACCACTTCGAATGGTGTTGATCCAGTGGATGTTGCTGGATGAGAGTTGATGGCGAATTCAGCCTAGGGCAACAGTTCAGCCCAATCATTCTGGCGAGTGTTCATGTAGGCACAAATGAACTGCTTGAGAGTCCTATTCATCCTCTCTGTTTGCCCTTTAGATTGTGGATGATATGCTGAGGTGAAGTTGAGAAAAATGTCAAACATCTTGCACAATGCCTTCCAGAACTTAGCTGTGAATTGGGCTCTGCGATCGGAGACTATGTGCTTAGGCATGCCGTGTAGGCGGAAGATGTGCGTGATGAAGAGCTTAGCAAGCTCCATGGCTGTGGGTAAGCCAAGGAGAGCCACAAAGTGAGCCATCTTTGAGAACCGATCTACAGTTACCCAAATCGTGTTGTTTCCTCCTGAGAGTGGTAAGTCTACCACAAAGTCTGTAGCAATGTGTGTCCATGGCTCAACTGGTACTGGTAAGGGTTGGAGTAGATCCCAAGGATGACCGGGTGGCATCTTCTGTCTGGCACAATTAGCGCAAGAAGCAACGTAGGAGAATGTGTCTTCCTTCATGGTGGGCCACCAGTAAAACTTTTGCAGTTTAGACAGAGTTCTGCGTTGATCAGGGTGTCCAGCCAGTTTGGAGTCGTGAGCCCATGCTAGCAGCTTTTTTCTGAGGTTCTTGGGTACGATAGTTTTACCTGCAGGTACTGAGTGAGTAGCTACCAAAATAACTCTTTTCGGGTCGATGATATGTTGCAGTTCCTCTGGGATGTCCTCGGAGAGGAATGAGCGAGATAGGGCATCTGCTCTGATGTTCTTATCTCCAGGGCAGTATTTCAGCACAAAGTCGAATCTGTTGAAAAACAGAGATCATCTCGCTTGTCTATGGTTTAGGCGCTGTGCATGGTGGAGATACTCCAGATTCTTATGGTCTGTAAAGACTGTGACTTAATGTTGTGCTCCTTCGAGCCAAGGGCGCCACTCCTCGAATGCAATCTTTATTGCTAGGAGTTCTTTATCTCCTATTCCGTAATTTTTCTCTACTGGAGAGAAGCAACGAGAGAAGAATGGGCATGGGTGTAAGGCCTTGGAATCACCGGCCTGGCTTAGCACGGCCCCTATGCCGACGTCTGAGGCATCAACCTCAACAATGAAGGGCTTAGTGGGATCCAGGTGTCGGAGACACAGTTTGCTCAAGAAGGCATCTTTTAGTTTCTGGAATGTAGTTATTGCCTCCGTAGACCAATTAGCAACATTGGCACCTTTCTTCATCATAGCTGTAAATGGAACAGTGAGTGAGGAGTAGTTCTTGATGAAGGTTCTGTAATAGTTGGTGAAACCTAAGAAACATCTGAGAGCATTCAGACCAGTGGGTTGTGCCCAATTCTTAATGCTCTCCAGCTTCTGTGGATCCATCTGGAAACCTTGGTTGGAAACAATGTACCCCAAAAAAGGCACTGATTCCTTGTGAATTTCGCACTTGGACAACTTAGCGTATAGATGATTCTCACGGAGTCTTTGCAGCACTCTTTTGAGAATATCAAGATGTCATCTAAGTATATGATGACACATTTATAGAGGAGGTCCCGAAAAATGTCGTTCATTAAATTTTGGAAGACAGCCGGGGCATTGCACAGGCCAAAGGGCATCACTAAATATTTAAAGTGACCGTCCCGGGTGTTGAAGGCCGTCTTCCATTCATTGCCTGAGCGAATGCGAAGTAGGTTGTAGGCTCCCTTAAGAACAAGCTTGGAGAATATCTCGGCTCCCTGTAGTCTGTCAAATAGCCCTGAAATGAGAGGTAGAGAGTAACGATCTTTCACAGTTATCTCGTTGAGACCTCTGTAATCTATACATGGACGCAATGTTCCATCCTTCTTCTCCACAAAGAAGAAGCCTGCGCCAGCAGGAGACTTGGAAAGTCTTATGAAGACTTTTTGGAGGTTTTCCTGAATATATTCGGACATGGCTTTATTTTCTGCCACTGAGAGAGGGTACACCTGTCCCTTGGGTGGTTCGGTGTTAGGCTTCAGATTAATATGCAGTCATAGAATCTGTGAGGCAGTAGTACATCTGCAGCTTCTTTAGAAAAGACATCTTGAAACGATGCATATTGAGGCGGCAACCCCGGCATCACTGGGGTAGTTGGCATGCAGGGTATCAGAGCAACCTCCTCAGGCATTTACCATGGTAGTCTGGACCCCAACGTGAAAGCTCCAGAGTAGCACAATTGAATTGAGGCATATGGTGCTGCAGCCACGGTAGCCCCAGTACTATAGGGTGCATGACCTTCTCTAAAACAAAGAAGGAGATTGTTTCAGAATGGAGAGCACCGGTCCATAGACACACTGGTTCGGTGAGCTGGGTTACTTCGCCTGGCAAGGGCTCTCCATGAATTGAAGATAGGAGTAGCGGAGACTTCATAGTGGTAGTGGGAATCCGCAAGTGCTCCACTAATCGTTGAAGAATGAAATTACCTCCTGCCCCTGAGTCCACTAGAGCAAGAGTCTGATACTCTAAGGGTCTGAAGATCAAGGATACAGGAAGAGGGAGCGGAGGAGAGGGCGCAGTAAGACCTAAGAAGAGTCCTCCCGCGGGACTTAGGTCTGCCAGTTTCCCGGATATATAGGGCATGTTTGAACTGCATGGCCAGGTTGTCCACAATACATGCACAGCCCCAATTTCTTCCTTGTTCTTCTCTCTTTCAATGTCAGATGGCTGTAGACTAATTGCATTGGTTCTTCTTCGCCAGAGAGGCGTTCCGGGGACGCCAGAGAGGGCGGCTAGTAGACGAGGCAGTAGCCATTTTCCCAAGGTAAGCGGGAGGAGCCGTGAACAAGGTGAGGCAAACGGGGCGAAGCCGTCTAGCACCGACGGATGCAACAGTGGGACGTCCATTCCTCAAAGGGAGGGGTTACACATGAATGGATCCTCCCCTATTCTTTACCAACTGGTATAAGGATTTACCCAGGGCTTAACAGTAACGGAACCGTAGGGTCCATCATGCCTACACATTACATGCCAGCAAAATACCTCACTTTGGTCACTCATGCAGAATACAAACAGACCCTGAGCAAATACAGAATAAAGAGACCAGAAAGTATAAATAAAAATGTGCTGAGAAGAACTGAACTGGAACCCACAACAAACCAACCTCTATATACAGAGCAACAATGGAAAAATAGAAACATTACATTCTTCATAAAACATTAAACAATAAAATCTAGAAATAAAAAATATCAATCATAATAGTAAAACCATTTTCATAAGAAGAATAAATATTTCAAACCAGTTAACTAGTATCCAAAATTTCCCAAGCATCAATAATATATTTCAAAACAGCAGACACATCAAACACCAAGCAATAATTAAAACAAATAAGGTTAAAAAACACCTCTCTCCATACCTGGAAACTTTTTATTTCCAGATGCCCTGAGACTGTCGTGGATTAATGGGGGAGAGGAGGGGAAGGCTCACAAATACACAACCCAAACAGGCTCCTATTCACTCACACACACATACATCCCAGGCAGACTCTCAGTGACACACAAACACATATTCCAGGCAGGCTCCCAGTCACACATACACATGTACATCCCAAGCAAGCTCCCAGTGACACACACACCGTTTCCAAGCAGGCTCCATTCACACACAAACACACATGTATCCCAGGCAGGCTCCCATTCACACTCATATGCACACATCTCAAGCAGGCTCCCATTCACACACACACACACATCCCAAGCAGGCTTCCATTCACACACATATCCCAAGCAAGCTTCCAATCACACACACACACACATATCCTAGGCAAGCTCCCATTCACACACACATATATCCCAGGCAGGCTCCCATTCACACACACACACCTCAGGCAGGCTCCCATTCACACAAACACACAGGCAGGTTCCCATTCATACACACACACACACACAACCCAAGTAGGCTCCTATTCACATGCACACACACCCACAGAGACAGACTTCCTCTTTCTCTCTCTCTCACACACACACACACACACGAAGACAGGCAGGCTTATTCACACACACACACATGAATGCATGCAGGCTTACTCACACACATACACGCAGGCAGTCTTCTTCTTCTTTCACACAAATACACATTCAGGCAGGTTTCCTCTTTCACACAAATACACACACACCTGTAGGCAGGCTTAGTCTTTCACATAAACACACACACACACACACACACACACACACACATGCAGGTAGATTTCCTTTTTTACATAAAGACATTCACACAAGCAGGTTTCCTCTTTCACATAAACACACACACACATGCAGCACAGGCGTCCTCTTTCAAACACATACACTGTTCCATGGCAGATGCTGGCAGATTGGGCTCTCCAATTCTTCGGCCACTGGCGGGTTGGGCTCTGCCTAACTGCATAGCCAGAACCGTTTTACATGAGTGGGCACTAAACATATAGGTCTGAACAATACTTGTTACATTCAACTATAAAAAATGCCTTAAGAGTGCACCTGACAACAGATTTCTAAGTAGTTTCAACAGTTGCCATATATCACAGGTGACATTTAAATATTTTTAATTCAATGATTTTCAAGCACTTACCAAACACATATCCATTTACAGAAATATTTCTATTATATTTAAAGATGTTGCAAGAGGTAACATCCCAAATGTTGGTGTCATTTCAATATTAGCAACACAATTTCATTCCACTATCAGGCACTCTGATACAACACAAAACCCTGCAAATTGACAATCTGAACCTATGTAGCAAACTTAGGACTCACCCATAAAAACCCTGCCTAAAAAAGGCAGCACTAAAAATATTACACCAGACCCTAGAACACCAACACCAACTCTGTTGGAAGGTGCAGATTAGAAAAGAGAATAAACTGGATTGATACAGATCCCTACCCAAAATACCCCATCTCAGTGACACATGAAAAACACAGAGAGACCCTCACCAAATACAGAATAAAGGGGCCACAAATTAGAAATATATACAGACAAAAACTGAACTAGAAGCTCCAAGAAGCTAGACTAATCAATGCAATACTAGAGAAGTAAAAACAAAAATGCTTTTCCCACTGTGCTCTACAAAGTACAAAGATATCAGAGAAATCAAAGACTTTCCACAAAAGAATGAGCAAGAAAAAATGTCTAATCCTGGAAGACATGGGGGAAACAGCAGCTAGAGCAGCAAGATATTTATTTATTTATTTATTTATTTATTTATTTATTTATTTAGAGTTTTTCTATACCGGCATTCATGATAAAAATCACATCAAGCTGGTTTACAATTAACAAGGGGTGTGGATGAACATGAACCTGGAACGAGTGAAAAGAAACCATGAAGTTACAATAAAACAAGGCTGTTCAAGACTGGGAGAGGAAGAAGAAGCTAGAGAAATTTAACAGACTGAGGCGTAATTATTTTCAATAATCGGCAGTGACTGAATGAAGATGATGTTGGATTGTGATTCAGTTAGGGTCTGGAAAGGCTTGTTTAAACAACCAAGTCTTAAGCTGTTTTCTGAATGTTGGGAGGCAGGACTCCTTTCGAAGATCCAGTGGAATGGAATTCCATATCGGTGGTCCTGCTGTGGAGAAGGCCCGGTCTCTGAATGTTAGATGCTTTGTGGTTTTGGTATGTGGTACACGAAGTGATCCTCTGTAAGCTTCTCTAATGGGTCTGGCAGAAGAATGTCGTCTGAGCGGGATTTGTAGGTTAAGAGGAGCATGGTGATGGATGGCTTTATAGATCATGTTGCATCCTGTCACCAGGCCAGAAATATAATCTTATCAGGAAGAATATGGACCAGCACCAGAACCTGGGAGTTGTCTTTGTTGTATTTTTTGTACCCTGTAATTTTATTTTACTTCCATCACTACTCTGTAATAAAGAGATTCTTGAATCTCTCATGTCTCTTCTTCCCCCTTCCCAACACCATCATCTCCCATCCCCATTTCCCCAGCAGTCTCTATCAATGCCCCACTTCCCCATGATGAGAGAAAGAGAAATAACAGTGAGGAGGAGGAGCACTGAGAGAGAGACTCCTGAGAATAGGTTGGGGTGTGGGGGATAAGAGTCTCAGAGAACAATCCTGCAAAACAATAGAGCAAATCTATTCATGCCTACATTGAATTAACGTTCTCTTTATAACCAGTTCGCTATATAGCATGTTGTGTTACTTGTTCAAGCTTATCACGGTTTACATTATTAACATTCACTTTGTAATTTGTTCTCTGTAAAGCCTGTTGCAATTTTAGTTATCTGTGAACCGAGATGATGTTCCCAACGTATCCCGGTATATAAAAACACTTAAATAAATAAATAAATCTATCAATCAATCAATCAATCAATCTACCATACCATAATGACATATTAACTACCAGACTCAACAGTAACAACTCTACGCATGAAAAGGCAACACCACAAATCTTATAACAGGCCCTAGAACCAGGGCCGGTGCTAACATTTTTGTTGCCCTGTGCAAACATTTACTGTGCTATGCCCCACCCCCATTCATTCAGTCTCTGTCCGGGGACCATCAATAAAAGCCCAGTTCCCTCCAGCAATCTTATTTTTAAAAACTGACACTCCACCAAATGGAACTCATGGTCAAGGGAAGGGTATTAGGCACCTTAGGCAAACCTTACAGCCTTGCACAAATACACACCCTCTACAGACGCACACACAATTCAATTATGCATTTATTACAGATTTTACATGAAAACAAGAACATTCAAAAGTACAGTCTTCAGAGGAAAATATAATACCTACAACATGCATATTATATTTAAATGCACTGCTCTGGTGCCAACCAGAAAATCCTGCAAAAAAGACACTTGGAACTCCTACGAAATTAGACTTTTTGTAATGCATGCTGGTTGTGGGTTTGGCCTTCAGAAAGTCATGAATAAACGAAATTACCATTAAAATATCATAAACCTCTCATGCCAAAACAACCCTAACTGCCAGCACTGAAACAGTAACAACCTTATCTATGAAAAGGCAACACTGCACATATTACACCAGGCCCTAGAACACCAATACACCTTCTATTAGAACAAATCAAACCACTATAGATCCCTACAGATATGGTAGCAGAATACCTCACCTCGATCATACATGAAGAACACAGATAGACCCTGACAAATACAGAATAAAGAGACCAGAAAGTATAAACAGAAACATGCTAAGAAGAACTGATCTGGAACCTACAACAAGCCAGCCTCTATAAGCAGAGCAACAATGGAAAAACAAAAACATTGCTATTCTTCATAAAACATTAAATAATAAAATCATCAATTGTAATAGTAAAATCATAGTCATAAAAATAATATTTCAAACCAGTTAAATAGAATATCCAAAATTTCCCAAACACCAATAAAATATTTCAAAACATCTGATGAAGAAATCCAATAATTAAAATGTTCTAATATTTTCCCAAAAAACAATAAAATATTCAAAAACAGCAGAAACATCAAACTACACCCAATAATTAAAACATTTCCCAATCTCCATACCTGGGATCTTTTGATTTCCAGTCACCCTGACATTGTCATGCATTGGGAGAGGTAGGGCCACACAAACTTTATCTTTACACACATACATACACACATATTCAATCTCTCATATAGATGCCTATGCTCTCTCTCTCCAACAGACACATTATGTGTGTGTGTATGCCTGTGAGAACCTGTGTGACACATAGGCTCTCACAGGTACACACACATACATGCATGCATACAGGCACTCACACACCGGCTCTCACACAGATACATGCACATACACACAGGTTCTCACACAGACACACACACACACACACACACATGCACACAGGCTCTCACACAGACACACACACAAGCTCTAACTCAGACATATACACACAGGTTCTCACACACACACACACAAACACACACGGCTTCCTACTCCAGGCCACAGTAAGATGAGCTCCACCGCAGCCCCCTCCATCCACTTCTTCACTTTGGGCCATGGTGATATGAGCTCCACCATGGACCTGCCAGCCTCCTTCTCTCTTAAGTTCAGGCTGAGGTAGAATGAGCTCCACCATGGCCCCATGGCTAATCTTTCCTTTGGCCCTGCCAGCCTTCTTGTGAAGTGGAGGGGAGAGGGGAGAGGGGTGCGGAAAGCTCTGAGTGCATGCGCACAGCTAGGAGGGAAAACTGTCGCAGCCTTTCCTATTATTGGCTGTCAGTGGGTTGTTCCGACGCTGATCCGCCGCTCTTCTTTGTGGTCTTTTCTCATTTTCAGCCACCAATGGGTTGAGGTCCACCAGAGGCCTCACATCCTCTCCTGCTGGTCCCCCCCCCCCCCCCCCCCCCCTCCTAGGTGTGCCGCCCTGTGCAAATCGACGGTGTGCACACCTAGTCATGCCGGGCCTGCCTAAAACAGCAATATACCTCATACTGGAAAAACAAAACAAACTGGACTGCTATAGAATCGTACAGACTGCACACTAGCAGAACACCCCCACCTGTGTCACAGACCCTCACCAAACCCAGAATAAGTGCCACAAATTAGAAAGAAGCATGCAGATAAAAACTGAAATGGAAACCCCCCAAATCCTGACTGTACGTGCAGTATAACACCAAACAGAAATGCCTTTCTTCCTGTACTGAATGAAACACAAAGATATCAGAGAGGCACAAACCTAAGCTGATATTTTCCAATTATGAAAATAAAGTGTTTTGGGGATTTTTTTTACCTATGTTATCTGCAATTTTTATTTTTCTAAACAGGTTGGTTCCAGTCTCTCTTTTCCTTCTGTCTCTTAACCACTTTTCAAAGGTCTCCTGTCCATGTTTCATTTCCTCCCCTACCTCTGTCTCCAACATTGATCTTTCTCTTTCAATATCTCGGGTCTCATTTTCTTTTCTGCTTCTCTATCCACTCAGCTAAATTTCACCCGCTCTTCTCCTTCCCCTCACATTCTCTCTTTTTACCTCTCTCCTACCTACCAGCTTTTCATCTCTCATCCACTTCCCAGCCCATCTCCTCACTCTCTCCCCCTTTTCCTAGCATTTCTATTCCTGCCTTTCACTCCTTCCCCAGCCTGTTTCCCCCTTTGTCTATCATCCATTCCTTAGTATCCCATTTCTACCTTCGATACTCACCCATTCCCAGCTCTCAGCTAGTTTCCTGTGCCTCTTATTAGGTTCAGTTACCTCTGCCACTCACCTCCCCCTGCCTATAGTCCCTTTCTTTTTTCTCTTACCCTCTATTCAGTCACCTCCTTTTCAGCCCCCATTTCCATCCTTTCTTACCCCTTCACAGACCCATCCCTTTCCACTGCCTCCCACTCCCTCTCCAGCCCTCCAGGTCCTTTATACCATATCTCAACCCATCCCCACCAATTATCCCTTTTCTTCTTGGCCACATCTCACATTCATCCACAGTCCTGCCTCAGAACACAGCCTATCCAATGCACCCCAACTCCTCACCCAACTGCCAAGTCCCTATTCTCCCCATCAATCCACAAGCCCCTGCTCTCCCCAATCCCAAAGTTTCCATTCTCTCCACCTATTCTCTGAGTACCAACTCTACCCAAACATCCCTGAGCTTCCGATCTCTCCCCCACACACGATCTCTGTTCCCCCCTCATCCCATCTGGAAGTCTCCACTCTTTTTCAGTCTCCCCATTCATCCACCAAATCAGAGTCCCCCATTCCTTCACCCATTCCTGAGACTCCACTTCCCCTCCACCCAATTCTCACTCTCTCCAATCCCCATTCTCCCCTCTACCCTTACATTCCCAGACATGTCCTTTGGAGTCCCCACATCCTCTTCAGCCCTCCTTCAGAGCTTTAATCTTGTTCTTTTGGCAGCTCTGCTCTTGCCTCTTTATTCCTGCACTTCTGCCCTCCAAAGTCCGTCTGGCACTTGCAACCGCATCCCATGGTTCTTCTTTAAGCAGCACCAACATTTCATGTCTGCCTCTGCACTTCTCCAGTCAATTTTGTAAACCACGTGGCTCGGTAGCTACGGGGACCCGTAAGGGTCAAAAAAGCTATCTAGCAAACCGCATGGGTAGAGATGAGAAATATCGGGGCTGCAAAAAGAAGAACTATGGGACCAGCTGCAAATGCTGGATGGAGTATGGAGAAAAGATATTCTGGCAGAAAGAGGCAGGGGTTGAGCTGCCAGAAAATAAATTTAAAGCTCCAATGGGGATCCAGAGGAGATTTGGGGCCTTGGGGCACTAACAAAGGAACACAACAGCCACACTAATTGATCCACTCGAGTCCTGCCTAAGATCTGTGTTCTTCCCTCCCTGAGCCTTCAACCAACCACGGTGCTGACACCAACACTGCTCAAGTGCTCAAAACTGTCTCTTCTCTTGCTCACCCCACTGCACAAACGCTGATCCTATTCCTGCCTCTTTCTCTTTAGCATGAGCCCATGCAGTGCCAACTTCTCTTCAGCCTTGAGCAATCACAATGCTCAGGCCACTTCCTGTTTCCTTGTCATTGGTCCCCATGGCTGCAACACTGAGGCAGCTCCTCAATGACCGGATGCTGCCAAAATGCTGATGCCTCCTTCACAAAAGGACAGAATTGGGTGGGCCTGAGTGTATAGTCAGTGGGCCATGATCCACCTAGGCCCCACCCATGGCTATGCCACTGGCTCTGCCAATGGCCATACTGCCTCGCCTCTTCTTTGGCCACCTGCGGGTTGGGCTCCACTGGTGGCCACCCAGCCTCGTTCCTTCTTCTGCTATCAGCAGGTTGGGCTTCACCTGTTGCACGGGTGCAGCCTTTCCTCTTCTTCAGCCACCGGCGCGTTGGGGGTCTGCTTAGTGCCGGTGCAAGGGTCTGATGATGATGTTGCAATGGCATTACATCAGCAGACCCTTGCACATCAGAGAGATCATGGTGATCTCTCTCTTTGTCTCCAACCTGAACCCTGCAGATCACACACCATGAACCTCCAAAGCTCTGTTCACATGCTGCCACCTTTTCCAGCTCCATGCCTATCCACTTTCGTTCACTACTGTCAAAAATGCCGCCCTCATATCCAACTATGACGCCCCGCTCCACTTCTGGCGCCCTAGGCAGCCGCCTAGGGCGCCTAATACTCCTCTCCTTCGGTCTCTGGCAGATTGAGCTCCACCAGCGGCTACGCAACCTCTCCGCTTCATCCGCCAGTGGGGGTGGTCCCAGAGCCTCTCCTGCTGCCGCCACTCCTTTGGGTGTGCCGCCTTGTGCAAATGCACGGTACGCACATCCATTCATGCCAGGCCTGGAGTCTTTCCAATGGAAAGGAAGAAGTAGAAGTAAAGGTCATGCAATGAAACTCCAAAGCAAAAACAGGAAATAGTTTTTCTCAAAATGGGTGGTTGATGCATGGAATGCCCTTTCAGAAGAGGTGGTGAAGACAAGTATGTGGGCATGGGCATGGGATAAGCATAGAGCATCCCCAGTGGCTTGGGGATGGAGATGAAGAAACAGGGTAACCTGTGGTAATTTTTGATGTAACATTTCTGCAGTTACTACCCTAAGCAACGTTGGGCAGACTGAATGGACCATATTGATCTTTAGCTGCTGTCATTTACTACCTTACTATGAAGCTCTTACTTTCCTTAGGGGAATCAGAACAAAGTACAACTCCATGCCCTGCTATGTTTTTCTTTTTTTGGCAGAGGAAGGGCACTAATTTGTGTTGAATTTAGCACCCCTCCCCGATCCTTTCGAAATGTTACCTCATAAGACCTTGGCATAGCAGCACTTTAACCTCTCAGGAAAGGATTCTGGAAACAGAGAGCATTAAGGAGAGAACGTGGGGGCAATAAGGTGACAATCAGGTTCAAAAGTAATGGAAGGTGAATTGGCAGTACTGCAGGAAGAGAATGAAACTAATAGCAAAAAAAAAAAACACCCAAAAAAAAAAGGTAATAAAGTAAAAAGTCAATGGCCCAGTGTGCACGCATGAAGAAGCAGGAACTGAATTAGGAAGGCTCCTGGAAAGGTCACGCGTGAAGGAACGAGCAACACATTGTAAATAAACGACAGCCGTGAGGAGAAGACCTTGCAGCGGTGCCCGCAGGAGGTGCCCATGCTGCCCATGCTCTCCTGCCAGCCGCAGCCAGCGCAGGACGGGCAGGGAAGCAGCCAGCCCGAGCCTCGAGCCCTTCTAATGGATTTGTTGTTTTGTTTTGTTGTTGTTGTTGCTGCTGCCTATGTGTTTCTCCCCAAGCAAAGAACAGGGCAGCGGGACTCCTTTTTTTTTCCGCGGTTGTTTGAAATTACCCAGGACGTCTCCTTTCATTTTACTGAAAGAAAAGATCAAGTGCAGGCAGAGCCGACGACGTGTAAATGGTTAAGCGCCATCTCCTGCAGAGGGGCCTGCGTTCCCGCCAAACCCCGGCTCACTGCCGATTCCTCTGCAGCAATGGGAAATGGCTTTACTCTTTTTTTTTCAGGAATAAGCAATAAACAAACTCCTTACTGTTCTCTAACATGGCCAGCCTGACCGCAGGTGCTGGTCTGATCTTGGCTTCCTATCCTACATCCCGGTGCACGCTGCTCCCAGCAGTTTTGCTCTCCTCTGCAAATTAGTTTTGGCCTCTGAAGACTGAACAGCCGGAAGTATTCCGCTTTTGTTAAATAACCATTATTGCAAAAGTAGATATTCACGAGATATTTCATGCAACAAATATGCCAGCACAGCCTTAGAAAATAAATTAGGACCATGGGCATGGGGGGGGGGGGGGGAGCAGGGCAGTCACTGTAGATGCTCTGTTAACGACCTCCGCTCTGCCCACAACTATCCACCCAATTGCATACATGCCTTCAGTTCACCCCCTTACCCCGTTGCAGGCCCAAGCACTGCCACACAGATCACATTACTTCCTAAGGAAACTATTTTGATCATTTAAACCTTGTTTTACATTTGTGGAAAATGGGAAAGCTTAACTTCAACAAACATGCTTCTTCAGCGCAAAGACCACCCAACTAATGTTAAGCATTGGTTACTGCTTCACATACAAAAGCGACTCTTAAAGACGAGCGGCATGCCGGCCCTGGTAACTCGGGAGCAGTGCTGGCCACTTCCACGTGGAAGGTCCTCGGTTTGACTTCTGGATCAGGTCTTCTGCACCCCAGATCAGCCAAGCCTGGGGGACGCTGCTCTGGAGACAGTGTTCACAGCCGCTGGGGGACCATCAATAAAGTCGTGGTCATGAATAATGGCAACCCCTGGTGGCTGCAGGACCCAGGCTTCTGGAAGGAGCCCTGGTGTATGGCTGCTGGACTCAGGACCTTCGCTCCAATGACCAGAGTGTGGGTCTACTAGTAAAACAGGGGGGGGGGGGAAGGGGGGAAATCCCCTGGCTCGCTGCCAATGAAGGTTCATGGTGCCAGGTTCCCAGCACTGGTGTCGATTGAGCGGGAAGAAAAAGAAGAAAAAAGAAGCAATTACTGGGCCCAGGAAAAAAAATAAAAAAAGGCTTGTGCTCCTTCCCACCTTCCTCTGGGTAGTCAGAGCGCTGACCTTTGAAAATTCTCTTTGCAGTGTCCTAATGACTAGATTCTTATCTACAACAGACTCATCCTAACCAAAACCCACTTTTTCCTTGCATTCTCATCTTTGCTGAGTTATTCGTGCTCTCACATGTTTTACATATATAAAACTTCTCAGCTACTCAAATACAGCACAGATCAATGTGACTAGGTATTCCCAGGAATGTAGGGATACTGGCATACAGCAATCATGACTCACGCACACGAATAACTCATAACACTAAGCAGCAGCACTATGACATTGTCATATCCCTAGCATATGCCCTCTGCACACATAATTCATAGCCCCGTCCCCTAACGTCACATCCACAACATTTACAGCTATAATCCACACTCAGATCTTCCAGTACACAAAACAGAACAGTCCATGTGAGCTGACACCACACAGCTGAAATACAACAAAACATGTAACTTTTACATCCGGTTTGTTTACTCAACTCCTGGGCAGGTTTCTGCTTCTGGGACTGGCCAGGGAGCAGGGAACGGGGGGGGGGGGGGGGGGGGGGGGGGGGGGGCGGGAGTTATGCTGCACAGGCAGCGTTCACAAACCCCGAGGTGAAGGCAATCTCAGCCATCACTCAGTGACAATATTTGTATTTATAATTCATTTAATACACTTTTAGAATTTCAGTATATGTTTACACTCCGCCTCCACCCAGAGGCGGAGTGTAAACCAGTGGCTCTGAGGCCAGACTTAGGCTCATTAATCAGGATCTGGAGGGAGCCACCTGTTTGTGGCCCCTGGCCAAGGGCTGTAACTGTGGTGAGCTGGGTTGAGTTTGGAAGGGGGACATGAGGAGAAGGATAAAACCCTCGGTACTTGTGAATGAAAGCTCATGGCAGCTGATCCCAGAAAAGGCTGGTTCTGATTGCACTGGAAGCCAAAAATGCAAAGTTCATTTACAGGAGAAAATAATATAAAGAAATAAAGCTCCACCCCTCTGCGCTTTCTAGCATGCCAAGGGGATTCTCACTACCTCTATGGCTGCTCTGAGCATCTCGTCCTGGAGCGGCTGGAAAATAAGAGAAACTAAATATAGTTAAACCCTTCCTTAAATCTACCACCTAAGCAAGGACAGGGGACACAGTAAACAGCACACCTACAGAGAAGAAAAGAAAATGGACAGACAATGGGAGTAACCGAAGCAGGAAACAACATCAGAATAAAGATTAATACAAAGATAGCAGAAATCATAATATTTGTCAGTGTCCAGGCTGTGCCCAAACAAATCTGATCATGCAGCAAACAAAGGAGGCAAAGCTTGCAGCACTTGTGTAACCTCTCTGGAGGGGCACATAGAATTGCTGAGACGCTCTGACCCTGGCGGGAGCCTAGCACCAGTCTCTCATATTATTTTAGGGTTCAGCAGTGTGGGTCAAGCAGATGTTATAGTGGACCCAGGCTAGAGGCAGAGTGTCCTTTCTCTGTGAGCTGGTCAGGGAGGCCACTCACCCAGGACTCCCCTCTGTGAGCCCCAACAGCTCTCTTCTATTTGGTGGTTGCTGGCAGGTCAGGTGTCCCCTAACCCTCCATCAGATAGTCTCCCAAAACATTGAAACTTTTATTCCTCGAGTACCCAGCTCAGCAACTATCTACAGAGAGGGTATTATGCTTTAGCTGAATTAATGAGGGTTCACAGGCTTCACAGCCAAGATACACTTTCACCCATCTCTCCAAACACAATTAGCAACAGGTTATAAAGAAGTTTTCCAGTTCCCTCCCACCACTTCACTCCTCCTCCAAACTCACTTAGAAATATGTTGCTCATGTTTGTACTACGTCCCCCAAATACAATATAAACTCTGTCCCATCCCACCACCAGTTGGATACTCTTCCATGTACAGCCACGTCTGCTCTCAGCCCTCAAAACATGGGTCCACGGAGTACTGCCTTTCCCCAATTCTCACGTCTCCTCCCAGGCAGCGTTCATGGACATCCCCAGCGTTCTTGACACACTCCTCCTTCTAAGCGTATTCCTCTTTTCCTTTCTGTTTCCCTTTTGGAAAGGGACCACATCCTCCTGGTCCCTTCTACTGTGGGAAAAACAAGACTGGGTTCCCGGGATAATCTTTCATGAAAAGGATCACTCTTTGGCCTCGGGCTTCTCCCTTTGAGGAGGAAAAGCCCCTGCAGGACTCACTCCAAACAGGAAGGGTCCCTGGGCCTACCAGCCTGACTTCACAGCCCCTTCCCTTGAACCTCTTCCCGCTAAACCTTGCACCAAGATAATATACCCTCTTGAAACCTCCCCTAGAGGATATTCTTACCACCCTCTCAAAGGAACCAAAACTATCAGTAACTTTATCCAGAACTTTCCCATTACACAATATATAACCAGTTCAGTCATCATTTATCTTGCCATTTGGTGGTGATTTACTGGTACTGCAGATATAACATTTTACCCTTTCCACATTTTTTTTTTTTAGAACATCAACTGTATGGCTCCCCCACCCAAAGACTCCTCCGGTCCATACTGAAAGATGTGGACCCAATTTGGAGGTCCCATCACACTTGGATGACCATATATAAGTATGCACAACCTAGAACACTGGAAGGAACCCCTGCACGCCACTACAGTATCAGAACCACCGTCCGTACCTCCGTGCCAGCCGGCCACTTTGCCTCTTATCACATCATGCCGTGTGGTGTTCGGTGGGGCACCATTGATGCACCACTGAACACCACACGGCATGATGCCGCCAGCCCCAACCAGCTGTGCTCCTCCTTAGGCACGCATGTGTCTGACATCATCTTATTTAAAGGGTCTGCAGCAGGAAAAGCACCGCGGTTCTTCCTGATGACCTCACACACTCATCCCTATAAAGAACCCTCTCTATCTCTCCCTCACTGCCTCAGCAACATATCCAGCTACCGTGTGTAGTACGTGTTGCATCCCACGCCTGCTCCAGCCTTCATCTTCAGCCTGCTCCAGTCTTCATCCCAGGCTGTTCCATTCCTTGTCTGCCCGAACTGCTCCTGCCTAGCCTGCCTGTCGCAGCCTTATACATCCCCCTCTTATTCTCCCTCAGACAAATACCTGATTTTTCCCTTGCCTGGACTTTGGATACATCTGACTGCTGCTTGTTTCTGATCTTTGCCTGGATTCTGTATATGCCTAACCTCTGCCTACCTATGACCCTAGCCTGGGACCACATCTCCAGTCACCAAAAGAGACCATCACCTAAGACCTGCTGGCCTTGACACCTGTGGCGTAGCCATGGGTGGACCTGGGTGGGCCATGGCCCAAGCACTTTGTACTCAGGTCAACCCAATCAGGGTTGCCTGGAGCCGAGAGGAGGAGGCCTGACATAGGGCCATCACAGAGCTCATCCTGCACAGCCTGAGAAGCAGAGACCTGATGCAAGGTCGTCTTGGAGCTTATCCCATGCAGCCTGAGAAGAAAAGACCTGAAACAGGGTCATCCTGGAGCTCATCCCATGCGGCTCAAGAAGGTCCGTCACAGCAAGGAGGCCCAGAAGAGAGGGAGAGCTCTGATAGCCTGTGTGCATGTGTATGTGCGAAAGAGAGAGCATGGAAGTGAAAAGCCTGTGGGCTAGATTTTAAAAGCCCTGCGCGTGTAAATCCTCCTGGATTTACGCGCGCCAGTGCGCCTATTTTGCATAGGCCGCCGGCGCCGCGCAAAGCCCCGGGACGCGTGTAAGTCCGGGGCTTCATAAAAGGGGCAGGAGGGGGCTTGTCCAGGGGCATGTCCGGGGGTCAGGGGGCGGTCTGGGGTGGGTCCAGGGGCGTGGCGATGGTTCGGGGGTGGGCCGGGAGGGCGGTATCGAGGCCCCCCGCACTGCGGCCTGTGCCGGGGATGCGAGGCAGCACGTGCAAGTTACGCCTGCTTCAAGCAGGCGTAACTTGCCCAACAAAGGTAGAGAGGGGGGATTTAGGTAGGGCCGGAGGGTGGGTTAGGTAGGGGAAGGGAGGGGAAGGTAGGGGGACGCGGAAGGAAAGTTCCCTCCGAGGCCGCTCCAAAATCGGAGCGGCCTCGGAGGGAACTAAGCGGTTGTCTTAGTTAGTGAGGACCCCTTCGGGGTCCTCACTAACTAAGACAACCGCTCCTCGGGGGTCTTTCTCTCTCTCTACTTTTCAGGATATAGAGAAACTACATGCTAGCCAAAATACTGCACATCTGTTACACATGTGCAACACAGACAGATCCTTACCTAATAAGAGATTAGAAATTAGAAACAGAAATACACAGACAAGATTGAAATGGAAAACCCAAGAAACCAGACTCTGTGAACAGTGGAATACTGAATAAAAGTAAAATACAAATATATAAGAAATGCACATTCCAAAAGATGACATATTTTAATTGCTGAAAGTCAAAATATTTTTTTTACATTTGGTGTTTGATCTTATTTTTCCAATTGGTTGGTCACAGTCTCGTTTTTCCCTTGTCTGTCTTTTCCTAATTTGTTTTTCAAGGTCTCTTTTATTCTATTTCTTCTCTCTTCTTCTGTCTTCTTTCCTTCTTCCCTCATACAGGCTCCCACTCCCACACATTCTCTTTTACCCAGGCTCCCACTCTCACATGCAGGCTCTCATTCTCATATACTCTCTCTCACATGCAGGCTCCCACTCCATATGCTTGCTCTCTCTCTCACTTTCACACAGGTTCTCCACTCCATATGCTCTCTCTCTCTCTCTCTCACACACACACACACGACACACACGACACACAGGCTTCTCATTCCCATGCTCTCTCTCACACATACACACAAAGGCTTCTCACTCAAATGCTTTCTCTCACACATATACACACAGAGGTAGATCTGTGTGTATATGTGTTCCCTCCGAGGCCGCTCCAAAATCGGAGCGGCCTCGGAGGGAACAGAGGCAGGCTGTGCGGCTCGGCGCGCACAGGCTGCTGATTTTGCGCAGCCTTGCACGCGCCAACCCCGGATTTTATAAGATACGCGCAGCTACGCGTGTATCTTATAAAATCCGGTGTACTTTTTAAAGATCTACCTCTGTGTGTATATGTGTGAGAGAAAGCATTTGAGTGAGAAGCCTTTGTGTGTATGTGTGAGAGAGAGCATGGGAATGAGAAGCCTGTGTGTCGTGTGTGTGTGTGTGAGAGAGAGAGAGAGAGAGCATATGGAGTGGAGAACCTGTGTGAAAGTGAGAGAGAGAGCAAGCATATGGAGTGGGAGCCTGCATGTGAGAGAGAGTATATGAGAATGAGAGCCTGCATGTGAGAGTGGGAGCCTGGGTAAAAGAGAATGTGTGGGAGTGGGAGCCTGTATGAGGGAAGAAGGAAAGAAGACAGAAGAAGAGAGAAGAAATAGAATAAAAGAGACCTTGAAAAACAAATTAGGAAAAGACAGACAAGGGAAAAACGAGACTGTGACCAACCAATTGGAAAAATAAGATCAAACACCAAATGTAAAAAAAAATATTTTGACTTTCAGCAATTAAAATATGTCATCTTTTGGAATGTGCATTTCTTATATATTTGTATTTTACTTTTTATTCAGTATTCCACTGTTCACAGAGTCTGGTTTCTTGGGTTTTCCATTTCAATCTTGTCTGTGTATTTCTGTTTCTAATTTCTAATCTCTTATTAGGTAAGGATCTGTCTGTGTTGCACATGTGTAACAGATGTGCAGTATTTTGGCTAGCATGTAGTTTCTCTATATCCTGAAAAGTAGAGAGAGAGAAAGACCCCCGAGGAGCGGTTGTCTTAGTTAGTGAGGACCCCGAAGGGTAGTTGGAAGCGAGAGACCCCTGAGGAGCGGGTGTCTAGAGCTTCTACAGGAATGATTTCCCTTAGATAAATCCATGTGGGCTGTGTCCCATTAAACCATGTCTATCTAAATGTTTTGTGATTTTATTCTTTATAAAACAGTTTACACGATTTTTCCCGGCACTAAAGTCAGGCTTAATGGTCTATAGTTTCCCAGATCTTCCCTGAAGCCCTTTTTAATATCGGGATTACATTGGCCACCTTCTGTTATGAATTGCCCTGCCCGCGGGTCCCCCCGCGAGCAGGCACGGACTCACCATGCTGATCTTCAGCCGATGCGGCAGGACGCCGCCGTCAGCCCTCCCACACGGCCGGAGCCGCGCTCTGCCTTCTTCCCACGCGGCCTGGAGGCCGCCCTGGACTTCCTTCCTCCTCCGCGGGCGGAGCCGCGGCTTCTCTCGGGGCCTGGGACCGCCCCCGCCGACTTCTGGATCTTCGCGGCGTTTAGGCCGCAGCCCCGGGCTCGATTAGCGGCAGGAGCCACCCCCGGGGCCTCCCGCAGCGGCTGGAGCTGCTGCCGACGTTGGAGCCTGCGTTCCAGGCTCTCTCCTGCCTTCGCTGCGTCACCGCGTGCAGACGCTGTGCAGGCCGCTGTCCAGGGTCCTGCACAGCCCTGCTCTGCCTTCCTTAGACGTGCGGCCGCGTCTCTCGTCTATATTTAAAAGGCCAGACACAGGAAGTGTCTGGGCCCCACCTTAATGACTACTTCCTGGCTCAGCCCTATAAAGGGCTGCTCCGTCCATAGTTCCAGTGCCTTGCATCGTCGTTGGTCTTCACCCTGGAGGCTCCTGCCTGCTGGGGCCCATGTAAGGTCTTCTTCTTGGAGCTCCTCACCTTGATGTCTCGTTTCATGTTCCACGTCTTCGCCTGAGGTCCATGTCCAGGTTTCTTCATCTTCATCCTGGTGTTCCTGCCTTCCTGATGTTCTTCCCTTCACTCCGCCTCGTCCGCGCTCTGGAGCCTTCTGGTACCGGTAGGCCGGGGGTTCCCCAGATGTAGTTCCTGGGTGGACTAGGCTACCGGTGAACGGTTGTCCTGTGCTCCTGAGCCGTGAAGCCTGATGTGTCTTCCTGCGCTGTCCCGCTCCCGTCGTCGTCCGCGACCAGCCTTGGGGCTGTGTAGGGCGCGTAACGGACAGGATGGTCCGCGACTCAGTCCTGCGGGTGGCCTGAGTAGGGCGCCCTGAGAGACAGTGCCAATGTCCTTGCCTTGATGCCATGTGTCTTCGTCTGCCTTATCCAGCCATGTGTCTTGCTTCGGATGCCGTCTGCATCATCCCAGCCATGAATCCTCGTCTTGGATGCCGTCTGCATCATCCTCGTCAAGTGTCTCGTCTGCGATGCTGTCCACATCAATCCTGGTGTCTTGTATCCACAGCCCTGGTGTCACGTCTTCTGCCAAGTGTCTTCGTGCCATGTGATGCCATTGCATCAATTCCAGTGTTTCCATGACAAGGCCCATCTGCCCTCAACCTCAGGCCAGGCCTGCTGCTCCATGCTGCTCGCAGCAGGTCCGAAAGGGCCCGGAATGGTCGGAGGACCATTCACCTTCCAACATCCTCGGATGTTTGGCCATGGGAGCTTGCCGGCCTGGCAGAGGGTAGAGTGTCCAGCCACGCGGAGCCACCGCCAACCCTTGGTTCGGCCCTGGACGGCCGGGGTCGGGCTGAGGCCCATGGGCACACTAAAACCACCGTTCTCAACACCTTCCAGTCTTTAGGTACAATGGATGACTTTAATGATAGGTTACAAATAAATTGTAATAGGTCTGAAATTTTATTTTTTAATTCTTTCAGAACCCTGGGAGGTATACCATCCAGTCCCAGTGATTTAGTACTCTTCAGTTTTTCAATCTAGCCTACTATATCTTCTAGGCTCACCGTGATTTGATTCAGTTCATCTGGATTGCCACCCTTGAAAACCGTTTCCAGAACAGATATCTCCCCAACATCTTCTTCAGTAAACACAGAAGCAAAGAATTCATTTAGTCTTTCTACAATGGCCTTATCTTCCCTAAGAGCCCCTTTAACCCCTCTATCATCTAATGGTCCAACCAAAAACCTCAGTATTTATTTATTTATTTATTTAACATATTTCTATACATATTCAGTAGTCTGAATACGATTAGTATCTATTGTAACATTAATTAAGGAAGAAATAGAAGACTCTAAATAGACTAAGGCAGTCCATACCCAGTCCAAGGTAATAACTGAGGGTTTGGTAAGTGAAACATGCTGAATAATGCTCACCCGATTTTTATTACTGGAATCCTGGTCCACAAGCCTAGTTCCAGCAGTTTCCCCTCTGTCCATGGGGGTTGAGGCATGGAACAGGGGGCATTCCAGTGCAGCACTCTTCACCGAAGGAGAAACAAATTCTCCAGGCAGAGACAAAACTCCTGCTGAGGTAATCTGTCCAGATCCCATGATAGCAGGAAAGGCAATCTCCCAGGATGCAGCCAAATTGTGACCAGGCATGGAGCCGCTTGACTGCAGAGCCTCTCCTGTAGATGTCATCCAGGAAGGCGGAGGAGTCTTTGGTGCTCTGGGGCTAAGTGAGATTTCATCCTCCAGCCATGGCGCTCTCGTTCAGTGGCGTCTTCCACAACTGATCCAGCACACAAACATGACACTAGGGTAAGGAGCCCTTCAATTCACAATTGAGCATGGTCAGTGAGGGGAGAAGCTGGGGGTATCTCCCAGACGTTACCCTTGCAGTTAGTGTGAGGCATATTGAAGAAATGGCACAGATCGAATGGAGAGCTCCCACACACAACCTCACAGCAGGCAGCTATCTTGCCCCCGCTACATTTTTTGAAGGCGTGAATAAAGATGTGTATAAAGGTGAGCCAGCTGATATAATGTATTTGGATTTTCAGAAAGCATTTGACAAAGTAACTTATGAGATACTCGAGGAAATTAAAAAGTCATGGGATAGGAGGCAAGGTTCTTTTGTGTACTGAGAACTGGTTAAAAGGAAGAAAACAGAGTAGGGCCAAATGGTCAATTTTCTCATTTTAGAAAGGTTCTGAGGCTGCTGCTGTTTAACATACTGTATTTAGAACTGTCCTAGAGATGGGAATAACAAGTGAGATGGTCAAATTTGCTGATGATACAAAATTATTCAAATGTATTAAATCACAAGAGAACCTTGGAGACTGGGCATCCAAATGGCAGATGGCATTTAATGTGGACAAGTCCAAGGAGATGCACATAGGGAAGAGGAACCCAAATTACAGCTACAAGATGCAAGGTTCCACATTGGCTGTCACCACCCAGGAATCCCTTTCATTGGAAACCCCCAGAGAACAATATTAAAAACCTAGCCTTATGCCCAACACCCGTTCTCAACTCCAGCCTATATTAGGCCCCATAACTCTTACTTTATGTTGTTAACCCCAGTTACTTTATGTTGTTAACCCCAGTTACTTTTATCCAAGTTCATTCTACCTGTTTATTGTAAGACATCATCTTGTCATGGTTACTGTTTGAAATGTAAACCGACTTGATTAGTAATTCTGTTACTGGAAAATCGGTATATAAAAGTGCTAAATAAATAAATAAATAAATAAATCTAGGCATCATCATGGATAATATGTTAAAATCCTCTGCCTAGTGTGTGGTAATGACCAAGAAAGCAAATAGAACATAAGAAGAACATAAGAACATAAGAATGCTGGATTTATTAGGAAAGAACATAAGAACATAAGAATGCTGGATTTATTAGGAAAGGAATGGAGAATAAAAACAGAGAATATCATGATGCCTCTGTATTGCTCCATGGTATGACTGCATCTTGAATACTGTGTGCAATTCTGGTTACTGCATCTCAAAAAAGATATAGCAGAATTAGAAAAGGTACAGAGAAGGGCAACCAAAATAATAAAAGGGATGGAATGATTCTCTATGAGGAAAGGCTAAAGAGATTAAGGCTCTTCAGCTTGGAGAAGAGATGGCTGAGGGGAGATATATTAGCGGTCTATAAAATGATGAGTAGAGTGGAATAGTAAAGCGAATCAGTTTATGCATTCAAATAGTATAAAGACTAGGGGGCATGCAATGAAGTTATTAGGTGATACATTTAAGACAAATAGAAGAAAATATTTTTTTTGCTCAACACATAATTAAACTTGGGAATCAATTCTATAGGATGTGGTGAAAGCTGTTAGGTTATCTGGGTTTAAAAAATAGTTTGGACAAGTTCTTGGAAGAAAAGTCTATATACCATTATTAAAGTGGACTTGGGAAAATCCACTACTTGTCCCTGCTATAACCAACATGGAATCTTTCTACCCCTTGGGATCCTCCCAGGTACTTGTGACCTGGATTGGCCACTGTTGGAAACAGGATGCTGGGCTTGATGGGCCTTTGGTATGACCCAGCATGGCAAAAAACTTATGCTCATATAGCATTGAATTGTCAATTGGTTTTACCTGCATAAAGTGCACTTAACACAGGTAAATGGGCTTTTGAAAATTGTTATGCTAGTATGTTACAGTTACATTCCTTTGAAAATTATCTCCATTGGATATCCAACACAGAAATTCAATAACAACTGAGTCAAAGAACCATCAGCCAAGACTGGTCTTTGGGGGTAGCCTCCGGCCACTCCGAAGGCCCTTTTGGACATAAGAACATAAGAACATAAGAAATTGCCATGCTGGGTCAAACCAAGGGTCCATCAAGCCCAGCATCCTGTTTCCAACAGAGGCCAAAACCAGGCCACAAGAACCTGGCAAGTACCCAAACACTAAGAAGATCCCATGCTACTGATGCAATTAATAGCAGTGGCTATTCACTAAGTAAAATTGATTAATAGCCATTAATGGACTTCTCCTCCAAGAACTTATCCAAACCTTTTTTGAACCCAGCTACACTAACTGCACTAACCACATCCTCTGGCAACAAATTCCAGAGCTTTATTGTGCGTTGAGTGAAAAAGAATTTTCTCTGATTAGTCTTAAATGTGCTACTTGCTAACTTCATGGAATGCCCCCTAGTCCTTCTATTATTCGAAAGTGAAAATAACCGAATCACATCTACTCGTTCAAGACCTCTCATGATCTTAAAGACCTCTATCATATCCCCCCTCAGCCGTCTCTTCTCCAAGCTGAACAGCCCTAATCTCTTCAGCCTATCCTCATAGGGAAGCTGCTCCATCCCCTTTATCATTTTGGTTGCCCTTCTCTGTACCTTCTCCATTGCAACTATATCTTTTTTGAGATGCGGCGACCAGAATTGTACACAGTATTCAAGGTGTGGTCTCACCATGGAGCGATATAGAGGCATTAGACTACAGATAAGTGTGAGCCCTTGAGCCATGGCGTGACTGCACAGCCCCGAAGCTGGCTGTAGTCCACGCCACTGGCGGGTGAGTGCGTCCAGACACGAGCTAGGCAGATGCTGAAGACACAGAGTCCAAGCAAGATGAGGATCCAGACGAAGATTGAAGACAAGGACCAATAGATCCAGAAGAGAAGGCATGGGATCTCAGGATTCAGAACCAGAATTTAGGAACTCAGAAGATTATGACCAAGACTAGGAACTCAGGAACATGACTCTCAAGGCTTGGAACTGGACTCGGGTGTGAAGGCTGAAGACACCACAATGCTGAGATGGACTGAAGACACAGGTTGCTGGCTGAATGCTGGCAAGCTGAAGACACCAGAATGTTGGTCCAGGCTGAAGACACCAAACGCTGAAACAAGGCGAAGACCAGTGGAACCAGATATAGACCAGGATGCTGAAGCAGGCTGAAGACACCAGGCTCTGGGACAAGGCAAAGACTAAGACACTGGAACAAGATGAAGACCACAAGAGACCTTGCAGGACCAGAGACTTGGAATCAGGAGCAAAGACCTGGCATCAGAAACGAAGACAAGGACGAGGAATCCACAGAAACAGAAAAAAGAATCCAGAGACCTTGCAAAGGCCAGGAACAAAGACTGAAGAGCCCTTTTATAGGGCAGACAAGGATGACATCATCAGAGGGCACCATAGCCTTTCCCAGCATGGACCCTTTAAATCTTAAGCAGAGGCATGCGTACACTTAGGAGGCACCACGTTGGGGATCGCTGGTGATGTTTCAGGGCCGTACCAGCACAGAGGTGGCATCCAGAGTGCTGGACAGAAGATGAGCAAAGCTGCTTGCGGGACCCTCTCGCAAGGAGTAAACCTAACAAACTGCCGCTTAGCCATAAAAGTCCCTTATACGGCTAAAAGTTACACGTGCAAAATGTAGGCATGTACTGAGCGGAGCAAGTTAGCAGTATAGCTTATACAACTAACTACTGATATTCGGAGTTAGCCACATAAGTTTAAGTCTAAGTTTAGATGCCCCATAGAACAGGTCTAAACTTAGCCAGGTAGACTTATCTGCACACATATATGCAATATATTCAGCAGCTTTGCCATGCTGCTGAATATAAGTGTGAGCCCTTGAGCCATGGCGTGACTGCCATGGATTAGTTCTAACCAGTTACGTTACTTACACGGTCAGCTTTGAATAACTACCCCCATATATATTATTTGGTTCGGCCATCAACTGTGGCACAAATTATCTTGGACTACAAAATAGTAATTCCTCCATTTAGAGAATTCTGATGTACAGGCCAATAAAAAGATATGCTGCAGTAACAAAAGTGGAACTGTAAGACTGAGTGAACACACAGCCATGACAAATGTTTGCCACACTATAATTGCTCCAGCCTCACCCAGAAAAAGACCCATAACACTCTCCCTACAAAATGAGGAGAGAGAAAAAGAAGAAGGAACTCCGAGAAGAGGTTTTTCACTTCACACCTGCTTGGCATTTAGTTCTTCCACAAAAGTACTAAATAGGGTAGTAAATATTTTAACTTGCCCCTCATGTGGCACCCTTGACCATGCCAACGGTTTGGTTCCACCCTGGTTAAGGTGCAGCCCATCCCATCACAAAAGGTTCCCCAGTTCCTCCAAATCTAAAGCCCTCTTTCCTGCACCATCGTCTCATCTATGTATGGAGACTCTGGAGCTTAGCCTATTTCTGGGGTTCTGCATGCGGAATGAGGAATATTTCTGAGAATGCAACCCTGGAGATTCTGAACTTCAATCTCCTGTCTAAAAGTCTGTATCCTGTTCTGTACTGTTCACTCTATATGTGTTAAGCCATAAGAGCTCTAGGAGTGGGGGAGTGGACTTTGAAGCTTCCCCACTGAGCAAATACCTGAATTATTTTGTGAATTGATTGCTTCTCCTTGATGTTCCATGCTGGTTATTAGGCAGTGAGGCTGAAGCAAAGTATGCAGTGGAAATTAAAGAAAAATGTGTACAATGTTATTCTTGCATAAATGTGTTATGATTCTGGCTGCTGTGCAGCCTCCCAGCCACCAGAGGACTCATGTGAGCCCTGCTCTGAACTGTACTCTCCAGCACATCTCTGGTTTCTTGCCTCAGCTGGTCTTACAGCCTCCACTCCATCAGGGGACCTCCACGAACACACCCCTCTGGCTAGCCAAGCTTCTCTTGCCTGCCTGCTCCACTCCCAGACTCCAGCACTATTTAACCCAGTCTGTCCCTTACCTCTGTGCTTTGGCATCGAGTTCCATTTGGTTGTAGACACTTCTGCCTTGCGGCCTTCTCAGGCCTTTCCTTGTTTTGCCTCATGGCCTCTTGGCCTTTTGTTCCCAGTCTAGCTTTACATATAGAAATATAGAAATGACGGCAGAAGAAGACCAAACGGGCCAGTTTGCCCAGCAAGCTTTCACAGTTATTTTTCTCATACTTATCTGTTACTCTTACCGCTGAGGTCAGGGCCCTTATTGGTAACTTTTTGGTTCTAATTTCCTTCCACCCCTGCCATTGATGTAGAGAGCAGTGCTGGAGCTGCATAAAAGTGAAGTATCAAGCCTAATTGGTTAGGGGTAGTAACCGCCGCAATAAGCAAGCTACTCCCATGCTTATTTGTTTACCCAGACTATACAATTCAATCCTAGTTGGTAGTTGTCTGAATGTAAATCCTCTTATCTTCATTCCCCTCTGCCATTGAAGCAGTGAGCTGCGCTGTATATGTATTCAAAGTGAAGTATCAGGCTTAATTGATTTGGGGTAGTAACCACTGCAACAAGCAAGCTACTCCTGTAGTCTTAGGGCCCCTGACCCTTGCCTTGCAACCTATCTAGGCCACCCTTGACCTCTGGCTTTACGAGGTCTGGCCTAGCCCTGTGGCCTCACCTTGGCCTCTCCCTGTCTCTAGGCCTCTCTGGTCTTGCCCCTTGGGGCCTCCCTTGTCTGCGCTGCCTTCGGGCTTTCTTGTTCCACGTTCTGTGTTGTTTTTGTCTTGTCCTGTCTCAGTCAGTCCTGAGTTCCAGTTCACTCTTACCTGCACACAGCTCCAGTTTGATCCTGAATTCCAGTTTACTCTTACCTGTAAACATAAGAACATAAGAACATAAGAAATTGCCATGCTGGGTCACACCAATGGTCCATCAAGCCCAGCATCCTGTTTCCAACAGAGGCCAAAACCAGGCCACAAGAACCTGGCAATTACCCAAACACTAAGAAGAACCCATGCTACTGATGCAATTAATAGCAGTGGCTATTCCCTAAGTATAATTGATTAATAGCCATTAATGGACTTCTCCTCCAAGAACTTATCCAAACCTTTTTTGAACCCAGCTATACTAACTGCACTAACCACCTCCTCTGGCAATAAATTCCAGAGCTTTATTGTGCGTTGAGTGAAAAAGAATTTTCTCCGATTAGTCTTAAATGTGTTACTTGCTAACATCATGGAATGCCCCCTAGTCCTTCTATTATTCGAAAGTGTAAATAACCGAGTCACATCTACTCCTTCAAGACCTCTCATGATCTTAAAGACCTCTATCATATCCCCCCTCAGCCGTCTCTTCTCCAAGCTGAACAGCCCTAACCTCTTCAGCCTTTCCTCATAGGGGAGCTGTTCCATCCCCTTTATCATTTTGGTCACCCTTCTCTGTACCTTCTCCATCGCAATTATATCTTTTTTGAGATGCGGCGACCAGAATTGTACACAGTATTCAAGGTGTGGTCTCACCATGGAGAGATATAGAGGCATTATGACATTTTCCGTTCTATTAACCATTCCCTTCCTAATAATTCCTAACATTCTATTTGCTTTTTTGACTGCTGCAGCACACTGAGCCCACGATTTTAAAGTATTATCCACTATGATGCCTAGATCTTTTTCCTGTCTGTTCCAGTTCACTCTTACCTGCACACAGCTCCAGTCTGATCCTGAATTCCAGTTTAATCTTACCTGTAAACAGCTCCAGTCTGTTCCTGAGTTCCAGTTTACTCTTACCTGTAAACAGCTCCAGTCTGTTCCTGAGTTCCAGTTTACTCTTACCTGTAAACAGCTCCAGTCTATTCCTGAGTTCCAGTTTACTCTTACCTGTAAACAGCTCCAGTCTGTTCCTGAGTTCCAGTTTACTCTTACCTGTAAACAGCTCCAGTCTGTTCCTGAGTTCCAGTTTACTCTTACCTGTAAACAGCTCCAGTCTGTTCCTGAGTTCCAGTTTACTCTTACCTGTAAACAGCTCCAGTCTGTTCCTGAGTTCCAGTTCCCGCTTATCTGCACTCCAGAGTTCCAGTTCCACTCTTACCAGCACTCTGTTCCTGAGCTCCAGCCTTGGCTGCACTGTTCCCTTCAGCATTGCCAGCCTCGCCAGACTGCCCAAGTCTAGTTCTAGCCTCATCATGCCATCCTGCGCCACTCTGCAGGTGGTATCCACTATGCTCCCCCAGCATTGGACGCACAACAGGATGCCAAAGCCAAACATTGCTTTCAGGAGTGAGGGCATGACCCTGAGCCAGCTTGGTGAGTCTGCATTTAATTCAGACTATAATATGTTCACAGCTGACCAGTATTTTTCTTGCACTACCTGCCTGTCTTTAAACCCTCTGCATTACCTGGAATGCATAGCATGTCAGTTCCCCAGCCACAAATCTTGAACAGGCAGTGAATGCAAAAAGAAAAACGCTTTATTATTCCCACACTACCTGAACTGCGATTCCCCCAACCCCCGCTGGTGGAAATGACCATGCATTCCCAGCTACATATCTCCAGAGAGATCCTGCCCCATCTGTGAGGCCACTATGCCAGTTCCCAAGACCAGGGCACTTTTAAAACTAAAGCCTTGGCCAGGAGGAAAATTAATTCAGGCTATTGATGCACAGCCTGCTGTACAAATTCCAGCACAGCACTTCAGAGAACCCCCATCTTGCTTATCTAACCTGAATCCTCTGCATAGTAAGGCAAAATCAGCTGCTGAGAAGAAAGAACCTGCACCTGAACTAAGACCTCTGAATTTATATCCTGGTACAACCCTAGAAAAATGTTTTTAACAGCCTTACCAGAAAAGACTGACACAACCCCAGTTTGTAGTACTCCTGAGGCTTCTTTGTTCCATTCACAGACACTAGTTACTCTGAAGCAGGAAGAATTAATTAATCCAGGCAAAACTCAGTCCTTTCCAGCTTCAGGCCAGCAGCAGCTAACGAGCCTATCAATGAAACCCCTGAAGGTAGCATGTGCTTTTACCAACATAAGGCTGCACCACAGAATTCCAATGACCAGCCTCAGAAGAGCTCTGCTTCAAGCACTCAGTGCTAAAAAAAAAAAAAAAAAGCACTGTCTACACCATCAGCCCCGCAAAAGCTCCTAGTGTTATTTCAACCACCTCAGCAAGAGCTTCCAGCCTTGCTTCAGATGCACCCAACCCTATAGTGGCTCCAGTTGAGTCATGCTGCCCCAGGAGGGGGTCCAGTCAAGTCATGCCACTCCAGCAGGAATCCAGTCAAGCCATGCCACTCCAAGAGGAGCCCCAGACAGCTGAGCTGCTCCTGGAGGAGCTTCAATCAGCCATGCTGCTCTGGGAGGAGTTACAGCCTGACCACTCAGCAGGGGGTGCTCTCCTCCAACCTGACTCCCCAGCAGCAGGCATTCTTCTCCAGCCTGACTGTCCAGCAATGGACACTCTCTTTCATCCAGACTGTCCCGCCTACAGTCTGAGTGCCAAGCAGAGAGTGTGCCATGTCAGCTTGACCACCTAGCACCAGGCACTCTTCTACAGCTTGATTGCCCAGCAAAGGGCACTCTTCTACAGTCTGACTGCCCAGCAGAGGGCACTTCTCCATAGCTCGATTGTCCAGCAGACAGTGCTTTTCTACCATCTGATCACCCAACAGGATCACCCTACAGCCAGTTCATCCAGCAGGGGATGCCTGCCCACAGCCAGACTGACCAGCAGGAAGCACCTACTCTCAGCCATTCTGCTCAGCAGGGGGCACCTGCTCACAGTCAATTTTCACAACAGGGGGCACTTCATCACAGCCAATCCACCCAGAAGAAGGGATCTGTTCTAGTCTACTCCATCCAGCAGGGGGCGAATACCCTCAGCCAGTCCACCCAGCCATGGGTGCTTCTTCACAGTCAGTCTGACCAGAAGAGGGCATCCCGTGACAATTAGTTAACCCAAAAAAGGTATCCATCCGCAGCCAGTCTGTCCAGCAGGAAATGCCTACTCACAATCTGTCCACCCAAAAGAAGGCGCCCAGCCACAGTCAGTCTGCCTAGGTGAAGATGTCAGTCTTCACACAATCTGTCCAGAAGGGGGTATGTGTCCACAGTCAGTCTGCCTAGAAGACAGTGTCTGTCCACACTCAGCTCACCCAGCAGGGAGCATTTGTTCCCAGTCAGTTCACCCAGCAAGGGGCATCTGCCCACAGTCACTCTGTCCAGGAGAGGGCACCTGTTCACAACTAGTTAGTTCAGTAGAGAGCACTTGTTCACAGTCAGTCCTCCTGGTAAGGGCCACCCAGCCACAGACAGTACGCCAAGTAAGGGGTGACCATCTACAGCTAATCTGCCCAGGAGAGGGCATCTGTTCTCAGCCAGTCCATCTTAAAGAGGGCATTTATCCACAGTCAGTCTGCCTACAAGAGGTATCTATTTTGGCAAACAACCTCTCAACCAAATCTTTCCTCATTCACTCAGCTACGACCCCCATGGAAAATGGGATCCAGGAGGCGGGGTCTGAAAGGAGATACAGTTCCGGCTGCTATGCAGTCTCACCTTCACCAGGCCTTTGGGCCTTCTAACCACAGTCTTGCCTTGTCTTACCTTGTGGCCCTTCAACCTTCTGTTTCCAGTCTAGTTTTACTTTGTAGTTTTAGGGCTTTGAAGTCAGTGTGCCTCAGGGATCAGTCCTTGGACCGGCACTGCTAGTAACATCCCCCTCCTCAGAGAAAACTCCATTTACAACTTCCCTTTGTTACCTCCCACTCAGCTAGTTTCTAGGTTCCATACCAAGGGGACTCACTTTATACGTCTTCTGTGTGGAAATGTGTCAAAGGCCTTGCTGAAATCCAGGTACACTATTGTTTATTCTGGTCACCCAATCAAAAGAATTGATCTGATTTGTCCTACAAGATTTACTGTAGGGTAAAACAATGCTGCCTTGAATCTTGCAATCCATTGGATTCCAAAAACTGCACTATCCTACGTTTTACAGCAATTCCATTAGTTTGCTCACCACAGAGGTCAGACTAACCGATTTATAGTTCCCAGCCTCCTCGTTACTTCCACTTTTATGACTAGGAACTACATCTGCCCATCTCCAGTTCTCCGGAGCTACTCCCAACTCTAAAGAAGCATTGAAAATGTCATCCAGCAGAGCTGCCAGGACATCTCTAAGTTCCCTTAGTACCCTCAGATGTATCCCATCTGGCCCCATTGCCTTATCTACTTTATATTTAGTTAGCTCCTCATGAACACACCTTTCTGAAAATCAATTGAGGTTTACCTGACTTCCAATCTTATTTGTGTGTGTTTTATGCGGGCCTGTTCCAGGCCCTTCCTGTTGCAACCATTGCTGCTCGACATCTCCACTCCGCCCTCCTCACCTCTTTGGCGACTCCCTCTTGCTCATGTGGAAGGTTGGCCGCCGCGGCTTCTCTCTGCCGTCTTCCTCCGGCGTCCCCGGAGCAGCTCGACCCTGCAATCTGCCATGATTCACAAGGGCCTAAGGGTGCATGCGTGGCACGGCCCCGACTGATGTACCAGCAGTGGCGCGAACCTCAGGGGTGTCCCCCAGAGATGACATTATCAGTACCAGATATATAAGGACTTAGAAATCACTAACTAATCGAGTTAGCAAGGAGTTGAATAGGAGTTGGTTACGGACCAGTTTCGCTCTCTCCAAGCTACTCTGCCTCCTCGGACTTACCAGGGGTACCCGCTCCTCAGGGGCCTCGCTCTCTCTGTGTTTTTCAGGTCACAGTCAGGAACCGGCACTCGCTCCTCGAGGGCCCATGTTCCCGGACTGGTTGCTGAATACTCTTTCTGCCTGAAGTCATCGCTGCCTACTACACAGGTGAGTTATCTTATCTCTCCCAGAGCTTTCCCTGGAACCAGGTACTCGCTCCTTGAGGGCCTAACCTATTCCAATACCTGGACTACTTCTAGAGACTATTGTGTGAGTGTTACCATCAAGGCTCTGTTCCTGAACACTGCATACCCTGCCTACTCACTATATTCAGTTTCTCTACAGCTCAGTTACCCAGGATCGCTGTTCTAGTACCTGAGGGACTACAGCCCTGCCGGGCACGTCCAGCTCACTACTGCCACCTCTGGTGGTTCAATATACTGTTTAATAAAAGAACCGTGTGTCTGTCTCCATACCCTGAGCCTGACTGGTGGTCCCTCTCGGGATCTTCCCCTGGGGGTGTGGTCATCTGCCACCGGCCCAAGGATCCACCCACAACTACCTCAAACACCAACAGACATCTAGTGGAAAAAGCGAGGAGTCCCTCCATCAAGCTGGAAGATCCACTACTGTGTCATCTTTTGAAGTGGTCTATGGACGTTCCCCAACACCGTCACTTCCACTGAAGCTCAGTGACGTTCCAGCAGCTCATCCACTGCTGCTGATATTCATAACGCTTTCCATGTTTCATCTGAAACCACTCTTACTCAGCGAATTTTCTTCCAAACCTCAAGATCCGCCTGTCATCAATGCAGAAGATGACTTAGAATTCAAAGTCGAAGAGGTCCTGGATGTTCGTAAGAGAGGCAATACTTTTGAATACCTTCTAAAGAGAGAAGGTTTTGGTCCCGAAGAAAAATCTTGGGAGCCTCAGATCAATATTCTGAACAAAGAGATGCTTCGTCAGTTCCACCTCGCACATCCTTCAAAACCCAAGCCTGGTACCCTAAGAGGAAATCGCCCTTTGAAGGAGGGTACTGTTGCGACCGTCGCTGCTTGACGTCTCCACTCTGCCCTCCTCACCTCTTTGGCGACTCCCTCTTGCTCAAGTGGAAGGTTGGCCGTCGCGGCATCTCTCTGCCGTCTTCCTCCGGCGTCCCTGGAGCGGCTCGACGCTGCGATCTGCCATGATTCACAAGGGCCTAAGGGTGCGCGCGCAGCGCAGCCCCGACTGATGTACCAGCAGTGGCGCGAACCTCAGGGACGTCCCCCTGAGATGACGTCATCAGTACCGGATATATAAGGTCTTAGAAATTGCTAACTAATCGAGTTAGCAAGGAGTTGAATAGGAGTTGGTTACGGACCAGTTTCGCTCTCTCCAAGCTACTCTGCCTCCTCGGACTTACCAGGGGTACCCGCTCCTCGGGGGCCTCGCTCTCTCTTTGTTTTTCAGGTCACAGTCAGGAACTGGCACTCGCTCCTCAAGGGCCCATGTTCCCGGACTGGTTGCTGAATACTCTTTCTGCCTGGAAGTCACCGCTGCCTACTACACCAGTGAGTTATCTTCTCTCTCTCAGAGCTTTCCCTAGAACCAGGTACTCGCTCCTTGAGGGCCTAACTTATTCCAACACCTGGACTACTTCTAGAGACTATTGTGTGAGTGTTACCATCAAGGCTCTGTTTCTGAACACTGCACCCTGCCTACTCACTATATTCAGTTTCTCTACAGCTCAGTTATCCAGGATCACTGTTCTAGTCCCTGAGGGACTACAGCCCTGCCGGGCACTTCCAGCTCACTACTGCCACCTCCGGTGGTTCAATATACCGTTTAATAAAAGAACTAGTGTGTGTCTGTCTCCATACCCTGAGCCTGACCGGTGGTCCCTCTCGGGATCTTCCCCTGGGGTGTGGTCATCTGCCACCGGCCCAAGGATCCACCCACAACTACCTCAAACACCAACACTTCCTTAACCCTTGTAGAACTCTCTCTGCTACATTATTAAAAATATAACAGTTTTTTTGCAATCAATATTTCAATGTTTTCTCATTTATTTTTTTACCCATTGAATCCTCTGGAGAAAGTGAGTATGAGTAGTTTTGAGAATATATAAATAAGATGTTTTGGTGAATGAAATGTGGGGCAAATGTTTTAGGCTTCTTGACTTTAGTTTGAACTAAGAGCATGGCAGGAGCATTCTCAGTATGCTTTCTCCACCCAGTTCCAGATGTTGATGACAACAGGAGAGTCTACATATCCAAAAATGAATCACAAATTTATTTATTATTACAAGGCTTTATTACCGCCCTACTATTGCGGTAGTAAGAGTGAGGTACAGAATTATTGGGCGGTTTACATAAGTATGATACGGGTTGCATTTAATACAATATGTTACAGTCACATAAAAACAGTTATGACTAAGTATAAGATAGAACAGCAGTGTGGTGTGGCACAGTTTATATAGGACTGGTACATAATACATATAATACATATTAGTGAATGATGTAGTGTGGAATCCATTAAACAGTAATGTGCTAAGCGAATAAATATGCAGTACACTAGGATTAGGGAGAGCCAGATTTTCACCTGGCCTCAAGTGGGAGAGAGTTCCAGATCCTGGGGAAGAAACAGAACAAGGCACGTTTGCTGGTTTGGGCAAGCAGAAGGGCCTTAGTTTTGGAACTTAGCCTGTGGATGGGCTTATAGGGGCAGGCAGTCTCTTGCGGGCCGATACAGTACAGTTAACAGTTAATTGTTACAGTACTGTTAACCTGCCATTGGACGCGCGTTTTCCTTTACCCCTTATTCAGGAAGGGGTGGAAAACGTGCGTCCAACCCGCCGAACCAAATAGCGCCCTCAACATGCAAATGCATGTTGAGGGCCCTATTAAGAACATAAGAACGTAAGAAAATGCCATACTGGGTCAGACCAAGGGTCCATCAAGCCCAGCATCCTGTTTCCAACAGTGGCCAATCCAGGCCATAAGAACCTGGCAAGTACCCAAACGCTAAGTCTATTCCATGTTAACATTGCTAATGGCAGTGGCTATTCTCTAAGTGAACTTAATAGCAGGTAATGGACTTCTCCTCCAAGAACTTATCCAATCCTTTTTTAAACACAGCTATACTAACTGCACTAACCACACCCTCTGGCAACAAATTCCAGAGTTTAATTGTGCGTTGAGTAAAAAAGAACTTTCGCCGATTAGTTATAAATGTGCCCCATGCTAACTTCATGGAGTGCCCCCTAGTCTTTCTACTATCCGAAAGAGTAAATAACGGATTCACATCTACCCGTTCTAGACCTCTCATGATTTTAAACATCTCTATCATATCCCCCCTCAGTCGTCTCTTCTCCAAGCTGAAAAGTCCTAACCTCTTTAGTCTTTCCTCATAGGGGAGCTGTTCCATTCCCCTTATCATTTTGGTAGCCCTTCTCTGTACCTTCTCCATCGCAATTATATCTTTTTTGAGATGCGGCGACCAGAATTGTACACAGTATTCAAGGTGCGGTCTCACCATGGAGTGATACAGAGGCATTATGACATTTTCCGTTTTATTCACCATTCCCTTTCTAATAATTCCCAACATTCTGTTTGCTTTTTTGACTGCCGCAGCACACTGAACCGACGATTTCAATGTGTTATCCACTATGACACCTAGATCTCTTTCTTGGGTTGTAGCACCTAATATGGAACCCAACATTGTGTAATTATAGCATGGGTTATTTTTCCCTATATGCATCACCTTGCACTTATCCACATTAAATTTCATCTGCCATTTGGATGCCTAATTTTCCAGTCTCACAAGGTCTTCCTGCAATTTATCACAATCTGCTTGTGATTTAACTACTCTGAACAATTTTGTGTCATCTGCAAATTTGATTATCTCACTCGTCGTATTTCTTTCCAGATCATTTATAAATATATTGAAAAGTAAGGGTCCCAATACAGATCCCTGAGGCACTCCACTGTCCACTCCCTTCCACTGAGAAAATTGTCCATTTAATCCTACTCTCTGTTTCCTTTTAGCCAGTTTGCAATCCACGAAAGGACATTGCCACCTATCCCATGACTTTTTACTTTTCCTAGAAGCCTCTCATGAGGAACTTTGTCAAACACCTTCTGAAAATCCAAGTATACTATATCTACTGGTTCACCTTTATCCACATGTTTATTAACTCCTTCAAAAAAGTGAAGCAGATATGTGAGGCAAGACTGCCTCTATTAGGTATTTGCGCACGATTCAGTAAGTAAAATGTGCAGCCAAGCCGCACATTTTACTTTCAGAAGTTATTGCCTACCCAAAGGTAGGCGCTAATTTCTTCAGGCACCGGGAAAGTGCACAGAAAAGCAGTAAGAACTGGTTTTCTGTGCCCCCTCCGACTTAATATCATGGCGATGGGCTGTCAAACCCGCTGTCAAACCCGCTGACAGCCGCCGCCGCTCCGGGCTAGTGTCCCTAGCGCCTCCTTTTGCCCGTTTCTACTGCCGGACCTAATTTAAATACTGAATCGCGCGCACAGGCTCTCCCGCAGACTTTACTGAATCAGCCAGTTAGGTAGGTAGGGCCTGGTCCTTTTACTGATTTGAATGTTATAAATAGGGCTTTTAATTGTGCCCAATAGGGAATTGGAAGCCAGTTGAGATATTGGGGTATTGTGCTCCCTGTAATTGGACCCAGATAGCATCTAGGCGGAAGTATTATATACTAGCTGTAGCAATGATGGAGTTTAGGGGAGACCTACAGAGAGTGTATTACAGTAATCCAGCTGGAAGACAACAAATGCACAAGGTATGGTTGCCAGGTGTTTTTTCTCTAGATCAGCTCTTCTCAACCAGTGTGTCGCCAAACACCAGCAGGTGTGTCGCGTCTTCCGGTGTCCCACTGCCCCGTTGTACTTTCCTTCTCCCTTTTTCCAGCCCCCGTAGGCCATTTGGAAGCCTCCTTTCTTCCTACCCCCACTGCCCAATGGGAAGCCTCCTTCATTCTGTCTGCCCCCGCGCAGGCCAATCAGAAACCTCCTTCCTTCTACCTGCCAGTGGGAGTAGGAAGAAGGGAGGAAGCCTTTGATTGGCTGGTGAGGCAGGCATCGCATAGCCCGGGGGTGGGGTGGGAGGAATGGCAGTGCCGAACCCCGACGAAGCAAGGCCGCCATGGGAGCTCATCCCCGTGGTGGCAAAGAGGAAAACCCGACCCCGACGAAGCAAGGCCACCAAGGGAGCCCATTCCCGTGGCATCGAAGAGGAAAACCCGACCCTGACCAAGCAAGGCTGCCATGGGAGCCCATCCCCATGGCGGCAAAGAGGAAACACGACCCCAACCGAGGCCACCATGGGAGCCCATCACTATGGCGGTGAAAAAAGAAGGCCCGCTGGAGTAAAGCCACGGCGGAACTGGAGCCCATCCCTGCAGTGAAGAAAGAAAACGTTTTTAGTGAGAGCTTGTGTGTGTGGATGTGAATGAGTGCTTGGGTGAGAGCTGGTGTGTCTGTGTGTGAATGAGTGCCTAGGTGAGAGCTTGTGTGTCTGTGTGTGAATGAGTGCATGGGTGAGAGCTTGTTTGTCTGTGGGTGTGAATGGGTGCCAGGGTAAGAGCTGGTATGAATGGGTGCTTGGGTGAGAGCTTGTGTGTGTGGGTGTGACTGGAAGCCTTGGTGAGAACTTGTGGGTGTGAATCAGTGCCTGGGTGAGAGCTGGTGTGAATGGGTGTGAAAGCATTTGTGTATGATTGAGAGCTTGTATATAAGACAGCATGAGTATGATTGAGAGAAAGACTGGTCAGGGAGATGACTAGTGTGCGTATATGAGAGAGAGACTGGTCAGGAAGATGACTTGTGTGAGAGAGACCGAGAATGGTCATGGGTTCTAACTGGGGATGTGTGTGTGTGTGTGTGTGTGTGTGTGTGTGTGTGAGTGACTGGTTCTGGGCGCTAAGGAAGAGGACTGTGAGGACAGAGCTTCAGCAGCCCTTGCTGTTTCTGCTGAGTGCTATTGGCCTGGAAGGGAAAGGAGCAGGAGAATTTCTGGAGAGGGTTAGTAAAGGTAGCTTTTTAAATTTAGTTTTCTTGATTAACTTCCATTTTAATTATTGGGTATTATGCGATGTCTGCTGTTTTGAAATATTTTTTTGACATCTGGACATGTTTTAATAATTTTTATGAGTTTTTAATTGTTGGATATTATTCTGTTCAGCAGCTGGTTTGTAACATTTTTAGTATAGCTTTACAATTATTTCTGTGTGGAGCTCTATAGCAGCTTGGCTTATTCTGTTTTCCCAATAGGAAATGTATTAGTGTTTAGGGCCTGGTTTAATAGTTGTATTTCTTAGATAGGGTTGTTACTGTTGAGTGTGTTCCATAATACAGGTGTAACTTTGTGCGGGTTAGTTTGTGTGCATTATTGCAAATCCTGAGAGTCTGTTAGGTGCTATATTTCTCTTTCCATTTCTTCAGGTTCGCACTGCAAACAGAGTGGCTTTTTTGGTTTTCCATTCCAGTTTCTGTCTCCATATTTATAATTTGTGGTTTTTCTGTACTTGGTGAAGGGTGTGTGACCAAGGTGAGGTATTTTACTAGTATGTAGGCATTTGTATCAATCTTATTCTGTTTTCTCAATAGGATATGCTTTAGTGGTAAATTACTGTCTTTTCATAAGGAAGGCTAATATGCCTGGTAGTAAAGGGAGTTTGTTTTGCTTTTACTGGGATGTCATCAGAACTAGAATATCTTTTTTGTATGGCGAGTTGTACAGGGTAATGCCCTAGATCTGCTTTGCATTCATTGCTGGGGGTTGAGGGGATTCCTGTGGATGCAGAGTGCATGTTAACATTTAGCCCCGTGATAGTCACATGTTCAGTGTTTCACGCATGTGAGAACCATCTGTCAGGTGTGACATGGCTAAAAATAGGTTGAGAACCAGTGCTCTAGATACAGCATTATCTGCTCAAGTTGCCTGGGGTGATAGTGGGCTCTCCTGGCAGTTATCGATATTTGTGAATCCAAGTGTAGTTTGGATCAACCATAACACTCAGACTCTGTTCTTTGGGCATGATCAAGGAGCATCAGTTTGAGGTCATCTAGTGGGAAGTGTCCAGAACTAGTAATTCTCTTTTGTTGGAGTTTAGTTCAAGTTTGTTGGAACAGACTCAATGCCAAGTTTCTGGAAGGCATAGATTTTGTTATGTGCATTGTAATATCTCTGTTGGAACCCAGTGAGAGAACGACTTGAACATCATCAGCACAAACAAAGTACTAGAATCCAGTTTTTTAAAAATCTTATCCATTCAAGGTCAGAGGCAGATATTGAACAGGTTTAAGGAGAGACCTGTAGAACACTGCATAGCAGGGGTTTGGGGGATGAGGAAGCATCACCCATGATGACTTGTTGTGTTCTTTCCATTACAAATCATCTGAACAATTTTGGGCATGGGCCATTGATGCCAGTGTCAGCCAGTCAGTTTATGAGGATGTCGTAGTCAATGGCAACAAAGGCTGCTGAGAAGTTGAGTAGGATTAGGATGGAGGTCTTTCCTGCATCGGAAGCTTTAAGAAAGCTGTTAAGTAGAGCCAGGAGGATTGTTTTGGTGTGTGATCTTCCCTAAAGCCTGACTGGAAATTGCCACTCTTCAAGTAGAATCTGGATTTGGTGGAGAACTACTTTTTTGATGACTTTGTGTCACGGTCTGGCAGGCTGGAGTCAGGGATCACCCCCGCAGAAGCAGTACAGGACCACAGAGAAGGACTGGAACTGGTCTTCTGCAGTACAGGACCACAGAGAAGGACTGGAGCTGGTCTTCTGCAGGTTGAGCTCTTGGATTCCAGGAGCTGGAAGGACTTGTCTCCTGCAGAACATCATGGCTGGAGCAGACAAGGACTGGGAGCTGTGTACAGACTGGGAGCTGCTGTCAGGCACAGATTGGGAGCTGGGTCTAGGTACTGGCTGGGAGCTGGGTCTAGGCACTGACAGTATGGCTGATACAGAAGACACACAGGGACTAGATACAGGCAGGGATGAACCAAGAACAAGGGCAAGGCCTGGGAAACAGACAAGGGACTAAACTGGGCTGGGCATGATAAGGACTGATCAAGACAAGGACAAGACCGGATAAGGACTAGACAAGGATAGGACTGGACAAGGACAGAACCAGGATATGCCACAGTAAACAAGAAAACCCAAAAGGACACAAGACAGGGCTAGGTAATTCTAGTGGACTTGAAGGTCTCAAGGCCACTGAACAATGCAGGAGAGCCTAGAAGGCTGCGGAGCAAGGCAGGAAGCCAAGGTAGGCAATAGAGCAAGGCAGGAAGCCCAGATAGGGCACAAGGCAAGAAAGGAGGCCTGGGTAGGCCACAAGGCAAGGTAGAAGGCCTGGGTAGGTTACAAGACAAGGTAGAATAACAAGGCAGGGCTGACCAGGTCAGAGAGCTGAGGTGACTCAATAAAGAGGCTTTGAGGGACTGGACAGGCTGGGTTAAGTAGGGCTGGGGCTGAGGCATCAGGTGATTGGTAAGGAGGTAACTTGAGCAGCTGGGAGCGGGGCTTGCTGAAGACACCTGGTGGAAGGGAGGCTGCGCAGCAGGCAGAACCGTAACATTGCGGTAAGCAAAGGGGTGTTGGAGATAGGCCTATAGTTGTTTGGAGTCTTGGGGTCAAGGGAGGGTTTCTTGATGACGGGGCAAAAAGCTACTTTCTTTAATGCATTAGGTATGATGTCATCAGTTAAGGAGCAGTTTACTAGTTGGGTGATCTAGTTGGAGAGGCTGTGTTTTGCTTTAATTAGTTTGACAGGACAGGGGTCAACTGAGCTGGAGGATGGGTTGAGCTCAGAGAGGATTTTGATGATATGGTTATTGGAGACTTCTTGGAAGTGAGAGAGTGTGGGTTGGTCATTCAGGGTTTCTTGGTAGTGTGGGGAGAATGGGAATCTGTGAGTTTTCATGATGATTCATCTGGCATTTTTGCGGTAGGTCTCTCTAGGTCTGTTCAAAGCTTGAGGATTTTGTCAGCAAATTTGTAGGAGAGTGATAGGCTGTCATGCTTGGGATCTGATTGGAGAAGGTCTTTGTCGATCCTGAATAGTTCTTTAGTCCTGTTCTTGACATTTGCAATTAGTTATGAGATGTAGTTTTTTTTGGCAAGGACAACAGCAATGTTGTAGACAGCTCTATGTTGGTTACATTTAAGCTTGTTCGATGAGGAGCTGGATTTCAGCCAGAGTCTTTCTAGATGTCTTCTTTACTGTCATAGGATATGAAGATTGGTGGTGAACCATGGCAGGGATGTACCAGGTCATCTGCTGTGGGTTGGGATGTGGCAGGTTTGAGATGGAGATTCTCAAGGAGGAGCTCTTGGATTGTCTTTTTGGTGTTGTAGGTTCTTGTAGATTATGAGGTAAGATGGTGGTGCAAAATAGAATGCCTGGTGGTCTTTTTGGTGTTGTAGGCTCTTGTAGAGGGTGAGGGTAGAAGGTAGTGCTTCAATGGATGGACAAGGGTCAATGTCACTAGATGGTTGGCTGACCAAGACAGGGATGTGATGTGGGCATTACAATCAATGTTGGGGAGGAGGGAGGCTGAGGGCAGAAACATGAGGTAAAGGCTTTGTGTGTGATCATATTGACACAGAATAAGTCCAAGGGTGGGCATGCCATCAAGGAAGTCTGTTGCTCGTCTGCATGTAGCGGCATCCATGTGAAGGCTGAAGTTGCCTAAAATGATTAAGAAGAGGTAATCAAGTTGAGTGGAAGAGATTAGATCGAGGAGCTCAAATATGTTATTGGTTGACTCGGAGCATGAACAGTAAATTAGTAGGAAGACAAGTTTCTTCTTGATGACGCTAGTACTCATTTGCAACCTGGTATTTGCAGCATAGTAGTGCATGCAAGTCTCAGTGTGTTGTGGAAGAGGATGGCAATGCCTCCTTCTCACTTGTCTCTCCTGATGTGGAATAAGACTGAGAAGTCAGGATGAATGAAAAGGCATTCACTCCTCTGTCCTTGAGTGCCAAACTTCTGTGAGGATGTCTGGGATTCTTCAAATAGAATCTAGGTCTAAAATAGTAGGTATCATTCTACTGACTGATCTAGTGCTCAGAAAAAGAATTTTTGTAGTGTGATTGGTAGTTATTAGATGGGGAGAGTGAAAGGGAGACCTCTTGGGGACCAATAGGTAGGTAACCCAGTAGTGGCAGTGGCTTTGGTGGCTCTGTAAGCTCTATCTATGCTTCCAGTTTCCCCAGGTAGTTTTGATGGGCTTATTGTTGTGGAGGTACATGAATATAAGAACATAAGAAGTTGCCATACTGGGTCAGACTGAGGGTCCATCAAGCCTATCATCCTATTTCCAGCACTGGCCAATCCAGGTTACAAGTACCTGGCAAGTACCAAAACATTAAGTATATCCCATGCTACTAATGCCAGTAATCACTAATCACCAACAAACCTCTTTCCCTTCTTACACAATTCTCCAACTTTTGCTGTTGTAAGGGAAAACCTTGCCCGGTGGTTTTTGTATGGAGGCTTGATGTAAGGATAACCGATTTGCAGTTAACGGAAGACATCGCTCACTTGATACACGGAACATAAAAAAGTGATACCGACACTGTGAACCTGGTTTTGGACACAGTGGCAAATTCTCCCGCAGTCCCTGAAGCAGGCACATGGTGCCAAAACATGGCCAATGTCGGCCGGGCAGATCCGAACCCATGAAAATCAATAAAGGCGGCGACCTTGATAAGTATATCATAATAAGAAAACACAGTGGGTTGGATAAGCAGCTGGGGAGAAGGGATTTTATGAATAAACATTAGAAAAATAATAAAAAAGAAGATATTTCCATAAATAATAAAGAATAATAGACGGGGGTGAACAAAAAGGATAACTGCAAATCGGTTATCCTTACATCAAGCCTCCGTACAAAAACCACCGGGCAAGGTTTTCCCTTGCAACAGCAAAAGTTGGAGACTAATGCCAGTAATAGCAGTGGCTATTCCCTAAGGGCCAGATTTTAAAAACAGCGCGAGGGCGTAGATTTGTTCGCACAACCGGGCGCGAACAAATCTACGCCCGATTTTATAACATGCGCGCGGAGCCGCGCGCATGTTATAAAATCCGTGGTCGGCGCGTGCAAGGGGGTGCACACTTGTGCACCTTGCGCACGCCGAGCCCTAGGGGAGGCCCGATTGCTTTCCCCGTTCCCTCCCCCACCTTCCCCACCCTTCCCCTATCTAACCCGCCCCCAAGCCCTAACTAAAAAGTTACGCCTGCCTCTGGGCAGGCGTAACTTGCGCATGCCGGCTGGCTGCCGGCGCACTATCCCTTGGCACAGCGGCTGTGCCGGAGGCCTCGGCCCGCCCCTGGCCCGCCCCTGGCACGCCCCTGGGCAGGCGCCCCATGCACAGCCCCGCCCCAGAACGCCCCTTTTTGCAAGGCCGGGACATACGCGCGTCCCGGGGCTTGTGCGCGTCGCCGAGCCTATGCAAAATAGACTCAGCGTGTGCAGGGGCAGATTTTCTCCGGTTACGCGTGTAGCCTTTGAAAATCTGCCCCTTAGTCAATTTGATTAATAATAGTAAATGGACTTCTCCTCCTCTAGGAACTTATCCAAACCTTTTTGAAACCCAGCTACACTAACTGCCCTAACCACATCATCTAGAAGTAAATTTCAGAGCTTAATTGTGCATTGAGTGAAAAAGAATTTTCTCTAATTTGTATTAAAATGTGCTACTTGCTAACTTCATGGAGTGCTACCTAGTCCTTCTATTATGCGAAAGAGTAAATAACAGACTCACATTCTAGACCTCTCATGATTTTATAGACAACTATAATATCCTCCCTCAGCTGTCTCTTCTCCAAGCAGAACAGCCCTAATCTCTTTAGCCTTTTCTCAAAGGGGAGCAGTTCCATCCCATTTATCATTTTGGTCACCCTTCTCTGTACCTTCTCCATCGCAATTATATCTTTTTTGAGATGCGGCTACCAGAATTGTACACAGTATTCAAGGTGCGGTCTCACCATGGAATGATATTTTCCGTTTTATTCATCATTCCCTTCCTAATAATTCCTAATATTCTGTTTGCTTTTTTTTTGACTGCCACAGCACATGAGCCAATGATTTGAATGTATTATCCACTATGAAGCCTAGATCTTTTTCTTGGGTGATAGCTCCTAATATGGAACCTAACATCATGAAAGTGCAGGATGTTTTTTTTTCCCTATATGCATCACCTTGCACTTGTCCACATTAAATTTCATCTGCCATTTGGATGCCCAAGCTTTCAATCTCGCAAGGTCCTCCTGCACTTTATCACAATCTGCATGTGATTTAACTAATCTTAATAATCTTGTATCATCTGCAAATTTGATTACCTCACTCATCATATTCCTTTCCAGACTATTTATTAATATATTGAAAAGCATGGGTCCAAGTACAGATCCCTGAGGTACTCCACTGTTTACCTTGATTCACTGAGAATATTTACCATTTCCTACTCTCTGTTTCCTGTCTTTTAGCCAGTTTGTAATCCACAAAAGGACACTGCCTACTATCCCATTACTTTTTAGTTTTCTTAGAAGTGATCTCATGAGGGACTTTGTCAAACGCCTTCTGAAAATTCAAATACACTACATCTACTGGTTCTCCTTTATCCACATGTTTATTAACTCCTTCAAAAAAATGAAGCAGATTGTGAGGCAAGACTTCTCTTGGGTAAATCCATGTTGGCTGTGTTCCATTAAACCATGTCTTTCCATATGCTCTGTGATTTTGATCTTTAGAATAGTTTCCACTATTTTTCCTGGCACTGACATCAGGCCCACTTGTCTATAATTTCCCAGATCACCCCTGGAGTTTTTTTTAAAATATTGGGGTTACATTGGCTACCTTCTAGTCTTCAGGTACAATGAATGATTTTAATGACAGGTTACAAATTTTAACTAATAGATCAGAAATTTCATTTTTTAGTTCCTTCAGCACAGTGAGGTACATACCATCCAGTCCAGGTGATTTACTACTCTTTAGTTTGTCAATCTAGCCTACTACATCTTCCAAGTTCACCGTGATTTGGTTCAGTTCATCTGATTCATCACCCTTGAAAACCATCTCTGGATCCGGTATCTCCCCAACATCCTCTTCAGTAAACACCGAAGCAAAGAATTAATTTAGCCTTTCTGCAATGGCCTTATCTTCCCCAAAAGCCCCTTTAACCCCTCGGTCATCTAACTGTCCAACCGACTCCCTTGCAGGTTTCCTGCTTCAGATATATTTTAAATAGTTTTTATTATGAGTTTTTGCCTCTACGGCCAATTTAATTTCAAATTCTCTCTTAGCCTAACATCAATATTTTACATTTAACTTGACAATGCTTATACTTTTTTCTTATTTTCTTGAGATGGATCCTTCTTCCAATTTTTGAAGGATTTTTATTTGGCTAAAATAGCCTCTTTCACTTCACCTTTTAACTATGCTGGTAATCGTTTGGCCTTCCTTCACCTCTCTTAATGCGTGGAATACATCCGGATTGTGCTTCTAAGATTGTATTTTTAAACAAGGTTAAATTTGTATATTAATCTTTGCAGCTGCAACTTTCAGCTTTTTTTCTAACTATTTTCCTCATTTTATCAAAGTTTCCCTTTTAAAAATGTAGTTACAGCTGTAGATTTACATAGTCCCCCTTCCAGCCATTATTTCAAATTTGATTCTCTCATCAAATCCTACATTCCACTAAGAATTAGATCTAAAATAGCTCCCTCTCTCGTCGGTTCCTGAAACAATTGCTCCATTAAGCAGTTATTTATTCCATCCAGGAATTTTACGTCTCTAGCATGTCCTAATGTTACATTTACTCAGTCAATATTGGGGTAATTGAAATCTCCCATTATTACTGCACTGCCAAATTGGTTAGCTTCCCTGATTTCTCTTAGCATTTCATTGTCCATCTCATCATTTTGGCAAGGTGGATGGTAGTATACTCCAATCACTATATTCTTCTCCAACACACATGGAATTTCTACCCATATATATTCTACTGTGCATTTAATCTCAATATGATCTTTTTTCTATTGGACTGTATGCCCTACCGGACATAAAATGCCACACCCCCACCAAGTTGATCCTCCCTATCATTGTGATATAATTTGTACCCTGATATAGCATTGTCCCATTGGTTATCCTCCTTCCACCAGGTCTGTGAGATACCAATTTTGTCTGTCTCATCATTCACTGCTATTATACTCTAACTCTCCCATCTTACTTCTTAGACTTCTGGCACTGGCATACAAACAAAAAACAAACTTTGAAATGTCTGTATTAACAACCTGCTTTTTCAATTGATAGGGATTATTTGGAATCCTTTAGATGAGGTGATTCTTTACTTATAGGCACCTGGATTACTTTTGTTTTTATTGGACCCTCTGTGTTAGGATGCCCTACCTCTCCTGTTTCATTAGTATCCTTCGAAGATTTCTACATTTCTAATCGAATCACCAACTATGATGGTCGACCTAACCCTTCCCTCTTGGGCAATAGCCCTGGGAGACTCATCCTCAATGAGAGAGTACAATGCATCACCTAGAGAGCAGGTCCTTGCTACAGGACCACTTCCTGATCTACCAGGGTGGTGCTCTCCAAACTAGAGACCTTTCTGATGCAACGCAGCACCAGGGCTGCCAGACTGGATTTGAGACTTTAAATTTAGAAGAGAGGCACATGCCTAGGAAGTCGGGTACAAGAGTAGGATGTGGGCAGCATTCTCAGCCACAAAGAACGGCAGCAGCGGTGTCAGCGGCACCCAAAGCCACATGAGAGTAGTGGTGGCTTGATGGGCAGTGGCCCTCAGGGCCACGAAGATGAAGGGCCGTGCTGGCGGCGGCTTCCCACTGCTACAAGGGAGTGTGGTGTTGTGGATCCGGGCCGCAGCAGACCATGGCCGCCCCACCCCCCACCTTCCTGCTGCGAGCCGGCACTCCTCCCGGCCGGTGCGGTGACCCCGTCAAGGTGCCGACCGACTGCGGCCTCCCACACGGCTCAAACGCCGCCGCCCTGCTTCCTGCGGAGCTCTCCCTAGCCGCGTGTGGGAGACTCCGCCTCTTAAAAGGCCCGGGGCGGGAAACTCTGGTCCAGCCCCTTCTGATGACGTCTAAAGCTGAGGACTATTTAAATCCAGCCTCAGTCTTCAGTCCTTTGCCTTAGCAACAGGTCGTCTCCTCAAAGTGCTAGTTGCTGCGTTCCTTCATCTCCTGGTTCCTGCCTGAAGTTCCTGATCCAGTTCCTGATCCTACTCCTGACCCTGCTCCACTCTGGTCCTCGTTCCGTCCTTCGTACTTCAGTTCCTGTGTTCCTCTTCGGCTTGATCTCCTGGTACTGACCCTTGGCTTGCTTCTCATCTTCGCTCGTCTGCTGCCCGTCTCGACCCCTGGCCTGGTTTCCTCTTCTCTGCCTGCCTGCTGCCTGCCCCAGATCCTTCGATCGGACTCTCGTTCTGCATCTCTGCTGCCAGCCCTGACCCAGACTCCTGACCTCGTCTTCGTCTCACCGCTTCTGGTACTCCAAGGCAACCTGCTCCTAAGTCCTGCCGGCCCCGGTACCCAAGGGCTCAACCTGCGGGGAACGAGGACTGGTATAGGTGAAGCTCCAGCTGGGTTGACCTCACCTTCACCACCTACCGGCGACGGGAACCACTGACGGCCATCTCTCCGTGGTAGCACTAACACCCGTTCCGGCCCAAGGGTCCACAACCATAACAGTTTGCTAAGGCCATGGACCCGGTGGACTTGTCCGGTCTACAATCCATTCCTGGTCTAGCTCAATGCCTGCAGCAGCAACAGCAGTGTCTAGATGTCTTGGCAGCCACCGTAGAACATCTGGCCAATCGTTTGGATCCCCCTGCCGCACCCGGGATCTCTGCCTCTCCGCTGGCGCCTCCTTCGTCTTCCTCTTCACTCTTGCATGTACCAGCTCCACCCAGATACGCCAGGGATCCCAAGCAATGCTGGGGGTTCTTGAATCATTGCTTCATGAAATTTTCCCTCCAACCGACTCAGTTCCCCAACGACCAGGTTAAGAACACTTTCATCCTTTCTTTACTGGGCTGCATCTCTGCTGCCAGCCCTGACCCGGACTCCTGACCTCATCTTCGTCTCACCGCTTCTGGTACTCCAAGGCAACCTGCTCCTAAGTCCTGCCGGCCCCGGTACCCAAGGGCTCAACCTGCAGGGAACGAGGGCTGGTATAGGTGAAGCTCCAGCTGTGTTGACCTCACCTTCACCACCTACCGGCGACGGGAACCACTGACGGCCATCTCTCCGTGGTAGCACTAACACCCGTTCCGGCCCAAGGGTCCACAACCATAACAGTTTGCTAAGGCCATGGACCCGGTGGACTTGTCCGGTCTACAATCCATTCCTGGTCTAGCTCAATGCCTGCAGCAGCAACAGCAGTGTCTAGATGTCTTGGCAGCCACCGTAGAACATCTGGCCAATCGTTTGGATCCCCCCTGCCGCACCCGGGATCTCTGCCTCTCCGCTGGCGCCTCCTTCGTCTTCCTCTTCACTCTTGCATGTACCAGCTCCACCCAGATACGCCAGGGATCCCAAGCAATGCTGGGGGTTCTTGAATCATTGCTTCATGAAATTTTCCCTCCAACCGACTCAGTTCCCCAACGACCAGGTTAAGAACACTTTCATCCTTTCTTTACTGGGCTGCATCTCTGCTGCCAGCCCTGACCCGGACTCCTGACCTCGTCTTCGTCTCACCGCTTCTGGTACTCCAAGGCAACCTGCTCCTAAGTCCTGCCGGCCCCGGTACCCAAGGGCTCAACCTGCAGGGAACGAGGGCTGGTATAGGTGAAGCTCCAGCTGTGTTGACCTCACCTTCACCACCTACTGGCGATGGGAACCACTGAGAACCGCCCCTCCATGGTAGCGCTAACACCCGTTCCGGCCCAAGGGTCCACAACCATAACACGTGGGGAAGCTTCTGCCCCGATGGCGCGGTGTCGGGTAAGAAAGCTGGCTGTGGGGCTCTGCGGCTGGCAAGTGTAACATCTTTGCGCTGGGTGCACACATACAACCTCTCACTGGTAGGTAAAAAATCACATACATGATGGAAAAGACTGGAAAGCCCCCCTCTTGCTGCTGGACTGCTGCCTTCATCTTAATTTTGTTGAATTCCTAGTTAAGTTTCAGTTGTTATGGAAGTTGGAATGTGTACATTAGAGTCCTTTAAATTTATAGGTGTGTTCCCTTATTAATCTAGTGATTACAAGGGAGAGATTAAATTCTGAACATGGGATAGTGAAAAAGTATTATCTTGATAAGAGCTTGATTGATTTTTAATGAGAAATTGTCTCTTGCTTAAAAATCAAGGGATGAGCTAGGGATGGGTGGGAGGGAAAGACAGGCCCTAGAATTAACTCCCTCTGGCTTGCTTATTATCTCAGACACACACAAACTCTAAAGAATATACCCCACTTTCACCTCTCTCCAAACTTTTTAAGTCCTAAGATTTCCCAAAACTGTACTTACCAATCCTCTTCAGGCACCAGCACAATGATCTTATCTCAATGCTACCACTGGATTGAGAGTTTGCGTCCTCTTCCAGGAGATGCTGGGAGCAGTATGCAGATGAGCCTTCTGGTCCTCTTCTACTGAAAGGGGTGTGGGGCCTCTGGAAGCTGTGGCTGTGGAGTTCAAAGCCTGGATTGCTCGCTGTGGCCTCTGGAGTCCTCTCCCGGGAGAGGCTGGAAACAATATGCAGATAAGTTTCTGGTTTCTTCCACTGGTTGGAGTTTAGTATACCTGGTGGCCTTTCCCAAGTGGCCTTTCCTGAGTCCATGGTAAGATGGTTTAGAGGGTTGGCAGGTGCTTATTTAGACAAGAAGCATGAGTACAGGGAGTGAGTCATATGAATTGTGCTTCTGGCAGGGCTCTTGGATGAGGGAAAGGTGTTGTAGCTGGAGAGAGAGTGTGTGGAGTCTCCTAGCCCCTCCAGTTTGACTCACCTCCTGTGTCTGGTGGAGTTCCTAGGGATGGTGCATGGTAGTTGAAGATCTGCTGGGGATGTATTCTCGAGCTCTGATGGAGGTGGGCAGTGTCCTGGGGCTCTCAGGGTGCCCGCTTTGGTGCATTCAAAGGGGCACACAAAGAGAAGGCCTTTTGATGCAGCCCTTTGGCATCAGGCCTGGTGGTGGTGGGAGGACCCTTCATGGATGGTCTTCTTAGGGGCCAGTCAGCTCCCCATGATGATGCGGCAGGAGTGGGTAGACAAAGGGAGCCCCAATCCCAGTATTGCTCCTGCTACTGTAATGGGGGATGGGGGTGGGAGCCTGCCGATGGAGTTAATTGGCTCTTAACTCACATCAGCTTCAGCTGCCTCTGATCATCTGGGGATCTGCATGATCCAGCAGTTTTCTTGGGTATTTTAAAATAATTAATGTTCAAGGACTGATTATATTATGTTATTTTGACAAGTGTGTACAGAATTTGGAAATATTGTGCACAGAATTCCCTCAGGAGTATGAGAGCTCTGCATGCTCAGACAAGCTGGCAAGTATTGTACATTTTTTAGCTGATCACAGTAGAAAAATGGTTAAACTTTAGTTTGCTGGCCCCTCCTGCCTAAAAGTTGTAATCCCAGTCTCTCACTCATTCACTTCTTTGATCATTTGTAGAAACAGGGGCTATGTTGGCAGGCTGGAGCCCAGGGCAGAAATTTGTGAGGGGGCCTCAAAGGCCTCTAATAGGCATGAGGGCCCAGGTGAATATCCTGGTTTCCATTTTCTGTTGCCACCTCCTCCTCATTCCAGGCCTGGCTTGGCAAAAGGAAAACAACAAAAATAAATCTCCCAGGCTGGACTCACAGTGCACCACTTACAATTTGTGGTTCTTAGCAGCCTTACATTCCCACTCCAAACTTCACGTGCAAATGTTCCATAAATAAGAGGGTAGAAACCAGCTGATTTGATTACAGGCCAAGATGACATCCTAACTGGCAACAGCAAAGTTGGAGCTCTGAGATAGAGGTTTTCCTGTTTGGTGATTTTTAGACCTTTGCTTCAGTATGGTGGGGAAAAGGAAGGCCAGAGTTGTTACTCATCCCTTAGAGTCTCTGACCCCTTGGTCTACGCCTTGCTGAAGAGAATACTCCTGGAAGAGCAGAGGTTGTAGCGCTAGAGGAGAAGTTAGTGTCTTTGGTGTCACTGAGACCTGGTGATCCTGAGCAGCGCTCATTACATAACGGTTTTCTTTGGCTCACCACAGCCTGATCTTCACTGCCGTCGCGGGATCAGCCTCCTGCAGTGTCAAGTGGAGAATGAGGGGATTCAGCTGTGGCTGTGAAGTGATTGGTACCAGAACCAGAGGCTTGCCTCTCAAGTGGAGTTTTCAATAGTTGCAGTGGTGGGAGCTGCCACTGTTGGGGTTCCAAAAGGCAGCTAACTACCTGGCATTGAGTGCTACAACTATAGAGCTATCTTTACAGGCCCTTGACAAGGTTTCTTTACTAACCTGTGATGCACAACTAGAAGTGAAAATAATTTGGATGTGTTACCCAATTGTGCAAGTTCACTAAACGCTATTCACAGAGCTCAAGGTTTTAAGTCAGGAACAACTTATAGAAAAGCACAATGGTAAAACCGAGAACTCCCAGAACCAGATTTCTGCTTTGCAAGGAAATGAAGCTGTGAAAGATGTTTCCTCATTAAGGTCTAAAATAGATTTCCTGAATTTGAATATTTTAAAAACTTATAACCTGCACTTTCACAAAAAAATATTTCAAGGTGGCTTCTACGTAATGCATGAAATGTAAAACAAATGTCATAACAAGCCTCTCATCATCGGAGGATCAGTACAAATTGTCAATAATAAGCGTAATATACAACGTAGGAACCACAACTCAGGATGGAGCGTCAGATCTAGCACAGTATAATAATATTTAAGCCATCTCATCCAAGTTGTATGCTTTTCTAAATCAATATGTTTTCAGAGTTCTTTTGTCGATCATCCTAATACCAACTGGTAAAGAATTCCAGAGTCATGGGCCAGCGATTGAAAAAGCTCTCTGTCTCTTGTGATATCCAACTGACAGGCCGATGCAGTAAAGTGCGCTCAGGCCGAGTGCACTGTTAGCCCCTGGTTGGACGCGCGTTTTCGATGCGCTATTTTTACCCCTTATACAGTAAGGGGTAATAGCGAGTGGAAAACGCACGGCCAACCCCCCCGAAACTAATAGCACCCGCAACATGCAAATGCATGTTGATGGGCCTATTAGTTATTCCTGCGCGATACAGAAAGTAAAATGTGCAGCCAAGCCACACATTTTAATTTCGGCCGGCACTGGGAAAGTGTACAGAAAAGCAGAAAAAACTGCTTTTCTGTACACCCTACGACTTAATATCATAGCGATATTAAGTCAGAGGCCCCAAAAATAAAAAAATATTTAAAATAAAAAACCTCGGGTTGGAAGACGGACGCTCAATTTTGCCGGCGTCTGTTTTCCGAACCCGTGGCTGTCAGCGGGTTCGAGAACAGACGCCGGTAAAATTGAGCGTCAGCTGTCAAACCCGCTGACAGCCACCGCTTCTGTCAAAAAGGAGGCGCTAGGGACGCTGAATCACGCGCCCAGGAGAGTGGCCTGGGTGCGCATTGGGAGAGTGGGCGCTCGCTGGCTCTCCCGCGGGTTTTTCTGTATCAGCCCGTGAGTGATTTTTACTGTAGGAACCTCCAACCCTGCTGACCTTAGTACTCAGAAAAGTCTACAAACTTTCAGTATTGAACTTAGCCAACAACTTGTGTTATAGATCTTGTGTATGATATTAACAATTTTATGGAATGGATGGAATAAATGATAGCTTTATGGAGCAATTGGTTCAGGAACCGACGAGAGAGGGAGCAATTTTAGATCTAATTCTCAGTGGAGCACAGGACTTGGTGAGAGAGGTAACGGTGGTGGGGCCGCTTGGCAATAGTGATCATAATATGATCAAATTTGATTTAATAACTGGAAGAGGAACAGTGTGCAAATCCACGGCTCTCGTGCTAAACTTTCAAAAGGGAAACTTTGATAAAATGAGAAAAATTGTTAGAAAAAAACTGAAAGGAGCAGCTACAAAAGTAAAAAATGTCCAAGAGGCGTGGTCATTGTTAAAAAATACCATTCTAGAAGCACAGTCCAGATGTATTCCACACATTAAGAAAGGTGGAAAGAAGGCAAAACGATTACCGGCATGGTTAAAAGGGGAGGTGAAAGAAGCTATTTTAGCCAAAAGATCTTCATTCAAAAATTGGAAGAAGGATCCAACAGAAGAAAATAGGATAAAGCATAAACATTGGCAAGTTAAATGTAAGACATTGATAAGACAGGCTAAGAGAGAATTTGAAAAGAAGTTGGCTGTAGAGGCAAAAACTCACAGTAAAAACATTTTTAAATATATCCGAAGCAGAAAGCCTGTGAGGGAGTCAGTTCGACCGTTAGATGATCGAGGGGTTAAAGGGGCACTTAGAGAAGATAAGGCCATCGCGGAAAGATTAAATGATTTCTTTGCTTCGGTGTTTCCTGAAGAGGATGTTGGGGAGGTACCCGTAATGGAGAAGGTTTTCATGGGTAATGATTCAGATGGACTGAATCAAATCACGGTGAACCTAGAAGATGTGGTAGGCCTGATTGACAAACTGGAGAGTAGTAAATCACCTGGACCGGATGGTATACACACCAGAGTTCTGAAAGAACTAAAAAATGAAATTTCAGACCTATTAGTAAAAATTTGTAACTTATCATTAAAATCATCCATTGTACCTGAAGACTGGAGAATAGCAAATGTAACCCCAATATTTAAAAAGGGCTCCAGGGGCGATCCGGGAAACTACAGACTGGTTAGCCTGACTTCAGTGCCAGGAAAAATAGTGGAAAGTGTTCTAAACATCAAAATCACAGAACATATAGAAAGACATGGTTTAATGGAACAAAGTCAGCATGGCTTTACCCAGGGCAAGTCTTGCCTCACAAATCTGCTTCACTTTTTTGAAGGAGTTAATAAACATGTGGATAAAGGTGAACCGGTAGATATAGTATACTAGGATTTTCAGAAGGCGTTTGACAAAGTTCCTCATGAGAGGCTTCTAGGAAAAGTAAAAAGGTCATGGGATAGGTGGCGATGTCCTTTCATGGATTGCAAACTGGCTAAAAGACAGGAAACAGAGAGTAGGATTAAATGGACAATTTTCTCAGTGGAAGGGAGTGGACAGTGAAGTGCCTCAGGGATCTGTATTGGGACCCTTACTTTTCAATATATTTATAAATGATCTGGAAAGAAATACGACGAGTGAGATAATCAAATTTGCAGATGACACAAAATTGTTCAGAGTAGTTAAATCACAAGCAGATTGTGATAAATTGCAGGAAGACCTTGTGAGACTGGAAAATTGGGCATCCAAATGGCAGATGAAATTTAATGTGGATAAGTGCAAGGTGATGCATATAGGGAAAAATAACCCAATGTTGGGTTTCATATTAGGTGCTGCAACCCAAGAAAGAGATCTAGGTGTCATAGTGGATAACACATTGAAATCGTCGGTTCAGTGTGCTGCGGCAGTCAAAAAAGCAAACAGAATGTTGGGAATTATTAGAAAGGGAATGGTGAATAAAACGGAAAATGTCATAATGCCTCTGTATCGCTCCATGGTGAGACCGCACCTTGAATACTGTGTACAATTCTGGTCGCCGCATCTCAAAAAAGATATAATTGCGATGGAGAAGGTACAGAGAAGGGCTACCAAAATGATAAGGGGAATGGAACAACTCCCTTATGAGGAAAGACTAAAGAGGTTAGGACTTTTCAGCTTGGAGAAGAGACGACTGAGGGGGAATATGATAGAGGTATTTAAAATCATGAGAGGTCTAGAACGGGTAGATGTGAATCGGTTATTTACTCTTTCGGATAGTAGAAAGACTAGGGGGCACTCCATGAAGTTAGCATGGGGCACATTTAAAACTAATCAGAGAAAGTTCTTTTTTATTCAACGCACAATTAAACTCGAATTTGTTGCCAGAGGATGTGGTTAGTGCAGTTAGTATAGCTGTGTTTTAAAAAGGATTGGATAAGTTCTTGGAGGAGAAGTCCATTACCTGCTATTAAGTTCACCTAGAGAATAGCCACTGCCATTAGCAATGTTAACATGGAATAGACTTAGTTTTTGGATACTTGCCAGGTTCTTGTGGCCTGGATTGGCCACTGTTGGAAGCAGGATGCTGGGCTTGATGGACCCTTGGTCTGACCCAGTATGGCATTTTCTTATGTTCTTATGTTCTTATAGACAACTCTCCAATTACTAGGGAGCCAGTGAAACTTAATCATAACTGAAGAAATATGCTCACACAATGGAGATCCCGATAGAATATGAGCCACAGCATTCTGGAGTAATTGTAGAGGTTGAAGTTAGGACTGCGGCTAACCTATATAAAGTGAATTACAATAATCTATACAACTGAACACAAGGATTTTTAAAACAATATGAAAAGTAGCCAATTCAAGAATGGTTGAAGATGCCTAATCATACGGGGTTCGTAAAAAGTAGACTGGACCAATGTTTTTAAATTTATTTATTTCCATGCTTTTTTATACCATACATGCAGAATAACTGGTTTGAGTTATTCAAAACATCATAAACACAAATATTAAAATCATAAAACTATATAACAATCAACACAGTAACATTCAATAAAGCAATAAAAAAAATCAGTACAGTATGATTCAATAAACAAAGCAACCCAAAAGGATTATCAGCCTTATTATGTTCTTGGGTATAAATCTGAATCAATCATTACACCTAGATTACGAACATTGTGCCTACCTGGATAAAATGGCTTTTAAATTGCAACAGAGGGTGCTTTATGAAGAGAGAATTTGATCAACGAGAATTTCCATTTTTGAAATATTTAACATCAATTTGTTCTGATAAAACCATTGGTGCACACACTGAAGACAAAGAGAAACAGCCCAAGACAAGGAATACTGAACAAAGAATTGACAAGAAGGTTCCACAGATAGGGGAGAGATATATGTAAAATGCAGAGCAGAAAGAGATGCAATGAAAAATAAAAATCTTTGAATAATTCTTTCCTGTCCTTCGACTGTTTTCTCCATATGAATTGTTGAAGAAATAGTTTCTTGAATTATTAATAATCTCACCTGAGGTGATGTCTCTGCATGCCAGAGTATTTATTTGCCTAGATATAAAGCAACTGATCAAGGAAATGAAGAGGACTCTAGTTCCACCTCATCTGACTTGTGTCAGGACAGGTCCATAGACCGCTGCCCTTGTCTCTGACTCCAAGCCCGTTGTGATGCTGACAGATGCTAGGGGAGGGCCCTGAAGAGAGACATGACAGGCCGTTCTTTCCTGCGTCCCTGGTCTTCGTCTTGTTAGCTTCTGGTCTTCATCCCTGAGTTCCTTCATCCAGTCCTGTGGTCTGTCATCAGTTCTTCGTTTTTGTTCCTGTGGACAGTCTTGGTTCTTCTGTGTCTTCTCCTACCTGCCTATGCTGTTCCTCGCCTCCCTGCCTGCCTATCCATCCTGACTCCCCTTTGGATGGATCTCTGGTTTTTACTTCAGCTGGCCTGATATTGACTCTGATTGAACTCCTCCTGCCACTGACCTCTGCCTGCTTCTCATCCATGATAGAACTCTGCCTGCTACTGACCAGTGCTTGACTGACCAACCTGAATGCTGCCTGTCCTGACTAGTGCCTGACTCTGACTCTGCCTGATTCCAGTCTGCCCTGGACTCTGGCTTGCAACTTGATGGACCTGTACATCATCCACAGAGGTCCACAACTAAGACCTGCCTGACCCGGCACTCAAGGGCTCAACTAAGAGGAACAAGGGCTGGTATAGGCGAAGCTCCAGTTGTGCCTCTGCCACAGTCAGCTCCGCCAGCTGACAGTGGGGACCTGCAAGGCTCCTCCCTGTAGGTTGCACCATCTCCACCTTGGTCCAGCTACTTGCTTGTTAAATATGACGAGGAGATGAAGTTCAGGGGGCCATTATTTGCTTATTTTGCTATGGATATGAACAGGGACTTTGTCTTACAGACATTCCTTAAAAATAGGAATGAATTGTTTATGGGACAAGTGGTCAGCATCTAGTATCCAGATCTGTCTAGGGGCACTCAGAAACTGCAGGAAACTTTTATGGCTTTGTATCATCAACTCCTGGATTTATAAGCTACCTTTTTTTTTTCGAAGTTTCCTTGCAAATGCATGAAGGGTTATCAGGTTGATACTTATATGTTTGTTGTAGCTGACCATCTGAGTGCTTTTCTGTTAGAATCACCTTGACTCTCTCCTCTTAGGTGAAAGAACTAATAAATTGCTCTCAAATAGGTTTGGCTACTTAAAAGGATATTCTTTTGCTTTTTTAAAAATTTTACCTGCTTTCATTTTGTACGATCCCATTTTTGCCCCTAATATGGACAGGAGATGATCTGTTAATAATTTTTTCTTGGGTTTTTTTTCAGTTTCTTTAGTGGCATATTGATACACTTTTGATGGATTTCCTCTGTATGATGTAATTTTTATATATTGTAAAAGCATATGGAAAATAAAAAAAGAAACAGCTAAATTGTTTTTTTTTTTCTGGCAAGATTAATTTGAAAAACCCTGTTATTAGACCCAGAGACCCCATCTCCACTGTATACTTTGACCCTTTTCCCATAAAGCCAGTCTGAAAACCCAAATAATAGGAGTTTACCCAAGATACACAGCATCTCTCAGCTGCTTTTTTTCTAACAGAGGATATGATTATTTTTATAGAGAGCCTAAAGGACCTGTACTAAAGAGAACAGTACCATTGTTCTCAGTGGGAACAGTAGTGATATTGTGGGTTGTAGTACCCCATACGGAAGACTATATGGTTGAAACCCCAGAGTATACAAACTTTTGCCATCGTTTTAGGGTGTGGACTTTTAAATTATTCCTTGTAGGGGTGGCATGTCACTATGCTTGTTCCTGTTTTGTTAAGTTTTCTTAGGAGAGGGCACTTGGGCCTGTGAGGATGAGGTCAGAGTATGGAAAAGTAGAAAAGGTGTCTTTGCCTAACCTTAACATGTCTTTTTGGGACCTTTTCTATTTTCTGAGAGGGACGTTTTTCCACTTTTCCTATCTCTAATTTTGGTTTCCCTTTTACCAAAGGTTTATTATGACTACCTACCTGAATACACTAGGGTCCAGGGGCTGGGTGGTTCAACTACAAGGACGAGCCAGAGAGCACAGATGGACTATTGTGAGTCTTGGTGGAGGAATAGATCTGGGTCTATTACTGGGGAGAGAGGAGAGTGAGAAGATCCGCAGCACCTTCTGGTGTTACCCACAAGATCTGGTACCAGCCCGGTGCCAACCAGGGAAGAAAGAAGAATAACTGAACCACTGAACTAAGGTAGGAAAAATGGGAATTTACTTAAGTGCCATTTAAAGTGGGAAACGATTATCTTATCCATCAAATTCTGGGAGGAAGTTCCAAAACTACTCCGTTAATTGGAATGGATCAGGAATAAGAAGCACTCACTGGCATCAGTAGCATAATAAATTAAATTGGAAGATTAAAATCACAGATTTATTAGAAGAACTGAGGCAGTAAAATGGACTGTAAATAACAAGAACTTGTAATTGGACATTTTCACCAACTTCCCCTATTTAATCAGTAGACATTAAGTTGGAAACCAAATCAGCTTTCAGGGTGATTACTGTTGCTGTGTGGAGATTATAATATTGAATTGACTATTGAACATTAATGCTCAGAGGTGGACCTCCCCCAAATAAGGAATCTTGGATTTTCAGGAGGAAAGTTTAAGCCCATAAACTGAGGTCCGATCTGTGAGGTCCTGCCAAAATCACTATCTTTTGGTGATAAATGATTCTTATGTGCTGGGTTGTCCTTTGCTTTTTCATTGCTTTTCCCAGTCACTATTCTCAAATGATGTGACTAGCTTTGAACACTGCCAGGCCCAGACCCAGGAAAAGGAAACTGTGAGAAGAGGATTCAGGGACTGGATGGTCTTAGCGCACCAGGACCCTTGGCCCGAGGTGGAATTGGCGCAGGTCCCCACCGTCGGGAGGCGAGGCAGACGCTTCACCAGTGCCGGCCCTCGTTTCCCGCAGGTTGAGCCTTTGGGTGCCGGCTGGACTTAGGTGACCTTCTGCGTGGCCGGTCCAGAGGGCAGCCAAAGGAGGTACTGCAGATGGCTGAAGGCAAGGTCGGCTCCGGTCAGAGGTCAGGGTAGAAGGAACGTAGACAAGAAGGACTTCTGGAAGACGAATCCACACAGGAGGCCGGAAGCAAGCAGTCAGGAACTTGCTGCCAAGTCGTTAGGGCGATGAGGAGGACTTCCTTAAGAAGGCCGGGGGTCGCGACGTCATCTAGGGGCCGGGCCTGGTTTTCCCACTGCGGCCCCTTTTAGAGGCAGAGTGCCAGCGCGCGCGGGCGGGAGCTAAGGGGAGTCCGGGAGCATCGGAGCTGGCAGCGTCTCGACCTCCACGCGGCCGCGGGAAGGCCTGAGCTGGCGGAGAGTGGCGGCAGCGGCTTGCCGCTACCGCGCGGGCCCCCGGGGGAGATGACGGCAGTCGGGTCGCGGGTAAGGGGAGGCGCCCGCAGCAGCACCACTAGCACTAACAGATGGGAGGCCCTGCGGAGCTTTTTTTTTTTTTTATTGACAGAGTCTGGAATTTCTTTTTTGTTTTGATTTTCATTTTTAAAACGTTTTGTTTTAAAATAAAAACAAATGAAAGAAACGACTAAGTGAAAAAAGTGAAACAAAGAACAAAATGGAAAAAAAAAATGTCTGTGCCCATGCCTCTCTCTCTCTGTAACCCTGGGCAAGTCACTTTCGCTTTCTATTGTCTCAGGTACAAATTTAGGGGCCGATGCAGTGCAGTGCGCTCAGCCGCGGGTTAAATAGGCGCTAATCCACCCCCTAATGCAATAGGGGGATTAGCGCCTATTTAACGCGTGTCTGTCGCTGAGTGAATGCGATAGCGCTCATCACATGGAAATGCATGTGACTGAGGCTATTACTCATTCACCCCGCATTAAAAAGAAAAAAAGTGTGCGTCTCAGACGCACATTTAGCTCTCAGATATTAAAGCCTGCCTGGAGCAGGCATTAATAACTGAGAAAAAACTGAGAAAAAAAATACCTCGGCAGACCGCCGAGTTATGAAGACTGGTAAACTCGGCATTGGTTTTCATAACCGGCCGTCTGCCAATAATAAAAATGGACGCTGACGGCTTTCGTAACCGGCAGCCGCGGTGGGGTCGCGTTAGCAAGCAGGCGCTAAGGTCGCGCAAGCGACCCTAGCGCCTCCTTGCTAGCGTGACCCCCTAATTTGTTTATAGCATGGCGCCCCCCCCCTTGCGGGCACCATGCATGCATTAAGAGAGCGGGGCCTTATTTTCCAATATCGCATTGGTAACGCCCAAATGAGGCTTCTTTCGTGCAGTGGGGAAACATCGTGTGCGGCGGTGCACAATAATTGCCAGTTTCTGTGAGTGAGAGAGAGAGAGAGAGAGAGAGAGAGAGAGAGAGAGAGAGAGAGAGAGAGAGAGAGAGAGAGAGAGAGAGAGAGATAGAGAGAGAGAGAGAGAGAGAGAGAGAGCGATATAGAGAGAGAGAGAGAGAGAGAGAGAGAGAGAGAGAGAGCCTTACTATAGTGCCTATGCCCTACATAGGTATTTTAACCCCTATGGGAGGGCCACCTACTAACTCGGGGTGGGGATTAGGTATGAGCATCGGGGGTTGGGGCCACTTTCGCATTCCACATGAGACCTACGGACAGAACAGTGGTCTCTAGTGCAGATTTGCTGGCTGTCGGAGTGAGGACGCTCACTCCAAGAAGTGGTTTGGGCAACGTTCTCTCTACCTAGCTTGATGGACACTCTACCTGGGCAACAACATGCTAGGTGGAGAGAATGTTGGCCAAATCTCCGCTTGGAGTGAGCGTCCTCACTCCGACGGCCAGCAAATCTGCACTAGAGACCACTGTTCAGTCCGTAGGTCTCATGTGGAATGCGAAAGTGGCCCCCAACCCCCGACGCTCATACCTAATCCCCACCCCGAGTTAGTAGGTGGCCCTCCCATAGGGGTTAAAATACCTATGTAGGGCATAGGCACTATAGTAAGTCTCTCTCTCTCTCTCTCTCTCTCTCTCTCTCTCTCTCTCTCTCTCTCTCTCTCTCTCTCTCTCTCTCTCTCTCAACAGGCTGTCTGGGATTATTGTGGATAGCGGTAATCCTTTTCAGGCCTGTAACGCAGTCCATAACGCGAGGTTGGAGTTGTAGATAGCAGCCGCGCTAACACTGCGGCTGTTTCGCCGCAAACGATACACAGGTTCCCGCTTTACATATACTCCGCCCCCTGAATACCAAATGACTAATTTGCATTCGCAAATCACGTTAACAGCTGTTAATGTGATTTGCGAATTTATCGCACGCGGTAAAGTGCTTGGAAAATGAGGCCCTTAGATTGTAAGCCCTCTGGGACAGGGACCTAACTACTGTACCTGAGTTGTAATTTGCCTTGAACGTAGGTTTGCAAAGGCACGAAATCAAATCCAAATTCATGTCAATTCTCCCTTCCTCTGTCCCCAGGGATGGAACATAGACAGTTCGCCTGATTTCTATTTAGTAGCGGTGAAATATGCATCCAATCTCCTGAGTACCTCCGTGCAATCACTTTCTTTGGCTTTGGCAAGCTGACAGCCCTGGGAACATTCAGCACATCAGTACCTGCTGTGGTGACAAGTGACCATACTCTTCCTTTGTCACTTTTGAGCACCTATGACTTTCAGATAAAAGCTCAATCTTTGTGAAAATCATTGGCAATTGTCCTTCCTCCAGGCTGCCTGTGAATTTCAGTTCCGTGGAAGGTTTAGCTGCACTACTTTCCTGCTCTCTGCTTTCTTTTCTTTCTTCCAATTGAGCACAAGTCACTCCTGGCCCCGTGTATGTCTGTGCGTGCAATATTGTTCTGTAAAGTCACATTTGACAAAGTTCTGAGTGGCAGAGCAAACTGGATTGGCTCACGCTGTGATCTGACGAGTTGCAAGGCTCTCAACCTTTAAAGAGACAATAACCCATGTAACAAACAACTGGCACGGGAGGCTGTCGCTATCATAGAAAAACCTTCACTGTGCCTGAAAAACCTTTCACTGAACTAGAAGACTCTGCTACTGCAACAAGAGACACAGTCAGTGTAAGAGAGCGAGCCTCCCTATTAATCAATTTAACATTTACATTTAGCTCACGCCTTTTCATTGCTAACCCAAGCTTTCCCTGTCCTATCACAGGAAGAACTGTTGTTCTACGGAGGAAGGACTCTGCCACTATAATAGAGCCCTCCCTCCCCATCACTAATAGCAGGGGCTGCTGCAGCTGTAAAAATTTTGCACTATTGAAATACAGTGGAAGAATAGGGGATAGCAGTAAAAGTTATTGCCTAGGTAAACTCTCTGGAACAGTTATGCTTTTTTTTTAATATATAAGTTTACAGCGCTTTCAGCACAGACTGCGGAAGCCGGGTAATCATGCAAGGGCAGCGCCCTCATTCTTATTAGAAATTAGTGCACACCAGTCCTTCCCAGAGCCTGCATGCTTTCTGAATTTTCCTAATAATCGTCCCAGGAAACAATGAACTGACCAATAATTGCATTAAACTCAGTTTTAACCTTAAGTCTGTTTATCTTTCCAAGGCAAATACATACAAAAAAAAAAAATGTTCTAGCCTTTTAAGTTTAATAAGAAGAAGGGCCACTTGATTTATTCCTCTCATTTTAAACGAAGCTTTCCTTTTGTAGCTGCTCACTCACATATAACCCTGCTGGCGCGGGTGAAGGATGGTAAACAGGCAGGGCACACACAGGGCTGTGTTTGCAGTACTGCCTGACAGATCACAGCAGGCCTCCCATGCCGCAGGAAGCCAGTGTGTCTCAGTGCAAGATCAGAAGCAGGGGCCCTGATCCAGGCTCTGGAGACTGGAGGGCTAAGAAGTAGGCGGCATCCCAGCTCTACCATAAAAAAAAAGGAGGAGGAGGAGGAGGGAAGAGTTCTGAACTGTGCAATGCCCAGCTCAGCTGCAAGCTTTCCAATCAAACCAGGAAATCTGGAGTTTGCCTGTTTTAGAAAGTGACCGCAAAGATAAAGTCCTTATATACAGTGACACCTTGTTGTAACATGTCTAGTTTATCAGGTCACCGTGGATGCAGCGTGACACATCACTATTATATTCTCAGGTTATATGTCACCATGACATATAAACACGTTATCTCAACGGATGAACAAAAATACATTCTTACAGTGCCATTTCTCTCTTGCATTGCGGGTTTATAATGTTGCCATGGGAATAAAGTGATGTTACACAATTTTAGTTTAACTTCCTGGGTTCACAGTCACCGCCTCATGGATACAAATCATTACAGAGTATCCCTGGCTGCTTAAGGTAAAAACCTGCCACATGGAAGAGAATGCTTATACTGTTTAATACTTTTGAGGTTGTCCAAGTGTGGTTGAATGCTGGCTAGAACAGAAAAGCCGCACTAGTAAGCCTTGATCCTACCAAAAAAGAATGGCGCCCACCGATGAGTTCGTGGTTTGCCAGACTGCACGAAATGCGGTGCTCGGCCCTTAAATGTCGTCATCAGCTGTGCGCCGGTTTGCTCCTCTAGGGGTGAGTGGAAGGGGAGAGCTCTGTGCACCAAGGCCACGCCCTGGTGGTTTGAACCCAGCAGAATCCCTGGCGGGCACCGCCACTTTGCACAGAAAGAGGAAAGCATGCGTGATCTCTAAAGAACGCAAATTGCGTTGCCTTAGCTTGTCTCTAGTAAAAATCAGCAGAATGTGAAAATTTGATGGACACAGAAAATACTGCAGATCATCCCAATCTGGCACAAAGAAAACTATTCTTATAGCGGAGTCCCTGGGAAGGAGGGTGTTGCAGTCATTGCACAGCAGCGATCTGTAATGGCCAGGCTCGAGATGAGCAGGTGCTGGGCTCTCCGGCACCGGGGTGAGGATGATTGCTAGATGGAGGAAGGGAGGGAGGAGAGGTTTATAAATGGAGAAAACACTGCGTACCTGTGAATGAAAACTCTTGTTCTGATTGAGCTGGAAGCTGCCAAACACACACACACACACACACACACAAATGATTCAAGTCTTACTAGAAGATGAGGGAATTTTCCAGGGGATTCTCTCTCCGCTGGTAGACTGGAGTTCATCCATGGAGAATGCTCCCATTGAATACCATTCTCCCACCTCGGTGGGGAGAAGGAGCAGGCCTGGGCCAGGTATGGGTGAGGATTTCAGTGTGAAATTTCCAATGCGTCGTGTAACCCCATAACCTTCCCCGTGGCACTGTGGCCTACAGGATTTTCAAAGGGAAACACCAGCCTGCTGGCCGCTCCTGTGGTTCCCTGAAAATTACCCCGCCAGAAGATGTCATTTTTGTAAGAGGTCAAAAAACGCTCGAAGCCAGTGAGAGAAATGGAAGAGGCGCCCCCTCTGGGAAAGCGAAGGGAGCAGAGGAGAGCCCTGACTAAAGAGAGGCGCTATGAGGACTAGGGACTCTCCCTGAGAGCACTTCTCTAGGTAAGTAGGAGTGATTGCCGGAAGTTCCCAGGAGTGCTGTACAGAGCAAATTCTCAGGGAACAGTAACCAGTGCCTTCAAGAGTTCCCTGCAGTTTGTACTTGAAAGCTGTAAGTGCAAAAAATGTCAAGAAGGAATTCCATTAGTCCTATATAAACTCACACCAACAGATGGGACCTCAAAGATAAAAGTGAAGAGATGATTCCCTATAAGTGCCACGCTGGGACTAAACCTACAGAGGAGCCTAGACTGCTCCAGAGAGAGATACACCCTCTTCCACATCACTTTCATCGCCCCAGCTGTTAATAACTTCACCCTTAACTAATTATAAACACAGCAACCAAATAAACTCACCAAATTATTACGTTTAAACTGAAAACTCCCTTATTAGTGGTTTCAGCAGCTTTACCTGTTCCATCACAACACAGGACAAGGTCATTATAACAGCACTAGTGCTAATTAATGAGTAGTCTTAATTGTAAATATCGGGATGCAAGACAAAATTGGAGTGCTGTGCAAAATACAAACGGGCCGATACAGTAAGACGTGTGGGAGAGCCGGCGAGTGCCCAGGCCACTCACCTGGGCGCACGATTCAGTAAATAAAGATATGCAAATTAGGGCCCGGGGTAAAAGGAGGCACTCAGCGGCGGCTGTCAGCAGGTTTGACAGCCGATGCCAATCCAGGCCATAAGAACCTGGCAAGTACCCCAAAAACTGTCTATTCCATGTTACCGTTGCTAGTAATAGTGGTGGTAATTATCTAAGTCAATTTAATTAATACCAGGTAATGGACTTCTTCTCCAAGAACTTATCCAGTCCTTTTTTAAACACAGCTATACTAACTGCACTAACCACATCTTCTGGCAACAAATTCCAGAGTTTAATTGTGCATTGAGTGAAAAAGAACTTTCTCCAATTAGTTTTAAATGTGCCCCATGCTAACTTCATGGAGTGCCCCCTAATCTTTCTATTATCTGAAAGAGTAAATAACCGATTCACATCTACCCGTTCTAGACCTCTCATGATTTTAAACACCTCTATCATATCCCCCCTCAGCCGTCTCTTCTCCAAGCTGAACAGCCCTAACCTCTTCAGCCTTTCCTCATAGGGAAGCTGTTCCATCCCCTTTATCATTTTGGTTGCCCTTCTCTGTACCTTCTCCATCGCAACTATATCTTTTTTGAGATGCGGCGACCAGAATTGCACACAGTATTCAAGGTGATGTCTCACCATGGAACAATACAGAGGCATTATGACATTTTCTGTTGTAGTAACCATTAGAGATTTGATTCGGCCAAACCTTTTGATTCGGCCTTCGTTATCGGCCCGCTGCGGGAAATTTCTTTTTCCTGCGGTTCGGGCCGATTTTATTTCGGCTGCCCCCGAAATGAAACCCGAAACCCGCCCAACCCTTCAAATTTAATTAATTACAATGGGGGGGGGGGGGGTTTGTAAAAAAAAACAAACCCCCAAACCCACCCCAACCCTTCAAATTTAATTAATTGCAACCCCCACCCTCCCGACCCCCCAAAAAACTTGCCGAAAGTCCCTGGTGGTCCAGCGGGGATCCCGGGAGTGATCTCCCGCTCTTGGGCTGTTGGCTGCCAGTAATCAAAATGGCACCGTAGGCTCTTTGCCCTTATCGTTTCGTCGCCCCCCCCCCCCCCCCCCCCCCCGAAATATAATGAAATAGGAAATATTGTCTCTATTTCCTATTTCATTGCAAACAAATGCACATCCCTATTAACCATTCCCTTCCTAACAATTCCTAACATTCAGCTCGATACTGTAAGGCCGCGGTAGAAACAGTGCGGCAATGTCAGGCGCACCCTTCCTCCCCGCACGCACAGTTCTCTTCACTTAGCGCCCGATACTCTCTTCTAATTGCATGCAAATGCATGCCGCGGCTGCGAAGCCTTAGGCAAGCGTTAGGACCGCGCAACCCATTTTACTGTATAGAGCGCCTATACAGTATCCTGGGTTCGCGGGCCTAACGCTTCACGGCCGCGCTGGTATCTGTTATTTCAAATGTCATTTCAAATGACAGGTACCAGATGTTCCCCGATGCTCAGCAAACTTTCCCCCAGCCCCCGCTTACCTGCCCTGGCCCCGTCCGGTCTCCGGTCCAGCCCGTCCGGTCTCCGGTGCAGCCCGTCCGGTCTCCTGCAGCCCCGTCCGGTCCCCTCCTCCCGAAGCAAAAAAAAACCGAAAAAGTAGCAAGGCTCGGGCCTGCTACGGTAGTCCCTTCTCCCTTCTCCTCTCCGTGCAATTCTCCTGCGTGCGATCCTCCCCTCCCCTCCTCTCCATGCGATTCTCCTCTCCGTGCGATCCTCCCCCTCCCCTCCCCTCCTCTCCGTGCGATCCTCCCCTCCCCTCCCCTCCTCTCCGTGCGATCCTCCCCTCCCCTCCTCTCCGTGCGATTCTCCTTTCCGTGCGATTCTCCCCTCCGTCCCTTCTCCCCTCTCCTCTCCGTGCGATTTCAGCGCTCAAGGCAGTCACATGCCGTGACTGCCTTGAGCGCTGAAATCGCACGGCCATTCATCCAGGCAGAGGGAGCCGGTCTGCCTGGATGAAAGCACGGCAGTGAAGGAATGGCCGTGCGATTTCAGCGCTCAAGGCAGTGAGCGCTGAAATCGCACGGCCATTCATCCAGGCAGAGGGAGCCTCTGCCTGGGCGCTCAAGGCAGTCACTGCATGTGACTGCCTTGAGCGCTGAAATCGCACGGCAATTCCTTCACTGCCATGCATTCATCCAGGCAGAGGGAGCCGGAGGCCGTTTTCGCCGCTGGCTCCCTCTGCCCGGATCCCGCCGCCCATCTGAGACTATCGCGTGTCCACCCGCCGCCGCTTGGAACAGGCGCCCACCCGCCCGCGGCCTAGATTTTACATGCGACCACTCGCTCCCCGGCTCCCGCCGCCGCCCGCCTGGACCCACGCGGCCCTCCGACAGGTATTTAAAAATTTTTATTTTTTTTTCTGACAGGTTTTATGTGTCCCACAGCATTACATTTTCTCGATCATCTCTGTATCGCTTTTTTTTTTATTGTGTTTTATTGTGTTTCAGTATTTTAAGTGGTGTCGATGGGTTTGCTACAAGACTCACAGTCCTAACACCTACTAGGGGGAGGCGGTAAACTAACACGTTAAGGCCGCAGCAAAACAGCGGGTTACTAAGGAGATAATATCAGCGCCCGTTACAGTATCGGAGGGGAATAGCTAATTCCTTCATTATACAGCTAATTCGTTCATTTACACATCATCTACATGCTGGGTGCGGAAAGGGTTATGTGTCTATTTTAGGAAGCGCTAAGGACGCGTGAAACTGGAGACTGTATCGCTGGATGGCCTTACTCGTTTGTATTGTGCGCTCCCAGCACGTTACAGACGGGAAATCTTCAACCGCACGTTACTGTATCGACCTGTTTGTTGCTTTTTTGACTGTTGCAGCACATTGAGCCGACGATTTCAAATTATTATCCACTATGATGACTAGATCTTTTTCCTGGGTGGTAGCTCCTAAAATGAAACCTAACATCGTGTAACTATAGCAAGGGTTATTTTTCCCTATGTGCAACACCTTGCTCTGCCAATAAATGTCTGCTTGAGGTACCAACTGTATGCCTGGCTAGATCAGACCCTACCGGACGTCAACCTTTCTCTGTTGCAGGCCCTTTACTGGGGAATTCCCTCCCCGACAACCTCAGATTACTTTCCAACAGTAAGGATTTTAAGAAACATCTAAAAACCCACTTATTTACGATTGCCTACAAATAACCCTCCATCCTTCCACCTTTTCTCCCCTCCTTTAAATCATTGTATACTTATTTTATTTGTTTTATGTTAAATTGAGTTTTAATTATGTATGTTTAATTTGTAAACCGCTTAGGCCTACCATAATTGATTTAGTGGTATATAAAAGTTTTAAAATAAATAAATATATACATAGGAGTATCTTGGTGTTTGGTTCGATGCGAAGCAGGGCAAGGTTTTCCTGCTGGAAGCTCATATTCGGAAATTGATGGTGAAGGTGCATCTCTTAGGGGCGGATTTTCAGAGCCCTGCTCGCCTAAATCCGCCCAAAACCGGGCGGATTTAGGCGAGCAGGGCCCTGCGCGCCGGTGAGCCTATTTTACATAGGCCTACCGGCGCGCGCAGAGCCCCGGGACTCGCGTAAGTCCCGGGGTTCTCCGAGGGGGCGTGTCGGGGCGTGTTGGGGGGCGGGCCCAGTCGTCGCGGCATTTCGGGGGCGTTTCGGGGCGGGTACGGGGGCGTGGCTACGGCCCGGGGCGGTCCGGGGGTGTGGCCGCGCCCTCCGTACCCGCCCCCAGGTCGCGGCCCGGGGAGCAAGAGGCCCGCTGGCGCGCGGGGATTTACTTCTCCCTCTGGGAGGCGTAAATCCCCGGAGAAAGGTAAGGGGGGGTGTAGACAGGGCCGGGCGGGTGGGTTAGATAGAGGAAGGGAGGGGAAAATGAGGGGAGGGCGTTAGAGGATTCCCTCCAAGGCCGCTCCGATTTCGGAGCGGCCTTGGAGGGAACGGGGGTAGGCAGCGCGGCTCGGCGCGCGCCAGCTATACAGAATTCATAGCCTTGCGCGCACCGATCCAGGATTTTAGTGGATACGCGCGGCTCCGCGCCTATCTACTAAAATCCAGCGTACTTTTGCTTGCGCCTGATGCGCCAGCAAAAGTTCGCCTATTCGCGTTTTTTGAAAATCTACCCCTTAATGAATACTATATGCCCGATAGTGTGGTTCTTTCTGCAGGTACTCGGTTTGATGGTGGCTACCCTGGAAGTGGTGCTGTGGGCAAGAGTGCATATGCGTCCTCTTCAGCGATCACTGCTGTCTCATTGGAGCCCACAGTCTCAGGACTATTCGATTTGGCTCCACCTGCCAATGGAAGTCTGCTCTCACCTCCAGTGGTGGTTGCAAGCGGATCATCTAAGTAAGGGGTTTCCATGAAATTGCCAGACTGGTTAGTACTCATGACGGATGTGAGCCTCCAGGGTTGGGGAGCTTACTGTCAGGAAGTAACAGCACAAGGGCACTGGAGTGCGGAAGAGTCTCTCTGGACCATCAATCGGCTGGAAGCCCAGGTGGTCCAATTGACATGCTTGCAGTTCGGTGGCAGGGTCAAGCAGTCTGAGTAATGTTGGACAATGCAATGATAGTGGCTTATATCAATCTGCAGGGAGGAACCAAGAGCCAGCAAGTGTCGCAGGAGATTGACCATTTATGGAATAGGCAGAAGTGCATCTTCAGGAGATCTCGGCCTCGCACATTGCAGGAAAAGACAGTGTAAGAGCAGACTTTCTCAGCAGGGAGAGTCTGGACCCAGGAGAATGAGTATTGTCGGATGAGTCATTTCAGCTGATGGTTTCTATACCTGCTGACGACTTCTCGCAATGCAAAGGTTCCTCAATTCTTCAGTCACAGGACAGATCCTTAGACCTTGGGTATCGAAGCTTTCGTGCAGGACTGGCTGGAGGACAAACTGCTGTATGCTTTCCCCTGTAGCCCATGTTGGTCAGAATAGTTCAGAGGGTCAAGGCTCACAGAGGGTTGGTGCTTTTGATGGCACCAGATTGGCCCAGGAGACCATGGTATGTGGATCTGTGATGGCTACTGATAGACTCACCCTTATGGTTTCCGCTGCAGAGGAATCTGTTGTGGCAGGGACCTGTTCTTCACGAAGATCTGACTCTGTTTGTCTTTCAATGTGGCCCTTGCGAGGGCTCACTTGCTGAAGCATGGATATTCTACTTTGGTGATTGCCACCTTACTATGAGCAAGAAAGTTCTCCACTTCATTAGCCTATGTGCAAGTTTGGCATGTATTTGAGACTTGGTGTGAAGATCGAGAGGTGCTTCCTCATTCAGTTAAGATCCTGCTCATTTTGGAATTTTTGCAGGATGGATTGAATAAAGGGTATGCCCTTAATTCCTTGAAGGTACAGGTAGCGTCTCTTGCCCATTTCAAGGGTCAGGTGAATCCTTATTGGCTCATCCAGATATGGCCCGCTTCTTGAGAGAAGTGAAACATTTCGTCCTCCCTTGTGGTTACAGGTACCCTTGTGGAGTCTTAATCTGGTTTTGTATTTCTTAGCTGGCCCTACGTTTCAACCGATGTGCAGCATTTCCTTGCTTGAAAATGGTGTTTCTGGAGGCGATATGTTCTGCGCTTCGAATTGCCGAGCTGCAGGCCTTGTCTTGCTGGGAGCCATTTTTTCGGGTGATTCCAGGGGCGATACAGCTGCGTCCTGTTCTTTCTTTTTTTTGCCAGAAGTCTCAGATTTTCACTTGAATGAGTCCATTTCCCTGCCCTCTCTGGATAGGGAAAGAGATGTGGAGGAATATCACCTGTTGAGACCCTTGGATATCAAGAGACATGTCGTGAGGTATCTGGAGGTTTTTAAACCTTTCTGAAAGACAGATCGCATGTTTGTCCTTCATGGTGGAGGTAAACAGGGTGAGCTGACTTCACAGGCTACAGTAGCTCGCTGGATTAAGGAGGTAGTCATGACTGCGTATGTGGATGCTGAAAAGCCATTACCATCTCAGGTTAGGGCTCATTCCACTAGGGCTCAGGCAGTTTAATGGGTGGAAGTTAGATTGCTGTCTCTCATTGACATTTGCCGAGCTGCGACATGGTCCTCCTTACACACCTTTTCCAGGTATTATCATCTGGATGTGCAGGCCCGGGAGGATGCAGCTTTTGTACGTGGGGTTTTGACAGGACTGCGGGGAGCCTCCTGCCATATTTGGGTACATCCCACTGGTCCAGAATTCATCTGCCTGGGTGCTAGGAAATGAGAAATTACTACTTACCTGATAATTTCCTTTTTCTTAAACCAGACAGATGAATCCAGCTTCCCGCCCTTGGCTGCTGAATTATTGTGCTATGGTTCTCCTGCGTGGTTACGTGTTTCAGGGGTTACTGGTAAGGTTTAATCCAGTCTCTAGACTAGTATTAATACCATTCTTTGTCTGAGCTCAGTGTTGCCTGTTTGCTGAGTATTGAAATGGTTCTCTGTTTTTAATCAAGTTTTTTGCTTGTCTGTCCATAGACTTTTGAAGAGAATACTGGCAGGCTGATGTCACTGCAGGGGTACATGTACTGTGACGAGTATTTGCTCCCATCTCCATCTGCTGGTAGAGGTGCATAACCTACTGGTCCTGAATTCATCTGTCTGGTTTAAGGAAAAGGTGAGCCTTGTAATTGTATAAAGTTGGTACTTTTTCATATCTCGGGATTCCGAGATGCAAAGCATTGATTTAGCATATCCCTGAGGAAGGAAATCCTTTCCAAAACATTGCAAAGTCTGGTGGAAAAAAGATTGTATAAAGGAAAGTATCGAAGTTCCAGCATTTGAATTTTTGAAGTTGTTCCTGTCTCCAGGACTTTCAATCATTTGAGATAAGTGCAGCGTTTTGCTTGCAACTTAAGTTAATTTTAAATGCAAGAAGAAAAAATGCTTTAAAAATAGTTTTGGACTCACTTTTCGGATGCACGTTGACTTATTAAAAATTTATTGACCAATGATTACAACTATAAGCACATTGAAGGGATTCACAGTAACACAAATTCTTATTGTGTCTGCCCGGTGCAGTATGAGGGTCATAAATATATAGATACGTAAGTCAACCTTGTTTCTGTTGGGTTTGTGGCATATTGGTCGGTGATGACTCCTCCCATGGGGGGAACCACAACGATTGGCTAGACTCTAGTAAGCAGACACTGAAGAGAGAAAGCTTTATTATACTGCAGTTGATGAATAGAATCTTGCCCAAGGAACGGACAGTGTTGTAGTCCAGAGATATCACAGTGCTCAGACAGTCTCTTTAGATGATGGTCTCACCCAGATGTAGCAAAGGTCCAGTAGTGTTCCGCAGCGTGGGATAAGCCGTGAACCTGAAGGGTGGAATGAGGAGAGCTGGAGAGTAGCGATACTCACAGAGTAGCAGTGCTGATAACTTCCTTTGGTAGTTAGATGAAGAGAGGGACCCGTGGTCCGAGGTGCAGGATACCCAGAGCAGAATAGGCCATCGAGGAGCGAGTACCTAGGAGCACCGAAGGGTTCCTGAAAGAAAGCAGACAGGACCCCCGAGGAGCAGGTGTCCTTAAGGTTAGGCAGATTAACCCCGGAGGGCGAGTAGAAGCAAGAGGCCCCCGAGGAGCAGGTACCCAGAGCTTCCATAGTAGCAAGATACCCAGGAGGGTAGTGAGGAATCTAAGCGAGCAGCTTAGAAGCGGTCAGAGTAGCAAAACCGTAGTCCTTGCTAACTCGTTCAATTGGTGTGGAGCGGAGGTTTAAATACCCGGAGGTACTGATGTCATATGGTGGGGCCGCCCCTGAGGATCCCGCCATGACGTATTAAAATATGTAGACAGACGGGGACGCCCATGCTGGCTCGGAGACGCCGAGGGTTTCGGCAAACAGCAGCGGAGGCAGCCATTCTTCCAATGGAGGACGAAATGGGTAAAAGAGAGGTGAGGCAGAGCGGTCGCAGCCATCTGCGACCAACGCACGCAACAGTTTCATTTCATATTGAGTGCAATATTAAAGGATTGTTAAACTGCATAGGTAAGCACATTCCTGAAAGCTGGCATAAAAAACAAATCAGGCGATTTGCCAACATAAGGCATCTCTGGTCACAGGATTGTAAAATCCGGCTGTTAAGGGGGTAAATGTGAGTGCATTCACACAAAGTAAAAGAAAGGTGTAAAGCTGGCCAGGTTATTGGCATGCCGTCTTCATATGTACATTTGGATAATGTACCATATGCACATATACTAACCATAAGAAGGTACCAATGTGCCCAGTGTGATTATCTTTTACTCAAGAACCTGTGATGTTATGACCTTCATAATAGGCTTCATCGTATAGTATTGAATTTCACTTTCACACTCCGCCTTATATATAATCATTGGTCATGAAAAGTATGGGCAGAGTTAACTCGGAGTGGTTGGCTTCGATCTATGATATACCTCTAAGATAAGTAATGCAGTAAACATTTTTGCAAATTTATGGATCACAGTATATGAGCTGCACAATAAGGAATATGCTGCAATTTAAAAAACTAAAAAAATGTGTGAGAGAGAGAGAGAGAGAGAGACTAGCTATAAGGCCCTTGTAGTAGTTAGCTATTTATATCTCTATAGGAGGCCACCTAGTAACTCGAAGTGAGATTTAGGTAGTAGTTGAGGGGTTAGGGGCCACTTTTACATGTAGAGTGAGATGTACAAACAGAATAGTACACTCTTGTGAAGATTTGATGAGCTTTGGAGTGAGGAAACACATACAAAGATGAGATTTGTACAATGTCCTCTCTCCCTAGCTTGATGAACTCTACCTGGGTAACATAAATAGCTGCTTACTATGGCGACACCTCCAGAGGCTCTTTCTCTCTCTCTCCCCCACCCCTCCTCAGGCCCTCCCCCAGCCCAAAAATGCCCAAAACAGAATTTGTGGAAAAATTGCAAACTGCGTTATGGGCATATCACTCAGCTTAACACAATTGAAAAAGGTGTAGTTATTTTCAGTGTTAAAACTGTGCGATTTTGTGGCTTCACAAAGCCAGTCCACTTTTTCCTCCCCAATCCTTCCCCTTTTAAAAATTTACACTGCGCCATGTGTTATGATGCTTAGCGCGTGCGTTAAGGCATTTTTGCACGCATTAAGCCATTTTTTGCATGCGAAAACGCTATAACACATACAAAAACGCCATATCGCAATTTGATAAGTGACCCTGTAACTTAGCTAACCAGCAAGTCTTTCAATATTGACACCTATTTTTTAGGCAAATAGAGAATAAATGGCTTATTCATCAAGCTTTCTTTAGTTTTATCTATGTAATCTTAGTTACTTGTGTCTGGTACTTTTCTTTTTAGGACGTTTAACATTTATTTGAGGTTTTTTTTGGTTTTTTTTAACAACAGATTTTATTTTACTTGGTCATTGCTGTTTATTTGATATTTGTTGAAATGTTGATGTTAAATTTTGCTATTGTATTTTATTACTGCACTTTGGGCAATTGAAAAGCCAGGCTATAAGTGTGTTTAAATGAATAAATAATATAAATGCACATTCTTCTTCTGGTGTCCATCCATTATCATCATATTTCTTTCCACTGTTGAGCACATTTCAGTGCTCCTGTGTCGGCCTCAGCAAGATTCTGCACACTGTATAGGGACAATCTTCCAGAACTGGGAAGACTAAAAGGTGCTGTACAGTCTGCCTTTCGCCATCGTGGCAGGTCCCAGGTCTGGTAGAGTAACCCCATTTTGCCATGTTCACTTCTGGATCTGTCAGCTTGGCTACAGAGGCAATTTAGAGTCTTCCAAGTAGTCCATTCCTCTTCCACCCCTGCAGAAAGCTGCTTGGTCACTATCCATGCTAAGCCTAGCAGCAAGATCTCTGAGTCACACCTACCACATCTCCTCACAAGCACACATGCATGCTTTATTCATTTCTGTTAACGTCAGGTATTTTTGTGCCATGGTGTGATTGTGCAGAGGGTGTCTTATATCCTCTGTTTGCCTCCTCCTCTCTTTTTGGCTGGCCATGATTCTTCAGATGTCTGATGGCAGTATTCCGGCAAGAGTCATTATGATATACCTTAACCCTAATGTTTTTTATTGTGCTCATTTTAATGGTCTGTTCTTATATGGCTGTATATCACTGTCTATTGCACTCATTTATAGCATGTTACCCACATAGATAAATCCCAGTCCCTGGTAACAATGTTGTTCTACATTGCATGACTTTTGTATTCTCTCTCACTCTATTTATGCCATGCACTCTGGGCTCACTGTTGACCTGTTCCTACTCAATTTATTTATGATACTTCACATTGCAAGTAACTTCTAATCATGTTGCAGCCTGCTTTGAACTGTCTAGCTAGAAAAGCGTGAGAGAAATAATAATAATATATAAGCTGATGAGATTAATTGGTTTAAGGCAACTTGTCATAATTTGGCAGTTGTCAGTCATCATTAGGTTGATTTTTGTTTCAAGGGCAGAGAGTTTCCATACCAGGTAAGAGTACTCAGCATTGGAGTAACAGGACAAGAATAGAGGTTCTGGTTGCAGTTGGTAGTAACTATTCTCCATTTTGAGTGTGCAAACTTATGGATGATGATGTTTTTGGCATCGATCCTACTTCTTGTCTTTTACTTGTGGATCTTAAAGGGAAGTGTGTAGATTGAGGCTCTGATGGGAAATTCTTGCCTTCCATTAGCACAGGGCCTCAGTGGGCCTCTTGGACTATTTGTTCAGTTCTCCCAGCTCTATGGACCACACTTCCTACTGATGGCCATCTTGTTTCTATCTGAATACATATAATAACATAGTAACATAGCAATGACGCCCAATAAAGACCAAATGGTTCATCCAGTCTGTCCAGAAAGTGACTTATGGTAATGACTGCCATGCCATGCACGTTATCCCCATGTGTTCTGTTAAGGGTAGTAACTACCGCTCTGTGCAGGTTACTCCATGCAGAAATATATTCCAATCTGTACGTTGCCAGAGCTTGTCTTTACATTTGGTCCTATGTTGGTCCTGCTTTGTGATCCTGTTTGGTCCTAGATTGCTTCGTGTATCCAGTCCTGCAGTGGTCCTGCCCTGCTTCTGTGGGCACCTTCATGGCTCCAGGTTTCTGTTCTACATTGCTTAGTGTGCATCTTGTGTTTCCTGTTTTTACTGTTCAAGTTCTGCTGCCAGCACCTGAGGGCTCAACCCAAGGGGAAAATGGCTGATGCAGGCAGAAGATGCCTATGTCTGCTCTTATTCCAAGGTATACTGGATTTTTGCAGTGAATCAGATGTGCGCCATTCCAATTGATATTTATTTCTTTAGTTGTATGGCAATTGCGCAGCTGGAAGAGATTGATCTGTGACTTAATTAGATTTGGTTAGAATTCTTTAATGGTAGTCAGGCTAATGTAACTGTCCAAGTGGACTTGATCTGGGCAAAATCTTCTGTTTGTGCCGCTATTGTTGGATCTTCATTAAAGCTGTGTGTGTTTGGATAAACTGGATGGTCATTTGTGCAAATTTTAAAAAGGAATGGTGCTATTACACTTCCTTGTAGGCTGTTTCCTTCTAGGCATACATCTAATACATGCACACAAAACACCTCCCTGTAACTTTGTTATATGGACATGTTTATGTATATTCTGAAGGCATGCATGTAATTCTAGGTATCTGAAAATACACTTACTTGTCTACAGCTGGTTTACATGGGTTAATTCTATTTTCACCTGCATAACAGGCAACTAAGTCATTGAAGATGTGTCTCATTTGGATATGACTTACGCAGCGCATGCACAAATTGTCAGGCCAAGAAAATTTCTGGAATCTGAATCTGATGCTGAGAGAGGAGCATGTCTATTGCACCTTTCTGGAGGCCTTAAAAGTCCAGGTGGCCCTACATCCATGTTTCACTCTCTTCAGAGAATGCTTATGTGAAATGAGAGCCTCCCAGTCTGAGCCAGCACAGTCCCATGCACGAGAGGAGCTAAAACAAAGTCAGCAAACTAACAGGAGATGAGACCTCTTTATTGGACCTAATGCAGCATATTTGGGGCTAGCTTTCCAGGGTTGAACTTCCCTTTGTTAGGGATCAGCCTATACTGACCTGATGAAGAAGACTGAACTCTCAAAAGCTGGTCCCAATTGTAATTTGTGCAGTAAAACATTTCACCTACAGCTTGTGTGTTGACTTGTGTTTCTAATGGGGTAATGCAGCAACCCTAGTTCTATATACGAGAAGGTCCAGACATGCAGATCAAACTGGGAATGAGACCAGAAATATATATATATTGCAGGAACCTTGTTAGGACTCTTCCATCCTTCTGGATTGCTAACAGAGAGGGAGAGGGGGAGGCAAGGAGGAAGAGCAGAGCTGGTGCAAATGTATTAGGCACCCTTCAGCTTTGTGTCCCACTCTGAGCTTTTGGTATTTAAATTCAGTAAGCATGATGACCCTGCCATCCCTCCCAGAAACAAACTTGAAACACACACACATAGATATATACTGCTTTGGGGGCTGTAAATGAAAAGGTACAGAGGACACACTCAGTCCCAGGGCTAGGTCCTCACACACTCTTGGGGTGTGTATTCTCTGAATGCAGGGGAGGCTGAACCTCCAGGACCCAAGGCGTAAAGGTTAGAGATCATTTTTGCTCGCTCAATTCCTGAATCCTCTGTACAGTCTTTGCCACGGTACCTATAAAGAAATCAGTTGATCAAGATGAGGTAGCCTCTCCGCGAAAAGCAAGGGCTGCCTCCAGAGAAAAATTTGAGTGTAAGCAATGATCAAATAGGGGATCCTGTTGTGCCCTTTTGGGATATGTTTCAAACGGTTTCCAGATTGGAAAGAATAATAATCTGTTATAGATACCAAAAGAGTCTCGCTGTTATTAACTGGATCGAAAATCACAGCGGCTGGGCCTTCGGCAGCAGCTTATGGAGGCTCCCGCGCTCTGCAGCACCGCACCTCTGCTTTTGTGTGGGGCCAGGGAGCCGGCCGGGAAGTGCTTCTGGTGGACGGGGGCCCCCTTCAAACGCATTCGTGGCGCCAGGCAGCAGGCACTTTGAGGAAGTGGGACGTGAAACACAGCATGGGTGGCACGAGGGCGAGCACTTGCAGTGGTGGAGGGGTGGGACTTGAAACACAGAATGCACTTTGGCCCACGCTGGCATAGAGCAGTGGCTGGAGGCCTTGAAACGCTTCATCTGCAGCTCTGAAGCAATTTTTTAATCAGTCCAAAACTAGGGTGAATATAGATTTAAACTAACTGTCATCTTTGGGAAAAATCTGGGAATTTAGGGGTGAAAAAAATATCAGTTTGAACTGAAAACGAACTGAAACGAGCAAGGATCTAATGGGCAATACGAGCTCCTTACCATAGGAGCTCTTTATTAACACCATTAGATAGAGGAGGTTCAGTGTTAGCAGTTTTTTTTTTTGTTTTAGATAGGTTGGCCGCCTTTGACATGGTGTTGACAGGTTGAAGATTATTGGCGTTGGGAGGGTGGGGGGGGGGTAAGGTGCTCGAGTGGTTTAATTCTTTTCTTTTAGTTAGGGAACAGAGACTTTAAGTGTGGGGATAATTACTCCACGGTACAGAGATTCACAAGAAAGAAAAACTCTCCAGATCGATTGGGTGCTGGATCAGGGATGTGCTTCTTCCCCTCTCCTAGGGAACTCCTTCTTCAAAACCCTACTCAAAGTGCCACACATTCCTAAGCACCCTCCTGCCATTAAGCAGGTGGGAGGAGGTGCTGATTGGGAACAGTCTACTCCCTCCTCGCTCTCGACCCAAAGCTGGAGACCTAGGGGTCTCTATATAGCATTAAATATGCAATCTAAATATGTTTCAGAAATTATGTCATAGTATCTGATAAATGTGTCATATGCGATTTTTGGGATAGACTGTAAAATAAATAAATAAATAAAAATCAGGAATTAAATAAATTTAAAGAAATCCATACTGCACTGGCTGCAAGAATTGGCTGGCTATGCTGATCTTGGATGCTTCCCCTTTCTACTCACCACACAAAAAATTCTAAATTCAAATGTCACCTGAGTAACAGTGGCACAAACTCTTTTCATTACTGAGCAGTTTGTGAATTAACAGAAGACCCTGCAAACTTACCACACCAGAACAGCACTAACTTCTAGAACTCAAACAGCAATAACCCTGCATATGAAAAAGCAACACTGTAAATATTACACCAGGCCCTAGAACACCAATACATTTATATAGCACTACAGTGTGTATACAGTGCTATACAGATACACATAAGTCCATGCTCCTAGGACCTTACAGTCTAGTCAAGTCAGACAGGAGGAGGATGAAAAAAAAAAACCATTTATAGTTTCAAAGGTGGGTTCATAAATGCAGATTAATTAATACAGGGACCATTTTATCTCAGTATCAGGTATGCTATGAAGTAAAACAAAACCCTGCAAAAACCATATTTAACATGTATATATATCTATATATAGTAGTCCTCCTTTTGGTACAACAGAACAAGCCAGATTGTTACAGATCCATACACAGCAACTAGTTGTTAGAAAAATACCTCACTATAGTCACACATACATGCAGAACAAAAGACAGATTGTTGCGCCCAGTCGCAGACGGCCACACTGTCTATTGCTCACCTTTTTTCTGCCTGACTTGGTTCCTTTTGGGAAGATGGCTGCCTCTGCTTCTCCACGCCGACCCCTCTGGTGTCCCCGGTCCAGCATGGGCAATTGCGTTCGCCATCTTTCTCCCAGAGTCACCTAGGGCACCATGCGCACGGAGCCCCTTCCTTTACGTGCGTCATTGTGGGAACCTCGGGGGCGTCCCCACCGCATGACGTCACAAGCTCTGTTATTTAAACTCCGTTCACGATTTCCAATACGAGTTAGTAAGGAATCATCCATGCTGATCTCTCTTCGTTACCAGATGCTGCTGCTCTGTGTTCTCTCGTTCCAGGACGACTTAGGTACCTGCTCCTCGGGGGCCTTGCCTCACTCCTCTACACCCTCCGGGGTTACCTGCTACCAACAAGGTCGCCTAAGGTACCCGCTTCTCGGGGGCCTTGCCTCACTCCTGTCTACCCTCTGAGTTGCCTACCACCTTCAAGGACGCCTAAGGTACCCACTTCTCGGAGGCCTTATTTCGTCCTGGACCTCCGCTCCTCTGGGGTTCTCTTCTATTACAACTGCCAGCATCAGAGTGAGTACTATCGCTCCAGTTCTGTCTCTGCATTGTCTCATCTCTCTCTACAGAGATCATCGGCCTACCCCGCTTCGCGGTCCAATACCAGACCCATCTCCCTCTTGGGACCTGGTGAGACTGTGTGACTGCCTTGCCACTCTGCAGCTTTCAAATGGAACATTGCCATCAGAGATCTCTTCTGGCTGGGATCATTGCCCGTTCCTCGGGTTACCATCTATACTGCAGTATGATAATGACTACCCTTCTTTGTGTCCATCTTTGCTTGGAGCTAGCCTATCACTGCAAGTACCCGCAGGGCTCCACCCTGTGGGAGGTGCCATCTCTTTATTTATTTATTTTATTTAGAGTTTTTATATACCGGCATTCGAGATTAAAAATCACATCATGATGGTTTACAGATAACAGGGGGTGTGAATAAAAAACAGAAACTTAAACAGGTGCAAAGAGGTCATAAAGTTACATTAAAAACAGGGTTAATCTAACTGTGGGAAAGAGTAAGAGCAAGATAACTGAGCAGTTAAGGATTAACTATTTACATTAGTTTGTGAAGTCTCTTTAAGGGTGTTGCTGTCATTCAATTGGAATCTGGGAAGGCTTGTTTAAACAGCCGTCTTAAGCCTTTTTCTGAATGTAGGTAGGCATGGTTCTTGTCTCAGATCAGGGGGAATGGAGTTCCATAGTAATGGTCCGGCTGTGGAGAAGGCTCGGTCTCTGAAAGTTATATGGTATGTGGTGTTGGTTTGGGGAACCAGAAGTGATCCTCTGTAAGCTTCTCTGATGGGTCTGGTGGAGGTGTGTTGTCTGAGTGGAATTTGTAGATCGAGTAGAGCATGGTGATGGATTGCTTTATAGATGATGGTGATGGATTTGTGGATAATTCTGAAATGTATTGGCAGCCAGTGTAAGTTTTTGAGAATGGGAGAGATGTGATCTCTTCTCCTGGTGTTAGTCAAAATTCTTGCAGCCGAGTTCTGGAGCATTGGAAGGGAGACCAAGTAAGACAGAATTACAATAGTCTATCTTAGAAAAGATTAATGCTTGAAGGACCGTTCTGAAGTCTCGTACATGAAGGAGAGGTTTGATTCTTTTCAGAACCTGTAGTTTATAAAAGTCGTCTTTTGTTGTTTGTTTGAAGGATTTTAAGTCTATCTTAGAAAAGATTAATGCTTGAATGACCGTTCTGAAGTCTCGTACATGAAGGAGAGGTTTGATTCTTTTCAGAACCTGTACTTTATAAAAGCCGTCTTTTGTTGTTTGTTTGAAGGATTTTAAGTTAAGAGGGTTGTCGATAATTACTCCTAAGTCCCTTGTTTGGGTGGTAGGTTGGTTGGAAGACACAGAGAGAGGTTACTATTTTCTGGGAAGATGAAAAGAAGTTCCGTCTTAGCAGTATTTAATATCAGATTTAAACTAGCGAGAAGGAGATTGCTCTCTCGAAGGCAGGTTTCTCAAAATTCAAGTGTTTTAGTGATGTTTCTTTAATGGGAATCAAGATTTGCACATCGTCGGCGTATAGGAAGTGTTAGTTTCAAAAGTTAGCAGTTGGCAAAGCAGGAGAAAGTATATGTTGAGAGCGTGGGGGATAGGGAGGAACCCTGCAGAACTCCTAAAGATGAGGTATAGCGGGAGGATTCTTTACTGTGGATTTTAACCTTGTAGCCTCTATTGCTGAGGAATGTTTTGAACCAGGATAATGCAGTTCCTGTTATTCCTATGTTTGACAATTGGTTGAGGAGGATGAAGTGGTTGACGGTGTTAAATGCAGCCGAAAGATCTAGGAGAATAAGTAAAAAGGACTGGCCTTTGTCAAGACCCATGATGATGTGGTCTGTGAGGGATATGAGTAGGGTTTCCATGCTTAAAGCTTTACGGAATCCGTATTGGGAGGGGTATAGTATTTTGTGATCTTCGATGTAGTTGGAGAGTTGTGTGTTGACAAGCTTTTCCATGATCTTGGTAATAAACGGAAGATTGGAAACCGGGCGGTAGTTGTTGGAGTCTTTAGGGTCTAGATTAGGTTTCTTTACAATAGGTTTGAGAGAAGCTAGTTTAAGGTCATCTGGAAATAGTCCCCGAGATAAAGAACAGTTGATGATATCAGCCAGTGTTTTGGAGATGGTGTCCAGTATTAGTAAGAGGAGCTTAGTTGGTATTTGGTCGAAGGGGTGGGAGGAAGGTTTCATTTTCTTAAGTAACAAATGGATCTCAGAGGCCGTAATGGGTTTGAACGATTCATAGGAGATTTCTTTGTTTAGTGGCAGCAGTGCATTAGTGAGAGAAGTGTTGCTGGGGGTCAATCGCTTTAGAAGGTTAGATATTTTGTCTTGGAAGAAAATAGCCAATTCGTCAGCTTTGGATTGAGCTAGGTCTTTGGGGATATCTGGTGTGTTGATTTGTGTCAGGTTAGATACGTAAGCAAAAAGAGCTTTCGCATCGAAGACAAGGTCATGGATCTTGTGAGCATAGTAGTCCCTTTTAGACCTTAGGGTAGAGTTCCTGTAGAAATGGAGAGCTAGTTTGTAGGCGGCTAGAGTGCTGGGGCAAGGGGTCTTATGCCATTTGCTTTCTTTCTGCCTTAGGCTCTGTTTGAGTTTACGAAGTTTGTTAGTGAACCATGGTTGTCTTTTTGTGGAGTTAGGGTTTAGTTTTTTTGTTGAAAGAGGACATAGTTTGTTTGCTACTGCCTCAGTGATGTTGCTCCAGGAAAGGATAGCTGAATTAGGATCAGAGAGGTCAATGTGTGGAAGCTCTGAAGTGAGCTGGTTGCTGAGGTCGTCGGAAGAGCAGGGTCTTCTGTAGAGAAATGAGGATTGTGAAGGGAGAGTCTTCCTGATTTCTGTCATAGTGAAAGTGGCGGTGATAAGTAAGTGATCTGATCATGGGACCATAGTACAAGTAGGAGGGGAAGAGTAATTGATCCCCGAGTTTACAAAGATGAGGTCCAAGTTGTGGCCAGCTTTGTGGGTGGGCTTGTTGACGATCTGCTTGAAGCCCATGGCTGAGAATGCAGTGAGAAAGGCCTCGCAGTTGGTAGTGAGAGTAGGGTTGTCGACATGTAAATTAAAATCTCCTAAAATTATAGCTGGGGATTCCAGATTCAAGTGTGTTGTAATTATTTCTACTATGGGGGAGGCATCTGATTGAAGAAGGCCTGGTGGGGCGTAGACGAGTAGGACTTGGAGTTGGGCTGTTTTGAAGAGTCCTATTTCTAGTTTAGAATCTGATGTTGCTGGGAGTTGGGAAAATCTCAGATCTTTTTTGGCTGCCAGAAGAATGCCCCCTCCCCTTTTTTTGAGACGAGGAAGGGAGAAGAAATCATAGAGGTGGGTGGGGAGTTGATTTATTATTGCAATATCCGTTGGTTTGAGCCAGGTTTCTGTTATGGCACAAATGTCCGGATTGGAGTCCATGAGATAATCATTGAGAATCAGAGATTTTTTGGTGAGGGATTGTGCATTAAATAGCGTAAGGGAGAAAAGAGTTAGGCCTAGTAATTGGGTGAGAGGTGAAATCATAATTGGGATGAGGGATGAGTAGTTGCGAGGTCGGTGTAGCATAGTGGCTTTTCCTGTGGTGAGGAGGTTGTGTTGAAGAATAGGGATCGGAAAGCTCGGAGTCATTCTAAACTGCTGTGTCGGCGAAGACATGATTGAGAGTTTGAGTGAGTTGGATGAGTGCTTGGGGAGGTTTGATGATTGCTGGAATGCCTGATTGCTGGATCACACTGGATGAGAGCTGGAACAGGCGGAGTGAATGCTGGCGGGATGAGTGCTGAGTGGTGAGAAGGATGATTGCTGGATCACACTGGATGTGTGCTGGAACAGGCAGAGAGAATGCTAGAGGGATGAGTGCTGAGTGCTGAGAAGGATGATTGCTGGATCACACTGGATGTGTGCTGGAACAGGCAGAGAGAATGCTAGAGGGATGAGTGCTGAGTGCTGAGAAGGATGATTGCTGGATCACACTGGATGTGTGCTGGAACAGGCAGAGAGAATGCTGGCGGGCTGAGTGCTGAGAAGGATGATTGCTGGATCACACTGGATGTGTGCTGGAACAGGCAGAGAGAATGCTGGAGGGAAGAGTGCTGAGTGCCGAGAAGGATGATTGCTGGATCACGCTGGATGAGTGCTGAAACAAGCGGAGTGAATGCTGGCGGGACGAGTGCTGGGGGGGATGAGTGCTGGATCACGCTGGGTGAGAGCTCGAACAGGCTCAGGAGTGCTGAGATGGGAAGCTGGCGGGACTGTCTGGATGACTGTAATGAGGGATTTGGTGATTGATGGAATGCAAATTAGTCTGTTTGTCTGAAGAGATCTGAAGAGATCTGGAGAGAAAGAGATAGGGAGAGAGGACGAGGGAAAACGCGTGTAACGTTGTGAGCCCTGGGTCCTGGGGTCACAAAGGGGCGCACTAAGGGGCAGGCCCCTTAGGTCGCGCCCCTTCGGGCGCACGATGCCCAGTGCGCGACGCCGCCGGGATCGCTATTGAATTTAAAAGGCTCCAGATGGCTTCCGATAGGCCGTCTAAGGTGGGGGTGCGGCTAGACTCATTACGCGGTTCCCTTCTCGGTAAAGTTTGTGGTTCTCCTCTTCCTATAGGAGTCGGTGGGTCGGTCGGTTTCGCCGGATTCGTCCTCTCCCTTTCCGCACGGCTCACCCACGAGGTGTGAGCGGGCTCTTGCCCCGAATGGGCTGCGCCGGCCACGCGAGCCCCAGCGGAAGGGAGGAAAAGATCTAAGTAAGGAGGGAGGCCGTTGAGCCGAAGAGCGTGTGCAGGGACCAAGGGCCCACACCTCAAAACATAACACAGATCCTCACCAAATGTTTGCTAACGAACCACAAATTAGAAGAAGAAATATGCAGACAAAAACAGAACTTTGCTTTGTTCTGCCATCCATTTCAGAATCACCTCCTACCCTTCTGTTCCCTGCAGTTCTCTGGGAGGCAAGATGGGAAGGGGGTACCATCAGGAGGGCAGATGCTAGATTAAGTAGAGTAGCTCTTCTCTATTCTGTCTGCTTCCATCTGTCTGCTTCCCCCGTTCTGTTTGTCGCACCAGAGGCTTAACAATGGGAACAAAGCTGAAAGCTCGGGTCCTGTCAGAGGTAGAGACACAAAGAGCCCGACTTTCACACCTATCTGTGGTGCACCGTTCGCATGCGTAAGTGGATGTGCGGAGATTAACGTTTGGATTTTTATAAGCTCTACAGTGGGAGCCACAAGGTTTATAAAATACCATGCATTTCCAAAAGTACGCGTGTATGTTTCAGTATGTATGAATATTTCCAAAGCAAAACACACTTACTTTCTCTACCTATGTTATAAAAATACGTATATTTTAAGTGCATAAAAAAATATGGCATGGACGTGTAATATCTCCAATTTATATGCGGAAGCAGGTACTTTATAAAGTTGATGTATATGTTTTGTGTCTTGAGATGTGTATTTTATGAATGTATAATATTGGAAGTCACAATGAACAGTCATTAGACTGGAATGTGTGGGTGATGAGCTTTATTAAATACATTAAAAAGTAAACATGCCTGTGTACCATTTTGGTGTCCTTGAAATCCCCAGTTTGCCGATACCCCTGCCAGTTCACCTAGACCCCCTTGCACTTCACTGGGAACCCCCCCCCCCCCACCAGGTCACCCAGACCTCACACAAGTCAATCAGCAGATGTAAATGCGTACGAATAAGTTAGGGAATGTATATGATACATTTCTCTTACAAAACAGCAACTCCCGTGCACGTGCATGCTTTTGAGCCCTGCTCTGGAATGCCCTAGCTCACCCTGTTTTTCCGCTGGTAAAATGTATATGCAAAATGGAAAATACACGCATATATGTGAGCACTCTACTTACGCATGCATAGAAATCCCTTTGAGAGCGTACTCCAGCGAGTCAAACCACTTAAAAAACCTAAGACGCAAAAATAGACAAATCCAAATCACCAAAGATTAAAGGCGTCCGTACCTATGGCTTTGTTCTGACTGTTGCTGTTCCGTGCTGCCCCCTCCCCAGGCCATCGCCTGGTCTGCAAATGGTAAAGCCAGCCCTGGGGAGGGGGGTTCAAGGATGTTAGGGCAGGAGTTTGGACTTGTTACAGATGCTTTTTAGCATACAATGAAGGGAATAAAGGTGTCTGGGAGGTGTTGGGGTACTTGGGAGGTGCACCTGCCTTGTATGATTAATGGGGGAAAGAGGAGAGGGTAGGAGGGATGAAACGACCATAACATTTCAAAACACGTAAAAAGAGTTTTTCCAGGGCTTTAACTAGGTCATGTTTGTAGTGGCTCTGCACTGATCCTTCTTGAGGAAAGAGAATGTGTCAGTACCCTGAAGGATGGGCCAAGGAGCTAAGCCTCATCTCTCATGGATACTTGGCATTCATTTTTCAGAGCTGCTGGATTCAAGCGTGCTCAACGATTTTTGGATAATTTAAACTTACCCAATTCACATTCCGTACACACAGCAACCCAGCCAAGACTGGAGTGCCCGCTGACAGCAAAGCTGCGTTTGAAAATGAAGTTGATTCCATCATTTCATCAGGCTGAAGAGGCAAATTAAAAGCACTTTCCTTTCCTGTGCATGTGAAAAGTGTTGTCTCTGGTGGCAGCAAGCCCTGCTCTTCAAACCAAAAAAATCCCTGCTTGACGAAGCAGGAAAGAACAGAGCCTTTCACTCCCACTGTATTTCAAAAAAGATAGAGTGGAATTGGGAAAAGAACAGAGAAGGGCGACCAAAATGATAAAGGGGATGGAACGATTCCCCTATGAGGAAAGGCTAAGGAGGTTAGAGCTGTTCAGCTTGGAGAAGAGATGGCTGAGGGGGGGGGGGGGTATGATAGAGGTTTATAGTATAATGAGCGGAGTGGACCAGGTAAATGTGAATTGGTTGTTAATGCTTTCAAAATGTAGGGGTCATACAATAAAGTTACTAGGTTACATTTGAGACAAATAGGAGAAAATACTTTTGGGTTTTTTTTTACTTAATGCATAGTTAAACTCTGAAATTAATTGCCAGAGGATGTGGTACAATCTGTTAGGATAGCTGGGTTTAAAAAAAGTTTGGACAAGTTCTTGGAAGAAAACTCCATAAACCATTAAGGTGGACTTGAGGAAATCCACGGGATTATCCCTGGGATAAGCAGCTTGGTATCTATTGACCTTTTGGCATCCTCCCAGGTACTTGTGACCTGGCTTGGCCACTGTTGGAAACAGGATGCTGGGCTTGATGGACCCTTGGTCTGACCCAGTTTGGCAAATCTTATGTATGCTAAAATCTTAGGAGAGCACAGAAATATAGAGTGCGCAGCCACCTCTGGGTTGAGATCTAGGCTGCAAGAACAGCAGCACTTCAGTGTCAGAGCTAAACTAAAGAAAGCAGGAGAGAAAGAGAGCATGAAATGCAAAGAGAGCAAGAGAGAGAGAGAGAGAGAAAAAAGAGGAGCGAGGCAGAGACATTCGGAAAAAGAAAGCCCCCCAAAGAGCTGTAAGTGAGCTCTGCATTACTCCTTTGTCTGACGCTCGTATCCGAGTACCCTGAATTAAAGCACTAGCAAAATGCATCAATAATGAATATAAATATAGAAGCCTGTGAGCAAATCTGCCAGCAAGAGGAAGAAAGATAGAGCGCTTAAAAAGCACAAGCTGTGTGAAATCTTGATGAAGAAGCCAAGCTTGCGATTCAGAGCCCGACCTTCATCAGCGGGCTTCGCTTCCAATAACTCATCCGCCTTTAAGCCCCTTCAGCGCAGTTCCTGTCCTAGAGCTCTAGCACCCAGGCCCATCCAAAATGCAAGCAATCCATGGGTTACTGATGGGATGTTAACTGTGCGTAGTAATCATCAAAATGTGTATTGCGGCTCCCCTTGCCCCAAATAAGAAAACACTCCACTTGCATGTTACAAATCTTACTGAAAGACGTGAGAATGGACTCCTACTGAGGATGTGACCCTTCTCCGGTGGTGGACCGGAGCAGAATAAGGACAGGTTGGAGAGGTGGATAAATGGAGACTTCGTAAACTGAGAAGTAAATAATCGAACCTTTTATTCATCGGTCCATGATCAGCCCTGCTGGAACACTAAACATTGTTTTTAACTCCAAAACTCTGCCCTGCAAGGTCACAAGAGCCCAAAAACCTTACCTTTATCTCGCCAAGCAGGAATTTGTGAGGATGACAGAAGCAGAGCCTCGGTTTCCTGGGGCAGTGCAGGGGTAAATTCTGTGGGAAGAATTCAGAAATTCTGCAGCCGAGATGTTTACATTTTGCGGGAATTCTGCAGCACATTTGCATAAAATGGACATCATTTACTCTGTACAACAATTTGACATTAAAAAATTGAAGTCGTTTTCCAACCTTGCTGCTGCATCTGGATATTCTTTTTTTCCATTTCAGTTTTTGTTCATTTACAATTCTCATTGCTTTCTTTCTCTGTGGTCCTCTGTCTTCTCCTTCCATATCTTCTCTCACTCCAGCTTGTCTTTTTCTCTCCTAAAGAGGCCTTTTCTCTGACATAGCTCCACCTCCACTGCTCTGCTGTTCTTTTCTCTCTTCCTCTGGCATCTCACCGATTTCCTCCCTCCAGTCTCCTAGTTCCATCTCCTGCAGCTTCATCCCTCCCATGGTTTCCCCTGTCCCTGGGCCCACAGGCTGCGGAACATTTAGCTCATTCATTTGTATAAATCTGCAACTGTCGTGGGGCGGGGCAGCAGTTGCGCTGCCGAACCAAGCTACGAACTGGAGCCTCTCACCCTCTCTTCCCGCATCCTTGAGCTCTTTTACTTCCCTCCCTGTCCTCTCGCTCCATCCTCCACATCTTCTATTTCCTCCCCCATCCTCTCTCTCCCTCCCCTCGAGACCAATCCTCTCCTCACCCTTCGTCCTTCCCTCACCCCACAAACTTCTCTCTGAGCTGACAGGAGGAAGAGAGTGACACTTCATGCTGTGTCTGCCTCCTCCCCCTCCCCCCAGGCGAGAATCACTGAATGTAGTGCTGAGCAGTTCGAAGTGCCAACTGGGCCAAGGTGGAAGGAGGAGCCACACACACAGCTGTCCTCCTCCTCTTCCTTCTGTTGGATTTCCGCAAGGGGAAAAAGTGATTGACAGGCAAGTGGGTGCACCTCTAGCATAACCTGCCAACCCCCCCCCCCCCCCCCCCCCCCCCCCCCCAGGTTTCACATGATTCCGCAGGGATTCCTTTGGAACTAGGGAACTGCATGACAAGGGCAAAAGTTTGTGACCCTTACCTCAGTTGTGGAATCGTGAGATACTGTATATAAGAAATATTTTACCCATTTAGTTAATCGACATGCATACAAGATTAAGCTTTATATTATGGACTGAGAGAAAAGAAGGGATGGACCCTTATAAACTTTAGTTATACGGACCTGAACCAGTATTGTACTAACTCAGAGTACACCCCATAATAAAGTAAAGTAATATAGCCGGGAGGCCCACATAAGGCGTATATCTGCCAATTCCACATACTGGTCATGCCAAAGTTTCCGTGACCTCTCCATGGCCAAGTCTGCTGCTTTTGACACTGTTGATCTACCCCTGGACACACTGTACTCAATAGATTTTGGGACTCTGCTCTATCTTGGTTTTATTCTTATTTCCCCCATTGTATTTTTACTCTGGTGGTTCTTTCTCCACCGCTAATCTATTATCAGTTGGTGTTATCTCAAGTCTCTGCCCGGGGCCCTCTTCTCTTTTCTCTTGATCCTTGTTCCCTTGGCACTCTGCTCTTTCTTGGCTTTCAATGCCATTTTTAGGCTGATGACTTCCAGATCTACCTCTTTACACCAGAATTTTCATCAAGCATTCAGCTTGCTTGTCTGACATTGCTGCCTGGATCTTCCGCCGTCACCTTAAGCTTAACATTGCCAAGATGGAACTTATCTTTCTCCTCAAATTCACTTCCCCTCTTTCCTCTTTTTCTGTTGCTGCAGATGGCACTCTCATCCTTCTGGAACCCTTGGCCCATAACCATGGGCAATCTTTGATATCTCTCCCCTTCTCTACACATAACCAAAGCATGGCTAGAGAGTCTGCCGTTTCTTCCTCCGTAATATCACTAAAACCCATCCCTTCCTTTCTGAGCATGCTCATCCACTCTTTTATAAGCATCCAACTTAGACTACTTCAGCCTGCTCTTCATGGGTCTCCTACTGAACTATCTTTTTCCACTGCAATCTGTTCAAACGTTGGCTGCATGACTTCTCTTCCTTCAACACTGCTGCGATCAAGTAACCCTTCCTTCAGTCGCTGCAGTGGCTCCCCATCTGCTTCCATATACAGTTCAAGATTCTCTTACTCACCTACAAATGCATTCACTCTGCAGCTTTTCATTATCTGTTTTCTCTTCCCTCTGTCTCCACCCTACCGTGCTCACGCCTTTCATCAGGCAAGTTGCACTTACCTGAGCCCTTCTCCTCCCCCCACCAACTCCCAGCTCAGCACTTTCCACTTTTCTGAGCTGTATGCCTGGAATAGATTTCCTGGATCCATGTGTCATGCTTCCTCTCTGTCATGCAGGGCCGGTGCTAGCTTTTTTGCTGCGAAAAATTACTGTGCTGCCCCTCCCCTCCCCCCCCCCCCCCCCGATTCATTCAGTGTCTCTCGGCCCATCAAATAAAGCCCAGCTCCGTCCTGCAATCTATATATTTTTTTTTAAACTACCGTGCCACCCCACCCCAAAACTCATGGATAGGGAAGGGTATTAGGTACCCTAGGCAAACCTTACAGCCTCGCACACACACCACCGCACACCCCCCACATCCTTTATAGACACGCACAATTAAATTATGCATTTATAATACATTTTACATGAAAAAAACATTCAAAAGTACAGGCTGCTGAGGCAAAAATAACACTTACAACATGCACATTATATTTACATGCACTGCTGTGGTGCCAACCAGAAAACTCTGCAAAAAAGACACTTGGAATGCCTGTGGAGCTAGACTTTTGCGTATTGGATGTGAACTTGGCCCTCAGAAAGCCATGAACAAACAGAATTGCCATTACAATATACTAAACCTCCCAGCCAAAACAACCCCATGATCTTATCTATGAAAAGGCAACACTGTACATATTACACCAGGCTCTAGAACACCAATAAAACTCGTATTAGGAAACCAGGCTGCTATAGATCCTTTCACAGAAATTACATGCCAGCAAAATACCTCACCTCAGTCACATATGCAGAACACAGAGAGACGCTGATTAAATACACAATAAAGAGATCAGAAAGTATAAACAGAAACGTGCTGAGAACTGAACTGGAACCCACAACAAACAACATGTAGAGCAACAATGGAAAAACAGAAACATTACCATTCTTCATAAAAACATTAAATAATAAAATCAAGAAATATAAAACAATAATAATAGTAAAATCATATTCATAAAAAGAAATTTTCAGTTAATGAATAGAATATACAAAATTTCCCAAACACCAAGAAAATATTTCGAAATATCTGTTGAATAAAAGATCCAATAATTTAAAAATGTTCTATTCACCCCCAAAAATTAAATATTTCGAAAGAGCAGAATTATCAAATTACACCCAATAATTAAAATAAAGATTAAAAAAATCTCCTGCTCTCCATACTTGTGATCTTCTGATTTCCAGTCATCCTGAGATTGTCGTGGATTAGGGGAGGAAGGGGCGCCCAAATTTTATCTTCTCTCTCACACACACGCACAATAACACATTCATTCTCTTACACGCGCTCTCTCCCTCACAGATACATTGTGTGTGTGTGAGAGCCTATATGTGACAAATGGACTCTCACAGGCACACAAAAATACACACAGGCTCTCACACAGCACACAGACTCTCACACAGAGACAATCATACACACACATAGGCTCTCACACAGATACACATGTGCACAGGCTCTCAGACACACATTTGCATGGGCTCTGACACACACATGCTCTCAGTCACTCACACACATGGCCTCCTGTTGTCTTCAGGCTGTGGTGGGATGAGCTCCACCACGAACCAGCGAGCCTCCTGTCTTCGGGCCTCCTTATGTCTTTGGGCTGGCCTGTTTAGGGGGGGGAAGAGTGGAAGCTGTGCACACGCAGAAGACGGGCCTCTCCGACTGCTGACAGTGGCTTGAGCGCCGGCAACTTGCAGCCTCTCTCCTTCTTCGGCTGCCGGCGGCCCTGTGGTCTCTACTGCTGCCGCCGGCTTGTCGCCTCCCCTGGGTGTACCACCCTGTGCAAATGCACGATATGCACACCCGGTCGCGCCAGACCTGTTGTCATGCATGTTTATCATGACCAGATTGTAAGCTCCATGGAGCAGGGACTATCTGTTATTTGTATCTGTACAACACTGCATATGTCTAGTAGCGCTTTAGAAATAAGTAGTTGTAGTAGTATTATGAGAACTTGAGGACATCATTACATGCCTCACAGCTCAGTACTGTGCCCGACTGGGTCTATGTGGAGTGAGATAGAGAAGTAGGGCTGTTGCTTTCTATCCATAAAAGTGAAAATAACCAATAACTGATTTATCTGGATGGGCAGAAACAACCTTGCACATCCATCCTAGAGTTGAAGAAATATCATAGTTTAAGGAAAGATGATTAGGTTTCTAGACTCGCACCAGTTTAGCACATAACTGGATGAAAGACAATGTCATACAATTTACTGGCTCAGCCCCAAAAGCTTTCTAGCAGTTACAAGGAGACTTCAAGCTTCATTCAGAAGATTTAGAAATACCTTCAGATTTCAGGACGCAGACATAAAATTGTCCATTTGTAAAGAAGGACATCTTAAGTCAATTTCTGGGAAGCCTCAGGCAGCCAAAAGCTTCTATTTTTATTCTGAGAAAGGAATTTGATGATGAGGTTAAGAGCTGAGACCTGCAATTTGGAGACAAAGAACTCAGCTCTGAATCGAATTAAACTTAGTAGGAAGAAATATTTGGAGCAGCCCCCAGTTCTGCATACTCCCCCATTTTGAGAGAGCTGGACTGGAAACCAGTGAACTGGTACTGGCAGAGCCCTGTAATCAGGAAACTAATAGATAATAGGAACACAGATAAAAGTTGGAAAGACTCTGGTGGACAAGGCACCAGCATTCACATCACCAGTTCCTGTCCAAAACCTGAGACTTTTTTGGGAACAAGTACATAACTCAATGGATGACCTAATATCAATAACTCCTAAAATGTTACATGTATAAATACACAAGCCAAGAAATGTATTAGTCTCCAAAAAGAACCTCCAATTTATAATCTGTGGCTAAAACGAGTACTGGGAGTTCATGAAGTGGACAAGATGATGACTGGTCTAATGGAGATCTTGGATAAGCATCAAGAGATATGGATGTATTTTAATTTCTGGTATGCATCATGATTAACAGATGGAGACAGACTTTCTTTCCTCTGGTTGGTGGGTTTGGCTTTAAACAAGAATTACAGACAGGCTGGCTTTGCCACTGATATTTTCACCAGGAACGTTTGTGCATTTTGGAGTCAACAGAGACGGAAAATCTGACATGAGAAAATCCCAGAGAGTTCTTGCTGCATTTTGGTGTATTTGAGAAAACTGAAAGGGAAACAGTGCGAAGGAAAGTAGTAGCATGATTGATACACACTCTAACTGGAACAGAAAATACAATTTCAAAAGCGAGTGAGCTACTTCCATGAATCCAATAAAAGCACATGTGTAGGTGTGCTGTTGTCTCACCATATATCCCCCAGACCCTGCCCACATCAGGTTCTTTATATGAGTAATCCAATTTCATGAGGCACACACTGGCCTCAAGATGACCCTCCCATGAGCTGGCAGCAACATCCTTGACGTATTCAAATCCATGCAGGGATGGATTTGAATTTTAGCACTCAGCAACATTAGAGGGTAATAGAAAGCTGGAGTGGCCCAGGTCCTTCCCTTCTACATTTCTCACCTCCTCCCCTCCCCCCCCCGTCCCCTGATGGGTCTTCATCTTCCCTCCTCTGGCCCTTCTGTAGCTACAGAGAGAAAGTCAGCATGGGATATGTGAGCCAGCACACGCTCACAGGCACTGCAATGGCTTCCACAGGTATCCTGTTACCAAGGAAACACATGCAGGAGGCTGGGCTGCTGCTGCAGGGCCTGTGAGTGCATGCTGATGCCGATTAAGGCATTTGGGAAAACATAGCCCTGTGTCTCTCAGTACCTGGCCCCTTACTGGTCCTTTAGAATGCCAGCAGCAGCACATCACAGTTAACGTTGATTCAATCCCCAAGTCATGTCCTCCAAACCTTGGGTCGAGCAGAGCTGGGGATGCTATGGAGACAGCCCCCAAGGGGAGGGTGTCATGGTTATTGCCTAAGGGTGACACTTAGTGACTGGATTCAGGGGTCATAATTCCAGGTTTCTGGAAGGAGCCCTGATGTATGGCTCCCAGTCCAAGACCATCACTGCACTAAATCGGGCTAAACATAGGTTGGGGGGGGGGGGGGGGAGAAAATAGGGGAAAAATCCCCGGGTGCTTGTGAACGAAGGCTCCTGGCACCAGGATCTCAGTCTTGGTTCTGACTGAGCAGGAGGGAACTGCCAGGTCAGAAAAATAAGTTTCTGCTTGCTCCATAGTGTAGTGAAGTGCACAGGGGATGGGATTTGGTTTAATCATTGTTAATCCACCTGCTTTGGCAATAGTCATTATGTCACCATGTCCTCAATTTGGGGGGGGGGGGGGGAGGCAGGTAGCAGGGTGGTAACCCTCCGTATTGTACTGCATCTCATTCTCAGCCAAAAGACCAAGAAGCCTTAACTCATAGCTCAGACCCTGCACTTGCATCTTAGCCAAAAAAAAAAAGGGTTAAGAAGACATTGCAGGAAGCAAACCATTCTCTTTGTCTAATGCCCTTATAGCACCAGCGGATCCACCTCACAAGCACAACCCAGAGAGACATATTACCGGCATCAAGAAGATTAAAACGCTTCCAAGGGATTTGTCTTTGCCTGATCCAAAGGTTCCATGCCTAGGGGACGGTTTTCAACGGTGCACACTATTTTACAATGTTCAAAGGGAACACTTTTAGCCCACACACATTGCTGTTAATTTGCAAAGTGAAACAACATCCATGTAAAGTATGTGCAATAAGAGCACCTGTGTCCTCTGCACCTGCTATTTAGTGCAATAATAATAAATGACTGAGAGAGGGTAAAATAGTGCCCATACCTGTGAGACTGTCAAGTATGTGCATTATGTTAGCCCCCTCCCCCACCCTCTGGGAATGCCTCTTTTTAATGTGGATTATGGAATCCTGCACATGCTCTTAGTCGGATGGAAGAAGGCAATTTTTAGCCAAGGCATTTTATCCAGGTAAATTATAGTTAATGTGTCATTTTATCCAGGTAAATTATGTGGCATTTTATCCAGGTAAATTATAGTTAATGTGTCATAATGTGTTATTTTCTGTAAACCGGCATGATATGATTTTATCATGAATGCCGGTATAAAAAAGCTTTAAATAAATAAAATAAATAGATCTCTCAGAAAGAAGCCCTTTTTGTCACTGAGAAGAACCCTGGAGAGAATTTTTGGTGGGCGGGGTGTGTGTGTGAAAATTATTTAATCCGTACATGGACCCAGGTGTTGAATTTCTGGAAAGTGGTGAGGAGTATGAATGTACCGTGGGATAACAGAAGCTGTCAGTTACTGTGCTATTTTGAATGGGCCTCAATAGTATCAGCTATGATAAAACTGGACTATGTAAATGTAGGAAGAGTGTTTAATAGACTCTAATGGGAAATGTCACCTTTAAGATGGGGGTGGGGGGAGGTCCTGTAGAGGGAGTGAACCATCAATATAAAATGCTGGGCTTGAGGTTTAGCAGGAAGAGTTGGAAGGAACCCACATGGGGAGTAGGTTCACCTGTGGTGGTCCCTCTTCTGAGAGGGACCCTGCCTGGGTTTTCTCCCCTTAAGGGGAAAGACCCAGGCAGAGAGGTGTTTCTTCTCAAGGAGACCCCTGACCTGAGTCCCAGAGGTGGAGAAGAGTCTGGAAGTCCCACAGTTAGTGGGGAGATGATGGTGTGAAGAACCCTCAGAAGGTGAGAGTCTGGGACACCAGGAAATCCCTTGCTATTTCTTGGAGAGGAGTAGGGATTAGACTGCTAAATGATTACATAGTTTCCTGTTTATACTGAAGGGAATTACTGCATGTTCAGTGAGTGAATACTAATGCATCTTACATGATGCTCTTTATAATAAGCTTGTGCAAACCATGTACTATTAAGAGATGGGAAGAATGTGTTTTGAAGTAAGGGGAAACTAAGTTTATATGTTGTGTACTTTAATCTATTGGCGTGAAGACTGGAGAAAAAAAAGCTGTTGCAGATATAATTGAACAGGGCATGGCCCCTGAAGAAAAGTGAAGCTGCCAGAGTTGGGGTGTGTGTGTGTGTGTGTGTGTCTGAACAGGGTGTAACCCTCCAGAAGCAAGCCAACTGTTCTCCATTAGAGCTTAACTAAGCCAGTCTTGTCTATGGCAAAGCATGTCTGAGCTGAAAGGCAAGCTGTGTTTCAAAGCCTCCTGAAAGGATAAAGGCAATTTCAAGAGTGGGCCATAAGTAACCAGACTGTCCGTGCATGTTATTTTGAAAGAGTTGGAGACAGGGCTTGCACTCCTACTTGCCAGCCTGCCTGAAGTAAGACCAGGGAAGGGCTTAGTCACCTGGAAGCAGAGAAAGCACAGCAGCTATATAAGACACTTGACTAGTCCTTTACCCTCCAGAGGAATACAGGTGCAGAGGAAGATAAGAGCAGCAAATATGCTGGAGCAAAAGAGGAGTCTATGGATCATGTGACAGGAAAACCTGGCATGGAACCAGTGAACCCACTGCTGGAACAGGTGGCGAAAGAAAAGCTTGAGTTGCAAGGATAGGCAAAGCAGAGTGCAAGACAAGAGAATGAAAGCCAGGTGAATAAATTTGTAGTGACAGACTGGTATGCAGGAGAGCTCATGAGGGAGATTTACAGCCTAGTCTAAAGGAGGCATCACAGACTACCCAAAAGATTGGCCTATAGAAAGCAGCACAGACTGGCCTGAGGAAGGCAGCATGGTAGAGGTTGAGAGAGGTGCTGCAGAGTGGCCAGATGGAGGCACTGCAGAAAGTCCAGAGGAAGGTGCCACACAGAACCCAGATGCAACCACTGCAGATGAAGATGGCACAGAGGAGACAGAAGAAACTGTGGGAAAAATGGAAAAAGAGTTGAAGCCGCTGGAACACCCAAATGAATTCCAGAGGGAGAGGAGTGGAACCCAGAGCAACAAGAGGATTTCTTTGAAGGATTAGGGATGGACACTGGGCAAAGGGCGCAGTGGGTGGTTGGAGTATATGGGATAACTAATGAGAGGGGGAGAGCATGATCCTATAGCCCAGCCCTACACAGATTCTAGCTGGCAGGAGGCCAGAAGGAGCATATCAGGGAGTGGAGTCACTTCCCTGGATGGGATCGGCGGTGAGTGCAGATGCTCGCCCAATGAGTTTAAGCTGAGGGCAGGTTTTTGTAAAGGAGTGGCCCTACTACCCCCTCCTTAACCAGTGCAGGACCAGGCTAGATGCTGGTCCACCTTAAAACCCATAGAGGGAGAGCGCTCTGTGGGTCAGACCCTGGTAGGCAGGATAAGATGCAGAGCCTAATTGGGAACAGGAGGCCTCACATCTCCAGGAGAAGGCAGCTCCTGAATTCTCTCTGTGCAAGTTGATGGTGGATGCACCCTGCTGGAGGTAAGCAGTCTACGTATGTGTAAGCTGTTAACTGTAAGTGATAAAATAAAATCATGTGTGAGAGAGGCTGGAGTCAGTGTGGAGGGCGTGTCTCCAGCCTGTTTTATTTGGCTATCCTGCAGCCCCTATATTATCCAGCTAAATTTAGGAAGATAACGAGATAGCTTCCCAAAATATGCATAAACTGGCATTTAGCCGGATAACTTGTGAGTTATCCGGCTTAAATGCCTCTAACTATGACTTCTTGGATTTTTAGAACTAATTCCAAAATAATGCTTAAGGTGCCTTACTGCAATTTTTAGAAACCAAGTACAATAAATCCCTGCCCCATAGACCTTACAATAATGGATGGTAACTTTAAAACAAGCACGCAGGTGCCCATACATGAACGTAAGATTTAAAATATGCCTAGCATGCATATGTGTGCTCCTGATTTTAAGCCGTTACTCAAACAAATGTACTTTGCATGTCTTTCTTAAGAAATTGTCAGCTTTAACACACGTAGAGCGGATTTTAAAACATGCTCGCGTGAAGGACAGAGCCAGTTCTCTCAATTGGTCCACCAGTTTGCCCAGACTATCTCAAGGTCATCCAGACCCCTCTGGTTCTTCAGCCTGCATTCTCCCCAGTTGACCCAGACCCCCTCACCCTGTCATGTGAGCCCTAAAAAGTGATTTCTGGGGGGATCCAAGATGGCTGGCAGGACCGGACATGCGTGACACGGGCTCCGAGAGAATTAGTGTTTAGTGAAGAAAAATGCCGCATACTGCGAGAAAAAGGAGAGCCAAAGAGAGAGAAAATATCGGAGCAACTGTGGAGGGTCATATCTTGGGCCCAGTGGACTCACATGTTGTTCGGGGAATTGAAACCGGATGATGGCTCGCAGCGGGGAGAGCGGGTGGAAGCTCCCCACAGGAGCTTCAGATGACCTTATCCCCGGATGCCCCCAGGAAATCCCACGGCCCTACGAGAGGTGGATGGGAGTGACGTTCCCCAGAGGAGAGAGAGCGAGACCGCCGGAGGTTCGTCGGTGGAGGAGAAAACCATCTGACGCTGCACTCAGGGGAAGAATTCAGCCTGGGAGATGCTGTAGGCTGTACAGAACAGCCCCCCAACAGAAAGGGAAGTACTTTTTAAATTGCTTAAAAAGAAGGAAATAGTTAGACCTAAAGTTTTCTCTCTAGAAAAAAATCTGGGAAGCTATGCAAACAGTGAACGATAACCTTTTTAACCAGATTAATCCTTTGGTTTCCCTGATAACTAACACCGTGGAAAGAGCTGGAAAGGTCGAGGAAGAAATGAGAATACAAGCAGTAAAGATTGACAAGGTCGAGACGTAAATGAAAGAAATGAGAGATCTTCAAAGTTGTATTATGAAAGAAAATACAATGCTGACAAATCGTATAAAAAATATGCAGAATGAAATAAAAGGGAGAAACTTACGTTTAATCAATTTCCCTAAAGACCCTATGGTGACTCCACGTGATATGTGGAGACAATATCTAAGAACATAAGAACATAAGAAATTGCCATGCTGGGTCAGACCAAGCGTCCATCAAGCCCAGCATCCTGCTTCCAACAGTGGCCAATCCAGGCCATAAGAACCTGGCAAGTATCCAAACACTAAGAAGATCCCATGCTACTGATGCAATTAATAGCAGTGGCTATTCCCTAAGTAAACTTGATTAATAGCCGTTAATGGACGTCTCCTCAAAGAACTTATCCAAACCTTTTTTGAACCCATCTACACTAACTGCACTAACCACATCCTCTGGCAACAAATTCCAGAGCTTTATTGTGCGTTGAGTGAAAAAGAATTTTCTCTGATTAGTCTTAAATGTGTTACTTGCTAACTTCATGGAATGCCCCCTAGTCCTTCTATTATTCGAAAGTGTAAATAACCGAGTCACATCTACTCCTCGTTCAAGACCTCTTATGATCTTAAAGACCTCTATTATATCCCCCCTCAGCCGTCTCTTCTCCAAGCTGAACAGCCCTAACCTCTTCAGCCTTTCCTCATAGGGGAGCTGTTCCATCCCCTTTATCATTTTGGATGCCCTTCTCTGTACCTTCTCCATCGCAACTGTATCTTTTTTGAGATGTGGCGACCAGAATTGTACACAGTATTCAAGGTGCGGTCTCACCATGGAGCGATACAGAGGCTCAGCTCAGGGATCTATTACAGATATTAAAGGTTCCTGAAGCAGTGGTCCCCCCCAACATCTAAGATATATTATATACCAGCTTTTAAAGAAAAAGGGAAAAGGGAAAAATGATTATCAAGTTTTGACCCCAGCAGTACCAATAATATCAGATATTTCTAAACTGGACATAACGAATTTAACTGAAACAACTCAAATTGAGCAAGTGAAACCGGCCACATTGATTGTAACGTTTCTTCTGGAATCTGATAAGAACTGGATTTTAAGAACATATCTTCGGAATAGAGCTGAAGTTTTTCTGGATTTAAAAGTTGGAATATTTCCAGACCTGGTGAGAAGTACGCAGCTCAGAAGGAAGCAATTCCTGAATTTAAGATCTCAAGTTCTAAAACTGGGGGCCATGTACATACTTAAGTATCCATGTAAATGCTTATTTATTTATTTATTTATTTTTAATTTTTATATACCGGAATTCCTGTATGCAATACAAATCAGTCCGGTTTACAAGTAACGAAAAGGTTGCCCTGGTCTGGTAGATTAGACTGGGGTTTTTTACATAGAACATAGAACAATAACAATCAACTATTACAATAACAATCAACTATTACAATAACAATTATTACAATAACAATTATTAATTATTAATATAATTAATAATAATTATTACAACTATTACAATAACAATCAACTATTACAATAACAATAACAATCAACAATAACAATCAACTATTGCATATTTCTATATTTTATGCAACTATGTTGCATAAAATATAGAAATATTTCATATATCTTTTTTTCAGCCTGAACAGCTACAAGATTGTTTTAAAAAGTCTACAGCTGGATCCGTTTACAGTATAATCCCGAATAAGGTCTTGTCATATTCTTTAAATTATAATCTGTAATTATTTCCAAAGGTTGTGCAATGAATCCCCCCCTTAACGAGGACTTTAAAAGCATAATGCCAGGGGAGAAATATATTGTTTGCTAAATGTTTATTGCTTATTGTAAAATGCTTTCTACACAAGACTGTTTTCTTGATGTGTTAATTGGAAAATTGATAAATTAAAAATTAAAAAAAAAAAAGCAAGCGATTTCTGCAGACTTACACCTCATCAGGACTAGCAGTACATATAAACAGCTAACAAGCCACTGCGTGCTATGGCCTCCAGTTATAAAATATGGTTTTATACTCGTAACTGTTAGCCCAGCCCTGGAATTCCCACGCCCCACCCTAACTCCACCCATTTTCTTTTACTCGCAGACGCGTATATACATGCATAATTTCCAGCTTTTAAAATACGCGTTGCTTGTGCGCGGCCGAAATAGTTGCATATATGGGCTTTTAAAGAGCGAGCAACACTTTTAAAATTGACCCCAAAGTGGGTACCTAAGGTAACGGAGATAGCAGCTTGCCCAAGGCTACAAGGTAGAGTAATACAGGGATGACGATGAGGAACCAGACTGCAGAAGACAGGGACCTCTTACTAGCTCAGCTCAGGGATCTGCTCCTTCAACTCACTGGTTGAGTCCCCGATTTGAATCCAGAAAGTTGCAGACATAGATCTTGCTACCCTCAGTTAGTAAACAGGCTTGGCAATAAGAGGATAATCTTCAAAGCCACTTACCCAGCTTATTCTTTTGATCAAGAAATGTCATCTAAAAATATATATTGACATTAACAGCTGTAACCCTCCCCGGGAAAGCACATAAAATGTGAGAAGCTCTGGCACCTGAGTGGGTCTCTTGGTGAGGTTCCAGCTGAAGATGATGCAGTGGACTTGGGTCCGCAGGCAGAAGTGGTTGTAATGTCCTTAGCTGGATAGGGATCTCACCCTGTGAGGATTCCCTCTATAATATCCCGCTCTGACTTCTGCCTCAGCAACTTGCAGTGGAGCAGGAAATAGGTTCTCACTCCAAAGATATGTGATACAGCGTCCATAATAGAGTGAAGAATGAGGGAAGTATGAATGAAAGCTGTACACATGTGCAAAGGCCTTCCAAGGAAACAGGCATGAAGTTGAACAGTGTGCGCTTGCCAGGACCAGAAAGGCAGCCGAGTCACTGAAGAAAAGCATTAAAGATGATTTGTAATTGAATCTCTGTTGAGCTCCTTGGCTCTGCGCAAGCCACAAGCAAATGCTGGTGCCAGGACAGCTGGCGCTGGCAGTATCTTTCTCACGGCTGTAGAAAGATTGTGAGGTTAAAAGAAAAGTGTTTTAACTGGCACAAAAGGGAAAACTGAGCTGGCAGTCTCATGGCAGAAAGAAGCAAGGGACATATTTTGAAGGAGAAGTAGCTGGGATTGTATGGGCCTAAGATAGAGGACTGAATCAGACAGCACTAGACATTTATAGAACACCTCTAATGACATCAGGTAGCTGGACACACACACACTTGCATGCCTGATTCAGTAATGAGTGGCAGATCGGGGCATCTAACATACTGACAAAGATCTCAGTGTCCTGGTGAGGCCATGCCTCCAAACCATTCACTTCTTTGGGCATCTGACATTAGTTGTCTGATCCTAAATAGTTAACCTGCATGGGTCCTTTTACATGTCTAGATCCCTGCTTTACACACATTTGCCAAATACGCAAGCTTCTGAAAATGCAGGTGATAGCATAAAATGACATGTACCTCGAGTGCACCCTGCCTCGAACAGGGAACTCTAGCAATGCTTCAGAACACAGGCCAGAACAGTGTTAGGATAAGAGGATATCAGTCACAGATGATCTCGAACAAGCCATAGCATTAAGTAGAAAGAGATCCCAAAGAAAGGGGTCCTTAGAAAGGAGGTTGCTCAATGAAATACTAAGGAAAGGGATGAAATCCTCTTTACATTGGGACAGGATAAATGAAGGCAATGGATAATCCAACAGCCATAATCCACAATTTAGTGAGTCCATATTGGATGCTGCATGGCACAAGGCTCACACATGGCTTAAATATGACCTTCCAGCATTCTACAAAGGTTTCATAAATTTCACACACAACTCACAGAAAATGTTGTCCTCTCTCCTTTTTTCACAAATTTTTCTGGCAAATCAAAAAGTTGAGTATTTGCCAGATTTGCTACAAATTTATATGCACAGCTATAATAAATTATAGCAATAAAAGTCTGTAGACTGTACATAGCTGAATAATGTATAACACAATTACCTATGCCAAAGAGTTTACAATCTAAGGAGAGGAGGAGTGAGAGAGAAATGGTGGCAGCGATGGGATTAGGAGACAGGGTACCAGTGCTGTAAACAAAACCTGTCTCCTTATAGGATTCAAAATATTGCACATAACTCAGAAATTACAAAAAAAACCCACCTTGATTAGTATTTGGGCAATTATACATGTTACGAATTTAAGTGACATTTATGGTAATAGTTGGCCGATTAATTTATAGCACATGTCTCTACAAATCATTCATTTGCAGCAGGTGAGAAGAAGAGCTGACATTTTCTGCTGTAACCAAGTACAATAACAATCCCTCTGGCTTAAGTAATAAACACTCAGACCGAAACTGGAGGCAGAAATCTAATCCTTCACTGAAGTACAGAGAGTAAAAACCAATAAAACTGTATTTAAAAAAAGAAGAAAAAAATGTCTTGACTGCAGAAAGTGGGTTTCATTTACAAACACAGAGCGAGCGTCTTCAGTTGCTGCAGACTTTTATAGAGCGGGGCCAGGAGCCGGGGCAAGCAGTAGATGAGATGTGGGTTCTAATTTATGATAAAAGCTTCCCCACAGGTACTTATTCTTTAAACGCTTTGGCATCAGTATCCTGAGAAAGTCCGTGCAGTGCAGGGTGTAGGTGACCTCGTTCCTTCAGGGATCCATTCAATACTAGGAGATTTCTGTTACAAAGAGCGGGTTACCCTGCATGGGACTAATTCAGTCAGGTCTTCTAGGACTGGTGAACATCTGTTCCCCTCTCTTGGCTCCTACAGGATGTGCTTATAAGGCTCATTAGATTCCCTTCAGATCTACCTGCCTCATTTATTTGATACAGTAAAATTCCAGATCCACATACATTAATACCCAATTGCAGAAGGAATCGTTAATGGTTTTACTCTCCCTTGCCATGACTAGACTGTGGATTTACAAGGCACACAAATAACATTGCATTAGTGTTGAAAGAGCCCTGCACTGGGACTACATTAATACCGAAGTAATCCTGCACTAGCACTGAAATAATACTACATTAGCACTGAAGTAACCCAGCCCTAACATTGGAAAAGCACTGCATTACTACTGAAGTAATCCTGCACTAACACTGGAATAACAATGCATTAATATCGAAGTAATCCTGCACTAGCATTTGAATAACACTGTATTAACATCAAAGTAACCTTGTCCTAACACTGTAATAACTGTTAATAGTATTGGTAACCCTGTACTAACTCTGAAACAGCACTGCATAAACACCAAATTAATTCTGCACTAATACTATAACACTGCATTAATACTGAAGCATTCCTGCTCTAACATTGGATTAATGTTGCATTAATGCCAGTATAACCCTGCCCTAACACTAGAATGATACTGCAACAATACCAATGTAATCCTGCACTAATAGCTGAATAACACTGTTTAAATACCAAAGCAATTCTGTACTAACATTAATACTGGAGCAATCCTGCACTAACATTGAAATTACATTGTAATAACACTACATTAATACCAAAGTTACACTATCCTAACACTGTAAGCACACTGCATTAATACCAGAGTATTCCTGCACTAACACTGGAACAACACTGCATACATTCTAAAGTAATCATGCACTAACACTGTATTAATTCTGAAATAATCCTGCACTAACACTGGAATAACACATTAATACTAGTGACGTAATTCTGCAATAACACTGAAAAAAACCACTGCATTAATATTAATATAATCTTGCACTAAAACTGGATTTACACTACATTAATACCAAAGTAATCCTGCAATAACACCGGAATAACTGCATTTGTATTAAAATAAAACTTAATTTGCACTGGAACAATGAAGCACTATCAGATGATGGGCCCTATTTTTGCAGTAAAATAATCTTACATTAGCACTGCACTGACAGAATTATTTCAGAGCTGGGATTAGATCTCATGTGCTAGGAATTCCGCCGCCTCTTCGTCACGGCTGGAGCTGCTCTGTTTGATTCATGAGCAGCGTTGGGTTGGGAGCGTTTCTCACGCCTCTGATCTGTGCATTTCTGTGACCTCTCAGCACACGCCCTGACAGAGATGCGATATGACCTGGAAAGCTCCTGCGTCAGGCCTCACTCTGTGCCCTCAGTCTAAAGAAAGGGCAGGCAGTTACAGTATATGTACAGGTGAGCTGAAAACTCCGGGGCTAGGGGGATGGAAAAAGACAAGACAATGGGGAGTTTGTAATGGCAAGGATTAAAACATCCGGCATTCAGAAAAAACGGCATACCCAATAAATAATTATTTGGATCCTCTAAAACTAATCGCTGATTCTCACCCAGGACATCAGAACTTGCAGATAAGGCAAGGAAGTAACCAACCCAAATCAACAAACCAGCCTCAGAAAGCAGCAGACTGTGAGATACATTATTTAGCTGTAATCCCCTGATGGGGCACCTAAAATATGAAAAGTGTCTGTTGCCTGTTTGTGAGCTAAGCACAAGCCTTGTGGGTCCACAAAAAAATATCCCAGCGGTCAAAGAGATGGTGCAGTGGACCTAGCACAAGGGTAATATTTACTAAACCAGACTGGGAAAGCTCTAAAAAATAAAACACACCTATTTTCATACTGTGATCCCCCCCACCCCTGCTGTCACTGCACCCCACCTTGATTCGGCATGCATACCAGCTTCTGTCAAATGCACACCTTGGAATAAAGTTGTGCCTCACTCCACGAGCATCTTCAAAACAAAACTTTTTATTTACAATCTCGGGATACCAACAGTCAGAGTAAAATTACAAAAAAAAAAAAAATCTCTGAGTTTGTCAGAGTACACAGGCATCAGCAACAGCAAGAAAAGCAACAACCTTTTCTTCCTCCAAAATCTGTCCTTAGGGTGTGTTATAGGAAAATATCATAATTTCTCCCCAATCTCTCCTCCTGGAGCTTCTCTTCCATCATAGTCTCATTATCATGGATCTGTCAGTGGCTTTATAATTCTTGCCTTGCCTAGGGAAATATATTGTCCTCCCCAGACAACTCCAGAACATTCCTAGAGGCATAAGCAAGGGATTGCTGATCATAAGAATTACTATACTGGGTCACACCAAGGGTCCATCAAGCCCAGTATCCTATTTCCAACAACGGCCAATTCAGGTCACATATACCTGGCAAGTACCCAAACAGTAGATAGATCCCATGCTAATACCAGGAGATAAGTACTGGCTTTCCCCAAGTCTACCTGGTTAGTAATGGTTTATGGACTTCTCCTCCAGGAACTTGTCCAAACATTTTTTTAAACCAGCTGTGCTGTCTTTACCACATCCTCCGGCAATGAATTCCAGAACCTAACTGTGTGTTGAATGAAAAATAATTTGCTCTGATTTGTTTTAAATGTGCTGTTTACTACTTCATGAGTGTTCTCTAGCCTTTGTATTTTTGAAAGAGTAAATAAATTCACATTTATCCATTCTAGTTCTCTCATGATTTTATAGACCTCTATCATATCCCCCCTCAGCTATCTCTTATAAAAGCTCCAACCCTTAGCCTTCTCTCATAGGGGAACTGTTCCATCCTCTTTATAATTTTTGGTCACCCTTCTCTATACCTTTTCCAGTTCAACTATATCTTTTTTTAAATCAGCAACCAGAATTGCACATAGTACTCTAGGTGCAGTCTAACCATGGAGTGAGATAGAGGTATTATGACATTCTCTATTTTATTCTCCATTCATTTCCTAATAATTCCTAACATTCTGTTTGCTTTTTTGACCACCACTGCACACCGAGCCAAGGATTTCATGAAGTATTGTTCACGATGACACCCAGATCCTTTTCCTAGATGGTAACACCTAGTATGGAACCTAACATTATGTTACTACAGTGTGGGTTACTTTTACCTAAATGCATCACTTTGCACTTGTCCACATTACATTTCATCTGCCATTCGGATACCTAATCTCATAGTCTCACAAGGTCCTCCTGTAATTTATCACAATATGCTTGTGATTTAACAGCTTGGAATAATTTTGTGTCTGCAAATGTGATCACCTCACTCATAGTTCCCTTTTCCAGATCATTTATAAATATATTAAAAAGCACAGGTACCAGTACAGATCCCTGTGGATCTCCACTGTTTACCTTTCTCCACTAAAAAAACTGACTATTCAGTCCTACTCTCTGATCCCTATCTTTTAACCAGTTTGAAATACGCAAAAGTTCATTGTCTACTATCCCATGACATTTTAATTTTCACAATTTTTCCCGACACTGAAATCTGAGTCACTGGCCTATAATTTCCTGGATCACCCCTGGAGCCCTTTTTAAAGGTTGGAGGATGACCACTGTAACACCAATCTTCAGGTTTCCTAGCATGTAGACAGATGGACTCAGGACCAGTGGGTTATGCTTCCCTGCCAGCAGATGGAGACAGAGCAAGCTGAAATCACACTAAATATAAGAAAGTAATAACATAACATAAGAACATGAAATTATGCCATACTGGGTCAGACCAAGAGTCCATCAAGTCCAGTATCCTGTTTCCAACAGTGGCCAATCCAAGTCAGAAGTACCTGGCAAGTACCCAAACATTAGATAAATCACAAGCTACTATTGTTTATTAATTACCATAATAGCAGTGACCCCAGCCTGCCAGTATTCTCAGTCTCCAGCAGATGGTGGACGTGCATCTCCCTGTGGGGATTGCTTCAGGTTTTTTGGAAGAAGAAATTTGAAATTAGACTTAAAGAAAAGAAAATCCTGCTTTCCTGCGGTGATACCAAAATGGTCCCTTCTCCAGTTGAGAATTCCTGAGGTGATTTCCGTGGTCCCTCAGAGGTGTGCCTTGGTCCGGTAGCCTGGTTTCCTGGAGTGGATTTAACTGCTAGTTCAACTGAAAGGCAGCGGGTGCAGGAGACAAAGTGCGACAGTGACGGCAGATGCCCTCTCTCTCCACAGCAGGAGACAGTCTCTGTACTCAGCCGATAAGTGCTGAGCTCAGGTAAGGTTTAAAAAAACACAAAAAACCAAAAGTTTTACCTTCAGAAACAGAGATGGTTAGAGGGGTTTTTAGGATTTCCTCCGGTCTCCGTGCTCGATGCACCGTCCCGACGTTTGTTCCCACTCTAGGTGGGGTTGAGGAACTGGGCATCCTGGCGGGTTGAGTAGCCTCAGTAGGCTAGGCCCCGCAGTTAGGCTTTTTGCTTGCATGCCATATGGTAGGCCGCGGTGGCATTTTCGTGCGCTTCTATGCGTGCTTTGCTGCCCGTCAGTGTGTGCAATGCATCGGCTCTGCGCATGCATTGTGTGCTTGGTTTTGGCCACGCCTTTGCATGCAGAACTTTTTAATTGTTTTAAATGCTTTAGCTTGGCACACAAGTTGTGCATGTGTCTCGCTGCGCTTATTCTTCTGGTGTTTAATTTTTGTGCGCACGTTTACCGCACTGATGGCGCTGATAAGCAAGAAGCCTAAGTGCCTTTCTCTTTGTGTGCCCTGTCATATTAGGGCTTCTCAGCCTGACCTTTCTTATAATATGTGTCAGCGCTGTTTGGATGCTTAGGGAGAGTTGTCTTCCTTGGATTTCGATAAGCCTGGATCCTCCCATCCTGATGATAGTTTGGTTTTGGCGCTGTCTGGAGGTACGCCAGACCTTGCTACTCCCTTGACTGGCTCCTCCACTGTCGATGGCAGTTCAGTGGGTCCCGCTCCAGTTCCTTCTGTGTTTGGACTGGATCCAGCTGATTTTTCTTAGGTGGAGTTTTTTCAGAGTTTACAAGCTTTTCTTTAGGCACAGTCTTCCGCTTTGCCCAATCTTGTCAGGTTGGACCCTCTCTCTTCCAGTCCTATGGTTAAGCGCCAGGGCACACCTCAGTTCGCTGTGGGTATTCCCAACAGGAATCTTGATGGTACTGATGATGAGGCAGATCCTGATTCCCTTGAAGATGGGGAAATTCCTCTGGGACTGGAACCGTATCGAACCATGCTGTGGTTCTTTCATAGAGATGAACTGCAGGCCTTGATTTCAGAGACTTTAAAACAGCTGGGTGTTCCTGGTTTAGATGTCATGTTGGAGCCGAAGAAGACTCCCATTTTGGTTTCCTTGCGTAAAGCCTCCTGTTGTTTCCCTGTGATGGATGCCATTCAGGAATTGATCTTGAAGGGGACGCCCCAGAGGTGAATTTTAAAGGGGGTCGGACATTGGAAGGCTAGTACCCCCTGGATCCAGCTGTGACAGAGTGTTTGCGGTTTCCCAAAGTGGATGCCCTGGTATATGCTGTCTATAAGCAGACGACTATCCCAGTAGAGGGAGGAGCGGCCTTGAAGGATGTGCATGATAGGAGGATTGAGGCCATCTTTAAACAAGCATTTGAGGCAGTGGCTTCCTGTTGTGCTCTAGTGGCACGATGTTGTCTGCTTCTCTCTCAAGAGCTTGATGGTTCTGGAGGGGATTCCAGAGCAGTTATGGAGCTTGCTGCCACCTTTTTGGCAGACACAGGCTACAATTTGGTCTGTATCTCGCCCAGAGGAGTGGCTTCCGTGATAGTGGCCAGGCGTCAACTCTGGTTACGAAATTGGTCAGCTGACACAGCTTCCAAAGCTAATCTTACAAAGATGCTCTTTAAAGGCTCACTCTTGTTTGGGAGTGAGTTGGAGAAACTGGCCAGTAAGTGGGGTGAATCTCTGGTTCCTCAGTTGCCAGAGGATAAGAAGCAATTGCAGCGCTCCTTTGGCATGAGGGATTGTTTACAGGATTCCAAGCGGTTTTGTCCCTACAGAGGGTCAACCTTTCAGAGGACTTGGCCTTTTGGTAGGTCCCAGTCCTTTCATGGTTTTAGACCTTGAAGACAGTGTTCCTGGTGCCTATATGTTCTGTGTGTCGAATTTCTGAGTTGCAGGCCTTGTCTTGCCAGCAGCCGTTCCTTCAGGTGACTCCAGGGGCGTTACAGCTGCATGCTATTCCATCCTTTTTGTCCAAAGTGGTGTCAGCCTTTCATTTAAATCAGTTCATCTCCTTGCTGTCCCTGGAAAGGATGCAGAGGAGTAGACTTGTCGTGCGGTATCTGGAGGTTTCTGAAGATGGATCACCTGTTTGTCTTCCATGGTGGAAGTAAGTAGGATACTCCAGCTTCGCGGGCTACAATAGCTCGCTGGATTAAGGTGGTGGTCATAGCCACGTATGTTGCCTACTCAGGTTTGGGTTCATTCCACTAGGGCGCAGGCAGCATCATGGCACTCCTCCCCCCCACCTCTCTTTCTTTACTCTTTTATTCCCCCAACTTATTCTCTCGGACCGACTGGCACTTAACATTGAACCCAACCCCCGCACACTGTTAATTCCCTGGTATTACCCTCCCCTGATAGCTCTTTCTGTAACCCCACCTGTTAAAGCAATTCCATAATCACCACATTGTTCTGTACATATTTCCGTTGTTATTCATTTACTGCTAACTTTTGAATTTGCATTGTAAAGCCTGTTGCTATTTTATATCTATTTCCTGTTTCTTGTAAAGCTTGTCGCTGCATTATGTTTTCCTGTAAACCGAGGTGATGTTCCAAACGTGCCGCGGTATATAAAAACCCATAAATAAATAAATAAATAAATAAATAAATAGATTGTTGTCTCCCGTCGATATCTGCCGAGCTGCAGCGTGGTCCTCATTGCACACTTTATCATCTGGATGTGCAGGCCCGGGAGGATGCAGCCTTTGCATGTGCGGTGTTGACTGGACCACGGGCAGCCTCCCACCCTGTTAGGGAGTAGGTTTGGTATATTCCACTAGTCCTGAGTCCATCTGTCTACACACTAGGAAATGGAAAAACTACTTATCTGATAATTTCGTTTTCCTTAGTGTAGACAAATGGACAGCTTCCTGCCCTTGGCTGCTTCATGCGTGGTCAATAGTCCTCCTGTGGGGCTCTGGGTCCCAGCAGATTACTTATAAGTGTTCATCTAGTCCCTAGATAGGGGTACCTAGATTCTTACGTGAATTCAATGTTTCTTGTTGGTTGAGTACTTATGATTGCCTGTTTTTAATCAAGTTTTTTGCTAGTCTGTCCACAGTTGCTTTTGAAGAGAATACTGGCAGGCTGAGGTCATTACAGGAGTATATATACTGTCACATGAGCTTGTTCCATCTCCATCTGCTGGCAGGGTAGCATAACCCACTGATCCTGAGTACATCTGTCTACATAAGAAAATCTACATTATCAAGGAAGTAATTTCTCCATTACAAATTACTAGGAATAGATCTGCAATTTCATTTTTAAGTTCTTTCAGATCTCTGGGTTGTAAACCAATATGTTCCAGATTATTTGCTACTCTTTAAATTTGTCAGTCTACCCTATTACATCTTCCATATTCACCGTGATTTGTTTCAGTTCTTCCCAATCATCAATAAACACTATTTCCGGCTTGGGTATCTCATCAACATTCTCTTTAGTAAACACCGAAGCAAAGAATTATTTTAGTCTTTCCACTATGGCCCTGCCTTTCCTAAGTGCACCTTTAACCTCTTGATAATCTAGCGGTCCAATTGACTGCCTCACAGGCTTCTTTCCTCAGATATATTTTTTAAAAGATTTTTATGAGTTTTTGCCTTTTCAACCAGCTTCTTTTCAAATCCTCTTTTTGTCTGTCTGCCTTAACAATGTTTTACATCTAACTTGCAAATGCTTATTCTTTTTTCTATTTTCTTCAGATGGATCCTTTTTCCAGTTTTTGAAATAAGTTCTTTTGGCTAAAATAATCTCTTTCACCTCACCTTGTAACTATGCCAGCAGTCATTAATCCTTCCTTCCACCTTTTTCAATGCATGCAAAACATCCGGTATGGGCTTCCAAGATGATATTTTTAAACAATGTGTTGGGAATCCCGGCCACAGACTGCCGCAGCCGGGCTCCCTTACCTTGGCTGGCAGACGCCGGCATTTGCTGCTCTCCCCGGCGGCACGGGGCAGGCCGCTCCCAGGCCCGACTGCTGCGCACCTCCCACGCGGTCTCAGACGCCGCCGACTTCCTCCTCACATCTGCCTTCCTAGGAGTGCACATGCGTGGCTGCTGCTGCTTCTTAAAGGGGCCATGGCGGGAAATCTCAGCCCGGCCCCCGAAGATGACATCATCTCTCTGGGCTATTTAAGCCCAGCTCCCTGCCCTGTTCCTTGCCTTGGCAACAGATCAACTCGTGAGAGTAACTAGTTGCTTGTCCTGTATTCCAGTCTCTGTTCCCGGTTCCTGCTTGCTCCTGCCTCTGTTCCTGTGTTCCTGCTCCCGTGGTTCCAACTCCTGTCTTCGGTTGTCTCCTCTGCTCTGACCTCTGCTTGGTATCCTGATTCTCCTGTCTTCTGCCCGTCCTGACCTCTGGTGTGTTCTCTGGTTCTTGCTTGTCTTCAGCCTGCCCCAACTTCTGGCCTGGTTTACCGTACTGCACCGGTGCTGCCTGCCCCGACTCCTGGATCGTCTCTGTTTCTTCATATCTCTGCCAGCCTTGGCTCGGACTACCCACTGGACTCTCTCGGCCAGGACACCCTCGCCAAAGTCCTGGCAGCCCCGGCACCCAAGGGCTAAACCTGTGGGGAACGAGGGCTGGTAAAGGTGAAGCTTCAGTCTGGTCTCCTGGTCTTGTACCGCCTCCCCTCGGTGGATCCATCTGCTCTCAGCCGGCCCAAGGGTCCACTAACATAACACAATGTTCACGCCTGATGAGTAATCTTAGTCTTTATAGCTGCAGCTTTTAGATTTTTTTTCTATTTTTCTCATTTTATCAGAGTCTTCCTTTCGAAAGTTAAATGGTAGAACAGCAGATTTACTTAATGGCTTCCCTCCAGTCATTAAGTCAAATCTGAGTACATTATGATCACTGTTGTCAAGCGGCTCTATTATTGTACCAAATCCAGCATTCCCCTAAGAATTTAGTCTAAAATGGCTCCCCCTTCTCATTGGTTCCTGGATGAGCCGCTTCATAACGCAGTAATTTATTTAATTTAGAATTTTTACCTCCCTAGCATGTTCCGATGTGACATTTACCCAGTCAGTATTGGGGTAATTGAAATCTCCTCTTATTACTGTTCTGCCAAATATGTTAGCTTCCCTAATTTCATTGTATGTCGGTTCATTTTGGCCAGATGGATGCTAGTATATCCCCACCACTATAGTCTTCTCCATCACACATGGAATTTCCACCCATAAAGATTCTACCGTGCATTTAGTTTCCTGCAGGATCTTTATTCTGTTGGACTCTGTGTGATCCCTAATATGAAACACCACACTTGGCTTCCCAAGCTCTAAACCTTGTGGACTGCAACACTGTTAGGACCCTCCATGGACTGTGGAGCCTCAACTCACTTCTTCCTTTTTTTTTGGGGGGGGGGGGGATAACCATATCCCAGTCTCCTACTAATTTCCTCTTGGGGAAGAATCCCCTGCCAGCTTTGGGCATATCCCCTTAAGGGGGAAAGCCCCTACAGAGCCTTCTCCTTGGAAAGAGGCATTCTGGGCACTATATCCTCCACATGGTTACCCTGCCAAAATATGGATCATTTATATGGGTCTCAGACACACCAATTCTAGAGAATCCTCTTCACACAATGCACATTCCAGACATCATTTCTTGATACCACATGATATTACACTGATTGTTCCATCATTTTTAACATAGCTGACCCTTGCCTGAAAGGTTTAGCAGGTATAGTCACAGGTCCATAAAGTGCCTCACTTTTTTGGCTCATAATGTAATAGTTTCAGCATTCCCACATTATATTCAGTTTGAGACACAACCATTTCTGGCTGTGTCTGACTACCATCACCTGACATTTCAGATGAGTCCTTATGTTCTACTGTGATGTAAGGGAAGATGTCTGCATCAGTCCGTTTTCTCTCTCAAAGCCAAACCTTTCCCTATCAGATATTTAGAAATATCAATCTTTACAGGAAATTTCCACAAAGCACTGGCCACACTGATGCACTCTCTAGCACCATCAACTATCACCAGTCCCCAAGAAGAGGTCCAGGGACTCCCTCCCTCCTAGAATCTCTCCAAGGGTAAATACTCGTGACATTAGGGACCTGAAAATAACCTAATCTGAGACTTCTGATACATGATGAATTCTTAGGATGATACACAAAAAATGTAATCAGAGCAGAAAGAAACACCAATCTGTAAATGTACTGTATATGTATGGATGTTCTGTATGTCTGTTTAAGAAAATCCAATTCAAAGAAATGTGTGTATAAGCAACAGCGGCGGGGACCAAACAGATGTGACAGTTGTTACCTCTAAGCATATGTTCTAACACCAGCTCTGCCATGATAGTTTGAATCAGGCCCTGTAGGGTTAAGCTGGCTCACCATAACTCACGCTCTTCAGAGCCACCGGACTATAGACAGCCAATGGTATGAGAGACACATTTTTATCATCCAGTATTTATATTAAAATAACAGCAAGACTTCTGAAGCCAGTTCACCTCCAGGCTAGTAATATGGCGTGTCAAAGGAGAACAGCAGAACACATCCCCTGCTTTGCCCTCTTCCTCCAATATTCAGACTTGGATTTAAGCATAAGTGCAAGGCGATATCTCCTGTTTACCAATGGTGCACCAGTTGTGAATTATAATAGCCATGCACAGGATAAATTCTGACAGGCCCAGAATCTGCTATAGCAGGAGAAGGACTTTTACCCAGGTGAACTGATGCAACTGCTTTGCATCAGTGGAAACTAGAGGCCTTGTTCCAAGCAGTATTGGAGGTCTTATCAGATGTGGCTCTTTATGGTTCCTATGCAAATAAAGCCGCCATATAGTAGACACAATAAGACTTAAGATCCTAAGCAGATGTCAGGGACACAGGAAAGCCATGGTCCCCACCTTTGCAAAGAAGAACAGCTTGAAATAATGCCAGCTGACAGCTTGGTATGACTTCCACAAAGAAACTGGGGGGGGGGGGGGGGGGGGAGAGGGACCTGCCAACATGGTAGTACCCCCTGAAATAATGGGGGGGGGGGGGGAGAAAAAAAGATCTGCATTACAGCAGGAGACCCTCCACCCACCATGAGTATATGCACGAGCTTCTGCATATTTATCAGTGGCAAAGTATAAGACAGGGGGGCCAGGAGGCTGAAAGGAGGTGAGTCCAGTCCAGTTCCTTAGGGAGGTTCAGTTCCAGAAAAGAAAAGAACCTCCTGGCAGAGTGACCCAGAAGCCAAAAAAAGGGAGCAGTGAGGCCAGGCCCAGTCCCCCAGAGGAAGAGGAGTCCCAAATCTTAAATGCAAAACCAGGGAGAAAACCCTGAGAACGAGAACCTGTGCTGAGGTGTCCCTGGAAGCAAAAGGAGGGTCCAAAGCCGGCCAAATCTCCCTGCTATCCCAAAGAGTGAGAACCAGCCCTGCCAGCCAAGCCTCTCCCCTGCCCACGCTCTCCAGCACTCCAGCCAGAACCTGCTTCTGAGGTGAACAAAGGAATCACCTGAACATTGTGGCTAACATATACGTTAGCCACAATTATTTATATCAAATCAAGCTAAGGTTTATGGCATGTTTTGTTACCACGCACAAGAAAGGAATCCACAAAACTATGAAAGTATCTCACTTTGCCACTCACAATTGTTGCTTTTCAATCATTTTTTTCACTTAATCTCTAACAAATAATATGAAAAAATAGTAACCGCATCAGCAAGCCTGACAACGTAACTTATGTACTTAAAAGGCCGTCCGGACTACTCAATCATTTGCAGTTACCATTCCAATCTTATAAATACCCTATCTTTCAGTCAACAATTTTTGTAATTATTTCTTTTTTTTTTTTTTTAAATAACAAATTCTACTAGCAAGTCCCTTGCATTAGTGGCTCGACAATGGCTGATGTTTCACAAATCCTGCTTCTTCAAACTTGTACCAAAAAGGATCCATTCTACAGATGATTTCATTTCTTGCTATTTAACATTCTTTTCATTATCATTATGTTTTGTTACCACCCATGATACAGGATTTCTTTAAGGAAAACTGGCTTAGTAGCCAGGATATAAGAACATAAGAACATGCTATACTGGGTCAGACCAAGGGTCCATCAAGCCCAGCATCCTGTCTCCAACAGTGGCCAATCCAGGCCATAAGAACCTGGCAAGTACCCAAAAACTAAGTCTATTCCATGTTACTGTTGCTAGTAATAGCAGTAGCTATTTTCTTAGTCAACTTAATTAATAGCAGGTAATGGACTTCTCCTCCAAGAACTTATCGAATCCTTTTTTAAACACAGCTACACTAACTGCACTAACCACATCCTCTGGCAACAAATACCAGAGTTTAATTGTGCGTTGAGTGAAAAAGAACTTTCTCCAATTAGTTTTAAATGTGCCCCTTGCTAACTTCTTGGAATGCCCCCTAGTCTTTCTATTATCTGAAAGAGTAAATAACCGATTCACATCTACCCATTCTAGACCTCTCATGATTTTAAACACCTCTATCATATCCCCCCTCAGCCAGGGCCGGTGCAAGGGTATTAGGCGCCCTAGGCGAAACGTCAGCTATGCCGCCCCCCACCCCCCCCCCGCCTCCACACACAATTAACTTACATTGTGCATTAATGAAAATAACGAAGTCTGTATTTATAACAGAACACTTATTTGACATTTTTATGCCATGTAAACCATTGAGATGATTTGTCTTATCGACGGTATAGAAACTCTTTTATAAATAAATAAATAAAAATATATAAAATAAACATAAACCAAAGCTATACTTGTTGCTCAAACAAAAAAAGCAGACACATCACATAATATTAAATAATTAAAATGGCAGTCAATCAAGAAAAATGAACTTAAAAAGCCATCTTTACTTACCCCCTCCAGCAGCTCTCTTACTCTTCTTCCATGCAGGCTGTAGTACACACCAGAAGCAGCAGTAGTGGCTAAGCTCTATACCAGGGGTCAGGAACCTTTTTGGCTGAGAGAGCCATAAACGCCACATATTTTAAAATGTAATTCCATGAAAGCCATACAATATGTTTAAAACTAAATACAAGTAAATATGTGCATTTTATGTAAGATCACACTTTTAAAGTACAAAAAGTCTCTGAAAATATTACACCAGGCCTTAAGACACCAATACATCTCCTATTAGGAAAACGGACCAAGTCAGGCTGCTATAGAGTCCTACACAGAAACAACACGCCAGCAGAAAACCTCACCTGAATCACGTGCTGTCCCTCACCTAACATAGAATAAAGAGACCAAAACGCATAACAAGAAGCATGCAGAAAAAACTGAATTGGAAACTGCAACAAGCCAGAGTCTCTGTATGCAGTTAACAAAGGAAAAAAGAAACATCACCCATCCTTATAAAACAAATCAAGAAATATAAAATCATCAGCAGTAAAACTGTACTAACAAAAAGAACATATTTCGAAACAGCTGATGAGTGGAATATCCAATAATTAAAAACTCATATAAAACATTTCCAGATACCAACAAAATATTTAAAAATAGCAGACACAAAGACCCAGTAATGAAAAATAATAAGAATACAAAAATTTTTTTGCTCTGCATACCTGGGAACATTTGATATCCAGGTGTCCTGAGATTGTTCTGAATTAGCAGGAGGTGGGGTGGTTTGCTTGGAACTTTCTTCTCTCTCAGTCACATACCAGCGCTCTCTCTCACACTGGCTCTCAATGACACACCTATACACACATGCTCTCAGTACTCACATATACACATGTTTTTTCTCTCTCATATAGGCTCTTAATTACACATTTACACACATGCTGTCTATCTTTTCACGCTTACACACACACACAGGCTTTCAATCACATAAATACATGCTGTCTTTTTCTCTCACACACAGACTCTCATTCACATGCCTTACAAACATGTCCTCTCTTTCTCTCATTTACACACAGGCTCTCAATCACATACTCACATGCTCCATCACCTAAACCAGCTGTCAATCAGACACAGACACACATGATCTCTCTCTTGCTTATACACACAGGCTCTTAATCATACATACACATGATTTCTCTCACACACAAAGGATCTCAATCATACACACATACTCTTTCACACAAACTTACACATACAGGTTCCCAATGGTAAACTTACATTCATGCTCTCTCTCTCACAGGCAGGCTCTCAATCACAGACATACTCTCTTTCACATACACAGGCTCTCAATCATTCACATACATGTAATCTCTCACTCACACACACAGGATCTCAAACACACATGCTTGCTCGTTCATTCACTCTCTCTCTCCCCCACCCCGGGAACTCGCGGCAGCAGCAGCCTCCTCCCAACGCTAACCTCCTTCATTTTCAGCCCTCGCGGAGGCGGAGTCCCATCGGCCGCGGTTGAAACTCCATTTTCCTCTGAGCCGCGCTGCAGTCTTCTTCCCGTCGGACACTAGCGTGGCCTCTTCTTCCCGCGCAGGCACCCGATGCTCTCCACTTCCTCTTCCGGGCCGCGGGAAGAAGAGAGCACACCGGCGTGCTCTCTTCTTCCCGCGGCCCGGAAGAGGAAGTGGAGAGCATCGGGTGCCTGCGCGGGAAGACTCCCGCGCAGGCACCCGATGACTCCCGCACAGGCACCCGGCTGACACCCGATGACTCCCGCGCAGGCACCCGGCTGACACCTGATGACTCCCGCGCAGGCACCTGGCTGACTCCAGTCGTGCCCGGCGTGCTCTCTTTTCCTCCCCCCCCCCCCCCCCGCGGTCCGGAGGAGGAAGTGGAGAGCATCGGGTGCCTGCGCGGGAAGAAGAGACCACGTGGTCTCTTCTTCCTGCGCAGGCACCCGATGCTCTCCACTTCCTCCTCCGGACCGCGGGGGGGGGGGGGGGGGCGGGAAGAAGAGAGCACGCCCGGTGCCGCTGACTCCAGCTGTCCTGCCGCGTTCCGCCCGGGCTGACAGCAAAGGACTCACATGCTTGAAAGCGCGGCTCTCTTAATTTTACCGGGGCAGTGCCGCCCCCGGGAAGCTGGCGCCCTAGGCGACCGCCTAGTTCGCCTAGTGCTTCCGCCGGCCCTGCCCTCAGCCATCTCTTCTCCAAGCTGAAAAGTCCTAACCTCTTTAGTCTTTCCTCATAGGGGAGCTGTTCCATTCCCCTTATCATTTTGGTCGCCCTTCTCTGTAAAGATAGCATTTAGAAAATAACAATTCCTATGTCCTGACAAATCTGATAAATAAGAGTATATTTTCGAGGAGTATACACATTGGGGCAGATTTTCAAAGGGGTACGCGCGTAAGATATGCGCGTACCCCCCGAATACCTGCCCCAAGCTCCCCCTGTGTGCGCCAAGCCTATGTTGCATAGGCTCGGCGGTGCGCGCAAGCCCCAGGATGCGCGTAAGTCCCGGGGCTTTCCTGGGGGTGTGTGTCGGGGGCATGTTGGGGGGGGGGGGGGTGTCACGGCGGCGCGTCATCCGGGGGCGGGGTCGCGGGCATGGTTCCTGTCCAGGGGTGTTTCGGGGGCGTGGCTGAGGTCTCCGAAACTGCTCCCGGGCCGGGGAATCTCGCGCTGGCAGCCGGCTGGCGCAGGCATATCTTTTATAATAAAGGTGGGGGGGGGTGGCGGAAGGAAAGTTCCCTCCGAGGCTGCTCCGAAAAACAGGGAACGGGCACAAATGTTCACCCCTTTGCATGCGCCGACCCCGGATTTTAAAAGATACGCGTGTATCTATTAAAATCCGATGTACTCTTGTTTGCGCCGGGTGCGCGAACAAAAGTATGCGCTTGCGTATTTTTATTAAATCTGCCCCATTGTCTTTTACCTGACTTATGATCTTAAGGAAGGTGGGAGGGCAGCTGGCAGTGTCTTGTAACAGACAGATACCTGCACCCCCCCCCAAAGGCCCTACAAAGTGGAGGTCCCACCGAGATAGCATAGACAGTCTGGTGCTTCCCTGAAACAGAATAGACTAAGCCCATCTGCTGTTATGATGTCAGATTTGTAGATAGATTTGGCAGAACTGGAAAATGAAGCACTAGTGAAGGTCACACAAATTTTCACTATAAAAGAAGATGTGCAGTTTCAAATCTCTAGAGTGAGAGAAGATTTAATACAAATATATCTGCAACTAGGCAATGTTACTCATTTTTACCTAACGACCTTGCAGTTCTTGGTCAGCAAATCTAAATTAACCCTCAAGACATTAGCTGAATATGCCACCACTTTGCCCTTACTAAGAGAATTATTGCAAAGTGATAACTCACATTTAAGGCAACAAATCAGGTCTTGGAGAAAGACAGTCAGCTAAGAGCAGAGATGGCGGAATCAGACCATAAACGAATGGCACAACAAAATTTGGAATTAAAAGAAAAAAATAGAAGCTTTGAAGAAAAAAAGCTGCTGAAGCCCAGCCGATAGAGCCTACAGATTTAGATAAATTATCTCAGTACCTGGAATAGCTCCAGGTATTGCAGGAAAGGGTTAACGATCAAGAAGAAATGGACACAGACTCTGAGGGAGTTTCCGATGATGCAACAGATAGGATTCAATAATTAGAAAGGGCTTTTAAAATGCAGGAAGGACAGCCAGACCAAAAGATTAAGTCCTTGAAAAACCAATTGACAGAACTACAAATCCAATTAGCGGGGATTAATAATCAAAATAGGGAAAAGGGGAGGAGAAGGTGAGAACAGCTTGCCTGCTGGGAGCCCCGAGACCAGACGCTTGAGGCGTTGAGAGAGAGAGCAAAAAGAACTGCTTAGTTCCTGGTCGAGGGAGAAGGGAATTCCGGGCCGGGAGGACGGCCCCTTATGACGTCATCAACAGGCGCCTCGGGACAGCATAAAAGAGAGGGCCCTGCGGCGAGGAAGCTGAGGAGAAGGTGAGAACAGCTTGCCTGCTGGGAGCCCCGAGACCAGATGCTTGAGGTGTTGAGAGAGAGAACAAAAAGAACTGCTTAGTTCCTGGTCGAGGGAGAAGAGAAGTCCGGACCGGGAGGACAGCCCCTTGTGATGTCATTAACAGGCGCCCCGGGACAGCATAAAAGAGAGGGCCCTGCGGCGAGGAAGCTGAGGAGAAGGTGAGAACAGCTTGCCTGTTGGGAGCCCCGAGACCAGACGCTTGAGGCGTTGAGAGAGAGAGCAAAAAGAATTGCTTAGTTCCTGGTCGAGGGAGAAGGGAAGTCCGGGCCGGGAGGTCGGCCCCTTGTGATGTCATCAACAGGTGCCTCTGGACAGCATAAAAGAGAGGGCCCTGCGGCGTGCAGCCACCAGCGCACAGCCAAAGCCGCGCGCCAAAGGGGCGTGCCCCTGGTAAAAAATTTTTTCCTCTTTTTTACTATGGGAAGGAAATGTAAATCTAAGACATGGACTTCCTCACCAACTACCCCTTTGTCGAGGATACATGGACCCATGGACACCCATATAATACATATGGCTGAGTCCGCGGTGGGGGAAGATATAGAAGGAAATTCCCAGTTGGGGGTTTCCTTAAGCCCCAGGTCCAAGCAACCCCCCTTACAACCATTTAGGGAGTGTATTAGTGTAGTTAATAGTGTTGAAAACCCTCTGTTAGTGACCCAGGCCCAAGAAGGAAATGAGTCTACTGCAGAAGGGAATATGCTAATAATAAATTGGTACCATGCCCTATGATAGTTGCTGAGCTAACAAATGAGGGAGATGGAAATGAAGTTGAACCAGAAAATGTAACTCTATTAGATGTATGGAGGCTATCCGCAAAAATTGATAAAAAACTATCTAGGTCTGTTTTACAAGTGCATGACTTTTCTGTGCACGTAAGAGCTAAATTTGAAGATCTAGAAAACAGAACTATAAAACTTGAGCAAGCAGTTGCAGTGTTAAATCCTCAAGTTAATGTTATGTATGCCACTAATACCACATTTATTAAAGATAACTAGATGCTACATAATCAAATTGAAATACTTGAGAACGAACTAAGGTCGTTCAATTTAAGATTATTCAACTTTCCTAAATCGAGATTAATGTCAGCTATCAAATTATTTAATAAATATGTTGTGGAGATATTAACCTTTGAGATTGAAAAAATTCCTGTTTTGTCAAAGTTATATTATTTGCCTACTAAAAAATTGCTCCAAGCTCAAGAGGGTGGTATAGACAGATTGAATGGTCCTGGAATCTCCACTTTTTTGGAGGACTGTATGGACAATATCCAAACCAGAGCTACATTATTGATCTCATTTTCTTTGAAAAAGGATAAAGACTTATTTTTCTCAAAATATTTTCAAAACAAGGATTTTATATTTTGCGGGCAAAAAATTATTAGTATTTCCAGATGTTTCTTGCCCAACACAAGTGCGCAGGAAATAATTTCTTTTCTTTAAGAAACAAGCCTTAGATTTAGGAGCAAGTTTCTTCTTAAAATTTCCCTGCAAATATCATATAATGTTTCAGAATAATAAGTTTATTTTTACTGATCCCACACACTTGGAGCAATTCTTAAAGGATAAATCTCAGAAATAGTAGTGTTGTTTAGGAGAACGGGTGGCATAAGTAAGAAGACACCCAGTAGTAGGGATGTGAATCGTTTTTTGACGATTTAAAATATCGTCCGATATATTTTAAATCGTCAAAAATCGTTAGAGGCGATATACAATAGGAATTCCCCCGATTTATTGACAAAAATCGTAAATCGGGGGAAGGGGGGGGGAAGGGGGAGGGTGGGAAAACCGGCACACTAAAACAACCCTAAAACCCACCCCGACCCTTTAAAATAAATCCCCCACCCTCCCGAACCCCCCCAAAATGTCTTAAATTACCTGGGGTCCAGTGGGGGGGTCCCGGTGTGATCTTCCACTCTCGGGCCACGGGTGCGTTAATAGAAATGGCGCTGGCGCTACCTTTGCCCTGTCATATGACAGGATACTAAATCCTGGCAAATTATTCAGATATCACAAGCCAATTAACAACTAATAAATATATTGTGACATTACTCCAATTTTTAAATCTTTATTAGTGAAAAATATCAAAAACACATCCCACATTTAATCCATAATACCCCACACAATAGACATTATATTTTGATAAAAACCTATTTCATCATACTCATCCATACATCCTACATATCACTCATACAAAAATCATTCATCCTCTTATAAAACAATTCTCAAACTTTCAAGTTAAACATCAAATACAGATTCTTCTTAACAATTATCCAATTGTAGATACAAATTGTTTTCCAAGCAGAAAGAGTCACATTGCACATGTATTTCTGCGTTACTACAACACCATTCCTCTTGATCTCTCTTTAATTCTCTCTACATGTTTCGCCTTCCCTCAGGCTTCTTCAGGAGAGCTTATTCAAACAGTCTCCCACTGCTCATATATCCAACATCTATCCACAGGGCGTTCTAAAATATTTTAACAAAATTCATAATTTTATCATTCTAATTAAATACATTTTTCTTAAATTAACACTTATAAAAAAAATTTTCAACATGCTATTATACCTGCACGTCCCAAAGAATTTACCCAGACGTACAGCATGGCACATCCCCGACTCTTTTCATAGCGTCTCAATCATTTCAAATGCATGGAACACCACATCTCAAATGCGTTTAAACTAGAATAAGACAATTCAAGAAAAATCAAAATGCATGAACTTTTCTTCAAGAAAGTACCAACGTGCACGACAAACAAAGAACCTTACCTTTCCAATTCCAAGATCATATATAAGGGATTCATCACATTTGATAACAGTTTTGCAATCTTTACCTGAGGTATTGGAACCAATTCTGCTTATTTCAATGGACATTGAATCATTGTATTCAAATATTCCTCAGAGAGCAACAATAGATTTAGTGCAGGAGATTTTGGACACAAGGATAGATAAGAAAGTCCCGACACACTTTTTGGTAGAACTGGCTACTATTGCGCTCACGCAGAATTACTTTATGTTCCAAAATGATTTTTACCAACAGGTTCACGGAACCGCTATGGGCGCGACGATGGCACCTGACCTCGCGTGCCTGTACGTATCAGCATTTGAAGAGAAGTTTGTATATCCTTCAGTATGGTACAGGCATGTGAGGTTATGGTGCCGTTATATTGATGATATCCTGATTATTTGGTCTGGCACACAATGTGAATTTCAAAATTTTTTTCATTATCTTAATGAACAGGATACAAATCTTAGGTTTACCTGTGATGTCCAGAATCAGTGGGTTGCATTTTTGGATATGAAGGTGGGAAAGGGGGATGGTAAATTTGTAACTGAGCTATACCGGAAATCAATAGATAGAAATGGATTGTTACACTTTAATAGCTTCCATCCCAAGCATGTTAGAGAAAATATTCCAGTGGGACAATTCTTTAGGGTAAGAAGGATTTGTTCTGATGTAGCGTCTTTTAAGACACATGCAAAAGATTTGCAAGAAAGATTTGGTGCAAGGGGTTATCCCACACGAATAGTGAATCGGGCATATAAAAGAGCTCGATATATTAACAGAGATTTATTATTACAACCTAAGCCGAAACAGAATACACCAGCTTTAGTATGTGTTCTTCCATATTCCAATCGAGTTGGGGATCTTATACAGGTTGTTAAAAATCATTGGCACCTTGTGAGTGGTTTTGTGGGTATGCAGGATCCCCCTATGTTTTCCTTTAGAAGATCTAGGAATCTTAGGGACATTTTAGTCCATTCGGATTTGGGTGATTGTGTACAACAAAAAGATGAAGTTGGTGGTCATAACCCGTGCACCAAATGTAGCGTATGCAAACTCTGTTTATCTGTGAAAGAATTTTTACATCCTGTCTCTGGAAAGAAGTTCTTTTTAAGGAATTTCACAACATGCCAAACAAGCTCGGTAGTGTATGTTGTACAATGCCCATGTGGGCTTTTTTATGTGGGAAAAACATCGAGGATGGTCAGACTTCGAATTTTAGAGCATTGCAGTAGAATTAGAAATATGGTGGAGACAGCTCCCCTAGTGAAACATTGGCGAGAGTATAATCACACGGTAGAAGAACTCCGTTTTTTTGTATTACAGAAGGTTTCTGCTAGGCGGGGAGGTAATATAAATAAAATATTACTACAGAAGGAACAGCGATGGATTTTCAATTTACAGACTTTGTGGCCAAAAGGACTGAACGATAAGATCGATTGGGCAACATGTTTCTAGATTTTTTGTGGCTGCAATGCTCGAATGTTTTTTGTTAGAAGGTTTAAAGTTGGCGGGCCTGAAGGGGTGGCAACTATTTAGAGTGGTAGCATTACTGATTGGCTCTGATTTGGTGAGCTCAAAGGGGTGGAGATAACTTGAGTTGAACAACTCTGATTGGTGTAGCCCGGTTTAAAAGGACGGAAGAAGAGGGATGATTTAATTCCGTTTGATTCACTCGATGGCAGCGTTTACTCTGATATAAGGTGTCAGTGTTTGTTTGTTTTGAAATTGGAAAGGTAAGGTTCTTTGTTTGTCGTGCACGTTGGTACTTTCTTGAAGAAAAGTTCATGCATTTTGATTTTTCTTGAATTGTCTTATTCTAGTTTAAACGCATTTGAGATGTGTTGTTCCATGCATTTGAAATGATTGAGATGCTATGAAAAGAGTCGGGGATGTGCCATGCTGTACATCTGGGTAAATTCTTTGGGACGTGCAGGTATAATAGCATGTTGAAAATTTTTTTTATAAGTGTTAATTTAAGAAAAATGTATTTAATTAGAATGATAAAATTATGAATTTTGTTAAAATATTTTAGAACGCCCTGTGGATAGATGTTGGATATATGAGCAGTGGGAGACTGTTTGAATAAGCTCTCCTGAAGAAGCCTGAGGGAAGGCGAAACATGTAGAGAGAATTAAAGAGAGATCAAGAGGAATGGCATTGTAGTAACGCAGAAATACATGTGCAATGTGACTCTTTCTGCTTGGAAAACAATTTGTATCTACAATTGGATAATTGTTAAGAAGAATCTGTATTTGATGTTTAACTTGAAAGTTTGAGAATTGTTTTATAAGAGGATGAATGATTTTTGTATGAGTGATATGTAGGATGTATGGATGAGTATGATGAAATAGGTTTTTATCAAAATATAATGTCTATTGTGTGGGGTATTATGGATTAAATGTGGGATGTGTTTTTGATATTTTCACTAATAAAGATTTAAAAATTGGAGTAATGTCACAATATATTTATTAGCTGTCATATGACAGGGCAAAGGTAGTGCCGGCGCCATTTTGGTTCCTGTCCCCCGATGTCACGAGCGCAGGAGATCGCTCCCAGACCCCCGCTGGACCCCCAGGGACTTTTGGCCAGCTTGGCCGGCGCCATTTTGCAATACGGCAATACGATTCGAGTGCAGGAGGTCGCTTCCGGACCCCCGCTGGACTTTTGGCAAGTCTTGTGGGGGTCAGGAGGCCCCCCCCAAGCTGGCCAAAAGTCCCTGGGGGTCCAGCGGGGGTCCGGGAGCGATCTCCTGCGCTCGTGACGTCGAGGGACAGGAACCAAAATGGCGCCGGTGCTACCTTTGCCCTGTCATATGACAGGGCAAAGGTAGCGCCGGCGCCATTTCTATTAACGCACCCGTGGCCCGAGAGTGGAAGATCACACCGGGACCCCCCCCCCCCCCCCCCACTGGACCCCAGGTAATTTAAGACATTTTGGGGGGGTTCGGGAGGGTGGGGGATTTATTTTAAAGGGTCGGGGTGGGTTTTAGGGTTGTTTTAGTGTGCCGGTTTTCCCGCCCTCCCCCGATTTACGATTTACACGATTTAAAAAAAAAAACAAAACCGCGAAGATCCGATTCCCTCCCCCCCCCAGCCAAAATCGATCGTTAAGACGATCGATCACACGATTCACATCTCTACCCAGTAGAAAGGAACTCTCTTTTCCTCCTAGATGTGGGCTAGAGTATAAATGTATTATGTAATGAAAATTGAAATTGGTAATTGTTTTCTGGAAATTCTTGGATTATTGCATTTGTGTTTAAATGTTATAACTCAATAAAAATAAAATTAAAAAAAAAAACCAAAGTAGGGAAAAGGATCAAAGAATCCAACAGCTTCAATTTCAGAACTTGTCTCATCAGGAGACAGCTCGTAATGAGACTGGGTTGTTAAAAGTCGAAGGCAAACAATATATATAGCCAGACTTTCCCAGCTGCAGAAAGACAATTTAAAGTAGCAAGAATTTTAAAATTAAAGAAAGAAATTCAAGAATTGATATCAGATTTAAAAGAATCTAGGTAAGAATTACAACTGTCCTAAAATATGGTTCAATTATTGAAAGAGAAAACAGTTAATGTAATCTTAAATCCTGTATCTCCAAAGCAGAGCATATAGGCAGCAATATATCCCAGCGTAGCGCAGGAAGCACCCCTGTCCCCACACCTGTCTACAGAATAGGGGGAGGGGGGGTGTGTGGAAGGAGGAAGGCATAGCCCAGAGCTACAGACAGCCTTGTTTCCCAGAGCAGAAGGGGGGCTGGGATCAAAGGCCCACACCTGGACAGGCTTATCATCAGCCCACACCAGAGAGAGCCTCAAATCTCACTAAACAAATCCAGTTGCTTCGCACTTTGATTCCCCTGTTTAAAGAGAATTCTGGCTTGGATATCTTGCAGCAGTTAATGAGATTGCATGAACTCTTTGAGTTAGTAGGTGCATATTCTGAAAAATACCAACTAGCCCTAATCCCATGGAGTTTCGTGAAGAAGCTAAACAATATGTAGCTAGCATACCTGCTGAGGTAAAACAATCCCTAGACACATTTGAATTTTCCCTCAAAGAGCACTTTGGAACTTATGCTAACAGTGTTTTGGCACGGCAGGCTACCTACAATCTAAGATGTGGACCTGAAGAAAGTCCCAGAGCTTTTAGCTACCGCTTAAAGCAAACTTTCTTCTATGGGAAGCACTGTGCCACCGAAGCAGACAAGGTAGCTCTCAGAAACCTCTTATTTGAGGCTCTTCCCCCTACTCTGCGAACTCCATTATATCTCCACAGGGAGGCACCCTTAAGTTTCCTTGTAGAGGAAGCAGAAAATCTATATGCCATTTGTCATAGAGGGAAGTCTGTCCTTAAGGAGCAAAAGACAGATAAGAAGAAGGAGAGGAACCAAGTGTCCATCATGAGTCAGAGTCCAGAGATACACTTTGAAATTAATCCCCTGTCTTCTTATCCTAAGTCTGATAGGTCCTGGATGCCTCCTTCCCAGGAACAATCCAATGGCACAGCAGCTAATCCAGAAAAGGATGCAGGAGATCTGTAGACACCCAAAAGGAATTGCAACTGGGGGCGGTGTCAAAAATATAACCAGAGACCTCCTATGGAGAATCAGCTGGCCGAACTGACAGCCGTCATCCAGAAGCTCGTTGACTAAAGCCACAATGTACCTGCTCCGCCAGATGAAGTTCCTCAGAAAAAAGAGAAAAAGTCTGAGGGATCTAAGAATGGCACCAGGCCTAGCACAACAAAAGAGGTGTAGGGACAGTATCGAGGCCTCCCCTAGCACAATGAATAACCGATCCTGTTTTTCCTTCCTAGGTCTCTACCATAAGTGCCCGTGACCCTTCCCTGTTCGAACCCAGAGATACCCATACCTGTACTGTACCAGGTGATATCCAGCTGCAGGAGGGACCTGCGCCCCTTCTGGATGTGGACTCTTTCAGGAAGCATAAGTATTTCTTAGGGAAATTAAAGCCTCAGGGACCCTGCTACACGATCCCCATCAGAATACTAAATGTGTTCAATTGGGAGGGCCTTCTAGATATGGGGTCCGAGATTACCCTAATCATGCAGAGCTTGTTTGACAGGCTCTCTGCTTCCTTAGAGAGCAAGTCCATTCCAAGAGTAGTCCCGTGCGAAGTGGACTTGGGGGTCATATGGAGGAATGCCAGTGGAGGTCAGAGGTAAGGCATGGCTCACCCATCAGATAGGGAAGATGAAAGTGAAGCACTCAGTTCTGATCGCCAAGACCCCTAGTGAGGAATTCCTAATTGGGAATGAACTCCTCATGAGACTGTCCCCTATCCTTGATTATGTAAATGAGGTCATGTGGACTCAGGGTCAGGTACCCTCTCCCATATGGAAGAGTGGCTCAAAGGGGAAAGGAGGCCCATAGTTCCTGCTCCGTAGAGCAGAAAGAGACTACTCTCAGAATAAATTTCCAGAGATCAGCAAACCCCTCCCCTGCTGGTACTTCAGTACAGACAGCCCAAAGAAGGGGGAAATAATAATGATAATGTTATCCTCTTGAAAAAGGAGACCATACTCAGCATTGTCCTAGACATTGATATAATGGAGATTTGCCTCAACCAAAACCCACCATCGACTGACCAGAGCAGAGTAGACTTAGGAGCTCAGGAGGTAAGCACACCTATAACCAAAAACACACACCTAGTTCACCCCTGGGAGCTGACCGACATACACCAAAGTGGAGATGCCATTTCAGTGTATGTCCAACTAGCAGAAAACATACAGGTACCCTTGATGCTCCACAGTGAGGACTCCTTCATGAGTGAGTCCCTCTGCCGCAAGGTGAAAGGTAAGATAGAACTGGATGCAGTAAAACACAATAACACTCTGGTAGAGATACCTGGACATGAAACTAAGTTGCAAGTCGGAGCATATAACATAGAACTGAACATAGGCAGTAAGACCTTCAAACACAAGTTCTCCATAATTAGAGGTTTAGATTCACAAATGTATTTGAGCTCAGATTGTCTTATCAGACTGGGAGCCTATGTAGAGCAAGTCCATTCCAAGAGTAGTCCCGCCCGAAGTGGACTTGGTCTGGAGCAGACTGGAAGGTGATTGGGTAGGTAGCCCTGGCATTCCCAAATCATTCAAGTCTGGCCAAGCAGTCTCACAGGAATGTGAAATGGTGAGCACTGAGAAAGTATCCATCCCTAGCAGTGTACAAAATCATCCCTTCAAAATCAGAATAGCCAAAGGTCAACAAATGTTAGATATATTGGCTTTCTTCTCGCCCAACACCAGATTTTTTGAATCTGGATTGTCTATGGGAGCCACACCTTGTATGGAAGTGTCGGATACAGTACTCTCTCTGTTAGTGACCAATACCAGCCTGAGCCAAATTGCACTGAGAGAAGAAGAACTCCTAGGTTCCTTAATTGTTGAATCCTTCCCTGATTTAGAGCTAAATCTGCCAGTCATAGGTAAATTGCCTGGGAACCCCAAGGTAGGCCTTGGAGAAGATCCCCCCTGAGTGGTGCAAAACTCTGCCTAAAGGATTTATCAACTTACAGTTTATTTGGCCATATGATGATCAAGCTTCCAAAATTCAGCTGGAAAATGACTGCCTCCTACTGTCAAGGGAACTTGACAAGAGTGAGACAGGTGAAGTCCAAACAGTTAGCTCAGTTCATCTCAGAGGAGATAGAAGAACAAGTAGAGATAGCTCAGAAAGAACCCTTCCCTGAATTTGAAGAGACAGTAAACAATCAGCTCAGGGAAGCAGATGCTTGTAGAAGTTCAGCAGAAAGAGATCAGTTAAAGGAACTGCTATATAAATATAAAGATATCTTGCCATCGATGCTTATGACCTGTTGTGTGTCCCGCCCATGGCAGGCCCGTGACTGGGCCTACTCAACTCCAATGCCCCACTCCTGGACCTGGCCCGTCCTCACTTGCAGCTGTGGGCAGCTGCCTGTGATGCCACACCCCCGTTGCCTCCTTGGGTTTTCCTGGCTCCTCTGCGTACCTCCCCAGCCGGCGGGTCTCCCCAAGTGTGCCACGGGCGATGCTGCCATCCAGCATCCTGTTTCTCTCTAGGAGCGCATGCGCCTTGCCAGCCTTTAAAGGGGCCGTGGTGGGAAACTAGCCCGCGGCCCCAGATGATGACGTCATCAGGCCCTGCTACTTAAGGCAGGGCCCGCCACTCGTTCCTTGCCTTGGCAACAGGTCTCCACGCTAGTCGTGTGCTTCGTTGCTCATCCTCATTCCTGGTTCCTGTTCCTGACTTCGTTCCTGGTTCCTACCTAGCCTTGCATTGGACTGATTTCTGGCTTTGACCCTTGCTTCGTTGGAACTACTCTCAGGACTGATTTCTGGCTTTGACTCTTCCTCCTCTGTACCTCGCCTAGCTCTGCCGCCTGCCCCGACTCCAGCCTGTTCCAGACCATGCCTCTGACTCTCTTTGGACTTGGCCTTGTCAGACTTTGGCCTTCTGCTGCCTGGGCATCACCTGCCCTTATTCCTGGCCCGTCCTTGCTATCCGGGCCTCTGGATCCCTGCCTCATCCGGACCTACCTCAGACCCTCCGATACCTTCGCTGGTTCCTGGCTATCTGCCACAACATCCACCGGGAGTCGTCTGATGGAGGCCCGCCTAAGACCAGCTGGCCCCGGCACCCAAGGACTCAACCTGCGGGGAAGCAGGGCTGCTATTGGCGAAGCTCCAGTCGGCCTCCATCTCCTGGTCTGCTCCGTCTCCCGACAGTAGGGACCTGTGAGGCTTGCCCTACGGGTAGTGTCAACCCCACCTTGGGCAAGGGTCCACCACCAGCGCAACATGACTGCAGCCTGACTGACTTCCATGTTACTCAAGTGCCGACAGACCCCCAAAAGAAAGCCGGTTTTTGTACGCCAATACAAAACACCGCTAGCTTCCTATGAGTCAGTGCAAGAAATCTTAAACACCCTAGAAGAAAGAGGAATTATCAGACAGTGTAACAGTATTTTTAACAGTCCCATCTGACCCATCTTGAAAAAAATGGCACATGGAGATTAGCTATAGACTACAGGAAACTGAACAAGATTGTCCCCCTGTCCAGGTAGCCTATGGTCCACCTGGATCAGAATTCCACCAGCCTTGATTTAGCTTCATGGTTCTGGACAGTCCCTATAGAACCTAAAGATCAGTATAAATTGGCTTTTTCTTTTGGGAAGAAACAATACACCTGGAGCAGAACTCCTTTTGGGTATCTAAATTCACCAGCAGACTTCAATATTTTCCTACACTAAGCATTACCTGATGCAGATGCTAGGGGCACCTTAGTGTACATGCATGACAAACTAATTAAGAGTACCAACTTCCAGGAACACCTGCAAGAGATTGATCATGTTTTGGCCCAGTGGCAGGCAGGAGCCAAACTGTCTCTCTCAAAAGGACAGTGGTGTAGGAAGTCACTAAATCACTTAGGATATGAAGTCTCAGCAGATGCATTATGTCCACAAAAGAAAAGAATAGACGCCTTACACAAAATAAAAACACCCACAACTCTGAAAGAGTTACGTTCTTTCCTGGGAATATGCAACTACTTATGACAGTTCATAGAACAGTATGCTGAGATCACACAGCCTCTGGTAAAATTCCTGAAGAAGGATGAACCCTGGCAGCAAGCAGCCATGGCCACACAATGTACTAGGATGTAAAGTCATATACAAGAGGTTGTCTCACCTGCTGCAGGTGCCAGCCTACTTCACCCACACACAAAGTGCCCTTACGGACCCAAGGTATTATGATGCCCTGGTCTGATATTCAAATAGATTAGGTTGGGCCTGTTGTCAGATCCTCTAGAGGTAACACATATATGCTCACAGTGACCTGCCTGTTTACTAAGTGGGTGGAGGGCATACCTGCCCCGAACACTGCTGAGACGACAGCCACCCTACTCTTGAATCACGTGTTCAGTCGTTGGGGTCTGCCTATGAAAGTAGACTCAGACCAAGGTCCACATTTCACTGGACAGGTAAACACATGTGGAAACTGCTGGGTGAGAAAAGTAAGCTCTACATATCATATCACCCTCGGTCATCAGGACAAGTGGAGAGAACACAGAAAACCATAATCAGCATTCTAAAGAAGTATGTGTACACATCAGGTAAGGAGTGGGATATCAAATTACCCCTAGTGTTAATAACTATCTGAGCCACACCACACTGTACTATGGGGTTCTCCCCATTTGAGATGATGACAGGAAGAGAAATGACCTTACCTATGCATTTGCTTTACAGGACACAGGATGCTAACTTGGCTAGTGCTACAACTGCACATGAATGTGTTACCCATCTGTGGGAACATTTGCAAAACACTTTTGCCTTTGCCCAAATGAATTTGGAGACAAATTTCAGAGATAGAAAAGCATATTATGATTTAAAAACTACCTCTAAAGAATATAAAATTGGAGACAAGGTCCTTTACTATAATTATTGTAAAAACAAAGCCAAAAAAAACCCCCAAATGTTTGCCTAGCTGGAAAGGATCTTTTGTCATTGTGAATAAAGTCTCACCAGTCGTGTATCTTATTTGACTTAAGGATATTTTCACCATCAGGATTTATCTTAAGTGGGTCCACATTAACCAGCTCAGACCTTGTCACCCTCTTAGATTTGTGGATCAAAATGCTGTGCCCAGTGACACCGACACTAACAATAAAGCAGTAGAGTAGTTCTCTACTGTTTTTCAGATGAAGAGCCAGTCCCTGAGGGCGATTGTCCTAGAGTTGCTGGTGATAGGAGCAGAAGCTGCCAAGCTGGCCGAGCCTGGTCCTTCCTCCGGCATCATGATGCAAGACACTCCTGGCTTCCTCTTCACACAATGCCAGATCATCACCCAGGAAGTCTTTTGTCGTTGGACCCCCCAACATGTGATCCAGAAACATTTTAACCTCACTAACATAGCCGATTCTATAGTTTCATCAGGGTTATATTGGCCACCTTCCAGTCTTCAGTTACAACGAATGATTTTAATGATAGGTTATAAATTACTTGTAATAGATGTGAAATTTCATTTTTTAGTTCTTTCATATCATCCAGTCCACATGATTTGCTACTCTTCAGTTTGTCAATTTGGCCTACTACATCTTACAGATTCATTGTGATTTGGGTCAGTTCATCTGAATAGTCACCTTTGAAAACCGTCTCTGGAATGGCTATTTCCCCAACATGCTCCCCAGTAAACACTGAAGCAAAGAATTAATTTAGGTCTTGAGGGGAGAGACAAGATGATGGTGGCATAGCGATGGAATTGTATGCTGCTATTCCTTACCTTTCTTTGTTCAAGTTTTCTGCTTGGGGGACTTACACCTCCTTAACACAAGGGTCAGGTTAGGGGTTTTTCCCTCCAAATCTCACTGCCCTCTCGGACAACAGCTCATTACCAACTTCACCTCTTAATCGACAGCTTTGCAGAAAACTGAGGGAGCATGGCAGTTGCCAGCGGAGGAAGTATACCCAAGACCCTTGGACGATAGTCTGCCGCCGGCACAAAGGTTTGAGTCATCATCCAGCTTCGTGGCACTGACCTGTGATATGGCAGGTGACTGTTTAGTGGCAGCTTGATTCATCTTTGCCTATGGAGGAGGTCCTTGTGGAGGGACTGGTGGCATTCTCCTCCTCTCCTTTGGTTTCCTTGGAAACGGATAGACTGGTGGAAGGTGTGGATGGTGTTCCATCAGTTGCATCCCGGGTCAGCCAAAGTATTCCTCCCATGCTGGTCTGACCCAGCATGGTAATTTTTTATGTTCATTGCTATTCTTCCGATTCCACCTGGTCTCTGGGAACTAATGGCAGGATTCGGGAAATCCTTGAACTCTTGTATTCAAAAGATAGATATTCTCTCCTCTAAATTTGAGCAGTCAGTTTCTTCTCATGAAGGTCAACTCTTGGCGATAAATTCTAAAGTCTCAGCTATCGAGGATAATCTAAGGCAGATTCAAACTTTTAATGCAGCCACAGTTAAAGATCGCAGCTTCCTTTCAAAAAGGATTGAGAATCTTGAAAATTAAAACCAGGAATTTGAATCTGAGGCTACATAATTTCCCAAAGGTTATGGGGGAAATTCTGGAAGTAACTCTTGAGGAGATATTTTCTGGAAGTTTTGGGTTTTACTTCTGACCAGTTACTGAGTGTTGCTCGATTATTTTTTCTCCCTAAAAATACTTCTGCTACACCTAATGTTACTATTCATAGTTTAACTAATTTCTTATTAGTTTCTTTTTATTCTTCTCAAGATTAAAATAAGGTAATGCAGAGATATTTTAGGAATTTAACTTCTTTATTTTACGGTCAATCAGAATCTTCCCTGAGTTAGCTCGGGGAACACAAGAACGTCGATGACAATTTCTTGTTTTATGCCAAGAAGCAATAGCAATTGGCTGTTCCTTTAAATTGCGTTACCCCATGTAAATATGTTATCAACTTTAGCAACTTTATAAATGAATGTTTCATATTAGTTTTGCCTGAGCAACTTAAAGAATTCTTGGAATCCAGGAAACCTGTGATATCTTCTCCAATTTCTATTCAATAGGGCATCATTAATTAGTTGTTCGATTTATTTTAAGCCTGTTTATCTCATATTGAATTTCCTATAATACTCAGTGTTTTTTTAATGTCTCTCTCCTCTTGTTGAATTCTGAATAGGAAGATTGCATTTGCTTAATTTTTTTTTTTTTTAGTTTCATTGTTATTTCTGTAAATACTTCTTTGTTTCTATGGCAAAGTGTTTAAGCTTTGTCATTATATTTTGAAAATTGATAAATAAATAATGAAAAAAAAAAAAGAATTCATTTAGACTTTCCGCGATGGCTTTAGCTTCCCTAAGAGCCCCTTTGTCCCTCGATCATCTAACGGTTCAACTGACTTCCTCTGTTTTTATTATAGGTTTTTGCCTCTACAGCCAACTTCTTTTCAAATTCTCTCTTAGCCTGTCTTATCAATGTTTTACATTTAACTTGCCAGTGCTTATGCTTTTTTCTATTTTCTTCTGTTGGATCCTTCTTCCAAATTTTTGAAGGAAAACCTTTTGGCTAAAATAGCCTCTTTCATCTCACCTTTAAACCATGCCGGCAATCGTTTGTCCTTCCTTTCACCTTTTTTAATGCTGAAAAGGACCTCCTCCCAGTTCCCAGTTTCCTTATCTTTACCTGTGTGTGGCTCCAGGCACTGCTATGGCCTAACCTTTCTGCCATGTGCACTGTCTGTGTATGGCTCTCAACCAAGGCTGGTACAAGGCTATTAGGCATCCTAGGTGAAACTTGCAGCCTTAAGTCCTCCCACCTCACAGTCCTTTCCACACAATTAAAAATGATGCATTTATAACAGATTTTACATGAAAAAAAGACATTCAAAATAGTCTTCTGAAGTAAAAATAGCACCTAAAATAATATTTATATTATATTTACATGCACTGCTGTGATGTCAACCAGAAAACCCTGCAAAAAAAAGCCAAAGAGTCACTTGGAACTCATATGGTATTAGGCCTATTGTAACATGTGTTGCATGTGAACTTGGTTCTCAGAAAGCCATGAAGAAACGATTTCAATTACAATGTAGTAAACCTCCCATACCAAAGCAGCACTAACTGCCCGCTCTCAAACAGTAACAAACTTACTTATGAAAAGGCAACGCTGCAAATATTACACGAGCCTAAAACAGCAATACACCTTCTATTAGGGAAACAGAACAAGCCCTACACAGAAACTACACACTAGCAGAATACCTCATCTTAGTCACACTTGGAGAACATTGGCGGATACTCACCAAATATAGAATATAAACAGAAATCTGTAGACAAAACCTGAACCTGAAGCCACAAGCCAAACTCTGTATGTAGTGTAACAATGGAAAAAACAAACAGGGTCATCCTCAACAAACAATCAAGAAAAATAAAACAATCATAATAGAAAAACCATACTAATGAAAAGAATGTCAAAACAGCTGACAAATAGAACATCCAATAATTAAAAACTCATAAAAATGTTTAAACATTTCCCAAACATCAATAAAATATTTCAGAAGAGCAGACACATCAAATAACTCCCCAAAATTTATTTTTTATTTATTTATTTAAAAGTATTTATATACCGCTTTATAAAAAATAATTTTTTTGTCAAAACGGTTTACATTAATTAAAATAAAATTTTAAAAGAACAATCAAATTAAAATAAATTAAAATATACAAAAATTAGTCAATAGCTAGAAAAATTCTGGCTTGAAAATAAATCAAATTAATTACTCAAAAATAAAAATAAAGATTTGTTGCCATAGGACTTGCTATTGCAGGAAAAGAGGGGAGGGGAAAAGGGGGGCATGAAAAAAATGGAGACGTAACTAATATAGAAGGAATGAAGAAGTGGTAAAGGGGATGGAGGGGGATGGGGGGAAAGAGTGAAGTGAGAATGATGAATGTGGCAATGGGGTGAGATGAGTATTATATTTGGTCTTGAGTAAGTGTTTGAAATGCGAGTTGGAACAAATGAGTTTTAAGTGATTTTTTGAAATGAGAAGCTAGGCTAAAACTAAATTTCATGAATGTATACCTGGAAACTTTCGATTGTCTTGGATTAGCAGGGGGATGAGAGGTCGGTGCACACAAACTTTCTCCTCTCTGTCTCTCACACAAACACACATGCTTGCTCCCTCTCTCTCATGCACACACACATACATACCCTCCCTCATTCAAACATGTTCATTACAGACTCCCTCTTACATACAAATGCTCTAACTCTCACTCACACACTCGACTCTCTTACTCATGCTCACATTTCCTCTCACATACAGGCCAGTGGAGCGCACTGATAACCGGCATTTGGACTCGCGTTTTCGATGCGCTAGCTTTACCCCTTATTCAGTAAGGGGTAATAGCGCGTCGAAAACGCACGTCCAAACCCCCCAAGATTAATAGCGCCCACAACATGCAAATGCATGTTGATGGCCCTATTAGTCATTCCAGCGCGATACAGTAAGTAAAATGTGCAGCCAAGCTTCCTTCTCAGGTCTCTGTTAGGTGACTGTTGCTTCTTCACCAGGTTATTGATGTAACTTTGACTTTTTTAAGCAATATAAGTAAAGAATTTTTAAATGTAGAAACTGAAGAGCAAACAAACTGAAGAAACTCAGCATGCAGTAGTGACTCCTCTCTTCAGCATGCATATACATGGGAACACTCTGGGTTTCACCCAGAGAATCAGGGAATTTGCATCAATTGCAGAGTTTCTGGGTCTCCAGAGAAATACTAAAAAGCTCTGGGCTTCTCGATTTCCAGCTAGATTTCCAGCCACTTCCTGTCCTCTGTAAGCCTGCAGGGAACAGGCGGGGAGGAGTAAGCCTGGTGCTGGAGGCAGCAAGTGGGGAAAACCTGGAGAGGGGCTGCAATATCCAGGTCAGTCTGCAGCTGTGATTCTGGAACTTGGGACTCATCTGTAGAGATGTGAATCGGAACCAGAATCGGATCAGATTTCAGTTCCGATTCACATCTCTATAGATGTGAATCGGAACCAGAATCGGATCCGATTTCAGTTCCGATTCACATCTCTACTCATCTGAGAGTACAGTGAGGGTGCATAAGTCAGGGAACTGTGATTATATGGGGGTAGGAGGCAGTTCTATAATGAGGCAGGGTGAAGCAGCTGCCTCAGGAGGCAAGATTTTGAGGTGGTAAAATTGCCCCCTGAAATCATCCTGCCACAGCCATCTCACCCTTCATTCAAGCAAACACCAGCACTGGCAGGAAAACTTGTAGTGCTGGCAGCGTGCAGCAGTGACATATCAGCAGGGTTTCCATTTCCAGCCAGCAAACGAGAGGCATGGAACTGTGACATGCCAATGGGACTCCCACTCCCCGCCAGAAAAAGAATGATCCAGTGGCTGAAGAAGAAGAGGCCTTGCGGTGCCATCTGCGTTTCCCCCCACAGCCAGCAGCAGATGCCAGGGCTGGTCTCTGAGGGGTAGCCCTCTGGCCACTCCAAAGGCCCTTTCAGACCTCAGGTATGCGTGTGCCCCTGTGCCACGATGCAACCGACACAACCCCAGGGCTGGCAGAGGTCCATGTCACTGGCAGGTAAGCGTATCCAGGCACAGGCTAGGCAATGACAAAGATCCACTGAAGACCGGAACCAAGACTGCAACTGCACCAAGCTGGAACTGAACTGGAATTGAGGGACCAGGATCAAGGGTGAAGGCTATAGCAGGCTGAAAAGAGAGGTTCAGACGAAGACAAGGAACCAAAGTCCAGACAATGATGAGGAACCAGGCGATGGTTGAAGACGAGGAGCCAGGCAAGGACGAGGAGTGAGGCAAAGACTGAAGACAAGGACCAGGATGGACACTGAGGATGGACTGCAGGCTGGCGCAAGCTCTCTAAGACCAGGATCAGGAACAAGGAACTCAGAACAAGACTCTAAAACCAAGAAGACTCCGAAGACTTAATCCAGCAAAGACGTACCTAGGACAGACAAAACCACAGGAGACCTGGAACAGATCAAGGACCACATGAGAGCAGGAACTGATGATCACAAAAGACCAGGACAAGAGACCAAGAGACCTTGCAAAGGCCCCAATGCAGAGACTGAAGAGCCCTTTTATAGCGCAACAGGAGATGACATCATCCAAGGGTGTTGCAGCTTTTCCCCATCACAGGCTCTTTAAGAGAGGCAGAGATGCGTGCTCGCGTGCATAGATGTCAGCACGAGGAAGGAATGTCGGTGGCATACAGCCGCATGGATGTCCAGCCGCAACTTCTCATACTGCGGGAGGCGGCTGCACAAGTCTGGCAGTGTCAGGGTGAGTAAATGAATTGCTCATGGGCCCTTCCGGTTAGCAGTAAACCTAACAGCTGCCAGTCTTTCCCTCACAGCCGATGGCAGAAGAGGCCCTGCTGTACAGCCAGAAAAAAAGATTGAAAATGTGTTTGTGAAAGAGACTGGCCTTGAAAAGTGTGTGCCTGTGTGTGAGAGAGACTTTGTGAAAGTGTATGAGACTGTGTGTGTGTATATATTTGAGAGAGAGTGAGAGTGTGTGAGTATGTGGAGAGGGAGGGTGCATGGCTGGGTGTGTGTGTGTGTGTGTGTGTGTGTGTGAGAGGGTGGGTGGCTGGGGGTGTATATGAGGGAGTGAGTTTTAGTTATTGGATGTGATGTGTCTGCTGTTTTGAAATATTTTAGTAGTGTTTAAAATATTACCAAACATTTCATATCTGTTTTTAATTATTGGCTGCTGTTTTATTTATCCGCTGATTTGACATTCTTTTTATTGGTATGTTTAATATTTTATATTTCTTGATTTTGTTTGAACTGCATGCATACTTTGACTTCTTGTGATTTCCAGTTCAGTTTTTGTCTGCACGTTTCAAATTATATTTTATGGTCTTTTTATTCTGTATTTGGTGATAGTCTATCTGTGTTCTGCTTGTGTGACTGAGGCTTCATTTATTCTGCTAGCATGTAGTTTCTGTGTAGGGATTTACAACAACCTGGCTTTAATCTGTTTTCCTAATAAGAGGTGTATTGGTATTCAGGGCTTCACAGTATTGCTTTTTGAGAGGTAGAGTTGTTACAGTTTATTCCTGGCTTTTTGTGGGCCAAATACACCCAGTGCACTTTACCATAGGTCTAATACCATATGGGATCCAGTAAACCACCTTGATTACTATGGGAAAGGCAGTTTATTAAGTCTATTAAACTATTACTATTGAAGGTGTCTTTTTTGCAGTGTATGCAAATATAATGTACACTACAGTGTATGTTGTTGTAAGTGATATGTTTACTTCAGAAGATTATACTTACACTGACCCTTTTCCATATACAATCTCTGTTTTTAGGTTGGAAAGTAGTTAATAAATTTTAAAATGGAAAAGAATGCATATTTTTTAATTGTATGGGGAAGGGGGGAATGAAAGGCTGTAAGGTTTGTCTAGGGCATCTAATACCCTTGCATCGGCCCCAAGACAGATTGCCATGCACAGGGAACGAATCATGGGGGGAAGGGTGGGAGGCAGGCAATAGGGGATGGAGGAGTAGCCTAGTGCTTAGAGCAGCACTAGGCTCTTTTATTTCTTGTGCACCACTTGGATAACGTTCTTTACGTACATACATACATACATAAATAGGCCACATGTTAGCAATCTGGGAAGCTTTCTTCCAGTAGGCCTAGAATGGGAAACGGGCCTTTGGAGGCAGTGACCTTTTGTAAATGTCCTTTGGGATCCGTGACTCCTGCTCCCTACCCTACCACCCTTCTCCGGCATTGCAAATCACCAAAAGGGCCGGACTTCAAGCGGGTGGTTTCACCTGCGCCGCACCATGGGGGGGGGGGGGGGGGGGAGGGGAGGGGGCACCATTTCATCCCTCGCCTCAGGCAGGGAGGGAGCAAAGAGAGTGCTGAATGGGAAGAATGCTGCCCCCCCCTCAGGGAAGGGGGTTGCTAGCGGTCATGGAGAGAATGTGGATTAGCAGGGGGCTGGAACAAAGAAAGTGGATACGCATTCATCCTTCCCCCTCTGATCAACGGCAATCTCAAGGTGACCACAACTCAAAAGTCCCCAGGTAGGAGTGTGCGGTGTGAAATGGCCATTTCCCAACTTGCTGCCAGTTGCGCTGCTGCAGAAAAAGGACAAGTCTACGAAATCAGAGGTAATAAAATGTTCAGCCAACATACATTGTCCCTGGCCGACCACACTGTGCAAAGCCCTCTTATAATACCCAGAAAACTCTGGACGATGGGTTTCAGCTGCCAGAGTCCCACAAACCTCCTTTGGTTAAACATTCCCCTCTTTAATGAATACCAAGCTGTTGAAGACATAAAACTCAGAACAGATTAGCAGCTAAGGGCATTAGTGCTGCATGACTTGTGCGCAGGGTCCTCTGACCTGAGCAGAGTGTTGTCAGCCATTAACTCGCAGTTCCAGGCGGGGTGATGTTCTGCTCCTGGGGATTGCTCTGTTTCTGTGGGAGGTTCAGACGAAGCCACTGTCCACCATGCCAGCCTGATTCTTTCCAAGGTCTCAAGGCATGGGCGTGTGTACTAGAGGATAAGTCTTCTGTAGGTTCCATACAAATCGCCACAGCCTGCCAAGTCTCCAGTTGCAGGACCTCTGTGCTACAGACATCTCACAAGCACAATGACCCCTTCATTCATTTTCACCACACGCCCTGTCTACTGGGCTCCCCTGTGGGTAAAAGGTGCAGATTATTTCACTCTCTACCATAGGAAGATGTTTATTGTTCTGAATCAGTGGTTAATATTCAGGAGCCACAGGCTATGAAAAATACCCGTCTGCTGGGAAAAGCTCCAAATTCTGGCAGTATATGTTATTATCCCAAGAGGAAAGGTGAATAATGGAGTGCCACAGAGATCTGTACTAGGACCGCTGCTTTTTAATATATTTAGAAATGACTAAGAGATGGGTAAAATGAGTGAGGTAATGAAATTTGCTGATGATACAGAATTATTCAGAGTTGTTAAATCACAAGAGGATTGTGAGAAATTGCAAGGTGACCTTGCAAAACCGGGAGACTGAGCATGCAAATGGCAAATGAAATATAATGTAGACACGTGCAAAGTGATGCACTTAGGGAAGACTAACCCAGATTATGGCTACAAAATGCAAGGTTCCACATTAGGAGTCATCACAGGAAAAGGATCTAGGTGTCATCGTTGAAAATACATTGAAATCCTCTGCTCAGTGTGCAGCAGCAGCAGGCAAAAAAGCAAATAGAATGCTAGGGATTATTAGGAAAGGAATGGAGAATAAAACAGAGAATATCACAATGCCTCTGTATCGCTCCATGGTGCGACCTCATCTTGAGTATTCTGTGCAGTAATGGTCACCACATCTCAAGAAAGATAGAGCAGAATTAGAAAAGGTACAGAGAAGGATGGAACAAGTCCCCTATGAGGAAAGGCTAAAGAGCTTAGGGCTTTTCAGCTTGGAGAAGAGACGGCTGAGGGGAAATATGATGGAGGTTTATAAAATAAGTGGAATGGAACGGGTAAACGTGAATTGTTTACACTTTCAAAAAGTACAAAGATTAGGGGTCATATAAAGAAGTTACTAGTTAATACAATTAAGACAAATAGGAGAAAATATTTTTTTACTCAATACATAATTAAACTTTGGAATTCCTTGCTGGAGGATGTTGTAAAAGCTGTGTTAGTGTAGCTAGGTTTAGACAAGTTCATGGAGGAAAGTTATTAAGGTGGACTTGAAATCCACTATCCCTGGGATAAGCAGCTTGGAATGTATCTACCCCCTGGGATCCTGCCAGGTACGTGTGACCTGAATTGGGCACTGTTGGAAACAAGATACTGGGCTTAATGGTCCTTTAGTCTGACCCAGTGTGGCAAGTCTTATGTTCTTATTAGGTTCCTGTGGCTTCTGTCTAATCCCTCTCAAGTCAAGCTTTTGAAAAGGTCGCTGTACCAGTTCAGCTCTACTTGCTCTTCTCAGTGATATCAGGCTGCAGGCAGATGCTCTGGTTATCTTCCTGGATATGAGTGCAGCCTTTAAGTCCTTGATCATCTCACAGATGTAGTTCTGACAGCTCTTCTCAAGTCAAATGGGAACTGCAACTCTCGGCATCTATGCCCGTTTCTTCTGGTGTGCCCCAGGGCTCCACCCTGCCCCTCCCCCTTCCTTTTTAATATTTTCCTATCTCCTTTAGCTATCTTGATCTAGAGTTGTGGGTTCAGGCCCTCACCCTATGCCAATGACATTCAGATCATTGCTTTCTTCAATGCCAAGCTGACCTGCTCTTTAGCGGTACTGAACACCTGATTTGGTCAGGCGGGTTCTTGGCGATGCTTCTAAATCTGAAGCTTTATGAGTTGATAACAAAACGTCTCTTCCCACTGTTACTCCTGTGATGTCTGGCATTACAGCTGCACTTAGAGACGGTCCATCCTCTCTGGGCTTGCTCATTCACTCTAATCTGTCTATGTCCCGTCAGATTTCTCAGCTACTTCTTAGGTCTATTCTTGGCTCGTCAGAACCTGAAATGCATGTCCTGGTTATCTCAAGACTAGACTGTTGTGATTCTCTTTTCCTGGGTTTGCTCACCTATCAAATTAAGCGTCTCCAGCTCCTTTAAAATCCCGCTGCTAAGGTTACTCTGATTGTGTGACTCCCATTTTGCAAAAGCTGAGTTGGTTACCAAAATTATGTCATATCAGATTTAAAATCTTCTGTTTAACATTGGAGTTCCTTTATAATCTCTTGACATTATTGATTGCTTATTCTTTCTCTCTCTCTCAGACCCCGTGCTCCTCTCAGAAGGGTGACGTATGTCACCCTGCCCCGGCAGGAATAAGACTCAGGGTCACCCGTGAGTCAGTTGTAAGGCTCTGCCCCTAGACATCCGTGCTGAGCTCATTTTTTTAAGGTTTAGCAAGGCTGTTAAAACCTGGCCCTTCTCTCAGTTGTATTGGGCTGGGCTACTTTTGTTTGCTTGGTCCTTCTTAATCACAAAATCACATTATGAACGTCTCTTTTATTTCTTGTGCACCGCTTGGATAACGTTCTTTACGTACATACATAAATAAACAAATAGGCCACATGTCAGCAATCTGGGAAGCTTTCTTCCAGTAGGCCTAGAATGGGAAACGGGCCTTCGGAAGCAGTTACCTTTTGTAAATGTGCCACAAGATGTGGCCTAAATCGCTGTTTGATAAAAGTAAAAAAAGAGCCCTCCCTCTATTTGGCCATGTACTTGAGCTGACAAAACTGCAGACCGGATGGAGATGTGTGCGGCGTGGCCGGGGGGGGGGATTTCTGAACTCACAGTGCCCCCTCCGAATGACAGCTGGAAAGCTTTCCAGGAGCTGAAGGCAAGGAGCGAGGGATCCACTGTGCAAAGCTCCTTAAACCTGCAGGCAGTTGAAAAGGCCATGTGAACCCCCGCAGAGACTCTGTGCTACCCGAGGCCTGGTAATGCATTATCTTCTCTCACCGTAGCTGTTCCCCTCGGCTGTCATTTAACGCTTTTCTCAGTAAGCCTCTGGAGGAAACCACTGAAGATTCTCCATCATCTTTTGTGATTTGATTAAAGAGACATTGAAAATATGCCTCAGGGAGCGATTCTCTGCGTAATTCCAGCCGTGCCGGCTGCCTCTGTAACATGAACCCAACATCCCCGGCTCTAGACCAGAGAGAAAGTACCTGCCCCCCCCCCCCCCCCCCCCCCCCCCAGAGAAGGATCTCATAGTAACGTAGCAGACGTCGGAAGAAATAATGGTCCATGCAGTATGTAAGGGGGGGATGTCCGTTTTCTGCCCCAAGCAAAATGGCCCTGGTCCTCTTCAGCTGGTCTGAGTGCCCTCGGAGTGACAGAGGCCTCACCAGGCCATGCCTGCCTGTGATGCAGTGCAGTGTCAGTTTGTAAGGAGAAGCGGCACTCCCCACCACTGGGAGAAAGCCCCCCCCTCCCTGCCTCCCACCTGGAGAGGATTCTAAGAACTGGAGTCCTGCTGGTGTCGGAGCCATCCCTTTACACTTCAGAGTGGCACCAGAGACGTAGGAGAGAGGGGATTCTAAGAGCCAGGCTCCTGGAAGTCCAGACGTGGAAGAAGAAGAAGAAGGTCCTGAGGACTGGGGACAAGTATACTAGGAGGTGTCGAAGGAAGCGGCCTGCTTGGGAAAATTCACCCCAGTCTAAGACTTGAGACACCGGAAAGGGAAGGACCTTGGAGAGAAGATCACAAAGGCTTTTGGTGACCTGACTCCCCCAGATAAGTAAAACCATATTTTGTCATACGAAAAAACAGATAGGCAAGCTGGCAATGGAAACTTATCATCAAAGGGTAGTAGTTCTGATTTGTCATAGTTAATTTATACCCAGACAATCGTCCAAACTCGCTAAGCAAAGAAAACAGTGCTGGTCCAGATAAGCTGGTGTTCATTTTTGAGAGTAAAAATGTGCACATTTTTTTTTTTTTTTTTTGCATGGAGGGAGAATCGATAATTGCCTCCTCAACATGCACTTGCGCGTGATGAGCGCTATTACCTCTGCGCGTGATAGGACACGTGTTTTGGACTCGCTGACCCCCGTTTTGCATCGGGGGGATATGGACGTGCCAGCGCATGGTATAGCATCGGCTTCAGAGGTCCTAGGGCCTTGTGTGGTCTGTGGCCTTCCGTATTTGACCCTGTGCCCAAATTCCAGAACGGGACAAGGTGCCACACATACATTGCACACTTCTCAGCCAACACACCTTCCTATTCTCAGGGTGGCAGTCAGTCACTCCTTTTCCCCCCTCACCAAGCACGTGGCTTGCTTGCCTGGCATCACCCTCTCAAATCCAAGTATTACCACACCTTAGTGACCCGTCAGGCTCTACAGAGCAGGTCCCTACAGCACTAGTCCTCAAGGCTCTGCCAGACGGCCCAAATACCTGGCCCAGGCATCAGTATACCAGGTGTGAAGTTACAAACCTGCCTGATGCACCGGAGTGGCACTGATCACCCATGGGGCCACCAGCACGGCTTCTCAGATCAGGATGAGGAAATATGGCAGCATTAATGTCTCTTTATCTACAGCCTCCGAGGTACTGCCCCTGGAAAGGCAACAGTCACATAGTATCTGAAGGAATGTGCGCACCACCTTGCCATGGCAAACATTGCTACAAGCATCAGCGTGCGCTACGAATGTTTCCCTGCAAATACGTACCTGATGTGGAAGGACGTGACTGCAGCCAGCTGTGCAGTTTGGAAGGTGCCATCCATGTCAACTCAACGTTCCTCTCCTTTCCTTCCTGCTAAATGCTGCAGGAGCCCTGGCCTTTCTCCTCTGACTCAAGCGGGCCCTCACATCCAGGCCTGAATTTGTCAATAGATGTACTAGGCCCGTGCCTAGGGCGGCATAAAGCTGGGGGCAGCAGGCTGCCTGAAGATTTACTACCTTACAGCTGTGCTGGATTTTCATCAGCCAGAGAAGAGTCCTCTGACTCCTGATCCAGGGAACAAAATGGAAGGAGAGTTGAGTCTGGAGCACAGAGAGAGAGAAAAGGGGGATCACTTTAATAAGATGAGGAGGGGCTGAATGGGCATCATTGGGGGTGAGAACAGAGGCTGAGGGATGAGAGTGGATCAGATGGGGGGGAAGGAGCTTTGTGTGTGTGTGTGTGAGAGAGGGAGAAGAGATTGCTGCTGGTGTGTGTGTGTGTGTGCCAGATCGAGAGGACAGAGAGGAGTTGTAAGGGGGAGCAGGACCAGAGCACAACAGTGATACTCTCTCCATGCCTTCTCCCCCGCCCTACAATTCATGTTCTTTCTCCCTGGATATCAGATTTCATCCCCCAGATCCTGGATCCTCCCTTCATTCCTCTCCAGATCCTGGAACCCAGCCCCCAACATTTCCTTTCCCCCTTTCTCAATCCCAGAACCTCCTTCCCTCTCCCTCTTTTTCCTCCCAAATCATTCCTGATTTCCCCCTTTCCTCTACCTTCCTCCCCCGTCCCCAGTCCTCTCTCCTTCTCATACTCCTCCCTCCTATCCCCAGGCCTTTCTACCTCTCCTCCCCCATCCCCAGTCCTCTCTCCTTCTCATACTCCTCCCTCCTATCCCCAGGCCTTTCTACCTCTCCTCCCCCATCCCCAGTCCTCTCTCCTTCTCATACTCCTCCCTCCTATCCCCAGGCCTTTCTACCTCTCCTCCCCCATCCCCAGTCCTCTCTCCTTCTCATACTCCTCCCCTCCTATCCCCAGGCCTTTCTACCTCTCCTCCCCCATCCCCAGTCCTCTCTCCTTCTCATACTCCTCCCTCCTATCCCCAGGCCTTTCTACCTCTCCTCCCCCATCCCCAGTCCTCTCTCCTTCTCATACTCCTCCCTCCTATCCCCAGGCCTTTCTACCTCTCCTCCCCCATCCCCAGTCCTCTCTCCTTCTCTTACTCCACCCTCCTATCCCCAGGCCTTTCTACCTCTCCTCCCCCATCCCCAGTCCTCTCTCCTTCTCTTACTCCACCCTCCTATCCCCCAGGCCTTTCTACCTTTCCTCCCCCATCCCCAGTCCTCTCTCCTTCTCATACTCCTCCCTCCTATCCCAGGCCTTTCTACCTCTCCTCCCCCCATCCCCAGTCCTCTCTCCTTCTCTTACTCCACCCTCCTATCCCCAGGCCTTTCTACCTTTCCTCCCCCATCCCCAGTCCTCTCTCCTTCTCATACTCCTCCCTCCTATCCCCAGGCCTTTCTACCTCTCCTCCCCCATCCCCAGTCCTCTCTCCTTCTCATACTCCTCCCTCCTATCCCCAGGCCTTTCTACCTATCCTCCCCCATCCCCAGTCCTCTCTCCTTCTCTTACTCCACCCTCCTATCCCCAGTCCTTTCACCTTCTCACCCTATTCCTAGTTCTCCTCCTTTCCTCACCCCCATCCCTGGCCCTCTCACCTTTTCCTTCTCTTTTGCCCTCATCCCTGTACTGATACTTAAGATCCTTTTTCATCACCCAATAAAAAAAATAAATTACACAGACACAAGCGAGGTTGGAAAATTACTTCATTTTTATAATATGAAAAATGGAAATGTTTGCCAATGTGCTTCAGATTTTTCCAGTTTTTTTTTTTTTTTTGCCATAGAATCTATGCCTGAGCTGCCGCAGCAAAGTGTGGGTCTGTGCCTTACACCTCCTGCTCAATGTCTGACCTTACCCGGGGGAGGGGGCAACAGCAGCAATAGTGCCTAGGGGTGGCAAACTCCTAAACCCATCTCTGCTCACATCCCAGCTCTGCAGAGAATAAAAAGGCCTTCTGACTGGTGGAAAAAAAAAAAAAGCCTTTTTATTCCCCCCCATATGATCCTGCTAGAATTAGAACCAGCAAGCCCCGCCATTCTAGAGCTGAGAGCGAGGCCGAACACTCCCTACAGACCACGCGTTGCAAGCCCTCGTTGTTCCCCAGCTGCAGTCCTGCATTCTACCACTGGGGGTAGGGGGGGGGGGTACATTGTAGGCAATGCTGTCTGGTGGCTATTGATAATGGCTCAGGGAGCAGGAAGAACGTCTTCCTCGCAAAGTTATTGGAGCACTCACACAGGCTGCTGATTGTGAACAGCGCAGCAGCACCATGATATATTTTCCCGCCACAGTGCTGGGACTCAGATAGAAAACGCAGAGAGTCAGATGTATGACCACGTCATGGCGATGCCTTGTGTCCTCCTTAGGGCTATGGCAGCCTTTGTACTGTGTAGTGGGTGCATCATTCCCTGCAGGAATTTGGGCAAGAAATGGAGCCAGCAAGTGACCACAGGCAGTAATCTGTGGCCGGGCAGCCTTTAAAATGTTCTGTGACCTCCCTGAGATGGGCATCGAGGGCACAGGAAAAGTGTGAGCTAGGACTGAGAGTGGGAATCGCTGAATGTTCTGCAATCTGTGGCAGAGGTTGAAAGGACACTGAATAAATGGCTCAAAAATTATTAAGGGAAAAAAGGCACATTTAGGAGGGAATAGACACAATGATCTCATAGTGCTAATATCTCGAGAGGAAGGTAGGTAAACAATGGAGTTAGGTTTTTTTTGGCTGGGAAGTGGAATTAATTTGAAAACCATTTTGGTATTACTGCTGTGGCTTTCTGAGTGACCACTCTTAGCAAAGGTGTATGCTGCCCTCTGCTGGACAAAATCAAATTAGCATAATCTGGGGTTCTTTTTGTATTTTCTGCAGAGGTTTACTCCTGTTTTGTTAATAGTTGTGACATCATCATTCGCCAGTGGGGTCAGGTAGCTGGGATTTTCCCTACCTCCCCCCCCCCCTCCCTCCATATCAGACAGGTTTTCAGTCTCAGCCAAAAGGCCAAGAAAGGATTGTCCTCAATTCATGTCGCAGACCCTGCACTAGATACTCTGCTTTATTTGGTCTGAAGAGAAATTAGAGTGTCAGATTGACATCATCACCCAGCATCGTGTACCTGTAGCTGGGATTATTTTTCCCTTTGTGCATCACTTTGTACTCCTCCACATTAAATTGCATCTGCTATTTGGATGGCCAGTTTTCCACTCTTCTAAGGAACTTTTGTGCAGGCTGCTTGTGTCCTCTGTGAATTTGATCACCTCATTCAATGCTCCTTTTTCACAGATCATTTATATAAATGTTAAACAGCACAGGTTCCCTGGAGCACCCCACAATTCACCTCTCTCCATTGGGAAAACCGATCGCTCCATCCTCCCCTGTGTTTCCTATCCTTTAACCAGTTACCAATCCACAACAGGACATTGTAACTTCCTGAGCAGTCTGACTCATGGGAGTCTTTATCAAATGCCTTCTGAAGTCCACATACATTGTAGGGACTGGCGTGCACATGTTATAAAATCCAGGGGCCGCATACACGTGCACTGGATTTTATAATCCGCACACTCATGTGCGGGGAGAATTTAGGCAATTCCCGTGCGGCATCGCATCCCGGCCTTCTCCAGTTTCATCCCAGTCCGCTCCAATTAAGGAACAGACTGGGAGGGAACTGCCCTATTCCCCTACCTCACCTTCCCTACCCTTTCCCTCTCCTCCCCTCCCCCTAAATCCAAGTTTGTTTTTTTTTAACCTTTTTTCAGCAACTTAATTCAGCTCCTGAGCTGAATTAAGTTGCACGCGTCGGGTCAGCGAGGCTCCCAGACAGCAATGGTGCTATCCCGCCCCGCCCCCTCCCCATCCAGAAGACGCCCCCATGGCCTGCCCCTTCCAAGAGGCCTGGCACTTGTGTGCCTACTGGCCTTAACGCATGTGGCCGGGCCTCTTGGAGAATTCGCCTGTCAGGCGTAAAGCCCGGAATTTTCGCACGCTAGGCGTTTAAAATCTGCCCATTTGTATGTAAATGGCAGATAAATTTAATGTGGACAAGCGCAAAGTCATGCAATGGGGAAAAATAATCCTATCCAAAAAAAGGAAATGTCAATCTCCAAACAATATTGTAATAATTATGCCGCTTCCCAGAAGAATTTATTAATGTTTAATTTTTTATAATTTTATGAAGATTTAATGAATAACCTGGAAAAGTCCAATTGAAAAAATTGAAAAATTTGAAAAAATGGAATACTAAGGACAGCCGCAGATGATTAGAGGTCCGGGCGGCTCTCGTTTGGAAACTATAGAGAACACGCTGTCAGGCTTGATGATGCGGCTAAATACTAAAAATAATAAAATTATAAAAAATTAAACATTAATAAATTCTTCTGGGAAGCGGCATAATTATTACAATATTGTTTGGAGATTGACATTTCCTTTTTTTGGATTGGATTTAATGTTGATGGAAATTGTCTGAGTTCTTTTTTGAGTCGTGAAAAATAATCCTAACCATGCATACAGAATGCTGGGTTCTGTAATTGGGAAGCAACAGATTAGCAAGCGAATAATTGCTAGAAGAGCGCCTCAGACCTAGACCGTTGGCCAGTTTTCAGCAGGCTTGTTCAAGGATATATTATAATACCAAAATCCCCCTGACAAAGCCATCTTGGTGAAACAGCGGCCTCTGTTGGGTCTATCTTGGTTGTACACATTGCATCTATGTACATTGAGTATTTGTGGTAAATTTGTGAGATATGGGTTATATGTTTGTAATTTGGCGTATTTGTTATGGTAGTAATTTCCTAGGTCAGGGTTACACATATTTGAACATCTATTGTACTCATGTTACAGAACTTATAAATATTACATGACAATTACATGAAGTGCCTTTAATAAAGCACTTTCTATTGTGTTAAGAGTTAATAATTCCCTTCTTTCTATGTTGGATTCTGTAATTGGGAGTCACCACCCAGGAAAAGGACCTCAGAGTCCTTGTGGACAGTACTTTGAAGTCCTCGGCTCAAGCTGCAGCAGTGGTCAAAAAAGCAAATTGAACGTTAGGAATTTTTCAGAAAGGAATAGAGAATAAAATGGAAATATCATCATCCGCGGTGCCACCACACCTTCAGCGCTGTGTGCAGCTCGGGTCGCCCCCGTCTCATGAAGGGTAAAGCAGAAGTAAAAGGTGCAGAGGAGGGTGACAAAAAAAATGAGAAAGAGGGTCTGGGACGTCGTTCCTTTAATGAGAGGCTACGCAGCTCGGGCTCTTCAGCTTGGAGAGGGGATGTGATAGAGGTCTATAAAATCATGACGGGCGTGAAACAGGTAAACAGGAAACGGTTATTTACCCTTTCAAATGTTACTCCGTGAAATTAACAAGCAGCAGATTGAAGGCAAATCCATGGAAAGGCCTTTGTCACCCGGCGCACAATCAAGCTGTGGAATCTGGTGCCAGAGGAACCTGCTGAAGGCGACGAGCATGGCGGGGTTTAAAAGAGGCTTGGATAAGTTCTTGGAGGTAGAGTCCATAAGCCATTATTGTCACGGTAGACCTGGGGAAAGTCACTGCCAATGTCTGGAAGTGATCAACAAGGAATGGCTCTCTTCATTGGGACTGGCCCCTGTTGTAGGCAGGTTGCTGGGCTCGAAGGCCTTTTGGTTTGACCAAGCACGGCACCTCTCATGTCCTTCTCTACCTGGAGCTCTTTTTAAGAGTTGGCATTGCATTGGTTACCCTCAGGTACAATGGCAGATTTGAATGCTAGATTACAGGTTATCAGTATCTGGTCTGCAATTTCAAGTTTCTTGGGCAGGCGAAAACCATAAGTTTCCGTCTTTGCAGTGAAAACCCTGCGCCAGAGGCCATGCCCAAGGGCCCTTTCTGGAACTCTGTAGTTCTAGGCCTTGAGTCCAGCCACCATTAAGCAATGACTGTGACTGACATTTTCCCTCATCCCTCCCCCCCACCCTGCCCCAGGGGCTGTGCACTCTGCCTCCGCAGCTGACTCGGGGCCAGGAATCACAGCCCTTTCCCCTGCATTCCCCGTTTAACAGCAATTTGTAGGTTTACTGTATCATTGTAAAGGTTATAGACAGATGCCGGTATAAACCTACCTATGAGACTATTCTCTTTCAGCTAATTGAAATCTCTCTGGACTGGAAGTTTGGAATGGATTGATATATGTAATTCTGACTTGATATGGATTGAATCTCTAATAGCCTAACCCAGCTCCCCAAAATCCAGGCCAATGTTACTACGACTGTGATCCTCACTTTGAGCCAGCTCATGGAGCCAGGGACCAGAGTGACCTGAGAACCAAGTGCTCATTTGATGTCTGATGAGTCACAGTTCGCTGCCTCAGATCACAGCTGAGACTGCAAGAAATCTTCCTGCCTGCCCCCGCCCCCGCCCCACTCCCATTTCTCCAAACTGAGAAACTCTGATTCAGCTTGGAAATCCGGATGAAAAACCCTGATCCCTCCTTGAGATGGCTCATGTTGTCTGATTTTTTTTTCCAAGCCTGGCATTATCATTTCAGGATTTATCCTGGAACCTTCACCCTCAGCAGCAATCATTCTGGCTGGCTGCAGAACGATACAGAAATAAGAAACAAGCAGTTTGCACCTGCACACAGTGACGTCTGAATGTTTCGTACACGTCTACATGCTTCATTTAGAGGGATGACTGTATACAGGGATTACTCCGTCTTGTGTGCTGCAGTGTAAGAGACCCATTCTCCAGCCTCCTGTCATGGAGAGGATGTGCCTCACTCAAGTCAACCCATACAGGCTGTTTCAGTCCTACTCCTTTTGTTCTCTCAGGGAAGTCAGAACTACAATTCCCAGGATGTTATGGGGCCAAGGCAGGGTTGGATTTGCCTGCGTGGTTTGACCTGGTAAGGCGGTCGGTCACCCTAGTTCAGATCCCAGGAGCAGGAAGATGAATTATTTCTGCTGGAATGCCCTCTGCTGGATCCAGCACTATACTGAAGAATTCAGAATCAGAGGGCAGGATCAGGGGAGGGGGGTAGCAGAGAGAGATAAGTGGGGTTACAGATAGAAACAGACAGAGAGGGGTTAGAATGCTAGATGGGAGGGGCGAACGATATGGGGAAAGGGAAGGAATTGAAGAACTGGGATAACCTGTGGTAATTTTGGTGCAGCATTTCTTCATGGGGATGACCTGCATGAAACGGCAGTTACAACCCGAAACAGAAGGCAAAGGTGTAACCTGCATGGAGTGGCAGCTACACCCTAAACAAGACAGAGAGGAGGGAGCCTTCATGGCGCAGCAGTTACAGCCCTAAACAGAAGGCATGGGGGTAACTTGCAAGGAGCAGCAGTCATGACTTCAAACAGAAGGCAAGGAGGTAACCTGCACAGAGCGGCAATTGCAACCATAAACAGAAAGTGTGTATTTAGCATTTATTTTCTTTACGGTTTTCTGCCTATCATAACCTCCAGACTTCTAAGCATGGGGGCAACTTGCAGGGGATGGCATTCGCAACCCTAAACACCTTGGGGCTGGTGCAGTAAAGTGAGCCCAGCCTAGCACACAGGGTTACACACCGTTGGACATGCGTTTTGTATGCGCTAGACTAGCACCCGATGCAATAAGGAGATTAGCGCGTCCAAAACACGCTCCCAAACAAATGCGCAGCCGATATCGCCCATCACATGTAAATTCCATGAGGATGAGGCTATTACAGGAAAATGTTGGGTGCCCAACACACACTTTTTAACACCGTAAATTTAACTCCAGCCCCAGAGGTGGCTTAAAATCAATCCGCGAGGCAAGAGCTCATGAGAAATTAAAAAATACTGTCCTCTGTGGTTCCTCCTAATTAGTATTGTTGTGACATTTAAATTTACCGCTTGTGGTGTTGAAAAATAAATATATATTGGCTTGATTAAAAAAAAAAAAAAATCTGGATGCACAATGTAGATGCCCATAGCAAGAGGTGCTTAGCTATGGGCATCACTTTTCTTCCAATGGCAGGATTTTGCCTGCTACGTACCTCATCCTACTCTGCTGCTATGACACCTTCTCACCAGCAAAGGCCTCCAACAAACTCTGCTCTCAGCCACCGAAGCCAGCTCCTCATTGACAAATCTGACTCAGTCTGTGGTGCAGCCTTCTCTCCACTAGGAGTCCTAAGCAGGCTTGGCTTCCAGAACTTGCCAGCCTCCTCCATCCTGCATGCATCACATGGTACCCCAGCTCTATTTAGGCTCGCCTTTCCAGAACCTCCTTCCTAGCCCATTGAGCCATTCTTGGTTCTTTGTCCTGGCCTCTGTTTCTTGTTCCCGCTCAGTGGCCTCCAGGCCTTCTGTCATATCCAGCTCTGTGGTCTTTGGGCCTTCTTGCTCCTTATCTTGCCTTGTGGCCATCGGGCCTTCTTGCTCCTTGCCTTACCTTGCTCTATGGCCTCTGGGCCTTCCGTGTTTTATCTATCTCTAGGGCTTTCTCTGGCCTAGCCTTGCTCAGTGGCCTTCGGGCCTCCTAGCCTTGCTGCCTTCGACTTGTATGTTGTGTGTGTGATCCTTGTTGGTTCTTACCTTGTCTGGTTTTGCCATGTCCTGCTCAGTCCAGTCCCCAGGATCCTGTCCACAATCTCTGTCTATTTCCTTACCCAGTCTGCTGCTCCTTGCCTGTTCCAGCATCCACTCCTCAACTCCTTACCTGTTTCTGAATCCAGTCATCAACTCATTGCCTGTATCAGTCTGTCTCTGCTCACTACCTCCAGCCTGCGTCTGCCTGGTCCTGCCCAGCTTATCCAGCCTGTCCAGCTAAGTCCTACTGATCCCCAGAATCCAAGGGCTCAACCTGTGGGGAAGGGGTCTGGCTAGGCAGAAGACAGATCCAGCTCCTGCCTTGTGGTCCTGCCCTGCTCCTGAGAGGGTATTCCTGAACCCCACATCTTGGGACACAGTCACGCATAAAAGAACACTTCCTATCTGCATTGTAACAATATAAATGGTTTCCCCGGAGGTAGGGGAGAGAAGTAAGGGCCATGAGATTTGGTTGCAGAAAAAAAATCAATAATAACGTTTTTTTTGTTATTTTTAAAAACCTGAAATACAGCCTGAATTCACAGCAATAAATAGCTTGACTCAAATTCAATAGAGTTTGTCAAAAGAACTGAGGAAAACGTATTTTGGTAACATTTCTTTATCAAATATTAACTTTTTCCTTTTTTTTTCTTTTACCTTGCAGGTATAAGGATTCACCAAGAATAAAAAATATCAGACAAATTTCAGTTCAAATTAGCAACACAAACTTGTAGTGCAGATTCCTTAAACCAAAAATATGATTCTTTTCTCCAAATATTTTCACTCCTTGTTTCTTGCAGGTTTCAGTTTTTACTCAGAAGATCACCGGGTAAATATAATCGTCAGTACTCAAGCGGTGAGAGAACACTACATTTCTGGCAGTCTTCCCTTGTGCCTCAGGATGTGCAGCACTTTCTGTGTGTCCCTGAGTTCTCTTTATAACAGGTGTGCACACAGCGCTGCAGTCCTGGCTGGTGCTGCTGCAGTGCATAGGCGCGCTTTCTTCTTCTTCAAATCATTGATCATTAGGTCCTCTGGTCCATGTAATTTCCAATTGGTTCCAAGGAGCAGCACCTGCCACTGAAAACAGTGTCTCTCTTAAGGTTTCAAGATGAATAACTTTATAGCTGGGAATTTCCAATAGGCTTTGACCCTTCTAATTGGGCGATGTATTTTCAATAACTGACTTGATACATAGGGAGGATTTGTCACGTGTCCTTATCTAATTTTTGCCAGGTACTCAAAACTTTCTTTCTTTCTCTGATTATGTGTCTTGTCAGTCTTACTGGCATACAGCTTTAGTAGAGAAGAATTTAGTTAGCAGAGAAATCTTCCTTAGCTTTTCTCTCCCCAGTTATTGACTCAAGAGATTTCAGGTGTCAGAGAAACTGGCTTTTTACCACAGAAGGTCACCCTGCCAGGGTACTTAAGAACATAAGAAATTGCCATGCTGGGTCAGACCAAGGATCCATCAAGCCCAGCATCCTGTTTCCAACAGAGGCCAAAACCAGGCCACAAGAACCTGGCAATTACCCAAACACTAAGAAGATCCCATGCTACTGATGCAATTAATAGCAGTGGCTATTCCCTAAGTAAAATTGATTAATAGCCATTAATGGACTTCTCCAAGAACTTATCCAAACCTTTTTTGAACCCAGCTACACTAACTGCACTAACCACATCTTCTGGCAACAAATTCCAGAGCTTTATTGTGCGAAGAGTGAAAAATAATTTTCTCTGATTAGTCTTAAATGTGCTACTTGCTAACTTCATGGAATGCCCCCTAGTCCTTCTATTATTCGAAAGTGAAAATAACCGAGTCACATCTACTTGTTCAAGACCTCTCATGATCTTAAAGACCTCTATCATATCCCCCCTCAGCCGTCTCTTCTCCAAGCTGAACAGCCCTAACCTCTTCAGCCTTTCCTCATAGGGAAGCTGTTCCATCCCCTTTATCATTTTGAGTGCCCTTCTTTGTACCTTCTCCATCGCAACTATATCTTTTCTGAGATGCGGCAACCAGAATTGTACACAGTATTCAAGGTGTGGTCTCACCATGGAGCGATATAGAGGCATTATGACATTTTCCGTTCTATTAACCATTCCCTTCTTAATAATTCCTAACATTCTGTTTGCTTTTTTGACTGCTGCAGCACACTGAGCCGACGATTTTAAAGTATTATCCACTATGATGCCTAGATCTTTTTCCTGGGTGGTAGCTCCTAATATGGAACCTAACATCGTGTAACTACAGCAATGGTTACTTTTCCCTATATGCAACACATTGCACTTGTCCACATTAAATTTCATCTGCCATTTGGATGCCCAATCTTCAAATCTTACAAGGTCCTCCTGTAATGTATCACAGTCTGCTTGTGATTTAACTACTCTGAATAATTTTGTATCATCCGCAAATTTGCATATACAGCAAAGTTCTCTGATTCAACGGCAGGGGAGAAGAAAAACTGATACTTCACACATCCAGCAGAGCTCTCTGCTTCAACGGCAGGGGAGAAGAAAAGAGGGTTCGCACTCACAAAGCGGGGAGTAGCTGGCTTGTTATGGCGGTTACTACCCCAAACCAAATGTGCCTGATACTTCACTTTCGATGCACATCCAGCATGGCTCTCTGCTTCAACGGCATGGGAGAAGACTTATACGTCACGCATATCCAGCATAGCTCCCTGCTTCAACGGCAGGGGAGAAGAAAAACAACCAATAAGGGCTAATAACATAGTCTGGGTAAAACAAATAAGCATGGGTGCAGCTTGCTTATTGCGGCGGCTACTACCCCTAACGAATCAAGCTTATTGCTTATTGCGGCGGCTACTACCCCTAACGAATCAAGCTAGATATTTCACTTGGATGCAGCTCCATCACTGCTCTCTACATTAAAGGTGGGGGTGGAAGGGAAATAGAACCAAGAGCTAAGAGAAACAGATAAGTATGAGAGAAAATATGTGTGAAGCTTGCTGGGCAGACTAGATGGGCCATTTGGTCTTCTTCTGCCGTCATTTCTATGTTTCTATGTTTCTATGTCATATTCCTTTCCAGATCATTTATATATATATTGAAAAGCACCGGTCCAAGTACAGATCCCTGAGGCACTCCACTGTTTACACTTTTCCACTGAGAAAATTGACCATTTAATCCTACTCTCTGTTTCCTGTCTTTTAACTAGCTTGTAATCCACGAAAGGACATCGCCTCCTATCCCATGACTTTTTAGTTTTCGTAGAAGCCTCTCATGAGGGACTTTGTCAAACGCCTTCTGAAAATCCAAATACACTACATCTACCGGTTCATCTTTATCCACATGTTTATTAACCCCTTCAAAAAAATGAAGCAGATTTGTTAGGCAAGACTTCCTTTGGGTAAATCCATGTTGACTCTGTTCCATTAAATCATGTCTTTCTATATGCTCTAAGATTTTGATCTTGAGAATAGTTTCCACTATTTTTCCCGGCACTGAAGTCAGGCTCACTGGTCTATAGTTACCTGGATCGCCCCTGGAGCCTTTTTTAAATATTGGGGTTACATTGGCCACCCTCCAGTCTTCAGGTACAATGGATGATTTTAATGATAGGTTACAAATGTCTGCTTCAGTCAGTAGTTACAGCTTCTGGGTTTAATGCGGCCTCTGACTGAACAAATTCTTGGATTTGAGGTCCAAATTCACAATTAAACTGATTCCATTCCAACTTTTAAGTACAGAAGATGACTATTTCCCTGCGTCTCTGCAGGTAAGCTAACTTTAAACTAGATTTCCTTCCTTTAAACAAATTTCTGCTTGTGCTTACCCTCTCTTCAATGGTTCTCTTTGCCTAGTAGAGCCGTACCACAGGGGTAAAATGCAGCTCACATCTGCTAGGGTTAAGGACATTCCTTTACCAAACAATTTCTTTTGCTCTCTGACCAAAAAAAAAAAAGTTTCTTTCTCACTAGCAGCCGCTGCACAGGAAAGCTTCTGGTCCTTTCCAAATCTCTCTCTAATCTGACTCCAAATTGTTCCTTTTCAACTGCAGAAGCAATAAGCACCAGCACTGCTCAGCTCAACTGCTTTCCTGTCCAAGTGCGCTTTCAGCTTCCTTTTCTTTCCTGTAGAAGGCTGTACAGGTCAGCAAACAAATACCGGTAATTAAAAACCACAAGATCTCTCAGTTAAAGCTAATGCAGCTCTGCCTCTCGCTCTCCCAAGACCATTATTCAGGTACCCAGGAAAATAAATAATTGTTTTTAACTCTGTTACATTATTATATTACTGTGTTTAGAGGAAATGATACAGATTCCCTACAGTATCTGGCATCCTTGACATAACAGAAAATCTTGCAAAATCACAATCAAGACATATGTAGGAAACCTGCCATACCGAACCACACTAACATCCAGAATTCAAACAGTTACAATTCGGAACACTTCCTGTTGAGAGGTGCAGATTGGAAAATGGAGCAAACCAGACTACTCCATATCCCTACACAGAAAATGCACACTTGCAGAATCCTTCGCCTAAACAGCAGCCCTTTGTGGCAGAGACCTTCTCCCGCTGTCATGGCTGAGGCTGGTGGTGCTAAAAGTTGCTGTGTTGCAAGGCCTCTAGATGAAACCTCACAGGTGTACTGTTCAATGCCCTCTTCCCTACTGGGCCTCCTACACAGGAATGGGATCCAGAACCTACCCAGCAAAGTATCCTAGGGGAAGCAGGGAGAAATTTAGGATAACCATCCTGAAGGAGGACATTACCTGGAGTACCTTGGAAATAAACAATTCCTGATGAACAAGTTTAAGAAGTTTTATTTTTACCAAAAAGAAAAGAATTAGACATAATCTTGTAGTAAAGAATACAAGTATTCAAGTTCTTTAGCATGTACCTTTAGAATAATGCTTAAAAAAAACATTTGGTACCCATAGACAATTAGACAATAATTAGAAATTGTAAATACTTTCCAAATTTTCTTTCACGGTAGCAATGCAAAAACAATATTAACAATACTTTTCTCTTGTTTCTGCTGGATTCAACTCCACATCAGGTATGTATTTCTTTTATTCTTTTGTGTGTGTTTAACCTTCAGAGCTGTATCATAAGAATTTAAGTCTTTGTGGGTACCTTTTTCTCTTTTTCAGGCTCTTCTAAAAACCAAGAGTCCCTCTTGTGGTAAGTAGCTTCTTTATTCTTTTTGTCTTTTTTATTTGCTGTTCACTTTCCCTATTGTCTGTCCCTTTGTTAAGCTCAATTAGATTCTGTCCCTTTGTTAAGATCAATCAGATTAGTTTGTTAATCTGGCCAGATCTAAGGTGTGATTTTTTTTTTTTTTTTTAGGTGCATGCACACACTTATCTGGGATCCAAGCTCAGTATGCTATGATGCCATCTCTGATGCAATGGTCTCTGGCACAGCAACCATCTCCTCCAGGCAATGGGTTCTGAGGTTGCTGGCATACGGTCTTCCTCCATCAGTACCCACTTCCAGAGGGATACCTACTACCCAACTATATCAATTCAAAAACAAAGACCACATCTCTGGCACAGAGTTATCTTCCGCAAGCTAAAAGTCATTCTTCTGTGGGTGTCCGGTGACTGGTGTAACTTATTTAGCTAAAGACAATAAATGATAATCAGGAAATCCCTGTCTTTAATTTCAGGGGAATAGCAGTTACTTTTCACACACAAAAAAAAGCCCACTCCCCTCTTAAAAAAAAATAAATTACTGCATTCCTGTTCAGTTGCTTCTACTATTAACTACTCTGTCCCTCCTTTTCTTTACCTTCAAGGGCACAGGAGTCTCTCTGGGATCCAGAATCAAAACTTCTTTCTTTCTTTCAAATCTTCCAGGGACACAGTAACTCAGTAACAGCAGTGTTACTGGATTCTGCAGCTGTTCTCCATGGGTGTAGGCTAGCTCCACAGCAAATGCCTTTGGGGCTTGATAGACTGAGGACCAGCACTTCTGCCTCCTACAAAAGCCTTCTGTTCAATTCCCCCTCTAGGAAATCCTTGCTCCACTGATATCACTATAAAATAGTGCCACTTTTTAAAATCCTTACTTTCCCTGGAACTGACACTCTTAGCCCTCCTGGTGACAGGGCAGAGGTGTCAGCCACTTCTATTTAATTTTCCTTATATTTTAAAATAGCTGTACTGTCCTAAATCAAGTTTCCAGGGGCTAGTCACCTTACTTTTTAATGCTCTTAAACTAGGCAAACCATTGACAGCCTCTGTGCTTTTGAGCTATACAATACACATACAGGATGCCTGCAGGAAAACCTGGACTGGATTCCTGCTTAGACTGGGGTCCTAGCACAGGGGCTTTTCCTGGCCACATAAGCATATCAAACCAGCCTTGTACAAGTGATGGTGGCTAGCACTGGTCACCCCCAACACTCAATCTATTCCAAACACTTATTTTTAAGCTATTTTTTTTTTCCAAGGGGGGCTACAGGGACTTGCTTACTGGAATTTGTTTTCCTCTCCAGGACCCTCTCTCAGCCGCGTACAAAGCCATCCCAGCATCCCTTCCTGCTGTCCCTGCTGTGCTCTGAGTTGCAATGTGCTTCTATCACTGGGTGTGCATTCTGTCACTGAGGGGCTGTGGCAGCTCCTCACTAACGTGGGAGCTTGCTAAGTGCCCTTTGCTGCTTGTCTCCGCCCCCCCCCCCCCCTTGCTTTTATTTTAATGTATCTTAGTTTTGTTTTACTTTGATTTCTTTTATTTGACTTTTGTACCTGACCCGGCGGTGCTGATATAATCTTAAGCCCTTTTAAGAATCCAGGCTATGATGTCATCGTTGTTGGGCTGCTAACAAGAAACTAAACCAGCAGCTCCATTCGATCTCCCATAATCGGGGGCAGCAGCAGCAGCAGCAGCTCTTCTCTCCTGCCTCAAACCGCCGTTTCACTGGGGGAGAGACAGCACCCAAACAAGAGAACTGCATGCTGTCTCTGCCTAGCCCTGCCCCCGCAGCAGCCCAGATAACTTGTATTTCATTTTTTTTAACCTGTTCATATTCACTTTGGTCACTCATGCAAAACATCAAATATAGAATAACTGTAACTGATTATACAGATTAGAAATAGAAAGATGCAGACAAAACTGCCCTGGAAACCCCAAGAAGCCAGACTCTATGTGCAGTGCAACACGGGAGAAATAGAAACAGAAATGCATTTCCTCCTGTGCGGTGCAAAACACAAAGGAGGTAAATTTTCAAATGAGTTGCACATGTAAATGGAGCATACTATCATAGCAATTTTTAAAAGCCATTTACACACATAAAGTGCACTTGCACGTGTATAACCTATAGACATTCAATGGCATATAGTGTAGCAATTTTCAAAATCCTACTTGCACGGGTAAAGTACATTTACACGTGTAAAACCCAATTTTAAGTGCTCAAATGCTTTTTAAAATCAAGCCCTGTGAGATTAGAGATGCACATTGCCAAAGCTGAGAGAGAAAATGAAAGACCTCCCACAAAAGAATGAGCAGGAAAAACTTTGAATATTCTTGGGGGAAAGAGGAGCAAGAGCAGCACAATCTGTGGCATCCTGCCCGCAGGCCAGAAAGGAAACCTGACTAATATGGACCAGCACCGGGACCCAGGATTTGTCCTCGTTATCCTTTCTGTGCCCTGTACATGTCTTTTACTGTTCTTCTGACTATTGTAGTTGGTATTATATATTTTTTTTCCTTCTTATTTTAATCACATTTATTTTATTTTTATTTAAAAATGTTTATATACCGCTTTTACAATTCGAAAGAATTAATCAAAACATGTACAAATTGTCTGGTAAATAACATTTCCTGAATCTGTATGAGAGTAAGAGGCAAAGGGAGTTGCTTGCAGGGACCCCAGAAGAAATCTCTACTAAGAGGTTCTTACCTCCTCCCCATGTTCTAGTGTTCTCCTCCCACAGGGCGTTTCCATCTCCCTGACTTCTGACTCAGGAGAGTCCGAGGGGGGGGGGGGGGGGTGTGTGTGTGACAGAGAATGACGGGAGTGGTGGCCGGCGACCGGGGGTCACTGAGCGATGCTGGCTGCTAAGCACAGCAGTGAGGTGAGATCCTTAGTAAGTCAGGAGGTGGCAAAAGAGAATCAAAGCCCCTCAGGGCTCAGACTACAGCAAGCATTAAACCAGTCCCCTCCCTGAGGGCCGGTGCTGAAGGAAGGAAGGTTTGCTCTGGGCCGCCTATAAACCAAACCCCAGCCATTGTGTCAAAGACTGGAAGAGCAGAGAGGGGTTCGGGGTGTTAGGCAGCACAGTTGCCGCACTCTGGAGCACTGCTCAACATTTTTTTTTTTTTTTTTTTTTAAATCTCTGCTTTATTTTTTCACTCTCCTTGGACTGCCAGTCTGCTCTGAAATATTGCCTATGAAATACCTGAACAGCACTGGCCCCCAGGTCTCAGGAATCCCACCACAAGGGCTGGGTTTGGCACTTTGGCAGCCATGGGCGCTCTCAGCAGAGAGATGGGCTCCAGTGCACTGGAGAGCAGGGCGGGGATCCCCTGGATTACCCAGCTCAGTCCTTTCATCCCCTCCCCTCTTCTCTTGTACCTGCCCCATGGAAGCTTAGAGCCTGCCAGCAGGTGCGCATTCACAGGCTCTGCATTAGCTCCGCCCCCTTGTGCACATGGATTTCCTGTTACTAAGGCAACCCATGTGAGGGACGGGTCTATGAATGGCCCCTGCTCACAGACCCCCCATGCTAACTTCTTTCCGTTGCTGTAGGCAATGAGGCCAGAGGAGGGGAAGGTGCCCGGTGCCATGTGGATCTCTGCTGGCATGCTTCAAGCTTTGGGCCAGTGCTAGGGATGGCATCAGCACAGCTGAAAACTTTTGATGTGTGGTTGGGGGGGTAATGGTGAGTGAAATGCATATCAACTTTCTCTCTTCCACCCCCTTGCCCCCGCTAAGCCAAACTCTCTAGGCACACACTCACATGCTTTCTCTCTCTCTCTCCCCCCCCCCCTTCCCCCTTTCCATATAATGACCCCAGCACTCTCCCCCTTCCCCCAGGCAGTCTTTCCTTTAACTGAGTACTCATCCCCTTCACCTCTCTCTGACCCAACACTCTCCTTTCCCTCTATAAATCACTCCCATCTCCCTTACTTATGTCCAGGGTGTCTCCTTCCTCCTCTCTCTCTCTCTCTGAGTCACTAGATCAGGGATCACAGGTTTCTGCAGGTTGCTGTGGTTGGGTCAGCTCCTGCCCCTCCTCTCCTGTTTCTCCCTGCATGATGCCTGCAAGGGTCTGCTCCAGTCTTACCCTCTCTCTTTCTCTGGGGGCAGAAGGGGAGAGGGGTGAGGACAACACGATAGAGCACAAAACCATTGCTGTACAATCTATTCCAGCCTCTCTCCCAGGGCCGGACCAAGAGTATTAGGTGCCCTAGGTGAAACTTACAGCCTGCTACCGTATCACACCTTCCCCACATTCAATTTAAAAGTATTTATTTACTTATTTATTTATTTAAAACAGTTTTATATACCGATGACTAGGAAAAAAAATCCATCTCAACGGTTTACAACAATTCAAACTAATAGAAACCAAAGAAAGAGAAAACATGAAATTACATCTTGTCGTATTATTAAATATTAAGAACTACATTCTAAAAACTAAAGAGATTCCCAGAATTAGGAATACAAATACTACAATTTAAAAAGCTTAAGAACAGTATAAGTTAAGTAAAAGCCGATTCCAAAAGACTGCTGTTTCTCCGAGATTAATATATGCCATCTATTCCTCTGTATAGGCTTGCCGGAACAGCCATGTTTTTAAGTCTTTCCGAAATTGTTTTCCATCGTGCTGTACTTTTAACTCCGATGGTAATTTATTCCAAAGCTTCGGACCAGCCAAAGATATAGCATGCTCTCTCACTTCACACAAGTGGGCTGATTTAATATTTGGGATAGTGAGAAGACCCTTATTAGATGATCTTAAGTCCCGTTGTGGTACATGCAGTCTTATCGTCGTATTAAGCCAATCCGTTATTTCTCCATATAAAATTTTATGGATAATACAGAGTACCTTAAATATTATTCTCTGTTCGATTGGTAGCCAATGTAACTTTTTCAAAACTGGGGTTATATGTTCCCTCCTTTTGGTGCCTGTTCATAAACGAGCTGCAGTATTCTGTAAAATCTGCAAGGGTCTCAATGTAGTTTTGGTAGTCCTAAAAAATTGCATTACAGTAGTCCAATCCAGTGAAAATCATTGATTGTAAAACCAACCTAAAATTCTCATGTGATAACAGTGTTTTCAGTTGTTTCAATATCATTAACTTCCCATATCCTTCCCTTGTAATCTTTGAGATGTGATTTTGGCAATTAAATTCTGTATTAATATTAAAACCTAAATTCCTTGTTACATATTCAAATTTCATTTCCTTACTCTCAGTGGTCAATCCTAGTTTTGATTCATCGTCAAACCTTTTCCTGTCTAAAATAATAAATACAGTTTTATCTAGGTTTAAAATTAGTTTCAATTGTGTCAATACTTGACTAATAATTTTTAAATACATTTTAATAAGATTAATAGTCGCATCAACATCATTCTCAATGGGAAATAAAATCTGAATATTGTCCGCATAGACAAAATAAATCAAATTAAGACCAGCTAATAAATGACATAAGGGGAGTAAATATACATTAAACAATGTTGCCGATAACGCTGACCCCTGTGGAACCCCTGTTGTTAATTGAACACTCTCTGACATATTCCCATTAATTTTAACGGCGAAAGATCTATTTCCTAAAAACGAACTAAACCATTTTAATGTTGCATCTGTCAAACCAATTTCCTCAAGTCTAGTTAACAGTATCTTATGATCTACCGTATCAAATGCAGCTGATAAATCCAATAGCACGAGAATATATCTCTTCCCACAATCAAACCCTCTCAAAACTGTATCATTTAGCGATAACAAAAGTGACTCGGTGCTATGATTTTTTCGAAATCCATGCTGCGCAGGGAATAAAATATCATTAAATTCTAGATGTTCTATTAATTGTTTGTTAACTACTTTTTCAATTAGTTTCGCTAAGAAAGGCAAAATTGAAATTGGTCTATAATTTTTGAAATTGGATGAATCAAGATTACTCTGTTTAAGTATCGGTCTCACTACGGCTTTTTTTTAAAGAGTCATGCAAACTCCCTTCATTTAATGATTGGTTAACTACTATTGTCAGCACCGAAGCTATTTCATTTACACATTGCTTTAGAGTAGGTGTATTAATTACATCCATTGGGTGATTTGCTGGATTTAGTTTTTCCACCAGCTTTTCAATTTCATCAACTGAGATGTTCTTAAAATTGGACCAGGGAAGAATCTCCTTTTTTGGCATGACAATATCCTGAATCTTACAGTTATCAAATGTCTTTAAAAGTAATAGTAATAGATTTTACATGGACATTTAAAGTTCAGTCTTCTGAGGTGAAAATATCCTAACATGTCTATTATATTTACATGCAGTGCTGTAAAACCCTGCAAAAAAAAAAAAGTTAAAAAGACCTTCAGAATTGGTATTAGGTCTACTGTAATGTGTGTTGGGTACGGGCGTGGCCCTCAGAAAGCCACGAGTAAACTGAATTACAATTTCAAAATAGTAAATGTCCCATACCAAAACTGCAATACCTGCCAGCACTCAAACACTAACAACCCTACTTATGAAAAAGCAACACTGCAATTATAACAGCAGGCTCTAAAATGCCAATACACCTTGAATATAAGAACATAAGAACATGCCATACTGGGTCAGACCAAGGGTCCATCAAGCCCAGCATCCTGTTTCCAACAGTGGCCAAGCCAGGTCATAAGAACCTGGCAGGATCCCAAAGGACAGATAGATCCCGAGCTGCTCATCCCAAGAATAAGCAGTGGATTTCTGCAACTCTACCTTAATAATGGTTTATGGCCTTTTCCTCCAGAAACTTGTCCAAACCTTTTTTTTTAATGCAGCTACACTAACAGCTTTAACTACATCCTCTGGCAATGAATTCCAGAGCTTAATTATGCAATGAGTGAAAGAATGTTTTCTTTTAGTAGTTTTAAATGTATTACTTAGTAACTTCATTGCGTGTCCCCTGGTCTTTATACTTTTCGAAAGAGTAAACAACTGATTAAGGTTTACTCTTTCCATTCCACTAATTATTTTATAGACTTCTATCTTATCTCCCCTCAGCCATCTCTTCTCCAAGCTGAAGGGTCCTAACCTCTTTAGCCTTTCCTCATAAGGGAATTGTTCCATCCCCTTTATCATTTTGGTCACCCTTCTCTGTGCCTTTTCTAATTCTGCTATATCTTTCTTGAGATGTGTTGACCAGAAGTGAACACAATACTCAAGATGAGGTCGCACCATGGAGCGATACAGAGGCATTATGATATTCTCTGTTTTATTCTCCTTTCCTTTCTTAATAATCCCTAGCATTCTATTTGCGTTCTTGGCTGCTGCTGCACACTCAGGCCCATACTTCTCCTGGGCGCGCAATTCACTATTTGAATTAGGGCCCGCGCTAATAAGGAGGCGCTAGGGACGCGCTAGCGTCCCTAGCGCCTCCTTATTGGCGAAAGCAGCAGCTTGGATGCACAGAGTAAAATTTTCACCTTTGTCCTTCCACAGGAGTACTTAAGAAAACAAACAACTTTAATTACTTGCCTCATTACTAGAAAACTGTGCACAAAGGGGTAGATTTTATAATTTTGCGCGAGCGCGTACTTTTGTTCTCGCACCAGGCGCGAACAAAAGTACGCTGGATTTTATAAGATACGCGCGTAGCCGCGCGTATCTTATAAAATCCGGGGTCAGCGCGCGCATGGGGGTGCACATTTGTGCAACCTGCGCTCGCCGAGCCCGGCGCGCATTGCCTGTTCCCTCTGAGGCCGCTCTGAAATCGGAGCGGCCTCGGAGGGAACTTTCTTTCCACCCCCCTGCACCTTCCCCTCTCTTCCCCTACCTAACCCATCCCCCCAGCCCTATCTAAACCCCCCCCTACCTTTTGTTGGCAGATTTACGTCTGCTGAAAGCAGACGTAAATCTGCGCGCGCCAGCGGGCTGCCGGTGCGCCATCACCTGACCCAGGGGCTGGTCCGGATGCCTCAACCACGCCCCCGGGCTGGCACCACGCCCCCAGTCCCGCCCCCTGACCCCGGACACGCCCCCTCCCCACCCCTTTTACGAAGCCCCGGGACTTACGCGCTTCCCGTGGCTGTGCGCGCGCCGGCGGCCTATGCAAAATAGGCACACCGGCACGCGAGGGCCCTGCACGCGTAAATCCGGCCGGATTTACGCGCGCAGGGCATTTAAAATCCGGCCCAAAGTGAGGTGCGACCAAATGATCCCAAATACAAATGTACCAACAACATTCCATTAGAACAGTCAAGAAAATTACAATTACTTAATAACTGCCACCTCCATCATTAGGAAAACTTGTCTTTTTTTTTTTAATCTTATATTCCACCCCTTTACCCACCAATGCCACCCTAGGCCTGGTGCAAGGATATTAGATGCCCTGGGTCTAGGCAAAGCTTACAACCTTGTGTGATCTCCTCCTGCCAGAACTCCTGCCAGCCTTCCCCAAACACACAAAAAATTATGCCATTATTGTAACAGATTTTACATGGAAAGTGCATTCAGTGCAGTCTTCTGAGGTAAAAATATCACTCACATCATGAATTTTAGGTGCCGCAACCAGAAAACCCTGCAAAAAAGATATTTGGAACTCATGTTGTAATGTGTATTGGGTGTGGGCTTGGCCACCAGAAAGTCATAAGTAAATTGAATTATAATTACAATGTAGTACACCTCCCAAACCAAAACCACTCTAACTGCTAGCACTCAAATAATAAAAACCCTACCTAAGAAAAGGCAACACTGCAAATATTATCCTGGCCCTAAAACACCAATACACCTATTAAGAGAGGAGAACAAGCCAAGCTGCTATAGCTCTGTACACAGAAACTAATGCCAGCACAGTACCTCACCTTGGTCATACATGCAGCACCCACTCCTCTCTCTGAAACTCTACTATGCACATAGAGGAAGGAGTAATCCCAAAATTCACACACCAACCTCTGCACAAACCTCTCCTCGCTGGACCAGGCAGGTAATGTCTTCTTTCTTGGGCAAACAGTTTCTGTTCATGGTTCCTTCTGGAGCCCAGTGTTGATGGGGACGGCTGTGCAATCAATCTCAGTAGATGATTCTCCCGTCAACCCTTGTGCTAGACCCAACATCCTTCGTCTCCAAGAGGCAATGCTGCCAGCTATGGCCTGAGTCTCAGACTCAGAAGTAGGGTGGGGAAAGGGAAGGAAGGATGAGTGCTGGGATTGGGTTGGGGAAGGGGGAGAAAGGGCTGGGGTTTGGGAAGAGCTGAGAGGGGAAAAAGGGGTGAGGGTACAGGGAAGAGGACAGGGAGGGGTGAGATGTGTAAGAGCGAAATTGGGAAAGAGAGAGATGAGGAAGGGAAAGAAAGATAAGGAGGAAAGGGGTGAAAGCCAGCTCTACCCTTGGGCAAATTAGACAGCCGTTTAGCGCATCAGACTTTGCATGGGGACTGGTAAAAATGCTGCACTGGGGAAGCCAGCCCCAGAATTACAGGAGGTGCCGCTGGATGGAGCAGCAGAGTTAGCATGGATTCTTAGACCCCAGAAGCTGAAGACTCGCAGGAGGAACCAAAATGCCAAGCAACATGGCTATCAGGCATCCCCAGGCCCCCACCACTGAAGAATTAAAGCAGGAGCCATCAGGCAGAGCAGCATGGCTGGCAGGGATCTCCAGGCACTGCCAGCCAAAGAAATGGAGGACCCACCAGTGGTCAGAGCAACTGGAACCTGTGCCTCTGCTCCCTACCGACCTGCCTACTCTTTGCCAGTGACATGATGTTTGAACAATCACATGGTGCCAGCAGAGAGTGGGGGAAAGCAGTACCTTTATGTTTAACAGGTTTTTTTTATGATTTATGATTATTTTTGTTTTATTATTGTGATTATTATTTTGATTCTTTCAATTTTATGCTGTAAATCGCTTTGGAAGCCTTGTCTGGAAGGCGATTAATAAATGATTTTAAGTAAGTAAATATCTGCTGTTCTGTTGACCTAAAACAGGAGAGGCGCCGAGGGAGGAAGCCAGGAGAGGCACAGGCAGAAGGAAGGAGGGGGGAGAGAGGCAGGGGACAGATGCTGAGGGGATATTGGGAGAGAGAGGCAGGGGGGCAACTGTTAGGAAAAATTAAGTAGGAGAGGCAGGAGGAATAGATGGTGGGGAAGAGGGGATAGGAAGAAGTTATGGATGCAAGGAAAGGGAAGATGGGGCAGGAGAGCAGTTGCTGGGGAAGAGGGAGAAAGAAGAAGAAGGAGGGTGGATACTGGGAATAGAGTAGATGGAGAGAGAGGGGGGATGCTGTGCCAGAGCCACTGGGGTGGGGGAGAGAGGGAAAGGGGATGTGCTGCTGGGTAGGGGGAGACAGACAAGGAATGCTGGGAGGAGGGGGGGAAGGGTGGCATGATTGAAGATTCAGCTAGGGGGCCTAACACCCTGAGAGGGGGGGTGAGGTATTTCACTACAAATGCTCATTCCACATCATATGATTTGCAAGTTCAGTCAGTTATGCACTATGCTGTATGGCTGACTTCGGAAGACTTCTCATGACACCGTGGGAGTACAATGGCAACGAACAGTCACTGGATCAGCCCCTGCCCTGCTTCCAAGCACGGACTTTGTGAAAGTGCAACAATATTAGGAAGCAAAAGACAAAGCAGATTCTGGCCATACAATAATATGAACGGAGGGAGCAGCTGTGCCCACAGCAATGGCAGGGCTATGAAAATCCTCCATGGACCTGACCTGTATTTTCCAGGCTGTGCCCACAGCAGCCCTGCATGCATCTCTATCCTGCTGCCTATAAGGGTAGGTCTATGAAGGCTCTGCATGGCACGATGATATGGATCCCCAGAGGGGATGCATGGCATTGCTGTGGGCACAGCCCACATTGAGACCTGTCTCAGCTGCCTGGGAGAAGTTCCTTCCATCTTTCCTCAGAGAGGAAAGATGTCCCTTTTTGGGTGCTCCCTGTGCTGCCAAGATGCTGCTGGCATGAAAAGCCTACCTCTCTTCCTCTATCGGAGGAGAGCTGTGCTGTATCCCAGGCTGTGATTGGACAGCATAGGGAGAGGAGGTGGTGCACAGCACAGGCCTCGGCTCCCAGTGGCTCTGCAGATACATAGATACACTGTTTAGGCAGTTCACTGGCAGGACCTAACATTTATGCAAATGAGGGGGTACCATTCCCCCCCAACCCCCCCTCCCCCCGGTCCTCAAGTGTCCAGTCCTGGTTGTTATGTTTGGTACAAGTGTGAACCCCTGGGCCGAGGTGAGAGGTGCTCCGCCCACAGGGAGGAGCCCTGTGAGCCTCACCGCCGGTAGGTGCGGTCTCAGCGATGTCAGACACAGCTGTGGAATAGAGTCTTTATTGATGGCAGAGAAAGGCAGCACCCGTGGAGCAGGAGATGCAGTAAAGTAAAGTTCTGAGCAGAGGGGTACACCCAGATGATGCCTCAGATGTGATGATCCGGTAGTGGCCCGCGGAGCGGGCTTTGCCAGGAAGTCTTGCAGTAGAAAAGAAACAACTCGGACATGCAGATCCGGGAGTGGCCCGCGAAGCGGGGTATGCCAGAGATGAGTGGCAGTGATGGAATGAGAAAGCTGAGGTGCAGGAACCCCGATGAGGTTCCTGTAGCGGTGATGAGGTAATGACCTGCAGGTAGGGTATACCAGAGCGGTTCCTTCTGGAATGAAGCGGTAGTGGCTCGAGGCACGGGGTTCACCATAGAGAATCCCACAACAAGTCCAGAGAGTTGAAATCCATAGAAATAGTTACTCACAGGAGGTTGTTCCAGGAAAGGTCCCAGATAGTGGAACCGATAGCAGTCCAAGGCAGAAGGTCCTCCGAGGAGCAGATAACCAGAGAGGAGATAGGGTCCCCGAGGAGTGGGTACCCTGAATGTCTCATGCCAACGAAGAAACTGGAACCGGAAGTCCAAGGAGCGGAATTCAGCAAGAGAGAGAACTCCTTGCTTAAGTACAAGAGGTGGGTGACGTCAGCCAGAGGGGACGCCCCTGAGGTTCCCGCCATGACATGTATAAAGGTGGCCCATGCGGACGCGCGCCTAGGTAATTTCTGGAGCAAGATGGCGGTCGGCAGCGCCTGCGCCGTCCCGGGAACGCCAGGCTGGTTGGCGGTGACTGGCGGAGGCTGCCACTCCTCCAATGGATGACAATGCAGCAAAGAAAGAAGTGAGCAGTAGTGGTCGCAGCTGTCTGCGACCAACGGGCGTAACACTGGTCTATGGAAAGGTTGGCAACCCTGGCAGCAACCGAGAAATCCCTTTCCCTCATGTCTACTAATCTCACCTGCCTTACACAGGGAATGCTCCATAAACCCCTTGGTGAGGAGTGCAATGTTCTACCAGGGTTATAAATTTGAAGTAAAGCATTGGTCCATGGAAATGCATCAACGGCCATGGAATAATACAGCTGTTTTGTATTTAACTCTCCAGTGAACAGGGAGCCACTAGAGGTCACAAAATACCAGGAGTAATATGGTTTCTAATGCTACAGCCACAGATAAGACAGGCGGCAGCATTCTGGAGCAGTTGGAGCACTTTGGTGGCTAGATTGCTTTATTATTGTTCAGAAGCTTGGCTTCCCTAATGAATGGAGTGAACTTTGTTATTTCTTTAATCTAGTAATGTATTTGTACTTTATTGATTGTATTTTAAATTATGTATTATTAGGATGTACTTATTGTATCATTATTATCATGGACCTAGTGTACTGATTGTATTATTTTGTGCTGTAACCATTTTGTGCTGAATTATATTCAAGGAAAGCAGTATAACCAGGGTCTCTTGCCTCCTACCATTGTGCAGACATGGGAGAAACCAGCTTGTTGCTGCATAATTAACAACCTGCCTCAGAATCAACAGACCTGAAGCTTTCAAACACACCTTCTATGAATGCCAATCTTTTGAAGAAAGCTGCAGAGTGCCTTCCTTCAGTCTCAGCTCTCTCTGCTCCTGCTTCAGCCCTCCTCTCCTAAACAGCCTGCAGAGAACAGGAGAGGGGTGAGGCTGAGACTGTAACAGATGAAAGAAAAGACACTCTACTCCCTAATCCAGCTCCTTTCCTTCTTTTTTGCCTCTCTCCCCTTCTGGAAGGGACCAGGAGGGGGGAGAGAGCAGACAGAATGTAACTGCCTGTGTTCCACAGCTGGCATTCCACCAGCAGTTGCAGACAGTATCTGAATGTAATCTGCCTTGAAATGCCTGAAAAAGTGAAATATAAAGTTTAAAAAATAATATTTCTCTTCATAGAAGCCTTGATGATTGCACTATTGCTGACAACTTTCAAACTTGTCTAATGCAACCTTTTGTGTCTTACCATGTGTCCAATGTATGTGCACCCAGGCTTTCGGTGTAATTACAGCATGACACGCTGCTGATATCACACAGAAGCTCATATACTCAGAAAGACAACAAGGACTTTCTCAAGAAAATATAAAAACGATCATTGCATTGTCAAGTCAAAAGTGACATTTCATAGTTAAAAAGTTATAACTTAGTTCTTACTGTTATGCCTGTCGATCGTAGATGGCTGCAACCTCTCATGCTCACCTCTTTTTTCCACGCTCCATCAAGTCTGAGAAGAATGGCAGTCTCTACCAGTCCACGCCAACCTCTCCAGCATTCCTGGGACAGCGTGGGCGCTGCTTACCGCCATCTTGGACCCGAAGTTACCTAGATGCGCGTGCAAGGGCCTCATTTTAACATGTCATGGAGGGAATATCGGGGCGTCCCCACCTGATGATGTCAACCCGCTAGTGTATTTAATCTGACCTGCCTTTGCCTTCCTCGAGTTAGCAAGGAGTTCCGTCTTGCTGAATTCTCCACTTCTAGGACTTCCTGTTCCTGACTCAGTCTCGGCATACGGACGCTCTGAGTACCCGCTCCTCGGGGGCTCCCCTGCGTTCCCGGCTATCTGCTCCTCGGAGGGCCTTCCTGCCTGACTGCTATGAACCTGCTTCTCTGGTCTCTATCTCGCTCCAGGAATCTCCTACTGTGAGTAACTCTACTGACTTCTATTATACAGGGTATACCCCGATCCTCAGGCCACTACTGTCTTCCTTCTGTGGGAGTCATTCACCTTCCTGCTCTACAGAATACCTACATACCATCTACAGGAGCCACTTCCAGGTTCCGGCATCGCTACCAGTTTTTCAACATCTAACTGTACAGACATCCTCGGCGTACCCTGCTCTGCGGGCCATTACCGGATCTGAATTCCTGAAGCTGCCTACGCTCATCAGAGGGGATCCCCGGCGTACCGGATCTTCTCAGCTGTGTCTCACTCAGGGTAATTCCCATTGTCCAGGACTGTACAAACATTTCCACCTCTGTGGAGACTAATTCTTCCTCCCTATTTAATGAAGTCTTCATTCCTAGCTGTGTCCCACCTCACTGAGACTGTGCCTGCTGATGGAGGCTCACAGGGCTCCTCCCTGTGGGCAGAGACATTGCTCATCTCAGCCCAGGGGTTCGCATCCTTCCTTAAACATAACACTTAGCTTGATAAATTGTTGATTTTTGTACTTGGTACACTTTTATTGGGTATATAGTTTAATTATTGTTTAAAATCAAACAGTAGAAATGGTTTTCAATAAAACTGACTTTTTTTTTTTTTTTGCATCCTCAGAAGTATGAAACTTAATGCAAAACTACATAAGTTTGCCAGATCATTGCTGCAGAGTTTTAAAGAATCTGCCATAGAATTTGCTAACTCTTCCCGCTGAATTTTGAAAAAATATGCGGCAGGAAATCGGGGGCGCTGCCTATAGCAAACACACGCTGGCCACTTATATCTTTAAGGCTGTGCCCACAGTGGGGTCTTGGAGGTCCCCCCCAGGGCCCCCCTGTAGAGAGTTCTTTGCAAAGTCCCTGCCCACGGACCGGACTGAAGCAATGGGTGCGGGCCAGGGCGGGGTTATGTTAGAACCTGGGAACGCCAGGACGGATTGCAGGGGATTTCATCAACCAGAGGCAGGGGGCGGGGGGGGATCTCCTCCCAGCCTTCCCCGTGTAGGCAGCTCTGCTGCAGGTCTGACCCAGTCGGTGCTCATCCCGGTCCTGCAACGGGAAGGGCTGAACCTGCAGGGGCCCGCGGCGAGAGAAGGTGCGTGGATGGGGGGCATCCCTTGGGTGGGTGGATGATAACCGGAGGAGAGCCGGAGTGGCACTGACCGCCGGGACATGCCCGGGCAGGTTTCTTCGCTGCAGATCCTAATTCTGGAGTCCCCTGCTCTGCAGCTGTCAGGCAGTGAGATCGGCCGCTGCCATGTGGCGCCGGACAAGTCAGGGCTTGCAGGTGCTGGAGAGGGGGGAGCGCCCCCGGGAGGGCGCTGTGAGAAGGGCCGGGAGAGAGCGAACGTGGAAGGCGCCCGCTGCGGTGGGGGGGGGGAAGGAATGCCAGCTGCACCTCCCCTTGCGAGCCGCTATGTTGCACATCTGCCGGCTTTCCTCTCCTCCTGTAAAGCAGGGTCTGGGGGTACAGCTGTGCCTCTGAGTTCACGCGGGTAAGAAAACTGCGGACATTGTTTGATGCGTAGGGGGGAGAGAGGCAATGAGCTGCCCTGCTGGGGGGGGGGTTACTAGATTTTGAATCCGGAGTGAATCTGCCCCTCTCGGATGAAGTAGCCTGGTTTACACATAAATATGTAAATATTACTTCAGGGGATCCCCTTTCATGGAACTACGTGAATACGTTTCTTGACTGGCTGTGGCGAGCTAAAAAATGTTCTTCAGCTCCGTTTCTTGCAGAAGTAATTTCCCACGGGCAGGATGTGGTTAATTTAACTGGCTGTGTTTGCTTATTATTATTATTATTATTATTATTGTGCTGGTTGAAGGCGCATCCGCATAGATGTGTTTGCTTCATGCCTCGGTACTGGAGATAAGCTGTCTGAGTGCATCACTTTCTCCGTTTCATCGCTTGTCGAAGTTTTTTGTTTTTTTTTTTTAATTTGCGGTAGATCTGGTTTTGGGAGTAAGCGTAATTCTCTTCATCATCACTCGTCTCCTGGCAGGCTCAGGTATTGCAGCCATGTGCGGCCCAGGTCACAATTCTGACCATCATCCAGCACAGGGGGGGACCCTTCAGCTTGCTACGGAGTGTTGCCCTTGAGGGATGACTAAGGCTGCCTCCCAAAGGGCTGTGAGTGCTGCTTCTGCAGCATCCCAGCACTGGTCAATCCGAGAAGCGCAAATTGGGCTTGGAACTCGAATCTGGATCTCCTGTGGGGCCTCGCTGCTGTCCAGCTGGGCCAGTCACCATCCTGGATTTTTGACCCCCCCCCCCCCCCCAATGCATTCTGGTACTTATAATGCTGATTTCAGATGGACAAAACAGGACTACAGGTACCATCCTGCTCTGGGATGCCAGGAGTCTCCCTTTAGTGTATGAGGCACTTGGGGAGGAGGGAGGAACTGGCAGGATCTTTAGGAAGATAGTGGGAGCTGATATGTCTTCCTCCTGGATCTGAGACAGGCTGCTTGACACTCTTCTCCAGTTATAGAGAGAAGTACCTGAATTGGTGATTCATTTCCTTGAAAACAAGACTTCTGTAAGAGAACTCCATGGTAAATAGATTGCTTAAAATTGCTGTGTTGTGGGGGAACTATTATAAACAAGGGTGCCTGTTTCTAGGGCAGATGCTGCCTCCGATTTGTCAAAATTCTCTGGCAATTATGCAACAGATTTCCATATTTTTGCATAAAGTTTTACATTACTAAATATGCACAAAAGTCAATATTAGAAAATCTTTCACATTCTACTTAAACAATATTTTAACTGTATGTGAAAAATATAAAATGTAGTACACACTGCCCATATGTTACAGATTTTAAGTGTGAAACTTCCCTTTCATTTTCAGTTAAAAGTGTGGCCTTCCTTTTTTTCTATTTTCTTCAGAAAGTTCCTATTTTCTTCCTGAATGAATAACTTTACATCTTGCAAAGCTGCGCTGAGCATCAGCAGAGCTTATGAAGAACTCAGACTAATACATTACATTAATAAGCGTTATCAGGGATTCTAAAATTCCTCTAGCACTTACTCACCAGGGACAAAATGCACCTACCCTAGCCTCATACCTCGTGTCTTCCCCCTCTAGTGATGTTCTCTATCTTCTCCTCCACACCTCCCCTGCAGTTCTCCTATTCTCTTCCCTTCCTCTCACCTCTCTTCTCCTCCCCCTCCTTCTCTGTCCCCTCAGCCCTTTTACTCTTTTCCTAGGCACTTAAAGGGGACCACTGATGCCTAGTCCTGGGCCGGACCACCTGAGAAAATTTGCTAGCTCCAAGGGAGCAGGCGAGTGAGTGGATTTTCAAAAGCCTTTATGGTATAAATTGAATTCATTTTTAAGAGAGTGGCTAAGGGAAATGAAGAAAAGGGGCAAACTGTATTAACCAGGGTAACCAGCAGGCAGTGGCAGTTACTACCCTTATCAGAAGGCCCGAGGGAGGGGGAGATTAACCTGTATGGAGCATCAGTTACTGCTGGGCAGACTGGATGAACCACTTAAGAACATACATAAGAAAATGCCATACTGGGTCAGACCAAGGGTCCATCAAGCCCAGCATCCTGTTTCCAACAGTGGCCAATCCAGGCCATAAGAACCTGGCAAGTACCCAAAAACTAAGAAGATCCCATGCTACCATTGCTAATGGCAGAGCTATTCTCTAAGTGAACTTAATAGCAGGTAATGGGTCTGTTTCTGTGGGGATCCACTATGTTGCTATGTAAAAAGAACAGTACATCGTCAGAAAAAAACCATACAAGACTGCAGAAAGACATCACCAAAGACAGCAAGCTATGAAATAATTTGTACTTTTCCTCATCATTGTTTTATTTGTGACGTGCTTTTCTACCAAGAGAGTTCAAAGCAAGTTACATTTAGGGTAAAGACAGGTCCCATGGATCAGTCACAAGACAGGGGCCAGTATAGTTCAGATACAGCCAAGTACAAAAGGTCGCATAAGACAGGCATCGGTATTGTTCTTTAGCATTTAAATACTGGTTCATAGTGGTACAGATGATTAGGTGAATGCACATAGGCTTTAGTCAGGGTTCAGAGTTAGAACCGAAAGCTGCCTCAAGCAACCAGGTTTTTACGAATTTTCTGATGGTCAGGAGGAACCCTGATGTGAGGAGAGAGGGAGTTCCATAGGGCTGAGGCAGAACCTGCAAAAGACGCATAGTTTGAGGTGAGGGGATCACAAGCTGGACCTGAGGTAATGACCGGAGTGAGCATGAAGGTATATTAGTAGGTGACGGAGCTGCTGAGGAAGGCTGGGGTTAGGTCTTTGATGAATTTGTAGATATTGAATTTAGTGCAGCATAGTGCTTGATAGCCAATGCAGACTTTTCAAGACTGGGGTAATTTGGTCAGATTTGTGTACCTTCATTATCATGTGGGCAGGGAATTCTGTATGAGCTGCAAGCCACAGTCTAGGGTATTAGGGATTCTTTCAGAGAGTTATCGTACAGGGGTGGCCAACTCCAGTCCTTGAGAGCCACAAACAGGCCTGATTTTCAGAATATTCACAATGAAATTGCATGAGAGAGATTTGCATGCATTGCTTCCATTATATGCAGATCTATCTCATTCATTGGGGATATCCTGAAAACCTAACCTGTTTGTGGCTTTTGAGGACTGGAGTTGGCCACGCTTGTTATAGTAGTCTAGGTGAGAGATAACAGTGGCCAGATAGCCGTAATGAAAGCTGAATCGTCAAGCAGTGGGAGAAGGTGCCAGAGTTAGTGGAGATGGTAAAATGCTGTTGTAGCTACAGCATGGACCTAGGCTTTGATGGTAAGTTGGGAATCTAGTATGAAGCCTAGACTCCGAACTTGTGAGCTGAGTGTAATTCTTCCAAGGGTTGCTTTCAAGAGTGGACCTTTTTTTTTGTGATCCACGACATTTCTGTCTTTTGGGGATTAAGTCTAAGCTTGTTTTGCTGTAGCCAGGTAGCAATTTGTTTGAGATGATCTTTTTCTGAGTTGATTTGGACTAAGTTGAATGTCATCTGTGTAAAAGTAAGTAGATGATGCTGGAGTTCCTGATTAGTTTGCACAATGAGTGCGAGGATAGAACCTTGAGGTATTCTGCAGGAAAGGAATTGAGGTTTGGAGAAGGCTGTTCCTCATGGAGACAATTTGGGTTCAGCCTTGGAGAAAAGACATGAACCAGGCGAATTCAGGACCAGTCAAGCCTATGTTGTACGTTCAGGTGAGGAGGAGATTGAGGTTGTCTGTGTCAAATGCTGCGAGATGTCTAGTAAGATGAGCAGGGTCAGAATTTGTCTACCAGGCTTAGTATTGCGGTTTCTGTACTGTAGTGTGGCCTGAAGCCTGAGGAAGTAGAGGTTTGAGACTGGGTGGTAGTTCACGTCATTTGGATCCAGATTGGACTTCTTCAGTGTAGGTCTCACAGTTGCCCTTTTTATGCCAGTTGGTAGGTGGGTTTCTGCTAGTGAGGCATTGGTTATGGTTTGGATGTGGTGGAGCAGACTGTATTTAGCTTATTTAATGAGTCAGGAGGGGCAGAGATCCTCCAAGGATGTGGTCAGTCTGAGAATAATGGGCAGAGCATCAATGTCTTCTGTTGCGAGTTAGGCCAATGGAATCTAAAGGTTAGGAATTTAGAAAATCCTAAGTGAGACCCAAATGTGATCATCAACATGGAATTTGAAGTCACCCAGAACCAAGGTTTTAGATGTTTCTAGAATCATCTCTTGACATCGGCTATAGAAAGTCATGCAATGCTAGATGGGGGACGGTATACTAGGAAGAGACCTTGCTTGGTGTGGGTGTCAGCCTGAAGGAGGATGACTTCCCTGCCACCCAACTTATGTGCAGGGGAAGGTGCCAGGCTCAGGGATTTTCTGGAGATATTGGCTACTACTCCTTCTCTTTTGGTTTGGTGTAGAGTGTGGGCAAAAGTGAAATCGTGGGGCATGTTTAGTTAAATTGAGGAGTGTCAGTGTCTTTTGCCCAGGTTTCTGTGAGGCACAGGATGTCCACCTGTTCATCCATGATTAGGTTGTACAGAAGATTACGCTTGCTGATAGAGCAGGTGTTCAGGAGAAGTGTTCTTAAGCAAGGGGGATTGTCTTGTTGAGGTGGTAGGGAAGGGGGGGTGCTAACCTTATATTGGGTGTCCCTCAGCGGGTGGAGGAAGGTTCTGTGCAGGGATCATGGTCTGGGTTGTGTTTATAATGAGGTGAGCATTTGCCTTGGCTCATAATAATGGGTACTGGGTGGGTTGAGAAGAGGGCCAATGAATTCCATGTGAAGCACACCTTGCAGGTGAGGGCAACAGTAATAAATATATGAAAAAGTGCACATGAGCAGGCCAGCCCCATTGCCTCGGGACTCTGGTGCACTCATACCCGAGAGGGGAGAGAAAATAACCTCCACCGTCGTCCCCCCGCCCCCTCCAGGGTGCATCATGAAGGCTTTGGATCAGCGAGGGGCTCCCAAGCCACCCAGGTATGCTATCTGCAAGAGGGTATGAGATGGCAGAAAGCACTGCGGGAAGAAAAATAGGGGAAAAACAGAAAAACCCATTGTTCATTACAAGGAAGGAATTGGCAATCATTCCATTAGAAAATTCTGCAGTACATTCACATGCTTTGCCATTACTTTGCATATTATACAATGCAAATTTTACTTTGCTTTATAAAAATTGTCATTTTCTGACCGTTCTTTTGAATCTTGGTCATTTATTTTATTATTTTCTGTTTTTTGGGTGGGGGAAAAGAAATCTTGGTGATTATGCAGGGAGGGGAGGAAGAGGGGTGTTACGCCTGTCGGTCGCAGATGGCTGCGACCGCTCTTGATCACCTCTTTCTTCACAGCGTTGACTCCTTTGGGAAGACTTGCAGCCTCCGCCAGCTATCACCGGCCTGCCTACCGCTCCCAGGCCTCCCTGGACGGCATGGACGCTGACGACCACCATCTTGCCCTCGGAATCCCTTAGACGCACGCGTGTGCGCATGGGCCATTCTTAAGCACGTCATGGCGGGAACCTCGGGGGCTTCCCCTCCGGATGATGTCATTCCTCCAGGACACTTAAGCTGGCTGGCCCTGCCTATCGACGACTTGGCAACAAGTTCCCTCATTGCTGAATCCGCTTCGCTCACTACAGACTTCCCATTCCAGTTGCTGCCTCTCCGGAGTGAGATGCTGTGGGTACCCGCTTCTCGGGGGCCCTTTCCTTGTCTCTGGCTATTCGCTCCTCAGAGGGCCTAATGCCTTGGACTGCTACCTGCCCCGTCCCCCGGGGCTTCTCTTGGAACCTTCGCTACTGTGAGTACCTCCACTCTGTGGACCACTACCGTACCATCTCTAGTGAGGAACCCTCATCGGTGTACCCCGCTCTGCGGACCACTTCCGTGTCCTCGCTAAGTGAGGAACCCTCATCGGTGTACCCTGCGCTGTGGACCACTACCGTACCATCTCTAGTGAGGAACCCTTATCGGTGTACCCCGCTCTGCGGACCACTACCGTACCATCTCTAGTGCGCGCGATTCAGTATTCATATTAGGTGGTGCGGTAGAAACAGGCAAAAGGAGGCACTAGGGACACTAGCGCGTCCATAGTGCCTCCTTTTAGCCTGGAGCGGTGGCTGTCAGCGGTGGCTGTCAGCGGGTTTGACAGCCGACGCTCAATTTTGCCGGCATCGGTTCTCGAGCCCCCTGATAGCCACGGGCTTGGAAACTGGATGCCAGCAAAATTGAGCGTCCGGTTTTCGGCCCGACAGCCGCCGGCCCATTTTAATTTATTTTTTTATTTTTTTTACCCTTTGGGACCTCCGACTTAATATTGCCACTTTCCCAGTGCCGGCAGAAACTAGCGCCTACCTTTGGGTAGGCGCTAATTTCTGAAAGTAAAATGTGCGGCTTGGCTGCACATTTAACTTACTGAATCACGTGGGCATACCTAATAGGGCCCTCAACATGCATTTGCATGTTGAGGGCCCAATTAGTTGCGTTTTCCGTCCCTTACTGAATAAGGGGTAAGGGAAAACGCGTGTCCAAGAGCAGGTTAACAGTGCGCTCCATCGGAGCGCACTGTACTGTATCAGCCTGATTGAGGGCCCAGTCTTCGGGGCACATCAATATCAACCACCTTCTGCTAATAACATCAACCCGACTACAGCATTTTTGGGCCATGGTCCCTGTGGTCAATGCCAAGCTTGTTCATTCTTCTTTACCTGTTTCAACTTTCACTCGCCCGACTCTTTATTACAAATCCTCCTCCGTTTTTCATCTAATTGTTTACAGAATTGCCCATGTCCCCTAATATGTATAGGTAAAAGCTTAGGTAGGGTAAGGACGCATATCTCTGAACACCGCAGCAGTGTAAGACGCACTCGCTCTGTGGCGCTTTTTGTTCCACACTGGCCAGAGAAGAAATGCTGGATTTCTGTCTTCTGTTTCTGTCTTACTGAATGTTGCTCACCATGGACTTGTGGTGGCAAGTTTCCTCTAACCTGCTTGCCCTGATCTTATCTGACCTGTCCCGGGTCCATGTTCAGCCAGATAAACTTCTTTGGCTGACTTTGTCAGCTGTGCGGTGGAGCGGCTGGATATCCCCAACTCTCTTAAAGATAGCCAGATATTTTTACCTGGCTAGGGCATGACCAGACTTAGCCAGATAAGTTGTCTGGCTCATTCAACTCCACCCCCACATGCCTGCAGGTTAAGCAGTTAGCCGGCTAAAACTTAGCTGTATAACTGAATAACTCTGAGGCAGTGAGCCAGGAGGAATTTTCAACAACTGCCATTTATCCAAAGTCCCAGCTCAGCTGGACAAATGGCACTGAAAATTGTCTCTAAGTTGCCTACATTTAGAAGCTCAGTATAGCGAGTCATTTTCAGATGCATTTCTATGTAACACCGTGCTTTCCTCATGGAAGTGGTCTGTTCTAAAGTTTCTTGCCCTGCATGCACTGAGTGGAGGCGGGGAGGGGCTTGCATTTCCTCGCAGTACCTTTTTTGCATTTTTGAAAGCGTGCGGGGAAACATCCCCCTGTGAAGTCTGCGTACATGTTAGCAGAATGCACTCTTATTAATTCAGGGCAGGCAGTTTTGGTGACATAAATAGATGCATACATTCCCTTTGACAACTGGTGTAAATGTATGCGCGAATCTCATTTCAGCTTTATGCAGGCTGTTACGAAATTACTCCTCTTAGTTTCCTGACTCTGAAAATTAGGTAGCTAAAACCTTTTGAATATTGGCCATTTTTCTCGGGTACCCGTAAGTGCTGTCGTACTGTCCTTTGAGAAGAGAAGCAGCTGGGATGCAGGCACCTCAAGACTGAGCACTTGCTGGGTGCTGCATTAGGTGGAAAACATGTGGCATGTTTTAGCAGGCTTTCAGCTCATTTTGTCATGAGGGTGATTGTGCATGGTCTATAAGCTCGGTAAACTGTCTTGGTCCCTAGTTACAATCCAAGGCAAAGTCTTGCTACGCTCTGGCAGACTTCAGCTCTTCGCAAGCGCAGTGCTTAAAGGCATCTCCCGACTGAGCAGAGTGTCGGTCACAGCCAAGTGTAAGCAGAAGCTCCCAGATGCATCTTCAGGTCTGCGGGTACCGGTCCCTTCAATCTCCCCCTCTCTCAGAGGGCTCTGCTCTGAAAGCTGCCAAGCCCACCCAGCAGGCATCTGTCCATTATCATCCCCACAGCAGCTCTCGGAGCAGGAGGTCATTTCAGTGATTCTGCCATCCAGGGCAGCGTGGAAGATCGTAGAACAACAGTAAGGTGAGTTCAGGTTCCTGAGCTGTGCAAGATCTGGAGATGTTTGCACTGTATCATTTTTTTCTCTCATTGTGTAAAAAAAAAAAAAAAATGTAGCGGAGCCAGCTCGGGAATATTCAGCTACCCTGCGGAGGTTTACTCTTGTGCTTAAATTTTAGCAGATCCCTGAATGCGGCACGAGCTGAGGCTGAAGTTCTCCTTGGCGCGAGCATCTCACAGAGCATCTCACAGAGCATCTCACAGAGCTCCACTGCCTTGGCCCTTGAAGTTTTTGCTAGTCTGACAAAAGGATAACCTTATACTGCATGCTGCTTTTGTGTTTAACATCCCTTTCCTCCTCTGAGCCAATGTGTCTTTTTGACTCCTTTCAGGCTAGTGACGCCGAGACCTCGGGGGAGTCATGAGGAGATTGCAGGGATGCTCCCTGCTCCTGCTGGTCCTTCTAACAGAGGTAAAAACCTTAGGGCCCTCATCCATCCTCGGGCAGCTAAAGCACACAGGTGTCTTCGGTGACTCGCTCCTGCCGCATTGGCTTATTAGTCGCAGACAATTCCCTGTCACCGGCTGTGAGAGTAGTTCTGGTTAATACTTCCTGGCGCACACAGCAGCTGCTTCCAATGACTCAGCACTAAGAAGAAAAGCCCTGACGGGCAGAAGTTCTCTTAAGGTCTCTCTCGCTGACTCCTGCTCTCTCTTCTCTTCCTCAGCTGTGCCACGCCTTTGCCAACCCTCTTGAGTGCCAGGAAAGCGAGTACCGGGATGTGCATGGCCGGTGCTCCCTCTGCCAGGAATGTGGTCCTGGCCAAGAGCTGTCCAAGGTATCACCGCTGGAAGGGGGAGGGTCTGTGGAGGGCAGGGGAGCGGGGTCCCCCTCCGCAGCAGGCAGAGCTCGGGAAATACAGGAGGATGACCCCCTCTACAGCCCCAGGTCAAGGGGGACAGGCCGAGCAGGGAGCTACAGTCCTGCTTTTCTCATAGAACTAGAAAGAATGACATCTCGCTGCATTCAAGGGGCTGAGACCAGGACTGGCTGGGCCTTTCCCCCGAACATGGAGCTAAAGGGTCACCCTAGTAGAATGCACTTTTTGTGTTTTCCGTCATGGATTCATCCCAGGATGCATTTTTTGTATTTCATTCCGCTAGCCCAGATTGTAAAGCATTCCTTCCCCCTTGTGTGGCCTACTTTTTGCTGTCACAGAGGTAATTGACCAAAGAGAGGTAGTTTAGAAAATGTGGGTGGTTACAAACCGGCAGATGGCCAGGATGGTTAAATTAGTCAGCCTCAGTGCAGTCTGTGGCAGTTTCTCCTCTAGAGTGAAATGCTTCCAGTACTTGTCGGGATAGCTTGTACCATCCTTCCAGCTGTAAGCGTGGGCTCAGGGCTGGAGTGGGCTCCTGCCAAAAACCCAGCATTCCTTTCCGGGTGATTGCTTTTTCCTTAAGAGGGGATGCCCTGAGGGGATGGAGGTGCCAGCATTTGGGGGTAACTGGAGTGTCAGGTTTACGGTGGCAGACAGGGAGCCATGACCTGCGGCTCTGATAAATCTCAATAGTACTGCACAGTGAGAGAGTAGAGGGACTTACACTGAGGTAGCTAACGATGTGATTAGAGTCTCTGTTGCCCCTTGGTACTTTCGATTTGTAAAGAATTTGACTTGCTGAAAATTATTTTTCCAGTTTACACTTCCTTTATAAGCTTTTGTGTCTCCACTGGATGGAGACGGCCTTCCGTATAGAGGCAGAACCCCACAGTGCCCTCCTGTGGTAAACAGCACAGGTTGCAGCTCCCTCAAGAGCTTGGTTCAGTGCTGTTCTAGGGATGTCTTCCGAACGTTGCTTATAAGAGCGGGGTTTGGCCTGCCTTTCCTTAAGAGCTGCTGAGCCTCGCTTCAACAGGAACCTAGGCCAAGGATGGAACCCATGTCCTTTGCTCAGCAGTACAGAGCAATGATCGGGCCTTAAGCTAGCACTGAGTCATACACATGGGCTACCTGGTGAGCCATAATCTATTTATGCAGGAAGATTGTCAGGTATAGAGGCTGTGTGAGAAGAATTTTGCACATCCTTATTTTTTCCTTAGGAATGTGGCTATGGGGAAGGAGGAGATGCCCAATGTGTGGCCTGTCAGACGCGCAGATATAAAAATGACCGGGGACGTCACCGATGCAAAACCTGTTTGTCCTGCATACTCATAAACCGCACCCAGAAATTTAACTGCAGTGCTAACACCAACACAGTCTGCGGGGAGTGTCTGCCAGGGTAAGTGCCTCTGGTGGCACAGCCTGTGGGGAGTGTCTGCTGGGGTAAGTGTCACCTGAGTGTGCTGCTGGTGACACAGCCTGCGGGGAGTGCCTGCCAGGGTACATGCTGCCTGTGTGCCACTGGTGACACGGACTATGGGAAGGAGGAGATGCCTAATGTGTGGTCTGTCGGACGCGCAGGCATAAAAATGACTGGGGACGTCACCAGTGTCTGCTGGAGTAAGTGCCACTGATGACACAGACTCTGGCGAGTGTCTGCTGATATAAGTGCTACTTGAGTGTGCTGCTGGTAACACAGCCTGCAGAGGTGTCTGCTGGGATAAGTGCCGCCTGAGTGTGCCACTGGTGACGCAGTCTGTGCGGGGTGTCTGCTGGGGTAAGTGCCGCCTGAGTGTGCCAATGGTGACTCAGTCTGTGCGGGGTGTCTGCTGGGGTAAGTGCCGCCTGAGTGTGCCACTGGTGACAGCCTGCGGGGAGTGTCTGCTGGGGTAAGTGCCGCCTGTTGCTGGTACAGCCTTGGTTTCAGTTTTCTAATTCTCCTTCTATTTCTGTTAGATTCTACAGTAAAACCAGGATAGGAGGATTACTGGATCAGGAGTGTATCCCCTGTACTCAGCAGACCCCAATTACCGAATTCCAGTGTGAGTTCAGGTCTCTTCTGTCTTTTTTTGTTGTCTATTGTGTAGTAAGTACAGTGTTACAGGGCCTGAGCTCTCACTGTGCAATAAGGACTAGGGCTGAGCTTCTGCTATATATTGAGGACAGGAACTAAGGGGTAGATTTTATAAATTTACGCGCGTACTTTTGTTCGCGCACCAGGCGTGAACAAAAGTACGCTGGATTTTATAAGATACGCGCGTAGCCGCACGTATCCTATAAAATCCGGGGTCGGCGCGCACAAGGGGGTGCACATTTGTGCAACTTGCGCGCGCCGAGCCCTGCGCGCGCTGCCTGTTCCCTCCAAGGCCGCTCCAAAATCGGAGCGTCCTCGGAGGGAACTTTCTTTCCACCCCCCCCCCTACCTTTATCGGTAAAGTTACTACTGCCTCCGGGCAGTAGTAACTTACGCGTGCGGGCACGGCAGGCCCCGACACAGGCCGCTGTGCCGGGGCACTCGGCCATGCCCCCGACCGCCCACACACCCCCGGACACGCCCTCAATCCCAAACCACGCCCCCGACCGCCCCTTTTTGAATCCCCGGGGCTTGCGTGCGCCGCTGAGCCTATGCAAAATAGGCTCGGCGTGCGCAGGGGGGTTTGGGGTAGGTTTTCGGGGGGTACGCGCGTATCTTACGCGCGTACCCCTTTGAAAATCTACCCCTAAGCTTTTACTGTTTGAAACCGAGTGCCCCTTTACAATAAGAGCAGGCTGGAGTTCCTGTTGTATAATAAGTACGTGGCCAGAGCTTCCCCTGTTTAATAAGAGCAGGGATTGAGCTCCCTCCTTTATTAAGGACAGGACCTGATTTCCTGTAAGTTTATCACACTCTGATTTTCTGATTGTGGGGTTTGCTGGTGCTGTGCAGCCCCATGGAGATGGACCAAGCCATTCCCTGTACGTACCCGGATCAGTCCAGACCATGGGTTAAGCCCCCGTTCCAGCAGGTGGAGACAGACCAGAGTTCTAAGGGCAGCCCACATAAGGACGGAACCCACCCTGGAACCCTCAGTATTTGTCTGTCTCCAGCAGGTGGAACAGCTCACCCTTTGGTTCCCTGTTTAGCTTGCCCTCTGTGTTTTCTTTCCTCTTCTTTCTCTGGGGCAAGCTCACGCAAGTACTCTTTTAATTTACTTCTTCATTTTTAAATATTAAAAAAAAAAAGAGATTTTTTTTCTCTGACTGATTGTGTCAGGGCAGACAGTTCTGTCTCCCTCGCTCTTGGGGTTCCTAGGTGGGCTTTGCCCCTTGATTTCTGTCAACCTAGGTTCCCTTCCCGGTGACCTAGTGTGGGTGATACTGGTGGTGCCAGTCCCTCTCCCCACATTTTGTATCTGCTGCCGTGCCCCGAGATGCCCATACCACGGTGGAGCTTCAGGGAGGATTGTTATACCCCTGCCTCTGTGAAAGCAATGAATTATTTGTGTGAATAAACTGTTTTTGTTTTCCCAAGCTTTCACAGAATATATTTTTTACTTGTCTTTGTTTAAAAAAAAATAAATTTAAATTAAAAAAAGGCAGCAGTTTGATTTTATGAGGAGGGAGCAGGGTTCAATCTCCCACCCATCTCCTCAGGGGCTCCCTGCTCAGCTGTTTTCAATTAGCTTTACAGCCGCTTTCCTGCTCAATGCCGCAGCCACCTTTTTAAGAACATAAGAACATAAGAAAATGCCATACTGGGTCAGACCAAGGGTCCATCAAGCCCAGCATCCTGTTTCCAACAGTGGCCAATCCAGGCCACAAGAACCTGGCAAGTACCCAAAAACGAAGTCTATTCCATGTTACCATTGCTAATGGCAGTGGCTATTCTCTAAGAGGTAGATTTTAAAAACATACGTGCATGCGTACTTATCTTCGCGCCAGTGGCGCGAACAAAAGTACACCAGATTTTATAAGATAACCGTAGCCGCGCTTATCTTATAAAATCCAGGGTCGGCGCGCGCAAGGCTGTGCAAAATCGGCAGCCTGCACACACCGAGCCGCGCAGCCTGCCTCCATTCCCTTCCCCTATCTACCCCACCCCCCGGCCCTACCTAAATCCCCCCCTTACCTTTGTTGGGCGCGCGCCGCCCCGGCATCCCCCAGCACAGGCCGCAGTGCTGGGGGACTCAGGGCCGCCCTCCCGGCCCGCCCCCAAATCATTGCCATGCCCCCGGACTCGCCCCAGACCGCCCCCTGCTCCGGACACGCCCCCAAACACGCCCCCAGACATGCCCCCTCCCGCCCCTTTTACAAAGCCCCGGGACTTACCCGCATCCCGGGGCTTTGCGCGCGCCGGCGGCCCATGCAAAATAGGTGCGCCAGCGCGCGAGTGCCCTGCACGTGTAAATCCAGGAGGATTTACATGTTCAGGGGTTTTAAAATCAACCCCTAAGTGAACTTAATAGCTTGTGGAGAGTTGGCCTCCCGACTCTCCTGTGAAGGGATATGCTCCAGGTGTATTTCGGGGGGTGAAGGCTCCTCTTCCAGACCGCCAGCTTTTAGACCTCGGGGAGGGGCTCCTCATCGTGTTTCTAAGCCGTTCCCATCTCGGGAACGTGCGTTAGCGGCGGCCATTTTGGGGGTTTCTGATGAAACACTTCCTGCTTCTCCGGGGGCTGGGGACCCGATTTTTCCCCCCGATTTGAGCCCAGTTCGCTCTCGGGTGGGGGTGGCTCGGACCCCCTCACCTCTCCCGCCCTCCCCCACAAAAAATTCGGCCCGGACCTGTTTTTCATCGGAATTTGTCCTTTTATTGCATGAATCTTACTTGGCCAGCTTACAGAGGGAGGTAGACCTTCCCCCCCCCCCCCGTTGTTCCCCTTCCTCCAAATCCTCCTCCTTTGCCTGTACCATCACCTGATGTGGTTCCGGACCCTCATGGCCCAGTTAGGGTTCGTGTGGTCCCGGATGCCCCCCACTGGAGGGCGACCCCCGTGTCCTGCGCTTATTTCAGCGGGAGGAACTGGAGCCCCTTACTCCTTTCATTCTCCAAGAATTGGGAGTTGATGCCCCACCAGATGATTCTGTGGCGGCAGCGATGACACCAAATGCGGACCCGGTCCTGGCGGGACTCAGGGCGTTACCACGTACTTTCCCATTTCATCCAATGCACCGCCTGCTTCTCCTCAGGGAATGGGAGTCCCCAGAGGCGGGGCTTCGAGTTGGTAGGGCTATGGATAAGCTATACCCCGCTACCTGAGGACTGCCTGGACATGTTAAAGATTCCTAAAGTAGATTCTTCTGTCACTGCTGTGACGAAACGTACCATCATCCCTGTGGTGGGTACTACTGCATTACGGGATGTGCAAGACCGTAAGCTTGAATTTTATTTGAAACGCATTTTTGAGGTTTTAGCACTCGGAGTCCGGGTGACTATTTGCAGCAGTCTCATGCAGCGGGCAAGCCTTAGATGGATGCAACAGTTACTCAGTACCCAGGACCTCCCGTCTGCAGAAGCAGAGCAGGCTGAGCATTTGGAGGGCGCTATAGCCTATGGTGCAGATGCCCTCTATGACTATGGTTTCTGCGGTCTCGGCCAGACGTCTTCTCTGGCTACGTAATTGGGCAGCTGATGCTTCTTCAAAAGCTCAATTGGGCACTCTTCCTTTTAAGGGCAAGTTGCTTTTTGGTGAGGACCTAGAGCAGCTTATCAAATCCTTGGGTGAGAACAAGGTCCACAAGCTACCAGAGGACCGTCCCAAACAGTCAAAGTCTTTCTTCCCGACTCGCACTCGCTTCAGGGGGAACCGCCGTTACGGCAACAGGTCTTGTGGCTCCTTCCCCAGGGGTGGTGTGTCCAGGTCCCAGTCTTGGTCCCATTCCTTTCACGGCCGTCAAGGTTTCCCGGATGGCCATCAGCAACACACGACCACTAAGTCAGCTCCCCAATGAGATTTGGCCGGTCCATTCCTCCGAACGAAACTTAGGTGGGCGTCTTTCTCTGTTTCTCGAGGAGTGGGCCAAAATCACTTCCGATCTCTGGGTCCTTGAAGTGATAGAACACGGCTACGCGTTAGAGTTTGCCAGGGACCTGCCGGATCTATATATCGTGTCCCCTTGCGGCTGTTCCAAGCAGCCTGCGGTCTGTCACACCCTCTTGAGACTTCAGGAGTTGGGGGCGATCCTTCCGGTACCACTGCAAGAACAGGGCGCTGGCCAGTATTCAATTTACTTCATTATTCCCAATAAGGACGATTCTTTTCGCCCCATCCTGGATCTCAAAAGGGTCAATCAGGCCCTCAAGGTTCCCCGTTTCAAGATGGAAACCCTGCGTGCGGTGATTGCGGTGGTCCGTCCCGGTGAGTTCCTCGCTTCCCGCGATCTGACAGAGGCTTATCTTCACATCCCAATCCGTCGGGAACATCAAAGATTCCTTCGCTTCCAGATCCTAGACCAGCACTTCCAGTTTTGGGTACTTCCCTTCGGTCTTGCCACCGTTCCCCGCACCTTCACCAAGATCATGGTAGTCGTTGAAGCAGCTCTCTGACGAGAAGGAATCTTAGTCCATCCTTATCTAGATGATTGGTTGGTAAGGGGCAAGTCCGCTGCCCTCTGCGCGTTCGTGATAAACAGAGTTTTAGCCCTACTCACATCCCTTGGCTGGATAATCAACTACTCCAAAAACAATCTTCGGCCCTCACAAGAGCTGGAATTCCTGGGAGCTCTCTTCAATACTCAGGTCAGGAAAGTTTTTTTCTTTTGGACTCGCGGACCTGATCAATCAGTTGAACACTTTCGTCTCTCTACCACTTCCCATGACGTGAGATTACCTACCAGTTTTAGGGACCATGACTTCCACGATCGATCTCGTCCCCTGGGCGTTTGCTCACATGCGTCCTTTACAGAAAGCATTGTTATCCCGTTGGAAACCGATGTCCGAATTGTACCAAGAGATTCTCCCTCTCTCCGACTCTACCATTGCCAGTATACAATGGTGGTTCTCCCCAGCACACCTTCTCAAGGGGATGCCTCTTCTGACTCCCTCTTGGGTCATTGTGACGACAGATGCCAGCCTCTCCGGTTGGGAGGCCCTCTGCCAATCTCAAACGACTCAAGGTTTCTGGTCCCTCTCCCAGTCTCGATGGCACATCAATCGTTTAGAAGCCTGAGCGGTTCGCCTGGCTCTCAAATTCTTTCTTCCTCTGATTCAACACAAAGCGGTCCGGGTTCTGTCAGACAATTCTACCACGGTGGCTTACATAAATCGACAGTGGGGGACTCAAAGTCGTCTAATGGCACTAGAGGCCAGCAAGCTTTTTCTCTGGGCAGAGAGGCACTTGGATCGCCTGGCTGCCTCCCACATAGCAGGCAAGGAGAATATTCAAGCCGACTTTCTCAGTCAACAACATCTCGACCCCGGCGAGTGGGAGTTGTCAGACGAGGCGATGGACCTAATCATGCACAGGTGGGGTCCCCCTCACCTGGATCTCATGGTGATGCTTTCCAACGCCAAGGCTTCCCGGTTCTTCAGCCGGTGGAGGGAGCATTGTTCGGAAGGGGTGGATGCGCTGGCCCTCCGATGTACCTCTCTATGTGTTCCCACCATGTACCTCTCTATGTGTTCCCACCATGGTCGCTAGTAGGGAAGGTTCTACGGAGGATAGAACTTCATCACGGACCGGTCATTCTCGTGGCCCCCGAATGGCCCCGACGGCTGTGGTTCGCGGATCTGGTGAATCTCACTGCAGACGGACCTCTTCGTCTCGGTCACATGTCCCATCTTCTGTGGCAGGGTCCCGTATTTTTCGATCAGGTGGATCGCTTCTGTCTAGCGGCATGGCTTTTGAATGGAGACGTTTGAGACGCAGAGGATATAGGGATGAAGTTATTGCCACACTCCTCAGGGCTCGCAAACAGTCAACATCGCTTACCTACGTCCAAGTCTGGAAGGTTTTTTAAAACGTCTGCGAGGAATTGGGTTGCGGTGATTCTCACTTTTCTTCAGCGTGGTCTCTCCAAGAGTCTTTCGGTTAGCTCCCTTCGAGTTCAGGTTTCGGCTCTTGGTTCCCTCCTGGGCACCATCGAAGGTCGGGCAGTCGCCTCTCATCTGGATGTTATTCGTTTTTTCAGGGGCGCTAAGCACCTGAAACCACCTGACCGGTCTATTTGTCCCTCATGGAGTTTAAACTTGGTTCTTCGAGCTCTTTGTTCGGCTCCATTTGAGCCTCTCCATCGAGCCACTCTCAAAGACTTGACTCTCAAGACTGTCTTCTTAGTCGCTATTTGCTCCACCAGGAGGGTATCTGAGCTTCAAGCTCTTTCCTGTAGAGACCGTTTCTTGCATTTCTCGGACTCGGGTGTCTCTCTCAAGACCATCCCTTCTTTCTTACCTAAGGTTGTCTCATCTTTTCATGTTAACCAGTCCATGGAACTTCCTTCTTTTTCGCCAGAGGATATCACGGTGTCTGGTAATAGTGATATTCGTCGTCTCGATGTCAAACGAGACTTATTGCATTATCTTGAGGTCACTAATGATTTTCGGGTTTCCGATCATCTTTTTGTCCAGTGAAGTGGACCCAACAGGGGGAAGCAAGCTTCTAAGGCTACGATTGCTTGCTGGTTGAAGGAGGCGATTTCTTCAGCCTACATTTGCAAGGGCCAAGCAGTTCCTGAGAGCCTAAAAGCTCATTCTTTACGTTCTCAAGCGACTTCTTGAGCAGAGTCTCATTCGGTGTCACTGCAAAAAATATGTAGGGCGGCTACATGGAAATCCCTTCATACTTTTGCTCGTCACTACCGTCTCGATGTTCAGGCTCCAGTTTTTGGTTCCTTTGGTCGGCAAGTGCTTTGAGCGGGACTGTCTGGGTCCCACCCTTTGTAGGGAAGCTTTGGCACATCCATGGTCTGGACTGATCCGGGTACGTATGGGGAAAGGAAAATTAGTTCTTACCTGATAATTTTCATTACTGTAGTACCACGGATCAGTCCAGACACCCGCCCATTCTTCTTCTTCTGTCCGCTCGAATTTTCTTCCTGTCATTTTTGAATTTTTCCTTCTTATAGGATTTTCCTTTTTGATCCCTGCATCTTCTTCCTGGAATTTACTGATAGGCACCGGAAGCATCGTTACGATGATCAGGGGTAGATATACAAGAGCGTTTAGTTACACAGTTCATTCAATTGTTTCTGTTATTTTGTTGGTTTAAATTAAATTACTAGTTATCCTGTTACTTGCTTGATCTTGTACTTCCTGCTTTGACAATGGTTATACTGAGGGTTCCAGGGTGGGTTCCGTCCTTATATGGGCTACCCTTAGAACTTTGGTCTGTCTCCACCTGCTGGAACGGGGGCTTAACCCATGGTCTGGACTGATCCGTGGTACTACAGGAACAAAAATATCAGTTAAGAACTAATTTTCCTTTGAAGTCTCTGGAGGGAGGGACTCCCCATTCTGAAGTAAAGGGCTTGGTTTCACTGCAAGTCAGACTAACACAGTTACTGCTTCATGCACAGGTTTGTCCAGGATGAGACAGCCGAAACCTGTGCCACCCACAGTGGCTCCCCAGGACACCGCTGTCCTGGCAGCGGTTACCAGCACGGCCCTGGCACTCCTTCTGCTGGCAGTAGCGATTCCATCCATCCTTTACTGTGGGAGGTTCGTGAAGAGGCAGGCCCAGAGAGGTAAGGCAGATGAGCTTCTGCTTAATCCGGCAGAGGGTGGCCAGGGGCCCTTACGTTTTTAAGAAAACCATTCTATGTCCTGCTTAAGCAAGAATGAGATGCACAGTTATCCCGTTATTCAATCTGACCACATGCAGAAAGAAAGTGACTGAATTTCATATATGTCACTCATAGGTAAATCTTGGATTTTACAAAAGAGGGGGGACATCATTGTCATAAATACAGGAGGGCAAAGTGTATAGTGAATTTCAAACAAAATTTAAACATCAATTTAAAAAATCTTTAAACATTTTAAGTAATATTTTTTTCTAACACTTCAAATTAATCTTCACAATGAAAAATAATCAAAAAATTATTAACTTCATAAATACAACATTTATGTACCAAGAAATCACACATATACAAATACACAGAAATAAGACAGAAATTAGAAAAAATTCTATCATTTTTTGATATCTCTATAGGGAAGTAATTTTATTTTTAGCCAGTAGTATTTTTTTTTACTGAGTCAGTAGTGCATCATTGTCCCCATTCTCCTCACTGTTGGCCTAATTCTTCCATACTCCTCCACTTCCCACAGACTCTGTCTCCCTTCCTTTCCTTCAGATAACTCCCTACTCTCCCTTGTCCCTTTGCAATTCCTCATATGCCCATAGATTATTCTCCATCCCCTCCTCTTTATATCTCCCCTCTCATCTCAGTTTCTTTGAGCACAGCATTATGGGTACAGTAATGGCAGCAGGGTGGGGTCACGGTCAGTGTGTACTCCATGTCCCCTCGGTGGCTCTTCCTCCAGCATTACAGGTGATAGGGAATTGCAGCTTAGAAATAGAAACTTGAGAGTGAAAATCTTTTTTCCTGTTCATACCCCAGATCAGTCCATTCTCCTGGGTTTTGCATTCTGCCAGCAGATGGAGACAGAGGAGGTTTTACTGACACTGTATGTAACCCAGTGTGCCACCTGCAGTCCCTCAGTATTTCTCTGTCTAGAGTAAAAAAAAAATGAGTACAAGAGAAGAAGAGAATAAAAAGGTTTCCTCCCAGGGGGTCATTAGGTCCTGGTGGGACCACCCCCCTGGTTTGAGGTGGAGAAATAGGTGGTTGGTACCCTTTTGTTAGCTTGGTCCGGAGGCCCGTGGGGTGCACATCTGGTGGTCCAGATCCCTCTCCATCATGAAGCAGCTTGGAACCGCTGGCAGCCTAGAAAGCAGCAGGAGAGGTGCACTCTTGGATTTGGTACCAGTTGATCTGTGGCCAGTACAGAGAGCCGTGCAGGTAAAGAGGAAGCGTTCCTCAGTTGTTCAGCATGTCTTAGGTCTTTCCTCTTAGCCTAGTGGTCCAGATGAGGATTCGTAGATCTATGATGATGTGCCAATAGATTCCCCGAGGACAGTCCAGGGTCCAGATGATGCAGATCTGAATGGGGACCCAGAGGTGGTCCCAGTAGCCGAGGGGATGATACCAAAGTAGTGCGTCTGTTTTGCAGAACTCTAGCCTTTGATTCCAAATGTGCTCCAGGAGCTGGGAATCCGGGTTTCTCAAGAGGAGTCTGACTTGAAGGGAGTGGATCTCTTGTTGGATGGTTTGCAGGGTCCAGCAAATGCTTTTCACTTTCATAAGTTGGTGAAGAAGTTGGTAGAGCTAAGGCAAAGTTTTATCTGTTGCCGGAGAAGATGTTGGAGCTTTTGGCACTTCCAAACGTTGATGCTTCAGTGTCAGCAGTAACCAAGAAGACCACTACTCCGGTAGCAGGTCCGCTGAGTTAATAGATGTGCATGTTCTGAATCAGGTAAAAATCCATGCTTTTTCCTATTCAGGCAGCTAAACTTTTTCTCCAATCAGTCCTCAAGACAAAGATTCTTTAAGTTTGAATGTATTTATTGTACAGGTAAATTTTTCATTACTTACAATTGTTGCAATTCAAATGTGAGCTCTTAGGCAAAGATCTTTGATAACTGGAGACAGGGTAGCAGGAGGGAGAAGGAGGTCTCTTGTGTTGCAGGAGTTAGTTTATGGTAGAGGTAGGAAGCTTGAGGGATATGAGGCTGATTTAGTCTTCAGACAAAGGCAGTAAGAGAAAAGGTAAAAAACCCAGTCGTTTCACAAGGTTTTACAGGCGCTGCTGGCTCAGAAGCAAGCATGGGCAAGACTGAACTCTAGTCGAGAGCTGCTAAAGGAAACGCCTCCACAAGCTGGGGGCAGGGGGAAATGGCAGCGAGCATAAGAACCATGTGACTCAGGGGGAGCATAAAGGGCAGTCCCTTGAGCCTATAAGGCACCTAGGAAGGCTCCTCGCAATGAAGTGAGTACGGTCCACTCTTCAGTTCTGGCTGTCAGAGGGTGCTTGGTGTTTTCTTTTTTTTTTTTTTTTTATGAGGAGTGGGCCAAAACTACCACGGACAAGGGAATCCTAAGTGTCATAAAAGATGGCTACACATTAGAATTTGCTCATCCGGTTCAAGATGCTTACATTGTTTCCCCTTGGGCTCCTCTCGCCAAGCAGGTAGCTGTTCAAGAGATGCTGGACTGCTTGTGGCATCTGGGGGATATAGTGCCAGTTTCTTGAGAGGAACAATGGACAGGAAGATACTCCATTTCATCGTGTCAAAGAAAGAAGGGGCGGTTTGTCTAATTTTGGATTTGAAGAAGGTGAATGCAGCTCTCAAAGTTCCTCATTTCCATATGGAGACCCTGAGGTTGATTATCGCAGCAGTACGCAAGGAGGAATTTTTAGTGTCTCTGGATTTGATAGAGCTTATCTGCATATAGCCATCAGGCCAGAGCGCCAGCGTTTTCTGAGGTTCATTATCCTAGGGGAACATATTCAGTTTTAGACCCTTCTGTTCAGTCTGGCAGTGGCACCACACACATTCACCAAGGCGATGGTGATTGTGGCAGCAGCCTTATGACAGGAGAGTATGCTGTTGCATCTGTACTTAGATGATTGGCTTATCTGGGCAAGGTCAGAAGATCTCTGTCATCAGTCGGTGCCAAAGTTACTGTTGCGATTCAAATCTGGGTGGTGAATCTAACGAAGAGCAATCTCATTCCCTCTCAGACCCTATATATGGAGTCTCGGTTTGACACACGAGGGGGGGAGAGTGTTTCTCGCAGAAGAGAGGATGCTGAAGTTGCAGGATCAGATTTGACTAGGGATGTGCATTTGTTTGCGACGAAATAGGAAATATAGACGATATTTCCTATTTCGTCACGGTTCGAGGGGTCCCCGAAACGATAGGAAAACCCATGAATTTTCGTGTGGTTTTCTTATCATTTTTTTTGGGGGGGGGGGGGAGAAAGGGCACATTAAAAAAACCTCAAATCCACCCTAACCCTTCAGATTTAATTAATTACAATCCCCCCCCCCAAAAAAAAAACTTGCCTAAAGTCCCTGGTGGTCCAGCAGGGTTCCCAGGAGCGATCTCCCTCTCTCGGGCCGTCAACTGCTAGTAAACAAAAAGGTGCCGGTGGCCCTTTTCCCTTGCCATGTGACAGGGGCTATCGGTGCCATTGGCGGCCTCTGTCACATGGTAGGAGCAATGGATGGCCGGCGCCAAAAATGGTTTGGTTTTTTTTTCGGTTCGGGATAGCCGAAAAAAAATCAGCCCGAACCGTGGGAAACAAAATTTTTCCGGCTGTAAAATTGATGGCTCTGACTGTCTAAGAGCTGGTGTTTATTTGGTTTTGACCTTGTCTGAAGTGGAATTTGACGCTGAAGTGCTTGTGCCGGCATTCGAGTGGAGGTGCAGCTAAGGTGTTTTATAGCACTGTCTAAGAGCTGGTATTTATTTGGCTGAGATCCTGTCTGAAGCGGAATTGGTTGCTGAAGTGCTTGTGCCGGCATTCGAGTGGTGGTGTATTCCCCACTGTTTGCCCTGAAGGCAATTGCTTAAACTTTTCTGAAGAGGCTGAACTGCTGCATGGAGACAAACCACCAGCATTACACATAATAGCCCCTGAAGCAGCTCAAAGAGCAAAACTCGGCCTGAGTCGGGCTTTTTATGATGTTTTGTGCAAAATAAAGAACTCCTGGTGTTCACTGATCCTTTTGTCTTGGTCGCAACTGCTATATTGGATCAGTTTCCGGTTTGCTTTTTAAGTATAGGCTACTACAGTAATCTATGATGGGAAAGATGGATGCTTGTAATACTGTACAGAATTCAAGGACATGAAGTAGCTTTTTAAGACCAGCGAGAACATGAAGCCTATAAAAACCTTGAGATATAAGATGTTTAATTTGAGGATGAAATGAGAGAGTATCATCTAAGATTACACCAAAACGTTTGATATGACTTAAATGGAAAAGAAAAATTGTTCAAGGTGATCGTATTTTCATTGAAGGAGGAGTATGGGTTATGTATAGCTAGAAATTCTGTTTTGGACATGTTTAATGCAAATTTGTTGTGCTGTAACCATTTTTGAATTGTAGAGGCACAGATGTTAAGGTGTTCTAATGTATCCTGCTAAGTTGGGCGAATACAGAGGGCAAACTGGATGTCGTCAGCACAAAGTTTATAACAGTCTGTCAAAGTGGAGAGAATTTTACAAATTGGGGCAAGGTAAATATTGAAAAGTGTAGCTGAAAGCACAGAACCCTAAGGAACCCCTGTTTTGATAGAAGAGAGCACAGAAAAGTCGTTCTTGAATTTGATAGAGTGGGCCTGGTTAGAGAGATATGAGTTGAACCACTTGAGAACAGTACCAGATAGGCCACATTCCTGCAGGCGAAAAAGTAAGATATGATCCATAGTGTCAAATGCTGAGGAGATATCTAGAGAGATAAGGAGAAACTGTTGGCCTGAGTCAAGACCTGTTCTTAGAAAGTCTGTAAGAGAAAAAAGTAAAAGCTCAGTGCTGAAGGAGTGGTGAAAGCCATATTGATGGGGGTCTAATAGTTCAAATTTCTCTAGATGATCAATTGACATAATACGGCTGATTCAAGAATTTTAGTTAGATAAGGCAAGGCAGAAATTGGCCTGTAATTATCAGGGTCTGTAGGATCAAGCAAACCTTTTTTTCAAAAGTGGACATACAACAGCTTTTTTCAGAGAAGGGGGGAATAAATCCTTCATTGAGAGACAGATTGATCAATTTAGAGAAAATTGGCGCTAAAATATTTCTGGAAGATTTGAAAAGCGATGAGGAACAAAGAGATTGGGGACATAATGTGTCATTGGATTTAACTATAAGATTTTCAAACTCTGAGGAAGAAACAAATTTGAAGGTTTCCCAGAGGGATGGAATTTGAGGAGATGGATTAGTATGCTAGTTGGGGACTGATGAAAAAGAAACAGGTTTTTTTCGATTTTTAAATTAAAGAAGATGGAAAATGATTCAGTGCTGGAGAATTATGAGAAGGAACTGGGTTAGTTAACCTCCTAGCTATATTGAACAGAACTTTGGGATTGTACCCAAACTCGCAAATTTTTTTGGAAAAATGCTCCTTCATAGCAAGGTTGGTCAGAACTTGAATATCATGTAGCAATATGCGGAAAGTTTGAGCATGCTCAGAGGTAGGAGCTTTCCTTCATAGGCTCTCTGCCTTTCTAAGAGATTGCCTGCATCTTTAATGGGGGTAGATTTAAGCCAAGGAGAAAATTTGGATTTACAGAGATTAATGGTTTTAAGGGGAGCTGTTTGCTCAAGTATAGAATTGAAGACAGAGTTCCATTGCTGTAATGCATCATTGAAATTATCAAAGGACAGGTTTGAAAGTAAAAGCGAAATGGTTGTATGAAATAAGGAGGTATCAATGAGGCCCCGACGGAGACAGGAAGTCGGGGACTGTGATGAAAGAATGTCATGAGGAATAGGTAAGCAAAATTTAATGTAATAATGATCCGACCAGGGCACAGGTGAGATACTTAAACTCTGAGAAGAAAAGGATGAAGCTGAATCATTAACAAAAACAAGGTCTAAAGTGTGGCCAAGTTTGAGGTTGGGAGCATGAATAATTTGGGACCAACCAAGAGAATGCAAAATATGTAGGAAAAGAGTACATTGAGAAGATAATGGTGAAGCATCAGCTTGTAAATTGAAGTCACCTAAAATGACCATTCTGTTTAAGTCAAATTTCGAGAGGAGTAATTGCTCAGAAAAAGGAGAAAGATCAGATGATAAAAGTTTGGGAAGGGTATAGACCAAACAGATAGAAAATTGATTAAAAGAGAGGATCAACATTTCCAGGGAAGCATTGCCATTGAGAAATTAAGGTTTTACACACCACATATTTTTGTAAATGATGAATAATCCACCTCCACATTTTTTAGGCGGGGTTGTGAGATAAAAGAATAGCCAGGAGGACAAATTTGATTTAACACAAGATTGATGTACACTTTCGCTAGACATTATCGCTTGGATGGTGGTGCTCCAGCATCCATGGGCTTTGGTTAGAGTGCTCTATGAGCGGGACTCTCTACGTCCCACCCTGTTTAGGGGAACTTAGGTACATCCCAGGAGTCTGGACTGATCTGGGGTATGAACAGGAAAGGAAAATTGATTCTTACCTGCTAATTTTCATTCTGGAATACCCCAGATCAGTCCAGAGACCCACCCAGGGAGTGTCTGCTGCTTGTACTGCTGATTTGTACATAATTCAGAATTGTTTGTAGTTTCCATGCTGTTTATTAACTTAATTTTATAAGGATGAGTTTCTATTTGATTATAACTTCACCTTCCTTCTGCTCATTGAGGGAGGTTGCATTTAAGGTTCTTAGTGTTGTCATCTTCGCTTGGGTACAGGTTAATACTGAGGTGGCACACTAGGTTATATAGCAGTGTCAGTGAAACGTTCTCTGTCTCCATCTGCTGGCAGGGCTGGAAAACCTAGGAGTCTGGACTGATCTGTGGTATTCAAGGAATGAAAATTAGCAGGTAAGAACCAATTTTCCTATAAAGCTCTGAAATCACAGGCAGCATACAGAGTATCACCCCCCACCCCTCTTAGTATACAATCACTCCCCTCAGTATAGAGTATCACCCCCTCCCCCTCAACCTAGAGTATTCACCCCCTCAGCATACAGTATCTCATTCCCTCCCCCCTCAGTATACAAATATCACCCCCTTCCCCATCAATGTATAGTGTGTCATCTTCTATCCCCTCAGCGTGCAGAGTATTGCATCCTCTTCCTCAGCATACAGTATCTCATTCCTTCCCCCCTCATTATACAGAGTATACCTCTCCCCCTCAGCATACAGAGTATAACCCACCCTCAAGGAACAGAGTATCATCCCCTCCCCCCAGCATACAGCGTATCACCCCCTCCCCTCTCAGTATACAGAGAATCACCCCTCCCCCTTCAGTGTACACTTGTCATTGCCCTCCGTTACAATATTTCCCCATTCTGGGGCCAGTGCAACACCATGCCCTATGGCTAGTGCATGGCTTAACACATGATTGGATGTGTGTTTTGGACGTGCGTCCATAATTCCTGATGCAATACAGAGATTAGCGCATCCAAAATGTGCGTAACTAATAGTGCTCATCACCTGTAAATTCCATGTAGATAAGGCTATTAGCAAACCCCCGAGATGCAAAACATTTCCTGTACAGGCAATGCGCCCATTGTAATGCAGCAAATTTTTGAGTGTCCGTTTTCCCAGCCACCTCTCCTGTGCACCTGATGCCAAGGAGGTGCTAGGGACACACATTTTGTTCTTAGCACCTCCTTTTTAGTGTGACCCCTCATTTAAATATTGCATCGCGCACCCAGGAGGGGTGGCTGGGTGCACGTTAGGAAAATGGTTGCTCAACAATGAGCGCCTGTTTTCTATGCACAAATATTGCATCGGCTCCTCTAAGTGGTGGATCACCTCCCTCCCCCCTCAGTATATAGTCTATCATCTCTCTTCCCTCCTCAGAATACATCATATCCCCCTTTTCATCCTCAATATATAGTGTAACCCCCTCCCCCTCAGTATACAGCATGTCACCTCCTTCCCCCTCAGTATAGTATACTAGCATGTCCCCTTCAATGCACTCCGCACCCCAGTATAAAGCACACATCACTCCTCCCAGTATACAGCACATCATCCCTTAGTAAACAGAGTATCACTCCCCTCATCCCCTCAGTGTACAGCATATCACCCCTTTCCCTGCTCAGCAGGCAGTGTTTTGCTCCTTCCCCCTCGGTATACAGTGTATCACCTCTCCATCTTTTTCCTTTCTGATTAACACTGCCCCATTAATTAAGTCTCACCAGTTCTCCTTGGTGTGTGTCTCGGAGGGCTGAGAGCCATGGGTCCTGGGTGGGATTAAGGGATTCATTCCACGTGGGGGAGGGGAGGGATTAATTGGGCGGGGCTTGTCACTTTTACCTGTTTGAGCGAGTCTATGTCCTTCTTGTTCAGCGTTTCTGAGATCGGAGGATGGAGCTGGACAGAGGGTGCTGTTCGCAGCCAGGCCCCCGTGTGACGCCCAGCACCCCACCTCTGCCTCTGACCTTGACACCACTCAGCACGTGCAAGGTGAGGGGACTCTGGACCTCTCGCTGCTCACAGAACAAGTCAGCAATGCATCATGGGTACATGTCCAAAGGCTTGGTCGGGGTAAAAATGGCCGAGTCTGTATGAAAAAGGGGGCATTCTGGGAGGCGTAGGTCAAGGGAGAAAGCTTTCGTCTTCCAAAACGCAGGGGCCTTATGCTCTCATTTCACTTCTGCACTTTTTACCTGCCCAAACAACCCGATCTTCAAACACGAACTGTTTACAATTAGTGTTAAATGCAGCAGCGGGCAAAACACAGAGACAGAATGCACACTGGCTTCCAGTTGGCTCTTGCATTTGTTTTAAAATGTTGTGTTTGGTTTTTAAAGGCAAGCAAGGTGTGGGAGCAAGATACCCCCAGGAAGCATTGTCTTCCTTATTAGCCTAGCCGTGCACTACGCTTGTTGCAATGCACGTGCCCTCTCTAAAGGAAGCTCAAACTAAGTCCAGCATTACATTGGCTCTCCGGGTGCTCCACCTCAGGACACTAGAGAAACCCTTTGATGGAGGACAACTATGTTTCCAGTTTATATCTGAATATAGAGGGGGAAATTAAAGGTTTGCTAGCATAATCATTTTTTAACTTTTTCTAGGTCAATTTTTGATTACGGACCTGGTAGAATTGTAGTTTGAATCCTTTACTTAGAATTTTATATATATATATATATATATATATTCTTTTTTTTAATGTGTTCTGCTTTTTGGCTCTTCAAAGCAGATTATATTCAGGGACTGTGGGTATTTCCCTGCCCCCAGGGGGCTCACAATCTAAGGGGCCGATGCCATAAGACATGCGTTAAAACGGGCGCTCGTTTTGAGCGCCCATTTACCTAAAACGTGCGCAGCCATGTCTCCTGGGCGCCTGATGCAATAGTAAAATGAGTTGCTGCATTAGGGAAAAATTGTGCATCCCTAGCACTCAAATGCATCAGGCACCCAGGAGGACGTTGCTGTGTGCCCACAGTTTCAGTGGGCGCTCAATATGAGTGTCTGTCTTATCCTGCTTTAGGTCGATTTCTGGACGCCCAATAAACACGTACAATAGCAAGGGGCAAAATCGGCATGGAGCGTGTCTATTGTGCATGTACATTATGCGTCCAGAATTTTTTTTTTTTTTCAATCAAGGCATTATTCTTAAACACCGAAAGTAGTTGGTATTTAAGAATAAAGGTAGGAACCACACAGGACATTTTTTTAAAATTTCTTCTGAGCCCTTGACTCGCGGATTGATTTAACACCAGCTCCGGGACTGGAGTTAAATTTGCTGCATTAAAAAGTGTGCATTGGGCACCCAGCACTTTCCTGTAATAGCTAATAGCCTCATCCTCATGGAATTTACATGTGATGAGCGCTATCGGCTACGCATTTGTTTAGGCGTGTGTTTTGGATGCGCTAATCCCCTTATTGCATCAGGTGCTAGTCTAGCACGTCCAAAACATACATAAACCTGTGCGTGTTATTGCATTGACCCGCTAGTTTGTATCTCAGGCAATGGAGGATAAAGTGACACAAGGAGTAGCAGTGGGATTTGAACTCTGGTTCATAGATCACTGCTCTAACCACTAGGCTACTCCTCCACTCCACTGCATGCACTATTTTCCAAAACCAAAATGAAAAAAACCCTGAAAACACATGAAAAATACCCAAAGAAATAACAAAATGAAGTAAGTAAAATTTTTTGCTGTGCACATCCCTAGCCTGTATGGGCTTTATTTGCTAACATTAAGCTGAAGCACAAATGCCAGAGCACAGCCACCTCTGGGGTGAAGCAGTGCTACCACTTTGTATAATGCAGTATGCACAGAAGTCTTTGCTAGCTGGAGTCTGATTGATTTTACTTTCAGAAAAATGGATGAAGTGGAAAGAGAGACAGAGACCTTCCTCACACACAGCCCTGTGCTGTTCTCCTTAGACTGCAGATTCAGAGCATCAGATGTCATTTGCTCTGTAGAGCAAATGAACACATGGACTAGTACTTTAATCAGTAGATGTGTCCCGGTCTCGGAGCAGTCCAGTGGACTTCTATTTCTGTTAAACTTCTGAGAATGAGGATTGCAGCACTGTAGGGGAAACCTGCTCATTCCACCTTGCCGTGCCCAGTCTCCTGCATGATCTGCTGATATATGTGCATAAAACAGAGATTTCCAGTCCCTATGTCTAGACCGCTGGAAGGAAAGCCCCAGCATTAAACCTTTATAATCAGATCACCCCTCCTATTCAGGACTAGGACTACCAGCTGACCCTCTTTTTCAGGATAGACTGATTCAGTCCTGCTTTTATTCCACTGCATGTGTGCACTTGTGAAAAGCAGGATTGTGCGTCCATGCATGCAGAGAGAAAACCAGGACTGGATCAGCCTGGCTGACCTGAAAAAACTGGCACCAGTTGGTCACTTCCTAGGGGCTCAGGAGCTGATGCTTAATAGCTGGCATGCATTTTACTAATATCAGTGTGGCTCTGCTTTGGTTTGCTGTTGCTAGGTCCAGTTGAAGAGGTGCAGCAAATGACTACTATATCCAGCACTGGATCCTGTGACGTGCCCTGTCCCCTGCAGCCTGATCTTCAGCTGGACCCTATTCTGCTGCCCGTAACAAAACCCCAGCTGGCGCGGAGCGTGTCTGAGACGCAGCCTCTGATCAGGAACTCTGGCTGCAGTGACTGCTCTGCCAGCTGCTCTGTGTCCTCTGAGGTCCGACAGGGACCAACAGGGTGTGTAGATCCCTTCCCACAGTGCCTGGCATCGGCGGGAGCATCCTGTGCCTCGGAGCAGCAGCACTGGGCCCATGCCCCGGTGGAGTGCACAGAGCTGGACCTTCAGACGTTCTCCGCAAAGATGGGGTTTACAGAAACCGAGGACCAAGACCATGCCAAGAAATCGGGGACAAGAAACGTGCTAGGCTCTGGGACAGAATTGCAGGCAGAGGCTGACAATTCAGAGCAGCTGGAGGGAGCATGCACCATCTCGTCTCCAGGCTTACAACCCATGATCCAGCAGAAGGAGGTAAGGCCTTCCATGCGTGCTCTGTCATCTGTTGTTTTCCATGGTGTGTGTGTGTGTGTGTGTGAGCTTATCAGACAACCCTGACTGTGCGCGAGTGAGAAAGAAACCAGAGACTTGTAATGAGCTGCTTTACTCACCACCTAGACAGTGTGACGGATTATTGTCTTAACTAGGGAGCTGTTTTCTGGCACACCAGGCAACTTGTTACAGATGATCAGCCACTGGTAGTATCAACCCATTTTCTGTTGGTTTTGCCCATAAATTCCAGCCAAAGCCGTTTCTTTAGTGAATGATATAAGTCTTCCTCTTATTTATTTTGTACTACTCCCGTCCCTACCACCTATTTCTGTAGCGCTGCTAGACCTATTCGGTGCTGGGAAGACCCCAGTGGTAGTTTTCTAAGAAATAAAATAAGATATCTGGTCGGGTCCAGTGGCAGCCTCCACCTTCCACTTTTTCCCAGTGGGGGGGGGGAAAAGGAAGCGAGTTCTAAAAGGCTCCGGGTTGGTCCCTGCTCTAGGGAGCTTACAAACTAGTCCAGACATATGGTCTAAGCAAATTACGTCAATGTTTTGTTCTCTGTGGTTTGGGTTGGCTCTCTGCAGCTGGTTGCATGCATCTTTTAGATGAATTTACCACTTGTGGTAAAGAAAACACCAAATTCTGCCTCCTGCAAGAATTCTTGCATCTGGTTTAACAGATTTTGAATGGCTTTGCACAGGCTGCAAGAGGACAGAACCCTCGGTGCAGAGCCCCAGGGTAATACGGGAAATAAGATCTCTCAAATTCCCAGGCACTCCTTGTACTGTCCCCCTGAAAAACTAGAAGGCATCTTCTCAAGAGTCCAGTCTGATGCTGGCCTTCCCGACCTGTCCCATTCATGGTTCAGACTTTTCTTTGATTATATCAAGCACAGCCAGTCAGCTCCTGTCTGCCGGACCAGGGCTACCACTTTCAACATTTGTGGGGTGTCCTCATTTTAACATTCAACTGCTGCACTGAATGCTGGAGTGTCTTTTACATGGAGCCACCTGCGGGTGGCAGCCGAGGACCGTAGTGTTGCCCTATTACTCTACCTGCTCCGGCTTGTGCCGTAGGGTTGCTGCTGGCATAACCCTTCATAGTGTGCCCGAGGGAAAAAAAAAGAGCAGTAGCTGATCTATAGGTAGGGACTTTCATTTTTGTTTTTTAATTCTTTTAAATGTTCCTGAGAATTTGTCAGGGTTTATTTTGACAAGAGCAAAACAGAAGATCAGTGGGGAAAATGTGACATTATTTTTCTGGGTTAATATCTGAGTTTATTATGGTGAACAGAAGCCAGGACAATAAAACAATGTTAAGCGGATTCTCCCACTCAGCAGCATCCCTGTCTCTACCCCCCCCTCCTCTGCCTGTCTTGTCCCTTTCTTTCTCTACACCCCCAACAAACATCTCCCTCTTTCCCTTCCCCTCTGCCCCTTCCCCTTCCCACTGCAAGATCATTCTCCAGACTTTTCTCTCCCTTGGCAGCAGCTTACGGAGGCTCCCGCGCTCTGCAGCACTGCACCTCTGCTTTTGTGTGGGGGGGGGGGGGGCAGGGAGCCCGCCGGGAAGTGCTTGTGGTGGGCACGGCCCGCTGCATTGGTGGCACCAGGCAGCAGGCACTTTTGCTGCTTGGTTCGAGGGGGAAGGATTTGAAACAGCACTTCAGAGGCACTGGAGGGCGAGTGCTTACCCTACTGGGGGACAGGATTTGAAACACTGCGGGTGTTTGGCCCGCGTTGACTTCCAGCAGGTGCTGAAAGCTTTGAGATGCTGCATCTCGCGGCTCTGGAGTTGCTGTTTAATCAGCCTACAATTAGGGTGAAATTCGGTTTAAACCAGTTGTCACCTTTGGGAAAAAAAAGTCTGTGAATTTATAGGTGCTAATTGGTTTAAACTGAAAATGAAGGACCCTATCTATAGGGAAGCATGTATTAAAATGAACTTAATCCTAGCCAAGATGTTAGGTTGATCAGGATTACGTGCAATTTTAATACATGAGTGGCAAATCCTGCAGGAGGTAGAATTTGGTATTTTCTTAAGCATAATTCAGCCTGTCAGCTTGGCTGATGAGCTCCCACCTCCTCTGGGTGTAGCACCATGCAAGTAATGACAGCTGGGCCCCAGCACAGAGCAGGCGCTCTTATCCGTTCTCCTGTGCCAGGGGTAATAGCTCCCTGAGCTTGCCCAGGAATAATAATAATCCGTGAGCGTCCCAGCAGGGAGTTCGGCGGCAGCCAAGAGCACGGTGCAACCAGCAGAAAAAAATCCCCCATTTACGGGAACAATACCTCTCTAGCGCTGAAGTTTGGGTTTGTTATGGTGCAGCTGGGGTCCAAATGGACTGAATCCAAGTGCTCTTCTTTTTCAGGATCTCCTCTCTGCCCTTGACTTTTTAACTTCTCTTCAGATCTTTTAGAGTACCAGACTACAACACAGGAGATGAGGGCAGGAAAAGCCCATGCAGTCTGCCCTGTTCTTCCTGTCCACGGTTCCACATACCTCAGCAGCAGCAGCTGTAGAAGTGTGACTGCTTATAGGATATAACTCCTTTTCCTCACTGGTCCTCTGCCTCTGGAACCTGAACCTAATCCAATGTCATACCCACCCCATGCCTTTCCACCAAGTGTAAGGAGTAATATTTATGCAACTCCCACCTCAGAAAGTGCCGTAAACTTCAGATGTTTGCCATCTAGGGCCAGAGGAGTGTAGGGAATATTTAACAGATGTGGGAGAATGCTTAATATCACCAGCAGGGGGCAGCATGAGGGGCTGGTTGGCGCATCTGACTGCGCACGAGCCAGTGGCAGCAGAGCAGCTATCGGATGGGCAGGTGACCTCCCATCCTGCTCTTCTTCACTTAAACTGTAGCATGTGAGAACCCATAGGGCCGGATTTTAAGAGGTACGCGCGGGCGTACCTTGCGCACGCCGAGCCCTAGGGGGAGCCGGGCCTATGCAAAACAGGCTCGGCGCGCGTAAGTCCAGCTGGATTTGCGTGCATAGGGCTTTTAAAATCTGCCCCATAGCATTACTGCCGGGCTTGATATTACATGACTTGATGTGTGGCCGTATCTAGGTGGCCATGATGCTGTGAAAACCACCTCAGATACTCCTGCGTGTGCCATGTGGGATCTCTGCCCCTGTCTTTACTCAACAATACAGAGATATAAGAAACCTCCAGAGTGAAAGAGAAAAACAATAATATTGTAAAGATTCACTCTATATAATACCAGAAACGGTGTGCCTCTTTTCAGGTATATTATATAGAGAGAATCCTTCACAATATAATTTTTTCTCAACAATTACATCTTTTAACCACTTGGGGCAGAATTTTCAAAGCCATTTACAGTATGTGCATAGAACTGAGTTTAATGTATGTAAATGGCTATCAGAAGATAGGCTGGGGCTCGGTGCGCATAAAACACGCAGGGAACTGGGTTACCCGTGTGCTCTTACATGAACTGGAGAGAGGCATGCCGGGGTGGGCCAAAGTTGGAATTGCTGCACATACATTTTGATTTTAAACAACATGGGGGTAATTATCGAAAGTATTTATACACGGGGGAATTTTCCAAAGGAGTTATGCATGTAAATGTAACAAACTATCGTAGCAGTTGTCAAAAGCCATTTACCCGCATTAAGCGTACTTACGCGTGTAAAACCTATTGACAATTCAGTGACATCTATTGAAGCAATTTTCAACAGCACACTTACACGGGTAAAGTGCATTTACAGATATAAGCCTGTAAGTGCTTTTGAAAATCAGACCCTTAAAACTGTTTTACATAAGTGGGCTTTTAAAAATTGCTACAGTAGAAGCCATTGAATTGTCAATAGATTTTACACACATTAAGTGCACTTTAAGCATGTAAATGGGCTTTAAAAATTGCAATGATAGTCTATTACATTTATGTACATAACTCCTTTGAAAATGAGCTCCTAAATGCTTAAGTTTACCCACAGAAGTTCTGCCCTCTGAAAAAAAGTTATAACTTTGTGCAAAGTAATCTGTGCACACTCAGGGTAGATTACCTGCAAATTTTTCAAAGCAAAATTCTGCACATAAGTTCACTTTGAAAATTCAGGGTAAAGTCTGCACATAAAAGGTAAATGTAGGCTTTACCTGAACGTACGCACACAGTTATAATATTACCCTCGGGAGGGCTCATTCCCGATGCGTTGGGTTTTTGATTCATTTATTTATTTAGGCACTATTTTCCATAGAGATTGGACTGTTTGTTTTTGGTAAACTTTCAGAAAATGTTCGATGAATCAGAGGCATTGCTCTGTTGCTGGCGGGATTTTCCATTGTTCTCGGCAGGGAGGGTTAACCTATTTCAAATGATCATTTTACCTGAATGGTTGTATGTGTGTCAAACTATTCCTTGTCACTTAACTAAACGGGACATGTGTTGCTTGGAGAAATTTAATACGGACTTATATATGGAAAAATGGTAAGCCGTGCATTGCCTTAGAAAAATGTATGCACCCGTGGAAATCCGGAGGTTTGGGGTTGGCGGATCTTCGGCTCTACAAATGCAGCCTGTAATTTGCGCCATGAAGCTGATTGGCTCTTGGGCATGAAATTCTATACTCCAACTTCTTTGGATCGTACTTTATTGGCTCTGCTGCAGTTGGGATATATTTTGCATTCAAAACTTTCTGTGCTACCCACCCAGTATAGACAGAGTCCATTGGTAGTTCCCTTAGTGCACGCTTGGAGATTTTTATGCCGTCTAATGCGCTTGGATTGGCTTTCCCATTTTTTACCTCTGACTGGGAATAGGGCTTTCCTGCCGGGATTGTCTCAGCGGGTTTTTGCTCTATGGTCTACTCAAGGGCTGAACTGGATTTCGAATTTTCTGACTGAAGATGGAACGATGATATCATTCCAAACCCTGCGAGAGGATTATGGGTTAAACATTACCCCTTTTTTTTTTTTTTTTTGCATATTTACAAGTAAGACACTACATCCAGTCTTTAGGAGTGAAAAGTTGGGGGGATGGCCAGAGATTGATTTTATCTGAGATCTTTGATGTGGATGATCCTTCAAGGCATTCGATTTTTATACCACTCTTAAGTAAATTGAAGCCAAAGTTAAATTTGGGATCCATTTTGGTAAAATGGCATTCTGAATTGGCATTTGAATTTTCTGAGACTCAGTATGAGAAATGCTTTGGGAGAATGAAATCTCTTCCTAGCAAGATTGCTCTCCGAGAAGTTCATTATAAATTCTTAATGCGCTATTATTATCCCCAACAGATGGCATCTCAGCTGGGGATTGCTCTCTCTGCCATGTGTGTTAAATGTAAAATGGAACCAGGATCTTTGGGACACCAATTTTGGTCCTGTTCTAAAATTCAGGCTTTCTGGCGAAATCTTATCCGCAATGTACAGAATGGGGTTCAGTCTACCTTTACAGGCCAGGGTGCTCCTTTTTGATAGTTTGACTGGGGTAGCGATAAGTCATAAGTTTGTGCGTCTCTGGATTTGTAAAGTGTTATTTTTGGCTAAGCGAGTCATCTTGCAATGTTGGTTGGGGGAGGATCCTCCTAATATGACTCAGTTAAGGAATTGTATACATCTTATGTGTATCAATGAGAAATATATGGAAAAATTAGATTTAATGAAGCATAGACGAACTTTCTTGTTAGCGTGGGGTTCCTATTTACAATCCCTATCACCTCATGCCAGAAGCCTAGTGCTTAATGATTATAATGTTCCCCCTAATGATTAATCTTCTGGTGACGTTCACAGGAAGTGTGTGGAGGGGAAGGGGATGGGGAGTTATCACAGTGGGTTTGTACACAGTTATAAAGGGGTAGATTTTCAAAGGGGTACGTGCATAAGATACGCGCGTACCCCCCGAAAACCTACCCCAAACCCCCCCTGCGCGCTGAGCCTATTTTGCATAGGCTCGGCGGCGCGTGCAAGCCCTGGGACGCGTGTAAGTCCCGGGGCTTTGCAAAGGGGGCGTGTCGGGGGCATGTCGGGTGGGCGGCACAAATTTCGGGGCGGAGCGGAAGGCGTGTCGGGGGCGTGACGCCGGCCCGGGGGCGTGGTCGAGGCCTCCGGACCAGCCCCCGGGTCGGGTGATGGTGCGCCAGCAGCCCGCTGGCGCGCTCAGATTTACGCCTGCTTTCGGCAGGCATAAATCTGCCAACAAAGGTAGGGGGGGGTTTAGATAGGGCCGGGGGGGTCGGTTAGGTAGGGGAAGGGAGGGGAAGGTGAGGGGAGGTGGAAGGAAAGTTCCCTCCGAGGCCGCTCCGATTTCAGAGCGGCCTCGGAGGCAACAGGGTTGCACAAATGTGCACCCCTTGCACGCGCCAACCCTGGATTTTATAAGATACGCGCAGCTACGTGCATATCTTATAAAATCCAGCGTACTTTTGTTCGCGCGCGCGCGTAAATTTATAAAATCTATCCCAAAGTGCGGGCATTGGGTAGAGCACACCAATGCTTTTGCTTATTTTTCTTTTGTTCTGTTTGCTTTTTCTTGTGTATATTATTAACAAGATTTGGAACCTAAACTTACCCTCCCTCTGTATTGCTTTGTCCACACACGTACAAATGGTCATTGCCAATAAAACTTCGAGAATCTCTTTTTTTTTTCTCTCTTAGCAGATGGATGAGTTCCAGAGCCAAGTGGCCAGCATCAGCAGCGTGACACAAGGTGAGAGAGGTTTTACAGAGGGGGTCCTGGGAGATTCTTCGCTGGCACCGTAGGACGCTCTTCCCTGCTCCTTGCTGGTGTGTGTTCTGCCTTCCTCCTAGCCCTTCTCTTGCTATTTTTCAGGTCTGCACATAGCACAGCTGCCTCCTGCCATGGTGCTGTTGCTCAGTCTGAAGCTGGACCCTTTCTTACCCAGAGCGAGGAACTTCATGGATGTGGGAGCGGATCTGGGGGTCCCAGCTGAACATATGAAGCAGATGATGGGATTTGGGCACCTGCACACCTACCTGTCCTGCAGTGGTGCCTGTACCATCCTGTCCCTGCTCCAGTCGCTGTACAAGTTGCAGCGGTGGGATGCTCTCTCCTTGCTTTGTGATCACTTGGCTCAGAACTCGGGCCGTGACTGCCAGGAGCACTGCTAGGAGAGGGCAAGACCCCTGCCGGAGCTTCAGATTCAACCAGGGATCCCTGAGACAAGGAAAGGAGAAGGCTCCCTATTGTCTGCATCTCCCACTCCAAATCTGGGGGGGAGAGAGGAAGGGGAACTGTGGGACTGGAGAGGGGAAGGGCAGCATGGGTTCTCCTTCCTTGTGGATGCTGGAACGGACAGACGGAAAGTGTCTGTGGACCTTGGTGCTGTCCCATGTTTTACAGTGCTGGACACTGACCTGAACAGAGTGCAGTTACTGCCATGCTGAGGGCTGGTATTTTGTATTAAATGTACCCCAATTGATGGGGGTGTCTCATTCCCCTGTTCCTTTTTTTTTTTATCATGGGTTGAGATGTAGCAACTGTGAAAAACAAAACCAGAGCAGCCGAACTTAAACAATGTCTTTTAGTTTTTTACTGAATTAAAAGAAGTGTATCTTGGTGTTGTGGATGTGCACTCTCAGCCTTGCCTATGCCTCCCCATGGGATGTCCACACCTGGCTTCTTGTTATGTGGGTATTCATTTCCTGTGCCCTCTCTTGATTATTAGTGAGACACAGTGTGAATTCTGCAGAGGGATTGTATTAATTGGGAAACCACTTTGTAGCAGTAAAGGGGTTGTGGACAGGAAGTAGATGTGAGCACTACAGGTGTCTTGAGGATTTGAGATGGTGTCTGAACAGGTATAGCAAGTCCCTAACATTTTTGGGTAAAGCCAAACTTCCAACAGAAGATTGATGTGTGTGTGTCCTGTCCTCTCCCTCACCCCCTCATGCTGCTGGCCACCACACTGAGGGTAGAGACACATGGGACATGCTCGTTTGGATATATCTTGGGGTTGGAGGTGGAATCTGTGTGAAATATGAGGGTCTGGGTCTCTCCATGTCTGCTTCTTCCTGAGGAGGATCACAGGCAGAGAGAGTCAGATCTTCCCTGGGCATTATATACTCTACTTACAGTGTATGTACAGAAATTAAATTTCTCATTCCTAGCACAATTAGACAGTCTTTTTCATTTTGGGAGATAGTAAAAGTGCTCCCGGTATATGCCAGTGAGCTACAGTAAGAGAGAATCTGGGACAGTAATCTGTATCTTTCTGCCTCTGGTATATCTACCCCACACGCTCCAGCAGTGATTGGGCTGGCAAGTGAAACCGTTGTAGTATTTGCAGAGAGAAACGATGTCGCCTGGCTTGTTTCTCCAGCAGAACGCCTTTCAGAGAAAGCCCCTATAAGAATGTTCTTCCGAAAGGAGTTATTACCGTATGGAGAGCACTGATCCATGGGCTGAGTCGTAATCCCAGCCCTGCCGCTGGTTCTTTGTGTGACCCCAGGCAGATCAGTTTATCTCCCTGTGCTTGTGTTCATTTAGGTGCAGTTAGATAGTATAATATCATTACTCCTCCTCCCGTCTCCAGTACGGATGCCATGAAACAGATCAGGAGCCAACATTTGTAGCCGGGTTTTCTACCTCAGAGGTGGCTGCATGTGTCTCCTGCACCATAGTGATAAGGCTCATGGGTGTCCTTACCGAGGAAAATGTGCTATAGAAATCTAAATGCTGATTATGGTAAAAAGGAGAGTGCGAGGAGTCTGGAAATGCCCTGGTGTGCCCATGCAGGGAGAGCGGTAGAAATAGCTGTACATGGAGACCTTTAATTGGAAATAGTTGGCTTGGCGAAGTGAGAAATGCCATCCTTGAATAAAGTTCACAGCTTACATGATTTTGATTGAAAGTGGCTCTCTCCTGAATTCCCCCTGCCCCCATGGCTTTCATTTAAAGAAAAAGGCAAGTAGGAGCATCTGGAAGCTGCCATTCTCCTAGGACAGCAGCATGTTGGTCCTCACATGTGGTGACATCATCGGATGGAGTCCGGCATGGAAAACATTTATCAGAGTTTCTGGAAACTTTAACTGGCAGACTGAGCATAACCAGCCAGGTCCCCCTTTAGTCTCTTTTTTTTTCCGCTGTGCAGTAGCCTCGCGGTTGTGGATCTCCAAACCCTTGAAAGCGTCTTCGCATTTTTTCGGGGTTTTTCCCTTTTTCTGCGTCGGGTCCCCCTTCGCGGTCGGTTCATCCGGTAGGTGCCCTTGGCTTTTACTATTGTTATTTGCAGTCTATTCCCAACTCCCGCTTCTGGGTCCCTGTCGGTCATCGGCCATGTGCCGGCCTCCTTTTTCGATGGCATCCCAAGCTTTTTGACGATGACCCCAGTGCTTGCAGACCATGTCCATCACGGATCTGCATGAAGTCTGTATCCTCTGCCTGGGGGCTTCACATAATGTCCGAGGGTGTCGTTTGTGCGATCAAATGACCCCCAAAGGGCATTGTGCTCACCTGGATAAAATGGAGAAGCTTTTTGCCTCCCCGAAACCCTCCACTCTGGCATCGGTGTCTTCTATGCCAAAGGACTGCAGGGAATCCTCCCCATCCCTTCCCTGGTGGTTCCACTCTCCAGTACACCTAATGATCGTGGAGAGGGAAATCAATTCTCGGTGGTCTCTCCCCTTCCCCCAACTTTGGGGTCATAATCGTCCTCAGCACCGGGGAAAGACCGGGCCAAGCATCAGAAACCCAGGAAGCATAGACACCGGTCACCGTCCCGACATAGTTCCAGAGTGGTACGCCGCCATCGAAGAGCCATCGGTCACTGGAGGCCCCATCCTCCGGTGCCCCCAGAAGCTCGAGGTGTTCCCCACTGACAACGGTGCTGGGCACTGTGCCCCTTCAGGTTCCCTCAGAGGGTGTGCCGGCAACGCCTTGTCCCCCTCCTTCAGTCCTTACTTCACAGGACTTCCAGGAGGAGCTGGACCACAGGGTGCAATCAGTGGTGCTCAAAGCATTTCAGGGCATTGAGCTGCTGGCACCACCGGTGCCCGAGCCTCTGCCTTCAATATTCGCGCCCCTGCTGTAGTGTCTGCACGTCCTTCTCTGTGCCCTACTGACACAACTGGTGCCTGAGAGGCCCTCGATGCCTCCTCAGCCACTGATGCTTTCCACCGGAGCGATCACGATTCCTGGGTCCTCCGAGGAGGATGCCTGCGATTCCTGGACCACCGCGGGTTCCCTCTGGCGTACCACGGCCAATGTCCCTCTCGATGCCTGAGGGCCCATTGCTCGGTGCCCCACAGCCCTCGGTGCCTTTGGGGCCCGGGCCTAGTGCCCCTCCTGGTCGCCGCCCTTGGCATCTGGACCCTAGTGAGGAGGAGGGCCCCTATGACCCGTGGGGCGATGACTCCTCGGATGCATCGTCCGAGTTCTCCAACGGCACCACTCCCCGCCCGAGGACCTGTCATTCGTCAGCTTTGTGAGGGCCATGGCTGAAGCCATCCCCTTCCAGCTCCTGTCAGAGGACTCCTGTCATAAGATGCTGGATGTCCTGCAGTTCATCGACGCCCCAAAGGAGATCATGGCGGTGCTGGTCCATGACATCTTTAAGGAGCTCCTCCTCCGTATGTGGGAATACCTTGTATTGGTGGTCCTGGTGAACAGGAAAGCTGATGCTGAGCTTTGAACAGCGGCACTTATCCCATCAGTCAGTGGTGGTGGAGTCTGCTCTTAAAAGGCCAGACGCTTCCGGATACATGCTTTCCCCCCCAGGGTACAAACATAGGGAGCTCAATGGCATTGGGAGAAAAATGTTCCAAGGGGCCATGCTGGTGGCCCATATTGCGGCCTACCAGCTGCACATGACCCAATATGAGCGCAACCTGTGGAAGCAGGTCCAAGAGTTTGCGGAAAGCCTTCCCCAGCAGCAGCAGGAGTCCCTCGCGGCCATTGCCATGCTGGGCCTTGAGGCTGGTAAACACAAGGTCAGGTCGACCTACGACGTCTTTGAAACTGCAGCCCGCCTATCTGCCAGGGGGCGTCAGTGCCAGATGGCTGGCTTGACTTAGAGCTTCCAACCGGATGTGCAGGACAGACTTGCAGACCTCCCCTGCACAGGAGAGAACATGTTTGGGACAAGGTGAAGGAAGTCATGGTGCAAACTGAAGGATCAGCATGATACCCTTTTGCAACTTTCCGCCAGCCCCTCTGAGGCCCCTTCTACCAGGAAGTCTTCCAGGCCGGGCTCTCGCAAGTCCTTCTACCAGCCAAAGAAGTACTTCCCTCTAGCTGCCCATACCCGGCCACCCTGGCCCAGTCCCAGAGGCCGCGGCCGGCAGCAGTGGATATCGAGGGTCCAACCAGCCCCACAACAGGCCCCATCCACCAGCTTTTGACTGGTGGCGAGGGGGCATGAGCCAAATGCCAGTTCCCATGGCAGCCAATCCCCCAGTCGGTGGCAGGCTCCTTTACTTCACCAGCCACTGGGAAGCGATCACTTCTGATTGGCGGGTCCTCTTCATTGTCCATCAGGGCTACTGCTTGAACTTCAGCAGGCTCCCAGAGACAGCTCCCCCATGTCCATTGTGGGATTCGTCCAATCATTAGGCCTTCCTACAATCAGAACTTTCCGCCCTTCTAGTGGCGGGTGCGGTAAAGCCGGTTCCCCGCGAGCAGTGGGGGCACGACTTCTACTTGAGGTGCTTCCTCATTCAGAAAAGGAACAGTGGCTTGCGCCCCGTTCTCAACCTCAGGGCGTTGAACTGCTTTCTCGTAAGAGAAACATTCAAGACTGTCTCTCTGGGCACACTGATTCCGCTCCTCCGAGGAGACTGGCTCTGCTTCCTCGACTTGAAGGAGGCTCACGCCCACATTGCAATTGTCCCCAGCCACAGGAAGTACCTCCGCTTCCAGGTGGGGACGGCACATTTTCAGTACAAAATGCTGCCCTTTGGGCTGGCATCAGCCCCACGTGTCTTCACGAAGTGTTTGGCGGTGGTGGCTGCCTACCTCAGGTGTCGCTCAGTCCACGTCTTTCCATACCTGAATGACTGGCTTTTCCGGAGTGATTCACACTTGGGGCCATGAATGCCCTAGCCTTGACGGTCAACACCTTACAGACCCTGGTATTCGTTATCAACTTTCCCAAGTTACATCTCAATCCGTCTCCATGGCTGGACATTATTGGTGCCAGGTTGGATATGGCACAGGCGAAAGCCTTTCTGCCCAGGGATCAAGCGGCCACCCTCTCTTCACTGGCTACCCTCATTCGCAACAGGGCAATGGTACCAGCTCGTCTGCTGCCGCCTGCTGGGCCATATGGCGGCCTCAATCCACGTGACCCCCTTGGCCCGCCTCTGCATGAGGGACCCACAGTGGGCCTTGCGGTGTCAATGGCGACAGGTATCCTAGGATCTGAAAGCGCCAGTGACGGTCACAGACCTTCTCCGTCTCTCTCCCTAGCCTGGTGGGAAGCCCTACCCAATCTGGAAATAGGACTCCCATTCCAGCCAGCTCTGCCCCAGGTGACCCTTACCACCGACGTTTCACTTCAGTGGTGGGGGACCCACACGGACGGCCTGCATACTCAGGGCCTTTGGATTGCAGCCGAATCCTGCTGCCAGATAAACTTTCTGGAATTGCGGGCGATCCTGTACGCCCTGTGGGCCTTCCAGGACAGGCTTTCTCCAAAGTTGTCCTCATCAGAATGGACAACCAGGTGGCGATGTGGTAGATCAACAAGCAGGGAGGCATGGGCTCCTTCCCCCTCTGCCAGGAGGTACTACAGATCTGAGATTGGGCACTCTCCAAAGGGATGTACCTGCAGGCCACATACCTGCCGGGCCACCAAAACACATTGGTGGACCGCTTCAGCCGATCCTTCCAACCACACCAGTGGTCTTTGAACCCGGCAGTAGCAGCCAACCTATTCTGTCACTGGGGCACGCCAGACATGGACCTGTTTGCCTCTTCCAACAATCACAAGGTGAACATGTTCTGCTCCCTGATCCCGGAGAAGGACCATCTGGCCTGAGACGCGTTCTCCCTTCACTGGGGACAAGGTCTCATGAACGCGTACCCCCAATCCCTCTTCTTTTGAGGACTCTGACGAAGCTGCGAGAAGATGGGGGGGACCATGATCCTAGTGGCACCCTCCTGGCCAAGGCAGGTGTGGTTCCCTCTCCTCCAGGACCTGTCTGTGGGTGCACTTATTTATTTATTTATTTATTTAGTCTTTTTATATACCGACATTTGATCTCAGTTGAGATATCACACCGGTTTACATTCAGGTACTGTAGGTATTTCCCTATCCCCAGAGGGCTTACAATCTGTTTTGTACCTGAGGCAATGGAGGGTAAAGTGACTTGCCCAAGGTCACAAGGAGCGACAGCAGGACTTGAACCCTGGTCTCCTGGTTCATAGTCCACTGCTCTAACCACTTGTTAGACCTGTTAACCACTTGTTAAACAAGTTAACCACTTGTTAAACCTGGTTCATAGTCCACTGCTCTAACCACTGCTCTAACCACTTGTTCCGCTGGGGATGGCTCCCAACCTCCTATTGCAGGAGGGCAATAGGAGGTTGGGAGCACTCTGCGCTACCCGAACCACCAGGCACTGCCCCTCACGGTGTGGATGTTGAGCATAGGATCCTCCAGCCCTTGCAGCTCTCAGATGGGGTGTCCAGGATCTTGATCGAATCCTGGAAACATTCCACTCGCAGATCCTACAGCTCAAAGTGGAAGCGTTTCTCCATCTGGTGCGGGGGACACAGACTGGATCCATTCTCTAGCCAGCAGGGATCCTCGGTTTATCCCATGCCCTTTTGAATTCCATTACTGTTCTTGCATTCATCATCTCTTCCGGGAGGGCATTCCCTGCATCCACCACCCTTTCCTGACATTGTTCTTGACACAAGCATAAATTTTGCATTTTCCCGAGTGTTTGCTGTTGTGTTCCTGAGTTGTTTTCTCCCTGCACCCTCTGGGCTACAGATTGTGGGGGTGAGGTATATGGCAGCTGGTGCTGTTCTCCAGCAAGGCCTGGAGGAGCCCTGTGCTGCACCCGGTACTACTTGTACCTTTTAGTTAAGACTCCTGTTTCCTAGTGTGTAGCCAGATGGACTCAGGACCAATGGGTTATGTGCTCCCCTGCCAGCAGATGGCGATGGAGTCAGGTTTCAAAGCTGACGTCACCCTAGATATACCCCTGCAGTGACAACCATTCAAGCCATTCAGTATCTCTTCTTCTCCTAGCAGATGTGGACTGTGTTTCCCCCATCGGGAATACAATACTCTTTGGAATAGGAAAATTTACCTCTAAATTAGCGAGTCCCACTCTCCTGCGGCGATACTTAATGGTCCCTCCCCCAGTTGAGAATTCCTGAGGTGATTTCCGAGATCCCTCAGAGGTGTGCCTTGGTCCAGTAGCTGGTTCCCGGCGTGGACTTGCTGCTGAAGCAGTTGAAAGGCAGTGGGTGCAGGAAGCCAAGTGTGGCAGTAACGGCCTATGCCCTCTCCCCCAGCAGCCAGAGACCGTCTCTGTACTCGGCCAGTAAATGCTGAGCCCGGGTAAGTAAGGAAGAACTCTTTCGATCCAGAGATATAGAAGGGCTTCGGTAAGTCTTTCTTTTCTCCAGTCTCCTTGCTTGGCGAGCCGTACTGATGATGTTCCTGATCCCACTGTGACAAGGGAAGGGGGTTCCGAGTGGGTTGAGCGGCTCCCTGATGGGCTAGGCCCCGCTTCATGCTCAATGGGCACTCCACGTGGTAGGTGCCATCTTGTGCGCGGTTTTGTGCTGCGCCATCTTCCCCCACCTTTTGTCGGTACGCACGGTGCAGGCCGGCCCTATTGTGCGCCTAATACACGCATTGGTGCATGCATAGTGGCCATCGCACGTGGAGGTGCACGTGTCCTGTGCACCTAATGTGCTCCGGAGGTGCAAGTGTTCCTGCACGCCTATCATGCCCGGAAGTGCCCATGTTCCTGCACGCCTGACATGCCCTTAGGAGCGAGCGCTCCTGCATGCATAACGGTGCAATCCCTGGGCGAATAATTGAGCGCTTAACTGAGTGCATAACTGCGCACAAACTTCTGCGTACAACTTACACGTATCGGGCAGTATTGTGCACGCTTGAGCTCAGGCATTAACCAGCTGAATGCACAAGTGACAGGAACTATGGTTCCGGCAGCTAGGAAGCACAAGCACCACTCCCTGTGTGCCGACTACCATATTAGGGCCACACAGTCCGACCTTGAATCTGTCCTGTGTCAGCACTGTGAGGAGGCCCAGGGATGGCTGGACTCTCAGAGCTTCTCCAAGTCTGGCCCATCACTGTCTGAAGACGGGTCGGCCACGACCTTATCTGGTACCACCCTGGATCTAAGCAATCCTGGGGTTGCGTCCTCCCCAGGAGAAGGAAGTTCAGCAGCCCCTACCCCAGTTCTCCCTAGGCAAGGTATGAACCCGGTGACCTTTTCTTGGAATTTTTCCAGGGCCTTCAAGCCATTGTTCAGGCACAGTCAGCTGCTGCCCCTACCTGGTCTGAGCCCCAACTGGGAGGGCCTCATCCCCCCAGCCATACCAGCATATCTCGGGACATGCCTCACCTCACCAAGGGCATCCCAGACAAGGACCCAGACACCATGGATGATGATGGGGATGCAGACTCATTGGAGGACGGGGAAATCCCACCAGGCCTGGAACCTTACCTGACCTTGCTACGGTTTTTCCATAGAGATGAATTACCGGCCCTAGTCTTCCAGATCCTGAAGACTCTGGGAGTGTCCATCACGGATTCTGTCAGAACCAAAAAGGAACCCAACTTGGTATATATGGAAATCCTCTTACTATTTTCTGATGCTGGAAGCCATCCAGGAGTTGATTGACTTGGAGTGGGATGCCCCAGAAGCCAGTTTTAAAGGAGGTTGAGCCTTGGAGGCCCTGTACCCACTGGACCCAGTGGCTAAGGAATGCCTGCATTTCCTGAAAGTGGATGCCTTGGTCTGTGCTGTTTTGAAAGGGACAACTATCCCAGTAGAGGGAGGAGGGGCCTTGAAGGATGCACACAACAGATGGTTGGAGTCCATCCTTAAGCAAGCCTTTGAAGTGGCAGCATTGACTCTGCAGATCGCCTCCTGCTGTGCCCTGGTGGCTTGTTCATGTCTGCTTCGAGAGAGAGAGGCTGTTAGCTCAGGGGTTCCTCCCACGGAGATGATGGAATCTGCCGCGGCCTTCCTAGCAGATGCAAGCTCTGACCTAGTATGCACCTCGGCTAAAGGAGTAGACTCAGAAGTGGCAGCCAGGAGAGAGCTATTCTCTGAGAAATTGGACAGCAGACATGACCTCTAAGGCAAACCTCACAAAGATGTCCTTTAAGGGATCTCTTCTATTTGGAAGCGAGTTGGAAAAGCTGGCCAGTATGTGGGGTGAATCTTCAGTGCTTCAGCTACCAGAAGATAGGAAGAAGAGGATACAATGCCCCTTGGCCTGGAAGGTTCAGGCCAGGGGGTCCCAGTGCCTCTGGCCCTACAGAAACTCGCCATTCCAGACCCCCAGGAAGGTCTCAGCCCTTTCAGAACCGACAACCAAAAAGAGGAACTGGTTTGGGCTCCGGTTCGGCCTGAAATGTCCAATGAAGTTGGGCCGACCCATCCACAGGATGAGGAGATAGGGGGCCAACTATCAGAGGTAGCTCGAGATCACGTTGGGCAAATGGGTACTGGACATCATATGAAAAGGACACACCCTAGAATTTTGCAGCATCCCTCAGAACATGTTCTTGATGTCTCCTTGCCACTCCCAGCACAAAAGACTGGAAGTGGCATTCATGCTAGTAAGACTCCTCAGTTTGAGGGCTATAACTCCAGTACTCACACCCCAGGAAAATACAGGGCATTATTCCATCTATTTCATCATACCCAAGAAGGAAGGGTCATTTTGCTCCATCCTGGACCTCAAGAGCATCAGTCGTCATCTGCGGGTAATCCACTTCCGCATGGAAACTCTTCGCTCCATCATAATGGCCGTTCAACCGGGAGCATTCTTAATATCCCTGGATCTCTCGAAGGCCTACCTTCATATCTCAATCTACACTTTGCAGTATTCGGCCACTATTAACAGTTCTGAGCATTGCCCTTTAGCCTGGCAACCACCCCCCGAACATTCTCCAAAATTATGGTGGTCATAGCAGTGGCACTGAGGAAAGAAGAGATCCTGGTACACCCTTACTTAGATGACTGGCTGATCTGGGCAAAGTCGTTGGAAGAGAGTCTCCAGGCGACCAGCAGGGTCAGGTCCCTACTTCAGGAACTTATTTGGGTAGTGAACATGGACAAGAGCAGTCTCGAGCCCTCCCAGTCCTTAGAATACCTGGTAGACCGGTTCGACACCAAGCAGGACAAGGAATTCCTTCCTCCCTCGAAGAGAAGGAAACTGATCTGCCAAGTGCAGTGGTTAATGAATACAATGCGTCCCAGGGTGTGGAGCTATCTACAGGTCCTCGGCTTGATGGCGTCAACACTGGAAGTAATACCATGGGCAAGGGCATACATGAGACCACTCAAACGCTCCCTGCTGTCACGTTGGAACCCACTATCTCAAGACTCCTCGATTCACCTCCACTTACCAATGGAAGTATGCTCTCGGCTCCAGTGGAGGCTACAGGAAGTGCATCTAAGCCAGGGTGTAAGCCTGTCCCCACCGAACTGGCTAGTTCTCATGACAGATGCAAACCTCCAAGGGTGGGGAGCCCACTGTCAGGAACTGATAACCCAAAGGCGATGAACCAAGGAAGAGGCATGCTGAAACATAAACCGACTAGAAGCCAGAATGGTCAGGTTAGCGTGTCTACATTTCAGCCACAGGCTCCGAGGTCAAGCAGACCACGTGATGTCGGACAACGCAACAACGGTAGCTTATATCAACAGCCAGGGAGGAAACAAAAGCCACCAAGTGTCTCTGGAGATAGACCCCCTTATAGAATAGGCGGAGCTAAATCTACAAGGGATTTCGGCCTCCCACATAGCGGGACAAGACAATGTCGGGGCAGATTTCCTCAGCAGGTAGAGTCTGGATCCAGGAGAATGGATGTTGTCGACCAGTGCCTTCTAGCTCCTAGTAGATCGCTGGTGCCTCCTATCCATCGACCTGCTGGCCACATCTCTCAATACGAAGGTCCCCCGATTCTTCAGTTGCAGAAGAGATCAGCACTCCCAAGGAATTGATGCCCTGGTTCAGACCTAGCCAGAGGAGGTCTTACTGTACACCTTCCCTCCGTGGCCTCTATTGGGCAAGCTCATCTGCAAAATTGAACAACACAGAGGACTAATCTTTCTGGTGGCCCTGGACTGGCCCAGACATCCGTGGTATGCAGACTTGAGGAGGCTTCTGGTGTAGAGCTCCCTATGCCTTCCCCCGCACAAGGACCTTCTCCGATCCTTCATGAGGACTCAACTCAATTTTGTCTTATGGTATGGCCCTTGAGAGGGTTCGCCTGACGAAGCATGGATACTCGGCAGGCGTAATCTCCATCTTGCTCTGTGCGTGAAAGTTCTCAACGTCCCTGGCGTACGTGAGGATCTGGAGAGCTTTTGAGGCCTGGTGCAACGAATGCCTTGGATGACCAAGATCCCCTTGTTCCTGGAATTCATACAGGATAGCTTAAACAAGAGACTGTCCCTCAACTCCTTGAAGGTTCAGGTGGTGGCTCTCTCCTGTTTCAGAGGCAAGGTGAACGGAGCCTGCTTGTCGATGCATCCAGACTTGGCCCGTTTCCTGAAAGGAGTTAAACACCGGTCCCCCATGGAACCTCAACCTTGTATTTGACTTCTTGGCAGGGCCTTTGTTTCAGCTGCTGCGCATTCTGTCCCTATGCCTGCTAATGCTGAAGACCATATTCTTGGTGGTGATATGCTCGGCTCGTCGCATCTCTGAACTACAGGCGCTGTCATGTCGGAGCCGTTCCTCCGACTGACTCCAGGAACATTGCAGCTTCGCACCGTCCCTTCCTTCTTACCAAAGGTAGTCTCAGAGTTTCACATAAACCAGTCCATTTCCTTACTGTCCCTAGATAGACGCAAGACTTGGAAGACTACCGCCTCCTATGCCACTTAAATGTCAGCAGGCTGTTAGTACGTTACCTAGTATGTACAGAACTGGTGCACAAGATGGACCACTTATTGTTCTTCATGGGGGAAGGAAACAAGGTGAAGCAGCTTCGGATTCTACCATAGACAGCTGGATCAAGGAAGTAATCACAGGAGCCTACATAGAGGCAGGCAAACCTCTATCCCATCAGGTGAAAGCTCATTCCACTAAACCCCAGGCAGTATCCTAGGCGGAAGCTAAGCCACTGTCTCCTGTCGACATTTACCGAGCAGCGACATGGTCTTCCTTGCACACCTTCTCCAGGTTCTACCGCCTGGCTGTCCAACCCCGAGAGGACGCAGCCTTTGCAAGGGTGGTGCTAACTGGACCATGGGCAGCCTTCCACCCCATCTGGGAGCAGCTTTTGTACATCCCATTGGTCCTGAGTCCATCTGGTTACATGCTAGGAAATGGAGAAATTATTTACCTGATAATTTCGTTTTCCTTAGTGTAGACAGATAGACTCAGCATCCCGCCCACGACTGCCCATGAATAGTGACAAGGGAACGCACATAGACCTCGTCCCCAAGGGACTATAGGTAAGCCATTTCCCTACCCCTGAATTGGGGCTGCTATAAGTTGGCAGGGATTCAGTACTTATGTCTGGTTGAGTATGGTCACGGTCATTGCCCTTCAAGTTTTTAATCAAGGTTTTAATCAAGTCTTAATCGAGGTTTTTCAATAGTTAGTCCACAACTACTTTTGAAGAGAATACTGAATGGCTGAGGTTACTGCAGAGGTATATCTAAGGTGACATCAGCTTTGAAACCTGACTCCATCTCCATCTGCTAGCAGGGGCGCACATACCCCATCGATCCTGAGTCCATCTGTGTACACTAAGGAAAATGAAATGATCAGGTAAGTAATTTCTCCATTGTACTGTACTGTCTGCAAAGGAAATTGAATGAACCCTGGCAAAATTTGTGTTCTGTGTGACACTGCTACCTCTTCTGAAGAAGGGCACCATATTATTCCAGATTATGGAGGCTTGGTTTGAGTCTTGCCTACTGCCAACTCCCCTGGTACTGAAAGAGGCAGGGCTACTGGGAACACAGTGCCCTGGGATGGGTCTGACCAAAACTCTCCATCCAGGGATTGAGGCAGGTGAGTGTGCACTGTGGGCGCTGGTCACAGAGTTGTGTGTGGAAGTATCAGTGCTGCACACAGGGTGTTGCATTCTTTTCCCAAAGATGGAAGCTGCCATACCCTATGGGGTACCAAGATCTGGTTTTTCTCCTGTTCTTATTTTATGCTAAAGTGTAGATTGGCCCGGGTTGAGCCTCCTGTATTCTTCTGTCTTGACACTGGTGTTCACAGCTGGTGGTTGAGGTGGCAGGGACTTGACCACTGTCCGCTTTCAGCTGTGGAGACCCAACTCGTCTGCTTCCTATCAAGCATTTGTAAAGTGTTTTATAGTTACAATAAACATTGGTTCACACATAGCAGTGGCTTCTGGAATGTTCTTCAGGAAACATGGAAACATGAATGGTAATCGGCAGTACTGAGCCCCTTCCTCCCCTTTCAGTTTTTTTTCTCACCACCCTGCACTGTCCTGTTGGTTGAAAAGAGTTTGCTTTGTAAAAGTCTTCCTCAAATTCTTTTACTGCTTCCAACAGCTTTTGGAAAGCAGCGGCAAAGGAGCTGGGGGGGTGTCCTGCTCCCCTGCCCTCAGGAACAGTAGCCCTTCCGTTTCTGCTAGTGTTTATCATCTTTGACATGACTTCATAGGGAGCGGCTTTTAGGAGATCACTGGTGGGCCAGAAGTAGACAGAAAACCTTTATCTCCCCCCCCCCCCCCCCCCACCTTATTCCTTGCTGACTGTGCATCTAGCTCTGGCTTCCTCACATACACTGGGGCAAATGGGTTACTAGTGCTTTGGCGTTAGCCAGCGGCAAGGCTGCTTTCACAGTGCTCGGTCACCTCACTAATATGTCACACCACATCTGAAGCAGAGGAAGGTGTTCATGGAGAAGAGGACACGGGCTGCTTTCAGGGGCTAAGCACGTGCTCTGCTGGGGAAGATGTTCCCAGTAGAGAAAACCACAGTAAGTGTACTTTCCCCCCAGCAGGCTGCGAGTAGGATGTGATGTTCCCACAGAACACATCCTGCACTGTATCCTGGTTTGCAGTTCCTGGGTGGTGTCCCCATAATGGAGCAAGCCAGCGCTGGAATTGGGCTCATTAGCCAGCCAGAAATATATAAGCATTCCTGGGGGGAGCTCAGTCCCTGCAGGTAGCAGAGGGTTAATATGAGCAAATGCCAAATGGACTCTCCAATTTGTATTTCAATTTGCAATTTGCAATTGGCTCATGCAAGCCCCACTGCTCGTTCCCCTGGCACAGAAACACACACACACACACACAGGCTGAGGTTCCTGAAGGAGGGAGGGTTCAATGCAAAATTCCCTTTATTTACTTTAGCCCAGACGTCTGAATACTGCCAACAAACTCCAATCAGGCACAATTTTCACAAGTATAATAGTGCAGCAATTCAGCTAAAGCTTTCGCCTAGCCACTTGGTTCCTATTCCTGCTGTGGGGACTCAGGTGCTGTGTTATTGTCGAGAGAGGAGTGGTAGCTGACCCACCCCACACTTGTGCACTGCTACCTTACCAGCACTTCCCATGGCTTTTCCTGCAACAACTTCTGGTTTTTTCTCTCCTGGGATCAGTTCCAGAGAATGTCCTTGGCAGATCAAGAAACTCACACAGGTCACCTCTTCCACCCCAGGCTTATCAGCTGCAGCATGAAGAAATGCCTTTCGCTGCGTCAGTGTTAACCCTTCGGAGCCTGGAGGGTCTTAGATCCTGCCATTATCTCCCATGAATTTTCACAGGTGGAAAATCTGATTTTCAGGGTGCAAACCCAATTATTTGCAGAAACATACATTATGGGAGGGTTCCCCCCCTTTTTTTCTACTTGGTTCCTGACCTGTGACCTGCAGGAGATGGTCTGTAATTTTACTGTTCTCTTAGCTCAAGTTTGTAACTGGTATTTTTGGAGTTCTGCTATAGTAACATCTTACTCTCAGTGTAAGTGGAGCAGACCTTGTAGATATGCTACTTTACTACTTCCTGTAGTATTTTCCCTCAGTTGTAACCATTCAGACTCCACCTTTCGCTATATCTGCATTTTTTAACTTGGTTTGATGGAGCAAAGCTACTTTCACAGGACTTCTTCCTTGTTTCTTTTCTGGTTTTCAGTTTACCCTGCTCTTTCCTAATGCTCCATGTTGTGCCATCAATGGCCATCACATCAGAGATTTTGTTCAAAGGTCCCATGTAGATCAGAAGAACCTCCTGACTCTGCACACTGTATCTTACCAAATGCATCAGAGCCTTTACAGAGGACATGAGATTCAGTGATCAGGGTACTGGCTGAGTCTGGAAATCTCCGTGAACTTCAGTTCTAATCCTGGCTCTGCCACCAACTCTGGGTGACTCTCTCCTGAGTCTTACCATCTCACCCCCCTGGTTGCACTGGCATCATCTGGGTACCAGAAATATGTTGCCAGACTCAACCCCAGAGGTGGCTGTATTTTTCCAAGGCACCATTTTAGAGAAATATGTTCAGACCCTGCATGATTAAAGATGCTATAGAATGGCATCGAGTGAGGATGTGATGTGTGACTGCTCCTATATTGCTTTTGGTTTATTTCCTTTTGTTTATTTTTCCTATGAGCAAGAGGAAGGGAAGACTGTGGGGATCATCCCCCCCTGCTCACTCCCCCAGGGCCCTCCAATGAGACTGCAAGCCTGGAGCTTGTTCAACCTCCTTTTTTATTGGGTCCGAGGCACATTGCCGCTGCTGCTGAGGGAGCAGCGCAGTGGCTTGAGGCAAATGCTGGGGAGGGAGGAGGGTAGACCTCCTCCCTCCCCAGCATGCTCTATGGTGGTGCCCTTGGTTATTGATGTGGATCAGGCTGGCGTTAGCCTGGATGTAGACATAAAGGGGTCAGAATCACCTAGAAATAGAGCTGTGGGAGTGGAGCTGGCCCAAAGCAGGCACGAGATGCCCTGAATGGTGGAGGAGTGCTGTTGTCGATTGCTTTTGGGAATGACTGGTTCTTCCGATTACATGCTTAGACGTGCTACACCTAAACTTTCCCCCATTCATTGGATAATATGTGGAATGTTTTGTCATCAGAGCAGCCCCTAATTTCTTTGACTTCTACCATAAATCATTTGTTAGCATGGATGCAATCTCAAGAGGTTGTGATTTAGCTCACTCTGAACAGATAGATAATTTGAAAATTATTTCAAGACAGGTTTGTGATTCATCGCAGATTGGAAATTCTAGAAAATACTACAAAATCTTTGAATCTTCAAGTGCTGACCTTCCCTGTGGCCCCCTCTGATTTCTCCTTTAGAATTATTTAAGGCATACATGTGGGAAGTGCTTGATTTATCTCTTTTGTCTTCTCTCCATAAGGCTTTCTACCTCCCTGGAGGGAAGAGGGCAGAGATACTGGCCAGGCTGAGTTAAATCAGGATGGGGCTTTTCCGGATTTCTCTGCAATTTTGGAATCTACTGTGGTGGATGAGGCACACAGAGCCACACTTGACATTCGTTTCACTCGAAGACCGTGGGTTGGCCCTTCGATTGCATGTTCATTCAGCGCATATTCACTTCATTGGTTTTAACGTTCACATTTTTCCTGATTTTTATAGGGCCATGCAGGAAGAAATGTTTAGATGTGCCCTAGGAGGTCATGGATTTGTGGGCTTGGTTTTTTTTTGGTTTTTTTTTATGTTTTCCTTGTAAATGGATGATTGCATTTCCTACAGAGAAATTTGTTTTCTTCGAGTCCTCACAGCTTTGGACACGTATTGATTCAAGAGTTTCTGATGCTGAGTGAGAGCTTTTGTTTGTAGTGGGGATTTAGGCAGGGATGATACGGTCACAATCCTATACTGGGTTTTGTGAGGGAGAATTATCCTCTTTGTAAAGATTTCCTGTTTTTCCCTCCCTGGTTTGCAGGGGTCCTTTATACCTAGTCATGGTTTCATCTCTTGCATGCAAATTGACTTTTCTTTTCGATGTGTTTCCTAAATATTTTGTATTGCCATTTGCTCTTTCTGTTGCAAGTTAATGCTTGTAAGTTTATTTGTAAATTATAAAAAAAAATGGTGAAAAAAGGGGCCACATACTTTAATATAATCATCATTGTTGCATTATAAAGTGGCTGGTGCTGCCTAGGTGAATGAGAGAGGTGAGCAGCAAATGGCAAAGGTTGTTAGAAGTATCAGTCATTATCAGGAGGCAGCAGGGAAGGGATACAGCACTGATTAGAAAGTGGCTGCTAGGCTCTTGCCGTCTCTTTACCAGATTTTTGCTTTCATCTAACTGGAGTCCTCAGATTAAGTGGCAAGAATGATGATCAAAGAGACTGCGTGTCATGGCTGACATTCCTAACTCCTCTGATCTGATCTGTTTTATCTAACAACAAAAAAAAGATAATTGCCCATCCTGGGGCCCATCTGAACTCTTCTCTTTCATTGGCAAATACTTGAAAAGTGCAGGCCATATCCGCTGAAATGTTTTCTTCAGCTGCTACAAACCCTGGCGGGGAGTGTGGATGTTCCACCTACATCATGAGTCAGGCCATGGCTTGGACCTCTCCACAGTCCAGATGACCCTACATGACATGGATGGATGGGGCCGCAAGAACCAAATCATGCCCTCAGCTCAGAATTACAGTGAAGCAATGCTCCAGTTAGGAGTGCAGCCCCCCAGGGTCCCTTTTTTTATTCAGAAGCAATTTACTGTGAAACGGATGCAACATGAGCCCCGGCATGTGAAAAAGCATCCAGACCTGCGAGGGTTGCCTGAGATATCTTTCACAGCATTCGGCTACAAGTAATTGGATGATAGCTCCCCGTTTACACCATGGCAAGTAGGTGATCATACCTGCAGGCTATTCCATTCTTTCTGGCAGTGATTTCCATTGGTGTTGTCCAGTTAGGCAGTAGCTAATTCACAGAATAATTGTGGAAACCTGCTACTGCCTCATGCCCCATTGACAGGCATTGCATGGCAGAGAGCTTTAACGCCAAGCTGTGCAACAAAGGAAAATTCATCTTCCCCCTAAATGTGTAGAGCCACGATCCCCAGTGCTCTCTTCTACTCAGGAGGTCTGCTTTATTTTCATAAAATATATTTACAAGGAGCTCATGGACACCCCTCAAAGGTTGGGGGAGGTGGAGAACTGTGCGTTGGGTTAAGAGTGGGATCCTGTACACTTATCTAACCAAGATGGTAGGGAGCTAGTGAGGAAAAACCAGAAGCAGACTTGGATAAGGAGCGACTGCTTTGGGCAGGAAGAACTGGGCAGAGTGGACAGGCCAGCTGGTCTTCTTCTTCTGTCATCTGCTGTGCGCTGTAGTTTGTTATACCAACCTGCCTGTAACTAAGAAACAATCAACTCTTTTTCTAGTAAGTAAAGTAAGATTTTTTAACCCTTCAGAAGGGGTCTTCCTCTTCTGTTAGCAGTTAATCCCTTGTCTCATGCATTGCAATTCCTTTCCTCCAGTATTTTTGAAGACCTGCCGATCTTCCTTTCACCACGTCTGCACCTTTAGAGATGCCACAAGTTAGCAAGTCAAAAGGTCATCATGTCGTATCCTTGCCCAAAATCTAACACTTACACAACTTATCATTTCTATAGTGTTACTAGACATAACTTGAATGAGGCCATAGGGTTCTGGCTGTGACCAGACAAAGTATCACATATGTAGTTAGTCAGAGTCTACTGAATAAAGGTTGATTTCCACCATGTCCCCTTTTGGTTTTTCCATTCTCTAGAAACACATCAGTATGGTAGCTTAGTTCCAAACTGAAATCAAAGATTGATATAACACAAGAGATGTTGCTCCTCACTCAAGAAATCTGGAGTTCCCTATTCACATTCTTTCTTTTCTGGATGAATGAATCAATGTAGATCCCATTGCTGTTGAATGTGGGACATTTTGAGTAGGTTAGATTTTTCTGAGTTAGTGTTGATACTGACCTAAGATAGCTCATGTGGAATTCAGCTTCATTTCACTCAGTAAAATTCAAGCCAAGCTGGACATAGTCTTGTTCTCTATTTTTGATCAGACTTGTCAAACCGGGGACATGGATAGTTCATGACTGAGGTGGCTATTTGAGATCTACCATCTCTAGGATAGCAGCTAAGAGTTGGGAGAGCTTCTTAAACTCCTGAATTCTTTCTAGCCACCCCTTCCTTTGAAAGGGCAAAAAAGGAAGACCCCAGGGGGCCTTCAGAATCCATGATAGCAACCAGCTGAGAGGAAGCAGGTAAAGAGAAGCCAGCCCAAAGTCTAGCCAGTCAATTCCAATCCAATACTTGAGGCAGGCCATAGAGAACTGGTCAAGCCTTGGTTTATTTCAGTTCCTTTTCAAGCTGAATACACCCCTGGTGCTTTCTTTTCTCTTTAACTTTCATTTCATTTTCTGTTGGCCGGACATTCAATGTGATGTATTTACATCTTATTCACACCTCTTGACATCTGCCTGATGTTCCCGCTTGACCTAGACAATTTCAGCACTGGTGTATCCCTGCTGGTCTAAAACAAGTAGTAGTGTTCAGCTTTATAGGAGATGGGATGATTAATTCTACTGCATTTTCTTGTAGAATTAGAGGCAGGGGGCTTTCGGGTCAGCCTGGTTCTGTATTCCAGGCAGAAGACTGTGTCAACAAAAAGTTTATGTGCAGAAGAATTTCTGGGTCCAGTCTGAACTCAGAGGCTTAGCACTCTGCATTGCCAAGGAAGTAACTTGGGCTCCCTTCTATGTTGGAGCTGGCAGCTGATCACCTATGCAAGCTCTCCTGCTATTTCTGCTTATGCTTCTTCCTCCTTTCTCTTATCATCTTTGGTCTCCCATTCTTGGATTTTGTTGATTTCTTAGGGCAATGATGGCGAACTCCAGTCCTCAAGTTCCACAAACAGGCCAGGTTTTCAGGATTTCTACAATGAATATGCAGAAGACAGATTTGCATGCACTGCCTCCATTATATGCAAATCTATCTCATGCATGTTCATTGTGGATATCCTGAAAACCTGGCCTGTTTGTGGCACTGGAGGACTGGAGTTCACCATCACTGTCTTAGGGGTTTCTAGCCTATTGAACTCTGACCTGCCCAGGGAGCTGTCCTATTTCTTGGTGCTGAATGCCTCTACAGTTCGGCTGCACCTTTGCCTGGATCCTGAATAGCTCCTTCCACTCAGGTTACAGACTGGAGCCAGCGTGCTTGTGAGTGTTTTTATCCTTTCCTGTCCTTGGACTGGTCCAGTCTTGCTCCGAGGGTTTTGGAGCCTCTTTATTTGTTGCATCTTTGCTTTCCATCTGGACCTGGAGCCCCGATTGGCGGCCTTTTCTCCAGTGAACCCTCTTGCACTGATTCTGGCCTCATACACTAAGCCTGCTGGATAGGCTATTGCATTACCAGGCTACCTCAAGGCGCATGCTTCCTGGGTATCGTCAACAACAACCACACCCCCAAACCCCACAAACACCCCACCCTACCAACAAACCCCCCCCCCCCCCCCCCACAACACCCCACCCCCACCCACCCCCCCCCACCCCCCCCCCCCCCCCATCACCTCCATTTTTGACTCTAGTCTACTAAGGCTCATTCCGGTCTATTACATTACACCAACTGGTGCTGCTAGACCCCAGGCTCCCACTCTTGCAGAGCCACATGCAACCACCCCCCCTCCCTTTCCCTCCTTCTATACTCCTTAGCATTGCATTTTACATTCTAACACCAGACTCATTGAGTTACCCATTTTTTTCAAAACAATATGAAAAGGCTCTGACTAGCACTGGTATTGTTTCTCTTCTCACCTTGTCCCTTTGGAAGGTTAGATAAATGAAAACAATTATCATGAACATTACTATTATTATCAAGGGATACTTTGCATTTCTATGGTTCCTTTCCTGTGATGCACATTAGCAGGTGTTAATCCCACCAGTGCAGCCCCCAGATCCTCCCCTCTGTGGCCGGAGGGTTTAACATGAAAGGCAGACTTTCTTTCCAGTTTCAGACATTGAATTATTTATCTGTAGTGCTGTCCTGGTCTCTGGGTGAATCCGGTGAGGCTGGCTGGAGCTGGACCAGTGGCATGTAGGGAAGCTTTCTGCACGAGTCCTTGCACAGGACTCTCTGCTGTGTGCTCTGCTGGAACATTACATTCACTATTTGTCTAAAGACAGCACGGAGAGATATGGCGGAGGCTGGGTGTGACGCGATTTAAGGCTTTGAGTGACGTGACATCTGATAGTGCATGTCGTGCCAAACTCCAAACCAAGAAACAGTCAAAGAGCCAAAGGGATTCCTCATCCTGTCTGGTTTTTCTCATCCCACTTGCCACAGGATCTCCAAGTATCAACGGATGGATCCTCACCCCCTCCCCACACTAATAACAAGGGGGGGGGGGGGTAGAAGAAAGAAAACCTCTAGCAGTTAAACCCTCCAGCCACATGTATGAGAGAGCTCATTGTCCTGGGATGATTAAAGTGACATCACCAGGGAAGGTCATCCCAGAAACCCAAACATACCTGGCCATACTACCCTGCTGTAACTGTGACGAAATCAAATGGAATTACCAACAGTCTCCTGGTCAGTTGAGCAGAATGGGCTATGCTGGTTTTACCTCATTACATCTGACAGCAGCTGGAACAAGTTCATAGAGGCATTAATGAACTTTCCACTAACCCATTTCACTGGAAAGGTTAAACCTGCCCCTCATGTCTTCTTTAGGTCACTCACCTGAGATTTTAGATTTCTGCTGGCCTCTTGTATTTTGCATTTTCTATGCTCTGTGATAAGAAATCTCTTAATGGAATTGTTCACCACTTGCTACTATGTTCCAGTGTCAGAAAATCAGGACAAATAAGCGACAGATAGATAGATAAAGCAAAAAAAGATGTTTTCAAAAGTAAATTGGAACAATATTACTATAATCCTAAAATCCTATTCTCTATAGTAAAAAATCTTATAAAGGAAAATAACCTAACAGCTAAAGAATGAACTAGCTCAGTTTTTAAAAAATAAGATTGACCTATTAATAAACACCCTTCCTACTAATATCAAACAAAACGTTGTAATGCCATCAAAAGCAAATATTAGTTGGTCATCATTCAAAATAACATCAACATTGGAAACTGAATCACTTATTAATAAACTCAACATAGCTAAACATCCCCTAGATCAAGTTCCCATCACTACATTAAAAACAGTAGCAAACGTTATTGCAAAACCTATTACTGCTTTAATCAACCTATCTCTAAAGGAGGGAACCTATCCAGATATATTAAAGAATGCCCTTGTAAAACCCATCTTAAAAAATCCCAAACTTGACGCAACACAAGTAATTAATTATAGACCTATATCAAATCTCCCGTTTATTTCAAAATTGTTAGAAAAAGTAGTACAATGACAATTGGACTACTATTTGGAATCCAATGATATTTTATTTCCGAATCAGTTCGGTTTTAGAAAAAATTTTAATACTGAATCCCTTTTAATTTCTTTGACAGACACAATTTTACGAGGTTTTGACTCTGGCCAAAGTTAACTATTAATATTATTGGACCTATCGGCTGCATTTGATACGGTGGATCATCAGATTTTAATTACCCGTCTTAAAGAAATTGGAATCAAACATACGGTTTTAAATTGGTTTATATCGTTTTTAAACAACCGGAATTTTCAAGTAAAAATAAAAAATACATTATCCAAGAGCTTCTCATTAAAAACAGGCATACCACAAGGTTCCACTCTCTCTGCTACATTGTTTAACATTTATATTTTACCTGTATGCCACTTTTTATCAGGATTGGGGCTTAATTTTTATGTATATGCAGACGATATTCAATTCAATAGAGCAATCATTAAAAACTGTATCTATATGTATCTTACCATGATTAATCAATTACTTATACCATTGAAATTAATTTTGAATACTAACAAAACAGAAATATTATTGCTAGAACGAAAATCTTTGGAAAGAAATATATAACCCATTCACCTTAATAATAACACGATAATACAACCATGTTCCTTTGTTAGAGATCTAGGAATAACGATAGACACAGAATTGGGCATGAAAAAACATATTGCTTTAAAAATAAAAGAAGGTTATTTCAAATTGCTTACCCTTAGAAAGCTTAAGCCTTTATTAGCCCCAAGGGAATTTAGAACGGTATTACAATCCCTTATATTATCAAATATACATTATTGCAATGCACTATTATTAGGACTCCCTAATAACACTGTCAGACCATGCAGGTTTTACAAAATGCAGCAGCACGTGTGTTAACTGGAACTAAAAGGTGTGAACACATTACCCCTGTGTTAAACTCTTTACACTGGCTTCCGATATCATTTCATGTACAATACAAGGTAGCATATATATTGCATAAAATAATACATGGAGACAATACAGAATGGCTTAATTACTCCATACATTTGCATGTCCCACAAAGAGACCTAAGATCCAGTAACAAGGGGCTTATGTCTGTTCCCACGATCAAAACAGCAAGACTCTGCGAAGTCCGAGACAGAGCAATCTCTATCGCAGGTCCGAGGCTATGGAACACACTGCCAACAAATTTGAGACTGCAAACGGACATTAAGAAATTTAAGGCAGAATTGAAAACATGGCTTTTTTACACGCGCATATACAGAGGCAAGATAGCATTTCAGTAAGCTTATTTCGTTCTTATTCTGTTTCTTTTCTTTTATCTTAGTTTTATTGTATTATTGTATAAATTTTAGGGATACTTTATTAGTTTTATTATTTTTAGAGATAACAATTTATAGTTTGGTATTAAATGTACTACTGTTTTATGATATTTAATGTATTTATTGTTAATTGTACACTGTTGTGATGGTCTTTCAGACTGATGTGACGGTATAAAAAACCTAAATAAACTATAAAACTATAATTATTAAGCCACTTAATTGCTTACTAAGTCTGTTTTACATAAAAGACTTATAAACTGGAGTCAAGAGCAATACTGGTGGAAACTTTCTTACCAATGTCAGACCTGCATTTGCCAGATTTTCTTGGTGAATGGTGATTTTGCTGCTGCTGGCTATCAGAGCACCTGAGCAACTTCTTGCAGAGATGGAGGAGACTATGGGCCTCATTTTCCTGTGATACCAAAAAGGGGTGTACCTTATGCTAATAAGCATGTGTATCATGAATTGCACTATCAGCTATACAGGTCTGTTGTGTGAGAGAGAGAGGAAGAGAGAGAGAACCTTACCATAGTGCCTCCTCCCTAGACAGGTATTTGTATCCCTATGGGAGGCCCACCTAGTAACTCGAGGTGAGGTTTAAGTATTAGTGTAGGGGGTTAGGGGCCACTTTCACATTCAACGTGAGATGTACGAACAGAACAGTGGTCTCTTGTGAAGATTTGATGACCTACGGCGTGAGGAAACTCACTCCAAGATGAGATTTGTGCAATGTTCTCTCAACCTAGCTTGATGGACTCTCTACCTGGGTAACAACAAGCTAGGCGGAGAGAACATTGCACAAATACTTAAACCTCACCTCGAGTTACTAGGTGGGCCTCCCATAGGGATACAAATACCTGTCTAGGGAGGAGGCACTATGGTAAGGTTCTCTCTCTCTCTCTCATCATACTGAAACAGGCCTGTCAGGAGACATCATGAACCACGATAAACCTTTACCGGCCTGTAACGCAAATGAAAGAAGTGTAGTTAGGAGCCGCGCTAACAGTGCGGCTGTTTCGCGGCACACGATAAATCCTCCCTACTTTACATTTACTCCGCCCCCTGAATACGAACCGCGTTAACTGCTGTTAGCGCGGTTTGCAGAATTATCACACGCAGTAACTCCTTGGAAAATGAGGCCCTATATTTGGAAGACTCTCGGTTGTCTCTGCACCCAAGTCAATAGGTCAAGAGCCAACATGGCAAAACAGGGCTACTCTGCCAAACCTGAGACCTGCATGTGTGGCAGACCATGTGACACATTTAGCTCTGCTCATTGTTCTTAACTAATTGGTCCATATTGTGAAACACAATACACTATGATAGGATCCAGGGAATGTGTTTCCCTTTATGACCTGCTTCCACAGAGGGCTTCTCTGGGAAACTCTACCTAGAGAATTTCTAAAGTCAAGATTGTCAGGCAGTGACTTGACTCACTACCTTGGGCTAATTTGTTACTACACTTACACAATCCCTCATGAGCTCTGAGCTCTTCACAAAGACGTCTCCTAGATGGGCCCTCCATACATCATGCACGACTGGCTGAGACTAGAGAAAAGGCATTTGCGGTTGCTGCTCCAACTCATTGGAACTCCTTGCCATAGGGAATATGTTTAATAATGTGAACAAAACTTTAAAAATGATGCTACAAGCCTATTTTTTTTAGAATGGCTTTTGACTCTGGTCAGATTTTGTCTGTTGCAAGGAAGCAACTCTTTTGTTTTAATCCTTTGAGAAAGTTTTTTTTATTTTTTATTATTTGTTGCAATGCAATCCCTAATTAACTACACAGGCTCCAGATGAGATATTTATATAAGGCATCTTCAATGACAATTTCATATGTATGTGTTTTTAAGTTTTATGTACTGGTGCTAGTTTTAATGTATGTTTGTTTTATTTTAATTTTCATATTATTTGTTTTAATTTCAATTTTACTTGTTTCTTTATGGATGTTTTATTGTAAACCATCCTGGGCTCCACTAGTGGCAGTATAGAAACAATCCAACCAATCAATCAATACAGTGGAATAGACAGCTCCACGATAATAGGAAATCATTGGGTAATGCAGTCAAGTCAGAAAAGAACCCATCCCAAGCTTCCTAATCCATGTCCACTGTGCAGTAAGAAGAGGTGTAAAACAAAATCTTGATGTGTATAGTGAGGAGATCTGAGCTGGAACCCACAGACAGCTCCTGTAAGACACATTCATACACAGGAGCTGTCACTATGAACAGAGACTTCCCAGCTATGGAAAGCTTGCTCTGAGCCATCAGCAGGAATACATTTTGCCAGTTGGCAGCTGTAAAGAGCCCTCTTACTGCAGATTTTTTAAGGCAGTTCACTTGTCCTGTTTTGTCATGAGGCCAGATAATTTACAATGGATTATACTCGCACATAGAAACTGAACATGGTGATGGATTGTGTCCTACCTTCAATTGCTTTTGTACAGCTGCCGCTGGCCAGAAGCAGGTCATTGTGCCCATTGGAACACTGTGAAAAGTGCTTTGCTTTGACTGAATGGGTAGCATTGACAGAGTTTGGCGGGAGCAGTGCTGGCAGAGACAGAATGTTGGGGCTGGCATAGAGCAAGGCACAATGGAGGGAAATTGGCAGGTACTAGGAAATGCAGTGACGGGAGACCCTTATTAGCGAATGCTGGCAGGATCAATGAGAGTACTGCAGGTACGAGGACAGAATCTCACATATGCCCTTGCTGTTCCTTTAGAAAATGACTTGTTTTCTGTTTCCCTAGTTTGTTACAAACACAGGTCAGGGGTATTTGCAAAAACAATTTCTTTTTATGATACGTATGGGAAAATGAGACCCTGATGCAGGTTCTGATCTAGGCCCAGTTGGTAGTGAAGATTGGGAGTTGGTCAGTGGCTCATGTGGTCTCCATCTATCTCCTGTGGCCAATTCTCCACTTCTCGAAGACTACCATCCTATTCCTAACTGGTCTTGCATTGTGCTTAAAGTGCAGTGAGGACTTCAAGTCCCATTTAATAAGAGAAGGGGTAAGAGGTATCTATGAGTGCATATTCTGTAGTTGGCTTTTAATGTTACTCTGTGTACTTATGTTATAGGAGCTGAAGCTTTTGCTTTGCTTTGATATGTTGAGCTATACATTGGAACAAAGGGAATGACAGCAGATAAAGATCAAAATGGCCAGCCCAGTTTGAGGTTTGTTCATGTAGGTTAGATGTGCATATGATTTCCTAGATACCAACTCCCTCTCCCCCTATCTATTAATTGACCTCCCCACCCTTTTGCTACCACTCCCTATCCTCCCAAGCACACTCAAAATCTGTAATAGCGATGGCCTCCACCAGGCTCTTCTGTGTTACAATCCATTCTCCTCATGCTTGTTGATGTTTGGATTTATCCATGATCCTTTCTTGGAGGTCCACTTCAGTTATACCACTCCTGTTCAGGATTGTACGCACCACTCTTCCAGGAAACACAAGGCATTTGACAGTACTGGTTTTGGGCTGTAAATGCTGCTGCTCCATGCAGGTTATCCCTGTGTCTTCTCAAAAGTACAACGCTGTGTTGGGCTGCATCTTTTGCTCTGTGAAGGTTAGCCCTGTGCTTCATTATCATTCTCTTGCTGCTATGCTTTTTTGACTTCTGTTACTATTTTTGTCTCCACAACTTTCTCTAGAAGGGCATTTCAGACATCCACACCAAAAATATATACTTTCTTTTTTTCATTTTTATTTGACAGTTTTTATTATGAACATGATAAATACAATAACAGTGGCCTTAATCAGGCCTAGACAACTACAACAGTACAAAACAATATTGAACACCCCCCCCCCCCCCCGTGTTTTCAATTTTCAATTTCTTTCCCCTCCCCTCATCCCCCCTTCCTCCTACCCACCCCACTGACATAACAGCTAACCAAAGTGATACTACTGAAAGATGATAATAAAAACACCAAGAGCCAAAAATATTCACTAGACAATAAAATAATCAGAAATGGTGATAAGGATAAAGATATTAATAAGGGTAAAAATGAGTTTGCAAATCCCTAGCCCATTTTTATTGAGTTTGGTTACCTCAGGCATCAATAGTTTAAAGAAAGCATCTAGTGACAGATTGCTAAAGGGCCTCAAATTTGGTTATCTCGCATCATCTCAGGGTTGTCAGTTTATTAAAATAAAACAATCTCTCCATATGGTCTCATCTAACATTTAGTTTTTTCATATCTAGCAGCTAAAGAGAACTCTTGAAGCAGCCGCTGGTGTGGAGCTAGCTGCTCACTCTCATATATTTTAAGCAGCGCCCTCGGGGGAGAGCCAACTACCTTCTCTTCCCAAACTATCCGTATCAAAGCAAACAGTGCTTCCCAGAAATGGGCCATCGTGGTGCAACTCCACGAAATGTGGCAAAATGTCCCTTTTTCTCCACATCCCCTCCAACACTTAGCCTTGGATGGGAAGCATTTATGTTTTCTTTCCAAGGTTAGATAGATACCATCGTAGCAGGACCTTATATCCATTTTCTAGTAGCAGAGCTGTGCTGGATCCCCTACTTACATTTAAGAATACGGTATCCCACTCAGACTCTGAGAGAACCATCCCTAGATCCTCTTCCCAGGCTTTTAAATGTTTCAGCTTAACAGCAAATTCTGCTTCATTTTTTGAAGGGGTTAATAAACGTGGATAAAGGTGAACCAGTAGATATAGTGTATTTGGATTTTCAGCAGGCGTTTGACAAAGTCCCTCATGAGAGGCTTCTATGAAAACTAAAAAGTCATGGGATAGGAGGCGATGTCCTTTCATGGATTACAAACTGGTTAAAAGACAGGAAACAGAGAGTAGGATTAAATGGTCAATTTTCTCAGTGGAAAAGGGTAAACAGTGGAGTGCCTCAGGGATTTGTACTTGGACCAGTGCTTTTCAACATATATATAAAAATGATCTGGAAAGGAATACGACGAGTGAGGTTATCACATTTGCGGATGATACAAAATTATTCAGAGTAGTTAAATCACAAGCAGACTGTGATACATTGCAGGAGGACCTTGCAAGACTGGAAAATTGGGCATCCAAATGGCAGATGAAATTTAATGTGGACAAATGCAAGGTGTTGCATATAGGGAAAAATAACCCTTGCTGTAGTAATACGATGTTAGGTTCTATATTAGGAGCTACCACCCAGGAAAAAGATCTAGGCATCATAGTGGATAATACTTTAAAATCGTTGGCTCAGTGTGCTGCAGCAGTCAAAAAAGCAAACAGAATGTTAGGAATTATTAGGAAGAGAATGGTTAATAAAACAGAAAATGTCATAATGCCTCTATATCGCTCCATGGTGAGACCACACCTTGAATACTGTTTACAATTCTGGTCGCCACATCTCAAAAAAGATATAGTTGCGATGGAGAAGGTACAGAGAAGGGCAACCAAAATGATAAAGGGGATGGAACAGCTCCCCTATGAGGAAAGACTGAAGAGGTAAGGGTTGTTCAGCTTGGAGAAGAGACGGCTGAGGGGGGTTATGATAGAGATCTTTAAGATCATGAGAGGTCTTGAATGAGTATATGTGACTCGGTTATTTACATTTTCGAATAATAGAAGGACAAGGGGGCATTCCATGAAGTTAGCAAGTAGCACATTTAAGACTAATCGGAGAAAATTCTTTTTCACTCAACGCACAATAAAGCTCTGGAATTTGTTGCCAGAGGATGTGGTTAGTGCAGTTAGTGGAGCTGGGTTCAAAAAAGGTTTTGATAAGTTCTTGGAAGAGAAGTCCATTAATGGCTATTAATCAAGTTTTCTTAGGGAACAGCCACTGTTATTAATTGCATCAGTAGCATGGGATCTTCTTAGTGTTTGGATAATTGCCAGGTTCTTGTGGCCTGGTTTGGCCTCTGTTGGAAACAGGATGCTGGGCTTGATGGACCCTTGGTCTGACCCAGCATGGCAATTTCTTATGTTCTTATGTTCCTGATTTAGTAATGAGTAAATTTTTTAAATAACCCCCTGCCTTTTGTCTGCTTGATCACAGAGACCTTCAAAGAAGGTTTTTCCCCTGTTGTAACCCCCTGTTGTAACCCCCCCCCTGACAACTTCCTGTCTCAAAAAGTGTTGAATTTTCAAATAAAAATGTTGTATGCTTCCATTAATCGCTGAAATGGCACAACCTCTCTTCCCTCCCAAATCTGCTCCAGTCATTGCATCTCTGAACTCTCTCATTTGGCAGTTACGTCTACCTCCGGACCCGGAGGAAAATCCCAGTTCTGCAGCAACGCCAATCTATAAACATATTCTCTTTCCCACCACCCGTGTCCTCCATGATTTCCAAACTTTCATAGTTTTTTAGTGTATATGGTGACATCTTCTGGATGGGCCTCCATGTCTGTATAGGTTATCAAGTTAACGCCCAGAAGGGCATCTTCCCTATAAAATGTTGCTTCAAACTCACCTGCTGCTTTATCTCCCTCTGATGGTGCCGATCTATAACAGTCTTTAATTAGGATGCAACATAATACCAAGTAAGGTTTGGTAATCTTAGAACGCCCCTGTTTTCAATAGTGGTGGGGAATATTGATCACTAATAAGATCTGTGCTGAATTCCATATCCTCCATCAAGATGCGGATGGAAGATATTTAATTTTACAGATGTCTACTCCCAATGGGAAATATAGTTTTGTAAATGTATATGGTCCCAATGTAGATCATTTTCAATTTTTTCAAGAACTCCAAGATAAATTGGAGTTTATCACAGGGGATTATTTTAATATTGGAGGGGATATCAATGTAGTGCTAAATCTATATTTTGATACTTCAGCAGGGAAAAGTGTTACGGGCTCTAATGAGTAAATTAGGGACAATTGATATTTGGAGATTTTTACATACTAATGAGAGGGATTACACTTTCTATTCCACACCACATAACTCGCATTTCAGAACTGACATTTCTAATAGACAAATTATTGGACCCCAAAGTTACCTCTGCTCACTTAGGCTCAATAACTTGGTCCGATCATACTCCTGTTGTATGTGATATACATCTACAGCAAGATGATACGGGGAACCATTATTGGCGGTTTAATGAAGCTTTATTGCGAGATGTAGATTATTGTGAGCATTTGCAAGGCGTAATCACAGAATATTTGGAACTTAATGATGATGGTTTCAGCAGTCTCTCTGTGGGAAGGTTTTAAGGCTGTGCTAAGAAGTCATCTGATTAGGAGGGCCAGCTTCAAGAAAAAAGAAAATAATACTATTAGGCTTAATTTGGAAGCTCAAATTAAAATATTGGCGTATACTCATAAGACATACAAAAGGTCTATGGACTTAATAAAGTTATTTAAAGCAAGACAGGACCTGCAACAATTAAATGTATCAGAAATTTCCCATCAACTAGATTGGAACAAAGAATGATTTTCAGAAGGCGGGAATAAAGCAAGGAAGCTTTTGGACCAGTCTTTAAAATTTCGAAGGACGTTGAATCAAATACTTAAGATTAGGGATTTGAGAGGCACTTGCCTTATTCCGAGTTTTGGAAAAATTTGAACTAGGCACCAATTTTATTCAGTGGGTTAAGAAGCTATGCACACATCTGGAAGTGTGGATCAAGATTAATGGAGGCTATTCTGTAGCTTCCCCCCCCCCCCCCCTTTTTCCCCTCTCTGTCCCCCTTACTTTTTTGCTTTGGTGATGGAGCCCTTCTCTGCAAGGATTAGGGCTAACATAGATATTTAAGGGATTTTGGTGGGGGATGCATCTTATAAAATTTCAATGTTTGCGGATGACATTCTTTTCACCTTAAGTAGTCCTTTGAACTCTCTACAAGCTTTATTACAGGAATTGAGGTCATATGGCAAGGTTTCTGGGTTTCAATATTGATGAGTCAGAAATTATGTCTATATGGTTAAATGAGTAGATCAAATACAATTGTAACTTTTCTTTTTAAGTGGGCGAACACATCTATCAAATATCTGGGGGCACAGTTACGTAGGGAGAAAGGAGATCTCTCTTTTTTTTTTTTAATTATTAAAATTTGACTGATAGAGTATTCCGAGATTTAGACATCTGGAATAGACAATTTGTCATGGTTGGGGCGGATTGCTTTCATTAAAATGAATGTGCTACCTAGGTTCCTATATTTTTTTCAGACTTTGCCTATAGAGCTATCAGAGGCATTTTTGAAAACAGTTCAGGCTTGGATTTTTGGTTTTATATGGAAAAGAAGGCCACCAAGCATAGCAAGGCATATTTTATGTCAATCTAAAGTGATGGGTGGACTGGAAGTTCCCAATTTTAAAAAATGTTATGTTGCAGCACAATTAAAAGCAGTGGTAGAATGGCATATGGTACACAATTGTAAACAATGGATTACTATTGACCAAGCCCAAATCAATAATGTGTCTATTATGACAATTTTGGCTTCCTAAACATTGTAAAATATTATCTTCTCCAATTTCTCCCTATATAGGGCACACTTTACAACTCTGGGATTGGTGGAAAGGGACATTATTAGGATCTCGTATTGTTTCGATGGGGACAACAATTTGTGATAATAAGGGTTTTCCACCAGGGCTCACATCTAGTACATTTAGAAGATGGAGATGTTTGGGGTCAGGCATCGGATGGTGGTGGGTTGTTAGGCTTTACTAAACTTTGTGAGATGTTTTCTTTGAGTCAGGCCGGTTATTATGCTTCCTTACAGTTATTTCACAATGTGGATTCTAGTACTATCAAACTGCATTTAGTAGGAGATACATCGTTATTTGAAAGTTTGTGTTTTTCACAAAATTGATATCTAAATTATATATGTTCCCATTGGGAGACTTGAAATGGATTTGGGAACTCCTGTAGAAAATGCGGAGTGGGAATATTACTTTGGTTCCTTGCAGTGGAGCTCCATATCAGCCCTTTTGGAGAGAATGGATACAAGATACTTTACCGTTGGTATTTAACACTGGCAAGACTCCGAAGGATTTATCCAAATCTGCCTGATAAACACTGGAGGGGGTGTGGATGTGAGGGCAGTATGTTTCATATTTGGTGGAGCTGTATCAAAGTATCTATATTTTGGGATAATGTGCTGCATTTATTATCTGTAAAATTACAATGTACTGTACCTAAAGATCCACGGTACTATTTGTTATTGTTTCCTCCTCCGAATCTTAACAAATTTCACCAGAAACTGTTCTCTCAAGTTATCCTAGCAGCATGGATGATGCTTGCTGCAAGATGGAAGCAGGCGGATTTTCCAACTATTCTTCTGGTTACAAGGAAATTATTCTCTATATACTTCCTGGGCAAACTGATGGCGATATGATTAGATGATCTGAACAAATTTATGAAAATCTGGACGCAGACAGACGGACTGGCAGGTGATAGCTCTGATTCTTAGGTGTGCATTTCCTCTCTACGTTTTGCATTTCAGCATTTTTGATTCGGTTAAGTGGGGGAAGGGATGGGGGATTGTGAGAAGGGATAAATATTATATTTCTGTACTGAAAAGCTCCTCTTGTTTTCAATGCATTGTGTATTGCCTTTGATTTCAATAAAATTTAAGTTACAAAAAAAAAAAAAGTTTGGTACACACTGATTTAGTTACTCTCTCTTTCTCTGAAGAACAACACAATTTGGGATTTTGGGAGCAATTCAAATTCTTCCCCCATTATTAGTTTTCCTTCCACCCTAGTCAGCTTCATTTCTGAGATTCTAAAAATGCCCCTTGGTCTTTATTGGGAGCATTCAAAATAACTATTGTGTGACTCTCACCTCCCACCCTAAGCTGTACTAAAATGTATTGACCTTCTGGGTCTTGATAAACAGATCTCACTTCTCACTGGAATGTTTTAGAAAGCAAAATGCCCACTCCCACATATTTCCTTGCTGAATACATACAGCAAGAAATGTGGGGATCTCATCAAAACCTCAAAATGCTTCTTCAAATGGGTCTCCTGCTTGTAACTGAGTAGCTTCCTGGAACAGCAACTTACGTTTCTGAGGAGAATTTACTCCTTTCACGTTCAGAGAAACAATTTTAAACTGTGCCATCATTACCCAGTTCGACCCTTCGACTCCTCTTGCATCCCCATCTTCCGCAAGACCACCACATTATAGTAACCAGTGACAGTACAGTTCCCCCTAACACCCTTTCCCACCACCCTCCCTGCCCCTTCTACCTCTCCCCCCTAGCTCCTCTCTTACACCCAGTTACCCCCAATTCATCCTTTCCTTTCCTTTCCTTCCCTCCCCAACCCCTCTTATCTTCACCCTTCCCAATACGCTGCCGGCGCTTATGTCATTCTCAGATCTACCCCTTAACGGAAGAAATCTGATACCTCCCCAATTCTCCCATCACCGTAACCCTCCGCGAGATGAAGCATGTAAATCACAACAGACAAACATTTCAGTAGTCGCCCCGATTTCTTCACAAAAGAAAGTCCCCATCCCCCGCAGCTTATATCGAAACCTTCCTGTCCCCACAATAGCTTGTCCAAGCTTTCAGACCTTAAAGCGTAACCATAGCAAACGAGGGGCAGTGTCTCCAACGGTCCATGGCTTAGGCAGCATTGCCCCTGATCCCCCCCCCCCCCCCAAGATTGCCTGCAGATTCACCTGCCTCCTTTCTCAGCACTCTGCCATTTCAGACGTGCATCCCTGGATCCTTGAGATGCCTGCGCCGATGTTATCTCCTCTGGGCTGAATCACCAGACACAGCTTCTTTCAAGGCCGCTTCCATCTCCATGCACGAGCTCACCCAGGTGGTAATGCCATTAGCAGTAAATGCCTTGCCGAAGGGGAAATCAACCACCAATAGTGGATATTTTCCTTCTGCAGCACCTCGGTGACTTCCCTCAATTCCTGAAGCCTGCGTACGGTGGCTGGAGCAAGATCTGCAAAAACCACCACTGATTGCCCTTGCCACTCCCAAGACATCTTTTTTCCTGGCGGTGGGGTAAATTTGATCTTTTATGGTAAAGTTTTGACAACAGAGTACAATGTCTCACGGCCTGCTAGCAATCTGTGAGCCTAATGTTCTGTGAGCTCATTCCAGCTCGACCTCTGCATCGGCCTCATGCAGGTCAGCTTCCGCTAATATGGCCTTGTTAATGGCTGTGACCACGTGCTTACAGTCTGCAAATTCCAGGGTCTCTGGCACCCATCTAAACCAAAGATTGCACCTTCGAGATCTGTTCTCCAGGTCCTCTATCTTGCCTCTCTTGAGAAGAACTCTGGAGCTGCTCAATTTGTTCAGCCTGTGCGCCTAATCTGTTCTCTGCCTCCTCTTTCTCTGGCCAATCTCTGACAGCTTATCTTTTAAGTCTGCCACCAGTTTTGCAATTTCAGTTTTAAGTACCCGCATGTCTTTGCACAGATCACAGAACCAGGCGCTGAATTCCGCTCTTGTCGGCATATCCCCACTTGCATTTTTGACTGTCCCAGCCACTTCCTCTGGGCCTACATCTGGGCTTTCATGGCCTAACCTCGGGCTCCTGCCGGCCTCATCCTCCATTGTAGCCACAGCGTTTGCAAAGGAAAAGCGCTTCCAATCAACAAATTTCTTTTTTGCCACAATCCCCTCTGTCTCAGCTACTGGACCCACCACTTTTCATTGCACTTGAGTCACCGATGCTTAATTCTCAGGTGGATTTCACTCCACAGGATCGGGAGCTATTCAGTCAAGCTGCCATCAGGCAAGGTGACGTCACTTCCCCCCTCAAAAATAGTTTCTGATACTGCTCCTGAGACTGCCCCTTGCAGCTTCATATCATGACCCCACCTTTTACCACTTCCTTTCCATTGAAAAGGTGTATAAATACCTTTCTGATGTTTGAATGTCTCTATCACATGTCCCCATTTCTCATCTCCTCTAGGGTATACAGGTATAGGTCCTTCAGTCTAATGTCAAGGCTTTTGGCACAGACACTGCATCATTATTCCCAAGTATACCACTATCCTTTGATTTTGCACTATTGCTGAGCGTACTGTATTTATTCTGTGGTGAGGCTCTGTGTGTGTGTGTGTGTGTGTGTGTGTGTGAGGAAGCTTGCACTTCTATATCTATTCTATGTCATGGGACTGTGTGTATGTGTCTGTAGCTTGCACTGCTGCTGCTGCCAGGGCTTTATCTGTTCTGTGTGGTGGAGCAGTATGTGTGTGTGTGAGGGAAGCTTACACTGCTGTATCTGTTCTGTGTAGTGGGGCTGTGTGTGTGTGTGTGTGTGTGTGTGTGCGTGAGGAAGTTTTCCCTGCTGTATCTGTTCTGTGTGGTGGGGCCGTGTGTAGCTTGTGCTGCTGCCGCCAGGGCTTTATCTATTCTGTGGTTATACCTCATGAAAGACTGAAGTGTTACATAAGAAAATGCCATACTGGGTCAGACCAAGGGTCCATCAAGCCCAGCATCCTGTTTCCAACAGTGGCCAATCCAGGCCATAAGAACCTGGCAAGTACCCAAACACTAAGTCTATTCCATGTTACCATGTTCTGCGTTTGAGTTTGTAATCTCTCCAGTCTGCTTAGTTTTTAGGTCTTTTGCATAGTCATGCCTGAGAGTCCAACTTCAAAGATAACTTTGAATATATAATGGACTTTACCTTTCTGAGAAAAATGAAAGCCCCCAGTAAATACTCTTTTAGTGGAAAACATTACATGCTACTGTCTAAATCTTATAGAAAATAACAGTTCTCCAGATAACGCCTCTGCTTTTTCCCATGCTTTTGAGAGACCTGGAGAGATAATGCCAGTAATTACTTTGCTAATACTGTAAGAGTGACAATTAGTAGGACGCTGGTTATGAGCCATGCTACTAATAATGGAAGTGTGACCTTTGTGCAATACCGACTTTGCCGCCCCTTAGAAGAACAATGAATGAGATTTGTAAAAGAAGTCAGCCCACGGTATGTGGCAGTAAACCTCCTGCAGTGAAAAAATTAAGGACAATTAGACAGGTATGGGTTCTGCGATTCCCCAGCTCCCAGCTTAGTAACATTCGCTCACCTGGAGAAAAAAAAAAAAAAAGGAAAATGTTTCCATGAAATTCCCTCTTCCCCTGGAATCCTTAGCATTACCACCCCCGGGTCAGGATGTGCCCAATAAGTTCTAGTTCTTCTCCATGAACTCGTAGTCTTACTGTTCTTATGGAAATCACATCCACGCATGCATCCACGCACGCGGTGCCATGGGGCAAAACCAGGATCTCATCAACCTGTCCTGAAAAAAAAAGAGAGCCAGCTAGGATAGTGCTTCCTAAAACATCCTGGTAACCCCACAGCCAATCGGTTTCTCAGCATATCCACAACGAAAATGCACGAGATGAAATTTGCATGCATCAGATGTGCAGCGTACGCAAATATACCTTCTGCATATTCATTGTGAAAATCCTGTAAAGCCAACCGGCTATGGGGTCTACAGGACAGGTTAGGAAAGCCCTGATGAAGGAGCAGCCATCAGAACAGACACCTGTCCTGCTGCTTCCCACACCTGTTCTGCTGATCCAACAACCAGATGGGTTGTCAGGAGGATCCATGCAATGAATATGCACTCTGTAAACTTGATGACAATAACTGTAAAAAAGATTGGTGACAATAATACAGAAAGCAGGGGAAACGTTTTTATGCTGATGGAATCAAACATCCACTATCTGTGGATATATTGGGCCCAAGAATAGCAATATCCGCATCTTCCCGTTCTTCTTCTCTGATAAAGGTCAATGGAAGCAGAGGCCGTGGCTGCTCCTTAGATCTGTGACAGGCTCAGGGAGGGTGGGCAGTGGGATCTGGGTACCACCAAGGTGGGCAGAAGAGTTGGGGGTGATATGTGATAAGCTCCCCCCAATCAGTTTAGTTTAGTTTATTAGCATTTCTATACCGTTACATCAGACATGCCTTCACAACAGTTTACAATTAAAATTCGAAAATACAATATTTATAAAATAGGAACAGCTAAAAAACTACATAAAGAGAAAGGATAAATAAATTAGCTGTTACAGTAAATCAGAGAGAAACATTTAAACACTTGCCATTTTAAATTCTAATTTGTGTTAGGAGATGTAGAAGAGAGAAACTGTAGAAAAGAAAAAAAATTATATTAATATGGAAATTACGACCTGACAATATTGTGTTTATGAGAAGGAAGGAAGAGGAGGTATTGCAGAATCTTGGCGAAATGAAAGTACAATATCCAAAAGAAACGCTCAGGTTTGGGGGGGGGGGGGGGGGGAGGTCGATGTTTGAAAGATCTGGACACCTAAACTAAGGGATTAGGCACCTCGATTGGCATTTGTGAAAGTTATCCCACTGAGTTCCTAAATTTAGGTCCCTAAAATTGAGGGCGGGGCCAGGGCAATGAACATATGTTAGGGGCTCAGAGGTCCATTCAGTTACTGGCCGGAGTACAAAGTTAGCCAGATAAACATATCTGGTTAACTTTGGAGAGACATTCAGAATATTCAAAAGTTGATATTTAGCCGAATAATTTGTGAATTATCCAGCTAAATGTCTCTTAATATGGACCTCTCAGCTTCTTTTGATAAATCGGCCTTCATGTAACCTAATTTGTGTCTGCAGAAAACGAGCAACTGGCCCACTCAGACTGTCCAGTCCTCTTCTTCTCAGTTCTCTATCCCTCTGCCTAGATAAGCGTGTCATTTCCAACACTAGTTCCTCTCCCCAATCCCATTTCTTTATCTGACCTCTCAACCCTGTTCCTTCCCCTGTCCTCTTGTACCTGTCCCAAGCATGTTTACGTTCCTGTACAGCACTGGCCTCCCTCATCGCCACTGGGAGGCTATTGCAGGCCTGTCCCCTCCATCTTTGCTTCTTACAAGTCCCATATCTAATCCCACAGCCAGGGCCCCTCCCATGTCTTACCACCAAGCTTCACAAGAAACACGTGAGCTATGAGATGAGAGAATGGATCATGTTTGACTGTAACATAAAAATAACACACGTTCAGCTCTCTAATAGGAAAGCATGTGAAATAAATCATGATGACGAAAAGTAAATACAATGTTTGTCATCAGATGAAAAGAACAACCAAGTTATAAAAAAACATAAACTTGCAATTTTCTTATGTGATTCTTGTTTCTTCCTGCTCAGTCTTGTTTGGGTGTGGGGCTGCCCTGCTTCTTCCTGTGATACTGACCACCACTCTCCCAGGCCCTAGACCAGTGGTGCTCAATGCCGTCCTCTGGCGAGACCTAGCTGGTCAGATGTTCAGGTTAGAACTAATGAGCATGCTTGAGACAGTTTTACATACATCAGTCTGGCTCTTTAACCCAATATTTGCTAATTCATCGCATGCATATTCATTTGGGTAATCCTAAGAACAGAACCACCTAAGAACCACTGTCCAAGGCCCCCAACTCCTCCCCCTCATAGATCCTTCCCTCTGCATATCCCATAGTGCAGGGAGAAAAATAAAGAAAAGATTTAGAATAGATCTTCCAAGGCCATTTTTACGTAGGTTTTAATTTGAACTCCCAGAGTCTGGAAGCCAAGCCTAGATCTTACTCTACCCAATTGCATCTTTAAAGAATGAGAAGCCCCTGCTTGATCTGATAAATGTGAAGTTGATGTCTGTCCGTAGGAACCAAAGGTAAGGAACCAAAGCGTGCTTGCACTGAATGCCTGTAAAGTACCCCTGCCCACACCAGAAAATGCAAAAGAGGTTTCTAAATTGACGTGGGTGTATTTTACAGACAGACAATGGAGAGATTAATAACTACCTTGCTTTAATTTACTCTTTTGATCCATAATCGTGCAGCTCATCACTGCGGAAGGAAAGCAGTCACTGAGTAAGGAGAAAACCCAAGTCATGAAGGGAGGACGAGTTTCAGCAGACATTTATCTGGGTCAGTGCCGATTTTTACTGGGGCAAACTGACTGAAAGTTTCTCAGCCCTTACCCGGGTATAGGTGCATGCGGGAATCAACAGGCATGTCCTTTCAGCAGGCTAATGGTAGGCTGGGCCTGGGGACATGTTTAGGTAGTGGGTAGGGGATGGGGTTGGGGGGTGGGTGGGAGAGAAGTGACGTGCTTATATCACATTTTTCAAATAAGAACGTAAGAAAAGGCCTGCTGGGTTAGAGCAAGGTCCATCGAGCCCAGCATCCTGTCTCTGACCATGGCCAGTTTGGGTCATTAGAACGTACTTGGCAGATCCCAAAAAGAGTAGATTCATTTCCTTGCTGCTCACTCCCAGGGATAAGCGATGGCTTTCCTTAAGTCTACCTGGTTAATAACTGCTTAAGGACCTTGTCCAAACCTCTCTTAAATCTCACTATTGTAATCACCTTGACCACACCCTCCGGCAACAGATTCCACAGCTTGATTGTGAGCTGAGTGAAAAAATACCTCCTCCGATTTCTTTTAAATCTGCTGTTTGCTCATTTCATGGAGTGTCCCCCAATGCTAGTGTTGCTGGAAAAGAAAGAACTGTTCCCTATTTATCTGCTCCACCCCACTCATGATTTTATAAATCTCAATCATATCCCCTCTGAGTTGTTTCTTTTCCGAGCTAAAGAGCCCTAACCTCTTTAGCCTCCCTCCATAAGGAGCTTTTCCATCCCCTTTTATCATTTTTGTCACCCTTCCTTGCACCTTTTCTCTGCCCACTATGGGTTTTTTGAGATGGGGGTGACAGGAACTGCACACATTCCTGAAGGTGCAGTCGCACCATGGATCTATACAGAGGCAGTATGACATTCTCAGTTTGCTCTCTAATCCTTACCAAATAATTCCCAGCATTCTATTTGCCTTTTTGATCACAGAGCCCAAGTTTTCCAGGTGTTGTCCACAAGGACTCTGAGGTTCTTCTCCTGGATAGTGATTCCTAACACAGAACTCAGCATCAAGTACTTGTAGTTGGGATTATTTGCACTTGTCCACATTAAATTGCATTTGCCATGTAGCAGCCCAGTCTCCAAGTCTCACAAGGTCCTTCTGCGGGTCCTTTCAATCCGCTGCCATTTTAACCACTCAGAACAATTTTGTGTCATCTGCAAATTTGGTCACCTCACTTGTCACTCCTTTCCTAAATCATTTATGAATATGCTAAATTTTACAGGCCCCAATACAGACCCTTGGGATACTTCACTAACAACCTTTCTCCATTGGGAAAACTGATCATTTAGTCTTATCTCTATCCAGTTACCAATCTACAATAGGACACTGCCTCCAATCTCATGTCCTTCCAATTTTCTGAACAGTCTCTCATGAGGGACTTTGTCAAATGCCTTCTGAAAGTCCAAATACACTATATCAGCTGGCTCACCTTTGCATGTCTTTTTACATCTGCAAAAAAAAATCTATAAAATTGTTAAGGCAAGACTTCCCTTTGTAAAAACCATGTTGACTCTTCCTCCTTAAACCATGAGTATTTATGGAGTTAGTAATTTTGATTTTAAGAATAGTTTCAATCATTTTGTCCGGCACCTGAGTCAGGTTCACTGGTCTATAGTTTCTCAGATCACCCCTGGAACACTTTTTAAAAATCGATGTCTCATTGGCTACCTTCCAGTCTTCTGGTACCATGGCTGTTTTAAATGATAACTTGCAATCACCAGAAACAGGTCTGCAGTTTTATTTTTGAGTTCCATCAAAACTCTAGGGTGAATACCATCCAGCCCCTGTGCTTTGTTAATCTTTAGTCTGCACAGGTTTCTTTGTATAGAGAAACAGGTGCAAATCTCTGTAGGGCATTTTTTTCCCAGGGCAATTTTAAAAGGGAAATTTTCTGGTACTAGCCCAAGGACAGAAGTAGCCACAGACTTTGCATGTATGCAGGCAGATTTGCAAATTGCTCTCTCCCACCCCCCAGAATGTCTGATCTAATTAAAAGGAAGAAAGTTGAACTGCAAGAAGTGAATGGTTTCGCTGAAAGAGGGAGTTGTTCTCAAACACTCATAGGCTGATTAAATAAGGCACATCCAGTTGAGTGCACGGTTCTACTCGCTGTTGAGTGCACATTTGGTACGCATAATAATAACTAGGGATGTGCATTTGTTTTAAATGAATTTCAAAAACATGATGAAGAAGGACAAGTTATTTCATTTGGAGAGACACCTATACCCATACCACCGTCTGGAATTCTGCCACCAACTCATCCATCGATGTCACTGGTTCCATCGGTGCCACCTTCGATGCCGTCGGTGCCTCCATCAATGTTGTCGGTGCCACCTCCGATGCCATCGATGCCTAGGCCTGGTCCTTCGGGATTAACGCCATTTCTCCCCTCTGAAGAGCCTCAGAGAGCTGGTGATCAACCTTATGATCCTTGGACTGATGATCCTTCCCTGGATACAGATGATCTGCCTTCAGAGCCCTCTCCTCCTGAAGAGAGAAGGTGTTCTCCTCCAGAGGATCTGTCCTTTATTAACTTCATTAAAGAAATGTCTGAGACAATTCCATTTCAGCTTCAGACAGAAGAAGATTCAAGGCACAAGATGCTGGAAGTACTCCAGTTTCTTGATGCTCCTAAAGAAATCATGTCAATTCCTATTCATGAAATCTTAATTGATCTGCTAAAGAGAAATTGGGAGCATCTAGGTTCAGTACCACCTGTCAACCGTAAGACAGATGCCACCTATCTTGTGCAGTCAGCTCCTAGGTTTCAAAGATCACAACTGGAATCAGCCCAGAAAAAGGCACGACGTCCCAAACCTCATTCCTCTATACTTCCAGGAAAGGAACAGAAATCCCTAGATGCTTTTGGCAGTCAGGTCTTTCATGGCTCACTGCTTATATCTCGCATTGCTTCCTACCAGTTATACATGACCCAGTATAACAGAAACCTTTTTAAGAAGATACAGGATTTCTCTGAATCGTTACCTGACCAATTCCAGGAAGAGCTTAATGCTCTAGCTCAAAAAGACCTGGATGCGTACAAGCATGAGGTCCGCGCTGCGCACAACATATTTGACACTGCCTCTAGGATGTCCACAGCGGGGATTAGTGCAAGAAGGTGGGCCTGGTTGAAATCCTACGACCTCAGACCAGAGGTATAGGACAGGCTGGCTGACCTGCCCTGTGTTAGTGATAATCTCTTCGGAGACAAAATCCAGGAGACTGTGGCGCAGCTAAAGGACCACCATGAAACTTGTGTCAACTTTCTTCAGTGCCTGCTGATTTCTCGTCCACCTCAAAGAGGACATTCAGGTGAGACTCTAAGCGGCTGGCCTACAAACCAAGAAGGTATTATCCTCCGGCTTTCCGAGGTCACCCTGCCAAGCCTTATCAAAAAGGTCAGTCCAGGCAGTCCTGACCTCAGAAGACCCCGCCTGTTTCGCAGCTGGGACCAGCGTCAGGGTTTTGACTCCTCCCTGGAGAGCATATGCCAACCTCCTCTTCCATCTGTACCGGTCGGTGGTCAATTGTGCCACTTCACCAATATTTGGCACACAATCACCACCGATCAGTGGTTACCTGTGGTAGTCACTCAGGGTTACCACATCAACTTCCTGACTGTACCGGCGGACTCCCTACCTCAGCTGAAGTGGGGATCGTCCAACCACTCTCTCCTTCTGGAACAGTCCCGGGCAATAGAACCAGTGCCCCTCTCCCAACAGGGGCAGGGGTTCTATTCCCGATATTTCCTCATCCCAAAAAAGTCAGGTGGCATTCGTCCAATTCTGGACCTTCGTGCCCTAAATAAGTATCTACAAAGAGAAAAATTCAAGATGGTAACCTTGGGTTCTCTACTTCCTCTTATACAAAAAGGAGATTGGCTGTGCTTTCTAGATCTCCAGAATGCATACACACACACATCTCAATTATTCCATCTCATCGCAAATTCCTGCGATTCCTGGTCGGCCCTCATCACTTCCAGTACCGTGTACTACCATTCGGCCTAGCATCCGCTCCACGAGTATTCACCAAGTGCCTCGTGGTAGTCGCAGCCTTCCTCAGGAGTCAGGGTGTCCATGTCTACCCTTATCTCAACGATTGGCTCCAACTCAACCAGCCGCATAGGCGTCCTTGCGTCTCACTCTCCATACCCTGATCTCCCTAGGGTTTCTAATCAACTATCCCAAATTGAAGATAGTTCCATCCCAAACGTTATCTTTAATAGGGGCCGACCTAAACACTATACAGGCAAAACCTTCCTCCCTCAGGATCGGGCTTTCACCCTGGCCTCTCTGGTGCAACATTTACAGACTCGAGTATCCTCAACTGCTCGTCACTTCCTCATACTGCTGGGTCACATGGCGTCCGCGGTGCATGTCACTCCAATGGCACGCCTAGCCATGGGAGTGCCATGCAGGGGACCCTAAAATCCCAGTGGGTTCAAGCTTGTCAACCAATGTCCATCATTGTTCACGTTACCACACAGCTCCGACTGTTGCTGGCCTGGTGGATACAATACTCCAGTCTACTTCAAGGCCTTCCATATCAGGCTATAGAACCTCAAATTACCTTGACAACAGATGCCTCCAACCTAGGGTGGGGTGCTCATGTCGGCAACCTACAGACTCAGGGAACCTGGTCTCCAGAGCAGTGGTTCTCAACCGGTGTGTCGCGACACACCAGTGTGTCGCCAAGAACACGCAGGTGAGTCGCCACACTTCCCGGTCCCCCGCTGACCCAGCTGCTCCCCAGTCCTCCTCTGCACGGGCTTAAAATGCTGTCAGCCCGGGAGGAATGCGGCAGGACAGCTGGAGACAGCAGCATCGGCATGGTCTCTTCTTCCTGCCCCCGCGGCCCGGAAGAGGAAGTGGTGAGCATCGGGTGCGTGCACGGGAAGAAGAGACCATGCTCGTATGGTCAGCGTTGGCCCGAAGAAATGAGCAGCGTGGCTCAGAGAAAAATGAAGAAGAACGTCAACCCCCGCGGCCGATGAGACTCCTCCTCCACAAGGGCTGAAAATGAAGGAGGTTCGGGTTGGGAGGAGGCTGCTGCTGCCGCTAGTTCCGGGGGGAGGGGGGGAGGGAGAGAGAGTGAATGAGCAAGCATGTGTGTTTGAGATCCTGTGTGTGTGAGTGAGACAGCATGTATGTTTGTGATTGAGAGCCTGCCTGTGAGAGAGAGAGCATGAATGTAAGTTTACGATTGGGAACCTGTGGGGTAGATTTTCAAACCGTACGATTTGGCCTACTTTTGCTGGCGCATCAGGCGCAAGCAAAAGTACGCTGGATTTTAGTAGATACGCGCGGAGCCGTGCGTATCCGCTAAAATCCGGGATCGGCGCGCGCAAGGCTATGGATTCTGTATAGCCGGCGCGCGCCGAGCCGCGCAGCCTACCTCCGTTCCCTCCACGGCCGCTCCGAAATCGGAGCGGCCGCGGAGGGAACTTTCTTTTGCCCTCCCCTCACCTTCCCCTACCTAACCCACCCGCCCGGCCCTGTCTAAACCCCATCCTTACCTTTGTCGGGGATTTACGCCTCCCAGAGGGAGGCGTAAATCCCCCGACAAAGGTAAGGATGGGGAGGGAGGCGGGGATTTACGCCTCCCGGAGGGAGGCGTAAATCCCCGCGCGCCAGCGGGCCGCTAGCGAGCCGGGACGCGACCTGGGGGCGGGTACGGAGGGCGCGGCCACGCCCCGGACCGCCCCGGGCCGTAACCACGCCCACGGGCCCGCCCCCAAAACGCTCCCGACACGCCCTCAAAACGGCGCGGTGCTCGGCCCCGCCCCCGACACGCCCCCCTCCGAAAACCCCGGGACTTACGTGAGTCCCGGGGCTCTGTGCGCGCCGGTAGGCCTATGTAAAATAGGCTCACCGGCGCGCAGGGCCCTGCTCGCCTAAATCCGCCCGATTTTGGGCGGATTTAGGCGAGCAGGGCTCTTAAAATCCGCCCCTGTATGTGTAAGTTTATGATTGAAAACCTGTTTGTGTGAAACAGTTGTGTGTTTGATTGAGATCCTTTGTGTGTGAGAGAGATCATGTGTATGTATGATTAAGAGCCTGTGTGTATAAGTAAGAGAGAGAGCATGTGTGTCTGTGTGTGATTGAGAGCTGGTTTAGGTGAGGGAGCATGTGAGTATGTGATTGAGAGCCTGTGTGTAAATGAGAGAGAGCATGTTTGTAAGCATGTGAATGAGAGTCTGTGTGTGAGAGAAAAAGACAGCATATGTGTGTGATTGCAAGCCTGTGTGTGTAAGCGTGAAAAGATAGACAGCATGTGTGTAAATGTGTAATTAAGAGCCTATATAAGTGAGAGAAAAAGCATGTGTATATGTGAGTGACTGAGAGCATGTGTGTATAGGTGTGTAATTGAGAGCCAGTGTGAGAGAGAGCACTGGGTTGTGACTGAGAGAGAGGAGAAAGTTCCAAGCAAACCACTCCTCCTCCTGCTAATTCAAAACAATCTCAGGACACCTGGATATCAAACGTTTCCAGGTATGCAGAGCAAAAACATTTTGTATCCTTATTTTTCATTACTGGGTCTTTGTGTCTGCTATTTTGAAATATTTTATTGGTATCTAGAAATTTTTTATATGAGTTTTTAATTATTGAATATTCCACTCATCAGCTGTTTCGAAATAATCTTGTTCTTTTTGTTAGTATGGTTTTACTGCTACTGATTTTATATTTCTTGATTTGTTTTATAAGGATGGGTGATGTTTCTTTTTTCCTTTATTACACTGCATACAGAGACTCTGGCTTGTTGCAGTTTCCAATTCAGTTTTTGTCTGCATGCTTCTAGTTACGCATTTTGGTCTCTTTATTCTTTGTTAGGTGAGGGGTCAGCACATATGATTTAGGTCATATGTGCTGACCCCTCACCTAACAAACAAGGCCATCCTGATTCAAACCAACAATCAGGTGGCGATGTGGTATATCAACAAGCCCTTTCCCACTCGATGTACCTCACAGCCACCTACTTGCCGGGCGTGGACAACGTGTTGGCGGACAAGTTGAGCCGCATGTTTCTTCCGCACGAGTGGTCTCTCAAGCCCACAGTAACGGACACAATATTCCAACGTTGGGGTTACTCTCACATAGACCTCTTTGCGTCAGTCCACAACCGCAAAGTAGAAAACTTCTGCTGTCTAACTCGCAGCCACCACTCACAACCGAGGGACGCTTTCGCCCTCTCGTAGGCCAGTGGTCTCCTCTATGCATACTCTCCACTTCCACTCATATCGAAGACTCTCATGAAGTTACGGAGGGACAAGGGTCTAATGATTCTGATAGCCCCTCACTGGCCACCCCAGGTGTGGTTCCCAATACTCCAGGACCTATCAGTATCCCGGCACATTCCTTTGGGTAAGGATCTGCTTCTGATAACTCAGAACAATGGATGCCTGCGTCACCCCCACCTCCAGGCCCTATTTCTGACTGCCTGGATGTTGAAAGGTTAATACTCCAACCTCTTAACCTTTCAGAGTCGGTGACCTGAGTCCTGGTAGCTTCACGAAAGCCATCCACGAGAAGGTCTTATCATTCTAAATGGAAGAGATTTACAGTCTGGTGCACTTCCATGTCCTTAGACCACGTCACTTGTTCCACCACGAAGTTTCTGGACTATCTCTGGCACCTGTCAGAGTCAGGCCTGAAAACTTCCTCCATTAGGGTACATGTCAGCGCGGTAGCCGCATTTCATAAAGGCGTGGGGGATGTTCCTATTTCAACACAACCCTTAGTAACACGCTTCATGAGAGGTTTGCTCCACCTAAAACCTCCACTGCGCCCTCCGGCCCCTGCTTGGGATCTTAACGTGGTTTTGGGGCGGCTCATGAAACCTCAGTTTGAGCCTCTCCACTCTTGTGATCTCTGCTATCTCACCTGGAAAGTAGTTTTTCTTCTCGCTATCACCTCTGCTCGCAGAGTTAGTGAGTTGCAGGCTTTAGTTACCTACCCGCCTTACACTAAAATTCTGCATGACAGGGTAGTGCTCAGCACTCACCCTAAATTTTTACCAAAGATAGTATCGGAATTTCATATTAATCAATCCATTATCCTACCTACCTTTTTTCCCAGGCCCCATTCAAACCCAGGAGAACAGGCTCTGCATTCCTTGGACTGCAAACGTGCCCTAGCCTTCTATCTAGACCGCACGTCGACCCACAGGAAATCCACTCAATTGTTTCGACACCATCAAATTGGGAAATCCTGTGGGAAAGCAGACCCTCTCCTCCTGGTTAGCGGACTGCATTTCCTTTTGCTACCAACAAGCAGGCATTCCGCTGCAAGACTGTGTAAAAGCACACTTTATCAGGGCCATGGCGACATCAGTAGCGCACCTCTGTTCGGTGCCGTTTGCTGACATTTGTAAGGCTGCTACCTGGAGATCTCTCCATACCATTGCAGCCCATAATTGCTTAGATAAGGCTGGCAGGCAAGATTCCATCTTTGGCCAGTCTATTCTACGCAACTTGTTTTCAGTTTAACTTCCCAACGTCCTTCCACCGACCCGTTCAGGGTTCAGGATGCCCTCCTAACCAAATTTCCACCCCTGTTGTTATGCCTGTTGCACATCTTTGGGTACATTTGGTGCATTGCTCGGGCATCCTCAGCTCAGTACTCACCCATATGTGAGGACTACCATCCTGCTTGTCCTGTGAGAAAGCAGAGTTGCTTACCTGTAACAGGTGTTCTCACAGGACAGCAGGATATTAGTCCTCACGAAACCCGCCTGCCACCCTGCGGAGTTGGGTTCGCTTACGTTTTCTTATTTTATTTTTCGCACGTACTTTTTACTATAAGACGAGACTAAAGGGGGACCCCTGTTCGAGGCAGGGTTGGTGCATTGCTGAGCATGCCCAGTAGGTGCCAGTCAAAGTTCTAGAAACTTTGACAAAAGTGTTCCGTGATTGGGCTCCATCCTGTGATGTCACCTATATGTGATGACTAACATCCTGCTGGCTGTAAGAACACCTGTTACAGGTAAGCAACTCTGCTTTTCAGATCCTCAAGAGATTTTGTGTGTTTAGGTACCATTTGTACTGGGTGCAACTTCTTGTTCTTCATAGACACAAAAGTGAAGTATCATGGTCGGACCTCAAGTACAATACACAAACTATATGCGGGGTCTGTGATGGACATTGTCCGAGGACAATCATGACACCGACGAAAACCCAACGCCATGGCCTCGACAAAAATTTAGCCACGGTGCGGTCAATGGCCAGTATGCCCCGAAGGAAAAACTCGACGGGAATCGACCGCAAACGAGGGTAAAGCCTTACCTTTCAACCACGGAGTACGGATATCGATAGGGGACCCCTATGGGGTAGAATTTTTTGAAAATATTTAAAGAAATTCCGTGAAGAAAATTCCTGTCAGGAATCTCAAGACAGCTCCTTAACCCGCATTGCTGGGCATGCCCAGTAGGTGCCAGTCAAAGTTCTAGAAACTTTGACAAAAGTGTTCCGTGATTGGGCTCCATCCTGTGATATCACCCATATGTGAGGACTACCATCCTGCTTGTCCTGTAAGAATCCCCACCTACCCCGTCAGAGAAAGTGTATGATTCTCCTGACATATCCTGAAAATCTGATATGGGTAGGACGGCAGGCAAATACACACACTCAATCTCATAGAAGGACTAGGGGGCATTCCATGAAGTTAGCAAGTAGCACATTTAAGACTAATCGGAGAAAATTCTTTTTCATTCAACGCACAAGAAAGCTCTGGAATTTGTTGCCAGAGGATGTGGTTAGTGCAGTTAGTATAGCTGGGTTCAAAAAAGGTTTTGATAAGTTCTTGGAGGAGAAGTCCATTAATGGCTATTAATCAAGTTTACTTAGGGAATAGCCACTGCTATTAATTGCATCAGTGGCATGGGATCTTCTTAGTGTTTGGGTAATTGCCAGGTTCTTGTGGCCTGGTTTTGGCCTCTGTTGGAAACAGGATGTTGGGCTTGATGGACCCTTGGTCTGATCCAGCATGGCAATTTCTTATGTTCTTATGTTCTTATGCACCTTCTCCTTTGGAACAAAAAAAGCTAAAAATGCTTCCTCCATCTGCTCTTGGCTGCTGCATGGAGATGAATCGATTTAGTGACAGCTTTGTCTGAATGTGTTTCCTCAGAACGAGGAATGCTGAAACTTAAGTGGATGAGTTTAAATGCTGCCGAAAGCATGTGTGTTTAGCTAAGATGAGGTCACCACAAAATTCCCAGGAGTCACACTGGGCCAACTCCAACTGCCCTCTGTTAATCAGCTTTCTAAAAGTCAAGGAAGAAACTCTCATTGCCTCCTCAGCCTGGTTCAAGGATCCCTGTTTTGTACATTTTGCTGATTAGCAGAAAGAGAGAAATAGAAAGGCAAAGTCACCCGACCTTCAGTGTGTGCTAACAAGGACGTGTCGGCTAGGCCATCTCCCAGAGCAGGTGTTGGTCTGTAAGCTTGGGGGCTGCCACCATGGGAATAGGAGCAAAGAGGTTTGGGCGGCAGAGATAAGAGTCTGCTGCCAGCGAGTGTCCAATTATTACTAGCAGGCCATGGGGAAGGTTATTAAAGAAATCTGTCACGTTTCTTTGTGCTCACTGTCATTATGTGCTATCTCACAAGCTTATTTCTAGAAGGACAAGGTCTTCTCGGATATTTCAGAAAGCATGGGGGTGCTTTGTAAAGGAAAGCATGTCACTTTAATCAGTTTCATTTCTCCTTTTTTAAATTAAATTTCTTGAGCATGCATCTCTGTGCTCATCTGTCCCTGCTTGGAGTTGCATTATTATTGAAGGTGCTTGGGGGGGGGGGGGGGGGGGGAACCTGCTTCTGAGGCTGAGTCTGATGCAGGGATATTCCTTTTCCTGCAGTAGTTTACAATTATTGCACTGCGACATTATTCCAGCTTCCTTATACCAAGCCTTTATCTGGAATGGTTCCGCAAGTATTCTTTGGATAGGTCAGCATTTCAATTCCAGTAGCCATCTGGCGCAGGGTTGGCACCGGGGACTGGGCAGCATAGGTGGCCACTTAGATGGGCACAATCAAATGGTGGCAAACACCGACCTTGTCCAACCATTCATCCACCAATCACCACTCTTATACACCTCTCTACAGGACTTCACCCCTTCTGACCATTGGAGGGTGGCAAAGTTTCATTCACCCAGGACTGCAAACCCCCTCTGGACTTGCACTGTTGGCAGCTAAGAAAAGGGGGTTGCATCAATATGTAGAAATCATGCTTGAGTTTGCCTCTTACCGGCACTGCCAGTAACTGCATCGCCACATGTACCAACAGGGCCATTTGTCTTCCTCATCATAAAAAATGATTAATATGCAGCATAATCTTGCTGGAATAGTCAGGGAGCTTCCCGATTAGCTGCAGGAGTGGCTTAGGACCAGTTTTAAAGAAAACTAAATGGTTATGACAACTCAGTTTTGTGTTACACACTGATACCATAAACACCTTTTTATTCCTTCTCTTTTTAATATTTTTTTAAGCAAAGCGTTTACAAAGGCATCCTTTCCACCTGAGTGGGTGACTTTATGGAAGGGTTTCTGACCCCTCACACATCACTAAGGGACAGTGTACTAAAGTGGATGTGCATTAACACTGTTGGACGTACTAATGCACGTTAAATGCCTACATTATCAATAGCAAGAGGTTAACACATGTTAATTGTGCTAATACATGTTGACTAGCTTGCTGTGGCATTAACGTGAGATGTATGCTAATGAAGCTGCCAAAGTAAGCAAAACAGCTCATTACCTATTATTGCACATACTAACACACACAAAAGGCATCGCAGATGCATTAATTCAAAAAACGTAACTGCACCTCTTCGAAGTGGTACTGTACATTTACTGGTACACAAGTATTTTACCATCTGCAGTAGCGCGTGCCTCATTTGCACTGTACTAAATTCACCTGTTAATTCACACAATAAACATAGCATTTAAGAGCATTAATGGATGATGTTAAGGCAGTTTGGTACATCAGCCACACAGTCTGGTTATAAAATACTATGGAAAACTTGAACAAGGTTTATCACACCCACCAAACATCAGTCTTGCAGGAACTTGGGAGATCACTAAACGTAAGGAGAGATTAGTGTAGCAGGAAGGACATGTCAGGCAAGCATGCCAGTTCAGTCTAGACATTATAAAAATTAACTTTTTGGGCTGGCTTAAGGGATGGAAGTCGCCTAGACAGGCCGTGCTGCTGACATTTCTGTTCTGCTCCATAGGACACAAAAAAAAAAGTGAAATCTTTCCTTAGCCTGAAAGGAAATGCAGAGTGCTCATCTGCATCTCTTTTCTGTGGCTTCTACATTCCCAGAATACAGGTCCGGAAAGTCAAACATAATCAGTGTAAGCAAATTATTCTCATTAAGCAATTAACATACCCCATGGGCAATAACTGCTGTGACTGAATTTAATAGAGAATTATCTGGGCACAGCTGCACATGGGGAGGCTCAATTATAAGAAATTCCCCTTTAAGCCGATGAAGTGACTTTAACTGTGCTACCACAAGCACACATGATCTGCACTCTGACAGGCTGATATAATAAAGTGTGCCCAGCCTAGCATGAAGGTTTACTTGTGTTATGACTGTTGGCGCGGCCAACCCAACTTACATCATGTCTTGCCTGGCTCTCCACTCCAGGTGTGAGCTTGCGGCTATAGCCAGCCGCTGCCGCCGCAACCCACCTGCCTCTCCATGCCCCACGTGGCGGCTGGGCCACCGACGTCCCACTCTCCGACTCTGGGCCTCCCTAGGCGCGCGTGCGCGCCAACGGTCCTCCTTTTAAAGCGCCAATGGCGGGAACTCCAGGGTTGTCCCCAGCTGATGACATCACGAGCCTGAGATATTTAAGCACCTCCTTTGGCCTACGCTAACCGACTTGGCAACGAGTTCCCTGAGCTCCTCTGGTGCTTGTTCCTGTTCTCCGGACCTCCGTTTCCTGTCTTGGATCTCTACACTCCATTGGGGACTGGCTCTGGGTACCCACTCCTCGGGGGCATGCTCTGCGCTTCCATTCCAGAGATCCTGCCTCTACGCTTCCCTGCTCCTCGGAGTAGCCTCAGCGTCATTATACCAGAGACCTTGATACACGCTTCCCCGCTCCTCGGGGCAGTCTCGACGCTACTACATCAGGGGATCCTTCCTCTGGCATATCCTCTCTCCAGACCTGCCTAGTACTGCAATACCATTGAACTGACTCTTTCTGTCCCCACTCCTCGGGGGTCCCCCGCAGTACTACTCACTGCAGGTGCCTGCGTTCAAGTGGCTGTGATGCAGGCAGCTCTCCTACTCCTCCTCTCTCCTGGGCCACAGCCGTGGTCCAGTCACTTTGTTTCTAGTCAACCTCGCCTCCCAACGGTGAGGGACCTGTGGGGCCCAACTCCTCAGGTAGCGTCAACCCCCACCTCGGGCCAAGGGTCCACGAAACCTACAAAACCTAACAACTCATGGTTGGATGCATGTTTTGGGCATGCTAGACTAGTGTCTAATGCAATAAGGGGATGAGTGGATCCATAACAAGCGTGCCAACAAATGCATCCCAACTATCGTCTACCGCATTTAAATTCCAAGTAGATTAGAATATTAGCTATTACCGCAAAACACTGGGCACCTAGCACACACACTTTTTTTTTTTTTTTTAAAGACTCTGCCTATTAACTTTCCAGTTAATCAGCATAATAAACAATAAGCATGTTTCATAAAGTAAAACATATACATGTCAACATCCCAATACCTAATGCCAATCTCCAATTTCCTAACCCCCGCTTTCATATCCCCCTTCCCTCCCCAGCCTTCCCTTCCCTCCCTCTCTCATCTCTGTACAGTCAAATCTAATCTAAAAGTTCACATTCACCCGATTTTAACTATTTTGTTCCTTAACTCAGAAAGTAGAGTGTTCAACAATGGTGTCCAAGACTGCTGATTTAACCATTGCTTAGTTTTGGATCTTGTTTGCACTGTCTTTTGCTCCATTAGGAGTAAATCAAACATAGACATTTTCCAGGCTTCCAACGATGGACCCGAATCTTCCAGCCCTTTCACTGGGATCAGGCGGAAAGCCACAGGACAACCTTTCACCAACAATAGGTTCTCAGCTAAGTTCAGCTGTAATGTTGGATCTATATAACATAGCATGCAAAAGACTGTTCACCAGGGTTTTGTTGAGATTCTTAGATCCATGAAATATTGTAATACTTTTCCCAAAACCCCTGTATAGCCGCACACTCCCATGGACAACATATTAAAGATGCTCTTGCTTGAGCACATTTAAGACATGAGTCCGAAACGGTCAATTTAGCTCTAAAGGCTTTACATGGCCAGAAAAGAATTCTATGCAAAATTTTGAAATGATACTCCCAAAATGACACATACACCACCATCTTTCTAATTAACATACCACAGTTGTTATGCTCAGGCTTGTGAACCCTTGGCCGACGGGAGGATGGTATACCTTTCGGAAGACCCATAGGTTCTCTCGTCGGGTGGCAAGGCAGAGCAGAAGACGGGGCCAGCTGACCCTCGGCACTGGAGACAGAGGCGACTGCGGAGGCGGATGAAGAGACGAGAAGAGTTGCTGTGTCTTCACCACTGGAAGTCTGCGATCCCCCCAGGAGGAGCCCGTAGGGACCTAGACCGCTGGGACTTAGGTGGACCTTTGAGAGGTCAGGGTAACAATGCAAGGGCTGACTGGAGCTTCGCCCTGGAAGCCCGCGGTCCCCCTGGGCGGAGCCCGTAGACACCCGGACCGCTGGGACTTAGGCGGACCCTTGGAGACGATAGTCTAGAAGGAGTTCTAGGTCAAGTGCCAGAGGGTCGTCGCTCACCAGTCTGAGGTCACACACCGAGGGATCACCACTTGCCAGTCCGAAGTCACACACCAGAGAATCACCGTAAGCCAATCCGGTCAGGAACTGGGAACACCAAGACGTAACATGAACAAGATCCAAAGCTCAAGGAACTCAACGAAGCAAGCAGTCTAGACAGTGCTGGAGGATGTTGCCAAGTCACTGAATGAGCAGAGGAAGCTTCCCTTTATACTTCCCCTGCTCAGGCTGATCAAGAACAGATGAAGCTGGTTAAAGGGATCAGGTCCCTTTAAATCTGTAAAGGAGGCGCGGCCTCGAGCCTAAGGATGGAGGTGGCCATCTTTGATTTCCCCTGCAGAGGAGAGAAGCTGCTGGACGCCGCGAGGGGGGAGCATGGACGACTCCCCCTGCAGCGAGCAGCACCGAGGGCCGCGCCAGAGCGACGGCCCGAGTCAGTGCCCTCCCCCGGGGCTCCCGCGGCGGCCCGAGTCAGTGCCCTCCCCCAGGGCTCCCGCGGTCGTGGTCTGTCAGGGCCGCGGAACACAACAGTACCCCCCTCTTTAGGGCGCCTCCCCGGAGGCCTGGGTTTAGCCGGGTGGTCTTTGTGGAACTGTTCCAACATATTCCGGTCCAGGATGTTAGCCAATGGCTCCCAGGAATTTTCCTCGGGGCCGAAGCCCTCCCACGCTATCAGGTACTCCCACTTTTTCCGGTGTTTCCTCACATCTAAGACCTCCCGGACCTGATAGGTGAGGTCATCTTCGGAGGCAACAGGTTGAGGGGTCGGAGACGTGCTGGAAGGCCAAAACAATACCAGAGGCTTCAGGAGGGAGGCGTGGAACGTGTTGTGAATCTTGAGAGACGGGGGAAGACGAAGTTGATACTTGCCAGATGATGGGAAACGGCCAATGAATCGCGGGGCCAATCGCGATGATGGCAGCTTCAAGCGGATGTACTGCGTGCTCAACCAAACCTTTTGGCCCGGCTTGAGAGGCGGGTACGGTCTTCTGCGCTGGTCAGCATATCTTTTAGCTGCCTGGCCGGCCTTGATCAGGGCACGTTGCGTGGATATCCACAGGCGGTGCAACTCATCCGTGGAGAGCTATCGGAGACGCAACTGTGATGGGAACAGGCAGTGGCGGACGTGGCTGTCTCCCATACACTATCTGAAATGGGGAGGATCCCGTAGCTGCGGAGATATGAGAATTTAGCGCAAATTCGGCCCAGGGTAGCAGGCTAGCCCAGTCATCTTGTTTCTCATTGACATACAGATGAAGGAATTGTTTCAAAAAGTCTGGTTTGTTCTCTCTGCGAGACCATTGGTCTGTGGATGGTAAGCGGACGTGTAATCTAGGGTGACGTCGAACTTCTGGCAGAGAACCCTCCAGAACTTGGCGATAAATTGAGGCCTTCGATCTAAATGAAACGGATGATTGAAGAATTATATTTAAAAAGCTCTTTAAAGACGCCGAGAATCACATCTGACAATACCTGAACATTTATCTGGTGAAGAGGGTGTGTCTAAGATACTAAGAAACATGATTAAAATAATCTAACAATTAATCAAACAATGTAAAGTAATTTACACCTCAGTTGGCTTTGGAAAGGGAGACAATTATAAGGAGCAATGCTAATTCATTCATGCCACAAGGAAAACCTCTGCTCATTTTAAAGACCCCCACCCCAAAGAATTGATGAAATAGAGCTGGCCATCTCCTCTTATAAGTCTCTCTCTCCGTCAAACTTGGCATAGCAAGTTTTAAAATGTTTCTAGACACTGGATGTAGATCTCGTCCTGGATTACAGTAACACTGCATATTTAGCTCTTTCTGCCACTGCAGTTGCTACAGAATGCCACAACAGGCCTGATTAATGGATCAAGCATGAGAGAACTCTTCACTCCTATTCTATATAAACTTCATTGGTTGCCCATCTATTGGAGAGTCCAGTACAAAATTGTAATGATGGTATTATTTAATCTACTGAAATTTGACTCCTTTCTTTGGGCTGCGGCTCTGCTTTGGATCCATACTCCAGCATGTGCCCTACAGTCAGCTGGAAGGGGTTTGCTCAATAGTTATTTATTTATTTATTTATTTAAAAACATTTATTTCCCACTTATATCAAACCAGTTGTACTAAGCGAGTTACATTACACAAATTATTACAAATCAAAATACACATATATAAATAATACATTTCAAAAATCATCATAAAAACATCATAGCAGGCACTATACTCCAAAGTTAGAAACATACTATACCCCAAAAGCTTCTAAGAACAAATGGGCTTTAACTATTTACAAAACAGTTTTAAATCAGTTTTCCTATGTAATTCGCTACGCAATGAGTTTCTCATCTCTGTCAAATGGACTTCTTTAATAGATGGGACCCTAAAAAAATGTCTTGAAATCGAAGGATACGAGTAGAAAAATAATAATTTAAAAGCTCTGATAAATAAGAAGGCCTTTCCATCTTTAATGCTTTATTAACCAAAACCTGCAGTTTAAAATAAATACACTGTTGTGTAAATAGGAAGCCAACAGATAAGAACAATCTGTTACGATATCACAGCCATCATTCTACAGCTTTCAAAAAGGGACTTCCAGTATCACAATTTTTCAGAATTAGGAGAATTTGCTCATCAGACACAGAGTTTGAGATACAGGCTGTTCTCCTCACCAGGAAATTTAAGGATCGAGGATATCCGTCTAAGGTTATTAGACGAGCTTACAAGACATCAAAATACAGCGATCGGGCACAGCTTCTTTCATACCGGCAAAGGGCTCCGCAGGAACAATTGGTCTTTGTGTTACATCAGAGTACATCTACAATGTCATTGATTAGTTCTGTCAAAATACATTGGCATGTTTTGGGTCTCCACAAGATCTTTGCTGAACTCCCCTTATTTGCAACCAGTCGAGGTTCCAATATAAGGGATAAAGTAGTTCGGGCTAGTTTGACAAGGGATGGACATTTATTGAACAAAAATGGAGAACATAAACAATGTGGGAAATGTTCATTGTGTTTTAACACGATTGAAGGTAGTAGTTGGACTGATGTTAACACTGGCTATATCGTTAAACACAAATCTGTGACCAATTGTTTATCGAGAAATGTGGTCTATGTCATAATTTGTAAATGTTCCAAAGTGTATGTAGGACGGACAAGCAGACCCATTAAAACTCGTTTAATGGAGCATAGGTCCCGTATTAATAATAGAGTCATCACAGTGCCACTGGTGAATCATTGCACTGAACATGGGTATGTGTTTGAGGATCTTAAATGGACCATAATCGAACAAATTATAAATAGATCTGAGTGGGAAGATGTGGGGTCTGTACTGAACCGTAGGGAACAGTATTGGATTTTTACACTAAAAACGGAGACGCCTATGGGTTTGAATGACCAGATTGACTGGCTGTCCCTCCTCTGAATTTCTGTTGAAGGGGAGGAGTTTTGTTTCAGCCATGCCTAAAGTCACGTGATGGAGTCGCTTTAAACCGGGACGCTGAACAGAGGAGAGCGGGTCCGCCATCTTTTGGAAGAGGAGTGTGGAGTGAGCAGCATGAGGACGAGCTCTTATGAAGGTTGAAATTAATGAAAGGCAGGGATGTGAATCGTGTCCTCGATCGTCTTAACGATCGATTTCGGCTGGGAGGGGGAGGGAATCGTATTGTTGCCGTTTGGGGGGGTAAAATATCGTGAAAAATCGTTAAAAATAGTTAAAAATCGAAAAATCGAAAAATCGAAAAACCGGCACATTAAAACCCCCTAAAACCCACCCCCGACCCTTTAAATTAAATCCCCCACCCTCCCGAACCCCCCCCCCAAATAACTTAAATAACCTGCGGGTCCAGCGGCGGTCCGGAACGGGCTCCTGCTCCTGAATCTTGTCGTCTTCAGCCGGCGCCATTTTCCAAAATGGCGCCGAAAAAATGGCGGCGGCCATAGACGAAAAAGATTGGACGGCAGGAGGTCCTTCCGGACCCCCGCTGGACTTTTGGCAAGTCTCGTGGGGGTCAGGAGGCCCCCCACAAGCGGGCCAAAAGTTCCTGGAGGTCCAGCGGGGGTCAGGGAGCGATTTCCCGCCGCGAATCGTTTTCGTACGGAAAATGGCGCCGGCAGGAGATCGACTGCAGGAGGTCGTTCAGCGAGGCGCCGGAACCCTCGCTGAACGACCTCCTGCAGTCGATCTCCTGCCGGCGCCATTTTCCATACGAAAACGATTCGCGGCGGGAAATCGCTCCCTGACCCCCGCTGGACCTCCAGGAACTTTTGGCCAGCTTGTGGGGGGCCTCCTGACCCCCACGAGACTTGCCAAAAGTCCAGCGGGGGTCCGGAAGGACCTCCTGCCGTCCAATCTTTTTCGTCTATGGCCGCCGCCATTTTTCGGCGCCATTTTGGAAAATGGCGCCGGCTGAAGACGACAAGATTCAGGAGCAGGAGCCCGTTCCGGACCGCTGCCGTTCCGGACCGCCGCTGGACCCGCAGGTTATTTAAGTTATTGGGGGGGGGGGTTCGGGAGGGTGGGGGATTTAATTTAAAGGGTCGGGGGTGGGTTTTAGGGGGTTTTAGTGTGCCGGCTCACGATTCTAACGATTTATAACGATAAATCGTTAGAATCTGTATTGTATTGTGTTCCATAACGGTTTAAGACGATATTAAAATTATCGGACGATAATTTTAATCGTCCTAAAACGATTCACATCCCTAATGAAAGATACTGTGCTACAGGGTGCAGCGAGAGTGTGGCTTCCCCTGATGAAGAGTAATCGAAACCTGGCCTCGTTGGGGCAAGTGCCGCCAAAAGACTACCTTTTCGAGGATTTCATACGTTAAGATAAGTGCTATTTGGGATTTGGAGCTCCCGTCTTAAATCTTTGGCGACCTGACATTCTCTGTTTGTATTTTAGTGTTTTCACACTTACTAAAAACATTTTTAGAAACAAACAAGAAAGAAACAAGATAAGTTTTTCAAGAAAAAATAAAAAAAAGAGATATTTTTGAGGAATTTAATAAATAATTAAAATTGGGTGGACGGTGGTGCTTATGATTAAATCAAAGACTTGAGCAAGGTACTTAAGGTTAGTGCTCCTTGAACTTTATGAAGCATCACTGCACACCTATTAAATATTTTTAAGTCAAAGGAGTTAAAACACAATTTTTAAGAAAAAATGAAATAACTATAAATAATATCCATTTAAGAATAAGGGTTACACAGTTAAGTGTGAAACACATAGGTGAATTTTTGCAATTAAAAATGGAATAAAAAATTGAACCAGCAAAAAAAGAAAAAAAAGAAGAAAATTTGGGGTTTCAAGTGTGGGTTCTTTGAGTAGTATGAAGATGAACAAGGCAGCAGCAGGCAGCTGCAGCCACAGAGAGCGGAGCTGGCATCCAGCCAGCAGGCAGCATCAGCAGCGCCCCCCCCCAGCTGCAAGGAAAGCACGGGCTGGCATCGGAACAGGGAGCACGGCATTGGGCCGGTGCAAGAGGTAACAGTGTTAGAGCCACTTGGCAATAGTGATCACCACATTATCAAGTTTGACTTAATAACTGGAGGGAGCACAAAAAAGAAATCTACTGTGACAGCTAACTTTCAAAATAAGGTGGGGGGGGGGGGGGGGGGGACACGGGGACAGGACATGCAGGAGCCAGTGCAAGATGGACGCTTAATTCTTTTCCTCCCCATAACTCACTCCGATTTGGATCTAACTTACCTCGATATTCTCAGCCTTAGAGGTGAGATTGTGTAAATTTGTCCCATGCTATGGATGGAAAAGGTGCCAAAACAGATTTGAATTTCAACAATGCATCGGGAGCAAATGGCATGAAACACGATCCTCCGATGCCAGAAAAGTCAGGCAGAGACTGCATATGTAAAGTAATGTTCCCATGCACCCAGAACACATGTGCATGCATCGCTATGATTTTGCGCACGTGGAGCTTTTAAAAGCTACCAGAAATTTGCTACATTTTTGTTTGAGAGCGTAAATGTGGATAAAGATGAGCCAAAGTCCCTCATGAAAGGAAATTTAAAAGTTATGGGACAGAGAGCAGTGTCCTATCGATCCCTTGGGATCCTGCCAGGTATTTGTGACCTGGCTTGGCCACTGCTGAAAACAGGATACTGGGCTTGATGGACCCTTGGTCTAACTCAGTAAGGCAAACCTTATGTTCTTAATTACTATCAGGTGAATTTTCAAAAGGAGTTACACATTTAAATGTGACATAGTATCGTAGCAATTTTTAAAAGCTATTTACTTGAGTAAAGTGCATTTATGGCATATAGTGTAGCAATTTTCAAAAGCCCACTTACTGGAGTAAAGTGCATTTATTTGAGTAAAATCCAGTTTTACGCTTGTAAATGCTTTTTAAAATCAGGCCCTGTGTGCGCACAATTGTAAATCATATAGAGCCCTGCGCCTGAGGTGATCCACAAATTTTAATAAAGATAAAGATATTTGCACTATGTTCCCCAATTCTTATTTATTTAACACTTTTTCTATACCGACATTAAAATACACATCATATCGGTTTATAATTTAACAAAAAGATGGAAAGTACAATAAAACAGGGGAGGGGGAAAACAGGACAAACGAAGACTAATCTATAGGAAGTAGGGAAGAAGTAAAACTACCAGAACGAAAACCAATAAAGAGCAATTAAAAAAACATGGTATTACAAAATGTAACAATATTATATAATTACATGAATCAGCATGTTACTATGGAGCAAAAAGGCTGGAGTCAAAGGCCAAAAATGGGGGGGGGGGGGGGGGCAGGAGTCAGCGAGAATTAATCTGGGAAAGCCTGGTGGAAGAGCCAGGTCTTTAACATCTTGCGGAATTTGAAAGGGCATGGCTCCTGGCGGAGATTGAGAGGTAGCTTATTCCAATGAGTGGGGCCAGCAATAGACAATGCACGAACCCTTGTGGCTGTAAGTCGGGCTTTCTTAAGTGGGGGGACTTGTAATGTAAAATTGCGGTTCGTTCTAGTGGGTCAGGAGGAATGTTTAAGTTTCAATGGTTCGCTAAGCCATGAAGGATTATGTTTGTGAATGGCTTTGTGTATTAAGGTAAGGATTTTAAAAAGTATACGGTATGAAATGGGGAGCTAATGTAGATCCTTGAGTATAGGGGTTATGTGATCGGATTTACGAGCGTTACTAATTATCCTAGTTGTAGCATTTTGCAGAATCTGTAGGGGCTTGATGGTAGAGAGAGGGAGCCCTAAGTAAAGGGAATTGCAGTAATCAAGCTTAGAGGATAAGGTGGCTTGTATGACAGTTTTGAGATCATGCATGTGGAGTAGAGGCTTGAGCTTTTTTATAACCATGAGTTTATAAAAACCTCCTTTTATGACAGAGGTAATATGGTTTTTCAGGCTCAGATGAGCATCAACGATGATGCCAAGGTTTCGTACAGATGGTTGAGCCGTGAGAGTGGAGAGCTTAGGGTCGTTGGAAGGAGAGAGTTTGAAGGTCTGTTTGTTATGGATAAGGAGGAGCTCAGTTTTTGAGGTGTTGAGTGCAAGATGGATGGAGATCAGAAAAGTATTGATGGAGAAGAGGCATTTTTCCCAGAAATTTAAGGTGGCAGTTAGTGAGTCATGAATAGGGATGATGATTTGGACATCATCAGCGTATATGTAGAATTTAAGTCCGAGATCTGTAAGATGGTGGCAGAGGGGGAGAAAGTAAATGTTAAATAGGGTTGATGAGAGGGAAGAGCCTTGGGGCACACCATGCGAGAGGGTGAGGCAGGCGGATTCTGATGTTCCAAGTTTAACAGAGAAACATCTGTTAGAGAGATAGGATCTGAACCATAGTAGAGCAGTGCCAGCAATGCCGGTGTCAGCAAGGCGTGAAATGAGTAGATCATGGCTTATTGTATCAAATGCCGCGGTGATGTCAAGGAAGGCGGTGGTGAAACTATGGCCTTGGTCTAGTCCAATGAGGAGAGAGTCGGTGAGTGAGAGAAGGAGGGTTTTGGTACTTAAGTTCTTGCGAAAACCAAACTGTGAAGAGTGAAGTATATTATTGTCATCTAGGTAATCCATGAGTTGAGTGTTTACAAGCTTCTCCATGACTTTAGAGATAAAAGGAAGATTGGAGATGGGATGGTAGTTGGCTGGGTTTTTAGGGTCCAGAGAGGGCTTCTTGAGAAGGGGTTTAACGACTGCGTGCTTGAGAGGGGCGGGAACTGAGCCGGAGGAAAAGGAGCAGTTAATAATCTCTGCTAGTGGAGTAGCAATGATGTTTGGGATGGAGAGTAAAGTTTTTGTGGGAATAGTTTCAGATGGGTGGGAGGTAGGCTTGGATTTCTTAAGGATTGTCTCAATTTCTTTAGAGGATGTAAGTTCAATGGTATTGAATGATTGTCCAAGGGGGATGGAGGGGTGGTTGCAATGGGGAAAGTGAGGAGGAGTTTGGCTGTTTTATTGTGGAAGAAATGAGCGAGTTCTTCACATTACGAGCTTGATTCTTCATCATTAATACTCGGAGTGAGGGGAGTGGTAAGGGCTGTGACGTAGGAGAAGAGGGCTTTGGGGTTGAATGTGTATTGATGAATCTTAGTGGCGTAGTAGTCACGTTTGGTGTTTTGAACGGTATGGCGGTATAAGTGTAGGTAAGATTTGTAGGCAGTGGAGCCCTGTGGGTTTGGGTCTTTGCACCATGTTCTTTCTTTAGTTCTAAGGTTGAGTTTCATTTGATGCAGCTCCTTAGTGTACCAGGGTTTGTTATTGGTGGAGGAGGAAGTACGTTGTTTGCATGTGATGAGGAGGCATAGATTATTAGCTATATCAAGAGTGAGACTGCTATTACTAGCAACAGTAACATGGGATAGACTTAGTGTTTGGGTACTTGCCAGGTTCTTGTGGCCTGGTTTGGCCTCTGTTGGAAACAGGATGCTGGGCTTGATGGACCCTTGGTCTGACCCAGCATGGCAATTTCTTATGTTCTTAAGTTTGCTTAAAGATTCAGAGAAGGCTGAGGTAAGTTCATCAGTTGTGCAGGTTTAAAGTAAGAGAAGGATGTGTTATTTTGGGTATGGTTACATGTGTTAGTAGCGTTAGCAGTGAGATGAGTTTCGACGAGTAAAAGATCTGACCAGGGGACTGGGGTGCAGGTGGGGGGTGAAGTGACTTGGATGCATGAGTTGGTAAAAATGAGGTCAAGGGTGTGCCCTGTCTTGTGTGTAGGGGTGAGATGATTTGGGTGACGCCTAGGGCTTGAGGGGCAGTGATGAAGGTTTCACAGGAAGGAGATGGGGGGTATAGAATCAACGTGAAGGTTGAAGTCACCCAGAATGATAGCAGGTTTGTCATTGTTTATGTTATTGGAAAGTAGTTCAATGAGTGGTGAGGGGTTGTGTTCCAGGAGGGGCATAGATGAGGCATATTTGAAGGTTGGAGAATTTGAAAAAGCCTACTTCGAGCTTGGGAGGGGGGGGGGCTGATATTTATAATCAAGAGTTTAAGACTTTTTTTTTAGCAATAAGGAGAATACCACCTCCCTTTTTTTTCGGTTCTGGGAAGGGAGAAAATGTCATATGAACAAGAGGGGAGTTGGTTCAATAGGACTGTGTCAGTGTTCTTGAGCCAAGTTTCCGTGACTGCACAGATTTCAGGCTCGTGGTCATGAATGAGATCCTCAAGAATGTGAGATTTTTTGGAAAGGGATTGAGCATTAAAAAGTATGATGGATAGGGTGGTGAGGCTGAGGAATTGTGTTAATGGGGAGATAAGGATAGGTAGGAGGGATTTATGCTGGGTTAGACGATTCGCAGGGTGAGATGGTGGTGATCTGAGCAAAGGGTGGTGTATGTGGGGGATGGGGAAGAGTCGGAAGAAGTGTAGGAAAGGGGAGGCATATTAGAGGAAGAGGTGGGGGAGGAGAGAGTGGAAGAGATAAGATAGAAAGGATCAATTGGTGTTCGATAAGGATCAAAGCAAAGGACCTATATACATATAAGCTAGTTTTCTACAAATCTGGGTAACATGAGAAATATTATTACGGACTATTCAACAGCTAGTATTCATCAGAAGATAGATTTGGACATTGGAAAGTACAATAGGGAGTTGTGTTCAAAGGGTATAATTCAGTACATAAATATATTCAGTGTGGAACCCTTTCAAAGCTGAGCATTCAGTTATTAATGGGAAGAAGGGCTGGGAAGCAAGACAAGAGCAGGGACATAACTCGCATAGGGGATAATTGTGGAGTTAGTGATGTGGACAATTCAGCATCAGGTAATTCGGCTAGTATTTAGTATTCGACAGGTAATAGATATGGATACTGCAAGATACAATATGGAGTAAATATTCAAAATGTATAATTCAGGTAATTAATTCGCATAAAATATTCAAAAATGCATAATTCAGAACAGCAATATATTCAGTGTGGAAAATTTTCAAAGCTGCACATTCAGCTGGTAGTGGCAATGGGGCTGGAAAGTAAAAATAAGCAGATAATTAACTCGCATAATGGGGCGAGGTAGCAAAGAGTATAGGCAGGGAAGACTGCTATCCTCTGGGAGGAATTTAGGCAGGAGTATAGTGGATCTGGGGATGGTGGTACAAGGATCAGTGGCTAGGGGTGAGAATAGAGGCAGGGCAAAGGAGGGGGTAGGGGATAGGGTATCGGGAGAAAAAGGGGAGCACAAACGGGCGCACTAAGGGCAGGCCCCTTAGTCGCGCGACACCAGAAGCAGGGCTGGGCTTTAAATAAGCCCTACAGCCCCGGATGATGACGTATGTGGGACCTAGAGGGACCTAGTAGTATAATCTGTATGGAATTTACCCCTTTCCTGAACTGCTCGTGTAAAATGATTATTGTCACACTATAAGATTCTTAGCAGTGTATATGTTGCCTTACCAGCACTATTTCAAACTCCTTCTGTGTTCATGCAAATCTGCAGCCTGAATATTGACCACAATGGAAAAACCTACCTGGGCACATTTTCCAAACTTTTCAGTTTCTCTCCATATTACTTACTACACAGATCTCCCAAATACTTGGAGAGTCTAAAAAGGAAAGCTTTTAGTCCAGATCTCTAAAATGTCTGAAAAACATTCTCCGGATACAATAAACCCATTATACTGTAAAGCTTCATAAATCAATTTTACAGTCTACAAAAATGAGTAAGTACATATTTGGACTCATTTCCTTTTACAGGGATTAAATATATTTGACAATTGATTAGTATTCTCCTTAGTGTCGGCACACTGTTGACCCTTTTTAGCAATGTCTGGAGAATAATCCCTAACAGGAAATCAGAGCGGAATATTTAAAGATTACTTCTCATAATCGTTTTCTCAGAACAAATTATCTCAAGCTCTCAAAAGCTGTCCAACTGGGATTCCTCTAATCATCTGAACTATATTTCTCCCCACCTTTCTGCTTTAACTGAAACCCTCCATTTATTAAAGGCACTGTCAGCTGGGGAATTTAAAACCTGCTGAAAGACCTTTCTGGTAAGATGTATTCAAAACCAGCAAGAAGAAATTTAGCAACATTACCATAATTAGAGTAGAGATGAGAGGAAAGAGAGGTAGATAGATAGAGAGAGAGACCCAGACTGGACCATATTCCTCAGGGCTTCCCTCCCATTTAGTGTGAGTAAAAAAGCTTCATGACAGCCCAGAGAAAGGATGGGAAGGGAGCGAGGGAGAAGGGACAGATAGGGAAAGAATTAAGGAGCCCTTCCAGATTCCGAATACCCACAATTGTTCTAGAGTGACTGACTCTCCTTTCCAAGGAGTCTGAGATCTTCTCTACAAGAAAAAAAAGTGAAAGAGGAGCTGAAGAATCACTCCAGGCCTGACTCAGCAGCCAGATAAAGCAGGATAAGAACATATAAAAGCAAAGGATTTTTGGTTACCTTTTAGGTGGGCAATAATGCACCTTGATGCCTTCGAGGATGGAGGATTGATGGGATGATGGCCACTGGAGCCTTGCGATGGTGGACTGTTGTGCCTCTGTGGCTTTTGGCAGCCTCTGGCAGGCTGTTATAGCTCAGACAAAAAAAAAAGTGACCCAAATGTTCTTTTTCTTTTCTCTGCAGTGGTCCCCATCAGTTGGGGTCCCACAGGAGAGTGCAGAACTGGACAGGAGGCTGAAGAGTGCAGTGGGAGCACTGGTAGTTGACTCTAACTGCTGAAGAGAGGCAGGGTGTTCAGGGGATGTGAGCAGTGGCTCATGACCGTGCGGACTGCAAACCCACATTTGAGGTCAGGGTCATGGTGCCACTTGAGCTGGCTGCTGTAGGAGAGTCCAAAACAGCAAGTGAAGCAGGAGACATGGCAGAGAGCATCAGGCTCAGCTCCTGCCACTGCAGGAGAGTCTGTTGGGGGAGGGATTTCTGTTCTGTCCCCAGCAGTGGGTACATGTTTGTATCTGTATATATTGTAGTTTAACTGTGTTTAGTGCAGCCCTCCCTTCTGAGGACTCTTAATACTGAAACACTTTTTGTAACCCAAGATAAAAACCTGTGAGCCTTTGCTTATAAGAGGAACCTTTGCCTTTAAGAGAAGCTCCCTCCCTCTCCACTTTCTCTCACTATCAGAAGGGCTTGAAAGCCCCTCAATCTAACTTGAGTCTTCCTAGGTGCCTTATAGGCTCAAGGGACTGCCCTTCATGCTCCCCCTGTGTTACATGGTTCTTAGGCTCATTGCCATTGGACCTTGCCCACTGTCCCCAGCTTGTGGAGGCGTTTCCTTTAGCAGCTCTCGATGAGAGTTCAGTCTTGCTCCACGCCTGCTTCTGAGCCAGCAGCGCTCTGTAAAACCCCCTGAAACGATCAGGTTTTAACCTTCTCTCTTACTGCCTTCTAAGGACTAAATCAGCCTCATATTCCTCATGCTTCCTACCTCTACTATAAACCAACTCCTACAATACAAGAGACCTCCTTCTCCCTTCTCCTACCTCGTCTCCAGTTACCAAAGATCTTTGCCTAGGAGCTCACATTTGAAATGTAACAATTGTAAGTAGAATTTATCTGTACAATAAATAATTTCAAACTTAAAGAGTCTTTGTCTTGAAGACCGATTGGAGAGAAAGATTAACTGCCTGGATAGCAAACACGGACGTTTACCTGATCCAGAACAATTTCATCACCACACAGTAAGTCCTGGAAGTTTTGGGCTGCTGTGGGTTGCAACACACAAAGGTGCCCTATGAGAAACAGGATCATGTGCCAAGGTTCTGCCCATAAGGGAAAGCATTTTTGAGGCATTTTTTTCAGTACAAGAAGCAAGGTCAGAAGGCTTAAACTGGCATGGGGACAGCTGGTTCAAGCTTGAGAGTGACAGTTGGTAAAGGACAGTTGGCAGAAGCCACAGAAGGTAGAGATGATAGAGTAAAGCTGCTGCTCCATTTATAATAAATCGAAGCCTGTTTAATACAAAGGAAATTGTCTACATTCCAGAAACTTTGTAATGGGTAAGGAGAAGCTGTCCCTGGCTTTGAGTCACAATTTCTGTGTGAGAACGTGTGAATGAGTCTTGGCTAACCTAGAACTATAGTTAAAGGAAATACTGAAAGGAAAATTAATTAAAAATAAAATATTCTTTTACAAAAAGGTAAGAAGATCAAATTCTGAGAGAAGGAAAACAGTAGTTAATGGTAAAATCTTGAGCAGAAATTCGGGAAAAAACAGCTGTGTTGCTAAGAAGAAATGTGAGTGATCTAAGAGCTGTCCACCATCACTTCTTACGTTCACTTATTTTGTGATTTGTCAAGATTAGGTTAATTGTGGCAACAATGTTTCTCAAATAATGATGTGTAAAGAACAGTGATTCATAAGTGGGGCAGTAGAACCTAGGCTGAATCATGAAGTTGAATGTGTCCAGGCCGAAGCTCCAGTGTCAGGACTCAGCCTTTGGATCGGGTTTCGGCGTTGGGCCTGGGTCCGGGCCCAGGCACTGGCCTAGGACCCGGTGTAGGAATCCCGGCCTTCAGGTCAGGTCTCGGCATTGGGCCTGAGTCTGAGCCTAGGCCCCGACATCTGGACCCAGCCTTCGGTTACCCAATGGACAAGATATGTTTTTGGTTTTTTTGTGTAATATTTTCAGGGGTCTTGGCTGAGGCCCCAGCATCTTACTTGGGCCTAGGCCATGGCCCTTGCTTTGGGCCTCGGCGAGACCATGGCTTCGGGCCTAGGCTAAGGAGCCGGCATCACGCTCAGGCTTAGGCTGTGGCCTCTGCCTAGACCTACGCCCAAATCAGCATTTAAAATGAAACAAATGAATAAAGTTCGTTTCCTTTGGGATTCAGTTCGAGGCTCCCCCGAATTATTTATTTATTTATTTATTTTAAACAGTTTTATATACCGACAACCGTTTGCACATCGTGTCGGTTTACATATAACTTAAAACCAGGGTATATATAGGCATTGCCTTTACAAGGAACAAAGAACAGGTAAACACAGTGGTAAAGCAAAAAACTAGATAACTTGGAGGAGGGGTTCAAATGGGAGCAACATGAGTTGGGAAGGGGTAGGAGCAATAATGAACGGATAGGGTTATATACAAGGAAATTAAACTAATTAGCCTATTTGTCGCATTTTGCAGTTTTGTTTTAAACAAATGCAAATCCCTATTCCCCTTATTCTCCAGTTGCGAGACAATAAACAGAGTTGACCTTGACCAGTTCTTGGATGGGAAACTGCCAAGAGACACGGGGTACTACAGGAAGTGTTGTTTTTTGATCTGTAGTGAGTACTCTTTGCTTTGAGCCTGTGCCATACCCATGGTTCTGGGACCACAATGCAGTTGCCATCCTAATTTGTAAGAGATTTTAAGTTGAATTCCTGTCTACTTGACAGGTTTCTAATAAATAGAATGACAATGCTAATGTTACTATCATGGATGGTTTTCAGCACAGGTTGTTCAGTCTGCTGTACTGAAATTCCTCAGAAATTCCACATAGAGAGCATACTCAGACTCAGCAAAATCACTAATCCAGAGTCTAATTGTCACAGAGCACGAGTGGTCTATGGCTGGCTGGAGAGCAGAATTACTCCAGTTTTTCTCTTGCACAACTTTATTTTTTGCATATAAAACAGAATATAAGACTGCTTGCTTTGCAGTATAACAGTAAAGAACATAAGAACATAAGAAATTGCCATGCTGGGTCAGATCAAAGGTCCATCAAGCCCAGCATCCTATTTCCAACAGAGTCCAAACCAGGCCACAAGAACCTGGCAAGTATCTAAACACCAAGAAGATCCCATGCTACTGATGCAATTAATAGCAGTGGCTATTCCCTAAGTAAACTTGATTAATAGCCGTTAATTGACTTCTCCTCCAAGAACTTATCCAAACCATTTTTTGAACCCAGCTACTCTAACTGCACTAACCACATCCTCTGGTAACAAATTCCAGAGCTTTATTGTGCGTTGAGTGAAAAATAATTTTCTCCGATTAGTCTTAAATGTGCTACTTGCTAACTTCATGGAATGCCCCCTAGTCCTTCTATTATCCGAAAGTGTAAATAACTGATTCACATCTACTCGTTCAAGACCTCTCATGATCTTAAAGACCTCTATCATATCCCCCCTCAGCCGTCTCTTCTCCAAGCTGAACAGCCCTAACCTCTTCAGCCTTTCCTTATAGGGGAGCTCTTCCATCCCCTTTATCATTTTGGTTGCCTTCTCTGTACCTTCTCCATTGCAACTATATCTTTTTTGAGATGCGGCGACCAGAACTGTACACAGTATTCAAGGTGTGGTCTCACCATGGAGCGATATAGAGGCATTATGATTGTTGTGCCCGGTCGCAGACAGCTGAGACCTTTGCTGATCACCTTATTTTGCCCAGTAGCTCCGAGTCTGGCTAAGATGGCCACCTCTGCCTCTGCACGCCGACCTCCCTGGCGTTTCTGGGACAGCATAGGCGATCCCGGTCGCCATCTTGAATTTGGTGTGACGGAGGCGTGCGCGTGCACGCGCATGCCTCCTTCTTATGCACGTCATGGCGGGAACCTCGGGGACGTCCCCTCCGCATGACATCACTGCCTACGTGTATTTAAGCCTACGTACTTTCCTACCTATGAGTTAGCAAGGATTCCATCTTGCTCAATTCCTTTCCTCTGAGACGCTTCACCTCGCTGTTCCTGCGTTCCAGATGGAGTGACTCAGGTACCTGCTCCTCGGAGGCCTTGCTGCACTCAGGGCTATCCGCTCCTCAGAGAGTAGGGATGTGAATCGTGTGCCATATCGTCTTAACGATTGAAATCGTGTGGCAGGAGAAGAAAATCGTGTTAGGCACGATTATTTCATTGAAAAATCGTTAAAAATCGTTTTTTTCCGATTAGTGCCCACTAACGGGAGTTAGTGCGCACTAACGGGAGTTAGTGCGCACTAACAGAAATTGATACAATTTGACACTTTTCAGGTCAGTGAAGGTCAGTTTAGGAATGAATATGTATTCCTATTGGCTTTCCTCTTATTTATTCATGTTACCAAGGTTCCCACTGACAGTATATGGTGATGGGAAATGGAAACAGTTGGTAGCTTGACAAAAAAAGTAATGTGATCAGTCAATGTGACTAGAACTTGTGCCCTAACGCTGGCACCAGGGGTGTTGTGATCTTCATGTACACACAGTGCCCTATTCCTATTAATACCAGGAGTGTTGTGATCTTCCTGCACACAGTGCCCTAACCCTGGCACCAGGGGTGTTGTGATCTTCATGCACACAGTGCCCTATCCCTATTAATACCAGGAGTGTTGTGATCTTCCTGCACACAGTGCCCTAACCCTGGCACCAGGGGTGTTGTGATCTTCATGTACACACAGTGCCCTATCCCTATTAATACCAGGGGTGTTGTGATCTTCCTGCACACAGTGCCCTAACCCTGGCACCAGGGGTGTTGTGATCTTCCTGCACACAGTGCCCTATCCTATACCAGGAGTGTTGTGATCTTCCTGGACACAGTGCCCTAACCCTGACACCAGGGGTGTTGTGATCTTCCTGCACACAGTGCCCTATCCCTATTAATACCAGGAGTGTTGTGATCTTCCTGCACACAGTGCCCTAACCCTGACACCAGGGGTGTTGTGATCTTCCTGCATGCAGTGCCCTATCCCGCCTGCATTACTAGTGAGAGGCTGGCTTCACAGACAGGGGGGAGCTTCCTGACCCTCACTCCTCCCCTCCCCATGTCCCAGCCAGTGAATGGTGTGTGGGTGAGGGGGGGGAGGATGGTGAAGGGTGAGACAGCTCCTTCCCTGCATTACTAGTGAGAGGCTGGCTTCACAGACAGGGGGGAGCTTCCTGACAAAAATAACAAAAATAATAAACAAACAAGTTCTAGTCACATGAGTGATGATCATCACGTTACTTTTTTTGTCAAGCTTCCAACTGTTTCCATTTCACATCCCCCCAACCATTTCCTCAGTGGGAACCTTGGTAACATCAATAGATAAGAGCACAGCCAGCCAATAGGAACACATATTCATTCCTAACTGACCTTTACTGACCTGGAAAGTGTCAATTTGTATCATTTTCTGTTAGTGCGCACTAACGGGAGTTAGTGCGCACTAACACGATTTAACGATTTTTAACGATAAATCGTTAGAATTTCTATTGTATTGTGTTCTATAACGATTTAAGACGATATTAACATTATCGGACGATAATTTTAATCGTTGAAAAACGATTCACATCCCTATCAGAGAGCCTTATCTGCCTGTCTCACCTTCACCAACTAAGTGAGTTCCTCTCGCAACTTCCTCGGATGACCCTTCACTGTTCCTGCTTCGGGTCTCCGCTGCTGCTACTACAAATTCTCTACTGCATCACCACGGAGTGAGTACAAGACCTGCTCTTCATTATTGCTTCCATCTTGCTGTGTGGATCCTTGGATTACCCCGCTCTGTGGACCACTACCGGATCCACGCTGTCTTGTGCCAGTTGCCAGCATCTATCTCCGGCCTACCCCATGTTGCGGACCACTACCAGAGCTACCACGCACAAAGCCTACCAAGAAGCAAGTTTTCCCCGGGTTACCCCACTCTGCGGACCACTACCGGAGAATCCATCCCAGGTCTTCCTACTCCAGGACTGAGTTTACAAACCTGCTCCTCGGATTTCTCTTTGCTGTATAATAAATATTCTGACTCCTGTGTCCATCACTGCTGAGACCCTGCCTGTCATGGAGAGTCCCCACAGGGCTTCTCCCTGTGGGTGGAGTCAGCTCTCTCCACAACCCAAGGGCCCACAAACCAAGTTCAAACATAACAATGGCATTATCCATTTTATTAGCTATTCCCTTCCTAAAAATTCCTAACATTCTGTTTGCTTTTTTGACTGCTGCAGCACACTGAGCCGGCAATTTCAAAGTATTATCCACTATGATGCCTAGATCTTTTTCCTAGGTGGTAGCTCCTAATATGGAACCTAACATCATGTAACTATAGCATGGGTTATTTTTCCCTATATGCAATACCTTGCACTTGTCCACATTAAATTTCATCTGCCATTTGGATGACCAATCTTCCAGTCTTGCAAGTTTCTTCTGTAATGTATCACAATCCCCTTGTGATTTAACTATTCTGAATAATTTTGTATCATCTGCAAATTTGATAACCTCACTCGTCGTATTATTTTCCAGATTATTTATAAATATATTGAAAAGCACCAGCCAAAGTACAGATCCCTGAGGTACTCCACTGTTTACCCTTTTCCACTGAGAAAATTGACCATTTAATCCTACTCTCTGTTTCCTGTCTTTTAACCAGTTTGTAATCCACGAAAGGACATCGCCTCCTATCCCATGACTTTTCAGTTTTCTTAGAAAACTAAAGAGCTTCAGTAGGTCAGTTATGTTTAAGGAGCTGTCTTCTCCTTCTCCCCAGGGCCTATATTGCTCTCCTCTGAGCCTATGCTTTATCTGTGCTCAGAAGAGACTCCCTGCACCTAGAATGCCCTGTGTTAAGGTGAACTGGGACCAGACTGCTGGACCGGTCTAGTAAAGTGTTCTGAGGAGTTCTATAGGGCACTCTGTCACTTACCCTCCCCCTCAGCTCAATTTACCCAACTGAGCAACTGCCCCTACCAGGGCTATGTCCCACAGTAGGACCCTGCTATGCTTGTCCTTGGGTCCTCTCTTACCCCAGGACAACCTCTTTTTCATTCTTACCCCCCATTTGCCTTAGGATTTGGGGTTCCAAATCTTGGAATGCTCAGCACATTATCCGCTAGGGATTCTCTGTTTGAAGGGCAACTTCCTGTCCAAGTGATTTACCCTTCCTCCATCCTTCTGGGTTTTTATATGAGGCTTCCTTACAGTCCCTCAAGCCCTCTTGGTTTTCAGGACCACCCACTTTGGTTAGCTCCAGAGTCCAATTCCCTGGAGTGTCCATTTCACCAGTCTCTACTGGCATCTTGGCTGCATTTCCATTTCTTTGCCAGTCTTGGTTTTTTTCATCTTCCTCTTGCTGACGGGTAGTGGGTCAATTTCTCCAAATAGGTCTGGCTTCGTCTCCATACGCTGGACCCCTGGGATCCAGACCTCCACCAGTGCTTCAGTATTGACCTCTTGTTCTGGCTTTATCCCCTCGGCTTCCTGTGCCACACCTCCCTCGATGAGTGGGATAGCCATAGTAGAAAGGTGCTGCTTTCCTGTTTGCAACAATGCATGGGAATCCCATTCTTCCAAGGAGACCCTTACTATTATAATAAGATTCATGACTCCATTCAGAGGTATTCTGTATTCTCCTTTTGTTCTCCAGAGGTACTATTCTTGACCTTCTGGGATCTGCTCTGCTATTCATTCCAGTGGAGCAGTCTCTGGACTCTCTCCATAATACAGACAAGCCTGTAGGTCCAAGCCCCACTGGCATCCTTTTCTTTCTTGTTTATCATTCTTGCTGGTGAGGAAGTTAATTTTGCTCAGCCACAGCTGCTCGCTATCCCCATACACTGCTGCCCCTGTGTCCAAATTGGGGAATATCCCCACAGGCCCCAGGGTTTCCGGAACTCTCCAGACTGGAGTTGGCCCCTTTAGCTTCTCCACCTGGGCCAGGCTGGACTTCCTTGATGCTTTGCTAGGCTTCGCTGTAGCGTCCCTTTTTAGCCACTCTCTGGTTTGCCCCTAGTGAGCGTTAGTCACCCCTGTCTCCACCGATGCGTTGTGAGCCTCTATGGCCATGCCATCTTCAGGAAAGTCTTTGATGTGACCCAGGTCAGCCTTGACCTAGCCAGCATGCTCTCCTTTTTGTGGTTCCCATCGCTTTATGCTCTGGGAGGTTACAGTTCCAAACTAGCGCCTCACCGGGTTGCTGTGCTCCCTCTGCTTTCAAGCCAAGTCAGGTTACCTCAGGCCATTGCCCCAACTAACCCAGCCCGCCAGAGATCTCTGTGGTCTTTCTCAGGGATCCCTACAGCCCCTTTCTCCAAGCTTTCCATGGTACCTGGTTCTTGGCTCCTGGCAGCGTCTCCAACTGCCATCATGCTCCTCAGTTCTTCACAAGCACCATGCAGCACCTCATTTAACTCTTGATTCAACTCTGCAAACAACACCCATATTTCAGTTACAGTCTGCGACCATTCCTTTGTCCGGGTCTCTATGGCTAGCCATTCCCGTCTTCTCCATTCCTCTCTCTGGTGTCTAGGAGTGGCTTTATATTCTCCCTCAGTGTGGCCTTTTAGGCCTAGAGAACTTCCAGGTCATCGCACTCCCCCACTGTGCACCTTTCCAAAGCCCTCTGGCTCCTCCTGACCCTCTTCCCCAGGAAACAAAGCTGTGCCCGCATCTCTCCAAGGATAGGAAAGCAACAAAAAAACCTGCTGGCCTCTTCTGCCTTACTCACTGCTTGACCCCTGACTCAGATGGGGATAGCCCCCTCCCTTGGCCTGCTGCCAAACTGGGTGTGGTTGTGTGAGGCCCCAGGAAAAGAAAAAAAAGCCCTCTGCAGTCTTTTTTTTTTCTTCATACGCTTTATGCTAGTACTCCTCTGTGCACTGCTTAAAGCAAACACTTTTTCCCAAACTTCATTTTTCCTTCACTGTGCTTTTGCAGACGTGTTTCTCTGAGTGATGCTTAGAGCAAACACTTTCTCAGAACATCTCTCTTTGAGCCAGAACACTTCTTTTTGTGCGATTTTGCACTAAGGTTTCTCTATGTGGTGCATGCATAGAGCAAACCTTTCTCCAAAGCAAACAAAGTTCTCTCTTCCTTCCCAGTGCAGACCTTTCAACAACTCCTCTCTTTTCAGACACTCCTAGGAGGCTTGGACTTCTGCCTGTGCAGTGGCTTAGTGCAGAAAATCCCCGACCTGACACCATGTGTCACAGATCATGAGCGGTTTAGGGCTGGCTGGAGGACAGATTACAGTCTGGACTCCAGTTTTCCTCTTGCACAACTTTATTCTTTGCATACAAAACAGAATATAAGACTGCTTACCTTATAGTATAGCAGCAAAAGAATTTCAGTGGGTCAGTTATGCTTAAGTAGCTGCCTTTTCCTTCTCCCCAGGGCCTGTCTTACTCTTCGCTGACACTTTTATCTGTGCTCAGACAAGACACCCTGCATCCAGAATGCCCTTTCTTAAGGTAGACCAGACCCAGACTGCTGGGAATGGACTATTAAGGTGTTCTGAGGGTTTCTATAGGGCACTCTATCACACTAATATACACACAGCTTTGGAAAGAAGTAAGCAGTCCTAGTAATGGTAATTGTGATAGAATCGGACTGGCATGATGGGTGTGGATCAGGTTCCACAAGACCTTGCCATCCTCTAATAGTGGCCATATATGCACCCTATGGCCTGGACTGTTCAATCCATTAAACTCTCTGGTCAAAATAATACTATTTGGCAATAACACCAGAGCTCCTGCCAGTCCATGTGCGTCCCTTTAGCCATAGTCTCCCTAGACCATTTTTTGGTTGTCATTGAACTGAAAACCCATGGTGCTTGAGTTCTCGTGGGCTGGATTATTCCTATGCAGATTTATGAACAAATCTTTGGATTTGCTTCAGGGTTCTGGAAAAAAAGCTGTCCCCACACTGTATTCCCTGTGTCATGCAAATGTGAGAAGAGACTGGGAGGTTACACTGCTTTCCATGCTAATAAGCAATGGGAATTAATATTTACTCTGCAGCCCTGTTTCTTTCTTGGGCTGCTGCAGAAAACCTGAATGAACATCCAGTTTTCCAGCTGTGTGCCCCTGGCAGCAATGTGTTCTCAGTCATTTAACGAGGCGCATGCCTAATTAAAGCCACTTAGTAAACTAATTGCTGCCCTGGTAATTTCCCAGTGAAGCAAAAGGATTTGTAGCCGCTGATTTGCATTTCTAATTATTACAGGGCAGCATTAAGGTGGAGGGCGAGTTCGGCAGTGCTGGAAGTGAGCTAAAACCTAAACTGGAAACCCCAAGAAGACAGGCTCAGGAATGCAGCACTGGAGAAATAGAAACAGAAATGCATTCCCTCCTGTGCTGTGCAAAATACATAAGAGATCAGAGATGCACAGAGGAATCCCAGGACTTCTCACAAAAGAATGAGCAGGACAAACTTTTTTATAATCCTGGGGGAACGCAGTAAAATCTGTGGGCTCCTGTCACCAGGCCAGAAATGTAATCTGACCAGAGGCAATAAGGAGCAGCAGCAGAACTTAAGACATGTCCCTTACGCTGCACTTCCTGTAACCTGTACCTTTACTTGACTGATTACTATTTTGAAATTTTTTTTTCTTCTTTTCTTACCCTTTTAAGAATTCTGAGTTCCATATTCAAAAGCCATTTAGATGGATAACATAACAGTTATCCATCTAAATGGCTTATCCAGCTTTATTTATCCCTTATCCAGCTAAATTCTAGCTGGCTAACTAGTTATTTGACTAGAATTTAGCCGGATAAGAAGGGGGTATTCCATGGGCACTGAAGGAAGTGCAGAGAAGGGCAACCAAAATGATAAGGGGCATGGGATGGCTCCCCTTTGAGGAAAGGCTAAAGAAGTTAGGGCTGTTCAAATTGGAGAAGAGATGATAGAGGTCTATAAAATCATGAGAGGACTAAAATGGATAAATGTGAATTGGTTATTTACTCTTTCAGATAATAGAAGGACTGGGGGCACTCCAGTAAGTTAGAAAGTAGCATACTTAAAACAAATCGAAGAAAATTCTTTTTCTCTCAGCGCATAGTTAAGCTCTGGAATTCATTGCCAGAGGATGTGGTTATGGCAGCTAGTGTAACTTGGTTTAAAAAGAGTTTAGATAAGTTCCTAGTGGAAAAATCCATAAACTGCTATTAATAAGCAATAGTAGCTTGATATCTAAGTAATGTTTGGGTACTTGCCAGGTACATGTGACCTGGCTTGGCCACTGCTGGAAACAGGATGCTGGGCTTGATGGACCCTTGGTCTGACCCAGTATGGCATGTCTTATGTTCTTATGTACATCCCAGTTGATGTTCAGGATTTCAGAATGAATATGCATGAAATGTATTTGCATATAATGAAGGCAGTGTATGCAAATCTATCTCATGCACATTCATTGTGGAAATCCAGAAAACAAATTGGGTTGTGACCTTCGAGGATTAAGTTTGGAGACCCCCTATTCCAAAGAGTAACCCCCTTTTTGGTGAGGGCCCAGAACGCAGGGATACACTAGTTCCTGGGGCAACAAACTCTCTCTTATAGTCCACAGATTCTGGGATCCTTTCTGGCAAGAGAGGGGATTTAACCTTCAAGGCCCAAGACACATGGGGGAAACAGTCTCTCACTCTCCTTCTCTCAGTGATATACTCACAGTTAGCTGAGTAACATACTGGACACTCTGGTGGAGAGTTCCACCATAAAATTTACTGTAACCAAAATCTCCAAAAATCCTTTTTTGTCTTAGGCCTACTCCTCTGAATAAGTGTCCTGTAGGTGGCAAGCACAAGGGAAAACCTTTCCTTCTAGGGGACAGTGTTGGGTACTGGCCTGGGTTCTTCTGTCCTCCTCTGGTGTTGCCAGGGACCTCAAAGTCCACTTCCCAGGCAGGAATGATGGCAGAAAAATTCCTCCCATCCAAAAACAGAAACAAAATCTCAAAATCCCGGAAAAAAAATATCCTCTCCCAAGGCAAGAACTGCTGCCCCGTCATTTCCTTAGTATATTCCCTCGTCCCTGCCTCTCTAGGCAGGGGTGCAGTCCTCCTGAAGACAGAAACCGAGTGCCTTCCACAGCACAGGAAAAGAAGCCCGCTCCCCTGCTCAGATAAAGCCTGCCAGGTCAGTTTGGTGTTGCACCAGGAATCTGCCTTCGCATCTTGCCCACTCTGGTATCGGGCTGTGGGGCCTGAAACTGAGAGCAACTCACACACACACAATCCTTCTCCTCCAAACTCCAAAACAAAATGGCCATACTCTTCCCTGCACTGCCTGCATTTATAGTACAGACTGGCTGACTAATCCAAGCAACCTCGCTGGAGGTACTCGTCAGGAATGGTCTGCAAACTCTCACCTCCTAACTCCTAACTTACAGGCCGATACAGAAAAATGCGCGGGAGAGCCGGTGAGTGCCCACCTTCCCGGCGCGCGCACAGGCCACTCTCCTGGGTGCGCGATTCAGGAGGGTGGCCTATGCACAGGAGCAGCGGCTGTCAGCGAGTTTGACAGCCAACGCTCAATTTTGCCGGCATCGGTTTTCAAACCTGCTGACAGCCACGGGTTCGGAAAACGGACGCCAGCATAATTGAGCTTCCGTCTTCCGACCCGTGGGCTGCGGGCCGATTTAAAATTTCTATTTTTTTATTTTATTTTTGGGGCCTCCAACTTAATATTGCTATGATATTAAGTCGGAGATTGTACAGAAAAGCTGTTTTTTCTGCTTTTCTGTACACTTCCCCTGCGCTGGCAGAAATTAAAATGTGCAGTTTCACTGCACATTTTGCTTTCTGGATCGTGTGGGAATAACTAATAGGGCCATCAACATGCATTTGCATGTTGATGGCCCTATTAGTTTCAGGGGGGGTTGGATGCGCGTTTTCAATGCACTATTACCCCTTACTGAAAAAGGGGTAAAGCTAGCGCGTCGAAAACGCACGTCCAAACGCAGGCTAACAGTGCGCTCCACCGCACTGTACTGTACTGTATCGGCCCATTAAAGCCTAAGCTAGGGACAAGCAGGACATGGAACAAGGAGGTCCCTATAAAAAGCATCAAGGAATACAAACACATATTGGCCAAAGAGGAAGGCGAATTGCGGGTCAAACGATGCAGCCTGTTTTGGGATTTCAGCTGGACACCAGTATTAAAATCTGTTCTCTTCCAAAAGATATCAGGGATCTTTAATGTCTACAGCTGTGTTCTTCATTATAAGAATAGGGACCCGATGGTGGCTCCCACCAATCCTAAGTGTGGCTCCTTAACTTTCTTCCCCTCAATACACATCCTCCTTCAAACTTCTCCAGAGGCCTGGTGCTGCTGCTGCTGCTGCCTCCGGTGCAGCAGTGTTTTTTTTGGCACTGCGCAGTTCTTAGTGAGTTTGAGCTGTGCGGTATCCAGACTCCTGGGCTGTTCTCATAAGACTATGAGGATTATGCAGGATTCCAAGCACTGCATGTATTAAACTCGCTGAGAGCTATGCCAAGCCAGAAGAAAACTCAATAGCTGATTAAGAGGCGGGGGTGGGGTGTAGAAGCACATCCAGTATGGAGAGGATGGGACAAGGATGGGCTCAGAATGGAGAAGGCTGACTGGTGGGATCGGTGAATGGGTGTGTGTGTGTGTGTGTGTGTGTGTATTGGGGGAAGACAAAGTATAGAGAAGAGGAACTGGGGGAGAGTGTTGGGGGTGAGGAGACAAGCTAGGGAAGAGAGGTTATAGAAGAGTAGACATTATAATAGTTACAGGATTTGCTCTAGGTGTACCTGAAGAGCCAGGACGGCTGCATTATCGGAAGGAACACCACCTCCCTTGCTCTGGATATCAGACACTTTGAAGATAATCCTGCCTTTCTCATTGAAGGTTTTTTTCTGCCAAAGTGACTTCTGCTTGAAAACTAGTGCAGATCACTATGCTACAGACTTCAGTGCCCTAGATCATGCTGGAGAACTGACTCATTTCTGGTTCAAAAGGAATAATGAGTTGCAAACAGAAGACATGAGCCTTCCATGGCACCCAGCATTATCTGTTATTATTTTTATTACATATACATACATTTCTATTCCACCTTTTGTGAGCACATGGACAAGGTAGATTACAACTTAATACATGTAACAGTGAAGATGTGCATGTATTCCTTGATGCTTTCAATTATTTGGGTTCTCCTATCCCAGTCTGTATCTCCCCCATGATGGGCAGTGTGGATGGGGGTCCTGGGGTTTCCTGTCCCAGACTGTATCTTCCCCATGATGGACAGTGTGGATGGGGGTCCTGGGGTTTCCTGTCCCAGACTGTATTTTCCCCATGATGGTCAGTGTAGATGGGGGTCTTGGGGTCTCCTGCCCCAGACTGTATCTCCCCCATGATGGACATTGTGGATAGGGGTCTTGGGGTTTCCTGCCCCAGACTGTATCTTCCCCATGAGGGGCAGTTTGGTCTTGGGTTCCCCTATCCCAGACTATATCTCCCCTATGATGGGCAATGTGGATGGGAGTCTTAGGATCTCCTGCCCCAGACTGTATCTCCCCCATGATGGTCAGTGTAGATGGGGGTCCTGGGGTCTACTGCACCAGACTGTATCTCCCCCATGATGGGCAGTGTGGATGGGAGTCTTAGGATCTCCTGCCCCAGACTGTATCTCCCCCATGATGGGCAGTGTGGATGGGAGTCTTAGGATCTCCTGCCCCAGACTGTATCTCCCCCATGATGGGCAGTGTGGATGGGGGTCCTGGGCTCTCCTGTCCCAGACTATATCTCTCCCATGATGGGCTGTTTACTGAATGGCTGAGTTGCCTGCAAAGCCAGTGAACCTGTCCAATCAGTATATTCTATCACAGTTCCTATAAATCTCTAGAGCACAATCATTTTGTACATCTGTATTTAAGATTATGTTGCCAAATACCAAGTTAATGTCAGTGTAAGAGGAATAGAAATGTTTTTGACACCTGGAAATATCATGAAATATGAGTCCTACTGGAGGAAGTGCAGAGGCCAGTACTGAAGAACCAAAGTGTCTCCTTTCTGCTTCTGGAAATACATTTCAAAAAGAAAAACTTCAAGAGTTAAAATTACAAAAAATCCGCACTTATTGGGAAGAATATCATGGAAATATCAGAGCAACTTGCTGTAAGGTTGTGTGAGCAGATGACTCCCTGCTGGAGGGTTTGTCCCTCAGCAATGCTTGTTCTCGCTCCATAGGAACCGCAGGACCACAGATCCCAAGATGCTCTGGGTGGGACAGGGTTCATAAAATAAGTCTTGGTGGAAAGTGCGCTGCAGGTGTGCATTTTACTCTATAGAATGTAAGGTTACCCTGGAATCCAGGTCGCGATGGTCAAGCTCAGCCAGTCCTGGTTATCTGCCCACTGCCTCTATGGATTTATAGAAAGGTAGGACTCAAGGTCCATAGGCAAAACGCTGCTGAGCCAATGGAAGGTCAGTTTGATCTTTTCCATCATTCAGCAGAATCAGATTCCAGAAAGTTTTCTATGCAGGCAACCTTTATCTAAAGCAAAGGCTTTATGTCCCAGTATCTTAAATACAACTTTAAAGGCAGGGAATTGATATTGAGAGGGCAGTATGTTTAATATTGCTTATGTGTTGTCTTAAAGTTCCTGTGAAAGCTTTTACTGCACGCCGCCTGGAATTGTAGATAGCGTGCTCTTGAAAATCTTTCAAATAAATACAAGGAAATGAGAGTCAAGGATAGCCCACACAGAGGCAAATAAAAATCTGGAAAATGTTCAGGTTCGTTTCAGAAAATAGCGCACCTCAAGGTCAACTTTAAAAGCCCGGCACGCACATCAGTCGGGGGATATGTGTGAAGAAGTCGGGCTCGCTCGTGCTGACCGTGTTTTAAAATAAAAAGCGCCCAGGTACGCGCGTAAATGCCGCAGCGCGCACATCTAAAAAATCTCCAAAAAGAGGCAGGGCATGGGCATTTTGGTGCCCGGCCAAGAGATGCGCATGTAAATACTTCCGCTCTCTGGTGCGTGCTGAGGTCCCCTACCATGTAACTTTACTTCTGCTATGGATGATGTGTAAGTCAAAAAATAAAAGGACTGAGATGTTTTCTGAGGAGTTTAAAGGGTCTATTTTGTAACATGCGTGCAATTTATAAAAAAGCCACGACATCGGGCGAGGGCTGACATATACACGCAAATGTGCGCCCACACACCGGTTTGAAAGTTACCATCCCTGTTTGCAAATAAATAAACAAAAAAAAGAAAAAAGACCATAAAACGAAAAAATGAATAAAAAATGTTCTAAATAATGAAGAAAAAAACAAACCAAAATGAATACAATTTCTTGCACATCCCTATTTTGCAAACTTGATTTTGTAAGTTCTACAGGGGCAATGCTTATTTACAGCCTGCTGGCCAGGCAGTGACTAAATCAGGCCCAGAGCTGCTCTAGATTATTCCCAAGGCTCTCTGAAAGTGGCTTCCTGGGGGAGATGGGAGGTAGGATTATATGTAGGGCTTCTGATTTTCAGTTTCAACTGATAAACCCCACTAAGGCACACCCAGGCATATAAAAAGTTGGTGTTTATTGGTGAACAATAGAAAAACACAATTTCCCCTACCACTCTGTCACCTAAAATCAGAAGCCCTAATTTCATGGAACAACTTCCAGTAGCACCAGGGCTCAGACTAGGATGGTTTTGACACTTTTGCTGCTCCTGCTGAAGAGAAGACTGGGTAGAGTGGCTGCAGGCAGCTGAAGCTCAAGCCACCTCAGACACCCGAGAATCTGCTTTTGCTTTCCTCCAATTCCAGAGCTATTGCTAGGTACTTAAAGGATTTGGGCTTTTGGCCCATGGTTCCCTTCCACTCTGCCCTGAGATTTTGATAATTAAAACTCCACAATCATTGATGGTCAGTTTGAATTGGAGTCTGAGCCTGAAATACATCAAATTATCAACAAAATGAATCCATCCAACTGTCCATTTGACCCAGTCCCTGTTCTCTGTATGAAAATCATTTATGATAAGATTGTCCCGACCATAGCTAAACTGGTCAACTTATCTTTCTGGGAAGCTGTGCTATCCAGCAGTCTAAAGTCTGAATCTAATAGCCCCATTCTCATAAGAACATGCCATGCTGGGTCAGACCAAGGGTCCATCAAGCCCAGCATCCTGTTTCCAACAGTGGCCAATCCAGGTTACATATACTTGGCAAGTACCCAAAATCTAAGTCTATTCCATGTTACAGTTGCTAGTAATAGCAGTGGCTATTTTCTAAGTCAACTTAATTAATAGCAGGTAATGGACTTCTCCTCCAAGAACTTATCCAATCCTTTTTTAAACCCAGCTACACTAACTGTACTAACCACATCCTCTGGCAACAAATGCCAGAGTTTAATTGTGCATTGAGTGAAAAAGAACTTTCTCCAATTAGTTTTAAATGTGGCACATGCTAACCATGAAGTCTTTCTATTATCCAAAAGAGTAAATAGCTGATTCACATTAACCCTATCTAGAGCTCTCATGAGGTCAAACCCCTGATCTCAATGATTTTTGTAGCTATAGACCTAGTTCCTCCTTTCCTATCTAAAACAATTGAGAAGATTGTACACATTCAATTGCATGATTATCTAGAAGAACATAATATATTATTCTCAATCAATTTGGGTTTCATAAGAACCACAGCACAGAAACCCTGTAGCTATCAATGATGGATGTTATTTGGCATGGATTCGATGTAGACCTGTTGCGCCCATCAGTCGCAGATGGCTGCGCCCTCTCTGTCTCACCTCTTTTCTTTCTCTTTCCTCTCTTTCCTCTCCTCTGGGCAAGATGGCTGCCTCTACCTCTCTCCGCCGACCTCTCCGGCGTCCCCGGACCGGCATGAGAAATGCACTTTTCATCAAGAATCCGTACTCTTTCAAATGGATCCCCAAAAGATGAAAAGCATCCGAGTGGCCTCAACCCACGTGGTTGAAGGCATTACGCTGCTTCCTTGGCTTCACGAACTACTACCGTTCATTTTTCAAGAACTATTCCACTTTGACGGTTCCACTCACGTCCATGACTAAAAAGGGGGCTAATCCTTCCAAATGGTCTCCTGAGGCTGTGGCAGCTTTTCAAACCCTCAAAGAAGCCTTCCAAAAAAAACCTTGCCTTCGCCATCCCGACCCCCCTTACCCATTCATCGTCGAGGTCGACGCCTCGGACGTAGGTGTAGGGGCGGTATTAAGCCAGTACAGCGAATCCAATGTTCTCCATCCTTGCTCATTCTTCTCAAGACACTTTTCACCTGCTGAAAAAAAACTATGGAATCGGAGACAAAGAATTACTCGCTATTAAATTGGCCTTTGAAGAGTGGCGCCCATGGCTAGAGGGCACTCAACATCAAATCCTAGTATATACTGATCATAAAAACTTGGAGTATCTTCGACATGCACAACAACTTAACCGACAGGCCCGGTGGTCACTGTTCTTCAACAGATTTCCTGCTCTAATACCGTCCAGCAGAAAAAAATGTCCGGGCAGATGCCCTTTCACGCTAATTTTCTCCAGATGACGTACCTGATGAACCTCGCCACATTATCAGCCCCGAGAAACTGGCTTTGGCAACTACGCACACTGTTCCTGCCGATAAAACAGTTGTGGCTCGGAGTATGAGGAAAAAGCTATTAAAATGGGCACATGATTCTCGTCTGGCCAGCCATCCTGGGCAAAGCCTTACACTAGCCATGCCCCAACGCTTCTATTGGTGGCCTACAATGAAGGAAGATGTACAAGCCTATGCATCTTCCTGTGCGACCTGTGCAAGACAGAACCCCCCTGCCGGACGCCCCTGAGGTCTCCTACAACCTCTGCCAGTTCCTGAGGAGCCCTGGACACACATTGCGACTGACTTCGTAGTGGATCTACCATCCTCCGGAGGAAACAATACAATTTGGATGACTGTCGATCGCTTTTCAAAAATGGCACATTTCGTGGCACTGCCAGGTTTACCGTCTGCTGCTGAACTAGCAAAGCTATTTATCAAACACATTTTTCGCCTCCATGGGATGCCCAAGCATATCTTATCCGACAGGGGTGTACAATTTACCTCTAAATTCTGGAGAGCGCTTTGCAAAAAGTTTGACATTTCACTGGACCTAATGTCTGCCTACCATCCACAGTCCAATGGGCAGACTGAAAGGATGAACAGGACACTTAAACAGTTTTTGCGATCTTATGTGAACATAAGACAAAGTGAATGGGCAGAATTACTACCTTGGGCAGAGTTTGCCTTAAACTCACATCTGCTACAGTGTCCTCCCCTTTTCAAGTTGTATATGGTTGGCAACCACTACCTCCTCTACCATTACCACTGACTGTGGCTTTACCTGCAGCTCAATGCACGGCAGCAGAATTAAAACAGCTCTAGAGACAAACTAAAGAACTGCTACTCAAGGCAGGTTAAAGAACCAAGAGAACTTACGATGCCCATCATAGAAAGGCACCTCAGTTTCAATCAGGAGACAAGGTCTGACTGAGTACAAGATTTCTTTGCCTTAAGCTACCTTCGGCACGCTTTGCACCACGCTACATCGGACCCTTTGCCATCCTCTGACAACTGGGAAATTTGACGTACAGCCTAAAGCTACCTCCATCCATGAAGATACACAACGCCTTTATGTGGCTCTGCTAAAACTGCTTGTTCTCTCTGAGTTCTCCAACAAGCCTCCAGAACCTGCAACTCCGGATGCTGAGGAGGACATTGAATACAAGGTTGATGACATAAGAACATAAGAACATGCCACACTGGGTCAGACCAAGGGTCCATCAAGCCCAGCACCCTGTTTCCAACAGTGGCCAATCCAGGTCACAAGAACCTGGCAAGTACCCAAAAACTAAGACTATTCCATGTTACTGTTGCTAGAGAGGCAAGACTTGGGAGTATCTTATCTCCTGGGAGGGATACGGTCCTGAGGAGAATTCATGGGAACCAGTTGTCACCATCATCGACAAAGACATGATTCGTCGGTTCCACCAGATGCATCCTCAGAAACCCAAACCCCCTGGAAGGGGGCCTGGAGGGGGACCTATGAAGGGGAGTACTGTTGCGCCCATCGGTCGCAGACGGCTGCGCCCTCTCTGTCTCACCTCTTTTCTTCTCTTTCCTCTCCTCTGGGCAAGATGTCTACCTCTGCCTCTCTCCGCCAACCTCTCCGGCATCCCCGGATCGGCATGGGCAATTGCATTCGCCATTCTTACACTGAGGTCACTTAGGGCACGTGCACGCGCCACCATCTCTTTTTAATATGTCATAGCGGGACCCTCGGGGGCGATCCCACCGCATGACGTCACTACCTCCGGGTACTTAGCCTCTGATTGTTGTAATTATGTGTGTTTGTTGATCCTTGGGTGCTGTGGAGGTGACCAAACCCACGGGGAGGAGCCCCGTGAGGAGCCATAGCACTGGGCTAGACTTGTACTACACCAACACAAGAGTTCTTTTATTAAACAGCTTGAAGAGAACCACCAAAGTTGGCAGTAGTGAGGCAGTCTAGTAGTTGCAGTCTCAGGGACCTCGGCAGAGGGAGCCCTTCTCTCCTTGATGACATAAGAACATAAGAACATAAGAAAATGCCATACTGGGTCAGACCAAGGATCCATCAAGCCCAGCATCCTGTTTCCAACAGTGGCCAATCCAGGCCATAAGAACCTGGCAAGTACCCAGAAACTAAGTCTATTCCATGTAACCATTGCTAATGGCAGTGGCTATTCTCTAAGTGAACTTAATAGCAGGTAATGGACTTCTCCTCCAAGAACTTATCCAATCCTTTTTTAAACACAGCTATACTAACTGCATGAACCACATTCTCTGGCAACAAATTCCAGAGTTTAATTGTGCGTTGAGTAAAAAAGAACTTTCTCCGATTAGTTTTAAATGTGCCCCATGCTAACTTCATGGAGTGCCCCCTAGTCTTTCTACTATCCGAAAGAGTAAATAACCGATTCACATCTACCCGTTCTAGACCTCTCATGATTTTAAACACCTCTATCATATCCCCCCTCAGTCGTCTCTTCTCCAAGCTGAAAAGTCCTAACCTCTTTAGTCTTTCCTCATAGGGGAGTTGTTCCATTCCCCTTATCATTTTGGTAGCCCTTCTCTGTACCTTCTCCATCGCAATTATATCTTTTTTGAGATGCGGCGACCAGAATTGTACACAGTATTCAAGGTGCGGTCTCACCATGGAGCGATACAGAGGCATTATGACATTTTCCGTTTTATTCATCATTCCTTTTCTAATAATTCCCAACATTCTGTTTGCTTTTTTGACTGCCGCAGCACACTGCACCGACGATTTCAATGTGTTATCCACTATGACACCTAGATCTCTTTCTTGGGTTGTAGCACCTAATATGGAACCCAACATTGTGTAATTATAGCATGGGTTATTTTTCCCTATATGCATCACCTTGCACTTATCCACATTAAATTTCATCTGCCATTTGGATGCCCAATTTTCCAGTCTCACAAGGTCTTCCTGCAATTTATCACAATCTGCTTGTGATTTAACTACTCTGAACAATTTTGTGTCAGGAGGTTCCGCAGCAGGTCTCCCAGTGAGGAGATACTGTGGAAGAGATAGACTGGCGTTAGAGTATTCACTAGGTGTTTGCTGTTGATATTGATTCCACCAGGTCTGTTGTAGAAGGTATAGGCACCGAGGCAAGGAGAGCAGGCCCTCGAGGAGCGAGTACCTGTTCCCTGTAAGGCACCTGAAATAAAGCAGAGGGCCCCTGAGGAGCAGGTACCCAGATTAGCATATACCCCAAAGGGCAGAGATAGAGGAAGCTTCCTGCGGCAGCACAGAAGCGGCAGAGTAGCGTAGACAAGAACGGATTCGAGTCCTTGCTAACTCACAGGTAGCAAGTAGAAGCCAGCCTAAATACCCTCACCAAAGTGAGGAACGTCTGGGGCTGGCACGGGTCTTTCCCGCGCTGGCCCCTTTAAAAATGAAAGGCTGACATCGTCGCGCACATCTAGGCGACGTCAGGGGGCAGGGCTTCGACAGCGTCAGTAAATCCTGCCTCAGAGGAAGGTCTCTCGGCGTCTCCGCACTGCTGAGAAGGCGGGTGAGTGCGGTCGGCCACGGAGGCCACGGCCTCCGTGGTCGACCGTCGTAACAGTACCCCCTCTTCAAGAGCTCCCTCCGATGAGTTTTCATCACCAGTCGTCCAGTCCACTTCATCCTCAGTAGTCCAGTTCTGTTCGCTATCATAGGAATCCAAGCTGTATGTCTCCGTGACCTGCTGGAAGGAAGGTCTATCCAGTCTCTCTTGTAACAGATTCACGGAGGCCGTGGTAGTTGCTGATGATACCACGGAAACCTTTTGAGCACTCTTCTTCTGCAAAAGAGTGTGTAAATGCTGGATCTCTTGTTCTTTATATGTCAATATGGCTAACAGGCCTTGGGTGGTTTGTCCATGAGATTTTACCAGTTCCTCATTCTCCAAGGTCTTACGGTTCAACTGTGCGAGTATATCCAGTGAATTGAGTATCCCTGACGATTCGGCTCTCCAGGGATCCTTCTCTACTCTCTTTTAGTAGGTCACTGTGACCTCGGCCCCAGGCTACATAAGGCCGATGCCTCAGCCTTGATTTAGGCTGGAGCCCAGACCCAGGCCCAAAGCTGTGGCCCGGCCCGGAGACCTGGTTCCAATGCCAAGGCCTTGACCTGGACCTAGGCCCAGACTCCAGGCTAGGTTGCGGCATGGGGCCTGGGTCCAAGCTCCAGCCTAGGCTAAGGCCCAGGTGCCTGAACTGGGTCTCCAGGCTGGGTCACGGAATCATACCTGGGTCCAGCCTCCAGGCTAGGCTGAGGCCCCAGCATCAGGACCTGCCCTCTGGGCTGAGTTGCGGCATCTGGCCTGTGTCCAGGCTCTGGTCTAGGCCCAGGCCCAGGCCCAGGCCCAGGTGTCGGAACCCAGCCTCCTAACCATATTCAAGTGTCGGGCCTGGGTCCAGGCTGAGGCCCAGGAGTCAGGAATCAGCCTCTGGACCTAGCCGCAGCATCAGGCCTGGCCCAGACTCTGGCCTGGGCAGAGGCCCAGGTGTCAAGACCTGGCCATTGGATACTCAATGAATCAGGTAAGTGATTGTTTCTGAGGGGGGGGGGGGCAGGGGTCTTGGGTCTCAGTCGAGGCCTCAGCTTCGACCTGGGCCGAGACTCTGGCTTCACACTAATATTGACATCTTTAATGTACTTGCAGGTACACCTGCAAGTACATTATGATCACTTCAGATGTTATAAAATCATGCTGCCCGTCTACTAACCTGTTGTAAACGTTTTGACCACATTACTCCCATGTTGATTTAATTGCACCGGCTACCAATAAAATACCAGACTGAATACAAACTCTTGATTCATAAAATTGTTAATAACAGGAATTCTAACTGGATAGGAGCTACTCTTCATTTTCACGTTCCCCAGAAGAGCAAGTAAGGGACTTCTAGACATACCATCACTGCATTATGCTCATTTAATTTCTGCAGTTTCTGCAGTTTCTGATGCCAGCCTCAGACTTTGGAATACCATGTCGGAATGCCTACGGCTAACAGCTGACTTAAAAAATGTTTTAAAACTCTAAAAACCTGTGGAGGTTAAGAGCCTGTAGATGTGTATGGGGGGGGGGGGGGGGGGGTTGGTGTGTGTGTGGGATTGGGTGGGTGAGAGGCTATGTATGCATATGGGTGGATAGCTAGGTGAGAGGCTGAGTGTGTGTAGTTGAATGACAGCCTGAGTGTGGCGTGGCTGGGTGAGATCCTGTGTACGCGAGTGGAGGTGTATGTGTGAATGTATGTGGGTGGCTGTGGGTGGGTGACTGACTGTACGTGTTGGGGAGGGTAAGAGCCTGTGGGTGGGTGAGAGCCTGGGTGTGTGTTTGTGGGTGGGTGAGGTTCTGTGTCTGTGTGTTGCGAGGCGTGTGCGTGTGAGAGAGGCTGTGAATGGGGGTGGGGTTTAAGAGCCTGTGTGTGGGAGGTGAGAGGCTGAATCTGTGTCTGGCTGGGTTTGGGGTATGTGTGACTGGTGGGATGCAGGTGTGGATGGATGTCTACCTGTGCATGTGTGTTTGGGTGGGTGGGTGGCTGCCTGTGTGTGTATTTGTGGATCATAGCTGGTGTGTGTGGGTGAGAGCTTGGGGGGTGAATGCAGTTGCGTGTATATGTGTGAGGATAAAGTTTGTACAGCCCCCAACACCCAATTCACAACAATCTCAGAGTGACTGGAAATCGAAACATCCCAGTATGAAGAGTGGGAGATTTTTAATATCCATATTAGTTTCATTATTGGATGCTACTTGATACGTCTGCTGCCTGTATTGAAATACTATATTGCTATTTTGGGAAATTTTATAAACATTTTATGAAGTTTTAATTATTGGATGTTCTAGTCATCAATTGTTTTTAAATATTTATTGTTTTTAATAGTATGATCTTACTTTTCTGATTGATGTTTTATATATTTTTTTATTTTGTTTATTTCTTATTTTGCCTTTAATAAGGGTCTGTCTGTGTTCTATATGAGTGATCGAGGTGAGGGATTCTGTGAAATATAGTTTCTGTGTAGGGGTCTATAGTAGTTAGTCTTCTGTTTTCAGTAAAAGGTGTATTGGTCTTCTAAGGCTTAATGTAATGTTTACAGTGATGCTCTTTCCTGATTAGGATTGTTGCTGTTTGAGTCCTGGGAGTTAGTGTTAGGTTGATATGGCAGATTTGTCTCTTGGGTAAACTGTATTCTTGGCAAGCTTTCATAGCTTTTATTAGAACTATGTAAGCATTATCCAAAAAAACTGCACGTGAGTTCTTGAGACAATCTAGGACCTGTCTTTAGATGTGAATGTCTCTGATCTGACAACTAAAGAAAGGACTTATTTAGTTTTAAAAGCTTTTGTACAATATTTTTAGGTACATGTATTTTTTTTTTTATTTTACAGATATCTTAGGCAGCCTGGCTTGTTTTGTTTTCTAAATAGGAGGTATATTGGTGTTTTAGAGCCTCATGTAATATTTGTAGTGTTGCCTTTTTATAGGTAAGGTTGTAGTTTGAGTGCTGGCAGTTAGTGCTGTTCTTGGTATAGGAAGTTTACTAAATTGCAATTGTTTATTCATGGCTTTCTGAGGGCTAAGCCCACACCCATTACATGTTGCAACATGTCTTTTGCCTATAGGGAAGAGGAGGTTGAGGCAGCGAGATTGCAGTAGACTGGGTAGGGAGGGTGGGCCAGTGGGCAGCACGTGCGGTAGGGGAGAGGGGACTGAGAGAATGAGAGTGAATCCCCTGCTATAAATGTCACCGCACGCCACTGCCCTTTACTGGCTCTTGCTTTAGAAGTTTCACTCCATATCTGCTGCCTTCCGATTCATGGCAATGCATCAGGAGACAGCACTATGATGATGAAATAATTCCTCCCGAAGGAGGAGAGGAACAAGTTACTAAGTTACTATGCCCAGGTCTGTGGAGTACAAGGCCAGCAATAATTCTGGAAGGCTATCAGATGAGGGGCAGTGGCGCTCCTGCAGGCTGCTTGCTGGCCTGCCCATTGCTCCTGCGTTCAGCCATCAATTTCCGCACCAGTCGCATTCTCTCTACATGCGGGTCTACTAATCAGGGCTGCTCCAGGAAACACAAAAGTCTGTGAAATTGGAAATGAGCAGAGAAATGTCAGCCTGTGGAAGCAGCATTAATTTCTGCCAGATAGCAACTAATAAAGAATCTCATTTCAGCAAGGAAAGGAACACACGGCAGTCAGTAATTGAGCTCATCTTGGCGAGCTCAGGTGTCAGAGGCTCTGCAGCAGGGTGGCGGGGAGCAGATATAAAGAACAGGAGGGAGGGGGATACTACTTTTCTCTGGTTCCCTGTTAAAACAGCTCTCAGTGTAGAGCTGCCTTCAAGTATCAGTGAATAAATTCAGTACAGAAGTTCAGCTAGGAACTATTGTTCACAGAGGTAAGATCCAGTGGAAATTTCTTTTTAATTTTCTAATGAAAATGTCCTTGAAAGGTTAGAGCCAGACAACACTGGAAATTAAAATAATTTACTTCTCCAGTTTGCAGCACAGGTGGTAGTAGTAGTACAAATTACACACACACACACACACACATACCCTGCCCCAGTCAGAACAGGTACAGCACAGGAAGTAGGAGTGCAACCTTCCCTCTCTCTCATGCATACACATGTGAAGCAATGTGACAAAGCCAGAAAGATGCTGGGCTGCATAGAGTGAGGAATAACCAGCAGGGAAAGGGAAGTGATAATGCCCCTGTGCAGGTCCTTGGTGAGGCCTCACCTGGAGTACTATGTTCAGTTCTGCAGCCCGTATCTCAAAAAGGACAGAGACAGGATGGAGGCGGTCCAGAGAAGGGCAACCAAAATGGTGTGGGCTCTGCACTGACAGACTTAAGAAAGGAGTCTGAAGGTCCTATATATATGCATAGCCTGGAGGAAAGGAGAGATGGGGAGATATGACACAGACTTTTAAATATTTGAAAGGAAGTAATGATGCACAAGAATTGTACCATTTCTGATGGAAACGAAGCTGCAGTGCTAGAAGTCACAATATGGAGCTGTGGGGAGGGATAGACGCTGGAACAACAATGGGAAAGATTTCTTCATAGAAAGAGTGCTGGATGCATGAAATGCCCTGCCAGAGGAGGTAACGGAGACAGGAACGGTGATGGAATTCAAAAGAGCTTGGGATAAGCACAGAGGATTCCTAGTAGCTAAAGGATGGAAAGGAAATTAAGTGGTAACCTACATGGGGGTAATCTGCACAGAGCAGCAGTTACTATCCTTAACAGAAGGTATGGGGCAACCTGCATGGAATGGCAATTACTACCTGTGAGACAGAGCGTGATTCCCACAGGCCTGGAGACAAACGAGTCTGATTCCAGCCTTGCTTAAAACATATCTTTATTACAGGTTCACACATGCTCAACAATAGACTGTCTTCCCTTCAGAACAGTGTACTCTCTTTACTTACAGTCCAGTACTGCTTCCCTCAGTACTCACAGATCAGCTTCATCTCAGCTCACTCTTTGCACAGAGTTATGTTACAGGAGCTGCCTTCCTCCTGGAGACCTGGGCCTGGTCTGGTTATCCCCACCTGGATCCCAGCTCTTATTCCCCAGTCTCTGGTTATGCCCTCCGAGCCCCACCTGCCCCATAGAGCACACTCTCCTTAAGGAATTTAAAGTGAACCAAGAATCTAGTCTGGTACTGCACAGGCACTGCTTCACCCCCCCCCCCCCCCCCAGCTTTGACATGTCAGGCCAAGTGTCCCTACTCCCTCTTGGATCTTATTCAGAAGAGTTCAAGGCATCCCATTCCCCTTCCTCTGACTTTCCACTAGCTATGCTTTGGAACTGGGACCTAGTCACATGCTCACCCCCATCTCTTAGGGTTACCCTTGACAGCGTCATGACCACCACCCAGTGTGCTGTTCACACAATGCACATCCCTAGTCCTTTAACTAAATCCTTTGCTGGCTCCAGTTCAAATTCCACCCCAATGGAGCTTTATGGACTGACTGGGGAACCACCAGTGCTGGTTCTTCTAACACTAGCAGTACCCGCTTCCTGGCATCTGGTATCTCTGATGTAGAGCCCCTCCTTGACTCCTCTGTATTCTCTGCAGTGCCTCCCCCTGGGCTCTCTGCAGTTTCCATCTCTGTACACTCTGGCCACTTGCCTCCGCTGGTCGCTGGTTCCTCCACAGCCTCACTCACTGGGCTCTCCACAGCACAGCCCTCTGGGCTCTCCATGGCATCTCTTGCTTGCCTTTCCATGCCTTCTCCCTCTGGGCTTCTCACGGGAATTGTGTTTGAACTCCTGGTAGTGTTTGGGAATCTTAGAGGATCTTCCTCTGGATCTCCTGTAGCACTGACTTACAACTTCTCAATATTGCTTCCTCCTTGGCAGTCTAGGTTGCCCTATCCTGGGCTCTCTGTTTCCCCTCTCTCAGGGTTCTTTACTGCCCCCTTCTCAAGGCTGCTCACAAGAGCAGACTCTGGGCTCCCTGTAGTGTTTAGGCACCCTACAGGGTCTTCATCTGTAGTGCCATCTTCTGGCCAATCAGTGTTGCAGCCCACTGGCCAATCTGTAGTGCCCCCTCCTGGACACTATGTGTCACCCCATATTGACAAGGCCATAAGGCTCCAGTCCAAATAGTCGATCACAGCCCAGTGTGCTTCCTGGTTCCTTTTTGCTCAGCCAATATCTGCTGATTCCTTGTAAGGCTCTCTTATAACTACTTATCTCGCTCCTGGAGATTCTGGATCAGGGCTTGCTAGCTTCCTTCAGAAAGCAGAACAGATTGCTAACTCCTCCCCTCTGGAGGAGGAGTGTATATCAATAAGGTATGAGGGTAACCTGCATGGAGTAACAGTTACTACCATTAACATAAGGTATGGGGGTAACCTGCATGGAATCGCAGTTACAACCCATAATTTAAAAAAATCTTGCTGGGCAGATTGGATAGATATGGGACTTTTTCTGAACTCTGATAAGAACATTACAGACAGCGTCCCAATCACGTTTGGAAATTGCTTCCTTACACTCTGCTAGAGTATCTGTTACACATGGAAGAGCCTTTCCACTTTCTGGCCCAATGTTTTGGAGCTCATTTTCCTAGCACCTGGGTACCCTGAACGATTTGAAAGAATTTAAAAAGGCCCTACAGCCACACCTGTTTGCGGCTGCCTTTGCTCTCAATCCCGCTTTCCATAGGCAGCTCCCTAGTGATAGCTTTATTTTCTTTCGCCATCTAGGTCTGCTTATAGGGCACTAGCACAATGCAGTCATATGTGAATCTGTTTGCTCTGTCAGTGAATAATTTTTATGTGTGCTTTTATGTTCCCTACCCCGGACTTTGGAGGGTGCGGGCTACAAATAATTTTAAATCAATCAATCATTTACGATGTTACTATGCGCAGCACCACAACACAGGATAGACACCGCACAAGAAGCAGCAGTGCAAATTTCACATCAGGGACATAGCCTGAACTGATTCTTTGAGGGGGGCCCAAGGTTAACATGGGCAGACATTAGGCACACTTGTCTGAACTATGCTTAACTGTTATTGACAAAAAATGCCTTACAGTGCACCCAACAATGGAATTCCAAGTAGTCTGCAACAGATGGCATGCATCATAGGTGACACTTTAAATATTTAAACTCAGTTATTTCAAGCACGTAAACCAACGCTAAGCCACATACACACTTATGGAAACAATTCAATTATATTTAAAGATGTCTCAAGAGGCAGTATGCAATAACTTAATTCAGATTTGCCCAGACAGAGGTGAACAATAAAAAAACCACCTCAACACACATCACAATGTGCTACAAAGTTTTCTAAAACCCTGCCAGACATTAAGAAAAATAATTACCAGAATTTACAACATATCTTAAACTTTGTTTTATGATACCAGAGGGAGAGCCTTCTCTGTCGCCGGCCCCACCCTCTGGAACTCCCTCCCTACCCTCCTACGCCAAGAGACATCCTTTCACAAATTTAAGAAAGGAGTCAAGACATGGCTTTTCCGACAGGCCTACCCCGACACAAATCAAATTTAACATCCCCTTTAGCCCCCTTGCTCTACCTTATACCCCTTGCTCCCCCCCTTTCCCAGGTCCTTCCTCTGAAGAAAACCTTTTACCCCATTGAATACCACCTACTTCAACTCTCCATAATCCTACCTAGTTAAGCGAGTCCATGTATATTAGCCATCTGTACATGGTATCCCTCTTTTCTGCCTTTCTCTCCCCTCACTTCTTCAAACAAGCCTTTTCTCCCCCTCCTTTCCTTTTCCCACTTTCTCTCCCCGTTTTCCTCAATCTATACCTTTCTTTTCCCTTACTTATCCCCCTTTTCCCACCCTTCCTACCTTCTACCCCTTACCCTCTCCCCCCCCCTCGCCCTACCCCCCGGCCTACCCTTCTTACAAACCTACACTCCTCGTTTTCCTTTAACATTATTTATTTTGTTGTATTTTGCTTTTGGTTTTTCTGTTTGTTGCTTCTCGTTTTAGTAACATCCTATTGTTTCAATGTCATACTGTTATATTGTTATATTGTTATACTGTATTTCCCAATTGAGTTCTATGTAAACCGGCATGATGTGTTTCACGAATGTCGGTAAATAAAAGTTTAATAAATAAAATAAATAAATAAATAAATAAGTGCATTATTCATCCATATTAATAAAACAGGCAAACAAGTCTTCTTTTTAGTTTATATTTATTGTAGTTTGTAAATACACAAGAAGGATATCACGTAGAAAGCAAACAACACATTACAAACACCAGAATCAATAATGTAATAAAGCAAATATCAATATATTCTTTTATGTCTCCTCTCCAGAATGCTCAAGGCAGAGAATAAAATAACTGCAGTAAAACAGCAACAATCATACAAAAATAAGAAGTAGAATGGGTGCAGAGCAGAATTAGGCCATTTGACTTTACAATCCAACATACAAAACAATTCTATTCAAATTCTGGTAGTCATTTCAGAAACAGCAGCACAAACCCCCTCCACTGCCAGACACTCCCAGAATCCCAATACACCTCCTACCGGGAAACCAAAACCAGCTGGACTGTGACAGATCTCTATACAGAAACTATACCAGGGATATATAACTCTGGTCTTTGAGTCTTAAAGTCAGCCAGGTTTTCAAGATATCCACACTGAACATGCAAACAAAACTGAAATGGAAAGCCTGAGAACCAAGACTGTGAGCAGTGGAACACTGAAGAAGGAGAAACAGAAATGCATTGTCTCCTGTACTGAGGAAAATACAAAGATATAAGAAATATGCTTTGCCAAAACTGACATATTCCAATCACTAAAAACTGTCTGATCCTTTTATTTTTCTATTCCCCATCTCTCTTTACCATTTCCCCCTTGTTTGTCTTTTCCTAAGTCCTTTTTCAGAGTTTCTTTTCCATTTCCTGTTTTCTCCCTACCTTCTTCCCTTCCTCCCCTACAGCTATTTCTGACAATGATTTTGTCTTTCCATCTTTTCTTGATTTCTCTCAGATGCCTCTCCCTCTCTACCCATAGCTAGATTTTACTCCTCCTTCTTCTCCACTTCCCTCACCTTCCATTCTGCCTCTGTTTGGCTAGTCACTGGGAGGTCCCTTGACCAGCTGCACTTACCCCAGGATGCTACCAGCTCATCCCATGCAGCAGAGACACTGCCAGTCACGATCTTCCTCCAGCTTGCCAGCACTGCCTCTAGTTGCACTGGCCTATGATGACCTCGCAGTGGGGAAAGCCATGAAGCAATGCCTCTTGATGACATCACATGGCTAGGTATTTAAACCCCAGCTGCGCTTTCCTCTGGGTCTCAGCAACAGGTCCTCCTGCTTAGCAGTGCGTGTTGCTACTTCCTTGTCTCACTGTCCTTGTGCAGTGTCTTGCTGTCCTTGTGCCTTGCCTCACCATCCTGTTGTCTTGCCTTGCCTCATTCCTGCTTTGGCCTGCCTCTGTTGCCTTGTCCTGGTCCTTGGGGTCTTATCTTGCCTTGTCTTTCTAGGCCCAATTCCCGGTTCTGACCCCTGCTACGCTTCTAGATTGCTGCTTTCCCTGACTACGCTTCTAGATTGCTGCCTGCCCCGACCCTAGCTTGGACCCAGATACAGATTGCTTGCTGCCTGCCTTGACCTTGGACCCAGATACTGCCAGCTCACTGCCTGCCCCGACTTGGCCTGGACCTGGATAATGTCTACTCACTGCCAGCCTGGACCACTGCCCACACTGTGACTTGTCTGACTGCTCCTTATGGGACTTTTGCCTGCCGGCCCTTGGAACCTAAAGACTCAACCTGCAAGGAACAGGGCTGCTCCAGTCCCAATAAGAGTGAGTCCACCAGCTGTTGGCGTGGGCCTAGTGGGTTCGCCTACTAGACTGCGTCAACCATGCCACAGCTCAAGGGCTCATAACCATGACTCTGCCTCTTTTCACTTCTCATCTACCAGATTTCCATCTTCCACTCTCACCTCCCCAGGTCTCCCACTCCAGTCTTTCACTCTTTCCCCAGTTTTCTATTCCCCCTTTTTTATACACTGCACTAATCCCATCCCCTGACTCTCCTCTCCTTACCAGTTCATGCTCCTGCCGTCTCACTAAGGCCCTTTCCTTGCCTCTAGCTCTCCACTCCAGGCAGCCTGATGTAAGAAGGCCTGTGCTTCCTCCAGTTTTCTTAAGGTGCAAAATAAAAACAATCCTTAACTCTATTTTGGAGTTTATTGTGAGTTTTCAAAAATGCAGAGAGAAACTGGAAGAAAATGACAACATTAAGCAGTTTTATAGAATGAGTAAAAAATGAAATATCCAGACTCTAAGATTTACCAGAAGGCAGCCATCACTCTGCCATCTCCCCAGGCTCCATCCACCAAGGAAGCTATTACAGGCTCAGCTGGACAGCGAATGAGGGACAGACAGTGCTCCCGGCTAATGGCTTTGATCCATGAGAAAGGACCCACCACACTTGCTTTATTTCTATCAGTTCCTATTCCAGTACCTGAATGTTTACTCACACTGATAACACCACTGTCAAAGAAAGAAACTGTCTGTAACAGTGGTTCCCGAAACTGTCGTGGAGAATCCCCCAGCCAGTCGGATTTTCAGGATATCCACAATGAATATGCATGAGATTGATTTGCATGCACTGCCTCCATAGTAGGCAAATTTTATCTCATGCACATTCACTGTGGATATCCTGAAATCCTAGCTGGCTGGGGGATTCTCCAGGTCAGGGTTCTATGACATAAAAAGAAATAAAGTCTCGACCCAGGTATATTCTATTCCTCTTAGCAATCCTTCCCATTTGCCTTCTTTTTGTGTCTCTGTAGAAACTTAATTTATGATGAGGTTTCCTCAGTGTGCACGTCCCCATCCCCTTGTATTAATATCCCAGCAAACTGGAAAAATGGTCCAAATGTTCTCAAATTTCATTCAGCCACAATATGTTCAGTGACCTCTGCACAGCTTTCTATCCCATCATTTCCAGGTATTCTGAAAGCTGTCCATCACCATAACTTATTTTCTCTGCAGCCTGTTTTGAGCAAAGCCGACTTGGTGGGTGTCTTAGAACTTATAACTGATAAATTGAGAGCAGTTCACAACTCCGCTGATTCTATGGCCAGGAGCTTCTCATTATTATATGACATTAAGGACTACAAAACTGGCATGGAAGCTAGATATGTAAAATCTACACCTAGAGAGCTATCCTTCGATGGCTGACAAATGTTCGAGCATCTCCAGATCGGCATCTAAGTGTCTTAGAGGTGTAACTGCAGATGGCCATCTAAATGGCTAGTTGAGAGGTGCAGGCTCTCTTTAGATGTCGATATGTAAGTTTCAAAACCCTGGACTTCTGAATGTAATACTATTTTTGCATCTAATCATGCACCAAGTATTAAAGTGTTAAAGTAGGAGGCATTCTGCTTATAAGTGTTTCTGCAGCTTTCGTTTATTTTCTAGCAACAGTTTATTCATTCAAAGATTTATATTCTGCCAAATCACCGACATCCATATATCCACATCAGGCTAAATGTATAAATAATTACAAAATACAACCCTCTCCCTAGCTTGCCAATAGAGTTCAGTCCACTTCCTGATTTTAAATATAAATTATTTTTTCATGCCATTAAGTCAGCGTGCAGCCAAAGAAAACGTCCACAGCCTTCAAAACCTACAATGAAGAGAGAAATGAGATGCAACCCTTCTCAAGAAAAATGAATGATCTCAGATTGCAAGAGTGATGCAGTCAGGAATCAGAACAGAATCCAAATAAGGTGAAGAGCCATTCAAAATATAGGAAGAGTCAGAGTCTAAAAGCACAAGCATGAAAACATCAGGGGTCAATAACCATACAAACCGTGAAACAGAGGGCTGAAACTAGGAGCAAAAAGATTTTCTACACGTTCCTAATCCTAGTCCAAGGTCTGAATTAAGAAATGTGAAACCACAAATGCTACAGACGAATGAGGACCCAAATCAAGCAGTAGGATGGATTATGAAAAGACAAGATCACACAAAATATTTGCAAATATCAAATAGTCATAGCAGAAGCTGTGTAGGAATTACTAAATCATCTTAAAGACATTTACAGCCAAACAACACAAACACTGATGTGGGGGTAATTTTGGTCCATTTTTGTGATGTCAAATGCACATTGAGGCCTTCCAAAGTAGCTACAAATTATGCAGCTATTGTTAGCCAGAGAAGTTATCATAGAAGATATGCAGCAGGGTAAACGACCCACTGAATATCCTCATCTGATTTTATTTGGGTAACTTAAGTCAGATAATGTTCAAACCTAATTGGCTATGTTTGAATATAGCAGTTAGGTTTAAAGTTATTCATGTGAAGTATAACCTTAACCGTATTTACTTATTTAAAGATATCCAACTAAGGGCCTCATTTTCCACGCCGCTCGCATGCGATACCAGGATGGGGGTGGAGTCGGGGCGGAGTCGGCCCCGGAAGAGGAGGAGTTGGGGCGTCACTGGGGCTGACTCTGCGCCGACGCCGTGGACAGCAAAAAGGTAAGTGCCTTTTCGCGGCAGCTTTCACTCCCAATAGTTACACCTCCTATGGTGGCGCTACTGGGTGCGAAACCGGCAGCGATGGCACCGCAACGGTGCCATCGCTGCCGGCTAGCGCAGGCCCCCCCCCCCCCGTTTCGGCCCCCCGCCCCTCATCTTCTAAAGTCTCGCAGGCCTGCGATACTTTAGAAAATGAGGCCCTAAGTGACCAAACGTAGGAAAAAAATCCCTTTTGCAGGCCCACAGGCCTGATCCTCCATCCCACTACTCGGCATCATGGTTCATTCAAGTTTCTGATACGTCACTTTAGTACTCTATGTATAAGAGCTTATATCGTTGTGATGCTGTAAGCTTTCCATATTGGGGGGGGGGGGGAAGGGGGGATTATGGGGAATGACCTATGTTACGGACATTTGTTAATGCATTTTGAATTGTTTAAAAAAATGTTATGATATCTGATATGTAATGTTGTTGTTATAATGATGCAATAAAGTATAAATTAAAAAAAAAAACCAACAAAAAAAAAAACCTAATGTGCGCCACAGCACTCAAACCCCTCTTCCTTCCTCACAAGATTTAAAACAGCCTCGAATTCTGAAATTAACTGTAGCTTTTAGACCTCCTCGAAAGCCCACCTGCAATTGGAATTCTCCCACCCCACTCAGCAGCCCTAAAACCCACAGGCTGCCAGGAGTGCGGTATGATTGAAGCGTTCCCGGCGGCATCCATATGCTCTGAGGCATATCCAGATTTAGCCGAATATCAGGGTTAGTCAGATAAGTTAGCCAGCTAAGGGCCTCATTTTCCAAAGCTATCGCAGGCCTGCGCTACTGAAATCGGGGCAGAGTCGGCCCCGGAAGAGGAGGAGTTGGGGGCGTCACCGGGGCCGACTCCGCGAGGACGGCGCGCACAGCGGAAAGGTAAGGCCCTTTTCGCTGGCTATTTCGCGCCCAATAACTACACCTTCTATGGTGTAGTTATTGGGCGCAATGCCGGCAGCGATCGCATCGCGGAGGTGCGATCGCTGCCGGACCGCCCCCCCGCCAGTGCGATTTTCTAAAGCATCGCAGGCCTGCGATGCTTTAGAAAATGAGGCCCTAAGTTATCTCCACCTCATCATGCCTCTTAATTTATCAAGTTAATGATTTAGCTGAATAAAATGTGTCTGTTTACAGTGGCCAGATACTTAAACCTCTGGGTTTGTCCGGCTGACTCAAAAGTTATACGAACCCCTTTGAATTTGGACTTCTAGATATTTGGAAAACACAGCGTCATATATGCAAAACAATTCTAATAAGAAGGCAAAAGAACATAAGAAATTGCCATGCTGGGTCAGACCAAGGGTCCATCAAGCCCAGCATCCTGTTTCCAACAGAGGCCAAACCAGGCCACAAGAACCCGGTAATTACCCAAACACTAAGAGGAACCCATGCTACTGATGCAATTAATAGCAGTGGCTATTCCCTAAGTAAACTTGATTAATAGCCATTAATGGACTTCTCCTCCAAGAACTTATCCAAACCTTTTTTAAACACAGCTACACTAACTGCACTAACCACATCCTCTGGCAACAAATTCCAGAGCTTTATTGTGTGTTGAGTGAAAAAGAATTTTCTCCGATTAGTCTTAAATGTGCTACTTGCTAACTTCATGGAATGCCCCCTAGTCCTATTATTTGATGCATAAATACAGTCAAGTAGACAAAAGTGGCTAATGATGAAAATTAAAGAGTTAAATTTAAAAATTTCTAAACTGAACAGAGCTCAACGCCTACACTTAAGTGAGGATGACCCTGGCGGAAGGGTTTGGTTGGGGAGGAGAAGGCCCAAATCTAGCCATTTAGATTAGAGGCGACTAGAAGCCCATTTGTGGCTGCATACCAAGTCACCCGGGTTCAGCTGAATATGAGCATAACTCTTGTCTCTTGAAATCTGAGTAACTAATTCCGACACTTGGTCTCCAGCTGGAAACCAGGCCCTAAGCTCTTTCAACACTTCCTGTAGCCCCAAGGGCTCCTTGGTGTTAGTGCTTACAGCTGAAATACTTGTGCACATGCTAGTGCAACCAAATCATTTTGTATCACGAAAAACCTGCGTATGGAAGCATAGAGTCCATGTATCAGGAGACCTGTGCAGGGCACAAGGAACGTGTGAGGAAACCTCCAGGTGCTGCACTCTCTTGATCCTGGGGCAAGTCAAGTCACACCATTTCCACAGAGAAGGAGCAAAGAGTCCATTCTGAGGTGGTTTCATGCACTATCTGAACGAAACACAATAGCTAACAGATAGGGGATGAGTTTCAAACTGAATCAGTGAGCCACACCTATATGACTTACACCAGTTTTCAAGACAAAGTGCACAGGTAACTTTCGTGTTGAACCTTGCAGTAGGTCACTTCCAGGTAGATTTCTGCTGAAGAAAAACCCGTGAAGGTTACATAAGAACATGCCACACTGGGTCAGACCAAGGGTCCATCAAGCCCAGCATCCTGTTTCCAACAGAGGCCAATCCAAGCCACAAGTACCTGGCAAGTAGCCAAACATCAAACAGATCCCAAGCTGCCAATGCTAGCAACAAGCAGGGGCAATTCCCTATTGATTAATAGCAGTTTACGGACTTCTTGAGGAACTTATTCAAAACTTTCTTAAACCCAGCTACACTAACTGCCTTAACCACATCCTCTGGCAATGAACTCCAGAACTTATGTGTTGAGTGAAAAATTAATTTATTCTGATTTGTTTTAAATGTGTTACTTGCTAACTTCATCAAGTGCTCCCTAGTCCTTGTAATATCTGAAAGAGTAAATAACCAATTCACATTTACCCATCAAGTCCTTTCATCATTTTGTAAATCTCTATCATATCCCTTCAACCAAGCTGTACAGCCCTAACCTCTTTAGCCTTTCCTCATGGGGGAGCCGTTCCAAGCCCCTTATTTTGGTCACCTTTCTCTGTACCTTCTCTAGTGCAATTATATCTTTTTTGAGATGCGGGGACCAAAATTGCACACAATATTCAAGGTACGGCCTCGCCATGGAGTGATACAGAGGCATTCACCATTTTATTCACCATTCCCTTCCTAATAATTCCTAACATTCTGTTTGCTTTTTTGACTGCCACAGCACACTGAGTCAACGATTTTAATGTATTATCCAGTATGACACCTAGATCTCTTTCCTGGATGGTAGCTCCTAATATGGAACCTAACATCGTTTAGCTACAGCATGGATTATTTTCCCTATGTGCAACACCTTGCACTTGTCCACATTAAATTTCATCTGCCATTTGGATGCCCAGTCTTCCAATCTCTCAAGGTCATCCTGCAATTTATCACAATCTGCTTGTGATTTAACTACCCTGAATAATTTTGTGTCATCTGTAAATTTGATCACCTCATTAGTCATACCCCTTTCCAGATCATTTACAAATATATTGAAAAGCATCAGTCCCAGTCCAGATCCCTGAGGCACTCCACTGCTTACCTTTTTCCATTGTGAAAACAGACCATTTAATCCTACTCTGTTTCCTGTCTTTTAACCAGCTTGCAATCCACAAAAGGACATCACCTTCTACCTCATGACATTTTAGTTTTCTTAGAAGTCTCTCATGAGGGACTTTGTCAAATGCCTTTAGAAAATCCAAATACACTACACCTACTAGTTCACCTTTATGCACGTTTATTCACCCTTTCAAAAAATGTAGATTTGTGAGGCAAGACTTCCCTTGGGTAAATCCATGCTGGCTGTGTCCCATTAAACCATGTCTAGCTATATGTTCTGTAATTTTATTCTTTATACTAGTTTCCGCAATCTATCCCAACATTGAAGTCAAGCTCACCATTCTATAGTTTTGCAGATCACCTCTGGAGCACCTTTTGAATATATACTGGTTACATTGGCTACCTTCCAATCTTCAGGTACAATAGATGATTTTAATGATAGGTTACAAATTACTAGGTCTGAAATTTTATTTTGAGTTCTTTCAGAAACCTGGGGTTTATACCACCTGGTCTAGGTGATTTGCTACTCCCTGATGCTGTCTATGTGTGAACTAAACATGCCCCCTGGAATGCCTCCTCACAATGTGGCTGCCCAGACATGGCTTGTGGAACACAAGGCAGACTTTTAGCCACATTGAGAGAGGGCAAATTCCCAATGGTGGATTAATGTGGATAAAATGATTTTTACCTGCAGAAATTTATGTGAAATTGCCCCACCAAAGGAGATGTTTCCATGCACATTTCAGTTCAAGCTCCTGTCTGCAAATGGGACATGCTGAGGTGAAACTGAAGTGGCCATGGCCAGTCTTGGGAGCCAGTGATTTGCATTTCATGCTACCTGCCTTAGATGCCTGTGAGTTGGATTGGGGAAGCCTCTGAAGTAGCACTCATCGCCCTTAGGGAGGAAAAGCCACAAAAAGCATTATATAAAATAAATAAATAGAATAAAAATAAATAAATATGGCTATGATGGTAACATGTACAGGTAATGGCCAGGGAAGTGGCTCTGAGGATACTGCATCCTGCTCTCAGACACGGCAGGTTGTTGCACTGTATTAGGGGATATGGGAGAAACTCTGCAGGAGGAGCATGATCATTCTGTAGTAAGATCTACAATGGAGGGAAGAAAGACACAAGAAACCTGATGGCAGAAAAAGACTGCATGGCCCATCCAGTCTGCTCGTCCATTCAGTTCATTTAGCATTATAATTCTCAGCACTTCCTTAGAGATCTCCTGTATTTATCCCATGCTTTCTTGAATTCACATACTGTTTTTGTCTCCACCACTTCCACCACCCTCTGTATAAAGAAATATTTGCTAAGATAACTCCTGAATTTACCCCCTTTCCAACCTCATTCCATGACCCCTCATTCTAGAGCCTCCTTTCCTTTGAAAAAGGCTCATCTTCTGTGCATGGGAACCTTTCATATAGTTGACAAGCTGCAATGTTACCAGCCTCCAACTCTTAATGTGAGATCCTCACTTCTTTGGCCACAGAATTCGCCATTTTCGTACTTCATTCTTCCCCTAACCCTCAAAGATTTTGAGATTAGGGAATCTGTTTCATCAGTCCTTCAAATCTCTTCCTTAGGTGTTCTGAAATGTTACTGCTGCAGTGTTATCCCAGCAGTTCCTTCTAGTTGTAAGGTTAACCACAGCAATCAAATGCAATCTGTCTTCTGAGCATGCTGCTCTCTGTGGCTTCAGCTGTTCATAAATCCTGATGACCATTAAATGTCTCTAATGGCCCCCCCAAAGTGTTCACTATTCTTATTGAAGGCGATTGAGTAGTATGGGAAGCTGGACTCTTCTAGGACTTTCCCATGCATGGTGCCTCCATGGACCCTGTGTTCCACCACGAGAACAGCTGCATGATCCTGACCTGCTTACAGATCCGTGTTAATAGTCTGCACATTGGTAGTTGATCGAATGCTCGGTGAAGATGGTCCCTGCTTGAGGCTGGCTTGCTCTAACCATGCGTCCCGACAGGGCAGGATTTCTGCTGGGAGAATGTTGTCATGTGACTGTGGAACCGTTCTGCACATGCCCAGTAAAGCCTTGAGCTCCAGACGGAAGCTTTCATTCAGCCAGCAGTAGATGAAGGGGTTGTAGCAGGTGCTGCTCATGGCGAACCAGTGCAGGGCGAAATAGAGGGTGTGCTTAGACTTGATGTCCAGGCTAGAAATCAGCACTACATAGCAATTCAATGGGAACCAGCAGACGGCAAAGACCACCACCACCAGAATCAGCATCTTGATGCTCTTCTTCTTGTTTTTGCGATGGGTAATGTACTGCTCTGTGGTGACGTCACCGATAGCATTGCGCATCCACAGCTTCTTGGCCAAGCGGGTATAGGTGATGGTGATGATGAGGAGGGGAAGCAGGTAGAGCAGGAGGAAGGTGGAAAGGTCTAGGTATTTCCAGAAGAGTTCAGCTGGTTCAGGGAAATCTGGGACGCACAAGCTTCTGACTGTGGTTTCCCTTGTGGAAAACAAGAACAGAAAAGACATTCAGCTGGAGGTTAAAAGTACTGGATCACTAATCTGCTCACTCATTAGGGGGAAGCAGGCATAGTAACAAAGGGACATGTTACATAACTCTTAGAATGCAGAGAAAGACATTTTCACATTGTGTTGTCATTTTTAGCAGGTTTAGACAGATCGATTCTTCTAACATACGGGCCGATACAGTAAAGTCCGCACACAGGACACTCTCCTGTGCACACGATACAGTATGCAAATTAGGTCCGGCGGTAGAAACAGGTAAAAAGAGGCGCTAGGGACACTAGCGCATCCCTAGCGCCTCTTTAGGGACAGGAGCGGTGGCTGTCAGCGGGTTTGACAGCTGACGCTCAATTTTGCCGGCGTCGGTTCTCAAGCCCGCTGACAGCCAGGGGTTTGGAAACCGGACGCCAGCAAAATTGAGCGTCCGGTTTTCAACCCCCTGTGAGCTGCGGGCCTCTTCGAATTTTTTTTTCTTTTTTTTTTTTTACTTTTTTTACCCTTCGGGACCTCTGACTTAATATCGCATTAAGTCGGAGGGTGCACAGAAAAGCAATTTTTACTGCTTTTCTGTGCACTTCCCCAGCGCTGGCAGAAATTAGTGCCTACCTTTGGGTAGGCGCTAATTTCTTAAAGTAAAATGTGCAGCTTGGCTGCACATTTTACTACTGAATCACACTGGAATACCTAATAGGGCCTTCAACAAGCATTTGCATGTTGCGGGCGCTATTAGGTTCGGGGGGGGGGGTTGGACGCTCGTTTTCGACCCCTTACTGAATGAGGGGTAACGCTAGCGCGTCGAAAATACGCGTCCAATCAAGGGTTAACAGTGTGCTCCGTACTGTATCGGCCCGATAGTAACATTATAATGATGGCAGAAAAGGACCAAATGGTCCATCAGTCTGCCCAGCAAGCTTCTTCTGGTAGTATCTGCTATGCCATGCACTTATCCTCAAGTTTTATGATAAGGGTAGTAATATTTACAATCAAAACCAAGCAGCTGTCAAACCCATAAAAAATGTTTGCTAGCAACATTTTAACTGGGTAATGAGCTTTCTTGAAAATTCAGTCAGTGCTGCTTGATGTGTGTTGCCTAATGGACTTGGCCATAGAAGCATTCCTGAGCTTTTTCCCTTATGGCTGCGGATAAGTACCCCAGGCTGTAAAAAAAAAAGTCAGGGCTCTTGTTGATTGTCTCTGAATCCAATTCCTCTTCCACCCCTCCCACCCACCGCCATCAAAGTGGAGAGTGATGTTGTAGTTCAATCAAAAGCATCAGGGCTTCTTGGTTAAGGGTAGTAATTCCTCACCTTCAGTTAAGGGTAGTAACTGCTGCTCTGGGCAGGTCACCCCCATGCTTATCAGTTCCCCCAGACCATAAACGTTAGGGCCCTCATTGTATGTGTGATTTCAACAGCTAGGAATGTGTCCAAGTTGTGCTTAAAATTCTGTTGATATTTCCTCAATGAAACTTGATAAAGCTTGCAACTTTATCTCTGGATTGTAAAGTACATTTATCTTTAATTAGTTTCAATCTATGTGTTCAGGTTCCACCTTTCAGAAGTGCCTTAGCCCTCACATAAATCTCTGGTCTCTTAAATCCTTCTACAGTGTTATCATGCCTCTGTTTGCCCAAGGAATTCAAGCAGATCTTGGAAAAAAAATAAAATTTCTGTAAGGCCGCTAGGATGGGGAATTTTCCAGCAAGAGATGTAACACTGGGTATGTGTGTGTGTGTGTGTATATGTGTGTGTGTGTGTGTATGTGTGTGTATGGGGGGGGGGGTACTTTTGTAAATGGCCCATCCTCATTACGAGTTCCTTTTTCTGAAAACTATTAGGGCTTAATGAGCCTGAACGAGAATAGTCATTGATACGGGGGCAGCATTTGACTCCCCTTGTTCAGGAGAGGAAGGGGCAGATTGCCTTTTCACTCCATTGGGAGAACTAGGGTTAGTCTTCTGAGTTTGAAAAATAAAGGCTGGAGTGCATTGCAGGAGGGGCTCTGCGGTGCTCTGGAGGGTTATTTTCACTGCTCCATGGGATACGGAGGCTTGCCTGGGAGGCTGGATGCACCAACCAGGCACTATGATACCAGTTTAGAGTGGAAAAAGTGTTCTGACAGGACTCTTAAAAGAACAAGAGACCTGTAGGACCTGGTGGAAGCCTCGATGTCCTGTAACTTTACACAAGCAGCATGAGACGTCGTGCTGTGTGATCTTCCTCTTTTGAACACTTTGGACTGCACTTTTTGTATGGAATTTTCTACTATGCTGCCTTACGTAAAGTCTATTTATGTTTGGAACAATAATTCCGTTTTGGGGATTTTTCTTTTAGTGAATCTGCTTAATCTTCTTGGGTCTAGAAGCAAGCATTTCTCCCCCCTCTCCCCCTCCCTGCACTGCAGAACCTTCTCCCAGAACTGTAGCAAGTTTTGCCAGGACTCTGAAGCTCCTGAAGGGAGAGCCCCTTGCCTGTTACAGGGAGTGCCTTTGAAAATGGGATTACATTTCCATTATCCCTCTCCATCATGCCAATCCATGGAGCTATCCACAGACCATAAACTTCGGACTGGCCCATCTTTGCTAGGGGGTCCTTGTCTAGGCTGATCAGTAGAACATTCATGTCACGGCCCATGTCAGATTTCTACAAATCTGCATATTCTGCAGCACACCTAATTAGTCAAAGCCTGCAGTGTTACAACCATGGGTTCTTTTCGGGTGAGCATGCACGGTCAACAAAGACATGAGAAGAAGGTAGGGCTGCTGCATTGAAACCAGGCAGTTACTGGTTCTAGTCCTGGCTGGTGTGACTCTGAGTAGGGTCACCGAGCAGCATGGTAGAAATTTCTGGTGGGAGCCAGCCATCCGTTTATTAAGGAGGGTGTTCAGAGGGTTCCTGTTCTCTAAAAGGGGTTGATCAGCTTTGGGACTTGATTGTCAAAATTAGAAGCTGGCCACATTTACTGCCAAAATATATTCAGCAAATTTGTAAAACTGATTGCATTCAGTGTTACAAAAACATGGCTCAGGGGTTCTACATCTCTTAAAAAAAAAGTGTAAATCCTTTATATCTGTATTTTTAGACTGGTCTCTGCATTAACTTACAGACTACATTAACAGCTCATTACATTATTCTTGATCCTCATTATTCATCTCTTGAGATGGGGAGTCACCCTCTCCATGTGACAAGCAACTAGAAGCAAGCAAAGGAAATGCTCGGAGCAAGCTGCTGCTTAGATTCAGGGTGGAAGCCAAAAATGCTTGACCACACTTCAGTCACCAAGATCCAGCTCCATAAACAGTGAGGATGATGGTGTGCTCCCTTTTGAATGTTTGCAAGGCTGTGTGAGTATGCCTATACATGAAACCTATGAATTTGTGTCCTATCTGTCTTTCTGCTATCCATTGTCCGAGTTCTTTGTGGTTAGGCCTCTTCCTTTCCTTCTTTTATAAATGGTGTGATGTGATCGATTAATCTTGCTACTTTGTAACAGCTTCCGATTTCTGCCTTGCCTTCTATTTTTCCTTTCCAGGTTACAATGGCTTATCTTGGTCACTGCCTTTGTCTGTCTGCCTTATCTTGTATCCAGGTTTGCAAGTTCTAATCCCCTGTGTTATTTCTCAGGAAGGGTTTAAATTCCTTGGTCTGTTGCAAGGCCATCCTCACATGATGCTGCTTTGACAGGAGCAAACAGCTGGAGTGCCTGTGACAGTGATGGGACCTGCACAGCTGCTGGGTGAGAAAAAGCAGCCTTGGCTCTTTAAAACAGTTTTTGAATGTGAAATTTCATCCAGTAATTAAAATCCAGAGATGGGTGCTATTATTTTTTTTAGGTGATATGTAACAGAGTGAAAGAAAAAGGATCTTGCCAGGTACTTGTGACCTGCATTGACCACTGTTGGCAACAGGATACTGAGCTTGATGGACCAGTATGGATCCAGTATGGCAAGTCTTATGTTCTTACGTAAGTTACAGCTTTCCTTTTTTTCCCCAAATAAAATACTGGAGATCCCATTTCTATTGCTTACTAGTGGAGTTTGTCATTAACTTTAATGCTCACAGTGGTCTCAGCAGACCTACCCTTGATTATGAGGTCAATGTAAGTAGGTTGTTAAGGAGAGGGGACACCCCACAATGGGAGGGCACTTCTGTCTGAATATAAGTCCTGCACCTACCGTGTTTCCCCGAAAGTAAGACAGCGTCTTACTTTCTTTTTACCCCAAAAAGTCCCACTATGTCTTACTTTCAGGGTATGTCTTATATTGGAAAAAACCTGTAAGACATCCCCCGAAAGTAAGACGTAGTGTTCAAAAAAAAATAAAATGTTTTAAATACCTGTCGGAGGGCCGCATGGGTCCAGGCGGCCGGCGGGAGCTGGGTGGTCGCGTGTTAAATCTAGGCCGCGGGCGGGTGGGCGCTTGTTCCAGGCGGCGGGGGGACGCGCGTTAGTTCGAGAAGGGCGGCGGGTGGTCGCGTGTTAAATCTAGGCCGGGTCGCACAGGCGCGCATTCATTCACTGCCGGTGGGGGCAGCCCCGGCAGCCCCCACCGGCAGTGAATGAATGCGCGCACAGGCCCACAGCGCCTGTGCGACCCCTGCGATTCGGCGCTGGGGGCTGCTTTCGGCGCTCAAGGCAGTCACATGCCGTGACGTCACAGCATGTGACTGCCTTGAGCGCCGAAAGCAGCCCCCACCGGCAGCCCCCAGCGCCGAATCGCAGGGGTCGCACAGGCGCTGTGGGCCTGTGCGCGCATTCATTCACTGCCGGGGGGGGGGCTGCCGAGGCAGCCCCCACCGGCAGTGAATGAATGCGCGCCTGTGCGACCCGGCCTAGATTTAACACGCGACCACCCGCCGCCCGTCTCGAACTAACGCACGTCCACCCGCCCCCCCCCCCCGGGAACAAGCGCCCACCCGCCCGCGGCCTAGATTTAACACGCGACCACCCGGCTCCCGCCGCCAGCCGCCTGGACCCACGCGGCCCTCCGACAGGTATTTAAAAATAAATTTTTTTTGAACACTACGTCTTACTTTCGGGGGATGTCTTACATTAGCTGACCCCCCTAAAATTCCCACTACGTCTTACTATCAGGGGTGTCTTACTATCGGGGAAACACGGTAGGTGCTGCAGGGGAAGATCTGCACTAGGATTCTGGGGATTGGTCTGTGGTATCCATTTCTCCACATAGTGCTACCAATGGGCCTTACCTGTCACAGGAGAGAAGAAATACCAAGTTATTCCTGCCTTAGGGAAGTGGCTGGGACCCAGTAATGGGGTTGGCTGGGCCGTGTAGGGGGAGTGAAAGCTTGAGAGACCAGGATTACAAACCAGAAGAAGTCATAGGAGGAGAGAGGAAGGAGGAAACCTCACTCGTTCCTGAAGACATCCTTGGAGAAGCTGTTTCCATAGAGGCTTGCTCTTCAGTTGTTTGAAGAAAGGGCCTGTAGGAATTCCTGTCTGGCACAGAAGGTCAGCCAGAAGGCCTACCGAGTGAAAGCTGTTGCTGAAAGAGAGAAGGAGGAAACCTGACCTAGCATCCCGCTGAGGAGGGGAGCAGTACTGTCTGAGAGAGGGTTGTTACTGAAAGGAAGAACATAAGAACATTAGAAATTGCCATGCTGGGTCAGACCAAGGGTCCCTCAAGCCCAGCATCCTGTTTCCAACAGAGATCAAACCAGGCCACAAGAACCTGGCAATTACCCAAACACCAAGAAGATCCCATGCTACTGGTGCCAGTAATAGCAGAGGCCATTCTGAGTTTGTGAAATTGTTTGCAATAGGCTGTGTTATTCACTAGTGTACTGGTATTTTTGGATTTTCTGTTGCCCATCTTCAGTCCCAGTAAAATCTTATTTTTGAACAATAATCTTGGTCTGAATGGTGTTTTGGTGCTGACTGGACTGATGATTGGAGACTTTGGGAGAAGGAAACCTATGGGGTCTTGAAAACAAGATCTTTTCCCTCCTGTGCAGCAACCTCCAGGAGGTCATGGAGCCTGCTCTGCTCTCTGAGCCTCCCAGTGATACCCTGTGTCCAAGAGCTAATCAGGACAGGGGCTACATCATGAAATTCTCAAAATCATATTCTTAGTAGATGATGGGAGCTGCCTGGCTGCGGTAGTGCTCTGGTCTCGAGAAGAAGTAAATATTTTGGGATATAAGAGATCCAGAAGGCAAACAAAAAAGGCATGTTTATGGGTGGAGTAGCTGAACTGTGTGTATGTAGTTGGGTGAGTGGGTGTAGGTGCGTTTGTGGGTGGAGTGGATGAATTGTGTGCATGTTTTTGGGTGAGTGATTGTAGTTGTGTTTGTGGGTGGAGTGGATGAATTGTGTGCATGTTTTTGGGTGAGTGATTGTAGTTGTGTTTGTGGGTGGAGTGGATGAATTGTGTGCATGTTTTTGGGTGAGCTGATGCGTTTGTGAGTGGAGTTGTTGACTTATGTGCATGTTTTTGGGTGAGAGTGTGTGTGTCTATGCATAGTATGGATGAATTGTGTATATATTTGGGTGAGGGGATGCAGGTGTGTCTGTGGGTGGAATGGATGAATTTAATGTATGTTTTGGCTGAGTGAATGTTTATGTTTGTCTGTGGGCAGACTGGAAATTGATAATAGCGCAGTGGAGCAGCTATGGTGGCCCCTCCCCCCATGTGCTCAGAATATCTTTTTTGAGACTGCGACAGATTATTATTTTTTTTTTTACAATTATCTCAATAATGATATATCCTCTCAAGAGGCAAAAATGATTCCAGGTGAATGGATCATATTATAGAAAATGGATCAACCTAAAGTATATGAGTATTTTTGTTAAAAATGTTTTAGATTTTTAAAGTCAGTTTTAAAATGCAATGGCCTTGAAATAAACTAATTTCACTCAGGTCTGGAAAACTGCTGGAGCCCTGGAGATAAGTCAGAATCTTTTCCCAGGTTATTATGGAAATTTCTTGGCCTACCTGGTGGATATTCAGGCTCTGGAGCGCTGCTCCCCTGCAGGATGTAAGAAGACTGGGTTTTTTTTTGTATCCTGTCAAAGGCGAGCTGACAGCGGTGCCTTCTTGGCCTTTTGACTGAGACTGAAAGCCATAAGGGAGCAGACAGGTTCTTTTCCTGGTGGCCTTAAAATTTAAACCCCTGATTCTGTGCTCGCTTTATTACATGACATTACCGGTAGCCTCGCCTGGTGTGGTCTCTTGAGAAAAAGCACTTCAAATTCTTCTGTGCTCTTCAGTGCAGAAAATCTGCAGTCGGCCTCATCTGAGAGACAACTGACTTCTGGGTTTTTCTCCCCCTTTGTTCTCTTCCCTCCACCCTGCCCCCCCCACACAACTGTGATCACCCCTGTGCTGCTATTAATTCTGCGTGATTTGATTCGGATCTTTTAATATCCTGTTTCTCTCCCAGCTCGGGTACTGTGCTCCCTGTGTTCCTGGGTTACCTACAGAGAAAAAGGGAGGCAAAGCTCAGCCACGAAGCGGGGAACAGCCAATCCCCGTCTCCCCTTACCACAGCCTGCCCCCATCAAAAAATTCCCAGAACCCCCTCATATTACCGCTCTGTTTTGCTGAGGCTGTGAACTGGCCCCTCAGTTCTTTTTTGGAAGGGAGGGTGAATGGCTGTGCATCCTACGATTCCCACTCATGCCTCTGTTGGCCCCCATGGACAGGAGGAGCACCCTAGGTCCAGCTCAACCACAGCCATAAGAGCTTGGAGCCAGCCCCGTAGCACTGCGATATCACAGCAGAGAAAAATGCCGCAGGCCTTCGGCGCGGTCTCCTGCCTAAACATCAATGACCAGAAACGGCCCGAGCACCCCATGCCGCTCCTCCCTCGGGCTTGCTCCTACCAGAATTAAGAAGAAGTAAAAGCCAACAGCAGGGTTCTGCTCACGCAGTAACAGATTTCACCAGGCCTGGGTATAGGGGCGGCCGACTGCCTCCGGTGCCGAGTTTATCCGTTTCGCTTGCTGGTGATGCGGGAACAGGGCCGGCACCAGGACTTAGAGATGAGGAGGAAAAGTGTGGGGGGCTCCATGTCCTGAGAGGAGGGGGGATTATGGCAGGTGATCTTTATGGGTGGGAGGGGAACACCCCCCCCCCCCCCCCACAATTGCCCATGAACTCACCCAACTGAAATCCAGCTCAGGATCTCATCTTCGTTCTTAATTAAAAGCTTTTTACTACATTAATAAGCAGAGCTATAGGACGTTGTTTCTGCTTCTGTCCAGCCTCGCCCAGCTCCTGACAGGCATCCTTTACAGTCGTTGGCCAGGGCGACTTCCCACTCTGCTGCTCGTTATTTCAAGGTCAGCGGAGAATTTCTTCTCACTCTTTACACTCACAGCTTTTTGGTTAAAACTAGGGGTGTGCACGAACATTCTTATTGGGGTTTTTTTTTTTTTAATGTTTAGTTTGCTACTTTTAATTTCCTGAAGAAAAAAACAAACTAAATTAAAAAAAAACAACCAAACTAAATTAAAAAAAAAAACAAAGTTGAGTATTCTGCTAAAGAAAATCCCCCTCTGCTAGATCCTCTTGTTGAAAATGTGGCAAAATCAATTGCCGGTCGCTCCAGCCCCGCCACTGCTGCTCATGCAAATGGCACCAGCAGACCAAGACTGGGGCCAGGGCTAATTATTTTTCTATGTGAAACGGCACTGGCAAAGCTTAAGCCTCAGGCCAGCACCACTTTGTATGGCACCGGCCTGGTTCTAGCGGTGACTTTTCTAATAGCAGCAGAAGCAGGGCAGGAGTGACCAGGGATCGATCGTGCCCTGTGAAGACATTATCAGCGTCAGGGTAAGAGGGACTGGGTGTAGGGTGAGAACGGGCTTGTGAGGAATTCAAAGCAAATCTGAGTCTTTTTTTCATTTCATTTTAAAAATGAATGGAAATGAAATGGGAAAATTTGTTTAAATGTCCTGCTTCGTTTCAAATTAATGTAAAATGCAGATCAGAGGATATGCAAGCAATTGTTTTACAGCAGATCTTCAAAATCAGTCTCAGGGTCAGTCAGCTTGACCCTGGAGAGGAGGTCTCTGTATGAATGAGAAACGTAATGTTTTTATGTCCCTGAAGCCGGCTTTACGCCAAAACAGCGGCTGCTCTTCAATGTTCTTTGACTGCTAATGGATAATCTTTGACAGCCAGAATTTATTTGAAGGGACATTTTTCATTGTGAAGATATTTAGATGGCTAAAATATTTGTCATTATTGATTTATGTTCCACCTTTCAGATTACATTCAAGTACTGGAAGTATTCCACTGTCCCCAATGGGCTCATAATCTAAAAGGGTCATTTATCAAACTGCTATACGGTGTTTTCGCATGTGTTAAGGCATTTTCGCATGCAAAAAACGCCTTTAACGCATGCGAAAACGCCATAATGCATAGTGCGATGCAAATTAGAAAAAGGGGAGGAGTTTGGGTAACATCAAGCTAGGTTGAGAGAACTGCACAAATCTCATCTTTGGGTGACTCTGAAGGTCATCAAATCTTCACAAGAGAGCACTGTTCTGTTCGTACGTCTCACTTTGAATGTCAAAGTGGCCCTGAATGTCAAAGTGGCCCCTAACCCCTACACTAATACCTAAACCTCACCTCAAGTGACTAGGTAGGCCTCATTTAGAGGTATAAATCTCTCTCTCTCTCTCTCTCTCTCTCTCGTTGTAGGTGGCACTTATCATAAAGTGTGAAAAAGTTATTGCAGTTTGTCTTAAACTGCCTATTACCATAAAACACGCCCCTTTTCCTATCGCATGTGATATTTAGTGTATTTTGATAGATCCAAGCCTAAGTTTGCAGCTGAGGTGATGGAAGGTGGAAGTGCCTTGCCCGAGGTCACAAGAAGCAGCAGCAGGATTCGAATGCTGGTTTCCCAGGTTTGCGGGTCACTGCTCTAACACTAGACTACCCCCCCCCCCCATTTGATGAAGCTTTGTGACAAAGAAGGATACAATATCAGCCATTTTTCATCTTGGAGGTTGATATATTACTTCTTTTAATAGCATGCAAATTTCGAGAGTTTCTAAAATACATAGATATATTGGGGTAAATTATTGATAAATCAGACATAGCTCGTATTGAGCATATTAAGTCAATAAAGACTAATTAGGTGACCGATATCCCTTATAAATTATTTAAAATAAAAAAAATATAAAAATCTTCCTGTGAGACTGATTTTGAAGAGCCTGCTGTAAAGCAATTGCCCTCATAACCTCTCCTCTATATTTTCTGTTAACTTGAACGTGAGGATTGCACAGCCTGTTCTCGTATTTATTTCACTTCACATGAACACATATCCTGAGTTAAAACTGTGAAGTTAATTTGGCTCAAACGATTCATCCAATCCCATTTATCTGAGTAAGACATTATGACGCACATCAGCCAACACCTCCCAAAGTCGAGCTTAGTTAAGGTGGTCACCGGCAGACCAGTGAGAGAGGGGGACAGAGAGAGAGTGAGAGAGAGTTAATGCAGAGATGCTGCTGGCCCTGCCAACCTGCAGCAGTCCTGGACAGGACGCAGATCTTCACAAGTGACTTGCCACAGATTCCCAGAAGGTTGACAGGGCCAACACCATGAGGGTCAGAGGACTGAGCAGAGCGGACTGGCACCTGTAGTTGTACTGGAAAAGCTTCTGGTAGATGGCATGTGGAATGGAGAAGCAGGCCCCCATCGCCCAGATGATGGAAATGCTCAGGGCTCCTTTGGTCATCGACATCCTGGGCTTCAGAGGGTTCAGAATAACCTGCAACCAAAATTAATCAGAATAAATACCCCCAAAACAAAGCGCGTCCCAGGAATGCCCCCACCTTCTGACCAATGCTGGCATTTGTACCAGTCTCACGAACTAATACCTTTGTGTACCTGGGCAGGGGTGGTCTATCACTTTCAGTTGCAGACCTGATCAATTGGCTGTTGCACTGAGCACTGCAGAGTAAAACTAGAAGGCAAAGCTCAAGAATGAGTGCATCAACCGACTGCTAACATTAGATACCCAATCTCTTATTATCCGATGTGCTTGACTTTTGAGAAACCACATCCTGAGCCTTAGTATCCCCCCCCCCCCCTCTCTCTCTGCATTAACTAAATCTTTAAAAAGTGATCTGCCCGTCCTGCACCTGGTTCTGTGCCGGGGCGATGCAAGCGGGTGAGTGAGAGGGAGGTTTGCACAGCTTAGCGAGCAGGGTTTGTCAGCGAGAGAGAGAGAGCCTGCTCATGCCACCCTACCTGATGTCTGTCCAGCGCTATGGCGGTGAGGGTCAGCGTGGAGACATGGAGGGAACAGTACTGCACAAAGCGGCTAACGTGGCACATAGCCTTCCCAAACACCCAGGAGCTGTTCACAAACCGAACCTGGCAGGGCAGAGAAGAGCAAAGTCAGTGACATGCTAAGCAGTGGGAATTATTCTGCCGGGGATACAGGATGACCTGAGAAACCTCTTGTCTCTGGGAAGCTCTCTCTTGGAGCTTATTTACAACTTTGGGTACAGCACAGATTAGGTGCACTGTGTGCCGAGATGCTAAAATTAGTGCGGAAGAGATTTTTTTAAAAGAAAAGGCATTATAACTGTACACAACACTACTGAGGCACCGAGGCCCTGTTTAAAAGGAGCTGGGCCTGACGCTGATGCTATTTAGGGCCTTTTAGTGCCCATAGACAGCACCTGAGCGTGGGCGCAAAAAGGATCCTTGGGTCATCCCCCCAGAAGAATTGGGGGGTGGAGTGGGAAGATCCAAGAGTTCCACAGTGCATGACCCTAAAGCAAGTGGGAACAAGCTCCTCTCCAGCCCAAGAACTGGTGCCTTCAAAATTTGAAGCCCAACGCAATTGTCTATGTGGCCTGTCCTTACCTCCAGGCCTTCTGCTGTTTATACTCGGGATGTGCATGGATACAACTTTTCAGTTTGTTTCATTCCTCCCCCCTCCCCTTTTGTTTTGATAGATGTTCGTTTGTATTGTTTTTTTAATCTTTCATTTAGTGCACACTATTTGAAATAGCGTGTGTTATGTGAGTTGCTATGGTGTGCATTAAATCAAAATATTGCGAACTAAACAAAGCATTTTTTAAAAAAATTCCAGACATTTTGTTTATTGTTTCAGTTAAGAAATGATATGAAATGAAAAAGGCAATGACAACATTGCCTACTTCATTAAAAACAAAAGCACATCCCTAATTGATACCACCACTGTCAGCCTCTGCTCAGTAGGTTAGGGACCCTTTCCCACTGACCTCTAACCTGATAGGAAGCCTACAAAACTGTCCAAATGCCACAGTTTTATAAAGCAGTCCTAAATTAAAAAAAAAAACCAAAAAAAAAAAAACCCTAAATTTTCAAAGTTAAGGAATTTTTGTGAAAACACTGGATTCAAATTTGCTGTGGTGCTTTCCAGAAGTGATAAATCTAGAGTTTAAATACAAAAAAACAACATTATTTGGCCTGCCAACTGGATTTATTTTAATATTAAAATCAAGGCGCACTTGGAAGAAATGTATTGTCTTCACTATCTGTGATCTTATTCAAAGTCTTGACTTTTTCATTCTGTTTCAGCTTTTTTTTTTTGGCTCTGGCACAAAAGAATTGTATCTCTGCTCTGCCATATCCCTGCTTGCTGACTTCTGCAGCATTACAGTAATTTTACTTTGTAGAACAATAACCAAATACACCGAAGACTGAGACCTGTTACTAGGAAACCAAATCCAGATTTCACAGCAGGGACAATGACCCTATTGTATCCACCGGTAATCTTGGATTCCTCTGCTAGCAGTGGTGACAGGAACATCCCAATAAGCTGCAAAGTCTCTCTGACCCACCATGTAATCAGGTGCGCTGGGCTGTGCATGCTCCATCACCCCGTCCCAAAGGAACAAAGAGTTTAGTGCACAAAAGAAAAGTGTTCACACAACCATGAGTTTAATTGTGCGCACAGCTTAGCATTCCTCATGCTAATCCCATGTTAATTCATGCATGAGCTGTTACTCCCCAATGAGGAGAAGGTGCACAGGCTGTACTCCAGCTTTCCTAACATTCAGCTCGATCCAGTATCGTCCGCTCGAGGATTGCCCGTCTGTAACGTGCTCGTAGCGCACAATTCGGGCGCGCAAGGCAGTTCGGCGATACAGTCTCCAGTTTCACGCGTCCGTATCGCTTCTGAAAACAGACGCATAACCCTTTCCGCACCCGGCATGTAAATGAACGAAAAAGCTGTATAATGAAGGAATTAGCTATTCCCCTGCGATACTGTAACGGGTGCTGATATTATCTCCTCCGTAACCCGCTGTTCTGCCGCGGCCTTAACCTGCTAGTTTACCGCCTCCCCCTAGTAGGAGTTAGTGTAGTGTAGTGTAGGGTAAAAACATTGCTTACCCGCCCTGGTCCCGTCCGGTCTCCTGCAGCCCCGTCCGGACCGGACGGGGCTGCAGGAGACCGGACGGGACCAGGGCAAAAAAAAACAAACGAAAAAGTAGCAAGGCTCGGGCCTGCTATGGTAAGTGTAAAAGTGTAAAAAACAAAAAACCTGTGTGTTATATAAAAAAATAAAACAATTTTAAATACCTGTCGGAGGGCCGTGGGTCCCGGTGGGCGGCGGGCAGCCATCAGCGGCATCTGGTAGTCCCTTCTCCCTTCCTCCCTCCCTCCCCTGCCTGGATGAGCGCCAAAATCGCACGGGCGGGTCGGCAGCGGGGGGGGGGGGGGGGGGGGGGGCGGCAGCAGGATCCGGGAGCGGCGGGTAGGCAGCAGCGGGGTCCGGGGGGGCAGCGGCAGCGGGGGGGGGGGGGGGCGGCAGCGGGGGGGCGGCAGCAGGATCTGGGAGCGGCGGGTAGGCAGCAGCGGGGTCCGGGGGTGGCAGCGAGATCCGGGGAGCCAGCAGCGGCAGCATGTTCGATCGCGCAGGCAGGTAGGTGGCAAAGTAAAGATGGCCGCCTGCACGGGAAAATCGTGCAATTGGCTGCTGAAGACGTGACGTCACGACGTTTGGCGTCACGGGGTGTGACGTCACGTCTTCAGCGGCCAATTGCACGATTTTCCCGTGCAGGCAGCCATCTTTACTTTGCCACCTACCTGCCTGCGCGATCGAACATGCTGCCGCTGCTGGCTCCCCGGATCTCGCTGCCACCCCCGGACCCCGCTGCTGCCTACCCGCCGCTCCCGGATCCTGCTGCCGCCCCCCCGCTGCCGCTGCCCCTGCCCCCCCGGACCCCGCTGCTGCCTACCCGCCGCTCCCGGATCCTGCTGCCGCCCCCCCCCCCCCCGCTGCCGACCCGCCCGTGCGATTTTGGCGCTCATCCAGGCAGGGGAGGGAGGGAGGAAGGGAGAAGGGACTACCGGATGCCGCTGATGGCTGCCCGCCGCCCACCGGCCGCCTGGACCCACGGCCCTCCGACAGGTATTTAAAATTGTTTTATTTTTTTATATAACACACAGGTTTTTTGTTTTTTTACACTTTTTAAACTTTTTTACACTTCCTGGTGCCTGTCATTTCAAATGTCATTTGAAATGACAGGTACCAGCGCACCCAGGTTACTGTATAGGCGCTGTTACAGCGCCTATACAGTAAAATGGGTTGCGCGGGCATAACCCTTCCCTAACGCTTCACAGCCGCGGCATGCATTTGCATGCGATTAGAGGAGAGTATCGGGGAGTTAGTGAAGAGAACTGTGTGTGCGGGGAGGAAGGGTGCGCCTGACACTACCTCACTGTTTTTACCGCGGCCTTACTGGATCGAGCCGATTGGAAACGTAACTCCTGGTCAGAGGTGGAGTAAACTTTCTGGCGTCTGGGGTCCTGTGGTCAGCATTTCTGCACAGAAAGCATGACTTTTGTTTTATTCAGATTTACCACACAGCTCAAGGCGAGTTACATTCAGGCACTGTAGGAATTTCTCTGTTCCCCCCCAAGGGCTTAAAATCTAAGGGGGGTCACTCTCTAAGCCATGAAAATGTATCCCAGGAGGAGCAAAGGATCATGGGGAGGGAGAGTTCCTGTGACAGTTCACCCCCTCCCATAAGAAAATATTGTGGTGGGTTCCCTGGGATATTTTTTTCCAGAAACTTTCTGTGAGAAATAAAATATCACAGGGGAAGGGCGAAAATACGTGATGGTGGTCTCCCTCACACGAGGCTGCCGTCTTCTAAAAGGGCCTGCATCGGCCTAAAATGACCCCTCCCCCTAATATGCCAAAATACCCTCCAGCGGTCTATGTAGACCTCAGTAAATAAAAAGCAATAATAAAAACTTTTAAAGTCTTGCAGTAACAACCTACTCTCTTCCGAAAATTCCTCCCCTTTCCAAAAATATTTCCCTCCCCCCTCCCAGTTCAAACCCTTCCCCGAGGGCTTCCTGTGTCCCCAGGTCCCCGTCAAACTTTATCACAAGTCCCCGGACTCTGCTGGGCTCCACTCACCCCATCATGTGATGGGGCAAAGGCTGGCCAGCACCATTTGGAAAGATGGCGTTGACTGGCCTGGAACCTAGGGGCCGCTCCGGGTTTTCATCCAAAGGCTCTGGAAGATCTGGGGAGCGGGCTAGTGTGGGGGGCAGGGGGTAGGAAGCCCTCGGGGGGGAGGGAAAGAATTGAACAGAGGGAAATATCTGTTGAAAGGGGAGGGGTTTGGGGAAGGGGCGGGGCATTGCCACACGGCATTAAAAGTTTTGCTTTTGCTTTACTGTGGGGCTGCCTCGACAGGCAGCGGATGGGCGGGAGTCTGCACAGAGTCTCGGAGGGTATTTTGGCACGTTTGGGGGGGGGGGGGGGGGGAGGGGAGTAGCGTTTTGGGCCACATGGCCCATGATCTAACACTCATTTATAGCTAAGTTTTTGGCAAATAACACAGCGGCGGCAAGCCACATTGTTTTATTAGCATAGGATTACCCATGCACTATCTGCTTTGCATACATTAATACATTTTTTGCATGCAAAGCAGCTAATTTCAATAGGGATGGGGTTTTTTTTTTTTTGTTTGTTTTTTTTAAAAGTTTTGCAGAATGTGGCTATAATCATGTGTTATAGCCTTATCGCAGCTTAGCGAATGGTGCCCCTAAATTTGCATCTGAGATAATGGCGGGTGAAGCTTTCAAAAGGTTGTAGACAAAATGCAAGAGCTGGAATGAACCAACACTAACTCCGTGCCTGGAACCCTGTTATCTTAAGTTTAGAAAAGCAGACATGACTTTTTACCCAGGCTTTCCTCTATGACCCTGTAAAGGGGTTTACTGAAGAAAACCCCAGAATAGCTTAAGGGACTAGATCCAGAGGCCTGGCCCGTCAACAGTGGGATATGGTCTGGGAAGAGGCCCCTGTCAAGGTCTAGCCAGGCCCAGGAGGGGACAGGAGGCCCTGGGGAAACAGACCAAGAGACTGTAAGTGATTATATACTGCATCTTTGTTTGTAAGCTGCGAAGATAAGCAGAATGTTTTTTTTCTGTTATGACTTAATAAGGACCCTGAATATTCAGCCAGAGCTTAGCCTGACTCTGTTCTCCGGCCATTCTGACTGCACACGTTGCAACGGACTCCCTTTTTCCAGCCCAGAACTCCCCTCGAGAGACTGTGTTGTACACAACAAGGACTCAGCTGGGTCTTAATCTTTTCACAAATGGGTTTCCCATGCCAGATCCCATTGCCACTCTAATAGCACATTGCTAGTTGGCTGTAAGCTATTCAGTGCCTCTGTTCATTGAAACTTATTGGAATCCATTTTGAGTCCAATGCTGGGGAAAAAGGTGAAATATCAAATGTGCACAGTACCAAGATTATGCCCCTATAAACCATGTTTTGCGTGCAGTGACCATCATGTATGCCTGCAAAAACATTGTCTGTATGCATAAACTCTGCTTTTTGTGCCCATAAATCATGCTTTATGTGCAGAAGACACTGTGTGCATAACAGGTTTTATGCACGCTAAGCATAACTTCTGCGCTTCTTTTTGGGTTAGTGTGCTTTTTAACTCCCAGTGCATTAATTTCCTGCATCGGGAATTAAACGAGGTTTTAGTGTGCACATTAAGAAACCGTGCGTCGACGTGCACGGTTTTAATGCTCAGCTTGTTACATCAGCCTCTCTATTTGGTGTCTACTAAAATCCCCTCCCCTCGTGCAAGAGCCATCCAGGCTTGCTCGCTTTAGCAGGGCATACAGAATCTTGTGCTGTTTGATGTTTGAAAGCCGGATACTTGACAAGGGGACCTAAACACATGCACAGGAAAAGAATTAAATTTCATTTCCACCCAGGGGAACAAACACATATGTGAAAAGAATGTACCTTACCTTAGTATCTCAGATGAACAAATGAACAGTTATGACAATGTAATTAACACAAAGGAGGAAAGGCTACTTAATCTACCTAAAGCCCTAGCACTGTACATCTGGAAAAGCAGTTGCAAAGTCAAACTCCCTGGGGAGATCTACTTCCAACTCAATGCAGGGTCACAGAATCAATGACTAGAAGACAACCAAGCGAGACATCAAAGAGATGAATGCCTTGATTATCAAACCCCAAATCCCAAATCTTATCTGTCACAGCAGACACCTCAGCCACTGCCCCAGAATCTTCACAATCTCCCCACCCCGTAGGAGCTCATCAAAGTTAAGAAAAATATCAGACATCCTTAGAAAGGCCAGATTAACACTTTTTCTCTGAACTACGGTCAGAGCCACACGGGACACTGGCAAAGCTATTACCGATATAAATGCAGCCATCATCAGAAATAAAGGTTAGCATTCTGTGCATTCAAGCGCTGCCAAACTACTTTACGTCAAAATTTTCAACAAACGCTCAAATCAAGCACCATGAAACCCCTATTCTAGAGCAAGCCAGGAAACCAAACACTTAGGACCAGGGCTTTTCTGAACAGGGCAGACTGCAAACAAAAGCACGCAGTCCGTCCCCCCTCCCCCTGTACGGCACTAAATGGAAATTCCCAAAACACAGCAGAGTTAAAAGTCAAGGAAGCACTAGTAAACCCACTCAACCTGAGTCAACATGCTGCAACTTCCCCAAGCCACGGTCAGAGGGCAATGAAGAAACATGGGGATACCACGAGCCCACGTTATCGAGGGATCTGTGGCAACGGCAACATTAAAACCGTCCTCAGCAACGCAATGCTGAAATGTCCTAATGAACAGCAAAGGTCTGCACAAAGGTCCGACTGGGTTCCTCCCAAAGCAGTGCCCTGCCGACCCCATCCTTACCTTCCAGACACTGATTGATCAACAGGCAGAACACGCACCCCCATTTTGGGAAGAATATTTGTGTGTTTTACTGACTATAAAAAAGCTTTTGATTCTGTCTGGGACCCTGGCCTGAACTTTAAACTTCTGCACACTGGACCTGGTGGAGAAGCCTCGGACATCATTAAATCCAGGTACTCATCAGCCACCCAACAGCCTGCAGACAGACAGCTTCAGACAGGGCTCCTTCAGATTCAGATGACTTTATTGGCTGGACAGTTCTACCTGGGCTGCCAAAGTAACATCAGTGATCTCCCCGCCCTACTGGGTGGATCCTCAGCCTCAGGACTAAAATGAAAATGAAATAACTCGACCGCAAATGCAGCTGCTCTGCTCGCTCCTACCCTAGATCACCTACAAGAGAACTTAAACCTGCTAGAGACCCAACTGCAACTCACAGGCCCCTCAAGTAAACCTGGAAAAGATGAAAATTATGATTTTCCAGAAAAGGCCAAGAAAACTCCAAATCAAAACCAAAGTCTTCCTACATAATTGAAGACAAGCATCCCCTAGGCTCTACATACCTTGGCCTAGCTCCAAGAGCCCTATCTGCAATAAGGAAAACCCCTGGTCAGTTGCAATCCCCCCCAGTACAATTACTATTCAAATTATTTGATAGTGTCATTCACCCAGGCCTTTTTTATGGGAGTGAGGTCTGGGGTCTATCATTACCCCAAACACTGGAATGCATATGTTGATCACCAACTGAACTAACTACTACAGCTCCCTATTCAATGGCATTACACACAATACGGTATCAAGTGCCTCCAGCTCCCACAGCGCGCTGCCACCAAAGCAACGGGGGACTACATAAATCCAATATCAAGGGCACTGGCTCCCAGCCGAGAGCAGGATAACATCACAAGCTCTCTGCTTCCTCTACAAGTGCGGGAATAAACAGGCCCCCCGAGTGCCTCTCCCAACCTCTCTCTACCACCACACCCACAAGAAAACTCCGGTCCTCCCAAATGGCTCTTCTTTTCTCTGCCAGACTTTGTGCTTTCATTTCTGGAACAAGGTAGCCATTCACACTACGACCTGAGCCGTTGCTTCAGTTTCAGGAAAAAAGCTAAGGCATGGCTTTTCGGCCTAATCTTCCGTGCAGAGACCCTCGGTCCCGATTAACGACTTTGTTATACACCACCTTTTGTCCAGTGCTATTCCAACTGTGCATTTGAATCCAGCTTTAAATTGTTTCAAAGGCAATTGTCTGATTTAAATTGTCATAATCCACCTTGAGGCCGGGCTTAGTAAAAGAAGGAATATCAAATGTCTATAATGAAAGAACTGCACCTCCAGTTGTTTCCAAAGAAAGACCCTCTAATAATGGGTGCAGAGCAGAATTAGGGGACACTTCCCCTTACTGCTCAGCATGCAAGGAAGAATATTCACATTCTGGGGTCCTCTCGGTAACAGCGACACACACTCCTCCACTACCAAGCACTTTGTGAAGTCAAATAAAAGCCCTGTGAGAAACACACTCAGCACATATGGAGCAACAAACCAGCACCAACACCCAGAACTCAACCAGATACAACCTGGCTTACGCACAGGCAGCACTGCAAATATTACACAGGGCCCTGGAACACCTCCTGCCGAGAGGTGCAGACTGTAAAGCAGAGCAAGCCAGACTGCTCCATCTTCCTACACAGAAAATCCACGCTAACACAATCCCTTGCCTTGGCCACTCAAGCAAAACACAGACAGATCCTTACCAAACATAAAGTAACTGATCAGACTAGAAACAGAAAGATGCAGACAAAAACTGAACTGAAAACCCCAAAAAGTCTGACTCTGTATGCAATGCAACACTAGAGAAACAGAGTCAGAAATGCATTTCCTCCTGCGCTGTGCAAAACACAAAGAGATCAGGGCTGCACATTTCCCAGAGCTGAGAGAGAAATATCCAGGATTTCCCACTAAAGAATGAGCAGGAAAAACTCTTTATAATCCTGAGAGAAACAGCAGCTAGAGCCGCAAAATCTGTGGTGTCCTGCCACCAGGCCAGAAATTCAATCTGACCAGGGACAATACGGACCAGCACCAGAACCCAGGAGTTCTATTTTCATTTTACTGTTATTACTTTTTGTAATTTTTTTTTACCATTTTGTTGTTAATCACCTTTCCCTATTACTTCAGCAGCACATGTAAAAATTGTCAAGCCAGTGATGTTATTTGAGTCTGTGTGCAGGGGAACCCTGAGGTTTCATGCTCTCCTCTCCCCCTCTCTTTCTGTCTTTTCTGAGGGAGGGAGGAGGGGATGGGTGCGTGCAGCTGAGCTCAGAGCTCTCATTCTCTTCTCCTCCTCCTTCTCTTTCTTTATCATTCATTAACTCCTGCCCTTGTACCACATCTGCCAACCTCTTTGAACTCACTTTCTCAGTGCGTTGTGGAAACTGTAGCCCTGCCTCTTCCATTTGAAGGCAGTGCCACGGGTACCAGAATGCATCATGCGTGGAGGTGTGGCCTAATGGCTATTGTATTGGGCTAAGAACCAGGAAAGTTGGGGCTGAAGCCGTGCTTCTCCCACCGATGCCCCTTGTGACCGGGGGTAAGTCACCACCATGGTCCCTGGTTCAAACAGATTGTAAGCCCTGTGGGGAAGTTACCTAAAGTGTAACTTGCCCTGAGCATGGGACTGGCAAGATAATTAAATCCAAAACATGAGGACAGTAAGAAGGCCTGGCCAATCCCTTTGTACCATTCTCACTTCCTCTTTTCTCCTCCTCCTGGTGCCTCTTACTTTACACTTGTGCCTTCTCCTGCCCGTGACTGGTGGAGACCATGCTAACCACTGCTTCAGGCTGCTGCTGCTGCCTGCACGCTCACTTCCCAAGGCTTATGGGATGGAGACTCCTTTCTCCTAGTACCGGGACCCTCATCTCTATGCAGGAGTGCAGGAGATGGTTTCCTGCTATGGGGGACTCGCATGAGCTAGGGGAGATTCAGCAGCATTGAGATACAAGGTGGATGCGAGAGAAGACCCGTTGGTGACCCCAGCCAGCTATTATTATTATCCACTCGGAGTGAAACAGCCGGAGGGAGCATCCACCATGGCGGTGCCAAATGTGCCGCTCACTCACCAGGGTGAAGGGGGTGTTGAGCAGGGTGATCATGATATCAGAGACTGCCAGGTTCACGATGAAGAGGCTGGTGGCCGAGTGCATCCTCTTGTTCTTGATCACCACGTGGCACACCAGCACGTTGCCGAAGAGCGACATCACAATGATGAGGGAGTAGGCTGCAATCAGCAACGCTTTGACTGTGGGCTTCTGTGACTCGGGCTCATACCTGGCCAGTTCGGCAAACCTCTCCCATTCGGTGATCCTGCTGTCTGACCAGTTAAAGCCAGTCCTGTTCAAGCTGCGCAGGGCCATCAGTAGCTGGGTGAAGGTGGAGTTACGGCCAAGCTCTAGTTCCCAAGCTGTCAGAGATTCAGGGAAGAATGGAAGAGACCGCAGGAGGGGGTGAGACATAACGATGCCTGCCAGTCTGGTTAACAGTGGTTCAGTCTCAATGTTCTGCACCTCTGTCACATGGGGGGGGGGGTGGCGGGAAGGCTGAGAGGGAGCCACTTACTAACAAGAACGCGAGTTCCGATGCATAATTGAAAGAATCTACCAGGTGCCATAAATTTCTGCTGTGCGCAGTTAGGTGGGCCACTGGGTATTATTAACCATGAAATAGAAAAAGTGCATTTACAATTCTTAAACAAGTTGAAAGTACGAGGAGTACAAGTGCCACATGAAAGGTGTCAATCAAAGGAAATGATGCCGAGTCAGGAGACATCCGTGGCTGTTATCCGATGCTTTGCGCCCTGTATTTCATCTGCTGGCTAGGAGGGCAGTTTCCATCCCTCATGCTTTTGGAGAGCTTTTCCCGTCTTTTCCTCCTGTGGGTTTGTCAGCATTCTGCCCCCTTTCAGTAGGCAATTGTTGTCAATCATTTCCTGTGGACCACAGAAGAACCTTAGGTTAGTGCTGCATTCTACAAATTCAGCTTCATTTCCTGATCTCTTGCTGCTATAATCAGTTCTCACGGTAAGGACGCCAGTCCTTGTCCTTATTAGACAGGGAAAACTCTAACTCTGCCCTTAATACGCAGCCGAACAGCCACTGCCCTTACTGTATAGCAAAAAAAACCCAAAACCCAAAACAAAACTTAGTCCTCACCCTTATTTACAATGGGACTTTAGTCTCTGTCATTTCCTTATTACAGAGTAGGAGCTTGGTCCCTGTCCTTATTATACAGTGGGAACTCAGTCCCTGCACATATTATGGAGGCAGAGTTTGGTTCCTTTGCCTTTTTATACAGCGGGAGCTCATTCTCTGCAAGGAAGTCCTCAGGCAAATGCTTAACAAGCAGAAAAGAAAAGTAAGACAGAAATAAGGCAAAGGCAGGAAGAATAGCGAAAAATGAAACAAAGAGAGGGAAAGATTAAGGATGGTTTAGGGGTTCTTGCAGTATTTTTCACTTAAACCGAGCACATTCATTTAGCCTGTTAAGAACCCGCCACACTTCTAAAGAGTCTCTTCTGCACTGTTATGCAAATATCAGCTCTTCACAGAACCTCTGCTCTTTCATGAAAGATACAAATGACACACCAACATACCAAAGCATCCGTTTTACTTCCTGGGATAAACATTTCCTGGGAACAAAACACCAGATATTAATTTGCTGAAAATAATGAACACAGCAGTGCCACGGGAGAAATCAGCCCCGTTCACTGCTCTGCGGAGCTCACAACCCCGCCCCCTGGCATTTGGGAAAACTGGACAAGACTAATCCATGAAATTACATAAAACCATCATTGCCCCTGCTCTAATCTGGGAAACATAAACTGCTGAGTAGGCTTTAAAACAAATGGAGGTCTCACCACAAGATTATTGTTCCCTTCAGCCTGGAAACGGGGAAGGATGAACTGGGAAAAGTGCAGAGCCAGAAAAGTAGGACTAGGGAGACAGATCTATTGGCTTGGTTGGTCTAACTTTAGGAGTGGGCAACATCCTGGAAATCCTACTAAAGAAAAGAATAAAATAGTGCGTGGAACCAAGTAGATTACAGGACTCCAGACAACCTGGTTTTTTAGAGAAACGGGAAGACCTGGTGCACAAATATCTCTCTTTTTTCCCCCCAGACTGCTACTAGGGGAAATCAGCATGGTTTAAGTATTAATGTACTGTAGTTTGCAAGTGATTAGGATACTTTGGTCCTGAAATGACTGTGTGATCCATTGACTATTTGACTCCAGTTGTGAATAATCATGATTCTCTATAAGAGAGTCGGCTAAAAGACAACAGTTAACTGGGCAGTGGAGGATCCTTATTGCCCTGCCCTAGGGCTACAGCCAATCGCTGATCTGTGGCGTCCAAGCACAACTTCAGCTAGAACAATTCTGCTGTATCAGGCAGGAGGGCAGGGAAGGTAAGAAAGTGCAATATTCTAATAAAATAGAACGGAATTTTAGACTTCAAACGTGTATTTGTCTTTGTAGAAAATCATTGCGGGACAGGGAGGAGAAATCGAGCTCTGGCCCCAGAAAAGCCTTGCCTTCCCCCCATGAAAGGAGCATACCTGACCTACACAGAGATATTGCAAACCACACTCTAAGCTGCAAGAGCACTGTAGCTAGGACCTGATACTTTCTTACTTCGCAGACAAGATTTAATTATGCTGATCTGAACACAAGGATTTCCATAGTCAGCCTGACGCCGTCACAAAAATATAATTACACCCAAAACATGCAAAGCAATGCAGGGGAGGAAACGGGGCAGAAACGGCTAAATAAGAGAGGCATTTTAATCACTGGGAAAAGAAATAGCAGCTTGCTGGAGCAGAAAAGGAGGTATTGCAAGAGAAGCCTGTGATTACTCGACTAGTGACAACGGGAGATGAAAGAGGCACGGGGTCCGAAAGAGAGCTGCAACCTCACTCCCCCAGGGGCGCTGTCTGTGTCTGATCTTTGCGGTTCACTCACCCCCAAGACGAGTCGGTACCCATCCGGCCCTGCCCGCGAGGCTGGCAGGCCAGCGTGGCCCGGGGCTCCCTCGGTCCGATGGCAACGCGCGGGACACTGCTCACAGCGCTGCCAGACCCTCCGCCGGGTGGAATGCAGCGACGTACCTCGGCCAATCAACGGGAGGGAGGGCGGAGTCGGGGCGGGGACCTCGTGCTGCTCTCATTCATAAGATTGAGAGGCTCTCCCGCTCTTCCACAGGTCTCGCGGGTACAGTTTTATGTGTCATGGTGGCATACTGGATTCTTTGCAGGGTGCAATGCATTTATTGGGGGGGGACGACAAAAGTGTATCCAAAAATGACGACCTCCATGACACGGCCTTTCACACCCGAAGGGACCTAACAAAATAAACCCTAGAGTTCAGTGCAGGGCACAGAAAGGATGGGGGCGCACTTGGGCCCAGGGCATATTAAACTCAATCTGGAGACATTCTGCACAATAAACCTTCGCAATGAAGAGTGCAGCTAGATATCTGACTTCCAAAGACTGATTACGTTTATTTAAAAAACGGAAATCCTTTTATTATTTTAATTAAAAATTAAATTAGGGGCTGAAATCGCAACAAAAGAAGGGACCTGTGTGGTCTCAAAAACTCATTGGCTACATCTTTTTTTTATTAGTCCAATAAAGAGTATGACACCCTAATAAAACGGTACCTTCATAAAGGTGAGGGATGGTTAGAGTTGCACAATGGAAGTACGCAGGCATTGTCTAAAGAAGGAACTTCAAGTAGTTCCTGACGTTTGCATCTTAAAGCATTCTTCACCCTTGAGTAGTTATTTTTTTTGTTGTTTAATCTTCCTGTGGCAATGGTTATACAGTAATCATGCTCCCAGTGGGATTGGGTTAGAACATTAACCCCTCTATATTGTGTAGATTATCAATTTCAGTCAAAAATCCAAGAAGAGATTGCCCTCAGCTCATGGTTCATTTAGACTTTAGGTTTGATCTTAACCAAACATATCTAATCATTTCTGTGCCGGCTTAAAAAAAACAAACCTAACTTTATAACATGTCAATGTTACAAAGTGCAATCAGCTGTAACTCAGTTAAACCCCAATCTTGATGAATTTGAGTACTAAGGTGAAATACCACACTGCCAAAATCAGAATACCACAAGTACTGTAAAATTATAACATAGACGCTTAAGGTTGATTTTGACCAGTCATAATAGGCTTCATCCTGTAAGCAGTTTTGCTAGATGATTGGCCTTATACTTAATCATCGGTCAACATCCCAAATAATGGGTCAAGTTTTTGAATATTTTTCATTTGCAATAACACTTTCTGCAGTTCATGTGACTTAACTTAGTGAAATCGCTGAAGCCAAAAGTTGTCAACACGCCCGACATGGTTCCATGTTTCGAACGCTTGCCATTCTTTATCAAGGGCTAGAGTTCAGCGTTGTATTTGTATTTGTAGTCCTTCAGGATTCGAGAATTCAAGATTTCAATAATGGCGTATCTGCTTGTCCTGAAGGACTACAAATACAAATACAACGCTGAACTCTAGCCCTTGATAAAGAATGGCAAGCGTTCGAAACATGGAACCATGTTGGGCGTGTTGACAACTTTTGGCTTCAGCGATTTCACTAAGTTAAGTCACATGAACTGCACAAAGTGTTATTGCAAATGAAAAATATTCAAAAAATTGACCCATTATTTGGGATGTTGACCGATGATTAAGTATAAGGCCAATCATCTAGCAAAACTGCTTACAGGATGAAGCCTATTATGACTGATCAAAATCAACCTTAAGCGTCTATGTTATAATTTTACAGTACTTGTGGTATTCTGATTTTGGCAATGTTACAAAGTGATCATTAAATACATCGTAAATACAACCAGGGGCATTGCTAACTATGGACAAACAGGGATCCTGCCCATAATCTCAAACAATTGTTTTGATTACTTCTCTGCAGGGAACTGGAGGGGAGGGACTGGTAAACGGAGCAGGGCAATTGTTTCTTCTTTGCAGTGTCTGTTCCAAACAGGAAGGGGAGGGGGTGAGACTGAGCACACACTGCAGACAGCTTGTTGAAAGAAGTTGAGGGACTAGACAAGGGAGCAGGAGAATTAGTGTTCTGCTCTGCTGTGTCCTACATTGTAGTCTCATTCCCTTCCCAGCAGTACCCTTGTTTCAAATGGGGGGGGGGGGGACACACACACACACACAAGAAACAGACACAGGGACAGCTCGCTTCCCAGGACTCAGGAATCTGATGTGGGCAGTGGGCAGGAGGAAGAAGGCATCCTAGAGCACAATCAGGGAAGATATACCAAAATGGTCAAACTTCGACCCAGCCTCCTCCCTCGAAATACAGTCAATCATCAAAAAAATGAACCCTGCAAATCACTCCCTCGACAGCATCTCCATAACAACCATTAAAACTATGGAGCCCACCCTAATTGAAACACTCACCAATATTGTCAGCCTATCTCTGACTGAAGGAAACTACCCCATCCGACTCAAATCAGCAGTAATTAAACTGATCCTAAAAACAGAACAATCTAACCCCAACAGCCCTTCAAACTACCACCTTATCTCAAACCTATCCCTCATAGCCAAGATCATTGAAAAGATTGTTCACTCCCAACTAAATGACCACCTTAGAACATAAGAACATAAGAAATTTCCATGCTGGCTCAGACCAAGGATCCATCAAGCCCAGCATCCTGTTTCCAACAGAGGCTAAATAAGGAAAATAGAAAAAACTGAAAGGTGCAGCTGCAAAGGTTAAAAGTGTACAACAGGCATGGACATTGTTTAAAAATACAATCTTAGAAGCGGAGTCCAAATGTATTCCACACCTTAAGAAAGGTGGAAGGAAGGCAAAACGATTACCGTCATGGTTAAAAGGTGAAGAGAAAGAGGCTATTTGAGCCAAAAAAAACAACACATCCTTCAAAAATTGGAAGAAGGATCCATCTGAAGAAATAGGAAAAAGCACAAGCATTGTCAAGTTAAGTGTAAAACATTGATAAGGCAGGCTAAGAGAGAATTTGAAATGAAGTTGTCCATAAAGGCAAAAACTCCTAATAAAAACTTTTAAAAATATATCCAAAGCAAGAAACCTGTGAGGGAGTCTGTTGGACCGTTAGATGACCGAGGAGTTAAAGAGGCTCTTAGGGAAGATAAGGCCATTGCAGAAAAACTAAATTAATTCTTTGCTTCTGTGTTTTCTTATTGGTGGTTTGGGGTCATACCGGTTCCAGAGATGGTTTTCAAGGGTGATGATTCAGATGAACTGAACCAAATCACTGTGAATCTGGAAGATGTAGTAGGCAGATTGACAAACTAAAGAGTAGCAAATCACCTAGACTGGATGGAATGCACCCTAGGGTTCTGAAGGAGCTCAAAAATGAAATTTCAGATATATTAGTTAAAATTTGTAACCTATCATTAAAATCATCCATTGTACCTGAAGACTAGAGGGTGGCAAATGTAACCCCAATATTTACAAAGAGCTCCAGGGGTGATTCAGGAAACTAGTGAGCCTGACTTCAGTGCTGGGAAAAATAGTGGAAACTATTCTAAAGATCAAAATCACAGAACATATAGAAAGACATGGTTTAATGGAACACAGTCAGCATGGATACACCCATGGCAAGTCTTGCTTCACAAATCTGCTTCATTTTTTTGAAGGGGTTAATGTGGATAAAGGTGAGGCAGTAGATATAGTGTATTTGGATTTTCAGAAGGCATTTGACAAAGTCCCTCATAAGAGGCTTCTAAGAAAACTAAAAAGTCATGGGATAGGAGGCAGTGGCCTTTCATGGATAACAAACTGGTTGAAAGACAGGAAACAGAGAATAGGATTAAATGGTCAATTTTCTCAGTGAAAAAGGGTGAACAGTGGAGTGCCTCAGGGATCTGTACTTAGACCGGTGCTTTTCAATATATTTATAAATGATTTGGAAAATAATACGATGAGTGAAGTAATCAAATTTGCAGATGATACAAAATTATTCAGAGTAGTTAATTCACAAGCTGATTGTGATAAATTGCAGGAGGACTGGAAGATTGGGCATCCAAATGGCAGATGAAATTTAATGTGGACAAGTGCAAGGTGATGCATATAGGGAAAAATAATCCATGCTGTAGTTACACGATGTTAGGTTCCATATTAGGAGCTACCACCCATAGTGGATAATGTATTGAAATCATCAGCTCAGTGTGCTGCAGCAGTCAAAAAAGCAAATAGAAAGTTAGGAATTATTAGGAAGGGAATGGTGAATAAAACAGATAATGTCATAATGCCTCTGTTTCGCTCCATGGTGAGACCACACCTTTGAGTACTGTGTACAATTCTCTTCGCCGCATCTCAAAAAAGATATAGTTGTGATAGAGAAGGTACAGAGAAGGGTGACCAAAATGATAAAGGGGATGGAACAACTCCCCTATGAGGAAAGGCTAAACAGGTTAGGGCTGTTCAGCTTGGAGAAGAGACGGCTGAGGGAGGATATGATAGAGGTGTTTAAAATCATGAGAGTTCTAGAATGGGTAATGTGAATCGGTTATTTACTCTTTCGGATAATAGAAGGACTAGGGGGCCACTCCATGAAGTTAGCAAATAGTACATTTAAAACCAATCAGAGAAAATTCTTTTTCACTCAACACACAATTAAACTCTGGAATTTGTTGCCAGAGGATGTGGTTAGTGTAGCTGGGTTTAAAAAAGGTTTGGATAAGTGTTGTGTTCCGCGGCCATGGACGGCCATGACCGCGGTCCCCTACCTTGCCCGCGGTGGCAACCCGCCGCGGTAGCTTCTAATGAAACCCCTGAGCCTGTGCCCGTTGCTCCGGCGCGGGTCCCCAGGATGGCCGCCGGGTGGGGAGTCGTCCCTGCTCCTCCCTTGCGGCGTCCGGCAGTCTTTCCTCCGTGGAGGAAATCCAAGTTGGCCGCCACCATCTTTAGGCGTGAGGCGCGCCTCCTCTCTAGATTTAAAGGCGCCAGGCCCCTTTAACTACTTTCAGCTGTTTCCAATGAGCCAAAGTAGAGGGGAGGTTTCCTCTGCTCATTCCTTGACTTGGCAACGTCTCTTGTAGCGCTGTTTAAGTCTGCTTGCTTCGGTGAGTCTTCCTGCGCTTTGGATCCTTGTTCCTGTTCCCTTTCTCGTCTTGGTGTTCCTGGTTCCTGACTTTGGACTGGCTAGCGGTGATTCCTGGTGTGTGACATCGGACTGGCTAGCGGTGATTCCTGGTGTGTGACCTCGGACTGGTAAGCGATGACCCTCTGGCACTTGACCTTGGACTTCCTCTGGACCATCGTCTCAAAGGTCCACCTAAGTTCCAGTGGCCCGGGTCCCTACGGGCTCCTCCTGGGAGGACCGTGGGCTTCCAGTGGCGAAGACACAGTTCCTCTCCTTGACATCACAACTCTTCGTCTGCCTCCACAGTCGCCTCAGTCTCCAGTGCCGAGGGTCAGCTGGTCACTTCTTCTGTTCTGCCTCACTACCCGACGGGAGAACCTATGGATCCACTTCCTAAGGTATACCATCCTCCCATCGGTCCAAGGGTTTACAACCCTGAGCATAACAGATTGCCAGGTCCATGGACCCGGCGGAAGTATCTGCCCGCCAGGTCATTCCTGGAATGGCCCAGCGTCTCAAGGACCAGCAAAAGACCCTGGATGCCCTTGTCTCTGCAGTGGAGGGCTTGAACCAACGCTTCGAGGCGTTAGGGCCCATGAACCCCACGTTGCCGACCCCTGTGCAGGTCACCATGGGCGATCTTGGGCAGGTAATTCCCACGCAACTCCAGATGCCCTCTCGATACGCCGGAGACGCGAAGTTGTGTCGGGGATTCCTCAGCCAGTGCCAGATCCGTTTTTCTTTATTGACTGCGCAGTTTTACTAACCGACTTGGTCAAGACTAGTTATATTATGACCTTGCTCGACGGGAAACCCTTGATCTGGGCCTCTCACCTATGGGAGAGAAGAGACCAGGTGTTCGGAAGTCTGGATCAGTTTTTGTCCACCTTTCGGCAAACTTTTGATGAGCCTGTCCGCAAATCCACTGCTGTCTCAGAACTTCTCCAGTTGCGAGAGGGTACTCGGACTGTGGCCAAGTACGCAACAGAATTCCGTACATTGGCCGCAGAGTTAAACTGGAGGGAGGATTGCCTCCACAGAATCTTCCTGGAGGGGCTAGCCCCTCGCCTTCAGGATGGACTAGCATCAAGGGAACTCACGGACGATCTCGATGGCCTAATAGATTTAGCCAATTGCGTGGATCGTCGCATACGTTTTCATCTTCCGGAAGGGAAGGCAGGAAGGAGGCCCTTGCCTGCTCCCAAGGCTGAAGCGAGAGCCCCTCAAACGCCAACTGAAGAGCCCATGAAATTGGGCCCTGGGAGAGTGTCTCCACAAGAGCGCCGGTGGCGAATTAAGAAAGGACTTTGTTTCTATTGAGGCACAGCGGGCCATCAAATAGCCGCATGCCCGGTGCAGCCGGGAAACTCTCGGGCCTAGGACCTGAAGGAGGTCTCTTCCTAGGCCTAATCTCACCTGCACCTCCACTAACGCTACCAGTGGCGTTAACATCTGCGAACGGTGAGTTCCACACGTTAGCCCTGGTGGACTCCGGCGCCAACGGCAATTTCATTATGAAGAGCCTGGTGGAGCACTTGAAGATCCCACAAGTCCGTCTTCTAGCTCCATTGGTCATCTCCTCAATCCAAGGTAAACCTCTTCCGGAACGTGTGACACACACCACGGTTCCTGTCCAGTTGAGGATTGGAATCCTTCATCAGGAGCGGATGCCTTTCCATGTTTTGGAGTATTCCATACATCCTGTCGTCCTGGGCCTTCCCTGGCTTCAGCAACATGGCCCTCAGTTCGACTGGAAGACTTTGCAGCTATCCCACGGGGGGCCGAATTGTCACGGCAATTGCCTCCAATCAGTGATTCCAGTTTCATGCTCCATTGCCTCCACCAGTCTTCAGGGCCTGCCGGCCTCCTATGCCTCGTACGCGGATGTCTTCTCAAAGCAAAAGGCCGAGATACTTCCACCTCATCGATCATTCGATTGTGCCATCAACCTCTTTAAAAATGGCGCGGGCCATCCAGTGCTCCTACCATGTGACAGGGGCCGGCCAATGGCACGGATACCCTGTCACATGGTAAGGGCAAAGGACCATCGGCGCCATTTTTGTTAGTGGCAGCCGACAGCCCAAGAGCGGGAGATCGCTCCCAGGACTTCCACTGGACCACCAGGTACTTGTAAAAAGTTTTAGGGGGGTTCGGAAGGGTGGGGAAAGCTAAGGGATCAGTTTTAAAGGGTCGGGGTGGGTTTTTTGTTTATCGGCTCGGGCGCAGCCGATAAACAAAAACGCGATCGGGCCGCATGAAAAAAAATTAATGATGTGAATCGGAACCTGATTCACATCTCTAGTTTTTACCACAATACCCACTGATGATCCAGCCACTCAGCTCCCAGAACAAATCCACTCTCTGCCAGTCATGGCCATGCCAGCCTTGTTTCTGCTGCCAGGCAGGGTATGAAGGTCCATCCTTAGGTAAATTACATTTTTAATAAATCTTGTTTCCTTCTTTCCCCAGTGTTTCATATATAATAAAAGTTGATTAATAACTGCTAGGTCCACCTAGTATTCTACTTTCCTCCTCTGATACTCTTTATCTCCCTCTTCTGCTTTGTCTCTGTATCAGATTTATGATTTGATTGGCATGAGAATTTGTTAAGGATGTGCATGGAAACAAATTTCAGTTCATGTCATTAATTTGATTCATTTGTCTCCATAATTAATTTTTTTTGTTTCAAACAAAAAAATAAAAGGTTTTCATGCCTTCATATCATTCATTCATTCCTTTTCAATAAGAGAAGCAATGTGGCCTAGTCTGGGCTCCAAAATTGGAGTTTTTCATTCAAGTTTAATGAAACTTGCAGGCAGACATCAGCAGCAGAAGCAAGGGGACTCCAAGACTCCAAGAATGGGGCAACGCTGGACAGTGCCCCTGGATGACACATTACTGAGGAAGGGTGTTACAGAAATGAGCACTGAGGCATAGGAAGGGACAGACTAGGAGCACAAAGCCTTGAAAGAGAAAATTCAGAAGCAATCTGGTTTACTTGAAAACCTTCAAATGATCTTCTTCCTATGCCTAGCATGGCAGGTTGTGACATACCTGTTATGCCCGTCGATCACAGATGGCTGTGACCGCTCTTGATCACCTCTTTCTTCACAGCATTGACTTCGTTGGGAAGGCTTGCGGCCTCCGCCAGCTATCGCCGGCCTGCCTACCGCTCCCAGGCCTCCCTGGATGGCACGGAAGCTGATGACCACCATCTTGCCCTCGGAATCCCTTAGGCGCGTGCGCACAGGCCAGTCCTAAGCACGTCATGGCGGGAACCTCAGGGACATCCCCTCCGGATGACGTCATTCCTCCAGGATACTTAAGCTGGCTGGCCCTGCCTTTCAACGACTTGGCAACGAATTCCCTCATTGCTGAATCCGCTTCGCTCACTACGGACTTCTCGTTCCTGTTGCTGCCTCTCCGGCGTGAGATGCTCTGGGTACCCGATCCTTGGGGGCCCTTTCCTCGTCTCTGGCTATCTGCTCTTTGAAGGGCCTATTGCCTTGGACTGCTACCTTTCCCGTTCCTCGGGGCTTCTCTTGGACCAGTCGCTACTGTGAGTACCTCTGCTCTGCGGACCACTACTATACCATCTCTAGTGAAGAACCCTCATCGGTGTATGCCACGCTGCGGACCACTACCGTACCATCTCTAGTGAAGAACCCTCATCGGTGTACCCTGCACTGCGGACCACTACTGTACCATCTCTAGTGAGGAACCCTCATCGGTGTACCCTATGCTGCGGACCACTACCATATCACCTCTACTGAGGAACCCTCACTGGCATACCCTGCTCCACAGACCTCTACCGTACCATCTCTACTGAGGAGCCTCATCGGTGTACCCCACGCTACGGACCACTACCGTACCATCTCTAGTGAAGAACCCTCATTGGTGTACCCCGCACTGCGGACCACTACTGTACCATCTCTAGTGAGGAACCCTCATCGGTGTACCCCGAACTGCGGACCACTACCATGTCACCTCTACTGAGGAACCCTCACCGGCTTACCCTGCTCCACGGACCTCTACCATACCATTTCTACTGAGGAGCCTCATCGGTGTACCCCACTCTGCGGACCATTGCCGTGTCTTCACTACAGAGGTATTCCCTTTGGGTATACCCCACCGCACAGACTCTGAGACTTTCTCCTGCACTCCCCGTTCCACGGGCAGTGCCTCTCTATTCCTTAATAAAGGCTCTAATCTATAGCTGTGTCTGACGTCACTGAGACCTTGCCTCCCGACGGTGAGACTCACAGGACTCATCCCTGTGGGTGGTATCATCTCTTACCTCGGCCCAGGGCCCACATACCTACAAATCCTAACAATACCAGTAAAAAATATGGTAACCGCACAGCATAACTTCTCTTTCCACGCATCCAAGCTTTTGCAGACCTCATAATTTTTCCTGAGTCTTATATGTAGGCTCCACCCTTTTCTTGATTGTGCAGTTCTCAAAACCTTAATCTGCTCTATTGTCCTCTCTAGATTAGACTATTGTAATACTCTATTACATGGTGTTTCCTCTATGCACATTAAATTTATCTAAATGTACAGAACAGAGCCGCAAAGGATATCTTTGGTAAACTCAAAGTTGTCCATGTTACCCCTCTCCTTGTTGGGTTACATTGGCTCCCATTTTTCTTACGTGCCCAATTTAAAATTGGTTGCTTAACCTTCAAGGCTTTATAATGGGATTCCTCTTTATATCTTTCTTCTGTAATCTCTCTTTATTTGCCTCTTCGTATTACAGTCCTCCCAGCAGGAGCTGTTATCGATATCCTTGAGTAAAGAAATACGCTTTGAGAGATCCAGGGAAATGTTTTTCATTTATATCTCCTGCCATCGTTTATTGCAAGTTTATCCTCACCTTGATTAGAACATCTTCTATGTTATTGTTTTATCGTTATTTTATACTTCTCATGTTAATAACTTAATATTTGTCTTATTTTAGCATTTTACTTTTGTTTTGTTTTTATTGCTTTATTGTTTTGTTATTTGTTTTTCTCTTTACTGTTAATGTTATTTTAACTGCTGATTTATTTGATATTGATATTAATTTGTTTTAACTAGTTTTACTTTGTTAGCTACATACTACATTTTGATTTGTATATTGTTCTGTTTACAAATGTAACAAGATGTGATTCATGAAGAAATAATAAAGATAAACAGAAAAGGAACAACTTGAATTGAATGTAGAAAGGAATGGGGCAGCCAGTGGCAGGATAAAGATGGAAGAGCCAGAAACATAAGAATTTCCAAACTGGGTCATTTGCGCAGGATAAGAACATAAGAAAATGCCATACTGGGTCAGACCAAGGGTCCATCAAGCCCAGCATCGTGTTTCAAACAGTGGCCAATCCAGGCCATAAGAACCTAGCAAGTACCCAAAAACTAAGTCTATTCCATGTTACCATTGCTAATGGCAGTGGCTATTCTCTAAGTGAACTTAATAGCAGGTAATGGACTTCTCCTCCAAGAACTTATCCAATCCTTTTTTAAACAAAGCTATACTAACTGCACTAACCACATCCTCTGGCAACAAATTCCATAGTTTAATTGTGCGTTGAGTAAAAAAGAACTTTCTCCGATTAGTTTTAAATGTGCCCCATGCTAACTTCATGGAGTGCCCCCTAGTCTTTCTATTATCTGAAAGAGTAAATAACTGATTCACATCTACCAGTTCTAGACCTCTTATCATTTTAAACACATCTATCATATCCCCCCTCAGCCGTCTCTTCTCCAAGCTGAAAAGTCCTAACCTCTTTAGTCTTTCCTCTTAGGGGAGCTATTCCATTCCCCTTATCATTTTGGTAGCCCTTCTCTGTAGCTTCTCCATCGCAATTATATCTTTTTTGAGATGCAGTGACCAGAATTGTACACAGTAGGGATGTGAATTGGATGATATTTTCAAAATCGTCAGAAATCGGGGGCTCCCCCAAAACGATAGGAAAACCCCACAATATTGATCGTGGGGGTTCTCTTATCATTTTGGGGGAGGGCAGGAAAAATGGCACACAAAAATAACCCCTAAACCCACCCCGACCCTTTAAAACTAATACCTTAGCTTCCCCCACCCTCCCGACCCCCCAAAAAACTGGTGGTCCAGTGGGGGTTCCTGGAGCGATCTCCCGCTCCCGGGCCATCAGCTGCCACTAATCAGAATGGCGCCAATGGCCCTTTGCCCTTACCATGTGACAGGGTATCCGTGCCATTGGCCAGACCCTGTCACATGGTAGGAGCACTGGATGGCCGGTGCCATCTTGTGCTCCTACCATGTGACAGGGGCTGACCAATGGCACCATTTTGAATACTGGCAGCCGAAGGTCCGAGTGCAGGAGGTCGTTCCCGGACCCCCGCTGGACTTTTGGCAAGTCTTGTGGGGGTCAGGAGGGTCCCCCAAGGGCAAAGGCCCATCGGCACCATTTTAATTAGTGACAGCCGACGGCCCGGGGGCAGGAGATTGCTCCAGGGACCCCCACTGGACCACCAGGTACCTGTAAAAAGTTTTTGGGGGGGTCGGGAGGGTGGGGGAAGCTAAGGTATTAGTTTTAAAGGGTCGAGGTGGGTTTTTTGTTTATCGGCTCAGGCGCAGCCGATAAACAAAACCGCGATTGGGCCCAATGAAAAAAACCCCACATGTGAATCGGAACCAGAATCCGAACCAATTCTGGTTTCGATTCACATCTCTAGTACACAGTATTCAAGGTGCGGTCTCTCCATGGAGTGATACACAGGCATTATGATATTTTCCGTTTTATTCACCATTCCCTTTCTAATAATTCCCAACATTCTGTTTGCTTTTTTGACTGCCGCAGCACACTGAACTGACGATTTCAATGTGTTATCCACTATGACGCCTAGATCTCTTTCTTGGGTTGTAGCACCTAATATGGAACCCAACATTGTGTAATTATTAGAGATGTGAATCGTGTGATCGATCGTCTTAACGATCGATTTTGGCTGGGGGGGGGTTGGGAATCGGATCGTCACGGTTTTGTTTTTTTAAATATCGTGTAAATCGTAAATCGGGGGAGGGCGGGAAAACCGGCACACTAAAACATCCCTAAAACCCACCCTGACCCTTTAAAATAAATCCCCCACCCTCCCGAACCCCCCCCCAAATGTCTTAAATTACCTGGGGTCCAGTGGGGGGGTCCCGTTGTGATCTTCCACTATCGGGCCACGGGTGCGTTGATAGAAATGGCGCTGGCGCTACCTTTGTCCTGTCATATGATAGGGCAAAGGTAGCGCCGGCGCCATTTTGCTTCCTGTCCCCCGACGTCACGAGCATAGGAGATCGCTCCCGGACCCCCGCTGGACCCCCAGGGACTTTTGGCCAGCTTGGGGGGGCCTCCTGACCCCCACAAGACTTGCCAAAATTCCAGCGGGGGTCCGGGAACGACCTCCTGCACTAGAATCGTGTTGCCGTATTGCAAAATGGCCATATGGCCGGCGCCATTTTGCAAAATGGCGCCGGCCGTACGGCAACATGATTCGAGTGCAGGAGGTCATTCCCGGACCCCCGCTGGACTTTTGGCAAGTCTTGTGGGGGGTCAGGAGGCCCCCCCAAGCTGGCCAAAAGTCCCTGGGGGTCCAGCGGTGGTCCAGGAATGACCTCCAGCACTAGAATCGTGTTGCCGTACAGCCGGCGCCATTTTGCAAAATGGCGCCGGCCATATGGCCATATTGCCGTACGACCGGCACCATTTTGCAAAATGGCGCCGGCCATATGGCCATATTGCCGTACAACCGGCCCTTTTTAAATATTGGGGTTACATTTGCTATCCTCCAGTCTTCAGGTACAATGGATGATTTTAATGATAGGTTACAAATTTTTACTAATAGGTCTGAAATTTCATTTTTTAGTTCCTTCAGAACTCTGGGGTGTATACCATCCGGGCCAGGTGATTTACTACTCTTCAGTTTGTCAATCAGGTCTACCACATCTTCTAGGTTCACCGTTATAGGAGTAATGAAGAGGCCTCAGACAGCTTTCATGGCAGGCAGGAAGAGAGAAGGCAAAGAGGGTTTGTCCTCAGAGCCTCTTCCTTTTATTGTACATTCATACAAAGGCAGATGATGTGTCATTACATGATTGGCTACTTTCCCATAGCAACAGAAGAGTCATTACACCATTGGCTTTGGCTCAGGGGGTGTGCACGGATCATTTCATTGGCTGCTGAAATCTATACCTCCTGACTTTGTCCTGCCTCTAACTAGGGAACACCCAGCCCCTCCCCCAGGAATTCAGGGCCAACAGGTATCCTTTCCCAGGCAGAGACTTAAGCACAAGTGATGCTTTTATTCAGGCAAATGTCAGGGAGAAGGGAAGTTAGTGTTTAACCCTGATGAAATGGCTTGCTGGCAAGCGCATATTTCCCACATCTCACCCTTTCTGTTTTTGTTTAGGCAGCTCAGTAAAGCTTTAGACCCTTACTGAAATCTGTTATGTCTTGGTATGGGCTGGTAATAGGGGAAGAGGGATTATGGAGAGAAGAAAGCTATAATTCGACGTGGTGTGCCAGCTGTCGATGAGCTTCTGAATCTCCATATCACCCAGAGCTGGTGCAGGTGGTGTGCCAACTCTGCAGGGCTCATGATTCCCCATTAGGCATCTTACAAGACATCTTTGTATTCGGGCTGAGAGCAAGGTTTCAATATGGATATGAGGTTTGGGTATGCACTGAATACAGCATCACAGGCAAATAATTAAGATAATTACAGTAATTATAATAGAAATCACCCCTTTTGAGACCAGAAATATCAGGGAGCCAGGACCATAGCCAGTCCCATGGAGAAGTTGGTATTCTGTCTGAAAATGGTGCATCAGCAACCATGGTTTCTATCTGCTCTATGGTATGTGTGAGGTTTGCTTTATAGTCTGATATGTACACACAGCAATGAGATCCAATTAATGCACAAACACCACCCTTTAAGGCTAAGATGGTTTCTAAGGTATAGCGGTTCTGTAATGCTACTTCTCTAATCTGAGAGACTTTTGTTGTGAGTAGTTTTAATGCATGGACTGTCTGATTAAATATGGCAGTCGTCCAGTTAGCTAGGACGTGTAAGTCTCTGTAATTCATAGCTGTTCCCATTGGGGGAAACAGGCTTCTAGCTATCTGAGTTTCTGTATACTTTTCTATGGGATTATTTATCGCCTCCCTTTTGTTACAGAGCCTTGCTTTGGGTAAATTTTTTGACTGCATAGTATGAGGGGAGGATGTAGCCTAAAGTGCATCTGTCTATCCATCTTGGGGAAATGTACATATATGCTCTACGCCCACATAACATCCATATGTTTCCTAACAGATTAGTGGACATGTCATTGGTTATCATTTGGGCTATATAACTACAAAAGGTAAATCCCTCATCCCCTCTATACTTTCTGTACCTGCTTGGGTCTCCCACTGCACGTCCTGAAATCTGCCAATTGCATACATATATATGGTATAATTATGTAAGTGTTCAGTGATTAATACAAAGGTTCAGTTACAATATGGATATTTCCCACCTGAATTCCCTTTCCCATCCCCTGTATCATAGTCCCAACAAAGAGCGGCAGTCTCTTGAATACAGCTACCAATGTGTAGTATGGTATTATTAACTGGAGAGTTAATGAAAACCTCTCTGTAAAGGATAATTAGTTCATACTGTAAGGTTAAATGGTACAGCATGCATCAGTCGTTCTCCGCAGGCTTGGGTTGGCATGTGTGTGCAGATCCAACAGTCTGTTCGATTCAACAGGTGTGAAAAGTTCTGTGCATGTTGTTCTGTCAGAGTCCTTGTTCTGAAATCGCCATAGCTGGAGAAATAAGGCAAAGGAGGAGGATGCAGAACACAATTGTTAATGAGTTGGCATTCAGGCAAGAAAAGGCGGCTAATAAGTTCTCTGGAGTTTTCTCAAGGCCTTGCTGTTCCAGGAGTTGTGCAGATTGGTTGGATAGGGCCTTGATCTGTCCCCAGGTCATGTGGTGCTGCTTTTTGCAAGGAGTCCGGTCTCTGTCCTTCTGAGGGCTGTGGAGGCTCAGGGAGAAGTTGGGGATTGGGTCCTGTAGACCTGGACACCTTTCCATTGTTCCACGGCTTGATATACCTGTGGAAGCAAGCAGAGAAACATATCCTCGTTCCCCATTTTAAGGGAACGGGACCATACCAGACATTAAATATTCTATACAAAACTGATGGCTGTGGGTGACTAACCCTAGTCCCATAATGATTACTCATGGCTGTGTTCTTATGTGAACCTGATATGTTTAGATGATTTAAAGTAAACAATACTTTGTTCAGCGGGAAAATCCTACTTTGTTCAGGGGGAAAATCCAGGGGCAATCCCCCTTTTTTCTTTTTGTTTGGTCCAGAGCTCTTAAGGGTATGATTTGCTCTCTCCACAATGGCTTGCCCTGTGGTGTTGTAGGGGATGTCAAATAAGTATTTAATATTCAATTATTAACAAAAATCATGCAAAGGAATGGCTGCAGTAAGCAGAGCCATTATTCAGAAAAGAGGGTAACCCCATTATCAAGAAAGTTTTTATACAGTGATCAATTTTCATTCAGTAAAATAGCAATAAATGTAAATTAATCATTTAAAGGAAAAGTCATTTGCTGTAAGCTGAATCAAATGACAAGTATATTAGACATTACATTAAACATATGTTACACAAGACTGACATATATTCATTCATCTTGCAAATATTCATTCATAGTCTTCTTGGCATCAAGACAGACAACAAATAACACATAATTTGAGCTAAAAATCTTATCAAAAAGTTATCAAAAACAAAATTAGATCAAGGATCAAAAGTCAAAAGTCAAAAGGTGTTAGAAAAATGTTAAAATAAACTGCAAAGTGTTCATCTTCACATCTCTTCATGGCAGCGTCAATCTGGAAAATATTAAAAACTGGCATACAGCAAAAAATTACTAAGGTAAGGATTAAAGTGAAATTCTTACTTTTTTAACCTTGAAGAAATCAATTCTATTATTCAATTTAATAAAATCAATTTGGAGTTGCAAGAAAAGGCTTGTGAGGGATTGCTTTAGATGTAGCAACCTCTGTCAGTAAAAATTATAAGGTTCAGAATTCTGTATAAATTTTGTGAAAAAGAAAATAAAACTGAAGTTTCTTTAATACAGAAGGTCCATAGGCCTGAAAAATAAAAACTATTATACAACAGAATTATTAAAACAATAATATAATATAACTTGTAGAATAACATAGCGCCTCCTAGTGGAGACCCCATCATTACTTTATAGATTGCAACTATTGTTCCAGGTTGCAATCAATAATACTCTGAGCTTACTTTCAATGTGGAATATCAGAATAGAATTTCTTCATATAATTATTAGAATAGGAAATTAAACACGCTGTTTGCTCAGCTCTGTCTGCTGCATGCTAAAGTTTGAAAGTATTAAAAGATTAAAGACATATAGAAAGTAGAGAGAGAAATTGCAGGACTAAGTCCAGTTTTTTTTTCTTTTCAAAAGTTCTCCCTCCCTCCCCCATGAGTGGCTAGCAAGAGTTACAGAAAAGGGGGGGAGGAGCAGTGTTTCTCAACAGAAAAGAACTGCACCCAAGGAATTAATCCTTCAGTCAATAGGAACTTAAAGATAGCTTTGTTTAACAATTGATACCATCAACCACAGACAATGGCTGGCTGATTCTTTGCAGACAGACACCACTTCAATTCACTTTAGGGATAATCACAGTAAGAATACAAGTTCTGTGTGCTGGCAATTCAAACTATAAACTTAAATCTCAGAGAAATGGAGTCATTTTAAATGTGAGCCAAATAAACTTTGCAAAAGGGAAATTTTCACATGTAATTTATACAGTATATTATTCAAATTTCAGTACAGTTTGTAACATAAGGTTCAGCATTCACTTTGTGGGGGAAAATACTCTCAAAGTATGCAGATTTTTTGTAACTGAATTTCAAATAGAAACTACTCCTTAAGTATGCAGTCCCTCTGCAACTGAACATCGAAGACCAGGAGAAACCATTTTTTCCAAATTTGTACTGTTTGTAGAGAGAAACCATTTTTTCCAAATTTGTACTGTTTGTTAATAGAAACCATTTTTTTTTTCTTTTCATAGTGATATTTTCTTTGCTTGTAACGCAGGAGTCTAATTAAATCCTTTTTTTCATAAGGATATTTTCTTTGCTTGTAACACAGGAGTGCAGCTGCCTGGCCCAAGGTCTTACACGCTGATTTCTTTGAAGACCTGGGGGCATAGTCACTGCACATGGCATTCCGGGCTGCACTCAACTCTATTGCTGCCACACCTAGTTCTTTGTTTCTTTCTGTAATGGGAAAGGCTTGAATCCCTTTCAATAATTCCTCCCTTGTGAGATTTCCATGTTCAAGGTGGAATCCCATGCTGACCGCTGCACATAAATTGTTACCGGGAGCAGTGGTTTGAGATAGTAATTTACCTGCACAAATTGGTGATGCAGAATTAATGACTGTCTCAGGCAATGGCAAATGAATGTTCAGGGAGTGGTTAGTGGGGAAAGGGTTTTGCAGGCAAGATGGAGGAAGGCTAGTTTTTCTGACCTCAGTGTTTTCTATTTCCTGGGGTCTTTTCTCTGAGGTGGATGCAGAGGAAGCCACAGGAGCCATGTGAGTGTGTGTCCCCAGATGTTCTATTTCATTTTCTGTCCCCCTTTGTTCATGGTTCTTTTCTGTGATGGGGAAGGCTTGAAGTCCTTCCAACAATTCTGTTTCTGTAAGGTTTTCTTTCTGCAGTTTCTGCTGAAATTCAATGCTAATCGCCCCACCCAGGCCAGGTGGTGGCTCTATTGTTCTCAAGGGTTGGTTTTCTAAAGAAATGGGGAAGGTGTGAATTGCTTGTGCTTTGGGTGTAGGTATGGAGAGCTGAGGATACAAAGAATTTGCTGGCTCTGAGGAAGACAGAGGATGGGGGAAGGGTATGTCTGCCTGCTTCTAAAAGCACATGGTTTGAAACTGCTGTTTTTAAACCTTTTTTTTCTACCATGTGTTCGATGGCTTCTGTACATTTTTGCCATATTAATCTTTGCTTTATGGGAGCTCTGGGAGCCGTATGAAGATAATTGCCGATTGAGATCCATTCCTGGGTATTTAGAGTTCCAGACTCCATCGAATACCAAGGGCAACGGCAAGCTATTTCACTTATTAATTTTTCTAAGTCCCCCAGGCTGACTTGCGCTATTTTTCTTCTGGTGATGAAATAATGATTATTGATGATTTGCTGCAGCTCCCTGGCATGTAGCCGCTGCTGTACAGTCAAATCACTACCCATGCTTACGAGTGTGGGGAACAAACTTGCTGAGAAATACTTTTAAAAATTACAAAGAAGTACTTTTTTTAAAATATATTACAGTTGCAAATCTGTTGAACGGTACGTACCTTTAAGCTATGACCAGCCGAAATAAGCATGGAGTTTATCATCACGTCGGGGTCACCAGATATAGGAGTAATGAAGAGGCCTCAGACAGCTTTCATGGCAGGCAGGAAGAGAGAAGGCAAAGAGGGTTTGTCCTCAGAGCCTCTTCCTTTTATTGTACATTCATACAAAGGCAGATGATGTGTCATTACATGATTGGCTACTTTCCCATAGCAACAGAAGAGTCATTACACCATTGGCTTTGGCTCAGGGGGTGTGCACGGATCATTTCATTGGCTGCTGAAATCTATACCTCCTGACTTTGTCCTGCCTCTAACTAGGGAACACCCAGCCCCTCCCCCAGGAATTCAGGGCCAACAGGTATCCTTTCCCAGGCAGAGACTTAAGCACAAGTGATGCTTTTATTCAGGCAAATGTCAGGGAGAAGGGAAGTTAATGTTTAACCCTGATGAAATGGCTTGCTGGCAAGCGCATATTTCCCACACACCGTGATTTGATTTAGTCCATCTGAATCATTACCCATGAAAACCTTCTCCAATACGGGTACCTCCCCAACATCCTCTTCAGTAAACACTGAAGCAAAGAAATCATTTAATCTTTCTGCGATGGTCTTATCTTCTCTAATTGCCACTTTAACCCCTCGATCATCTAATGGTCCAACTGACTCCCTCACAGGCTTTCTGCTTCGGATATATTTTAAAAAGTTTTTATTGTGAGTTTTTGCCTCTACAGCCAACTTCTTTTCAAATTCTCTCTTAGCCTGTCTTATCAATGTCTTACATTTAACTTGCCAACGTTTATGCTTTATCCTATTTTCTTCTGTTGGATCCTTCTTCCAATTTTTGAATGAAGATCTTTTGGCTAAAATAGCTTCTTTCACCTACCTTTTAACCATGCCGGTAATCGTTTTGCCTTCTTTCCACCTTTCTTAATGTGGAATACATCTGGACTGTGCTTCTAGAATTGTATTTTTTAACAATGACCTCACCTCTTGGACATTTTTTACTTTTGTAGCTGCTCCTTTCAGTTTTTTTCTAACAATTTTTCTCATTTTATCAAAGTTTCCCTTTTGAAAGTTTAGCACTAGAGCAGTGGATTTGCACACTGTTCCTCTTCCAGTCATTAAATCAAATTTGATCATATTATGATCACTATTGTCAAGCAGCCCCACCACTGTTACCTCTCTCACCAAGTCCTGTGCTCCACTGAGAATTAGATCTAAAATTGCTCCCTCTCTCGTTGGTTCCTGAACCAATTGCTCCATAAAGCTATCATTTATTCCATCCAGGAACGTTATCTCTCTAGCGTGTCCCGATGATACATTTACCCAGTCTATATTGGGGTAATTGAAGTCTCCCATTATTACTGCACTACCAATTTGGTTAGCTTCCCTAATTTCTCTTAGCATTTCACTGTCCGTCTCACCATCTTGACCAGGTGGAAGGTAGTATACTCCTATCACTATAGTCTTCCCCGACATAAAAGGGATTTCTACCCATAAAGATTCAATTTTGTATTTAGTCTCATGCAGGATGTTTATCCTGTTGGACTCTATGCCATTTCGGACATAAAGCGCTACACCTCCTCCCAGGTGCTCCTCTCTGTCATTGCGATATAATTTGTACCCCGGTATAGCACTGTCCCATTGGTTATCCTCTTTCCACCATGTCTCTGAGATGCCAATTAAGTCTATGTCATCATTCATTGCTATACATTCTAATTCTCCCATCTTACTTCTTAGACGTCTGGCATTAGCATACAAACATTTCAAAGTTTGTTTTTTGTTTGTATTTTCATTCTGCTTTTTAATTGATAGGGATAAGTTAGAATTTTTTTAGCTCAGGTGAGTTTTTAGTTACAGGCACTTGGACTATTTTTCTAATTATTGGAACCTCAAGATGAAGTACAGTCCTGGAGACTTGGGGATAGTGGCACCCTGCTCTGTGATGGGGGGAAGGGAAAAGGAGAGAGAAGGAACATTTTTTTTCAGAGAAAATTCTCTGTAACCCTTTACTAATTAATGGAGCTATTCAGTGCCCCTAGGATTACCACCCAGAGAGTCAAGTCTAGATTTAGGCAAAGGCAACATTGACAACTGCTTAGGGCTGAGTTCCCAACCTTTTCAAGTCTAAGGCACACCTCATTAACAAAAATGTTGTGTGGCACACCATCTTCTGTGAGGCAGGCATTGAGGACATGGAGAAAACTCATATGGCCAAATGAAGAGCTACAGTGGCACCAAAAGCCCCGCCAAGTCTCTTCCAAATTTTCAAACAAATGGAGAGAGGGGGCCAAGACGCACATGAATGCAGCACAATGGGCCAGTTCCTTCTATATATAGAAGTGCAGGAGAAGGGAGACATTGATGCGATATGGGAGGCTGGCTTGCCAAGTTACCTTGGCTGCCACAGCTCCTCCACTGCTGCTACTCCCAAAACTCAGAATAAGTCACATCCAGTGTGCGTTCTGCCCATCTCACTCAGCCTGGGAATAGGACAGAGGCTGCAAGGACTCAAAGGAGAAGGCACAGCAAGGGGAAGAGGAGGCGATAATGTGTGCAATGTGTGTGCTGTGCAAAGCAGGACCCATGCCCTATAAGCTGCACATTAAATTACCACTCTCTGGACTTCATGTTGTATCTAGGAAGAAGAAGCAAGCACCATTAGACATCAGAAAGGAACTCCTACATGTTTAAGAGCCACAGCTAGTAACGCTTTTGCAGTGAGGTGTCCACAGCAGTGTCCAGGTGCTGGTCTGGATCTGAGCATCAAGCAGTAGTGACCTTTCCATGGCACACCTGATTAGGTCTGAAGGCACACTGGTTGGGAAACACTGGTCTAGGGCACCATATTTTGAATGAAACAATATCCAGGACAAAGAGAAAGCTGATCCTGCTTGCTTTATGTTGGCACAGCTTCAAAGGAATGGTGTAGTCGCGGGTGGGCCATGCCCCACCCACTTTGAGCGCAGGCCCACCCACTTAGCATTGCCCATGTCAAAGGGCCCACGTGAACATGCCAGGTGTCAACACTCAGTGGAACAGCGGCTGAAGAGGGGAGGCACCCTGTGAGACCACCGGTGGACCCTAGCTCGCCGGTGACCAAAGAGAGAAGGCCTGCAAGGCCAGTGGTAGACCCTGTCCCACTGGTGGCCGAGAAGAGGAGCAGGCCTGGGAGGCTGCTGGTGGATCCCATCCCACCGGCGAGCGAGAAGAGAACCCTTCCGGAAGGGACCCCTTTTTCCTGCTCCATCACGTGTGCTGGCCCTATGGAATTCAAATCTCTTGCGGCTAGCATGTGCTGTAAGATAGCCACCATTTTGAATAGTGCAGGGGCCGACACATGAGGAGGAGCAGCAGAATGGACCCCCCACTTCTTCTTCCGATCAGGAGACTGCCTTGTGTGTGTTTGTGTGAATGGAAGCCTGCCATGGGGTGGGGTGCGTTTGTGAATGGGAGACTGCCTGGGGGGGGGGGGGGTGATGGTGTAAATGGGAGTCTGCCTGCATGTGTGTGTGAATGGGAGCCTGTTGAGGGGTGGGGTGGAAGTGTGAATGGGAGCCTTCTGGGGGGGGGGGGAGGTGTGAATGAGATCATGCTTGGAGGTGTGTGTATGTGTGGTATGAGAGAGAACATGTGGGAGTGGAGAAGCTGTGTGTGTGTGTGAGAGAGAGAGAGCAGGCGGATGTGAGAGCCTTTGTGTAAGAGCGAGCGAGAGCATCTGTGTTTGAAAGAGAGAGAGAGCATGTGGGAGTGAGGCTCTTTGTGTGTCTGAGAGAGCATATGTGTATGGAAGTAGGAGCCTGTATGTGAGAGAGAGCATGAGCATGGGGGCCTCTGTGTGTGTGGGAGTGGCAGCCTGCTTTTGAAAGTGAGAGCTTGTGTATGTGTTTGTGTGTGTATGAGCCTGCATGTGAGAGGGCATATGAGATAATGTGTGGTTGTGAGAGAATGTGAACCTGTTGTGAGAGAAATGTAAGACTGAGAGCTTGTATGTGTCTCTGAAGTGGAATGTGTGTGAAAGACAGCATGTGAGAACAAGAGCCTGTGTGTTTGTGTGTGTGTGTGGGGGGGGGGGGGGGAGATGGAACTTGCAGGTGGGATTGGAACCTGCATGTGACAGTGAGAGCCTTCATGTGAGAGAGAGCATATGAGAGTGGGAGCTTGAGTGATAGAGTGTGTGTGGGAGTGGGAGCCTGTGTATATGTGAGAGAGGACATGCAAGAGTGGGATCCTGTGTGAGAGAAAATGTGTGTGAGAGAGAGTATTGTAAACTTAAGTTCTTAAGATGATGATTATTAGGATTATTCCTGTTTTATTGTAGTTATGATATACTCTGTGTTTTTGAAAAGAGAATTCATAAAAGAATACATTGATATTTGTTTTATTATATGATTGGATCTGATGTTTATGCTAAGTGTACTTTGTTTACTTTTAACAATGATTTTGTGTATTTATAACCTGTTAGGTACCAACATTCCACAAGTGGAACATTTTTTCATATACTTTGAATTATTTGCAAATGTTTTTATACCATATTTATATCATACTTGGGTCTAGTTAACTAAGATATGTAAAAAGATGCATCAGGAAATAATTCCTTCAATGAACAGGATCTAAAAGGATAAACTGCAATAAACATAAAATAAAATAATACAGATTAATAAGGTATTTTTAATGCTGGGAAGTGCTTGAAATAATAGAATTAAAATATTTTAAAGCATCACTCATGATGAAACTACTTAGAAATCCATTGTCAGGTGCACGCTAAGGCATTATTTATCAATGAGAGTATAACTTGTAGGGCCTAGACCTGTATGTCAACTGCCCATCCTTGTTAAGCTTGGGCCCCCCCCAAAAATATTCATTTCTGGCTGCGCCACTGCTTCAAAAGGGTGCCACTGTGCCACTATGGACATCAAAATCTTAAATCTGGCCCTGCAGTTGGTATTTGGCTGGCCTGGTGGGTTTTCTTTAAGGGATGCTGGCAGCCAGTAAGGCCAGAAAACTAGCCAATGTAATGGCATTTTTTTTTTTTGCCAGCCACCGGCCTCCAGACCAGCAAAGCCTGTCCCCTCCTCCTCCTCCTCCTTTTCTTTTCACCGCAGGGACCGGACCAAGGCCGATTCATTGTGGCTGTAACAGCAGGTCATTATGAAGGCATGGGGCCAAAGGCTGGGTCAGTGTGCAGCCCGGTCCCGCCCCCATCCTGGCTTCCATATGGGAGGCCGCAGACTCACAGCGCAATCTCTCCTTCACCTGCAGCTTAGCAGCCCCTGCTGTGAAAAGGAAAGGTCTGGAGAAACAAGGGAGGTTGAGGAGAGGGTGGGGTGGTGTAGAGTGGAGGGACATGTGGCCTTTTTTTTTTTTTTTTTAACATAGGCAGCTCTAGACTCCCTGAGTTTTTGTGTTAAATTTGAGAGGGCAGGGAGATCTCTTTAAGAAAAAAGTAGAAAGAAGGTCAGAAACCCAGTGCAACGGATCTATGCAATTCAGCAAGAGAAATATTTCTCAGAGCACTGAGCCAGCCTGTGCTCCGATGTACCAAACACCAAAGAGAAGACGGAAGTCTATGCATTGTGAGGGTTTATACAACATTCTGTATCCACAGGCACAGAAATCCTTCAGAGACACTACTTGGGGTTTAGGTCCATGTTTCAGCAGTGGTTTTATTCTCTTCTGCTGAATACACAGGTTTGCTTTCTAGTAAGTCTAAGAGAAATAAATAACCAAGCAATTTCCGCAGACTGCGGCAGGTTTAGGCAACTGATGCTCTCAGAGAAAATCACAAATGGAAGAGCAGATTAGGAGCAGATTATTTTAAAAAATCTCAAATAGGTAAGACTAAAGATTCCATACAGAGAGGAAAAACTAGAAAGAGGCAGGGTGAAGGAAGTTTCCATGCTATAAGCATCCTGTAAGTGTGCTCCCTGAATCTGACCACCAGATGTCACTGTTGTGCAATGACTGAGGCTACATTCCTGCAGCATCCCAGCTCAAGCTAGACCAAGGGACAGAAACCAGGCTTAGGAATTGAACCCGTATCCTGCATAGTGGTGCATGGCACAGCCGCTGAGCCGTGGGGCTGGCCTTCTAGGGCACTGGACATTCTATCCCTCTCTGTTTCTATTTTCTTTCCACTAGGGGTCTGCAGAGTTTTGTTTTTTCTTTTTTTGTGTCGTTTTTCTTTTGTGCAGTGTTTTGCTTGTTTTCATTTTTAAAATGGTTTGCTGTTTGTTTGTTTTTTTCGTTTTTCCTTAATTTTGTGGTTAGTGCGCACTAACACAAAACTCAAAAAAATCTGAAATTTCGGCATTTTTTTCTTTCGTTTTGTGGTTCCAACGAAATGAAACAAAATAGACCTGCAAATGACTTTTCCTCAAGGAGGTGTTGGTTTCTAGAGAGGGGTCAATCCAACTTTCTTGTTTGCAATCTGGAATTGACAATCTGGGAGTTTAGTAATTTGAGGTCCTTTTTAGTATTTTTTTTTCATGCAGCACTTGATGGTTTAAATCAAGGATTATGATTCATTTTGAATATGTTTGGCCAGCCACTGTCTATTCATAAGTTCTCATTCTCCAGTTTTTTCTGTCCCTTTATTTCCTGGCTACTCTAGCCCCCAAGTTCTTTCTCCCTGTTATTTGTATCTGCGCTTCGGCCTTCCTGTTATATGGTTTTGTTCAGTTAACCCCTAAGTTCGATGTAAACCGGCCTGATATGAAGCTTGTCATGAAGTTCGGTATAGAAAAATGTTAAATAAATAATATAATAATATATAAAGACAGTGGATGGTACAGCATATATGCACATACGTAGCATGTATGTGCATATATGCTTTTTTTTAATAAACATTGAGAGTATACATATATTTTTGTTTTTATGCATAATTTTACTGTGGGGGAAAAAAGGGGTGCTCTAGGGGTGTTCCAGGTTAGAGTTCAGAATAGCAAGTTGCTATTTTGTAAATGATATACACTATACATTACTGAGCCTGACAATCAGTTTTACACTGGATAGTAGAGTGGCGGAGTAGTCTAGTGTTGGAGAAGTGGGCTACAAGCCACGGTTCAAATCCCACTGCTGCTTCTTGTGATCTTGGGCAAGTCACTTAACCCTCCATTGCTTCAGGTACAAACTTAGGGGGTCATTTTGTAAAGCTTATCGCGTGCAATAGCTTGCTAGGGGCAGAGTTGGGGCAGCAAGGGGAGGAGTCGGGGCAGACTCTGCAATGTCTTTGCTGGCAGCGATAAGGTAAGCCACGTTATCATCGCCAGTAGCGCGCCCAATAGCACCACCTTTCACGGTGGCGCTATTGGGTGTGAAAGCTGGCAGCAATAACACCTCGGTGATGCGATGGCTGCTGGCTTTCACAGGCCCGCCCCCCCCGTTTTTGCTGGATTCACCATTTTGCGATAGAATGGTGAATCCAGGCCTTAGATCTAATCGCTATAAATATAGCAAAAATAATACCCGTGATGAAAAAGGGCATGGTTAGGATAGTTTGCAGCCTGCCACATCGCATAGGTAAATAATGCATGTGGCATTGTGTCAGTGCACAGCACGTTGTGTCACCGCGTGGCATGTCATTTTACGCGGCTAGCATAAATCTGTGCATGGTGCATTCGTTTTTCAGTTTATATATCCTGGCTTCCTGCAGCCGCCACTTTGAGGGTGAGTCAGGAGTTTAGAGAGACGAGGTAGGTAGGTGTTGTTGGTGGCCTGTTGGAGGATCTTCATAGTGATTGCTGAGTGAGTTGTCTTGTTTTGTTTTTGTGTTCAATATGTTTTATTGAGTGGTCAAACCTTCAATGCATACATGTAACATATATAACACAGGTAATACGTACAATACCCCAATTTCAATATAAACTTATACAATATTCTTACCCATACCTATGACCACCACTATCCACATTTTCTCCCTGTATAGACCATAGAACTACCCCATAGTACCATTCCCCCCCCCCCCACAGAAACTACAATTACAACCAATACAAAGCGAACATACCCCCCTCCCCCCTCCCAGCCCCCATTCCCCCCCCCCCACAGAGATCTATCGCCATGCAACCTAAAAGTCCAGTTGCGATCCCTCACTCCTATATTCAATCATTGAGGACCAGACTCCTTGCTTTATGTGGCAATTTTTGAATATAGGCTTCCCACGTCTGCAAGAATAGTTTCCGGAGCCTCGGGGACGTTTTGGAAGCCAAATGTTCATTATGCATCAAGCGATGAAATTGCAGTCTCCAGGTTGTTTTGTTTTTTATAATTTTATTTTTATTGCAATTTAACATATTAACAAGAAGACTCTTGCATCAGCAAATTGAGGTTTACAAAATTAATGGAAATACAAACATCATCTGTTAATCATAGGAAATACCTTTCAACCCCATATATTAAAGGAAATGTGGGGCAGACATAGAAATTTAGAGCGAAATCCAGGAAATACAAAAATAGGGATGTGAATCGTGTCCTCGATCGTCTTAACGATCGATTTCGGCTGGGAGGGGGAGGGAATCGTATTGTTGCCGTTTGGGGGGGTAAAATATCGTGAAAAATCGTGAAAAATCGTGAAAAATCTAAAAATCTAAAAATCGCAAAACCGGCACATTAAAACCCACCCCCGACCCTTTAAATTAAATCCCCCACCCTCCCGAACCCCCCCCAAATGAGTTAAATAACCTGCGGGTCCAGTGGCGGTCCGGAACGGCAGCGGTCCGGAACGGGCTCCTGCTCCTGAATCTTGTTGTCTTCAGCCGGCGCCATTTTCCAAAATGGCGCCGAAAAATGGCGGCGGCCATAGACGAACACGATTGGACGGCAGGAGGTCCTTCCGGACCCCCGCTGGACTTTTGGCAAGTCTCGTGGGGGTCAGGAGGCCCCCCACAAGCTGGCCAAAAGTTCCTGGAGGTCCAGCGGGGGTCAGGGAGCGATTTCCCGCCGCGAATCGTTTTCGTACGGAAAATGGCGCCGGCAGGAGATCGACTGCAGGAGGTCGTTCAGCGAGGGTTCCGGCGCCTCGCTGAACAACCTCCTGCAGTCGATCTGCCGGCGCCATTTTCCGTACGAAAACGATTCGCGGCGGGAAATCGCTCCCTGACCCCCGCTGGACCTCCAGGAACTTTTGGCCAGCTTGTGGGGGGCCTCCTGACCCCCACGAGACTTGCCAAAAGTCCAGCGGGGGTCCGGAAGGACCTCCTGCCGTCCAATCGTGTTCGTCTATGGCCGCCGCCATTTTTCGGCGCCATTTTGGAAAATGGCGCCGGCTGAAGACAACAAGATTCAGGAGCAGGAGCCCGTTCCGGACCGCTGCCGTTCCGGACCGCCGCTGGACCCGCAGGTTATTTAACTCATTTGGGGGGGGTTCGGGAGGGTGAGGGATTTAATTTAAAGGGTCGGGGGTGGGTTTTAGGGGGTTTTAGTGTGCCGGCTCACGATTCTAACGATTTATAACGATAAATCGTTAGAATCTCTATTGTATTGTGTTCCATAACGGTTTAAGACGATATTAAAATTATCGGACGATAATTTTAATCGTCCTAAAACGATTCACATCCCTATACAAAAATAAATTTAGAAACACTGAGAAACCCCAGTTACATTATATTTGCCGGTGAGCTTAAGATGAAATGCCCAAGAGCCCTTAAAGTAGGTTTGGTTCAGAAAACACATAATTAGCATTGTTGTATTTTACCAAACATCTACAGGGGTATCTTGGCATAAAGTACCCCTCCTTAGATAAAACCTCGTTGAAGGGCAAGAACATTTTTTCGATGGATCTGTGTGTTCTTAGAGAAATCTGGGAACACCCAGATTTTTTGCCCATAGAATGTTGATAAACGTGATCGAAAGAAAAATCTTAACACATTGTCCCCATCAGATGAAAAGGCAAATGTGACTAGGAATGTCCCTCTTTGTTTAACCTCCATATCTTGAGAATTTTGAAGCAGATCAGACAAATTCACCGATGATTCCATGGGAGGGATTTCTTCTTCTTTACTTTCTCCAGACTGAATTTGGCCCTTAATTTGTTTTAGGTAATATGTTTTACAATTACTGGCATACAGGCAGCTGGAATATTTAGAACCTGAGTTACATAGTTCTTAAAAAGTTCAACAGGAGCCAGTTGTTTGATTATTGGAAAATTGAGTACGCTCAAATTCAACGCATGAATGGCATTTTCTATATTCTCAATTTTCCTGGAAACTTCCCCCTTCGTCTGTATCAAATGTTGCTGGATTTTCTCAACTGCATTTATTTGGGTATCCAAACTCATTATTTCCCCTCTTGCTTAGTTAAAGAGTTGGTATTCATCTTAAGAGCATTATTAGTTTCAACAACAGCTTCAGTTAATGAAGATATTGAGGATTCCAACCTCACAATGGCATTCCAGAGCGTATCCAGTGTAATAATAGCCAGTTTAACAACTTTAATTTTACCAACCTGGGCCTTAGAGCTTACTTCCGAGTCTCGCTTGATGACCCTCCAGGAAACGGTGTACTCACCTCCACAGGAGTCGGAGGAATTGTTCCAGGGGCCCCGCAAACGGGCGTCTCGACCAATGCCTGCAATTCAGGCATCATCTCTGATGGTAATTTACTCTCCCACTCTTTTCGCTCTGTTGCGGCTTCTCAGATGTCCTCCGGTTTCATCCCTTGCCTCTCCATGCCAGGACCCGGAGGAGACGGCGTCTCCGGCGCTCCTGGACTCGGGGAGATCTCGTCGACCTAGGGAGAGAGTCCACGCTCAAGGTCCCTCTCCTCTGCGGTCATCTCAACGGGAGTCAACGCTGGGGGCACGCCAAAATACTCTGTTATGCTACTCTGCAACGAATCCAACATAGAGGAATGAGGGATCATTTCCTTCAGCTTTGCCTTTCTTTTGGTATAAGGCATGATACTGTCACAGTTGTAGATCAGTAAGAAAAAGGAAAATTCTTTTCTGGGGTAATAAGAGCAGGGCTTTTGTGTGGTTCTCAGTGGGTGGCCATTTTGTCCCCCCCGGAGTTGTCTTGTTTTCTGTTGCCATCTGTTTCCCTTTACCTTGGTCTTTTGTCTTCTTTGTTGGAGTGAAAGTTTTTGTTTGTTAGTCCAGTTTGTCTGTCTGTCTTTTGGTGTGCAGGAGTTGTGGTGGAGGAGTGAGGAGGAGTGGAGGAGAGGTGTTGGAGAAGTAGAGGAGAGGTGGTGGAGGAGTGAAGATGATTGGAGGAGTGGTGGTGGAGGAGTGTGAAGAGGAATGGAGGAGTGGAAGAGTGTGTGTGTGTGTAGGAGTGAGGAGGAGTGGTGGAGTGGTGGTGAGGAGTGAGGAGGATGGAGTGTGAGAGGTGTGGGAGAGAGGAGAGGCGAGAGGAGAGGAGGGGGAGGAGGGAGGAGAGGATGTGAGAGGACGAGGGTAGGAGTGCTAGGGGAAGGAGGAGTAGGAGTAGGGACAGGGAGAGGAGTAAAGATAGGCAGGAGGGAAAGGATAGGAGGAGGTGGGAGGGGGAAGGGATAGGCAGGCGAGGACGGAGGGCGGAGGACGTCAGGCTAGAGATAAACAGAGAGGACAGAGGGGAAAGGAGTTAGCAGGGCAGGGGCAGGAGGGGGGAAGAAGGGCGGGGAGAGGGGAGGGGAGAGAGAGGAGTGGGAGGGAGAGTGAGGAAAAGAAGGAAAAGAAGAAAAAAAGAAGGAAAAGAAAAGAAAAAAAAGAAGAAAAAAAAAAAGAAGGAAAAGAGGAAAAGAAGGACACCTCTCCGAAAGTGGAAGTAGCACCCCCTTCTGGCAGCCAGGCAGCAGGACGCCCTCATCTCAGGGCTATAAAGTTCAGCATCCAGGATAATGAGATGGTCATTGGAGGGGTCCTAGAGCATTATGCCATGCTGTTTGGCAACCGAGCGACCAAGACCTCAAAGGCACCCAAGGGCCAGATCTGGTGCAACATGGCCCAGGGCATCTCCAGGCACAGCAGAGTCCAATGGAGCAGGGAGCAGGTGGCCCACAAGTTATGGGACATCAAGGTGCAGCTGAAAGCCAAGGTGGTGGCCAGAAATATATATATATATACGGGAAACTGGAGGAGGAGCCCCTTGTCCCATTGTCCTCACCCCCACTGAGGAGTGCCTTGTGTAAAGGCTGGGACCGGATGTATTCGAGGGCATGGCTGAGAGGCTGGACACCATGCGAGCCGCAGCCAGTAAGTTTACCTCACCTGTAAATGGGCAGGCAGCAATGGGTGTTCACATCATTTGGCATAAGATGCTCACAATGCTAAGAAGCAAAGTGCACCTCTGATGCCAAATGGAAAAAGGATCCTTGCTGCCATTGGTAGTTATGACTTATGCTTTGTTTCCACAGCTCTCACCCATGAAGCTGACAGTCCCAGCCAGGAAGCCCCAGGGAACAGAAGCGCACCGCCACCTTTGTACAGGCCCTTCCTCATGGATATCCAGACCCAGGTCAACGAGGAGGAGGAGGAGGAGGAGGAGGAGGAGGAGGAGGAGGAGGAGCAGCAGCAGCCACAGGCTCAGGAGCCATTACAGATGCTGCAACTTCTGGTTCACCCAACCCACTGAATGTTTCCCTAAACCTCTCTGGCTTCATGGAGGAGCAGATCCTTGAGTGGAGACTATATAATCTTCCCAACCTTGAGTGAGCCAGCACACCACAGCACCAGCCTGAAGCACCACGCTCTCGGCAGGAGCAGCCCAGAAGCCCCATCGGAGGCCCAAATTCCTGCACTCCACCCAACATCATAGCACCGCCACCAGAACCGGCACCAGGCCTGACACCAGCAGTAATAACATCCCTGCCACCAACAGAGTCCATGCACGGGCAGCTAGACCAGCTGGAAAGGAGGCATGGGGTACTCCGCCAACACCTACAGGCAGAGCTAGTGTGCCTCAGGAGGGCTGTCAACAGGCTGTATTTTATAAACTCTGCCACTCCCGCTGCTGTTTCTAAAATATTTGCATTAATCTCCATGGCGTCCACTTAGGAACATAAGAACCCAGGAAGTTGCCTTATTGGGTCAGACCGAGGATCCATGAAGCCCAACATCCTGTTTTCAACAGTGGCCAATCCAGGCTACAAGGTTAAATACCGGAAGATCCCATGCAACTAATGCCAGTAATAGCAGTGGCTATTCCCTAAATCAATTTTAGTTTAGGGACTTCTCCTCCAAGTTTAGGAACTTCTCCTCCAAGAACGTGTCCAAACCTTTTTTAAACCCAGCTACACGAGCTGCCCTAACCACATCCGCTGGCAATGAATTCCAGAGCTTAATTGTGCACAAATGCTGTACCATGAAGAGGATGAAAGCTGGGCTCTACATGCATGTGAAGCTAACTTTTAGGGATCCCCACATTTATGCTCTCCATTTGTCTTCTCTTATCTGATTTTCCTTCAAGGTGTAGGAATAAGGTACATGGCACTATGGACTGTTCTTCACTTCTTCACATCTGGCTTTATACTCTGTTTGTAAGGAACTTTTTAAAAACATTCTCCAATCTTGCAATGTTTGTCTAGTGAGTGTTGGATCTGATTGGTTTCAGTCAGACAGGAACTGTTTTTCTCCTGGACTTCATTTCTCCACAGGAGCCACTGAAGGTTTTCCCCGCTGTAGTTGAATGGGGATATTAAATTAGAAGACACATTTTCATCTTCCCTGCTAAGGTGGTAAATCTGCAGCACCATCCCATTCATTCCCTACCTCTGTTGCTGAGCCGTCACCACCTCCCCAGACAAATTGTTGCTTTATTCACAATCCTAAAAATCCCACACATGGAAGAGCTGGAACTGACTCGGATATTACACGGAATCTCACTCAGATATCAGAAGGGCAGCTGTTTCTTCAAAACTCTCTTTTGCTTTTGTGGCAAGATCCTGCCAAAGGAAATGTATTTAACCCCGCTAGCTTACAGCCTGGTATATCTGTGCTGAATAAAACCACCTCTCACTTTATTATCATTATGAGTGATTAAGGGCCCGTGAACATCAGAAATGTCAGGTAGCAGAAAGATGTGAATATTCCATTTTATTTAAAAGTAGTAATTACGACAGCATGAATTCAAGATACTGAAATGCAGTCCATCTTTAGTAGGAATATTATACCCATGCAGTTAGGATTACCGGGTGACTCCAGGTCACCTAGAGAAAAAATTCCAGTCCTGGTCCCCCCCCCTTGCAGTCCTGGATATGTGGACTCAGACCTACATCTCGCCATGCAGGCAGGGGGCTAAGACCAGGACTGGCCCAGCCTGCTCCATGCATCTTGGAGTCATATGGTAACCCTAAGCTGTACTGCTCTTGTCACTTAGCTCTTCACTCCTCCTCCCACAGAGTGGACATTTGACTAAACTGTAGCCTGAGAGCCCTGGAGTTTGGTATTTGCTGCCAAATCCAATGTTTTCAGTGCATGGCAGATTTGGTAGCTCAGCTCGCTGGTTATTTTTTTGTCATTTCCTGTATATTATTGTGGAAAATTCATCTTTTTTTTTTTTTTAAACTGTTTATTTAATGAACAATAAAGGTAAATAAGTAAAAAATAAAGACAATAAAATAAGGATAACCGTGGCAATTTTCAAACCTGCCCACATTGGCCCGTGGCTCCTTTTTCACTTTTGCTAGCTTTGCACCATCACTGCGAGTCTGAAAATTCACTTTTTAAAGACAGAAAAATATTCATCCCAGCATGGTGAGGCCAGATTAGCACTGTCACCTGATAGGGTTACATGTCAGCCTGATCATATTACAGAAATTGGACACTGGGAACCAGATACAAATAGAGTTTGGCTTAGCAATAGCGTCAACTAGTTGTAGCCTGAAAGAGGCCGATATTACAAAAAAATGTGAGTGCCTACATTTAGGCTTCTATAGTTGGCCAAACTTAGGTGCCCAAATTTTGAGCTGAAAATAGGTTCCTGACTTAAAGCACCCAGAACTGAGATGATTAAATTCAGACCTGTTTTTCATCTTTCTGTCCTTTCACTAACAGGCCAATGCAATGTCATGTGCTCAAGCTAGCGCACAGGTTAACCCGCAGTTTGATGCATATCCATAGCCCCTGATGCAATATGGGTATCAGCGCATCCAAAATGTGCATCCAAACCAGTGCGTAGCTAATAGTGCTCATCACATGTAAATGCCATGTTGATAAGGCTATTATTAGCTAGTACCCTTGATGTAAAAAACAACCGTGTGCCCAACACGCACATTTTAACCCTAAAAATTAATGCCAACCTAGAGCTGGGATTTATAAGAACATAAGAACATGCCATACTGGGTCAGACCAAGGGTCCATCAAGCCCAGTATCCTGTTTCCAACAGTGGCCAATCCAGGCCATAAGAACCTGGCAATTACCCAAACACTAAGTCTATTCCATGCTACTGATGCTAGTAATAGTAGTGGCTATTTTCTAAGTCAACTTAATTAATAGCAGGTAATGGACCTCTCCTCCAAGAACTTATCCAATCCTTTTTTAAACCCAGCTACACTAACTGCACTAACCACATCCTCTGGCAACAAATTCCAGAGTTTAATTGTGCATTGAGTGAAAAATAACTTTCTCTGATTAGTTTTAAATGAGTTACTTGCTAACTTCATGAAGTGCCTGTAGTCCTTTTATTATCTGAAAGAGTAAATAACAGATTCACATTAACCTATTCTAGACCTCTCATGATTTTAAACACCTCTATCATATCCCCCCTCAGCCGTCTCTTCTCCAAGCTGAACAGTCCTAACCTCTTCAGCCTTTCCTCATAGGGGAGCTGTTCCATTCCCCTTATCATTTTGGTCGCCCTTCTCTGTACCTTCTCCATCGCAATTATATCTTTTTTGAGATGCGGCGACCAGAATTGTACACAGTATTCAAGGTGCAGTCTCACCATGGAGCGATATAAAGGCATTATGACATTTTCCATTTTATTCACCATTCCCTTCCTAATAATTCCTAACATTCTGTTTGCTTTTTTGACTGCCACAGCACACTGAGCCCACGATTTCAATGTGTTATCCACTATGACGCCTAGATCTCTTTCCTGGGTGGTAGCTCCTAATATGGAACCTAACATCGTGTAACTACAGCAAGGGTTATTTTTCCCTATATGCATCTTGAGGTGCTCCAAAACCTGAACAGAAAAGCAGAAAATACTGCTTTTCTGTGGTTCCTCTCAATTAATATCATCGTGATATTAAGTCAGAGGAACCACAAAAAGCAGCAACATAAAAAAAAAAAAGTCTTCAAGGCAGCCAGGTTAGGAAAACGGACTCTCAAATTACGGGCGTCCATTTTCCTAACCTGTGGCTGTGCACAGGTTAGGAAAACAGGTGCTTGTAATATTGAGTATCCTTTTTCTTAACCTGCGCACAGCCATTTCTCCTGGGTGCCTGAATCCATGGACACGCTGGAAAGATGCACAGTTTATCCCTAGCAAGCCCTTTTTAGCATGGAAGCTCATTTGCCTGTTGCATTGAGCGCCCAAGACAGGCAAATGTGAGCGCAGTAAGAAAATGGGCACCCAGTTTGGACGCCCGCTTTTTTACACACACTTTATTGCATCGGTCTGTACGCTTTCGGTTCCTGAATTAGGTTGCTTGGTGCTGAAAATCAGGGCTGAGCCCTCCCCCGGCTCAGCCCACTTTCTATTTATTTATTTGGTTGTTCTTGATTCCACGCCTTGTTTGGAACCCCCCAAGGCGAGTCACAAAAAATATAGATCATCATATGCATGCCAGAACAATCAAGCCCAAACCAGAGCTAAAACAAATCAATGAAATAGAAAAGGAAGCCAAGACTCAGAAAGCTGGCTACTTATCTGGCTAAAGGCAACTGGATAAATTGTCACGGCTACCTTAAACTGGATAATATTGAAAGCCAACTGGTTATATTTGAAAGTTTATCTAGACTTTTAAAAATGGCGCTAGCTGCACCTGAGACAGGCTCCAAAGTCACGTCACATCGGCACTGTCCTTAGGGCGGCCAATGCCATGCAATGGTTTTTTTTTAAAGGAAACGGTGGTGGCAGGCGCAATAGGAATTGCTCCAGCCCCTGTCTTAGCTATCCCCCCCTCGGAAAGGGTAAGAGGGAGCGCCGGGAGGCCCCAACTCTGACAAGCTTTTGGCGGGGGGAGTTAGTTCAGCCCAGCCAGGTAGGCCTGGATCCCAGGTCTGGTTTTGCAGGGTAAGGTGGTCAGAAGGCCCTGGCTGTTGAGGAATGAAAGGTAATGGGAAGGCCTTGGGGAGATCTTCTTCAAGTTTCTTTTTTTTTTTGTTTTGGGGTTTTTGAGTTTTAAATGTTTATTTGGGGGGTGGGGCTCTGGAGATTAACCAAAACAAAAAAAAAAAACCTATTAAAAACAAACTGAAAATTGAAAACACAAACTAAAATTAAATTACTGAACTTCCATATCCCTAATTTCAAACATAATCTAGAATTCAACTGGAAGAGCGCAAGTGGACAAGTGGCAAGGAGTCAGAACGCTATTTCCATCCTGTCTCTCCTGGAAAAGTTTATCGATAAACCCAGGGATCCAAATGTTTCCTAAAAGCGAATCTCCAAAGAGACTGAATTCCCTAATTATGAGTAACAAACTAACCGCACTGCTGCAGATGGAGAGACAGACAGACATCAAGTCTTTTAAAATTCTGATTAAGGCATTTATAGGCCATACTTAATATTTTAAATTTGATGTGCCACTGTATCAGGAGCCAATGCAGATCCCCTAAATTAGATTAAGGTGATCCCTAGCCTTAGCCCCAGTTAAGAGCCTTGCCACTGTATTATGGAGAAGGTGAAGCCTTCTCAGACCTTTCTACAACAAACCCTGATAAAGAGAATTGCAATAATCAATTCTACTAGTTCTGAAAGCATGAATTATAGTTGCTAATTCTGTCTTCAAAACATACAGGTGAAGCTGCCTGATCCAGCACTGGCACATGAATGATGTGCTTAAAAATAGGCCCTTAAATTTGGGTAGGGAACATTTTCAGTTTGCCTATTAACTCCAACGCTATTAGCTAGTGCCCTGCAGAGAACAGCTCTCTGCTTTCTCCAGCCCCTCCCTTCCAGAGGTCAGGAGTGAGACTGTATTCCTCTTGGGAGTAATGTTTTTAAACTGTGGAAAGGTTCCAGGTCACATTGAGTGTTAGATTTGTATGAATTGATTTATTTTGTGGGTGTGAGGGCTAATTTGTATAATTTGATATTTACAGCTAGATTTATGAAATTGTTGTAAAGAGAGAGAGAGAGACTGACTATAAGGCCCTTATAGTAGTTAGCTTTTTATATCTCTATAGGAGGCCCACACAGTAACTCGAGGTGAGGTTTAAGTTGTAGTGTAGGGGTTAGGGGCCATTTTTACATGGGTGAGAGAACATTGCTTAGTATGATGCTATTCACAGAGGCTCTCCTTCCCCTTCCCCCTCCCCCCCCCCAATAAAAATTAACACAATTGAAAAAGGTGTAGTTATTTTCAGCTTTATGGCTTTGTGAAGCCAGTCCACTTTTTCAGAAATCCCATCCTGGACTTCTCCCTAATCCCCCCCTTTTAAAAATTTGCATCGCACCATGTGCTATGGTACTTATCGCGTGCATTAAGGCGTTTTTGCATGCGTTAAGGCATTTTTCGCCATAACAAGATTTAATAAATGACGCTGTTAGTGTGTTGATTTATTTAATATACATTTTTTCAATTTTTTCCATATGTTATATCAAAAATTGTTTACATTCCCCAAATGTGTTTTGAGACAATAGAGGAAGACAGAAGGAAAGCTTATGTGAAAGGCTGTAGGAGATAATACCTTACCACTAAACTCCTTCCTTACTATTAGGTGCTTCTGTTTTAGGGCAATGGCGTTTATTGTACTTCAGTGTTCTCTGCGGTCACACTTGAAGGGCTGAATAGAGGACGATAAAATAAATTTCCATTGTTTCCATTTATTAAAACTTATTAAACGCCTAACACAAAAAGGTCTAGGCGATTTACAACATGCATACATAATATCATTAAAACAACAACATGACAAACGTATCAAAAAACACAAATCATCAAGTTTCATAGAAACCGCAATCTCAACAATATTATGTAAACACATAATACAATTGTAATCAGACAAAGATGGATCCTAAATCATACCCAACAAAAAGGTATAAAAATCTGTCACGGTCATAAATTCTAGAAAATACTGAAGACCTGATGGAGCAGAAAATCTTTCAAAAGCCTCTTGAATCTCTTTACATTGTCCAAAGAACGCAGCTCAAAAGGAATGAGATTCCATAAAGATGAAGCAGCAATTGAAAACCATGTCTCTCTTGTATAGAAAAGACCAGCTTGCCGCACAGAAGGAATATCGAGCAAGTTTAGTTGAGAAGATCTCAAACCTCTAGTTGGTTTATAAATACATAGCGATGCATTTGCCCAATGAAAACCATCCAGACTGAGAAGCTTAAACACGATCATTACAATTTTAAATTCAATGCGTTCACGCACAGGTAATCAATTCAATTTACAAAGGATTGGTGAAATATGTTCGGTCCGTTTCGTATGAGAAACCAGCCGGGCAGCAGCATTTAGTAAAAGTTGCATAGGTTGCAACGTGATCTTGGGTAACCCTATAAACAGGCTGGTACAATAATCTAGATGTAGAAACATTATAGAACTAACTACAGTCAGAAAATCATGATCATAGAAAAGATGCCTTAAACCAGCGATCAAATGAAGCTTAAAAAAACAGTTTTGATGAAAGCTCTAACCTGTGGTTTAAAGGACAAGGACGCATCAAGCAGAATACCCAGACTCTTTAGGGGCTTAGTAATAGAAAAAGAAATATCGTCAATCACAATGAACTCTTGATCAGGTTTGACATGAGGAGAATGAATTAACACTATTTCGGTTTTCTTAGTATTCAAAGATAGTTTGTTTTGTTTTAGCCAACGCTTTATCGAATCAATGCACAATTGAAGCAGATCTAGAGTTTCTTGGCAAGACTTCTGCACCTTAATATAGAACTGTATATCATCGGCGTAGAGTTTACATACGTCCGTGATAATGGCCAACAGCTTTGTGATAGGGGCAAGATATACATTGAATAATGTGGCCGACAAAGCCGACACTTGTGGGAGCCCTGTTTCTAACTGATGTGGGGCAGATGATTGTTGATTCAGCCTAAATACTTGGTTCCGGTCAGTGAGATAGCTCTTAAACCAAGCAAAAACTACACCTGCTATACCGCATTCACGAAGGCGGTATAATACAATCTCATAATCAATAGAATCAAAAGCAGAAGAAATATCTAATGATACCAAAAGAAACTGTTGTCCCTGATCTAATCATTTGTAACAGATTTTCCACGGCCACACTTTCCTGCTAATTACTGCCACCTCTACAAAAGCAAAGGATGATAGCAAAAGAATGTGTTGAGTCACCTGTTCATACCAGGCTGTGCATATACATACTGTACATGGAGCTCTACAGAGACACTCCTATGCATATGTACACAAATTTGCATGCACACAGACTTACACATACAGACTTTCAGGCACAAAGATAAATGTATGCAATGGATCCATATAGAACTGCACTTATGTAGATGTGCATGCATGCAGGTGAACACACAAGGTCACACACACAAACTTGCATGTATACAGACTTGTAGGCACATGTACACTTGTACATGCACATATATAGTTTAAACAGCCAGGTCTTTTATGCTGACTCCTGTTTTATTGTGTTTCTAGGGAAGGACCCTTGGGCTCCTAAGAACGAATCCTGGCTATGGAAAAGTAAAAAGGGTGCCTTTGCCTATCTTTAAGGTGCCTTTTTGGAACCCTTTTGGGTTTAGAGAAAGAAGTTGTTTCACCTTTCTTCTCTCTAGTTTTGGTTGCCTTTTGTTAAGGTTTTTTCCCCCCCATATGCCTGAGTACCCTAGGGCCCAGGGGCTCAGTGCTTCATCTAGAAGAAGTGTCTCTCATGCAGAGAGAAGCTGAGGACACTCATTAGTCCTGTGGAGGAATCTGCATTCATTCCTGGGGAGAAGGAACCTGTGAAGAAAGTCTGTGGCACCCCCCTCCGGTGTAAACCACATATACACTGCAAAAAAGAGAGGGTTAATCCAATCAGTGATGCTGTTCCATGTGAAACAAGATGGCAATATGTCAAGGGATTTCTCAGGACAACGACTTTATGGAGACAGCTTGAAAGAAGTATAAAGGTACAGTCCCCCAACACGGCTGTGTTTCGCCATAGGGGCTGCATCGGGGGGGGGGAGGGGGGGGAGGACTCACGAGGAGCAATTTCCAAAATATTGTTATCTAAGCAAAAAGTGGAAAATCTAAGAACAGTGGCATATAGAACAGCTAACAAGAAAGAACAAAAGATGCAAAGTACAAAGCACATACTTGAAAGAATAAGGTCTGAATGTCTAAATATTTAAATTTTAGATAGAAGGCATCCTGCAAAAAAATTAAGAAGATAGTAAAAAAAACCAGTAAAAACTGTATTGAAAACAAAGGTATTGTAATAATAAAATAAAGCACAGTCGTACCACATGTAGTTTATACATTCCCAAGTTGACATGTTCAAGAATGTGCAGCAAACGTAATATTTTGTTTCCACTATATTCTTTCCTTTTATGTTGCTTCTTGTGGTGAGCTTGCAAAGAGAGATGTTTGATCCTGTGGGGTCTCTGCACAGGTCTGATTCCAGTGAAGACGGCCAGCTGGCCTGACCCCTAAGGGAAGGACACAGCTTAAAACTATATGACAGGGACAGCACCAAGTTTACTGCTCCCCATGTACTGTACAGGGGCTACAAGAATACAGGACAACTCTGCCATAAAGCCCAAACCATTCTGCATTCCTTACTCAACCTTCTGCTGGCAGCCTGTCCATCAAACACAGTTTTTAATAAAGAAATAATATAGAATGAGAACATCTAATTTCCTCCAGGATGGCGATTGTTACTTCTATCAATAAGGTTGCTGGAAGTTCCCAGGAGCTCTTTTGCATTGCTCATAGGCTGGCTGGGACCTGTCCCTCGAAGATGTGGAAATGAGATTTCGATGCCTGATAGCAATAGCTTCATATGATAACAAGGGATAAGATTTAAGGCATGATCTAGATTTGAAATTGTGGGGGAATGATTCCACGCTGTTGTGGATAGAGTTGTTGAGAATTTTGTTACAACCCCCTTCTGCTCAGATCATTTTATCCCTTTAGTTATGGTGACTTCAGATATGATGGTTAAAATCTTGTTTATTGGGAAGGCTTCTAATAGTTTGCTTCACCCGTGTCCTACCTTTTGGATGAAAAGCCTTCTAGAGAGAGGCTGAGAGTGTATAAGACTCATTGTCAATCATTTGCTGCAGAAGGCCTTGATGCCTGTGTGTTTTAAACAGTCAGTAATTAGCCCTCATTTTGAAAAAATCTAATCAAGATCTTTCTTCCTGCTGTAGCTATAGACGAATTGCTTATATACCATTCCTGGCAAACATCATTGAGAGGGTGGTTCATACTGAAGGGACTACTTGTCTAGAGGAACAGAACCATTTTGGTGCATGCCAAGTCAGTTTCCAGTCGGAAAATATCACTGAAAGGGGACTGTTAGCTGAAAAGGAAGAACTCTGGTGCTGCTTAGATAAGGGTGAGGGTATCCTTTTGATTTTAGTAGATATGACAGTGGCCTTTGATTTAGTGAACCATGCAATCCTCTTGAGAAGCTCTTTGGATTTAGGACTGGCTGGGCTGGTTGTAAACTGGTTTACCTCTTTTGTTGTTGTTGTTGTTGTTGTTGTTGTCAAAGCGGAGGGGTATCTGTGTTAGCTAGGGGTTGTGTCTCTAGGTCTTTGATTCTGGAATGTGGAGTGCCCCAGGGGTCATCTTTGTCTCCATCATTATTCAACATATCTATACAGCTTCTGGGGAAGCTGATTCATGGGATTACACGGGTTTATTTATGCTGGTGACATTCAAATCATCTGCCCTTTGAAAAAGAATAATTTGTTCTGACTTTCTCACCTTAAGAGGACTATGCAGTCTAATTCAGACGGATTGTTGGCAAATAAATTAGTCCTGAATGACAGTAGCTCTTTTAAGATGGTGGTTAAGCCCCTGGTGCTCTGACTTTTGGATTATTGTATTGATCTACTCATCGGCCTTCCTATAAGGCCGATGTGTAGATTACAAATGGTCCAAAATGCTGCAGTGAAATTTCTCTGAGGTTGCCTGAAAGGTGTGTGAGTCTTACCTATATTACAGTGTATGTGATGGGGAGGGTGAAAGACTGATGTGCAAGGTCTGGGAGAGAGACCTTGGGGCAATAGTGTCTGGAAATCTGAAGGCAGCAAAGCAATGTGACAAGGCAATAGCTAAAGCCAGAAGAATGTTGGGCTGCAAAGAGAGAGGAATAACCAGCAGGAAAAAGGAGGTGATAATGCCCTTGAATAGATCTTTGGTGAGGCCTCACCTGGAGTACTGTGTCAAATTCTGGAGACCATATCTGAAAAGAGATAGAGACAGGATGGAGATGTTCCAGAGAAAGGTGACTAAAATGGTGTGGGATCTGTATCGGAAGACCTATGAGGAGAGGCTGAAGGATCTGAATATGTGTACCCTGGAAGAGAGGAGATGCAGGGGAGATATGATACAGACCTTCAGATGCCTGAAAGGGTTTTTTGTAATGATGCATGATCTTCAAACCTTTTCTGTTGGAAAGGAAACTGTAAATGATTCAGAACCAACATCAGGAAATATTTCATCACAGAGAGAGTGGTGGATGCCTGGAGTGCCCTCCCAGAAGAGATGTTGAGGACAAAAACAGTAAATGAATTCAAAAGGCCATGGGATAAACAATGCATATCCCTAAAGGCTAGATGTTGGAAATGAAGAAATGCATGCATGGGGGTAACCTGCATGGAATGGCAGTTACTACCCTTAACGGGGACATGGGGGTAACCTATATGGAAAGGCAGTTACTAGCATGAGCAACTTGCTGGGCAGACTGGATGGAGCATTTGGTCTTTTTATGCCATCATTACTCTGTTACTATATATCTTTATTGGTTGCCAGTAGAGATATGAGTTTGATTTGAGATCCTATCTTTGGTTTTTCAGCAATTGCAAGGTATGGGGCTTTCCTATTTGAAGGAGAAATTGTATTAGTGCAAAATACTCGCAATTTGCATTCCTCTCAGTGCGCATTGCCATCTGAATCATCTTGTAAAGTACTGGAAAAGTCTTCATTGTGCTCTAGAGTGTTCTCTGTTGCAGCTCCTCGGCTGAGGAATGACTTTCCTCGCTGTATTAAAGAAGAACAGAATTGTATTTTTTGGAAAACACATAAGACTTGAGTGTTCCCTGTGAAAAGTTAATATTAGCTGGCATATTATTAACTTGGCTGATTGTGACGAAATGGCATTGAGTCTATCCGTCTTCGTGATTTTATTGTACACCACTTTGGATGAACCCTACGGGTCTGGAAATGTTTTAAAATGGTCAAAGATGTATTTATGTATTTATCTGACTGGTTTACTGGCTACAAGAAATCACATTTTCTATGAGTTTACTCCCTGGTGTAGATCCTACCCCAAAGCAGACACAGGCACAGAGGCTCACTAGGCCAGAGCAGTACCATGCCTCCCGGGTTCTTCCTGCATGGGGGAAAAACATCAGTCTTTCAAGGTCCAGTCTTCACTAGGGCTCTTCTGCACACCAGTAAAACACCACAATGCACACCAAAGATAATGTTCAAAAACAAAACTTTACTGGTTTCTGATGGAAAAAACCCCCCAAAAGCCACAGAGTACACCAAGGGCTAGTGCACCACACAGTTCAGAAAAATAAAATGCAAAAGCAGGAAAACAGCTTACATTAGCACAATGCTGAAACCTTGGAAGACAAGCTGCCTGGGGAAGGGACTCTCCTCTTTGGGATATCCCCTGATACCTGTTTATGGCTGCAGCTGTCTTTCTCCTTGCAACTTCTCTCACTTCTAAAACTCAGTTGAGTCTCTGGCTGTTTCCTTTTGTCTGTCACAAGCTCTTCAGGACCTCCTTCAGCTGAGCAGTTTTTTCTCTGAACTCCCACACAGGACAATTCTATTTCTCCAAACTTCTGAAGCTCTCTTTAGACAGATAAGGGACAGAGACATGTACCTCTCTTCCTTAAGACTGCTTCCTGCCTTATTCTCAAGAATTCACATTCAGGATGTTACTCTTGGTGGACCGCGAGTCCGTCCCGTGGCCCTTGGTGCTTACTTCCAGCCCAGGCCCATTTCTGCAGCCTCCTCATGGTGAAGCATATCCTTCTGGCCAAGACACAGCCACCTGCTGTGGTGTGGCTGACCCGATACCAATGCTGCCATGGGTCCTGCTGCAGAGCTCCCTAGGTGCACACATGCTCAACGTCCCAGGATTTAAAGGACCCATGGTGGGAAATCCACCGCAGTGCCCTCTGATGACATCATGAGTCCTCCTGTATAAAGAGCCTGCCTAAACACCCCTCCAATGCCTCGGTAATAGGTTGATTCCATTGGAGTAGCCGGTTGCCTCTGTGTTCCTGGTTCCCTCACAAGTCTGGTCTTCTCCTGAGTTTTCTTCCTCGTGGTCTGCCTCCCCTAGTCTGTCTTCAGCATCTCATCTGTCCTGCTGTTTCCCCCTCTCCTCGCCCCTTCGGATTGGACTCCTGGCTTTGACTTCAGATTGTACCTTGACACTGCATGACCTCCACCTGTCTTTGACCATTGCCTGCTCATCGACTTGCTTGAACTCTGCATGCACAGACCTCTGCCTGAACCATGACACTGAACGTACTCCGTCTGCCCCTGTCTCTGCTGCCTGCCACCTGCCCTGACCACTGTTCATACTGACTCCCACTTCTCTCCATGCTGGTCTGTAGCATCCTACGTTACGGATCTACATTTCCTCAGAGGCCTGCACCTAAGTCTGCAGGCCCTGGCACTGAAGGCTCAACCTAAGGGGAACGAGGGCTGGTATTGGTGAAATTCCTGTTGGGCCTCTGCTCAGCCAGCTCCACCTACTGATGGTGGGGACCTACAAGGCTCCTCCCTGTGGGTTACACCAACTCCACCTTGGTCCAAGGGTCCACTCCCGTAACAGATTGCCGAGACTGTGGACCCGGAGGATCTCTTGGGCCTCCAGGCCATTCCTGGCCTGGCACTGAAGATCCAGCAGCAGCAGCAGTTTCTTGAGCTCCTAGTGGGCTCCCTGATGTGAATCAATACCCATCTGGTTGCAACGGCAGACTCAGCTGCTTCTCCACCTCCTGCAGCCACCGCATGCCTCCAGCCATACTGGTTGTGCCCATTATATGTTTACTGGCTCCTCCCCAGTATGCTGGAGATCTGAAGCAGTGCTGCGGGTTCTTGAACCAATGCTTCATGCACTTCTCCCTCCAGCTGGCACTGTTTCCCAATGATTCTGTCAGGACCACCTTCATGCTCTCTCTTCTGGATGGGAAAGCCTTGGCCAGGGCCTCTCCCTTGTTGGAACATGGGGATCCCCTTCTGTAAGATCTGCAACAATTTGTCAAGGCCTTCAAATTCATTTTTGATGAACCCAGCCGGCTGGCCAGGGTGGGTTTGGATATTCTACACCTTTGTCAGGGAAATCGGCCCTTAATTGATTATGCAATTGAGTTCTGGACTATAGCCACAGAGTTGAAATGGAGAGAGGATAGCCTCTGTAGCATCTTTATGGAGAGGCTGTCATCCAGGGTGAAGGACAAGCTAGCCACCCGTGAGCTTCCTAAAACTTTGGACGATCTTATTGATCTGGCTAGGAGAATCAACCGCCACCTCCAGCAATGGGCCTGGGAGCTTTGTCCACTACATGGACAATTTGTGATAGCTCTTTCATTTTCATGTCCTCTCTCTCCCATGCTGGTGACAACCCCAGCCCAGACATGATTGGAAGATCCAATGCAACTCGGACAAGGATGCCTCATCAACTAGGAAAGGCACTGCCGTCGTCAGCTGGGCCTTTGCTTTTCCTGTGCTGGGACCGGGCACCAGCTTGTGTGCTGCCCTCTGAAGCCGGGAGACTAACAAACCTAGGATCTAGTGGGGAGGTGATCCTAGACTTCACGATCCCAGCTCCTCAATTGACCCTTCCAGTGGCTATTTCTGTGGATAACCTTGAATTTCCCACCTGAGAATTAGTTGACTTGGTGCACCAGGGGAAACTTTATAATGAAAGCCCTCGTCAACCACTTACAGTTTCCTGTAGTTGCCAGGGAGACACCTGTTTACATCTCCTCCATTCATGAGGAGCCTCTCCCTAGTCAGAATACCTTGGCTACAACACCCTTGTGCCTCTGCACCAGTATCCTGTACGTGGAGAGCATAGTCTTCCATGTCATTGACAAGGCAGTTCACCCTATTGTGCTGGGGCTACCCTTTCTGCAACTCACTGATGAGTTGAGGCTCCCAGTGCCACAACTCATGTCTGCAATGCATTGAACCACTACCATGCTTGCCCCTGCCAACAATCTTGGTAAAGCTGCCTTCCCAGTATGCCGAGTATCCAGTTCTCTGATGGAGCAATATGTGTTTGTGTGCTGATATGGAGCTTAAATTGTTGCTGCCTGTGCTCTACCTGTTCTGTGTTGGGGCAGTGTATGTCTATACAGACTCTGACTGGCTATCTGGCAACTCTGGCAAATTCCAAAAGGATTGGTCCAGTGATGGATTGAATGGGTCACTTGAATTTGCCTGTAGCAAAGAAAAATTCAGGAGAGTGTTGCAAGCTAAGTAATTGATGCTGGAATGTTTTCAGTTTACATCAACACCATACAGAATATAACATCAAAACACCAGCACTCCATAGTAGTCCATTTGTAATACACTGCATTCACCAGAAGCTATTTGTGGATGCAGAGTGCAAGTCATCAGCTGGGTCTTTAGCATCATACAAAATTGAGGTAAGAAAATGCACTGGAAGATCAACTGCTGAGACAGCTAATATGCAAGGATAGTACAGGGGCTTTCTGCATAACTTTCAAAAGAATCACCTGACCAAGGTCATGTCTGCTGCTATGTCCATGTATTCAGAATAGTATTGGAAAAAGAGAGAGAGACAGATTACCACAATCTAGATGGAAAATGGAAAAAAGTAGTGCACAGAAAAGACACACTATAAAAGTATATAAATAATGAGTATAAAAATACAATAAATAAATGAGAAATATCAAAATCTAAAATCTATACATAAAAAACATAAATTATAGATTATAAAAAATACAATTGCTATTAGGCACACCATGTGAAAAATAGTAAAATCTTAATTGAATAAAGCAACCAAAATTCATATATCTATTAAAAATGCAAAAAGTAAAAGTATATATTGTACATTCATAGACCTAACATAGCCCATGTTATAGCTGATCAGTCTGCAACAGGAATACATTCTCCTCAAGTACCTATAAAACATAAATTTGTTTTATTTTAAAACTTCTCAAATGAAAAACGCAGAGCATACAATTGGTTCTGTTGCACATCAGACATGCAGCAGAATAAATATTTCAAACAATCCTATATCAAATTTCATCCCCCCTTCACCTCCCCTCCACACCACCCCTTATCCTTATACCTATCCGATCAGACCATATATTTATTTATAAAATGTATATCCCACTTATCTATGATTCATTTCAATGTTTGCCATTTGTAATTGTGATTTTTATTTTATGTATTATTTATTGTAAATCACTTCAGTTTGTATTTGGAGATAGCGAGTAACAAAACACTAAACTAAACTAAACTAAACTAAAAGTAAATATATAAGCATCATACATAAAATATTGAAAAAACAAAAATATAACATATTTACAAGAATATACATATACATATCACACAACAGCCACTTGTGTATCACAAAAAGTACAAACCATAAAGGCATAAGAACAAGCCTTATACTGTACACAGAGAGGAGAGAAGAGGAACAACTATGTGGAAAAACTGTTATCTCTATAACTGTTATAAAAAATATTATAAGATAATAACAAAACATACTATGCGGTTCATACAGTAAGCAATAATGCTTCCTATCAGTCAACAAATTAGCCTTGCCACTTGGACAGCCGTGTGCTGCTTTGAATTTTTTAAATATATTTCTTTGATTTAAACAAATATTAAAATACTTCTTATATATTTAGTAAAAACAAGAAAAAAGATATAAAAATCTCAAAAACCTTAGAACATTTTGTATTTGTTAATGTAATTAAATTAGAAGAATATTTAAAAAGAGAAATAGTATGATAGTTATATGTGAGGGTCCCACACTCCTTGGAGCGCTCCTTGGTACTACAGCCAGATAAGAATATAAGAACATGCCATACTGGGTCAGACCAAAGGTCCATGAAGCCAGCATTCTATTTCCAACAGTGGCCAATCCAGGTCATAAGTTCTTGGCAGGATTTAAAAGAGGTAGATTCTGAAGGTTCCAAGCCATCCCAGGGATGAGCAGTGGATTTTCCTAAGTTCACATTAACAATGGTTTATTGACTTCTCTTCCAAGAACTTGTTCAATATTATTTTAAATGCAGTTACACCAACAGCTTTCACCATATTCTCTGACAATGAGTTCTAGAGCTTAATTATGTATTGAGTAAAAAAAATGTTCTGGTTGTCTCCTGGTCTTTGAACTTTTTGGAAGAACATGTTCCACTCCAATCATTATTTTATAGAACTCTATCCTATCTCCTCTCAGCCGTCTCTTCTCCAAGATGAAAAGCCCTAACCTCTTTAGCATTTCTTCATAGGGGAGCTGTTTCATCCCCTTTATCATTTTGGTTAACCTTCTCTGTACCTTTTTGTAATTCTGCTATATCTTTTTTGAGATGTGGTTACTTTATTTATCTATTTAAAATGTTTTTTATATTCTGCCTTTTCCATGAATCATGTTCAGGGTAGATTAAAATCATTACAATCACATTAAAATACACATACCAGTATTGCACACAATAGTCAAGGGCCTACCTTTTTTTATTTTCTTTATTTCAGAACTTACGCCAGCTCCTGATCTGGCGTATGTTGCGCGCACCGGCAGGCTTCCAGTGCAGGATCCCCCGGCACAAAGGCAAATGGCCGCTGTACCGTCTGCCTCAAGATCTGCCCTTTCCCACCCCCGGACCGACCCTTGGCCCAGCACTTCACGCGTGTAATGGGTGTTACGCACGTGGCTGGGCCCCTTTGAAGATGCGAGCGGTGCGCGCAAGGCCCAGTCACACACATAACTCCCATTTTCCCTGGGATTTAAAATTTAGCCGTAAGGGGATTAGTGCCTCCACAACGCGTGTCCCGAAATTTAAAAAAAAAATGTGTGTCCAATACACACAGGGACGGATTTCAAAAGGCTTACGCGTGCCGGGCCTATTTTAAAAAGGCCCAGTAACGCGCATAAAGCCCCGGGACGCATGTAGGTCCCGGGGCTTTACAAAAGGGGCGGTCTGGGGGCGGGGCGGAGCCAGAGGCCTCCGACAGATCGGCCATTGCCACTGTGTTGCAGGATTGCATGCTGGCAGGCGCAAAAGGTAAAATAAAAATTTTGGGGGGGTTAGAGTAGGGCTAGGGGGAGGAAAGGTTAGGGGAAGGGGTGGGAAGGTCAGGTTAGGGGGAAAGGAAGTTCCTTCGGAGCGGCCTCGGAGGGAACAGGGGAAGGCAGCATGGCTCGGCGCGCGCATGGTGCACAATTGTGCACTCCCTTGCGCGTGCCGACCCCTGATTTTATAACTTGCGCGCACCTGCACGTGCAAATTATAAGATCAGGTGTACATGTGCGCGCCAGGTAGCGCGCGCACAAGCACGCCGTGCGCACTCCTTTTAAAATCTACCCCACAGTTTTGCGCTCAGAAATTAACGCCTGCCTACAGCAGGCGTTAATTTCTGAGCAGTCCCAAAAGTTGTACAGAAAAGCAGAAAATACTGCTTTTCTCTACATCTTCCAACTTAATATCGTAGCGATATTAAGTTGGAGCAACAAAAAATTCAAAAAAGGAAGTTTTAAAAAAGTGCCAGTGGTCAGGTTGGGGAAATGGACGCTCAATTAACCAGCATGCATTTTCCGGACCTGCGGCTGTGCACCAGTTAGGAAAATGGACGCTGATAAATTCAGTGACTGTTTTCTTTACCGGCGGATGGCCGCGGACAGCCGGCCTATCCCGGTCGCACGCTATCAAGGAGGCTCTAGGGGCACGCAATTGACCCTAGCAACTCCTTGACAGCGTGACCCCTAATTAGAATATAGCATGGCGCCCCCAGGAGGGGTGCTTGGAGGCGCGTTAGGAAAGCGGGCGCTGAACAGTCAGTGCCCGCTTTCTGCGCGCTTTAATTGCATCGGTCCCAAGGTGTGGTCACGTCATGGATCAATACCGAGGCATCATGCTATTCTCTGTTTTATTCTCCATTCCTTTCCTAAAAATCCCTAGCATTCTATGTGCTTCCTTGGCTGCTGCTGCTGCACCCTGAGCAAAAGATTTCAATTTATTTTTAACGATGTCACCTAGATCCTTTACCTGAGTGGTGACTCAATGTGGAACCTTGCACTGTGTCGCTATAATTTGGGCTACTCTTTCCTGACTGCACTTGTCACCCACACTCCTTGCAGCGCTCCCCGGTACTACAGCCACATGTGAGGATCCCATACTTATACTTTTATAGGGAAAGTCACTTTAAAATGCCAGAGGACAAGTGCTCTGCATATAAGAGTTCTTTCAATGGGTCTCTCAACTGCAAAGGCATCATCAGCTGCTGTCTCTGGTTATACTTTGTGGGGTCCTCCTGTGATTCCCAGAACTGTATTGCTTACTAATTCCTCAGAACTGTCTGACTTTCATACAAAATTCCTCTAAACTGGTGAGACAAGAGAATACTGGCTTCCATTTTTCCCAACTTGCAGCATAATGTCTGAATATTTGCCAGACGTGGCTCATTCTAACATTGACAGGCCAGCTTTTTCTGAAACTGGCACGCGCTAGCAGCACCATTGGCCTATGGGTTTGAACAACGGCACAGAAGAGATATTCCATATCCTTCTTCCACTTCCAGAGAAGACGCTAAGGAGAGGAAGAAGCTGGGTCTCAGGCACGATGCTTCTATCCTGGTTTCCTTGCTCAGCCCTGTGCCACTGCCCAGGAGCTTGCAGCAGGAAGAGTTGGGTTATGACGCTCTCTAGTGGATTTCAGAAATAAAGTATATGTGCTCTGCTGAAGACAGTCAGATTCCTCTCTTCCACTCATTCTAATTTTTAAGGACAGGTTTTGCACACAACTTTATTTTACACCTTTATTCAGATAGAATAGCAAATTGTTGTGTGTCATGTCTAAGGAATATTGTCACTCCTTATTAATGCTTGTCTGCTAATAAAAATGGACGGAGAAGCCAGTTAGTATGTTTCTAACAGCAGTTGTGCAGTAGAGTAGAATAGTGGATCCCTGTTTCACCACCTTGATCAGCATGTTTCTCACAGTATCTACACTATAGAAGACACTGAAGGATTTATTCACAGTACATTTTCCATGGTTCCTGAGCTGCAGCGTAATAATAACTATTATTTATGCACTTGCACATAGCATTGTACACAATGACCCTTCCCAAGCAGCTAGTAGTTTATGTATTTATTTTTCACATTAGCAAACTGCTTTTTCCAAAATGTCTACACTTTCAGACAGAGAGGCTAAGGGACTTGCTCAGCTTCACACAGGGAGTGCTGCCTGTGGAGCCGGTGCTCTAGGGTCAGACCTTTGGCCTGTAATACTCAGGTCTACCTTGAATAGAAGAAGAGTGATATATATATTTCTACCGCCCTGGCCTGTACTATAAGAAGTTTCAATTCTGTATGTTACCTCCTGTTGAATTATTCATCAGGCTCTGCTTAAACAGCCAGTCTCCTCTGTGGCTGGAGGAGAAACCGTGGCCAATGGATTACAAAATGCCTATGTTAAGTGCCTTTGCAGTCCTGCTCGGTGAGACTAATGAACCAGTGTGCAGCCTGCATTAACAGCAGAATGGGTAGTTTTCTCAGGTCACCTTTCTGCACTTCTGTCTTCCCTTGCACAAAAATGTTTAAAGGGTTGAGACTCGGGAGTCAATCACTGTAGCACAGACAAGAAGTTTGTCCTTTTATTCCCTGTTCCCTCCCACACAGCACATACTTCCCCTTCACATCACAGAGACACCTTCTCAGCTCTCTGCAGGAGAGATCAAACAAAATTGAGCATAATCTCACTGTAGAGATGAAATAAGTGAAGAATAGGAAATCAGAGTCGTACAAGAGCTTATAAAGTTACACAAATTCGGAAAGGAATGAAGTTACATGATTTCTTTTTACGCTTCAATAATACAGCTGCAGCTGATGGATAGATGAGGAATCTGGCAGGATTCTGAGGAAAATAGGGAATCTGGGAGGACTCTGAGAGAGAAAAACTGGGAATGTGGAAGGAAGGGGGGAATGAAGACAAGTGGATTATATTCAGACAACCAACAAGGACTGAATTGAACAGGCAGGTAAACAAATAAGCGAGGGAGTAGCTTGCTTATTGCGGCGGTTACTACCCCTAACTAATTAAGCTAGATATTTCACTTAGATGCAGTTCCATCACTGCTCTCTACATTAATGGTGGGGGTGGAAGGGAAATAGAACCAAAAGGTTACTAAGGGCCAAGAGTAACAGATAAGTATGTGAAAAAAACAAGTGCGAAAGCTTGCTGGGCAGACTGGATGGGCCATTTGGTCTTCTTCTGCCGTCATTTCTATGTTTCTATGTTTCTATGACTCTGAAAGAGACAGTGAATATGGGAGGTCTCTGAGATAGCCGGAAAACCTAGGAGGACATTGTGACAGATGGAATATCCTGAAAAAGACTGGGGATCTAGGGGGTCTCCAAGATTGGGAGGTCAGATCTCTGAGAGACAGGAAATCTGGGAGAACTTTGGGATAGGCAGAAAATCTAGGAGGACATTGAAAGGGACTGGGATCAAGGAAGGAAGCAGAGAGAGAAGATGAATCTGGGAGGGCACAGAGAGACTGGGCATCTGGGAAGGAGTCTGAGTTGGATGGAATTGGAGTATCTGGGAGGATACTGAGAGAGACTGAAAATCTGGAAGACAGATGGGGAATCTGGGAGGACTCTATGAGAGTTGGGGACTCTGGAAGAACTGTGAGAGAGAGAGGAAATCTAGAAGGAATCAGAGAGATGAGGAATCTGGGAGGACTCTATGAGAAATGGGGAATCTGGAAGAACTGTGAGAGAGATAGGAAATCTAGAAGGAATCAGAGAGTTGAGGAATCTGGGAGGATTCTATGAGAGATGGGGAATCTGGGAGGACTCTATGAGAGATGAAAATTTTTTAAGAGGGATAGTGTGTTAGTCTGGTGTAGCAAAAATGACAGGAGTCGAGTGGCACCTTATAAGCTAAATCATTTATTAAAGCAGGAGCTTTTGAGATCAGAGTCCACTTTGTTAGAGGAGAGACGGGGAATCTGGAAGGACTGTGAGAGAGATGGGGGAATTTGGGTGTTGCATTTCCCGGCCGTAGCAGGTCCACGGCCGGCTCCACTCACCGCAATACCCAGGTTCCGGACCTGGCCCCTCCTCCTTGGCAGCGGGAGGCAATTGCCTATGCACTCGTGCTCCTGCTTTGCTCCCAGGCTCCTCCGGCAGTTCCGTGGCCTCCTCCGTCCCGGTCGGGTCTTCCCACGAGCATCGAGGGGAGACGCCACCATCTTCTAGTTCCAGCCTGCCCACCTTAGGCACTCATGTGTGCATCTTCACTGACTCTAAATGGGCCTTGGCGGGAAACCTTCCCGCGGCCCCAGATGATGACATCTCTCGGCCTTACTATTTAAGGCAGTCTCCGCCATTCGGTCTTTGCCTTGGCAACTGGTCTCCACGCTTCCTGTTGTGTGCTTAGTTGACTCTCGTTCGTGTTCTTGTTCCAATACCTGATCCTGTTCCAGTGTTCGTGTTCCTGTTCCAGTCCTTATGCTCCAGTTCCAGCTTCCTGTTTGCTGACTACCCTTTGGATGGATTCCTTGACTTTGACCCTCGCTTGTTCCTGACCACGCTTTGGACGGATTCCTCGGCTTTGACCCTAGCTTGAACAGGACCTTACCTCCGGCTGCCTGCCCTGCCTTCAGCTTGAACCTGTCCTTGTCTCCAGCTGCCTGCCCTGACTTTAGTTTGAACCTGTCCTTGTCTCCAGCTGACTGCTTTGGACTTGGGCTTTCTTAGGCACCTGCCTATTCGCAAGCCTGGACATAACTTGTTCCTAACTGCTCGCCTGCTTCTGTCTGTCCGGGCTTCTGGAACCTGACCTTGTCTTCAACCTTGCTCCTTCGGACCCTCTGTCTCCACTGCTTCCTGGCTCTCTGCCTTGGATACTTTCTCCGGGATCAACCATGCAAAGGCCCGCCTAAGACCAGCTGGCCCCGGTACCCAAGTGCTCAGCCTGCAGGGAATGAGGGCTGGTATTGGCAAAGTTCCAGTCGGCCTCCGCTTCCTGCTCAGCCCTGCCTCCCGAAGATGGAGACCTGTGGGGGGTTTCCCCACGGGTAGCACCAACTCCACCTCGGGCCAAGGTTCCACCTCCGCAACATTGGGAGGACTCGGAGAGAGAAAGATAGGGAATCTGGAAGGATTATGTGTGAGATGGGGAATTTGAAAGGACTCTGTGAGAGATGGGAATCTGGAAGGACTCTGAAAGAGATGGTAGGACTTCTTAAGGTAAAGAATCTCTAATCTCCGGTTTAAACAGGACAGATCCTGTTTTCAGTAAAGCTGAGACCAAGCAGCAGCGAATGCAGCAGGACAGACTTTGTGAATGTATGACATAGCCAACAGCTACAACTTCATGTATTCAACTGTTACACAAGTTAAGTATAACTTTGTTTATATTGTAGACACCGCAGAAAATGTCCACCCCTGAAGAAGCCCACGAAACACGTACCATGTCGGGTCGGGCCGGTGTTGTAAAAAGCTGTCAAAATCACGCTATGCAATGATGTGTCTTGCTTATTTAAAAATATTTAAAAACAACCCAAAAGAAATGTGAAAAAGCAAACATTGTAGAATGAGGCTACCAAAGATTAAATGAAGGCAATACAGTCTTGGAGTAATAAGACAGACTGCAAAATAGCATTCAACAAGCTATAAATGTTTTGCCTGTGAGCATTCTTTTAAATAAAGAAGCTCACTTGATATATGAGGAGCCACATTCTACTTTATAAATACATATTGTTTCTCAGCCATCAAACAAAATGAAAGAATGGCATCTGGGCAGACTGGATGGGCTAATTTGGTCAGTGGTGGAGGGCAGGGCTTTAACAGATTCTGGGTATGCTAGGGACAGATATGGAGGGCATTGGTGGGAAAAAGGTTAAGGGATCAGGTGAAAGGCAAGATGGGGATGAAGGGAGTTGCGCATGGGAATTTAAAGGTTCATCTACCCCCAAGTGGAAGAAACTCACCTGGGCAGAGTGGATGGGCCATTTTGGTCTTTTCCTGCCGTCATTTACTATGTTCTGATTTTCAGACTGCCCGCACTGGGACAGAAATTGTGTTTGTACATCTTACCCCACGTGATTTGCTCTGATTTCTGCATGCACTTTCCAGGGGTTACTTGCAGCTGCTCCGCTGTGGAGGGATTTCAGCTGGAAAAGCACGCAATGAAGCTTGGGGAATGACTTTCCCTTCGACCTGTCCCGAACACCTCCTCTTTCTGTGACTGAAAGTGCATGCACAGATTTTTAGCCGCAGTTGTCAGACCCCCGATGAACGCGGATAAAGGCACCTTGCGTCTGGGTAAATCGCCCTGAAAATTCTCCTATGTGAAATTTTCAAACTGCCAGCACGGCTGCAAAGTCTGCTGGAGCTCTGCCCGCCTTCACCCATGGTCTTTGCACACACTGTTGCGATCCCCCCTGCTGCTGCGCTGCAGGAGGTCTCTTACCTTCCTCCAGAGGCCGCTCTGAAGCCAGGGCCTCGCCTGCGCATCATCCAGGACTTGCTCCAGGGCCTGAGAGGCCTAGCTGCTCCTGAGGCATGCCGGTGGCTTGCAGCCTCAGTGTTTGGACTTCCTGTTGGGCGACGCCCTTCCCTAGGGGCTGGCCCGCAGCTCTCTACCCTAGTTATAGGACCAGCGGTGGGCGGTCCTGGCAAGCTCCTCCCAGGGAGTTGCCTTCTTCCTCCAGTACTTAAGGACTGTCTGTTCACTTGCACCGTGCCTTCGGATTGGGTTACACAGTTGTCTGTGGCCTCTCCTGATCCAGGTCCTCTGTGACTCTGACTCCTGCTTGTCGTCAGCCTGCCTTGACTCTGGTCCGTGACTCCGACTCCTGCTTGTCTTCAGCCTGCCTTGACTCCGGTCCGTGACTCCGACTCCTGCTTGTCTTCTGCCTTCGGATTGGGTTACACAGTTGCCTGTGGCCTCTCCCGATCTAGGTCCTCCGTGACTCCGACTCCTGCTTGTCGTCAGCCTGCCTTGACTCCGGTCCGTGACTCTGACTCCTGCTTGTCTTCAGCCTGCCTTGACTCTGGTCCGTGACTCTGACTCCTGCTTGTCTTCAGCCTGCCTTGACTCCGGTCCGTGACTCCGACTCCTGCTTGTCTTCAGCCTGCCTTGACTCCGGTCCGTGACTCCGACTCCTGCTTGTCTTCAGCCTGCCTTGACTCCGGTCCGTGACTCCGACTCCTGCTTGTCTTCGGCCTCCGGATTGTGCATTACAGTTGTCTGTAACCTTGCCGGTCCAGGTCCTCCATGTTTCCTGATGTCTGCCTAGACGTGTTTCCTGATGTCTGCCTTGATGTGTGCCTGTTGTCTGCTCCTGTTCCTGCCAGCCGAAAGGGCTTCGGATGTGAGTATCCCAGCATCGGAGTTCCTGTTCGCCTGGAGTTTCCCCGCACCCTCCTTCTCAGCGTGGTCCGCGACCAGCCTTCCTGGGCTGTGTAGGGCGCGTCTGGGACAGGGTGGTCCGCGACTCAGTCCCACGGGTGGGCTGAGTAGGGCGCCCTGATGGACAGTGCCATGTTTCCGTCCAGCCTTGTCTACAGTGTCTGCTTCAGCCCTTGCCCGGATGTCTACCTGTCTCTGCCTTGACCTGGTTCCTGAGTCTTCTGTCCTGTTGGGCCCTGGAGTGGCCAACAGGAGGGATTCGTCCCACGGGCTCTTGAGCTTCTGCCAGCCGAGGGGGCTTCGGATGTGAGTATCCCAGCATCGGAGTTCCCGCTCGTCTGGACCTTTCCTGTGTCTCGCTTCAGCCCTTGACCTGATGTCTCCGTCTTGCTTCAGCCTGCTTCTGTCCCGTCTGATGTCTTCTGTTTAAGGACTCTGTCTGCCCTCGCCTCTGTCCGGCCTGCTGCCCATTGCCGTTCCCTGCGGCAGGTCCGAAAGGGCCGGGAACAGTCGGAGGACCGTTCATTAGTCAACTTCCCCGTGTTGGCTACCATGGGCATGCAGGTCCGGCTGAGGGTCAGACTCCCTGCTTCTGTTCCTGCCTGCCTGGCTCACCATGCCTGCTCAGCTCACCTCCCACGGTGTGGCCTTGGGCTCCTCCTGGGGTCCTGCCGTGGCCCAAGGGCTCACCACCCGCCCGAGACGACCGCGCCCGCGCGCGCTCGTAACACACACGCTCACTTTCACTAATTGCTGTGGGGTCCAGGTATCCACACACATTTGCACCTCCGTTTTTATTTGGAATGGAAATGAATGCATGTGGAGTTGGAACTGCGACCTGTGTGCATTGCTCTCCTTCCCCGAGTAACCCCTCCTCCTAATGCAGCTAACGGTGCAGGAGTTCTGGAAGCCCGTGCGGACGCTTAGCTGGGTAAAGGGCGGCCTGGCTTTGTGCCGGGTAAATGGCCTTTGAAAAAAATATTCTCTTACTTCCTGAAGACTCCAGAATAATCCTGTAGGGCTAGCACCTCTGAGCCTGATAAAAGTATTACCTCCACTCACGCACGTGGCTGGATATTGTTTAGCAAGTGTTATTTCCACTGGGCTAACATGGTACTTTCTGGAATGTGTAGGTGAAATCAATAGAGAGAGAGAGAGGAAAAAGTTAAAACAACCGTTTTTGTAAAATACCTGGAACAAGGCCCTCTTTTGTGAGGTAAAATCTGGAGACTTTGCAAAAACCTGGTGGAGCATGATGTGTGCAGTTCTCTTTCATTTAGTAAAAGGTTTGCACACAATCAGGGGGCTCCCCCAGCTCCGGCATGGCACAGGCCACCTCTTGCACTACATTGCCCCGCGCTGGCTTCGCACTGCTGAATCTATCAGGCTGTCTTAACTTATCTGCCTAACTCAACTCCTCCCAGATACAGTATGCCCCTGGAACACCCCTAACTAACCCAGCTAAATTCTAGCCGGCTAACTTATTCTCCAGCTAGAATTTAGACGGTTAAGTGCCCAAATCTTCAATATGGCTGGGAACTTTTGAGTTACCTAGCTAAATGTTTTTTAATATGGACCTCTTTGTCTTTTCCCAGTTGACAATCTGGTCCACATCCAGTGTCTCTTTGGCTGTGCATTTCTGGAATACAAATCACAGTATATGTCCTCAGATCAGCCAAGTCAGCCAGCTTCCAAGCTGAAGTTGCTTCTGGAGAACTGCCCTGACTCTGGCTTACCGGCGAGACCTTTGATTGCTGCAGGGAGAGAGAGATATTGAACCCTTTACCTCTCTGGACTTCTTCAGAGCGCAGGGTCCTACCATCCTGTTGTAATATCTTTTGTGAGGACTGTTGGCCTCTAGGTGCCTCTCTTGCTCTGAGGAGCCAAGATGGATTCATCTCAGCTTCCACGGTTTCCAGAATAGTTGCAAGCACAAGCAGCAGCCAGCAGGTGATTATTTGACTCCCCTTGGGACTCTGGTGTTATTGACATTTCCAATTTCACATTCTGATGGGTACCTAAGTGATACTGGAGGCAGCAACAGAGTGAAAGCTGAGTTTTATGTGCCGTTCCAAACTTATGAGAAGGATTCGCCTGGATATTCTGGCTCTGAACGGCTGATCTGCATTCTGTAATTATTCCTTCTGTGAAAAAAAATGAGAGAGAGCAGGTGCGTTTGTGTGGCTATGAGTACAGAGCTGCGTATACTATTTGTTCCTGTGTATGCAGACTACGTGCCTGTGTTTGTATCTGATTGTGTGGTTGTATGTACGTGTGTGTGTGTGTGAGTGTATAACAATTCTGTTGTAGAAAGGAACATAAGTGTCCTGCTGGGTCAGACCAAGGTCCTCAAGCCAGCATCCTGTCTCAAACAGTGGCCAATCCAGGTCACAAGTGCTCTGCAGGTCTTTTAAAGTAAATTTAATTCCTGTTACTCACTCCCAAGGACAGCAATGGCTTTCTTTAATCTACCTGTCTAATAATGTCACGTGTTATGGACTTTTCCAAACCTCTTTTAAACCTCGCTATGCTCGCGTCCCCTTGATCACATCCTCTGGCAACAGATTTCACAGTTCGACAGGGTGCTGAGTGACAAAGTACTTTCTGTGATTTGTTTTAAATCTGCTGGTTGTTAGTTCCATCCCCTTTTATCATTTTTTTGTCCCCCTTCTCTGTATTTTTTTCTAGTTCCAGTACGTCTTTTTTGAGATGGGGCAACCAAAATTGCGCACATTACTCAGGGTAAGGTTGCACCATGGATCAATATAGAGGCATTAAAGCAACATAGAAGCATAGAAGAAGATAGTCAGTGCCACTTAGACGGATAAGTTAGGACTTACTTGGCTAAGCAGTAGTGGCTGAATATCTGGTCCTGCTGAACTGCTACTACTTTAGCTTGATAACTAGTTATCCAACTAAATTGTTCGCCAGTTAAGTGGCAGGCATGGTGAGCACATTTCGGGCAGGAGCCGTCTTAGCCTGATACGTTATCCAGCTAACTCGGATATTACAATTAGCCGGATAACTTATCTGCTTAAGTACGGTCAGCCCATAGGGCTGTCCTAAAGTTAACCAGATAAACTTATCCGGCTAACTTTAAAATAGCTGGATATATTCAGCAACATGGCAGTTAGCCTAATAAGTGTATCTGGCTGACTAGTCAAGCCTCACAGTGACTTAATATCTACCTCATTCAAACGTAATGATAGAAAAAGACCATATTGCATATTTAGTCTGCTCATCCACACCAACTGCTCAACTCTACAATCCTTACCCCTCCCTGAGAGATCCCCTGTGCTTGCCCCATACTTTCCTGAATTCAGATACTACTTTCCTTGTCTCTAATGGGAGGCTGTTCCATCCAAACACCATCCTCTCTGTAAAGAATATTTCAATAGATTACTCCTGAGTCTACACCTTTTCACCCTCATCTCATGTTCCCCTCACCCCAGAGCTTCCTTTACATTGAAAGACTCAACTCCTGTGCATTAATACCTTGGAGGTATTTAAATGTCTCTATCATATCTCCTCTATCCCACATTTCCTCTATGGCAGGGGTAGGCAACTTCTGTCCTGAAGTGCCACAAAGAGGTCTGTTTTTCAGGATATCCACAATTAATATGCAAGAGATATATTTGTATACAATGGAGACTGTGCAAGTGTGCATGTAAATATACCTCACACATATCCATTGTGCATATCCTGAAAATCAGACCTCTTTGTGGCTGTCCAGTACCAGAGTTGCCATCCCCTGTCCTAGGGTACACATGTTTAGATCTTTCAGTTTATCTCCATATGCTTTAGAACAAAGCAAGTGATTATTTTAGTAGCCTCCCTCTGGACCGACTCCATCCTGTTTATATCCCTTTGAAGGTGCGGTCTCCAGAATTGTACACAGTATTCCAAGCGAGGTCTCACCAGGGACCTATACAGGGGCAATATCGCCTCCCTTTTTCTGCTGGGCATTCTTTTCCCTATGCAGCTAAGTGTCTTTCTGGAGTTTACCATCCCTTTAACTACTTGTTTGGTCACTTTAAGATCTTAAATTACTATTACTCCCAGACCCTGCTCTTCCTTTGTGCTTAGAAAAATTCCCTATTAGTGTACATAAACCTTGTGCCTACAGGGAACCCAAATTTCAAACCTATCCATGGTACAGCATTTGTGCACTTAAGTGGATGCAGAAAGTTTAATGCTAATGCTTACATACATGTATGCTATAATAACATGTGGAAACCCTTTGAAAATTCACCTTTTACTGTCTCACCCAAATTTTCAAAGCGCTGCACATGCTAAAACTGGGAGATAAATGTGGCCAGGCCGCGTGCGTGCTGAGTACACTTTTTAAATGGCCCGGCCACGCGTGTATCCCCCGGTATGCACAGAAATGCCAGCCTGTCTCAAAGGGGTGGGGCAGGGGTGTGGTCTGGGTGCGGATGGCGGGGTGGGGGCCAGCTGGGACAGCGGCCATTAGGCCATTAGGCCCTGTCCTGAGGAAGCGTGTGCTGGCAGCTGTCCGGCTTATGTAACTTACTTCTGCTCCAAAGGAGCAGGTAAGTTATAAAACAAAAAAAAAAATGAGGGTGGGTAGGTAGGGCTTAGGGGTCGGGGAGGAGAGAGTAAAAGGTAGGAAGGGTAGTTAGGGGGATAGGAGAGTTTCCTCCTAGTCCATTCCTTAATTGGAGCAGACAGGAGGGAAATGGGAAAAAGTCGGATTGCATTGCCACACGTATTTAAAAAAAATCCCTTCCTCGTGCGCGCGAGTTCGGCACCCACGTGCACATGCACGCGCTGATACAAAATTGGGTGTGCATGTGCGTGTGGGCATTGGATTTTGTAACATGCGTGTGTCACGTGTGCCTGTTATAAAATTAGTGCGTCCATGTGTGCGCGCCAGGAACCGCAAGCACATGGATTCCCACGCGTTTTGTTAAAAATCTACCCCTAAGTGTGCATTTCTACACATAGAGAGGAGGAAGGGTTGGGACATGCATACTTTTGGAAATCAAAATGTATGTAAATTCTCTCAGCAAAACTATGCCTACCAAATAGCAGGAGGAGTGGGGGTCATTTTGCCGGGTTAATTTTCAATGCGGGCTGATGCACGCAAGCCAGCCTTGAAAATTGGTGAATCTTATGTGCGTATTTGCCAGCTAACTTCTGCGCGAGGTGACAGCATTACCCCCATAATTCTGTGTGCATTGAGGCATCTTAGGAGTGTGGGCCATCAAATCAGACATGCACAGGGACACAATATGTACTTTTACACAGGGTGTTGCTGCTATTTATGGCAGAAATTTGTAAGCAACCGAGAAACATGAAAAACCAAAATTTGTTTGCCGAGAAACAGTTGTGCATAATTTTGCAGACACAAAATTATAGATCTGAAGCTTTAATTTTAGGTTGCCTGCCAGAAGTGTTTGAATATTGAATTATGCTTGTAACATTTCTGTCCTCATCCAGTCATGACGTAGCATTTGACACAATACACTGAAGCCAGTGTTTTGTCTAAACCACATTCAACGATGAAATTAGACACATTCATCTAAACTGAAAATTCAGTGTCAGCATGGATAATTCTTTTTCCGGAATTGCAGGTTAATAGCCTCTGCTTCTTGAACTTTGGAATTAGTCTCTGCTTCTGATTGCAAAAAACTTAGCAGTGCCGTATCCCGAGCCTTGCCTAGGTACAGAATATCATGTTTTACAAATATTACAGCGCGGTTTATTTTCAGTCGTATTCCCCCATTGCTATGATTTCAGACTGACATTCTTGAAGAAATGTCATGCTAAGCAGAAAATGAACAAGAATTTATACTGGTCATATGCACTACACACATGACATGTTTTGGTAGCTGATATTGAAAGCATCTAAAGAGGAGTTAGAGACAAGTTGACAGATAGGAAATACATACAAGAGAATGAATGAATGAATGAGATGAGAGAGGATGAGAACCCTCACTGGGCACCAAGACTCTTCCTGTGATGCTCTGGACTTTACTCCGAGAAGACTTTTCCCCATTCTGTACCTACAGAAATAACCTTTTGTAAATAAGCTCCTCGGTGTGTTTCTGCTGCATTTCAAGGAATTAAAGCCTGAAGGTTTCTATAAAATTACTGTCAATAAGAGTAGCACCTCTCCCAATACTCCCCAGCTTGGCGAGCCTGTAATCGCTTCTGCCTGCTGTATGAGCAGTCTCGCATCTGTACTGGGGCAGCTTTGAGATTGCGTGGGTACTGCTTACCCACAGATAGTATGGAAATTTTCAAAGGGAAAAAGTTACCTTTGGAAATTGACTTGGGAAACTGCACCTGCACCTGATAGCCATGGGGGCAGCATCCAAAGGTAAAGCAGTTCATTCATTTCCCTCCAGTGTGCAGCTTGGTTTATAAGCCTCCGTGGATTATGTGTGTAAAGCTCTGCTCACACCAGGAGAGGTATTCTGGGACCTGACCTTCAAAGTGACTACATGCATAAAACCCTGTTTAATGCACATTAGTGGTGCTTTGAAAATAAACTGGAGGCCAGTGCACATAAATGTGCAGGTGTGGCCCAGTTTTGCATGATTTTTGTGCACTAACAGGCTGATGCAATAAGACGCGTGCAAAAAAACGGGCGCTCATATTGAGTGCTCATTTTCCTAATGCGCATCATCCACATCCCCTGTGGGCCCGATGAAATTGGAGCGGCGTATAAAAAGGGTGTGCTAGGGTGAAATGTGCGTTTCTGGTGCTCAAACTATATTGCATCAGGTGCACGGACATCTAAAGTGTGCGTTCCTAGCAAAAGTGCATTGCTTACATGAAGTTGCAGAAATCTGCTAGAGATGTGAATCGGAACCGGTATCGATTCGGATTCTGGTTCCGATTCACATCGTGAAATTTTTATCTTGCAGTCCGATCGGGTTTTTTTTTTATCGGCTGCGCCTGAGCCGATAACCCGGACCCCCCCCCCCCAAAATTTTTAAAGACCTGGTGGTCCAGTGGGGGTCCCGGGAGCATTCTCCCGTGCTCGGGCTGTCGGCTGCCACTAATCAAAATGGTGCCGATGGCCCTTAGCATGTGACAGGGTATCCGTGCCATTGGCCGGTCCCTGTCACATGGTAGGAGCAATGGACAGCCGGCGCCATCTTTAAAAATGGCGCGGGCCTTCCAGTGCACCTACCATGTGACAGGGGCCGACCAATGGCACCGATAGCCCCTGTCACATGGTAAGAGCAAAGGGCCATCGGCGCCATTTTGATTAGTGGCAGGCGACAGCCCAAGCGTGGGAGAATGCTCCCGGGACCCCCGCTGGACCACCAGGTATTTAAAAATTTGGGAGGAGGGGTGCAGAGGGTGGGGGGATACTAATAAACTCATTTTAAAGGGTCAGGTTGTGTTTTTAGGTTGTATCCTTTCTTCCCGCCTCCCCCCATAACGATAAGAAAACCCACTAAATTAATCATGGGGTTTCCTATCGCTATCGGGCCCCCCCCCCCCCCCCCCCCCGATTCACATCCCTAAAATCTGCAATGCCTTTTGTTTACCAAAAGTAAAGGAATCACCCATGGTGGTTCCTTTAGCTAATCATCATGCTCCGCGCTATTGATCTCTATATACATTTTTTAATGTTTTCTTGTAAACCCAAACAACTAAATCTTATACTAATCTCTCTAAACAACCCTATCCTGCAAGGGGCACAACACAGAGGACTAAATTTTTATGTTTCTCACGGGCCTTTGACTACGTGTAAATTTTAGCCCACCTCTGGAGCTGGAATAATATTCCATTGTAAAAAATATGCATCGTGTGCCCAGCCTTTGGACACACTTTCCTGCATCAGGAGTTAATAGCTGATGTCTTAATTTGCATGCAATTTAAAGGCGATGGACACTATCCAAAATGCTTTGGTTAGGATGCGTGTTTTGGAAGTGCTAATCTCCTTGCTGCATTGGACGCTATTCTTGCACGCCCAAAACTTGTGCCCAATCAGGAGTAAACTCATGCTCTAGGCTGGGCACATCTTATTGCATCAACCTGTCTGGGAGTAGGCCTTCCGGAGGGTGGAGGTGGGGTAGGGGCAGGACTTACGTGCACAGTTTTGTATTTTTGATAGTCTGCATGTAAGTTACTAAGTTCAAGTGATGCCCTGCTTGAAGCAACTATAACTCTGTGCTTTGGCAATCCTATGCATCTCCGGTATGCTGAGACGCCGTCTTGTGCATTTGTGCTGCTCCGTACTGTAAATTTAAACCAGATTCCTGTGGTGGACAAATACAGTAAACTTCCTGTTTGCTGAGATGTTAATCGGTTTACAGACTGTGCGCTGAGCTATTGTGCCTAAGCTAATGTCCGTAGCTGCACTACCAGTTACTGAGAAGGAATTAACATTATTTGAATGGTCATCTTCTTTTTCACATTGCTCTTGTATGGGCGAAACTCGGCCCGAGTTGGGCACTGGTTTTTACCTTTAATTAAAATATTTCCTGACACCGATCTAATTTTGCTCTGGTTGCAAAACAAATGCATATACATAAGTTTAATTTGAAAATCCTTGGCAAATTCGCCAGTGCATTGTTCATGCAGACCTTACCACTGCACAAGGAGTTCCAAAATGAGCCTCCCTGCTTTCAAAAAGCATGATTGTAAATTCCACTGGAAAAATTGCCAGGACAGAGAACAGGCGCAGATCTGTGCAGGAACTTTTTCCAATGTAAAACACCTGCAGACTCTACCCTTCCCTGCAAAGTCATAAAATTGCCCTCCATTTGGTAACTTTCTAAACCGTTTGCATGCCTGTAAGTGGACACGTGACGATTTGCCCTCGTATTTTATAAACTGTGTGGCGGGGAGCTGCACCATTTATAAAGTACCGTGTGGTTCAGTTCAAAGATTTCGAGTGTGAGGACAGTGTGTCCTTTCTCTGCCTATTTTATAAATGATAAAGATCGAACATGGACGTATAAGGCCCTGATTTGTATGCAAATACCTCCACCAGTTCACCCAGTCCATCTCCGGTTCACTGAGACCCTCCTAGTTGCTTCACTCAGACCTTCCCCCTAGTTCACCCAGACCACCCATCCAAAAGTAGCAGACAAAAAAGTCCAGTTTCACTTGCCCAAATCAGTTAGCAGGTGTACAAATGTGCACATAAGTTGGCTAATGAATTTTCATGATTGTCTTATAAAATAGCAACTTCTGCCCGCACCTCTTGGCCACACCTCAGGACACCCCTAGACTGCCCTATTTATGCACCAGTAAATGTGAGTGTGGAAACCTCTCGTGATCAATGTGTGCAGTAAATGTCCATGCACAGCGGTGCAGCAATTTTCAAGTGCCCCGGTTAGGCAGCTAAATCACCCTTTTCCTTCCATAAATGCCCGTGAAGACTGGCCTCCTCCAGCGTTTCTTCTAGCTCCTTCTTCATGGCCGCCCCTTCCCAGGACTCCGGATGTGTTTTCTCTCCAGTGAATTCATCTCGGACTCATTTTTCTCTTCCTCGTCAAATTCAGTTTGAGAGATTTAATTCTGTAAACCAGCTAAGGGATGGCAAAGGTGAGTCAGAGTTCCTGTGATGGCACTGTCGGGGTTCACTGCGGTCCCCTGCGTCCCAACAGAGACTTACACAAAAAGGGGTCCCTACCAAAGGCACAATCCCACCTCCTGAGTGTGTGCTGCTAAAGCCACACAACCAAAGGTGCTCCCAGAGCTGGAGAGGAGAGGTACCAATTATTGTAAGTAAGACACTCTGATCCAGGATTCCACCAAATGCAGGGCTCTGATTTTCTCAGGAGCTTGTCACTCTGGTTTGCTATTTATTTATTTAAAATCTTTCATATCCCATAAATTGTTCCACTGACAGAACATTCTGCTCCTGACCAGCATATTTTAAACTCACTTTAGGGCAACAGTTCCTTCCTATGCTTCTGTGTCAAATGTATTATCGTTTTCATCACAGACACTTCCTTTTAATCCACTCCTCTTAAAAGTAAGAGCAGATTTAGTATTATTTCCCAGCAAGCTGCTCAGATTTAAAATCAACTATCAGGCTACTTTTAAAATGAGCACGTGTGCGCCCCCTACTTGAGCGAGTGAAGATGTGCTAGAATTTTAAATCGTGCGTGGAAGTGCACGCTTAAGTTTTAAAATGCACCAACTGTGCATAAATATAAATATGCTCCTAATTTTAAGAGGTTATTCAAGCACATCTAGTGTGGTGACTTCCATAGGTCTTTGCTGGCTTTTTCGTGTGTATGTAAGTGGATTTTAAAACACTCTCACACAAGGCACATTCCCAGTTTTCCAATTAGTCCACCACTTTGTCCTGTTAATATCGAGGTCTTCCAAACCTTCCAGTTCTTCATCCTGCACTCCCCGCAGTTGATCCAGACCCCTCACCTTGACCTATGAAAGCTAAAACTCGGGATCTGCAGACTTGCTCATCAGAAGCAGCAGTAAAGTTATGCAGATAACGAGCCAACGCGCGCTGCGGCCTCCAGTTTGGAAATGTGGAATTACTGGGGCGGATTTTCAGAGCCCTGCTCGCGTAAATCCGCCCAAAACCGGGCGGATTTACGCGAGCAGGGCCCTGCGCGCCGGGAAGCCTATTTTACATAGGCCTCCCGGCGCGCGCAGAGCCCCGGGACTCGCGTAAGTCCCGGGGTTCTCCGAGGGGGGCGTGTCGGGGGCGTGTCGGGGGCGGGCCCGGTCGTCGCGGCGTTTCGGGGGCGTGTCGGCAGCGTTTTGGGGGTGGGTACAGGGGCATGGCTACGGCCCGGGGGCGTGGCCGCGCCCTCCGTACCCACCCCCAGGTTGCGGCCCGGCGCGCAGGAGGCCCGCTGGCGCGCGGGGATTTACGCCTCCCGGAGGGAGGCGTAAATCCCCCGACAAAGGTAAGGGGGGGGGGTTTAGACAGGGCCGGGCGGGTGGGTTAGGTAGGGGAAGGGAGGGGAAGGTGAGGGGAGGGCAAAGGAAAGTTCCCTCCGAGGCCGCTCCAATTTCGGAGCGGCCTTGGAGGGAACGGGGGTAGGCTGCGCGGCTCGGCGCGCGCCGGCTATACGTAATTGATAGCCTTGTGCGCGCCGATCCAGGATTTTAGCAGATACGCGCGGCTCCGCGCGTATCTACTAAAATCCAGCGTACTTTTGTTTGCGCCTGGAGCGCAAACAAAAGTAGGCTATTCGCGCGCCTTTTAAAATCCGCCCCACTGTGTGTAAGCGTTGGGGCCCCACCCTGGAATGCTCATGCCCTGTCTCTTTTCTTATTTTTCATGGGTTCATTTACATGCAGTTTGCAGCTTTTTAAAAACCGTGCGTGGCCCACTTATGCACGTATGTGGGCATTTTTGCGCAAGTAACACTTTAAAAATCAACCCCTGTGCTTTTTTTTTTCTTCCCCTTTTCTTGATTTTATTTTCATTTAATTTATTAAAAAAAAAAAAAAAGTAAACTGCCTTCCAACCCAAAGGCCAGTATACAGTATAATATTAATAAAATCCACATGAGATGAGGCAGAATCCATCCACTATCACAGACACCACACATATAATACCATCAAAATACACTCACAAGTAAAACACACAACACAAAATGGAATTAGTTTATTAAAAAAAAATGTCCCTTTTATGTTTTGTGGAACAATTTATTTTCAGAGAGAACAGGCACAATTACATACGTTTCAGGACCCTGGACAGTTACTCTCTAATTTCCCATCCTTTCACTTTTAAAGTCAGATCTTTAAGAGCAGCAACTATTTGTGCCTCTGTCACCTCAGCATTAGCTCCTACCTTGAGCTTGATCCTCCCCACAGTGTGCAATCTGCTCCCAGGAACTCATTCCCCTTCAGCCAGGAAGGGGTTTAGAGCCACCTCTTCAGTGATGCCCAGCACTTCTGGGTTAATGGTAAGTGGGAAGATCCCCATCCCTCCCGCCCCCCCCCCCCCCCCCCCCCCAGACCCGTCTAGGAGCTTCCCTAAGGGCTCCCTGCCACTTCTTCTTCCTTACCTGGAGGCCCAAGCCCCTGCAGAAGCAGCTGAGTGACACCACAAATTGACTCACTTCTGGGCACCCTCTACAGCCACCCACCCGGGTCCTGGAGCTGTTCCCTGGCCTGACTCTCTGATTCCTGCCATGGCCCCAGCAGCTGATTTGGGGCCATGGCAGAAAAGAAAAAATATTGCAACAACCTCACTCCAGCAACAGGGATCTGCACTCTCATAGTCACCAACCAGCTCCCACTACTTTAGCACCAAGATAGACCTGCATCTGTAGCCATATGTGGCATGGCGGGACACCTTCACAGTAAGGTTAAAAGGAAACATTTTTTTTCTCTGGTTACAATTCCATTGGTATCTGAGAAATGCTTTGCACAATCACTTCAGCTTCTTGTCCTCAAGATCATTTGTGTGGGATGTTTTCTGCTCTACCTAAAGCAAATTCTCTTTTAGAGTCTTTAAATCTGTCATATCTTCATAGCTGCCTCTCTTTAATAATTGTTTATTTCATGCCTTGGGTTTATGTCAGTGCGATGCTGTCCATGCATCGAACCAGGATACAGTACTGGAATGGACTCCTGGGAGGGATTTGCTTAATGCCAGGGGACATATGGAGGTCCATATCTGGCCGCTGTGCAGCTCAGATAGTTAGTTGGATAAACCTAGCCCATATATTCAGTGGCTGTTCAGTAGGGCCAGATATTCAGCTGCCACTATTTAGTCAGATAAGTCTGAACTGATCTGGCTAAGTAGCGCTGAATATCACCCTCTTCATATTTAACTCACCCAGAGGTTTGCCAGTCTTGTGGTTTCCCCTCATGTCCCTTCTTCCAGGAGATTTTTTTTTAACAATAGTACCTGATGGAGTAATATACAGTAATATAATACCTGATGGAGTAATATATAGCAACATTGTACATGATAGAATAAAACATAGTATCATTGTAATTGACAGCAGAAAAAGATCAATCAGCCCATTCGTCTGCCCAATTGTTCTGCTAAGGAAACATCCCTGCTGCCAGCCACCTTCTTATCCAGGATGCCCTTTTTTGTCTTCATCCTTGGTATTCCATCTTGTAGGGATTGGACCCATATACTGTGAGAATAAAGTATTTTGCCAAGACACCGATCTCATCCTTCTTGGTCGCTACATAGCTATATTGGATCGGCTTCCGTTTTGTTTTTTTGGGGACCATCTTGTAGGGATGTACATTTCTTTGAAATAAAATGGAAAATTGCAATGACATTTCCCATCCCATTTCTTTTTCTTATAATTGTATTTTTATTTGCATTTCAAATTTCACATGCAAGCATAACCTGTAATCACAATAAAGGATACTTTTACAATCATTTCTTGATAATCCAGAAAATCACAATAAGTAGCAATACAAAAATTAAGTACCTCCTTCTTTGGAGGAAATAGGGGGAGAACACAAAGGAATATGGAGCGATTATCAACAAACAAACTTCTAGAGGAAAGTAGGTTCTAGGTTCCCCTGCAATAACTTCTCTATTCCCCATACGCCCCTCAGAACAAATTTTGGGAGTGTGAATCTACAAATGCACGTAATTGAGCTGTTTCAAAAAACACATAATTTGGATTTTGATCATTTATTAAACATTTACAGGGATATTTCAGTGTAAACCTAGCACCTAGTGCTTGGACTTCAGCTCTCATTGACAAGAACGTCTTGCGTCTCTCTTATGTAGTTTTCGTTATGTCCAGGTACATCCAAATCTTCTGGCCATGGAACAAGCAGGCCTGGTTTTGAAGAAAAATTCTTAATATCGAATTTCTTTCAAATGGAAACGCAAACGTTACAAGCAGAGTCCCTTTAGTCTGAATATCCATCTCACAAGATGGATCCAAGATATCCGAAATATTTGGAGTATTTTCTTGAGCTTGATCCACCAGTACCTCTTTCAAGGAAGACGGTAAATAGAAGATTTTTGTAATTGCAGGAATTATTTCTTTAGTTAGCTTAAGGATCCTCGTAAGATAGTTGCTGAAGATATCACGAGGAGGTATTAACTTCAAATAAGAAAAGTTCAGGATCCTTAGGTTTAAACCTCTCACAGTATATTTTCTACATTTTCCAATTTCTTTAAGTGACCGGTATCAGATTGCATTAGCATCATTTGTACAGCTTCTACAGATGTAATTCTAGTGTCCAACTCTTTTATTCTTAAATCTGCTGCCATTATTTGAGTTTCCACTTTCTCAATATTCGTAGCATTTTCTCTCATAGCTTGTGTTAAAGAACATATTGCTTTTTTCAAAGAAGTTAATGCATTCCATATCACCTCAAAAGTGATCACCAAATAATTGAATGCACCTTTGGATCACCTTCCCTCCTTCTGAGGGGTTCCCCACCGTCTTCTCTCCGCTAACCGACAAAAGCTTTTCCAAAACACCCTTGGAACCTCCCTTACAGAGGTTCTCCAAAGTTTGTGCCAAAATGGTGTCACTTCTCAGTGCTGGCCCAGTTCCTTGAATTAACTCAATTTTCATTGATGAAGGTAACATTTCCTCGGGAATATCAGCCAAAACAGCAGAGGGGGCAGGTGGGATCGCTGGAGCTCTGGGGCTTAAAGATGTTTCCTCGGCCATGAGGCCTGGCGTTCACGTCCCGCCAGACGCATCGATGGCCCTTCCCTCCGGTAGTTGCAGAGGAGTCGCAAAAAAATGCCTCAATCCGTGGTTGAGAGGATTCAGTTGCAGGCATTGGAGCCGTAGCTTCTCTTAATTTCGCTTTTCTCTTAGTATGCGGCATCATTAGTATTAGGGGAAAAATAAATTTAATTCCGACAGGAATTGGAGAGAGCGTTCCTGCGTCCACCCTAGAGTGCGGCTGTCTTGGTCTCCCCCCCTTCCCATCCCATTTCAGTTAATTTTTAAAACAAAACGAAAGAAAAATGAGCATAATTTCCTTCATTTTCTTTGCTTTGTTTTAAAATACTACTTCCCACCAATTCCCTCCCCCCCCCCCCCCCCGAACCTTCTTCTTCTTCATAGGGCAGAAGGGATCCCTAGTTGTTCCTGTTCTGCTAGAGAAAGGAAGAAATGAACAGTGGTGCCAGCCTCAATCTGCTGCTGCCATTTCTAAGAATACAACAGGCAAGGCAGGAGTAGAGATGTGAATCGGAACCAGAATCGGAACCATGGGTTTTTTTTTTTCGTCTGGCCCGATCGCGGTTTTGTTTATCGCCTGCGCCCGAGCCGATAAACAAAAAACCCACCCCGACCCTTTAAAACTAACCCCTTAGCTTCCCCCACCCTCCCGACCCCCCCCCCCAAAACATTTTACAGGTACCTGGTGGTCCAGTGGGGGTCCCGGGAGCGATCTCCCATTCCCAGCGATCTCCCATTCCCAGGTATCTGTAAAAAGTTTTTTGGGGGGTCGGGAGGGTGGGGGAAGCTAGAGGTTAGTTTTAAAGGGTCGGGGTGGATTTAGGGGTTATTTTTGTGTGCCGTTTTTCCCGCCCTCCCCCAAAACGATAAGAGAACCCCCATGAACAATATCATGGAGTTTTCCTATCGTTTCGGGGGAGCCCCCGATTTCTGACGATTTTGAAAATATCGTCCGATATTTTCAATCGTCTGAAGCCCAATTCACATCCCTAGGCAGGAGTGACTGGGGATCATTTCTGCTCCAGGAAGAAAAGGGGAGGATTGGAAGGGAGACTCAGGATGGGTTTTGTTTCTCTGAAGAGGTCTGACTTTGTTTATTCATTTCATTTCATTTTTTCTTTTTTTTTTCTTTTTTAGATTGTTTGTTTTTTTTAAATTTTAAATACATGAAAAGGAAACAAAATAAAGAACAAATGAAATTAAAAACAAAACAAAATTTTAAAAAATCTGTCTGTGCACACCCTTTCCATTTGGGGTAACAGAGCAAACAAAATCCCTGCTTAATTCACTCTGTGCTTTACTCACAAAGCTCTGTAATAATGCAAATAGCTAGCAATACTAGCTTGGTCATTACCCAAACATCTGGCCTCCTAGATCCCCTGAGTAGCTATATGAGCAGTCACTGTCTAGATAGCCGATAAATTTACCTGGCTAACTTTCAGGGTACATTCAGCTGGATAATTTAGCTGGCTAATCCAGCTCCTCCCAGTTGTGACCTCAGAATGCCCCTAACTTAGTAGATGGCTAGAATTTAGATGGATAAATGCCAAAATTTTCATTTAACTAGATAACTTCCGAGTTATCTGGCTAAATGCTTTTGAATATAGACCTCCTAGTTTTACAGTACTCACAGCTGGCTAGACAGAACCAGCTGCTAATTGATGCTATCATTGCAGGTTACCTGGCCACATGGTTGCCTATGTTTTCACTATGGCTTCTAGCATTTCATATCACCTCCTATTCAATTAATTCCTGCAGCCCCAACACTCACTGTTCCCTCCGAGGCCGCTCCGATTTCGGAGCGGCCTCGGAGGGAATGGGGGTAGGCTGCGCGGCTCAGCACGCGCCGGCTATACGGAATTGATAGCCTTGCGCGCGCCGATCCAGGATTTTAGCGGGTACGCGCGGCTACGTGCGTATCTACTAAAATCCCGCGTACTTTTGCTTGCGCCTGATGCGCCAGCAAAAGTAAGCCAAATCGCGCGGTTTGAAAATCTACCCCAATATGTATGGGCATGTGTGTGAGAGACTGTGAGAAGGTGTGAGCATGTATCAGAGAGAATGGTTATATGTGAGCGAGCTGGCATGTGCGTGAAAGAAGGAGAGAAGAGACCTAGCATGTGTGTGAGAATAAGAGTGAGTGTCTATGGGAGAATGAGTATATGTTTGTGAGAGTGGGAGTGAAAATGTCCGTTTATAACCCCTTCCCCTCGCCCTCCCCCTCCCCCGCTAATCCACGACAATCCCAGGGTGGCTGGAATTCAAACGTTCCCAGGTATGCTCACCGGCATGCCTGTCTCCACCTCCCTTGGTCGTTCCCTGCTCCTCCTCGACGCTACCTGCCTCTTTCCTCAGTCACGTCCTCATTAGAGAAGCGACACAAGACCACATGAAAGTTGCAGCACCGATCATGCTGCTGAAATGACATTACAGCTGAGCTCCCAGCTGGCCTCTGATTCCTTGTAGGGCCCTGGAAGACCGCAGTATAGTGAGGAGGCTCAGATATTTACTGGGCAGGGGAAAAAGAGACTTCACCCAGAAGTGAAGTTGTTTGGACATATCCTAGAGGGTACATTATCAGCCACAGAATCGCCATTGCTCACCCTACCCACAGCACAAGGGATCTCTTTCCTGATGGTATCCTGGCTTGCATTATACAGCGTTTTCTGAGTGCTTACTCCAGTTTTTAGGTAAAATCCAGGAGTCACTTGCACAGCTGCCCTGCAGCTGCCACTAGGTTGCAGGTTTCATCATTGCTGTAATGTACGTGGACCCTTGGACCGATCGGAACCGAAGAGTAGGATGCTGTGAGAATTCGCAGCGACGGTTCCGAGCGGCAGGCGGCTGAATCTGGCTTGAGGAAGACCGAAGCAAGAGGCACGAAGGGCCCTATGCGACCAAGGGCCTGTGGGTGTGATGTAGAGACGAGGTGGCTGGCCTGGTGGAAGCGGGTCTTCACCCGAGAGGAGCTCGTAAGAGTCCGGCCGCTGGGTCTTAGGCGATTCACCCTGGAAGCCGGTGTCCCCCCAGGAGGAGCCCGTAGGGACCCGGCCGCTGGGACTTAGGAGGGTCCTAGGAGAGAGGATCGTCGCTCACCAGGCCAGGGTCGAATGCCGAAGGATCACTGTCAGCCAGTCCGGGTCAAGAGCCAGAGAGTCTTCGTCAGCCGGTCCAAGTCAAGAGCCAGGGAATCGCCAAAGCCAGTCCGGGTCGAGAGCCAGGGAATCACCAAATCCAGTCCGGGTCGAGAGCCAGGGAATCACCAAGCCAATCCAAATCAGGAACCAAAGGAGCAAAAGAAGAAGCAGGAACGAAACCACTGGACACAGGGGAACACTGGGAACCTCGTTGCAAGGCAATTCAGACTTGCAACTGCAGGGCTTAAGTAGCCCTGCAGCGTCTGACGTTGGTCGGGGGTGGTCCCTGACTTTCCCGCGCTGGTCCCTTTAACTAGGGAGCCTGAACGCGCGCGTGCGCCTAAGGGGCGGAGCCAGCCGTGGAGAGGTGCCGGCTGCTCCGCCGAAGCGTGGACGCGACGGCAGGGAGGCCTGCAGGCCCGGGCGAGGTGGGAGCGTGCCGGGCCTGCAGCGGCAGAGGCCCCCGAAGGCGCGGGGAAGGTGGCCGGGAACCGGGGCTGCCCTGCAGTAAGCGACGATTCCGGGGCCGGCCCGGAATCGCAACAGTACCCCCCCTCCTACGCCCCCTCCCGGGGGGTCGCGGCTTGTCCGGATGCTCGGAATGGAATTGGCGAAGAAGGTCCTTGTCCAGGATATGGGAGGAGGGTTCCCAGGAATTCTCTTCTGGGCCATACCCCTCCCATGACAGAAGATATTCCCACCGATGGCGGCGACAACGTACATCCAAAACTTCTTTTACAGTGTAAGTGACCTCTGAATCAGAGGACACCTTGGAGGGCTCTGGCGGGACAGCCCGGAATCGAGAAAGTACCAGCGGCTTGAGGAGGGACACGTGGAAGACGTCATGGATCTTGAGGGTGGAAGGCAGCCGTAATCTATAGGATACAGCTCCTACGCGTTCGGCCACCGGAAAGGGACCAATGTAACGGGGCGCCAAGCGCATGGACGGAGTCCGCAGTTGTATGTGTTTGGTGCTTAGCCACACCCTAGTTCCGGGTAAGAAGACAGGAGCGGGCCGACGAGATCGATCTGATACGCCTTGAAGCGGGCTGCCGTTCTGTGAAGCTTCTCCTGAGTGGTGATCCAAAGACGATGGAGCTGACTGGCCGTCAATTGTGCCGCCAGGGAGGAGACCTGCACCGGTAAAGGCAGCGGGGGTCTAGGAACTCTCCCGTAAACTAGTTGAAAGGGAGACTGTAACGTGGCGGAGTGCTTGTGGCGGTTGTAAGAAAATTCCGCCCAGGGAATGAGAGAGACCCAGTTATCCTGCCGCTCCTGTACAAAGGTTCGGAGGAAGGTCTTCAGAGAGCGGTTAGTCCGTTCCACCTGTCCGTTACCCTGAGGGTGAAAGGCTGTGGTGAAGTCCAATTGTATCCCAAATTTCTTGCATAATGCCCTCCAGTACTTAGCAGTGAATTGAGGACCTCGGTCAGAAGCGATATGTGCAGGCAGTCCATGTAATCTAAAAATATGCTGGACAAATAGATCAGCCAACTCAGGGGCCGTGGGTAGCTTGGGGAGAGGAACAAAATGAGCCATCTTTGAAAACCGGTCGACGGTGACCCAAACTACGGTCTTTCCCTCCGAGGGAGGCAGCTCCACCACAAAGTCTGTGGAAAGGTGGGACCACGGTTCCGTGGGAATAGGGAGCGGTTGGAGCAGACCCCAGGGATGACCTGGAGGTGGTTTTTGCTGTGCGCATGTGGGGCAGGACTGAACGTAGTGCCGGACATCCTCCCTCACCCGGGGCCACCAATAGAACTCAGTGAGTAACTCCAAGGTTCGAGAGATCCCCGGGTGACCAGCTGTCAGGGAGTCGTGTGCCCATGCCAGAACCTTCCTCCGTGAACGAACTGGAACCACCGTCTTCCCTTCGGGTCCTAAGTCTGGGCCTGCCAGTAACACTTTAGCCGGATCCAGGATGTACTGAGGGGTCTCCATCGCATCGTCCACCTCTGTGGTGCGGGAGAGAGCATCCGCCCGAACATTCTTGGCTGCGGGTCGGTAGTGAAGCGAGAAGTCGAACCGACTAAAAAAGAGGGACCAACGGGCCTGCCGGGGGTTTAGCCTCTGTGCGTGAGACAAGTACTGCAGGTTTTTATGGTCGGTATACACTATAATCGGGTGTTGGGCTCCCTCCAACCACTGACGCCACTCCTCGAACGCTAATTTTATGGCCAACAGCTCCTTGTCGCCAATCCCGTAGTTCTTCTCAGCAGGTGAAAACTTACGGGAAAAATATGAGCAGGGCCAGGTCTTGCCGGTCTGGGAGGTTTGGAGCAGCACCGCCCCTACTGCGACATCAGATGCATCCACCTCTACTATAAACTGACGTAGAGGGTCCGGATGCCGGAGACAGGTATCCTGTAGGAAGGCCTTCTTGAGATCCTGGAAGGCCTGTGTAGCCGCGGGAGACCAGTTTCGTGCATCTGCGCCCTTCCGTGTGAGGGCCGTCAGGGGGGCTACCAGGCTGGAGTAGTGTGGGATAAATTGGCGATAGAAATTAGCGAATCCTAAGAACCGCTGAAGCGCTTTCACGCCCGATGGTTGCGGCCAGCCCGTGATGGCGCTCACCTTATCCGGGTCCATGCGGAAGCCTGTCACGGAGATGATATATCCTAGGAAGGGCAGTGATTCTTGTTCGAACTGGCACTTCTCTAATTTAGCGTACAGACGGTTCTCCCTCAGTTTCTGTAGAACTTGTCGCACGTGCTGCCGATGTGTCTCGAGATCCTGGGAGTATATCAATACGTCATCCAGATATACGATGACGAAGGTGTATAAAAAGTCGCGGAGAACCTCGTTCATCAGATTCTGGAAAACGGCTGGAGCGTTACAGAGGCCAAACGGCATGACCAGATACTCGTAATGGCCGTCCCTGGTGTTGAACGCGGTCTTCCACTCGTCCCCTGGGCGTATGCGAACCAGATTATAAGCCCCTCTGAGGTCCAATTTGGTGAACACACGAGCCCCTTGGAGGCGATCCAGCAGTTCCGGGATCAGGGGCAACGGGTAACGGTCCCGGCGAGTTATTTGGTTCAAACCCCGATAATCAATACAGGGACGAAGTGATCCGTCTTTCTTCCCCACGAAGAAGAACCCGGCCCCGGCCGGGGATTTAGAGGGCCTAATGAAGCCCCGATCCAAGTTTTCTTTAATATACGCTGACATAGCTTGGGTTTCAGGCAGAGACAGGGGGTAGACTCTCCCTCGGGGCGGAGAGGTCCCTGGCAGCAAGTTAATTGCGCAATCAAAGGGTCGGTGCTCCGGGAGTAATTCCGCCTTTTCCTTAGAGAAGACATCCTGAAAGGCATGGTACTGTGGAGGTACTGTCAATGGAGCTGTGCAGAGTGAGATGGGTTGCAGCGGGCGTGCGGGAAGGCAACGACGGTGGCACGCAGGACTCCAGGAGGTAATCTGAAGGGACCTCCAATCAATCACCGGGGAGTGTTCCCTAAGCCAGGGTAGACCCAGGATGACTGGGTGGATGGATTTTTCAAGAATAAGAAACGAGATTTCCTCCTGGTGGAGGGCTCCAACCTGAAGCTTCAGAGGACTGGTGCGAGTGGAGATTATACCAGGAAGTGGGTTCCCTTGAATGGAAGAAACCCGCACAGGCGGTTCTTGCGGACGAACCTCGAGCTGTAGCTGTTGTACCAGCTCCCGGAGGACGAAATTCCCCCCGGACCCAGAGTCGAGTAAGGCTAGGGTATCAAAGCCTCCCCCCGGAAGACAAAATCGTACCGGAACGGTACATGGGGAGCTGGGTGAAATGTTGCCTAGAGTCAACTCCCCGCTGAGCTCTAGGTTCGGGCGTTTCCCGGACGCTCGGTACAGCGGGCCAGAAAATGCCCCTGGCCCCCGCAGTAAAGACACAGTCCTTGGGTACGGCGGCGTCTGCGTTCCTCGGAAGATAAAGGACCCTGGCCCAACTGCATGGGTTCCTCTGTAGATGAGGTTGTGGCTGCAGGCGGGGAAGACCGGACTCGAGGCGGAGTGATCCTGCGGGTAGTTTGCCCCTGAGTAGGCCGTCGCTCTCGGAATCGACGCTGAATTCGTCGGTCTACTCGTCCGGCTAGCTCAATAAGCACTTGCAGGTCGTCAGGCAGATCACGACCTGCGAGTTCGTCTTGAAGGCGGGAAGAAAGGCCCTCCAGAAAGATGCCGTGCAGGCTGTCCGATCCCCACGCCAATTCTGTTGCCAGAGTTTGGAACTCCATGGCGAATTCCTCCAGGGACCGGTTCCCTTGCCTCAGCTGAAGCAGTTCCGAGGCGGCCGTGGCGGATCGAGAAGGCTCGTCAAAGACTCAGCGAAAGGCTTGGACGAACTGCACTAGATTGTTGAGTCGAGAATCCTGGCGTTCCCAGAGGGACGACGCCCAAGACAATGGTTTCCCGTCCAGGAGAGAGATTATATAGGTAGTCTTGACCCGATCGGACGGGAACTGGGCTGGCAGGAGGTCGAAACGGATGTAACACTGGTTGAGAAAACCACGGCACGCCTTGGGATCCCCGGCGTATCTGGAGGGAGCCGGCATCTGTACGGGAACGGAGGGTCCGGAACCAGGCTGGGAGGTAGATGCCCCAGCCCTTGCAACCGAAGCCCCCTCCACACGATCCGCTAGGCGTTGGACCGTGGACATCAGGGTATCCAGGCACATTTGTTGCTGCTGTAGTTTTTGGGCAATGCCCGGAATAGCCTTTAGGCCGGCGAGGTCCGCCGGGTCCATGGCCTTGCAATCTGTAATGTACGTGGACCCTTGGACCGATCGGAACCGAAGAGTAGGATGCTGTGAGAATTCGCAGCGACGGTTCCGAGCGGCAGGCGGCTGAATCTGGCTTGAGGAAGACCGAAGCAAGAGGCACGAAGGGCCCTATGCGACCAAGGGCCTGTGGGTGTGATGTAGAGACGAGGTGGCTGGCCTGGTGGAAGCGGGTCTTCACCCTGGAAGCCGGTACTCTCCCGAGAGGAGCTCGTAAGAGTCCGGCCGCTGGGTCTTAGGCGATTCACCCTGGAAGCCGGTGTCCCCCCAGGAGGAGCCCGTAGGGACCCGGCCGCTGGGACTTAGGAGGGTCCTAGGAGAGAGGATCGTCGCTCACCAGGCCAGGGTCGAATGCCGGAGGATCACCGTCAGCCAGTCCGGGTCAAGAGCCAGAGAGTCTTCGTCAGCCGGTCCAAGTCAAGAGCCAGGGAATCGCCAAAGCCAGTCCGGGTCGAGAGCCAGGGAATCACCAAGCCAATCCAAATCAGGAACCAAAGGAGCAAAAGAAGAAGCAGGAACGAAACCACTGGACACAGGGGAACACTGGGAACCTCGTTGCAAGGCAATTCAGACTTGCAACTGCAGGGCTTAAGTAGCCCTGCAGCGTCTGACGTCAGTCGGGGGCGGTCCCTGACTTTCCTGCGCTGGTCCCTTTAACTAGGGAGCCTGAACGCGCGCGTGCGCCTAAGGGGCGGAGCCAGCCATGGAGAGGCGCCGGCTGCTCCGCCGAAGCGTGGACGCGACGGCAGGGAGGCCTGCAGGCCCGGGCGAGGTGGGAGCGTGCCGGGCCTGCAGCGGCAGAGGCCCCCGAAGGCGCGGGGAAGGTGGCTGGGAACCGGGGCTGCCCTGCGGTAAGCGACGATTCCGGGGCCGGCCCGGAATCACAACAATTGCCGGCTCCGTAGTTTCTTTGTCCAAAGATTCTTACACAGAATATGCCAGTGGGACGGTGAGTAAGATGAAAAATAGATTTGCAAAAATGTTTCACAACTTGAAATTCAATCTAACACAATGAAAAAGAGCTACCAGGAGAGAGGAGAACCGAAAAGTAGAAAAAGCTTTAAAAGAGAGTAAAATCACCCAAAGGGCCTTCTACAAGAAAAAACTGTCATGGTGGGGAGGGGAGAAAGTGAAAGCCGCTTATCTTCTCTATAGGAGCTTGCACCATTGGTGTTTATCTGAATAAATGACAAAGGGAACCCGCCCATCCGAAAGCTTTGCTGCCGTTCAGATTATTCTGTGGAATCAGGGATGAGAACAAAGCACAGCCATCTCGGGCAATGCCTTGGGATTGATAAGGCGAGTACAAATGAAACGTAACATAACGTGAATGCTGGAACTCTGACGGTGCATCTGATTTGCACTGTAATTGTTGCAGACTACTTCATAGCCTCTGAAGTCGTTTAGCACAAGGATGTGTTGGTGAGCGTGCATTTAGTATTGGCTCTGCTGTCAGACCTATGGACTAGGGTTACCGGTTAGCTGCAGGTCAGCGGGGACAGCATGATCCAGGCCTGGGGTTGCTCCATGGCATTTACGGACCTGCAATTCCACTTTCTCTCAGAAGAGTGAAACGCAACACGTCTGTACATAAGAACATAAGAAAATGCCATACGGGTCAGACCAAGGGTCCATCAAGCCCAGCATCCTGTTTCCAACAGTGGCCAAGCCAGGTCATAAGAACCTGGCAAGTACCCAAACACTAAGTCTATTCCATGTAACCATTGCTAATGGCAGTGGCTATTCTCTAAGTGAACTTAATAGCAGGTAATGGACTTCTCCTGCAAGAACTTATCCAATCCTTTTTTAAACACAGCTATACTAACTGCACTAACCACATCCTCCGGTAACAAATTCCAGAGCTTAATTGTGCGTTGAGTAAAAAAGAACTTCCTCCGATTAGTTTTAAATGTGCCACATGCTAACTTCATGGAGTGCCCCCTAGTCCTTCTATTATCCGAAAGAGTAAATAACCGATTCACATCTACCCATTCTAGACCTCTCATGATTTTAAACACCTCTATCATATCCCCCCTCAGTCGTCTCTTCTCCAAGCTGAAAAGTCCTAACCTCCTTAGTCTTTCCTCATAGGGGAGTTGTTCCATTCCCCTTACCATTTTGGTAGCCCTTCTCTGTACCTTCTCCATCGCAATTATATCTTTTTTGAGATGCGGCGACCAGAATTGTACACAGTATTCAAGGTGCGGTCTCACCATGGAGCGATACAGAGGCATTATGACATTTTCTGTTTTATTCACCATTCCCTTTCTAATAATTCCCTACATTCTGTTTGCTTTTTTGACTGCCGCAGCACACTGAACCGACGATTTCAATGTGTTATCCACTATGACACCTAGATCTCTTTCTTGGGTTGTAGCACCTAATATGGAACCCAACATTGTGTACTATAGCATGGGTTATTTTTCCTATATGCATCACCTTGCACTTATCCACATTAAATTTCATCTGCCATTTGGATGCCCAATTTTCCAGTCTCACAAGGTCTTCCTGCAATTTATCACAATCTGCTTGTGATTTAACTTCTCTGAACAATTTTGTGTCATCTGCAAATTTGATTATCTCACTCGTCGTATTTCTTTCCAGATCATTTATAAATATATTGAACAGTAAGGGTCCCAATACAGATCCCTGAGGCACTCCACTGTCCACTCCCTTCCACTGAGAAAATTGCCCATTTAATCCTACTCTCTGTTTCCTGTCTTTTAGCCAGTTTGTAATCCACGAAAGGACATCGCCACCTATCCCATGACTTTTTACCTTTCCTAGAAGCCTCTCATGAGGAACTTTGTCAAACGCTTTCTGAAAATCCAAGTATACTAGATCTACCGGCTCACCTTTATCCACATGTTTATTAACTCCTTCAAAAAAGTGAAGCAGATTTGTGAGGCAAGACTTGCCTTGGATAAAGCCATGCTGACTTTGTTCCATTAAACCATGTCTTTCTATATGTTCTGTGATTTAGATGTTTAGAACACTTTCCACTATTTTTCCTGGCACTGAAGATAGAATGGAGGCTCAGAGGATCTCTAACCCGGAGCTTGGTTTATTTATTTTTATTTCTTTGGATTCATTACCCACCTTTTTGAATATGAAATTCACTTAAAGCGCTTTACAGGCCACTGGGACAGCAGCAGCTCATCTTTGCCCCAGGCTCAGGGGCTGTAACTGACCCACAGGAAAATTCCAACCTGCTCCCGGTTTGTGAGACATTTTCATACCAGATGATCACATAACAGGTTGCCAGAAAGCTGAACCTGCCTCTGGTAGTTAATTGGGAACCACTGGGAGCAAACTTCTGATTTCTGAATAAATGCAGATTAAGATCTTTTGCTTCTGTAAATATGAGAAGACACAATTCACAGAAACTTCCGATAAGTGTGAGTGTGTCAGGGCATCCAGTACCGGAGATCTCTCTTTCCTTTAAACTTCTGGACTTGGCTCCAGATGCACTGGGGATAAAGGCTGACATTGTGCAGTTTACATTCTCAATTAACTGATTGCCAAACTTCCTTTCCTAATGAGCAAACAGCTGCCTGTGGTACTACTCATGCTACAAGAGGCCGGTAACTCTTTCTGCTAATGAGGTCAGGCTCCAGCCCACACATGCCCCCCCCCTGCCCCCTCCTCAGCCCCTCCCCTCTAGGTCTATTACCCTTAAACTCCTCCTCTCATATCACCCCCCAGCATTATTTATGTATATAATCTATACTTTTGTATTTAACTATGTATTGCATTTAATGATTGTACTGTAAATATCCCTGGTTTCACCCTCGCCCCCCACCTCCTAGTTCTATTATCAGTTTCATTGTAAAGCCCCGTTGGCTAATTTTTTGTTCCATGGAAACCGATGTGATGTTTTCTTAAAGAATGTCGGTATACAAAAGACTTTAAATAAATAAAATAAATAAATAAAAGGCCCAAAGTGATATGTGTGGCTCTATTTGGGCTCCTGGCACAACTGCTGATTGGCGCTTTCCGCACACCGGTGTCAGGTTACCTTGGGTGGGCTCCCCCTGCACTCCCCTCCAGGGCTGGTGCTTCCATTAGGCGAACTAGGAGGTCGCCTAGAGCTCCAGAAATTATTTTTTTTTGGGGGGGGGGGGGGGAGGTCAGCGAAATCCCACCAGCACAAAGCCTGGATCTGTGGGTGGAGCCCATCCAGCCATCAGCTGAAGAGCAGGATGGGGCTTGGGGGTGGGGGGTTCTGGAGGAGCCTCCTGCCAGAGACTGAGGAATGCAGGAGGAGCTCTGGAGCTTCCATATAAGCAGGGGAAAAGAGAGAGAAGGAATTAATGTTGGGTAAGTGTGGAGCGATGGGCAGAGAGAGAGAAGGTGCTGGATGGGTGGGGAGTGACAAGGGCATGTGCTAGGGGTAGTGGGGTGGTTAGACTATACGCGGTGGGTGATGAGATAGCAAAAGGGCGTTGAGGGGTGGAGAGAGAGAATGTGCATGCTGAGGGGGTGGGAGCTGGAGAGAGAAAGAGAGAGGGTGCTGAGCAGTTGGCAGAGTTGAGAAAAATAAGAGGTTGGCACTGCAGAAAGAGGGCAACGAATTTGGGGTGATGCTGGTATAGTAGGCATGGAGTAGAGAGGAGAAAGTGGAGTATGCTATGGGGAGGGGAGATGAAGAGATACTGGGGAGGGAGAGGTGATGCTAGGCACTATAGTCAGGGGGCAGAGCGTGAAGCTGGGCAGAGGATGAAAGAGATTGAGGGGGTGGGGGGGGGGGGGGGGCTGTGGCAGAGCCAAAGAAGGGTGCACTGTGCTGACGTTGTTGCCACTGGGGGGGAAGAGCTGTGCTGGAGCTGTCACCAGTAGGTAACTTGAGGGGGGGGGGGGGTGGCAGGGGTGCAAGGCCAAGGGACTGCCTAGGGTAATATCCTAATATCCTTGAAGCAACTTGGCTCCCCTCCCCACTCCTCCTCTAGAGTGCAAATTATATAGCCCTCCCCAGGGGCCCCTCAGCAATCACTCACTCACCCAAAGTAATGAAAAATACGAATAATCAGCAATCACCTCAAGACATGGAAAATAACAGAGCAACTGATGCAAGGCAATCGTAAAAAATAACCACACAGGCTAAAGTGTTAGGAGACACTGTTGATTAGACCTCAGTTCCAGGAAGGCAGATGATGCAGACTACAACTAGATGCCTCTAATTACCCAGACATCCAACCCTACTTCCTCAATCACCATCTGGCATAAAGATAATAAAACAATTTGGATTTGCTATACATCACATCCTTTATCCCAGCAGAGCACAATTCCCCTCTGGAAGCTGGCACTGAAATCCAAGTAACATAGTAACATACAGTAAGATAGTAAATGACCAAAGGCCCATTCAATCTGCCCAGCACGTTGCTTTTGGTAGTAACTGCCACTCCATGCAGGTTACCCCCATGCCTAATGTTAAGGGTGGTAACTGCCGCTCCGTGCAGGTTACCCCCATGCCTAATGTTAAGGGTGGTAAGTGCCGCTCCACGCAGGATACCCCCATGTCTAATGTTAACGGTGGTAAGTGCTGCTCCTTGCAGGTTACCCCTATGCCTAATGTTAAGGATGGTAACTGCTGCTCCATGCAGGATACCCCCATGCCTAATGTTAAGGGTGGTAACTGCCGCTCCGTGCAGGATACCCCCATGCCTAATGTTAAGGGTGGTAACTGCCGCTCCGTGCAGGATACCCCCATGCCTAGTGTGAAGGGCGGTAAGTGCTGCTCCTTGCAGGTTACCCCCATGCCTAATGTTAAGGGTGGTAAGTGCCGCTCCATGCAGGATACCCCCATGCTTAATGTTAAGGATGGTAACTGCCGCTCCGTGCAGTATACCCCCATGCCTAATGTTAAGGGCGGTAAGTGCTGCTCCTTGCAGGTTACCCCCATGCCTAATGTTAACGGTGGTAAGTGCTGCTCCTTGCAGGTTACCCCTATGCCTAATGTTAAGGATGGTAACTGCTGCTCCATGCAGGATACCCCCATGCCTAATGTTAAGGGCGGTAAGTGCTGCTCCTTGCAGGTTACCCCCATGCCTAATGTTAACGGTGGTAAGTGCTGCTCCTTGCAGGTTACCCCTATGCCTAATGTTAAGGATGGTAACTGCTGCTCCATGCAGGATACCCCCATGCCTAATGCTAAGGGTGGTAACTGCCGCTCCGTGCAGGATACCCCCATGCCTAATGTTAAGGGTGGTAAGTGCTGCTCCGTGCAGGATACCCCCATGCCTAATGTTAAGGGTGGTAAGTGCTGCTCCTTGCAGGTTACCCCCATGCCTAATGTTAAGGGCGGTAAGTGCTGCTCCTTGTAGGTTACCCCTATGCCTAATGTTAAGGGTGGTAACTGCTGCTCCATGCAGGATACCCCCATGCCTAATGTTAAGGGTGGTAACTGCCGCTTCGTGCAGGATACCCCCATGCCTAATGTTAAGGGTGGTAAGTGCTGCTCCTTGCAGGATACCCCCATGCCTAATGTTAAGGGTGGTAAGTGCTGCTCCTTGCAGGATACCCCCATGCCTAATGTTAACAGTGGTAAGTGCTGCTCCTTGCAGGTTACCCCCATGCAGAAGTATTACTCCTAAGGTTAATATAAATGAACCCCATTTTTCCATTTCATTCTCTAGCCTGTAGGGATCCACAGTGCTTATCCCATGCCCTTTTAAATTCCACTACATATAGCGCTCTGCTTTAATCTAGCTCTCTGGTCACCAAATCAATGTAATTGATTGGATTAGTCTGACAAGATCTACCTATAGGTAAAACCATGCTGCCTCGGATCTTGCAATCCATTGGATTCCAGAAACTGCATTATCCTTTGTTTTAGGAGAGATTCCATTAATTTGCTCACCACAGAGGCCAGACTAATCGGCCTGTAGTTCCCAACCCCCCTCCTTTCACTTTTATAAATAGAAACCACATCTGCCCATTTCCACTTTTGTAAAAAGTGGAAGTAAGGAAGAGGAGGGGAGCTACAGGCCGGTTAGTCTGACCTCTGTGGTGAGCAAATTAATGGAATCACTGCTAAAACAGAGGATAGTGCAGTTTCTGGAATCCAATGGATTGCAAGATCCGAGGCAGCATGGTTTTACCTACAGATAGATCTTGTCAGACTAATCTAATCAATTACTTCGATTGGGTGACCAGAGAACTAGATTAAAGGAGAGCGCTAGACGTAGTGTACTTGGATTGCAGCAAGGCGTTTGGCACGGTTCTGTACACAAGACGTATAAATAAATTGTGCACCCTTGGTATGGATTCTAGAGTGACTGACTGGGTTAGAAACTGCCTGAGTGGGAGGTGACATAGGGTAGTGGTAAATGGAGTTTTCTCTGAGGAGGGGGTTGTTACTAGTGATGTGCCTCAGGGATCGGTCCTTGGACCGGTTCTTTTCAACTATTTTGTGAGTGACATAGATGAAGGGTTATCAGGAAAGGTTTCTGTTTTTGCCAATGATACCAAAATCTGTAACAGGGTGTACAGCCAGGAAGGAGTGGAAAACATGAGGAGGGATTTAGCAAAGCTTGAGGAATGGTTTAAGGTCTGGCAGCTAAGATTTAATGCAAAAAATGCAGAGTAATGCATTTAGGATGCAAAAACCCAAGGGAAAGGTACAGTATTGGGGGTGAAATTCTTCCAAGCACAAAGGAAGAACGGGACCTGGGGGTGATTGTATCTGATGATATTAAGGTGGCCAAGCAAGTGGATAAAATGATGGTAAAAGCCAGGAAGTTGCTTGGCTGCAAAGGGAGAGGAATGGTCAGCAGAAAAAGAGAGGTGATATTGCCCCTGTGTAGGTCCCCAGTGAGACTTCACTTGGAAAATTGTGTACAATTCTGGAGACTGCACCTTGAAAAAGATATAAACAGGATGGAATCGGTCCAGAGGATGGCTACTAAAATGGTCAGTGGACTTCATCCTAAAGCATATGGGGATAGACTTAAAAATCTAAACTTGTGTACCCTAGAGGAAATGCAAGATAGAGAAGATATGATAAAGACATTTAATTAACTCAAAGGTTTCTATACACAAGAGGTGAGCCTCTTTCAACAGAAAGCTAGGTTCTTGAACAAGGGGGGTCATACGATGAGATTGAAAGGGGGTAGACTCAGGTGTAATCTTAGGAAATATTACTTTACAGAAAGGATGGTGGATGCATAGAACAGCCTCCCAATGGAAGTGGGAGAGACCAAAACTGGATCTGAATTTAATAAAGCATGGGATAAACACAGGGAATCTCTGAGGGAATGCTGGAATTGTAAAACTAAATTAATTGGGTGGATGGGCAGACTGGATGACCTTTCCATCTTTTTCTGCCATCATGCTTCTATGTTTCTACGTGGTCACACCACCCAGTAGGAGTCACCAATGAGCAATGGATGGTTTCCTTTTAACTGAGGATCCTGACCTCCAGCTGGTCCTGGGGAGTGAAAGCCGAAACCAAGAATCAAATTACTCTGTGGCATCTTGCACATTTTGGTAGTGGCACTGTTAATGCACAAGGGTAGAGTCCAGAGAAGATGCCGTATCAGCACTGTCTTGGAGGACCCTATTTGACCTCTCTAATTCTACCAGAAGAACCTTCAAATTATTTCACAGTCCTTGATTGATGATTTTTCCCCATCTGTTCCTATGACATATTTCTTGGAAACTAAAAACTGGCACAATTATTCTGAGAGCCAAAAAGTCTGAGTGTTATAATGAGGAGAACTCGACGAGTCCTTTCCAGACTCTCCATTGAGTCAGGGGCCAATGAGCCTTTCAGAAAGGACCTAATGTACCTTGAACCCTCAGACTTAATAACTCTTCTGCTTGTTCAAGCATTCAGCTTCTGAAATGCCAAATATGGTCAGAAATGTTATTTTCATTATTGCTGCTGACTCCTAAGCAAAGGCCAAGGGACTGCAGAAAATTGAAGATTTCATTCTCACCCCTTGCCTCATCACTTATGATTTTCAGGCTGGCCTGATGCGCCTCATTTGCTGTCATATATCTCCTCCTGATTTGCAGCTTTGCCAACAGTTTCATTATATGTCATGTCCATTTCCAACACATTAGCAATCTGTTCTACTCACTGCGATGTTTCAATCCTATTGAACTTTGCCCTGTTCATTACAAGTGACACCCCCTCTACTTTTGTGTGTGTGTGTGAAACACATAGAGTAGCAGTCCCAGGTAAACCTTGCAATTTTGTACACTGGATAGAGATTCTGAAGTCCATATTCAGCTGCTGTGCGGCTCTGCTAGTTAGCCGGATAAACTTATCTAGCTAACTAGCACTGTATATTCAGTGGCTGGCAGCGCCGCTGAATATACCCAGCTATCTTAAAGTTAGCTGGATAAGTTTATCCAGCTAATTTTAAGAGAGCCCTGTGGCCTGACCTTAGCTGGATAAATTAACAAGCAAACTCTGAATATTGGTTAGTTGGATAACTTATGTGGCTAATTCAACTCATTCCCCACCTCTTACTTGTCCAGCTAAGTGGCACCTGCTGATCCTAGCCAGATATTCAGTGGTGCCACTTCGCTGGATAAGTAGTACTTATCTAGATAAGTGCCATTTTGAATATTGGCCTCTCTGTTTTCCCCATAAGGATAGAATGATAGCCATTTTTACTTCACCACTGTTACAACATGAAAAATATTGTTCACATAATTATTCTGATGTCATTGTGATAATTTTAAAAACACGGGAAGGGAAAGGATGGAAGAAAGTCATAAGGTCAAGAGAGAAAAAGGCACATGCAATCTTCTAATCATTTTTTAAAATATAGAAGGGAGGAGTTAGCACTCTGTTATGGATTAGACTGCAGAGTTAGCAGTCTGTTGTAGATCTGCTCCTCCAGAGAGGAGGAGTTAGCAATCTATTCTGCTGCTCGGAGTTAGCTATCTATTATTGAGCTCCTCCTGTAGGGGGAGGAGTTAGCAGTCTGATATGGATCGCCTCCTAGAGAGAGAGAAGTTAACAATCTGTTATCAGTCCCTGCTGCTATGGGTAACAATCTGTTATATGTCCGCCAGGAAGTTAGCAATCGATTATGGATCACCCTGCCAAGGGGAAGAGCTAACAATTATAATACTCTGTAGGTGGGGTTAATGATCTGTGGTGGGTTGGCTTCCCACAGAGTGGCAGTCGTATAATACCACTCTAGTGGTGTAAGGAATGAACACTTGAAGTAAATTGGTGAATCCCTGGGCTGATGGCAGATGACAGCGCCCCCAGGAGGATATCCTGAGAGGGACCACCAGCTAGGCTGGAGTATGGAGACAAACAGAGATAGTTCTTTATTTAGACAGGAAGTAGAACCACCAGAGGTGGCAGTGGTGAGCTGATGTGCCCGGCAGGGCTGAAGTCCCTCAGATACTGGAATTGTGGCCTCTGGGTTGCTGAGCTGTAGAGAGAGACTATAGGTAGTGAGTAGACAGGGTATGCTGGATACATAACTAGTAGTAGATGATACACTCACAATTGTAGAGATCTGTAATGGATTCTCTGCAACAGAGTCTTCAGTATATTCAGGAACAGGAGCCGTAGGCGAGTGCTGGTTCCTATAAGCAGTCTGAAATGAGAACTCACAATATCTGTGTATGAGATGGCTTATGGAAGAGAAGAGAGTCTTTGGAGGGTTTTAGGAACATAGGCCCTTGTGGAGCGAGTACCGGTTCCTATCTGCAATCTAAAATAGTAATGCACAAGATATAGGTATATAATAATAGCTTCTGAAATAGAAGAGAGTTGAGAAGGGATTTAGGAACATTGGCCCTTGTGGAGCGAGTACCGGTTTCTATCTGCAATCCACAATAATGACTCACAATCTCCGCACCTGCGAAAACGTCTTAGACAGAAGAGAGTCTTGGAGATTAGGAACATAGGCCCTTGTGGAGCGAGTACCGGTTCCTATCTGCAATCTATAATAGTAATGCACAAGATATAGGTATATAATAATAGCTTCTGAAATAGAAGAGAGTTGAGAAGGGATTTAGGAACATTGGCCCTTGTGGAGCGAGTACCGGTTTCTATCTGCAATCCACAATAATGACTCACAATCTCCGCACCTGCGAAAACGTCTTAGACAGAAGAGAGTCTTGGAGATTAGGAACATAGGCCCTCTTGGAGCAAGTACCAGTTCCTATCTGTAGTAGAACTCACTGTGTTCACGTCTGCGATCTCTTCCAGGTAGTCAGGAGTCTTCTGAGCATTTAGGGACGAAAGCCCTCGAGGAGCGAGTTCCAGATCCCGTCTTAGCAATCTGAAATCAAGAAGAGAGAGCGGGGCCCCCGAGGAGCGGGTACCCCTGGAAGGTGGTGGAGGCAGAGCAGCGGAGAAAGAATTCCCCTTGCTAACTCGATTCGTAGTTGCAAGCAAAGACCTTTTAAAGTGGAAGTGGATGATGTCACTATTGGGCGATGCCCCCGAGGTTCGCGCCCTTGCCGGTACAAACTGTGGAGTGCACGCGCCTTTATGTCATCAGGAACATGGCGGATCCACAGCGTCAGGCCAGCCCGGGGATTCCAGGAAGTATAGCGAAGAGAAGCCGCGGCAGCAACTGTCCGTCAGACCCAAAGGGAGTCGCCACTAAGGTAGAGAGGGTGGAGCGAGGGCGAGAACAGGCACGAACGCAACAATAAGCACAAGAGGGATCTTGGTGTGATAGTCCCTGACTATCTGAAGGCGACGAAACAATGTGACAAGGCGATAGCTAAAGCCAGAAAGATGCTGGGCTGCACAGAGAGAGGAATAGACAGTAAAAAAAAGGAGATGATGATGTCCTTGCACAGGTGTTTGGTGAGGCCTCACCTGGAGTACTGTGTTCAGTTCTGGAGCCTCAAAAAGGATAGAGACAGGATGGAGGTGGTCGAGAGAAGGGCGACCAAAATGGTGTGGAGTCTATATTGGAAAACTTATGAGGAGAGACTGAAGAATCTGAATATGTATTTCCTGGAGGAGAGGAGGAACAGGGGAGATATGATACAGACCTTGGAAAGCAAACAGTAGAATTAGGGGTCATCAAATGAAACTTCAGGCAGCTTTGTTTTCAGTTTTTATTTTATACTAGGGGCTGTGCCCCTGCTCTTTTCACTTGCCAGCCCTGCCAGTGGGCTCTCTGCTCTAGATTCCTTGTTCCTGCCTAGGTGCAAAATGCAAGCTGGGTAGGGCAAGTGACTGTAATGAAAGGATAGAATTCTCCATCCCCCCCCCTCCTTCCCCTCCGAGTGTTGTCGTAGATGTTAAGGGACCCTAAAAAAAAGAGAACGGGATAATTGCATGGTAGCATCAGAAAGCGAGTTTTATGACTCCTCCACCTGGATGTGTGCATTATCGAGGTCTTACACTTGCTCAGATGAGGGTGGAGGAATGGGGGGTAGGTGTTTGTGTGTGTGTGGGGGGGCATTAATTGGGGAAGAGTTTGCAGAGGGTATATGAAGGTGGGGAGGGGTTGCAGGTGGTGATGGTGGTGGGGTACAGGTGGGGCGGGGCTATGTGGTGTTGGGTGGGCTGCATGTGTGGGGTGGTGTAGGTGTTGTTGGGTTGGTGTGTGTAGTGTGTGTGTGGGCACTTATCCCCTTGCACTCTCTCGCCCTATTCCTCTCCTCTTCACCTGTCTGGGAATGGTGTGCATGGGAAGTGAGTGAAGAGTGTGTGTGTGTGTGTGTGTGTGTTTGGGGGGGGAGGGGTGCTGGGGATTGAAGAATCTGCCCCCATTTTCCACTCACCCTCCCTCTCCTCCCCTGTATGAGTGTACTTGCACCCTCTCCCCCACCGCACTCCCCATTTCCACTCTCCTCCCCCCTTGTGGGAAGGTGAGAGTGTGGGGATGTGTGTTGGTGGATGGACCCATTCCTCCTTTCATTCGCCACAGCTACCCATCCCCCCTGTGTGTGTGTGTGTGTGAGGGGTGGAGAGGATGTTTGTGTGTGTTTGAAATGGGGCTGGTGTGAGTGGAATTAGGGATGAATTGGGTGTGAATAAGTGAGTCAGGGAGGGAGTGTGATGGGGAGTATGTGTACACTCTCTCCCTCACAACTTTGCCCCGCCAATGCTCTCCTTTCCCCAGGGGTATGAGTGACTGTTGTGTGTTGGGAAATAACTGAAGGTGTGTGCGCATTTTTTTGGGAAGTGGCTGGGCATATGGGTTGTGTGTGTGTGTCAAGGAGCGACTGTGCATGTAGAGGGAGTGTGTGGGGGAGGAGTTGGGGTAATTGAAGGGGTGGGGATGGGTGAGAGGGTCTGTGTGTGGGGGTGTTGGGAGGTGGAGGGAGTTGAGGGTGCATGAATGTGTGTTGGGGTGGGGGTGGGTGCATGTGTAGGGGGGTACATATTCATGCGTGTGTGTATGGGGTTGGGGTATGTGTGTATGGGGGGGTTATGTGCACATGTGGGTGTGTGGTGTAGATGCTTGTATATTTGTGGAGGGGAGGTGAGGTGGCGGTGCCTGTGTGTGGGTTGGGGAGGGTTTGTAGGGTGTGCATGTGTGTGTGTGTAGGTAGGTGTGTATGCGCAGTGGGGTGGGAGAGTATGGGGTGTGTGAATGGAGACCAGTGGAGGTGTTGTGGAGAGAATGTGCTCTCTGCTCCCCTCTCCTTCCTCCCCAACCCTCACTCTCCACTGCTTCCAGCCTACTTTCCCTTTCCCTCTCCACTCCTCCAGTCCTCTCCCCTTTCCCTCTCCCAGCCACTTCCACTTCCCCTTCCACTTTCCGCTTTCATTCTCCCACTGCTCCCATCCCTTCCCTTTCCCTGTTCAACTCCTCCCCCTCCTTACTCTACCTACTCTGGCCCCGCCCCTTTTCTAGTCCCCTCCCACCTGGGCTCCAACATCATCAGCAGTTGCCGAGGCCTGGGAACACCCAGCAGCCCTTCTCTTTCTATGCTTCTGTTTTTATTTCATTTTGCGCGGGGCGCCCTGGCTTCACTCGCTGGCCCTGCGCTCTTCCCTCGCGACCTGCAGCCCCTCTCCCTCTCTGCTCCGGGTGATATTGTGTTATGCATGCGCAGACGTGATGCAACGATTACCAGAACCTTAGATTAAAGAGGATTTCCTGGGAATTTTCTCGCGTGTTATAACAAAAGCATTTTCCCCACTAATTCTGTTTTGTTACTAGGGGGCTGCGCCTCTGCTCACTTCGCTTGCCAATCCTGTCAGCGAGCTCTCTGCTCTAGACTTCAGCAGGCTGATGCAATATCGGCGCGCGGAAAAACGGGCGCTCATGATTGAGAGCCCGCTCTCCTAACTTGTTCCGGGGCTCCCGATGTTATATTTAAATAGGCTGCCACGGTAAAAAGGAGGCTGATGGGGAAATTGTGCGCCCCTAGTGCCTCCCCTCAGCAGCGGGCGCTCAGGAGAGGTGGCTGTCAGCGGCAGGGCCCGTGCAAGGGGACTGGGCGCCCTAGGAACCATCTGCCTAGTGCCTACTATCCTCCCCCCCCCCCCCCTCGGTTGAATCGCCATGATATTAAGTTGGAGGAAGTACAGAAAAAAGTATTTTCTGCTTTTCTGTACATTTTTTGTGCTGCTCAAAAATTAACGCCTGCTCCAGAGCAGGCGTTAATTTTGAAGAGTAAAAATCTACATGTTGGGTCTACATTTTTTTTTTTTTGCATTGGGGGAATAGCTAACAGCCTCATGAACACGAATTTACAAGCGATGAGCGCTATTCGCTACGCTCTCTAATGGACGCACATTTTGAATGTGCCAAACCCCATTTTGCATAGGGGGTTATGGACGCGCATCCAAAACTCGGGACCAATTGCATGTTGAGCCATGCACTGCGGCCAGCGCACAATATTGAATCGGCCTGCATGTTCCTGCCTAGGTGTAAAGTGCAAGCTGGGTAGGGCAAGTGACTTTAATGAACGTAGGAGTGGGGAGAGAGCAATAGAATTCTTCCCTCCTCCCCCCCCCCCCCCCAGACTGAGTGTGCGTCGATGTTAAGGGAAGCCCCTAAAAAGAGAAAGTGATAATAGCATGGCAATGTCAGAAAGTGAGTTTTAGGACTCCCTCAGCTGGAGGTGTCTTGCATTTGCTCTGTTGGGGGTGGAGGAATTGGGGTAAGTAAGTGTCTGTATGTGGATAGGTGTGGGGAGCATTCAGTGGGGAAAGGTGTAGATCAGAAGGTTTACAGAGGTTGTATGAGGATGGGAGGGTTGCGGGTGGTGACCGGCTGCAGATGGAGGTAGGGTATATGGTGATGGATGGGGTGCATGTATGGGGTGGTGCAGGTGGTGTTGGGTTGGTGTGGGGGTGGGGGGTGGGGGGTGGGAGTGATGTGTGGTACATGTGCACTTTTCCCCCTTGCACTCTCCATTTTCTCCCCCTATTCCTCTCCTCCTCACCTGACTGGGAATGGTGTGTATGTGTTGTGGTAGTGAGTGGTGGATGTGTAAGTGGTATTGGGGAGTGGAGAGCGTGGGTATTGGGGAGGGAAGAACCCACCACCATTTTCCACCCATTCTCCCTCTCTCTCTGTGCGAGTGTGTGGGTGCTTGTGCACTTTCCCCCTCCTCTCCCATGTATGAGTGCAGTTGGGAGGTGAGTGAGGGCGTGCGTGTTGGTGGATAAGAACATAAGAAATTCCCATGCTGGGTCAGACCAAGGGTCCATTAAGCCCAGCATCCTGTTTCCAACAGAGGCCAAAACCAGGCCACAAGAACCTGGCAATTACCCAAACACTAAGAAGATCCCATGCTACTGATGCAATTAATAGCAGTAGCTATTCCCTAAGTAAAATTGATTAATAGCCATTAATGGACTTCTCTTCTAAGAACTTATCCAAACCTTTTTTTGAACCCAGCTACACTAACTGCACTAACCACATCCTCTGGCAACAAATTCCAGAGCTTTATTGTGCTTTGAGTGAAAAATAATTTTCTCCGATTAGTCTTAAATGTGCTACTTGCTAACTTCATGGAATGCCCCCTAGTCCTTCTATTATTCGAAAGTGAAAATAACCGAGTCACATCTACTCATTCAAGACCTCTCATGATCTTAAAGACCTCTATCATATCCCCCCTCAGCTGTCTCTTCTCCAAGCTGAACAGCCCTAACCTCTTGCCCCATACATTCTCCACAAACTCCCGGCCCCCCTGTGTGTGTGTGTGTGTGTGTGTGTGTGTGTGTGTGTTAGGGGGCTGGTGTGAATGGAATGAATTGGGTGCATGTGTGCAGTGGGTTGCATGTATGTGATTGGGGCTGGGGCTGCATGTGTGGGGGGTGGAATGTGCATGGGGTAGAGGTGTCTTGGGGGATGTGCACTCTTCTACCCTTTCCTTTCTCCCCATCCACTGCTCTTCTCCTTTCTCATTCTCCCACTTCTCTTCCCCTTGCCCTCCCACTGCCCCCTCACTTCCTCTCTCCTCCCCCATTGCCCCCTCTCCTTTCCATTTTCCCTCCCCAGCCCCCTCCCCTTGCACTCCTCCCACTGATCCTTCCCCTCTCACTCTCCCACTATTCCCATCCCCCCCTTTTCACTCTCTCTCCTCCCCCCCCCCCCCTTACTCTCCCTTCCTAGTCTCCTCCCACCTCGGGTTCTGACATCCATAGCCATTGCTGTGGCCTGGGAACACCCAGCAGCCCTTCTGCTGCCTGCACTGGTTTCTCTGCTATGCTAGTGGGGCCGGGAAACCTCCATCAGCTCTTCTGCTGCCTGCGCGGCTGCTTCCCTTTGGCTGGTGGAGCCCGGGAATCCCCACCAGTGTTTCCTGCTCTGGCGCAGCACCACAGCCGCTCCCACTGGCCCCGTGCTTTGGATGTCAGCATCCCCACCCCTCACTGCCCGCAGCCCTTCTCTTCGCTCCAGGTGAGACCATCGTGTCATACATGCGTAGACCGCGACACGATGATTGCTCGGAGCCTGAGTAATCTTGTAATATATAGAGAGATAACATTGAAATTCCAAAGAAAAAAATAACATGGAAACCGAAAACGAAGGTTCCTACTTGTACGATAATAAATAGAAAAAAAAACCTAGCAGTGAAGGAGACTTGTAATTTCCAGCTGTGTCATAGTTCCCGTGAGCCAGGTTCCACTCTCCTCTCCGACCAGGTTATCGGAACTCCTTACTGGAGCTGGAATCCTGGGCGTGAGCGTTGTCCTTCCAGCCTTCTGCACATCATGGGGGTAATGTTCAAATGCACTTCCACGCTTAAAATGCTTGTTTTCCATCCAGAAATGTGCCTATGCTTCGCTTTCATCCCCGATACCACAGTATACTCTGAAAAGCACCAAAAGTTTGGGATGGGTGTGCTCCCTTTGACATTTATATTCAAATACACATCATGGTTCAAGCTCCTATAACGAAGATAGGAGCAGATTGATACCTCGCCACGTTTTCTCCCTCCCACTCCAGTTTTTCTAGTATTAACAAGGCCTTTTGTGTAATTTTGCTTTATTTTGAGCTTTTCCTGCTTTTCAGCTCTCCTCTCTCCTGGTATTTCTTTTTTCATTGTGTTAGATTGAATTTCATAGTGTGAACCTTCTTTACAAATCCATTTTTTCATCTTTCACGCCATCACACTGGGCTATTCTGTGTTAGAATTCTTGGGCAAAGAAGCTACGGAGCCATCACGTTGTATGGCTTGGACTGGCGAAATCTGCAGGTAAGCTTACACACATAGGCCCTGTTCATGCAGAAGTTTACTCACACCGGGGGCCGATGCAATAAATGTGCACAGAAAATGGGCAGTCAGTGTTCAGCGCCCGGTTTCCTAACGCGCGCCCAGCCACCTCTCCTGGGCTCTCGATCCAATATTTAAATGAGGGGGGTCGAGCCGAAAAGGAGGTGCTAGGGACAGATGTGCGTCCCTAGCACCTCCTCGGCATCAGGCGCCCAGGAGAGGCGGCTGTCAAGCGGGTTGGGAAAACGGACGCTCAATCTACGAGCTTCCATTTTCTCCCGCTACTGGCAGAGACACGCGCAAGATACACAACCCAGACCGTGCATCTTGTGTATGTCTTGGGTGTCCAAAATTATCTTTGTTTCAAAGACTTTTTTTTTTTTTTAAACTAAATACTGCTTTATTTGGTTCCTCATACTTAGTATTGCAAGGATACTATTAGGAGGAATTACAGAAAGCAGGACTTTTCTTTTTTTTGCAATGAGCCCCAGGCTGGTGTAAAATTCACCGCATTGCAAGGGCGCCTTGGCTGCAAGAAAAATGTATTGGATCGTGGGGATTAGCAAATAGCCTCATCTACGTGAATTTCCATGTTATGAGCGCTATTAGCTACGTGGTGATTGGGACGCGCGTTTGGGTCGCGCTAATCCCCCCGTATTGGATCGGGGGTTATGGATGCGTGTCCAAAACGTGCATCCAATCGCGTGTTAAGCTGTGCGCAGCCGCTGGCGTGCGGTCTTGCATCGGCCCCAGTGTGCAGAAGCCTTCCTGAGGGCCAGGTTGTCCATTTTAAAAAGTGCACATGTAAACTTATACAGGAGATGTGCATGCTGTGGATATATTAGGGGTAACTTCTGGAGGTACTTTCAGTGGGATCATTTTCGAAGTGAATGTACGAGGGTTCCTTCCCTTTCAATCCTGTCTAACTTCTGCAAATATTTGCTGCATAAGTTACTTGGCGATATTCCAAAACTACTCTCCCTATCGTCAAACTAAAGATCACAATTTAAAAAAAAAAAAAACCAGTAGAAAAATAAACTATCTTGCTATTCTCCCTCCAGCTGAGAGTGTGCTGGGAGTGGGAGGTATGGAAAACTTATTCTTCAGATCTGTTCTGCCAAAGAGTTGCACGGAAGTCACTCCAAACATTCTGTCCTTAGCTTATGAGAAAAATCAGTAGGACTTTGATTCCCAGAGATTCCCCCTTAAAGAAGTCTTGGGCCAGCCCCCAGGCGGAGGTTTATTATTCATTGCTCAAGCTTCCCAGGCTAAGATGCGACTTGATTTCTCAAGGGGGTGACAGAGTTGATTTTTTTATTCCGTGGAATGTCAAAGCAAGAGAAGTAAAATGGAGAAGGAACCGGAGGCCAGAAATTAATCTTATGCTGCTGTATCAGTAACAAGCAGCGCAGACAGCAGGGCCCGTCCCGGGGGAGCTCACAGCAAGGAGCAGACTAGGGATGCTGGCGGCGCGGGAGAAGGAATCCCTGGCTGGTTTGCGAATGAAGGCTGCTGTGGCCAGAATCCCAGCTCTGCTTCCAACTGAGCGGGAAGCAGAAAGGAGACTGAGATAAGGAACGAAGGAGGGCAGAAGGATTTGGACTTCCCACAATGCCGCTAACATTAAGGTCACACGCGAAGGGTCAGATTCGAGGCTGAAGTCCAAAACAGGGGGGGCAGAACACCTGCAAGTCAGTGTGCGGGCATAATATTGAAACTGGGCATCCTTTGGCCAATGAAACTTTTGGAAGGGAAAAAATTGCACAGAAATATTCATTTATTCAATTAAAAACATCTTTAAAAAAACCCCAACTATATAAATACAAGGCGCTACAGGACTTTTGACCACTTCTGAGCTGTGGTGCTTTCAGGCAGACGTCCTCACCACGTTTTGCAGAACCTTGTGCTTGCACACTTTTCCCCGGTGGATGCACTAATTCAGAACTGTGTGACAGTGAGCAGAAAGAAAAGTGAACAAACACAAGTGATATAAGGCGATGGCCTAAGGCTGGACTAACTGAATCCATTGTTTGGCAAGCTCTCCCTCTCTTCCTCAGGTCCAAACAGAAAACCATGGCACCTTGCACTTGTCCCCTTGCTGCAGGTAGAAGCTCAGGTCAGGGTTCTCGGAAGTGAGATGTGGCTGCGGTTTCTCCACCAATACACAATCACCCTCCCCGGTCTTTGCCGTGCAAATGCTGCCTTAAGCCTGCAGTAATTCTGGCACTGAGCAACAATGAGGCTTGCATTACATTACACAATGTTGCAATATAGCTGCTGAGAAAACTGGCAAGGAGGTGCTCCGAGCGATTGCTGAAGCTGGTCTGGGTTAGGGTTGCGCAGTCAAAAAGAGTTTGTTTCATGCTGCTAAAGGTTTGTGTTTTTTTTTTTCATTTCGCTTTGCTTCTTTTTTTTTTTTTCATTTTTATTTAATTTAAACAAAGGAAAGGAAATTTAGGGGATCCCCTCCTTCCTGCAGTTTCTAAGTCACCAGCAGAAAACAAAGAATATTTCAAACCATGAGCTCTACCTAGTGAGAGGCTGAAGATAAAGAGTAAAGATGTTGTGTGCCGCGTCCACGGGTGCGACCCGCCGCGGCAAACGTCCAGAGGAGCCCGGGCCCGGCGCCGATGCCCCCACGCTGGAGATCCCTCCTAGCCTCCCCGACGCGGCACCACAGCTTCTCCCCCGCGGAGGGGATTCAAGATGGCCGCCATCTTAGGCACGAGGCCGTGCCCCCTCACTGAATTTAAAGGGACCTGATCCTGTAGTGATGCTCACCTGCTTCCAATGATCCAGAGCAGAGGAAGTATTTAAGGAGGCTTCCTCTACTCATTCCTTGACTTGGCAACGTCCTCCAACGCTGTCTAGTCTGCTTGCTTCGGTGAGTTCCCTGAGCTTGGACCCTGGTTCTTGTTTCTTCTTGGTGTTCCCGGTTCCTGACTTTGGATTGGCGTACGGTGATTCTCTGGTTCCTGACTTCGGATTGGCAAGCGGTGATTCTCTGGCACACGACTTCGGACTGGTGAGCGTCGACCCTCTGGCACTTGACCTAGGACTCCTTCAAGACCACCGTCTCCAAGGGCCCACCTAAGTCCCAGCGGCCCGGATCCCTAAGGGCTCCTCCTGGGGGAACTGCAGGCTTCCAGGGCGAAGCTCCAGTTGGCCTTTGCACCGATACCCTGACCTCTCTAGGTCCACCTAAGTCCCAGTGGTCGGGTCCCTACGGGCTCCTCCCGGGGGGACCACAGACCACCAGTGGTGAAGACCATCCATCCGCTCACCTCCTCGTCCGACTCCACAGTAGCTTCTGTCTTCAGTACCAAGGGTCAGCTGCTCTCCTCCTCTGTCCTGCCTCGCCAGCTGACGAGAGAACCTACGGATCCTCCACAAGGTATAACATCTCCTCGTCGGCACAAGGGTCCACAAGCCTGTACATAAGAAAAGAAGAAAGGGGACAGCAGGGACCCTTCAGGGACTCTGCTTGTCACCAGCTGGAGAGAAGAAACGCTGTTATCCTTATCCCCAAATTAACGGGAAGTTTAAAAGCCCGACACACATAGTAATTGGGGGATGTGTGAATATGTTGGGCTCATGCATGCGGAGTGGATTTTAAAAGCCTCCTGGACACTCGTGTAAGTGCTGCAGTGCGCACATCTTGGAAGTTTTCGGAAGGGGGGGGCATGGTCTGGGCAGGGCGTAGGCACTCCGGGGTGTGAGGCTTGAAATGTGCCTGTAAATACTTACGCATTCTGCCGTGCGCTGAGGCCCTCTGCCGCATAACTTTACTTCTGCCACGGACGGCGATGCTGTGCAAGTTATAAAATAAAGATAAAATAAGCAGATCTGTGGGGTTTTAAGGGTCTGGGCGATCGGGTGCAGTGAAGGCTATTAAACCGGGGTGGGGGGTGGGGAGATTATGTTCATTACTGGAGCGCTGCCATACTCCGGGATTTCAAAGGTTGGGACAGAAGGCCTGCCCTTCTGTAATAACTCACAACTTCTTATTTTAATGAATAATATTTATTAGTAAAATGCAAGAAATGAATATATAATTAATTTGTCTTAGAAGCATAGTGCATCTAACAGCAAAGTACCTAACCTGTCCTGCTTTCTCTTTTCTCCTCCTCCCCTGTTTTCAAGTTACACATTACATTCTTATATTCAGATTTTGCTAACAGTGTCTGTTTTTTGTTTTGGGATGACTTCATTATTTGGACTAAACCTTTTATCTAAACTAATGATGTAAAAGTACCGTTATCTTGGTATGCTAGGCTTTGAGCTGGCTCCACACAAACTGCTTGCGTCTCTCAAGCAAAGCCTGTTAAAAACAAATACACATTCATTCTCTTGTGCAAAACTGTTCCACTAATTTCATTATTTAGTTATTTAATCCAGGTTATCTTCATTCCCCTCTTGAAGAATTAGCGCTACTAATTCTTCATCCCGAATGGCCCGTACCTGGCTGTCCTAGGTTGCCCAGTGCTGTTCATCCTAGTGGTAGGCTCACCAGATCTTACCCGTCCTTGCCTTAGCATACTGTTTTTACCACCGGGTTTGCATAGGGGATCTGGATTAGGAGCACATGGCTCTACATATTGGGTTTGCACAAAGGTATTCTGAGAGATAATGAAAGGCATCCTTGGTCGGAATTACAGGCATGAGCAAAGGTATGAGACACAGAAACATTAAAAAAAAAAAAAAAAAACTATCAAGGTCTAGAGAACCAGGAAAAGAGAGTGTCCCATCGGCACTGTTAATCTTCCCTCAAAATACTCTGAACTGTTTAAAATAATACATAAGCCATCCTGTGCTGCAAACATATAATCTAAGCCATGTCGTTTATACATAGAAACAATAGTAAGTCAACAGTTTGTTGCAAAGCTTTCACTACATGCACTACTGATTGCAATCCTCTAGTAGCCATTCCTAATTCCAGCAGCTACTGCGGGTGGAGCAAAAGGTAACCATAACTAAGTGCATCTAATTAAGGATAATACTGATTGCAATCTTTGAGCAAAGGGGTAATACATTCTCACCTAAGCAAGGGAAACGCATCTAGAGCAAAACAAACAGAAAGAGAAAATCAGGCAAAAAGTAGCAACAGTTCAGTTCATAATGATAGGTGCAGGATGTCCTCTGTGGCAAAGGCATGATTTCTGTGGCAAAGGCATGGAAAAGGCTTGATGGGATGATTTCTGAAAATCAATGGCGTATTCAGTTCTTTCAGTATGGTGCATTTCTTTGACATCGAAGCATAGCCTCTTAATTCTTTATTAAGTGAGATATGTGTGTTTTATGGATCAAAAAAAAACCTAATATGAGAGATTCAAATTCAAATTAATCAATGAGAAGATTTCATCATGTTATAACTCTACTATTATTAATCTATATAATGTTTCCCACTTTATTATTAGATAACAATGAACCAGAAACAACTTAAGTGTCCAGACATTTACATAAAAACATATATTTCACTCACAGCATTCTTCAGATTTCAGGACATACACATAAGACAAAAGACAGAAGACAAACAATGAACCCATATTTTTGAGCTAAAAAATTAAACCAAAAAGTGTTTGGAAAATGTTTGGCAAAAAGTGTGGAAAATGTTTGAAAAATGTTTTGGAAAATGTTTGGATCGATCCAGTATAAAACAAAAATCAGAATTCTGTTTAAAAATGAAAAAGAAAATAAACTGGAAAATTTTCATCTTCACATCTCTCATGGCGGGAAGGCTGTCAATCTGGAAAATATTAAAATCTGGCATACAACAAAAAATTAAGATAATGATTAAAGTGAAATTTTTACTCTTTATTATTTCTATTGTTATGCCTCCAGGAGGCGCTACCGCAAGTTGCTCTATGGAATAATACCAGTTTTAGTTTTTAACCTTGGAGAATAAATTCTACTATACAATTTAATAAAATCAATTTGGATTTGCAAGAAAAAGGCTTCACAAATCTGTTTCTAAACTTAAAGGATTGATTCATTGAATGGAGTATTTCTAGAGAAACACTGTCCTGCATTTCCATTCCCCCCCCCCCCCCCCCCCCTTTAACCCCCTTCTTCTAAGATAAGCGCCTCAATAACATAAAATTAATCAAAGCAAATTGTTGTTGAAAATAAAAACTTTACATTTGCTTCACGTTTTAACTCTAAAGCAAACTGTCTGCTCTGGACTTTTTTTTTTTCTTCTCTATTGAGATAAATAAATTCCTAAGGATGTGGTAGGCTAACAGCTCCTGCAACTACAAAGGAAGCGATTCAGCAAAAAGTAAATGAGAATACCTGCAAAAAATATACTCAAATGATAGTGAGTGCTCTGTCTTTGCTTACCTCAATGTCATCACGTAATATTCATTACCTGAAGCATATCTCTCTACTTGTGGTCTTTGACTAGGAATAGCAGTTTGGCATAACACACAGAATGGGATATATAATTATGACACATTTGTGTAAGGGTGGCAGAGCAAAGCAGTGTTCTACTACTGCAAAGAAAGCAATGATAGGGGCAATAAGATGTGATGGAGTGTTGCCAGGCACCCCCCTTTTCCTAAACCTGGTATTGTGTGATACTGGGGTATTGTGTGCCACTGGAGCATCTACCCTATCTGCTGTTGTCTCACAACACTTTTCATTCTGTCCATCAATCGTTCTTAAACACTTGTCTAAAGGTTTTAAAGAGGCTGGGTCATTATGCTGATAGCCACAGGCTCCAAATGTTTCATTAATCTGTTCACAGGCTGGGGAATCTAATTCTATAACGGGAGTACAATGAACTCTCTCCGTGATATCAACCCAAATGGAGTTCCCTGTAGGCTGATTCAGTAGGGGGATACTGGGGGTTGGGAGTTGGTGCTCTGAAGTTAAATTATGAGTATATCCAGCTGCCTTTAAAGGCTGGTCACTAACTTTCTGTGTCTGCATAGTGGGAAATTCAGTGGTGTAGGATGGAGGGGGGAAGGGAGGGAGAGCATAGGGAGGTGCAGAGGGAGCTAAAGTCTCCTGCTGAGAGAAAGCATCTGGAGACTGGCATACATTGTCAGAATTCCTACTCTGCTTTTCTGCTACTGGTGTAAGCGTTTCTGCCTGTTCCGGAACCGAAACCATCTCTATATCTATTACAAGGTTTGGCTGCCCCTTATTACCTCTCGCCCCGTCCTCTGACAGTTGCTTCAGCTCCATCTTCAGATTGTCTCTTTCCAGTCTCAGCTCTTCCTCCTTGCTCTGGCTGCACTGGTTCACCAGGGCTTCCAGCAGTTCCAGGATGCGATGATTTTAAACTGCAGCTCGGAGATTCTGCCAGCCTGCCCCTGCGAGTTGCCTCCAATCTTCAGCAGATCCCTGCCGATCATGGAGGAGATGTCATAGACGTCTTCCACTGTCAGCTGGAAGGGATCCTTATCCAGGGCCAGCTTGAGATCCTCCATGGCGAATAAGCACGTCGGGGTCACCAATTATGTTCATTACCGGAGCGCTGCCATACTCCGGGATTTCAAAGGTTGGGTCAGAAGGCCTACCATTCTGTAATAACTCACAACTTCTTATCTTAATGAATAATATTTATTAGTAAAATGCAAGAAATGAATATATAATTAATTTGTCTTAGAAGCATAGTGCATCTAACAGCAAAGTACCTAACCTGTCCTGCTTTCTCTTTTCTCCTCCTCAGTTTTCAAGTTACACATTACATTCTTATATACAGATTTTGTTAACAGTGTCTGTTTTTTGTTTTGGGATGACTTCCTTATTTGGACTAAACCTTTTATCTAAACTAATGATGTAAAAGTACCGTTATCTTGGTACGCTAGGCCTTGAGCTGGCTCCACACAAACTGCTTGCGTCTCTCATGCAAAGCCTGTTAAAAACAAATACACATTCATTCTCTTGTGCAAAACTGTTCCACTAATTTCATTATTTAGTTATTTAGTCCAGTTGAAAGACCTCTTCAGTTGAAAGACCTCTCTCTCAACTGGGTGGACTGGGGATGAACTGGTAAAACTGGAAATGACATCAGCATGTGCCCCTCTTAAAATCCCCTGATTTTCACACTAGTCGCAGTATTTGCATGCACCCACTTAAAATTTGATGCACATATGCATGCAGCCAGGCTATTTTATAACTTGTGTGCGTACACACGTGCAAGTTATGAAGTAGCCATGTGTTATGTGTGCCATCTGCGGCAGACCAGCGACACGGCCCCCTCACCTTCTTACAAGGACTCTAGATTCTGGTTCCTCCTCGCTAGTGGCGATGGGCCACCAGCTCCAACCTCGGGCTTCCCCCGGTGTCTCCAGCTCTGCCATACACCCTAGCGTTTCAGGTCAGGATACCATTGCTCGTCGGACCTCTCCGCGTGGTCCGTGGAGAGACGCCACTACCCACGCCGTGCCCCTCCCTGGGCGCGCGCACATCGCTGATCCTTATGAAGGGCCCGCGCCGGAAACCTGGCCGCAGCCCTAAATGATGACGTCAGACTCTTTAGTGTATTTAAGCTCAGGCCTCACACCATAGCGTTGTCTTTGCAACAGTTCTCCTCACTACTCGAGTAGCTGCTAGAGATTCATCTCTACTCTTCATTCCCAATCCTCGTTGTTCCTGGTTCCTGTTCTCTTCATTCCTGTCCCGCCTATGCTTTGGATTGATTACCCGGACTTTGACTTTGCTTCGCCTGACTTCGCTACAGCCTATCTCCAGACCCAGACCTCCGCTACGCCCGACTATGCTACAGCCTATATCCAGACCCAGACCTCTGCTACGCCCGACTAAGCTACAGCCTATCTCCAGACTCTAGCCATTGCTTCAATTGACCAACGTTATTGACTTCTCCGTGATCAGACCATTGCTTCGATTGACCAACGCTATTGACCTCTTCGTGATCAGACCATTGCTTCGATTGACTAACGCTATTGACTTCTCCGTGATCAGACCATTGCTTTGATTGACTAACCCTATTGACTTCTCCGTGATCAGATCACAGCATCACTTGCCACTACCTCCGCATTGCCGCTGGCCCCGATCCAAGCCTGTCATTGACGCGTCTCCTAGCCTACTCCCTGGATATGGACTTATTAGACTTCAGCCTACCTTTGCTCGAGTGCCCTCAGTCAACCTCTGTTGCATTGGCGCCCGAGTTCCAGTACCTATGCCATCCATCACCTGCTGTCTCTGGGCTGAACCAACCTCTCTTGCCATTCAACCTTGAGGCCCACCTAAGTCCTGCCGGCCCCGGCACCCAAAGGCTCAACCCGCAGGGAACGAGGGCTGGTATAGGTGAAGCTCCCGCGGCCTCTGTCTATCAGCCCACTCCTCCTGCCGATGGTGGGGACCCGTAGGTGCCCACCTACAGGTTGTGTCAACCCCACCTCAGCCCAAGGGTCCACCTCTGTCTCAACACCACGTTCCTAGGTGTGGGCCGATGAACTCGCACATATGCGTGCCGGTTTGAAAGTTACCATCTTTGTTGTCCTTTCTTTAGCAAATGATATCAACCATCCTAAAGCCCCTCCATTAATTCCACCCTCTGAGAAATGGTCACTTGAATGTCACGCTGCCATCATGAATTTGTTCCCTGCACTGTATCCGTAACAAATCCAAGCTACTGTCACATGCTTTGAATGTCCTAAATATACGATGAGGATGATGGAAATACAGGCTGTTGGGTCTGAGATCCTGCCTGTGGTAGAGATGTGAATCGTGTGATCGATCGTCTTAACGATCGATTTCGGCTGGGGTGGGGGAGGGAATCGGATCGTCGTGGTTTTGTTTTTTTAAATATCGTGAAAATCGTAAATCGGGGGAGGGCGGGAAAACCGGCACACTAAAACATCCCTAAAACCCACCCCGACCCTTTAAAATAAATCCCCCACCCTCCCGAACCCCCCCAAAATGCCTTAAATTACCTGGGGTCCAGAGGGGGGGGTCCCGGTGTGATCTTTTACTCTCGGGCCTCCGGTGCGTTGTAGAAATGGCGCCGGCACACTAAAACATCCCTAAAACCCACCCCGACCCTTTAAAATAAATCCCTCACCCTCCCGAACACCCCTCAAATGCCTTAAATTACCTGGGGTCCAGTGGGGGGGTCCCGGTGTGATCTTTTACTCTCGGGCCTCCGGTGCGTTGTAGAAATGGTGCCGGCGTTTTGCGCCGGCGCCATTTCTACAACGCACCGGAGGCCCGAGAGTAAAAGATCACACCGGGACCCCCCCACTGGACCCCAGGTATTTTAAGGCATTTGAGGGGGGGAGTTCGGGAGGGTGGGGGATTTATTTTAAAGGGTCGGGGTGGGTTTTAGGGTTGTTTTAGTGTGCCGGTTTTCCCGCCCTCCCCCTTCCCCTCCCCCTTCCCCCGATTTACGATTTTTGATGATAAATCGGGGGAATTCCTATTAAATATCGCCTCTAACGATTTTTGACGATTTAAAATATATCGGACGATATTTTAAATCATCAAAAAACGATTCACATCCCTAGCCTGTGGCGGGCTGACCCAGTGACTTAGGGTGAAGTGCTGTGCACTCTAATGCAGAAGGTCCCCAGCTCATGATAACACAGTAAATGATGGCAGATAAAGGGCAGAATGTTCCTTTCAGTCTGCCCAGCAGAGATTCCTCGAATTTAAGCAGAATCCTTTCTGCCACCAAACACTAGCTCCCTTTTTCCCCCTGCCATCTCAACCCTTCTCTCAACTCTGTCCCAAGGTTCCTCAAAATCTGCCAAAGTGATGGCCTCCACCTCTTCTGCTGATGGGGCCATTTCTGCTTTCCTTCCCACAAACCCATACCCAAGCCAACACCCTGATACCATCATACTTCTGCTGCTTAGTGGTAGGGTTGGTGTGGATGGGCTGTATGGACTTTTTTCTGCTGTCACGTTTCTATGCTCCTAAAGCTGCTCTGGGTGAGTTACCCCAATACATTCCTGGAAGCACAAAGCAGTCATATCATTGCTGTCACGGGCCAGACTGCTGCTCCCTGCAGATTACCTCATGCTTCATTACCATCCTCTGTCTCCAGAGATCCTCTGTGTTTATCCCAATTTTTTTTTAATTCCATTACCATTCGATTTCTGGGTCAGCTGCGATTGGGGATGCTACAGAGGGGGGAAGGAGTCATGATCATGGTGGGTGGACTTAGAGCCCATGCAGGGCTCTGGAAGGAACCCTGGGGCATGCCTTATGACCGCAGGACCTTCGATGCAATGACTGGGCTAGGAAAAGTGGGATAGAGGGTCTATTAAAAGAGGGAGAAAATCCCTAGGTAGTTGCTCATGGTGCCAGGATCCCAGCACTGCTTCCAATTGAGCTGGAAAGTTCTGTTTTTTTAAACCAGTGGGCTACCGGGCACTCCTGTCTGGCCCTCCCCCTCACCCCCTCTACAAGCTTTATAAAAGAAGGTGGCTGCAGGCACCCACAATCTTCCCTCCTTCCAACCCCCACAAAACCTCATGCCGAGCTGGAAGCAGGACTCCCCCCTTATCTGCTTTTCCACCCGGCCTCTAGCGTTGCTGAGACACTGCTGCGCTCTGCCGAAGTCACTGAGCAGTAGTCAGGTCAGTTGGTCACATCTGCTCTCTGAGCTGCAGAGAGGCAGAGCTCAGATTCTGTTCCCCTCAGGTGCTGCCATAGCTGGAGGAGCTGATTTTAGTGCTCAGTGAAGAGCTGAGAGGGGGCTGCGAAGGCTGGGCACACAGTGCGTGAGTCATACTCTGCAAGAGCAGGGCAGGGACTGATTGCTGATCAGGGATAATGTAGGCACTTTCTGTGATTCACCATCCCTGGAGAACAAGGGAGATAAGAGGTGCAAAGTTCCTTCTGTTTTCCCTCTTAAAACTGGCAGCTTAGCTTTGTAGAAGTTTTAGGCAGCTGAATGCAGCTGTGACAGATCATGTACTATATATTTTAAAGAGGCCAGGCACATTGTAGGCATTGTCTGTCTATTTATTCTTATTTTGTCCTCTGTGGAGCTCCTCTCCTTCTTGCTTCCCATCCAGCTCTCATCAGGGGGCCATCTTACATAGTTCACTTTTTTTTTTCCCCCATCTGTCTCTAATCGAGGAGCTCTAATTATCTATAGCCTTTCTCCGTGCTCCTGCCAGTCTGGCACTTATCAGCGAACCATCATGTGCGGCCTTTCTTCTTGTGCCTTCCCCTCCAGTTTTAAGGGGAGAAAGATTTCAGTGAGCACAAGCCTTAGGGCTGCTGACTGATCCCCTGCCATCTGGACAGGCCAAGCTGGTCCCGAATCTTACCCCTACTATATCTTTGAACTCTCTTGATAAAAGAAGGATTGCACATCTTCATCCCCAGCCCTCCCCCCCACCCCCCCCCCATCAGGAGAAATGATTTGAAATAAACTGAAACATTCCTGGGATACATGAAGGGCCGGGAGTAGAAACAGATGGCATGCAAATTGTATTTATTTACAGCATTAACAACGTCTTGTCTTTGTGACAGCAGTCAAGGCATCTTCCAGTGTTACATAGTAACTGTATCACTATGATAAAAACATGAAGCATCAATAAAACAATTCCCATATGACATACACACAGTAAGGTATTAAAACAATCCAACATAACATTCTCCATAATAAAACTCCTCACGCCCACATTTTAGGCCATGTGACCCCCAAGCAGCCCCATCATTTATCTTATTCCTAAGAACATTTGATGTGGGAAGCCTGCCGACTTCCCTAAACGCCAACCTATAGTTAGTAAACTATTGATAGGTCACAAAATAACCCCCCCCTGCTGGCTTTTGCTACCTTTAAAGTCTTAACTCAGATCTTCATGTTGCTCGGCCACAGGTGGCCACTCCGCTCTGAATGAAAACCAAGATAAGAATTTCATTACTCCTCGGTCCACTTGTCATCCTTTACCCCTAAGCCAGAGGCCCAATCACGTGACAGTATTTCATCCCCTGGCGCAGCTGAAACGGCCAGTGGCTTGTGTCTGTCAACAAGAAGGCTATCTGTGAGCCAGACATCTGGTGAGAGCATATTTCATGGCTGCGGCACAGCTCCATCACCGCCTTGATAGAAAACTCTGGGGTGGGGGTAGGGAAGACATATACTAATATATATATATATTTATTTCAACAGTTATGTACTCTCTTCTTAATGTTATGTACTTTCTCTTACCATGCTATGCAATCTAATCGCTCCATGTAATTTCTGTCTCATTATTATATGCTCAATGTAAACCGATACGATGTGCAAAAGGTTATCGGTATATAAAAACCTTTACATAATAAATAAATAAATAAATATAATTTTTTCTGGAAGTATAAAGTATAGGGGTCTTAGGCAGGGTCATTTTTATAACAGTGTGTGTTTGAGCAACGTCTGTGCCTACCATTTGTGCACAGACCAAATCCCAAATTTTCAAAGCTAACTCGTGCACATAAGTTCAAATTTGTGGCTGGCTGGTCCTGCACGTGCGGAGATTAACTTGCACAACGTGGCACTCTTTGAAGGATGTAACTTGTGCAGATAAACTTATGTGCAAACTAATTAAAATCAAAAAGCAAATTCCAACACCACCCCAACTCTCCCCCCCATAGAATGCTATGCGTGTTCTTTTACATAAGAACCTAAGAAGTGCCCTGCTGGGTCAGACCAAGGTCTGTGGAGCCCAGCATCCTGTCTCTGGCAGTGGCCAATGCAGGTCACAAATACCTGGCAGATCCCATAAATTCCTGTTACTCACTCCCAGGGATAGCAGTATCTTTAGTCTACCTGGCTAATAATGTTTTATAGACTTTTTCTCCAGGAACTTGTCCAAGCCTCTTTTAAACCCCGCAATGCTCGTCGCCTTCATCACATCCTCTAGTAACAGATTCCACAGCTTGATTGTGCACTGAGAGACAAAGTACTTTCTATGATCTGTTCTAAATCTGCTGGCTGCTGGTTTCATGGAGTGTCCCCTTGTTTTAGTATTATTTAAAAGGGTAAATAACCGTCCTTTATTTATCCGTTCCACTCCACTCATTATTTTATAAACTTTTATCATATCTCCCCTCAGTCATCTCTTCTCCAAGCTGAAGAGTCCTAATCTCTTTAGCCTTTCTTCATAAGGGAATTGCTCCATCCCCTTTATCATTTTTCTCACCCTCCTCTGTATCTTTTCTAATTCTGCTATATCTTTCTTGAGATGTGGTGACCAGAACTGCACACAATACTCAAGAAGAGGTCGCACCATGGAGCGATACAGAAGCATTATGATATTCTCTGTTTTATTCTCCATTCCTTTTCAGCTCATTCCTAACATTTTATTTGATTTTTTTTCACAGGCACCTGGCCCTGGTCTAATTGTTATTTACATGCATAAAGGGCTTTGTAAATTCAGCCCGTAATTAGCATAAATGCCAGTACACAACAGTGGTGCACAACCATAGTGCACCACTTGCAATGCTAATTACAATGTTTATATTATTACATAGCACCATAATAACAATGTCAGAGAAAGACCAAGTGGTCCATCCAGTCTGCCCAGCAAGTTTCCTACGGTAGTAACTGCCACTCTGTGCAGGTTACCCCTATATTTCTGTTAAGAGTAGTCATATTAACAATCAAAACCCAGCAACTATCAAACCCATAACAAAATGACTGCTAACACTGTTTTTACAGGATAGTACATGCAGAATGGACCAAGATCAGCAAGCTCTAAAGTATCCCCTTCTAATGCAAGAGTCTTTGTGCTTATTTATGTCTCCTCTTGCTGTATGAGGGCCAAAAAAGCAGTCACTGTGATATGACAGAAGAAAAAGGAGCAAATCAAGTTGCTTTGTTGGATCCAGAAAAGGGTCTGCTCATAATTTGCTGAGTGAATATGCATGTTTCTGCATTTATGTGTGACAAGCTTTTCATTTTATAGAAATTAGTAATAAGTATCCTGGTCTGAAGCTTGCAGGCAGAGAAATAGTGCAATTTCCAGCTATTCAACAGCATGCAGAAAATGAGAGGTTTCGGATACCCAACATTCCAGTTTATGAATATACCTTCAATTCAAGATTTAGTTTAATTTATGGAGAGGTGAATGGAAAGACCTGAGAATACTGGGTCCTGTAATTTAGTAGTAATAGATGTGTATAATCACACAAAGGTTGCTATGGCTATACTGTGTATAATTAACTCTCATTATGACATGGTGGTGATCATCAAGATCCCATGTGGTTTTAGCCATGCTGCGCAGTGTAGGTATTGATTGTTTTCCTATACATACCAGGATAAGCTTGCATTGTAATGCATGCCGCATGTGGTACCAACAACAGGAACTGGCCAGAAATGGCCATTTTCCCTGGATTTTATCCAGGAAAGATCCCATCATGCTCTGTTGTATGAGACATCTGCTGGTAACATCTGTGAAAGCCTTAGGTTCAGATTATTTTAGCCTGATGGAGTCCACCTTTCCATGGCAGTAGAAACAAAGACTCTTTGTCAGGGCCAAATTTAAGAGTTTGGTGTCCATAGGCAGTGTCGGAGAGTGGGAGATGGGAGACCCTGGAGTTTGGAAAGTGATAGACGTCCTTCCCCCTCCCAAGACCCGAAACAGCAGAGCAGGTAGGCACAAACGAGCAAACACCGTGAGTCACGAGGTCCATATTTGCTGACACCTCCTTTGTTTTTACATTACAATTGAACAGCCAGAGGGTTTGACCAAAGTCACCGGGAGGTTTGAGGAAGAGGTGGGAATTCCTGAACCTGAGAAATGTGCGCAAAGCGCAACACTGGGCATCTCAGGGGTGTGCATGTTTTTGCGTTTTGTTTTTTCTTCTTCTTTATTTGAAACAAAAAAAGCAAACAAAAAATTAACTTTAAAAAAAGAAACACATTTTAAAATAAAGCAAAAAAAAAAAGATTGTTGGGGGCCGCCGCTGCCAAGACTAAATCACGCGGGTCTCCCCCATAGCTGCTCCCGCACCCTCTAACAGTGCCTTTATTTTCTTGTCAATCTTCACGCGGCAGGAGGGATCTCTGGTTGTTCAGCAACCGCCATTACAAATGAGCCAACGGATGGAAGCCGGCGCTATTTCTAATTGACTCCGTGCCAAACAGTAGCGGCTGTGGTTGGGCGGGAACGACGGGAATCGTACCCCATGAAGATTCTAAACAAAATGAAGACACCATTGAGCTAAAGGGCACGAATGGGGCCCAAAGGAGAATCATTTTTAGAACAAAAACAAAGGAAAAGGAACACAATTTCATTTGTTCTTCTTTTGTTTCATTTTACAAATGAAAGGAACTGAAACGGTAGGTTTTGTTTCACACGCATGCGCAGCATTATGATATGAGAGAGCTCAATGGCTGTCCCCAGGGTGCAGCTTTGGTCTGTCTGTATTTTCTCTGATTTGCTTCTTGGAGGCAGGCTCTGAGGTGGGGTTAACAGCATGTGATGGGGGGGTTGGTAGTGGGGAGGCAATGAGCAGAAAGTTCTTGTAAGCCTGAGAGATGAGACAGCAAAATTCAATGTTATCATCCAGAACAATACTGGCGCGAATTGTGTCCCACATTTAACACAAATATGTAGGCATTATCAGTGTAGATATCAAAAGTTTCACTAATTAAAGAATTTAAAGTATAATCAAAGCATTTTCAAATAAAAGAGCCTTCTCTACAGTCGGCCCGAATCATTGGAACTCTCTCCCTTCAGATCTTAGACTTGAGCATTGTCCAATTACTTTCAAAAAAAGACTAAAGACTTGGCTCTTCACCCTAGCCTATGCCTAATTCAGACGTAATCATTCCTTCATACTTGTTGCACACCCATAGACTTAAACTCATAATATTCTAGGCTCTTTTAATCGCCTGTTACATGTATTGACTACCAAGTTATACTAACTCTGTTACTCAAGGATTTTAATTCATTACGAATTTATTGTTTATATCCCAGTTCTTATCTCCTGTTCTTTGTAAGACTCTAGTCAGTCATTTCATCTGTTGTCTGTAAACCGAAGTGCTTAGTGATTCTATCTCTAGAACCTCGGTATATAAAAAATGTTAAATAAATAAAAATAAATAAATAAATTAAAGCTCTTGAAGTTGCACAAGGGGGGAATCCAGCCCTCTCAGAATTGTCCATTGCTGGGACCATTTTTTTCTGCATCCAGGGTAGATACTCCCTGCCCAGATTTGGTTCCTCAAGCACAGCTCTCTCCTTTGGTAGTGAAGGCACAGGCACCCTATTTTGGGGGCAGATGCAGCACAGCACCCTCCTCTCTCTCCTACTGCTCAGAATCTCTCTATTTCTCTTCTACCAGCATCCCCTTTTCTCGTTCCCTCTACTCATTCCTATGCATCCCCTTTTTTCTCCCACAATTCAATGAATGCCCTGCACCCCCATTTTTCTCTTCCACCATTCTTTGCCTGGGATTCCCCTCTTTATGCCTACCATCCCACTCCTTGCTCTGCTTCCCCCTCTCTCTCCCCTACCCACTCCTTGTTCTGCGTTAGGGATAGGCATTTGTTTTGAATGAATGGACAAAACGCAATGAATGAGGCCATTTTTAGTTCATGTGAATGATAGAAATCGAAAATTTGCCTTGGACAAAAATACACGATAAAGTTCAGGTATTTTCCTACTGATGTGTTAAAAAAAAACAGACTTCCTCCAATGTTGGCCCAAGGATGGGTTCTATCATTGAGACCTAGTCCCAGACCCAACATTAAGGTCTGGCCAAGACTAATGTCTGGGTCTGGGCCTAAGCTTGGGTCAGATTCTTGTGCCTGGCCTGAGGCCAAGGCTAGTCATTTGTATGGCTGTTCAACAAAACGGCGCTGTCCACTCTAGAGGAAGGTTCCACAGTGAAGGACATCTTATTAAGTTGCTTGATCAAGAAAGAAGATGCTGGAAGGCCTTCTTCTGGACCTCCAGGTCTAGGCCTTGAGCCTGGGTCCTGGCAAAGAGACCCAGCCAGGCTTAGGGCTTGGACCTCGGCGACCAAGACCCAACCTCAGCTGGGTCCCAGTGTCATGCCTAGGATGTGGCCTTTACCCGGGCCTTGACAATGGGACCTGAGCCTAAGCCTTCAGCCTAGGTCTGGGCCTCAGTGACCGGGACCCAGCATTGGCCCAGGACCCCAAGCCTTGACAATGGGTCCCAGCTTTAAGCAAGTCCCCGTGTTGAACCCTGGCCTAGGCCTCAGCAACCCAGCTGCAGAGCTAGGCTTAGGCCCAAGCCAAGGCTCAGGCCTCAGCAATGGAACCCCTCTTCTTCTTGTCCAGGACTACCTTCCTTTCTACCTAGCAGGTACTTTTCCTCCTTACCTCCTGCTCAACAGTTCTTTCTCCCCCAGTCATCTGTTTGGCAATAGATATCTCCAATTCTCCCAACCTAGCAGTAGTAGCACCCTATCCCCAACCCTCTGCCCAGCAGCAGCAGCCCCCTCTTTATCTTTATACCGATGTGATATGTAAAATCGAACACCAGTATATAAAAGTAAGTAAATAAATAAATAAATAAAATAAATCTGTCTCCCAGCCTGTCCTGCACATGCTTATAAGAAAGGAAAAGACGTGAGTAAGTCAGCTCTTTGGCCTACCCACAGTGCAGTTCAGCACTCATATACTTAAATTGGCCTAACCAGGCCTGAGTTATTGATTCTGGGAAATAAACCCTGACTCGTGTATGCTGTCAACATACAGATTGGTAGTCTCCTGCATTGTTGAGAATTAAGGGCTCATCTGCTAAAACACCCTAAAACTTCAAAAAGATACTCTTTGGTCACACTTACATGCTACAAGGGGTCCTGGGAGTAAGAAAGGGAAAAGCCACTTACTTCAAAGACACTGTATAGTACACAACAGATTGAAAAGAGAGGCAGATATTGACATGATTTACAGGCATAAGTGCCAGCTTTGTGGGTACTTGACCATCCCCAATATTCTCTCCTGCACTCCTGTGGATCAGGAGCTGTAGGTCTGTGGAGGAAGGCATGGAGGAATCTGTTGAATAGTGCAAAATCTCAAGTAGCAAATAACAGTCCTCTGCTTCCTGTTCCAGCTCTCCCCCACCCTTGGCCACTGGCCACTTTGCCCTCTCAGGCCCCAACTCCTCCACTTGCCAGTATCTCTCTCCTCCACCTCTAGGCTCAACCCCTTCCACTCTATTGCCAGTCCCAGAGTTTGACCCTGTTCTTATCCCTCATACAGGCTCCTTCACTCTCTCTCACACACACATCCCCTCATACAGGGTCCCTCTCTCTTGCATACACACCAACACAAGCTCCCTTTCTCTCTCACACATACACCCTCACACAGGCTACCTATGTCTCTCTCTCACGCACCCCTTCACACAGGCCCTGTCTCACACATACACAATCCCTTCACCCAGGCTAGCACCCTCACATACACACGATCCCTTTTTCACACATACCAGCTCCCAATCTCTCATTCACATACACACTCCTTCACAATCCCCTTATATGTGTGATTTCTTTGCTTCGGTGTTTACTGAAGAGGATGTTGGGGAGGTACCCATAATGGAGAAGGTTTTCATGGGTAATGATTCAGATGGACTGAATCAAATCACGGTGAACCTAGAAGATGTGGTAGGCCTGATTGACAAACTGAAGAGTAGTAAATCACCTGGACCGGATGGTATACACCCCAGCGTTCTGAAGGAACTAAAAAATGAAATTTCAGACCTATTAGTAAAAATTTGTAACTTATCATTAAAATCATCCATTGTACCTGAAGACTGGAGGATAGCAAATGTAACCCCAATATTTAAAAAGGGCTCCAGGGGCGATCCGGGAAACTACAGACCGGTTAGCCTGACTTCAGTGCCAGGAAAAATAGTGGAAAGTGTTCTAAACATCAAAATCACAGAACATATAGAAAGACATGGTTTAATGGAACAAAGTCAGCATGGCTTTACCCAGGGCAAGTCTTGCCTCACAAATCTGCTTCACTTTTTTGAAGGAGTTAATAAACATGTGGATAAAGGTGAACCGGTAGATATAGTATACTTGGATTTTCAGAAGGCGTTTGAGAAAGTTCCTCATGAGAGGCTTCTAGGAAAAGTAAAAAGTCATGGGATAGGTGGCGATGTCCTTTCGTGGATTGCAAACTGGCTAAAAGACAGGAAACAGAGAGTAGGATTAAATGGGCAACTTTCTCAGTGGAAGGGAGTAGACAGTGGAGTGCCTCAGGGATCTGTATTGGGACCCTTACTGTTCAATATATTTATAAATGATCTGGAAAGAAATACGACGAGTGAGATAATCAAATTTGCAGATGACACAAAATTGTTCAGAGTAGTTAAATCACAAGCAGATTGTGATAAATTGCAGGAAGACCTTGTGAGACTGGAAAATTGGGCATCCAAATGGCAGATGAAATTTAATGTGGATAAGTGCAAGGTGATGCATATAGGGAAAAATAACCCATGCTATAATTACACAATGTTGGGTTCCATATTAGGTGCTACAACCCAAGAAAGAGATCTAGGTGTCATAGTGGATAACACATTGAAATCGTCGGTGCAGTGTGCTGCGGAAGTCAAAAAAGCAAACAGAATGTTGGGAATTATTAGAAAAGGAATGATGAATAAAACGGAAAATGTCATAATGCCTCTGTATCGCTCCATGGTGAGACCGCACCTTGAATACTGTGTACAATTCTGGTCGCCGCATCTCAAAAAAGATATAATTGCGATGGAGAAGGTACAGAGGAGGGCTACCAAAATGATAAGGGGAATGGAACAACTCCCCTATGAGGAAAGACTAAAGAGGTTAGGACTTTTCAGCTTGGAGAAGAGACGACTGAGGGGGGATATGATAGAGATGTTTAAAATCATGAGAGGTCTAGAACGGGTAGATGTGAATCGGTTATTTACTCTTTCGGATAGTAGAAAGACTAGGGGGCACTCCATGAAGTTAGCATGGGGCACATTTAAAACTAATCGGAGAAAGTTCTTTTTTACTCAACGCACAATTAAACTCTGGAATTTGTTGCCAGAGAATGTGGTTCGTGCAGTTAGTATAGCTGTGTTTAAAAAAGGATTGGATAAGTTCTTGGAGGAGAAGTCCATTACCTGCTATTAAGTTCACTTAGAGAATAGCCACTGCCATTAGCAATGGTTACATGGAATAGACTTAGTTTTTGGGTACTTGCCAGGTTCTTATGGCCTGGATTGGCCACTGTTGGAACCAGGATGCTGGGCTTGATGGACCCTTGGTCTGACCCAGTATGGCATTTTCTTATGTTCTTATGTTCTTATAGGCTCCCTCTCTCTGTCACCCACACTTAAGCACTCCCCACCTCTCTCATCTCCCCTCCTCTCTCTCTCACACCCTCCCCCTGCTGCCTCTGTCTCACACCCCTCCCCGCCTCTCTCTCATCCTCCCTTTCCCTATCTCACACCCCCTCCCTCTTCTCTCTCTCTCTCTCACACACACACACACACACACACACACACACTTCTTTACATACATTCACTCTCACTGGGGCCTTCATCTTTGCCGCAAGTGGAGCGGGTCCCAAAGCACGTGGGGGCCTTCTTCTTTGCCACAAACAGCGCGCCGGGGGCTCTTCATCCTTGCTGCAAACGGTGCGTGCCGTTCGCGGCATGCCGGGGTCTCTTCTGACATTTCTGCGCAGAATTTGGCAATTAAATAAGGTGGGTTCAGCAAAACGCATATTTTGTGAGCGTAAATGTTACTGCTGATGCCAAAAGGTGTTTTTTACGCTCACAAAATGAGTACTCAAAAATGTGAGTCCTGCTTAGCGCCCATGCAAATGAAGGCATTAAGCATTCCCTCCCAATGCAGAGAGGTGCGCTGGAAATGTTACTCCTGATCAGAGGTGGAATAAAGTTTTCAGCGCCTGTCTCAGAAGGGGCCAGAGAACAGCATCTGCCTGAGGCTGCATTTTACTATTTTTGGGGGGAGGCCTTCCTCTAACTGCCTCAGTCTCGCAGCAGCACCAGCCCCAAGCTTCTTATCCCTGGTACGACTGTGTTTTATTTAAAAATTCCCTTCTTCTCTCAGGGACCTGCCTCCCCCCCCCCCCTCCCCCCTTTCCGCAGTTCAGCCCGGAACAGCTGATGAGGGGAGGGGGAAGGGTCAGTTCTCTCCTCCTCCTCCTCTCTTGGCCAGAACTGGGATCAAACCTTTGCTGAACCTCCCTCTGCTCTTATAGGCAGGGTCACAGAAAGGAAGATGTAAGAGGGGCAGCGGCTCATATACTAAAGTCTGCCATCCTGCTGCCCCCCTCAGTCCCCAGTGACATCCAACTGTTTCTTAGCGCTCCCCTGCAAAAAAAAAAAAAAAAGTGCATTCACGGGCCAATGCAATGCGCACAAGTTCATGCGCACTTCAACGGGTGCGTGCCCGACCGCGCCCATCCCATGCAAATTCCATGCGGATAAGGACGTTCACTATTACTCCCGATGCAGGGAAGCGCAGGGCGCCCAGCGCGCCCTTTTTAACGTGGGGAATTTAACTTCGGACGCAGAGGTGGAGTAAAGTCAACTGACAGCCAAGGGCTCATGAGAAATGAAAAAAAAAAAATACGGTCCTCTCTGTGTTACAGTGAGCGTGTCCTCCTCCTTAGTATTGTTGTGGCTGTAATTTACTGCCTGCGGTGGAGAAAAATAAATGTGTATTGACGATCAAAAAGAAACCCGCTTTTCTTATGGCCGCACAATTTTGACACCCATAGCAAAGGGGGGGCCTAACATAATGCACTTCAGCAACCTCAGCTAATAACAGAAAAGAAGCAGGGTCAAAACGGATGCTCATATTATTGAGCACCGGATGCAATGGACTCATTTTGAGCACCACAGTTGCACAATTCTCCCTTAGTTTTATGTTGCCTCTCATTTAAGTATCGCATTGGGTGCCCACAGGATGTGGCTGTGCGCGCATTGGGACAACCGGTGCTCATTACTAGAGCCCATTTTGAGTGCGCGTCTTACTGCATCGGCCTGTGCTGAGCGCATATTTTGCAGTCTGTGCACTTTTTAAAACTCCGGATGCAACGGCATAGCAGTAGCTTTTACTGCATGGGAAGTTAAAAAAAAAAAAAAAAGAAAAATCAACCTGTGTGTGTTAAGAGACCGTGCGCTGAATTTTAGCGCCCACTTTTCACTGCTGTCTTTCCTTAGCCGGCCCTCCCTTCCCCAGCTAAACACTTTGCAGCAGTGGCACGGCCTGGCAGGCATTACCGGGTCCGTGGTCACCAACAGTCCCACGAGCCCTTCTCGCTCCTGGGATCGCAAAACTTGAACCACTGCACTGATTCCACCCCCTCCAACTTCCTTCATCAGCACAGGCCTCAGCTGATTGAGCCTGCAGTCCCTAGAAGAAAGAAAATTAAAAAAAACAAACACCCCCCCCCCCCCCAAAAAAAAGTCACAAAGGGCTTGCTGAATGCTTTCAGTCCCTCTTAAAGGGACAAAGCCAGCCACTGCCACCAAGGAGTGAGCTGCGGTTCCTTTTCTTTTTAACCCCCAGAGAGGAAGCCTCAGAGGGATAAGAGGGAGCGTCCTGCGATCAGGATAGGGGTGAGGGTTTGGGGAGTGCTAGGCTGGGGAGAGAGGGAACAGAGTCCCGTGTTTCTGCGGAGGGAGGACAAGAATACTGTGGTGGGCTGGGCTTGGGCAGAGAATGTACTGAGCATTCTGCAATCTGACACATCCTTTGTTGACATTTCGGTGGATGTGAGCTTGTTTTTCTGCTGTTCAGAGTATGGGGGGGAAAAAAAAAAACAAAACCTTCAAAAATCAGGGCTTACGTGTTCAGGTTAAACAAGGCAAACATCAATAAAACATAAGGTATTTTCTGTTCCTTGCGGTAGATGCTTCTGTGTTTCCTTGATCCATCGCCTCTGTAACTGTAGCACACTATGGACAGTTCATTCACCACCCAATAAGGGAAAATGCAGTTTCTGGTGATCATCCGATTTGTTTGCTTATAAAAATGCATTTTCCACCGTTCTGTAAAACTCAAAAGTGTGGCTGGGTGTATGGCCTGACTTGAACTGTCCTAGTACTAGGGCTCAGGACTTCAGCTGAGCTGATCTCAAGGTGAAGATAGTCCTTAGGGGATTTTTAGACTCTCTCTATGTGCAGCTTTCCACCATTTTTTATTTTATTACATTTTATTTCAAACACTTCTTCTTTGAGCAGCTTTTGTTTCTCTGTTTGTTACAGCAGAGGCTATTGTTCATAGCATTCACTGCCAAGGGTGACTCATCAATGTAGAGTTGCAGAAATCCTCTTATCCCTGGGATAAGCAGCTTGGAATCTGTCTACCTCTTGGCATCCTGCCAGGGACTTGTGACCTGGCTTGGCCACTGTTGGGGACAGGATACTGCCTGGGTTTGATGGACCAGTATGGCAAGCCTTATGTATGTTCTTATGTTCTTACTGATGAAAATATGATTTTTTTTTCCCAGTTGTAAAAATTTGGCTTGTTTTGGGCTGGTTTTCATGTGACTTTGGGCCACAAATTTAGTTGACACCTGACACTTTGTGCCTGCGTCGACATTAGAGAGGGGGAGAGCTGCAAAGAGATTTGAGAAAGGGAAGAATGGGCTGGGGCTGAGCGAGAGAGGCTGAGAGGAAATGTGAGGGAGTAAGAGGAGCTGAGAGAGGCACAGAGAGAGAGAGAGAGAGAGTGTAGCTGGGAGGGAGTGAAGGAGAGAGATAGGGGTGTCTGCCTGGCACCCCTGGGAACTTTTATGTCAATTCACCCTGAGATTGTTGTCGATTAGTGTGTTGGGGGGGGGGGGTGTAGGAGTGGGGTGATGGCAGGTGGTTTGCGCAGACTTTCTCCTCGCTCGTATACAGTACACACACACACGCACGCTCTAACACACTCACCTGTGCACTCTCACTCTGTGACATGCATACATGCACATTCTCATGCACATGCTGATTCTCAACCACACGTGTACTTCTCAACCACACCCTGGAATGCCCCTTTTTTCCCCCCAGTGAAATGTACCTGTGTTGTGGGAAATACATGCATCCTTGCGATGCTTATACAATAGCATATGTGTGCGTACATGCTACATACGCACACAGTGATGTTGACATTAGGTCCTGGAGGTGTCCCTGACCTAGGGTGGAGAGCTCTCACATGATGATCGGATGCTGGGTATAGTCCACATTTTTTACATCTAGAGACCAGCAGATTTTTCACTTTTTCCAGTGTCCTAGTAATAAGGTGAAAAATGTGTGCTTTATTGGTAGGTATTGCTTAGATAAGTAATTCTCTGTAAATTAAGCTAATAACACAGACATACAGTTCTTACCTCAGTCCAAGTAGTGGTACAGCTGGGCAGACCGAGGTATACAGGGAGATATTAGCTCTAGTTCATGCAAAGGGTCAGTAGACGAGCTCTGACCATGAGTTTTGGCTAGCATGAAACTCGGTTATTTTTCAGAAATGTATCCTGTGCTGAATGCAGGTCATTTCTGCAGGCGGAGATGGTTCCCGCACAACCTTCATTTCCTGAGAAGCGCATGAGCAAATAAGCAGATATTAAGAGACCGAAGAATGTGATACACTTAGTGATCTGTAGCTTTATTTAACCCAGCTCAGAATATGGTCAGGCTTTGTGCTGGTGGTCATCTCACCTCAGCTCAGTGTATGGTGGTGGTCAGAAAAGAAAATGGAATGTTAGGAATTATTTGGGAAGGAACAAAGAATGTCAAAAAATGCATCCATGAAATTAGCAGGCAGCAGACTGAAAAGAAATTGGAGAAAGTATTTTTTCATTTACTACACAATTAAGATGCGTAATTTGTTGCCAGAAGATGCAGTTAATGAATCTAGCCTAGCGGGGTTTAAAAGGGATTTGCACAAGTTCCTGGAAGAAAAATCTGTAAAGAACTAGTAGCCAGGTGGACTCAGGAAACCCACCCATAATCCTTGGAAGTGAGAAATAAGGAATTTGATCTACTCTTTGGGATCTTCCAGGTACTTCCTAATGATCTGGAGTGGCCATTGTTGGAGACAGGATGCTGAGCTCAATGGACCTTTGGTCTGACCAGCATGTCACTTCTTATGTATGCATACCTGGAAACGTTTCCTGCCCAGTTATCCTTACATTATTGTGGATTAGCAGGTGGGGAGAGGGGACATAAGCACTCAAACTTTCTCTTATAAAGAAAAACACTCTTTTTTTTTGTTGTTGTTTAAATCTTTTTATTGAAACATTCCAGACATGAGTACGAGAATAAAATGATATCAAACATTTTAAACTGAGTAAGAACATTTCAGTTATCAGAGGAGCCAGATGTTTATACAGAAAGAAACTAAGGCAAGCTACAAAGGAAAAGGGTAGGAGCGAAGAGAAATGAAAGAAAAAGAGAAAAAAAAAAGAGAAGGTAAAGGAAGAATAAAAGAAGAGAGAAAAAGAGAGAAAGGAAAGAAGAGGAGGAAAGGATGCAGTAAATGCAACAGCAATATGTGTCTAAAGGCTTCCACACCTGTGACCACTTTACCAGACTATTCAATTTAATCACCATTGCTTTCTCATATTTATAGTACAGACATACAGAGTTCCTCCATAGATGCTCAGAAAGCAAATCACTATGCTTCCAATTAGACATAACGTTATGAAGTGCTACCGTTAGTAAGAAATCTAAAAATTTCCAATGGAGGGGGAGAGTTAAGGAAGCGCTCGCACCTTTTAGTATTATCAAGGAATAAGTTATCAAGGATAACCTATTCCTTTTAGTATTATCAAGGAATTGGCTGTGTGAGAGCCAATATAGAAGAAATGATCAACCATACTTGCTGCCAAAAAACATTAACATATGGGCATGAAAACAACATATGTTTGAGGGTGGCTTTACTGGTTGAGCATGTCCAACAAGCGTGAGATGGGAGCAAACCTGCACGTTGGAGCTTCCATGGAGTCCAAATCACCCTATACATAATGAAAAAGGATGTCTGTTTGAGACTGGAAGATAGCGATGTGAAGTTAGATATCATCCATACATGAGCCCACTCCGCCATAGAAGGCACTTCTTCAAAGTCAGTGGACCAAACTGGGTATAGGCGTGTTATAGATCTTTTTGGGGAGAGATTTTTAATAGTTTTGTATATTCGCGAAGCTAAGTGGCCTTTAATCCCATAGTCCTGATAGATCATATAAAGGTAAGGTAACTTATCAGGGTATATTTCTGGAGCCCCTGTAGTTTGTATAGCTCTGTGTAATTGCATCCAGGCATAAAACTGAGTCACAGGTAAATCAGATTTATCTTTTAACTCCTGGAAGGATAGCAAGGTATTACCATTCATCAAATAAGAGAGAACCCATGTTTCTGCCATGTTTCTGCCAAACAGCCCAATCAAGAGGGTGCCCCCCAATTTTTATAAGTGGATTATGCCTCAGCGGAGTCATTTTAGAGTTACTCGAGGAGTACGTGTTGGACAGGCAGAGAGAGTAAAATTCGGTAAAAGCTCGGTGTAAGGATCGCAGTATAGGGTTAGAGGCAAACCTAGAGGGAAGAGTCATTCCTGGGAAACACTCTGAAGGGTAAGGATGAAGTAGCGTCTGTTCTATAGTGGCCCATCGAGGTTGTTCCAGATCTAACAGTCTATTGGAAAAGTGGTGGTACCCTTATTGGAGAATGAATGCCTGATGATATGCATAGAAATCTGGGAAATTTACTCCCCCTTCATTTTACCAGCTTTTAGTTTAGGAAGAGCTATTCTAGGCACCTTGTTTTGCTAGAGAAAACGTGTTACTAACCTGTCTACGTGGTTGTAAAAATCTTTGGAGAAAAAAATGGATATCATGGAGAGAATATAGGTAATCTTAGGCGCAAGAACCATTTTAATAGTTTCCAATCTGCCCCACCATAGTGTTAGTTCACACAATTGTTGCAATATATTAGATTTGCAATGTGTTATCGTTGTTAGCGGATCCTTATAGAATTTGATCCCTAAATACTTAAGCCCATTAGTAACTTTTTGCATTGGGAATTGAGAGAGATCAACCATAGAACCGAAGTAGTTCAGAGGAAGGAGCTCAGTTTTATGCCAATTTATTTTATATCCAGAAAGAAAAGAGTAAGATGATATCAGGGTAAATAGGCTGGAGAGGGAGAGTTTCGGGTTCAGCAAAAAAAGGAAGAACATCATCAGCATATGCGGATAATTTAAACGTTTCAGATGCAAGGTCACACCTTCTATGGAATGATCTTGACGTATAGATGTAAGTAGTGGTTCCAAAGCAAAATTAAATAAAAGTGGGGAAAGAGGACAACCTTGATGTGTACCTCTGAACAATGGGAAAAAGGGAGAGACTTGGTTGTTAATAAATAAAAATGCTGTCGGTGAGTGATATAAGAACTGTATCAAAGCTATAAACTGGGGACCAAATCCATACCACCGAAGAGTAGAAAACAAGAATTGCCATTCGATGTGATCGAAAGCTTTTTCTGCGCCTAAAGAAATGGCAACCACAGGTGTTGAGGCTGTAACTGTTAATTCATGTATGTGAAAGAAAAGGTGAGTATTGTTAGCTATAAGGTGATTTTTAATAAATCCCGATTGGTCAGGATGAATGAGAGAGCACATAATCTGGGAATGTCTAGTAGCCAGAACTTTAGTGAATATCTTGTAATCTGTGTTGAGGAGGGATATCGGTCTATAATTTGCTAAATTAGTCTTGTCTCTACCTGGTTTTGGCATCACTACTATACAGGCCTCAGTGAATGTTGAAGAAGTAACAGGTTTAAAAAGGATAGATGAGAAATAATCATGTATATGTGGTACAAGGTCCTTCTGAAATGTCTGATAAAAGTCAGTCGTGAAGCCATCTGGGCCAGGCTCTTTTCCAGCAGAGAGACAGGAGATGGTGGATGCTATTTCCATTGTTGTAATAGGTCTGTCCAATGCAGACATCTCGGTGGTCAATAGTATTGGGTGTTTTAACTTGGCTAGAAAAGCCTGAATCTTCTCAGAAGTTGTTATAGATTCCGATTGATATAAAGAGGCATAAAAGTCTTGGAAAGCTTTCAAGATGTCAGCATCCGATGTTAACAGCTGGTTAGACATTGAAGTCACTTTAAGTATGCACTTCTTTTCCTTTCTTTTTTTTAGGTATGAGGAAAGCAAATGGCCGCATTTGTTATTTTCTGCATAATAAAGAGATTTAGTCTGAAAGAGGCTTAGTTTGATTTGGGAGCTTAATAGTTGATTATATTGATATCTGGCTTTGATGACCTCATGCAAGGAAGAGTCCGAAGGAGAGTTGTCATGAGCTTGTTCAAGAGAAGCTACTTCCTGCTGGAGAGCACACAGAGCAGCTCCTTGAGTTTTCTTCTGTCGAATAGAGTAACTAATGATTTCTCCGCAAATTATGGCTTTAAAAGCTTCCCAGATGGACGACGCTGGAACATCTGCAGTAGTATTAATCTGAAAATATTCCAAGATTTTAAGCCGAAGCAAGTCTGAAAAAGCAGGTTCAGCTAGTAAAGTTGAATTAAACAGCCAGTGTCGGTTCACTGTTATTGAAGATTGCAGGTTGCATGTTATAATGACCATTGCGTGGTCAGATATTAAGATGGGGCATATTTGTGCCGACTTTATCCTAAGCACCAGCTTGTGTGAAGTGAGAAAATAGTCTATCCTTGAAAAGAATGAGTGCGGGAAGGAATAAAAGGTATAATCCAGCATTGATCTTCCACCACCTCACCAGTTGACGGACTCCCTTTCAGCATTCATCCTCCACCAGCATTCATCCGCCTCCAGCATTCATCCTCTTCCAGCATCCATCCTCCGCTAGCATACATCCTCCGCTAGCATACAACCTCCGCCAACATTGATCTTTCGCCAGCTCACCAGCTGACGGATTCCCTTCCAACATTTATCCAACACTCAGCCTCCTCCAGCATTCTTCCTCCTCCTTTCCTCACAACAAGAACAAGATGACACTAGGATTCCCAATCCGCATTCTATACCACAGTCTCCTCACCACTGGAAAAGCACACATGCAACCTCGGTCATGCTCTACCAGGACTCTCATTCCAATCATGATCTCCCCCATTACTCAATTCCTAGGCCTCGCATTATTCTCCTTGACTCTTCAATGCACAATCCCTCACTAAGAAATCACATATCCTCAACGATTATCTCCAAGACTCAAAGCCAGACATCTGCGCTATAATGGAAGCCTAGCTTAAACCAACAGTTACAGCCCTGATAAATCAACTCCCCACACATCTTTACAACTTCTTTTCACTTCCCCGACAAAAAAAAATAGAGGGGGTAGCCTTCTTTTAGCGGCCAAAAAAGAGCTAAGATTAACCCAACTCCCAGCCAAGTCTGCCTCTAAACTAGAATTAGGCCTTTTCAAAACCGACCAACTCCAAATCCTCCTCATATACGCTCCACCAGGACTTCTTAACACAGATGCTTCTCCTATTGTAGAAATCATAGCAAAATATATGAACCTGGACTCCCCAGCTATGATCTTAGGGGATTTCAACCTCCATGTTGATAACACCCCACTCACAACCAACTGTGAGGCTTTTCTCACCTCCCTTATGGCCATGGGCTTCAAACAGATTATCAACAAGCCCACCCACAAAGCTGGCCATACCCTGGACCTTATTTTCATAAACTCTAGCATCACGCACTCATCCCCCCCCCCCCCCCCCCCCAAATGCATTCCAGTCCCCTGGTCGGACCACTCCTTAATCGCTGCCACCTTCACAATGAAAGAAAGCCCCACTATGCACCCCCTTCAATCCACATTTCACTACAGGAGATCATGCACCTCGGATGTCCTCAGCAATCACCTGGCCAAAGAACTTCCTCACCTAGACCTCTCTAACCCCAACTCAGCCCTACTCTCCTGGAACAACATCACAGAGACAGTAGCTAACAAATTATGTCCGCTATCAACTAAAAAAATCAATCCTACCTTGCACAGAAGACAACCGTGATTCTCCAATGAGCTCCGAAAACTTAAGATCTCAGACAGAAAGAAAACAAATGGCGCAAGGCTCCCTGCCCCAGCATACTATCTGCTTACAAATCCGCCCTCCACATCTACAGGAACTCCACCCTACGGACAAAAAGAGACTTCTACGCTCAAAGAATTCATGACCTCGTATTCGACGAAAGCACTATTCTCCTACATATCCGAACTCACACAATCCAGCGCCCTGTCCATTCCTAATGACCAAGCTCAATCTAAAGCCAATGAACTTGCAACCTTCTTCCAAAGTAAAATCTCCAACCTTTTAACTCTCCTGCCCTCCAGTCCTACCTATTCTCCTAGCTCCTACTACTTCTCAAATAAAGGGATCTCACTTGAATCATTTGAACCTACTACCGCCCTGGAGATTGAATCCCTAATAAAGAAAATGAAACCCTTTACCCATCCCTATGACCAAATCCCAACAAAACTACTCCTGCTGCTACCAGACACTATCTCCAAACCTTTGGCTGATATCATAAACTGCTCTCTATCACAAGGAATCTTCCCAGACACCCTAAAACCCGCCTCTCTTAAACCTCTTCTCAAAAAACCGAACTTAAATCCAAGGGAACCCAACAACTTCCGCCCTATCTCCAATCTGCCTTTTGTAGCCAAGATCATGGAAAAACTAGTCAACACCCAACTTTCAGATTATCTTGAAGACCACAAAATACTGCACCCTACCCAATATGGATTCTGTAAGGCACTAAGCACCAAAACCCTCCTCATCTCTCTAACAGACCACCTCATCATGGGGTTGGACAAAGGACAATCCTTCCTATTAATACTTCTTGACCTCTCGGCAGCTTTCGACACCGTAAACCATTCCACCCTCCTCACCCGACTAACTGACATCGGGATAACAGGAACTGCCCACAGATGGTTTGAATCATTCCTCAGTAACAGAGGCTACAAAGTCAGAATCAACAATAAAGAGTCCCCTCACATCAATTCCTCACTAGGAGTTCCTCAGGGCTCCTCCTTGTCCCCCACTCTCTTCAATATATACCTCCTTCCCCTGTGCCAGCTGCTAACAAACCTAAAACTAAAACACTATCTTTACGCAGACGATGTATAAATCCTGATCCCCATAACAGAGTCCATTGCAAAAACACTCAAGTACTGGGACAATTGCCTCCAAGAGATCAACCTCCTCCTCCTCACTAACCTAAACCTGATACTCAATTCAGCTAAGACTGAACTCCTCCTCATTTCCCCGGATGACAGTGATACCCCTCAAATGACACTCACCAACACCCTTGTCACCCAAGCAAGAGACCTGGGAGTATTAATCGACAACTGTCTGAATTTAAAAAAATTCATCAATCATACAACCAAGGACTGCTTCTATAAACTGCAGGTACTAAAAAGAATTAAACTACTTCTGCACTTTCAAGATTTCAGAACTGTCCTCCAAGTCATTATATTCTCCAAGATGGACTACTGTAACTCCATTTTGCTAGGTCTCCCCACCTCCTCCACCAAACCTCTTCAGATGCTTCAAAACGTGGTGGCCAGAATCTTAACAAACACCTGTAGAAGAGACCACATCACGCCCATCCTCAGAAATTTGCACTGGCTACCAATAAGTTTTAGAATTTTACACAAGTCCCTTACCATCATCCACAAAACCATTCACAACCAAGCCCCCGTCGATCTTCATTTCCCGCTCAGACTACACACCTCTTCTAGACCTATCAGAGAAGCCTACAGAGGATCCCTGCATGCCCCTCCAACCAAATCCACCCATCATTTAGCCACTAGAGAACGGGCCTTCTCTACAGCCGGACCAACCATTTGGAATGCTATTCCCCCTGAGCTCAGACAGGAACCCTGCCTGTTGACATTTAGAAAAAGGCTTAAGACTTGGTTATTTAAACAGGCCTTTCCCTAAGCACCGATCCTCCCTAGCTATCATTGCTGAACTTTCAGCACACTGAAAATAATTGTTATAATCATCGAGTTACTTTGTCATAATTGTTATAGTTAACGAGTTACTTTTGCTCTGCTTCTTCTTCCCCCAGTTCCATTACCCTTGTTTCATTGTAACTGTTGCCTTTCTTTGCTATGTTATTGTTAAGGTTATAACCCTGGTTCCTTGTAAACCGACATGATATGATCTGTATCATGAATGCCGGTATAAAAAAGCACTAAATAAATAAAATGAAAATAAATAAATAATCTATACCGATGGGATGAAAAAGTCGCCATGGGTCTGAGAGACCGATAGAAGCAAGAAGATGCTGTAGTGCTGTACTAGCCTTAAGATGGTAGGGCGAGCGGTTGTTTTCTTATCAAAAGAAAAAGGGTCTAGTGGTTGATTAAAATCATCGCCCACAATACATTGTGAAGAGTCTATAGAAAGTAGTTGTGCAAAGACAGAGTGGGAAAAATCTGGGTTATCAGCATTCGGTGCCTACAAGTTTAATAGAGTGTAAAGCTCTTTGTGAATTGACAATTGGATTAGGTTCAACGTCCATCGATATCTGCGGATTGATGTACAACCATAGCATGAAGTCTCTTATGAATTAAGATAGCTGTGCCTCTCTTCTTATTTACTGCTGGGCTATAGAATACCTGTCCTACCCATTGTTGTTGAAGCTTAAGTGACTCAGAGGTAGTTAGATGAGTCTCCTGGATGAAGGCGATATCCACATGGAAGGATTGCAACTAGGTCAGTATCTTCTTTCTCTTAATAGGATGTGAGAAACCATTAACATTTAGAGACTCAAGTGTGAATGAAATAATAGTGGACGCCATTTTTTAGAGAGAAATGTCAGTCTCATGCTGAGTAACACTGGGTCCCAACAGATGAGTCTTTGTTAGTCTCGACCATTTGAATACACAAAGCAATTGCATTGGGTAGAAAGAAGATAGATCCAAGGTGGAGATGTAAAAAAAGAAAAAGCAGAAGAAGGTTACAACAAAAAGAGTGGAATAAGCAAAAGGTTGCTTTATCAGACAGTGCCAGAGGCACGAGTTACTAAAAATGAAAAGAGCCTCTAGGTGGACCACTTGCTCCCGAATCTCACACTCCATCATTTAGTAGAACAATGATTTGTAAAAGAAAAGAAAACCAATTCTGACTGAGTCCAATCTGCAAAGAAAAGGGAAAGGTGATCCCTTCTTCCTCATGCATGCAAAGTGTTACGATTCGGTATGTGGATCCAAAGTAGCCAATGATCTTACCTTCAATGTCATAATGCCTCTGTATCGCTCCATGGTGAGACTGCACCTTGAATACTGTGTACAATTCTGGTCGCCGCATCTCAAAAAAGATATAATTGCGATGGAGAAGGTACAGAGAAGGGCTACCAAAATGATAAGGGGAATGGAACAGCTCCCTATGAGGAAAGACTAAAGAGGTTAGGACTTTTCAGCTTGGAGAAGAGATGGCTGAGGGAGAATATGATAGATGTGTTTAAAATGATAAGAGGTCTAGAACGGGTAGATGTGAATCGGTTATTTACTCTTTCGGATAATAGAAAGACTAGGGGGGGGAACCGAACGAGGGAGAGCGGAGGACCGACGGAGTCCTGCAGACGGCGGCAATTGTAAAAACTGATCGCAGCTGTGAGGGCTGCGAGTGCCGGGTGTCATCAGCCTGAGCCGGGGCTTAAAAACCCCGTGAGAGCCAGAGTGTTTTGGAGCCGAACGAGGGAGAGCGGAGGTCCGACGGAGTCCTGCAGGCGGTGGCAATTGTAAAAACTGATCGCAGCTGTGAGGGCTGCGAGTGCCGGGTGTCATCAGCCTGAGCCGGGGCTTAAAAACCCCGTGAGAGCCAGAGTGTTTTGGAGCCGAACGAGGGAGAGCGGAGGACCGACGGAGTCCTGCAGGCGGCGGCAATTGTAAAAACTGATCGCAGCTGTGAGGGCTGTGAGTGCCAGGTGTCATCAGCCTGAGCCGGGGCTTAAAAACCCCGTGAGAGCCAGAGTGTTTTGGAGCCGAACGAGGGAGAGCGGAGGTCCGACGGAGTCCTGCAGGCAGCGGCAATTGTAAAAACTGATCGCAGCTGTGAGGGCTGCGAGTGCCGGGTGTCATCAGCCTGAGCCGGGGCTTAAAAACCCCGTGAGAGCCAGAGTGTTTTGGAGCCGAACGAGGGAGAGCGGAGGACCAATGGAGTCCTGCAGGCGGCGGCAATTGTAAAAACTGATCGCAGCTGTGAGGGCTGCGAGTGCCGGGTGTCATCAGCCTGAGCCGGGGCTTAAAAACCCCGTGAGAGCCAGATTGTTTTGGAGCCGAACGAGGGAGAGCGGAGGACCGACGGAGTCCTGCAGGCGGCGGCAATTGTAAAAACTGATCGCAGCTGTGAGGGCTGCGAGTGCCGGGTGTCATCAGCCTGAGCCGGAATATAAAATCTCGCGAGAACCGGCGCTTAGTCGCCTAAGCCGCGCGCGCGGCTTAGACCGGCTTTGACCGCCTTGACTGCTTGAAGTTCCAAATTGGATTTATGGGGCGCAAAAGGAAGGCCAGGGCCTATACATCTTCTCCGGTTACCCCCAGAGTCGGGCCGATGGACACTCTTCTGAATAGACTCAATAAGCCAGTAGAGGACGCTGACAGAGACTCTTCTGAAGTCTCGTTGAGTCCTGGCTTGGGACCCACACCCTCTCAACCCCCAGGTGCAGCGACCGTGGAAGGAGCCACAGGAAGTGAGACTGCAAACGTAAGTAGAGCAGAAATCCCCCCCGAAGTGGAGGGTACGGAAGCTCTACATTCTTTGTCTTCCTTACAACAGGAAGGTATAAGTGGATGTACATCACCACTTCAAGTAAGCATCCAAGCAGTGGACTTAGATGCATCCAAAGTTATGTTAGGGGATCTTTGGAGGATGTTGCTGAGACTTGATAACAATGTTACCCAAATGAACTCCTCTCTTTCAACGATGGTTAATAATAATAAGGTATCAATTATGGAACAGGGGAAAAAGTTACTAGATATAAACGAGAGGGTAAATAATTTGTCAATTAATGTTCAAAGTATGCAAAGTGTGGAAACAGTACGGGTTTCTGATAACGTGATGTTGCATAATGATATTGAAAATTTGGAAAATCTAATGCGAATTAAGAATTTAAGATACGTTAACTTTCCTTATACAAGGTTACTATCTCCATATGAGATGTTTGTTAAATACCTCAAAGAAAATCTGTCTTGTAAAAATGAGGAAATACCTCTTATTTCTAAAATCTACTACTTCCCATTTAAGGTTGATAAACCAGGGGGATTGGATGATATACAGTCCCCAGGAATTTCAACCTTTCTTGAGGATTCCTTGGATATAATAAATAAAAGGACAACTCTGTCTCTTTTGTGCAGGAAAGAGATAAGGAGTTAATATTCGAGAAATCCCTTAAAAATCGAGAGATGCTATTTTGTGGTCAAAAAGTTTATACATTTCCTGACGTTTCTAAGGCCACGCAAGGTCGTAGGAAACAATTTCTTATGTTGAAAACAAAAACATTAGAGTTAGGGGCAACTTTTTATTTAAAGTTCCCCTGCCGATGTTTTGTAAATTACCAAGGAAATAAGTTCATCTTCTCATTACCTGAACATATGGAGAATTTCTTAAGGGATAAAGAGCTTGAGAAAATGAATCAAGCTTCAGCAACAACTGTGGGTTGAATAAATTGTAATGTGTCCTCCTATCTTCACTAGTTATTTTTTCCTATAAGGTTATTGTTTTAAGGCTCCCTTTATGGGTTAAATGATGCAATTGTTACATAATTTTTCTTTTGTGATGTTATATTTTGCTGTTTATGTATTGCACATTTATTTACTTTGATTGTGAAGAAAAATTATAATCATGTAAGAGTGATTGAAATTCAATAAAAATTAAAATTATAAAAAAAAAAAGAAAGACTAGGGGGCACTCCATGAAGTTAGCATGTGGCACATTTAAAACTAATCGGAGAAAGTTCTTTTTTACTCAACGCACAATTAAACTCTGGAATTTGTTGCCAGAGGATGTGGTTAGTGCAGTTAATATAACTGTGTTTAAAAAAGGATTGGATACGTTCTTGGAGGAAAAGTCCTTTACCTGCTATTAATTAAGTTGACTTAGAAAATAGCCACTGCTATTACTAGCAACGGTAACATGGAATAGACTTAGATTTTGGGTACTTGCCAGGTTCTTATGGCCTGGATTGGCCACTGTTGGAAACAGGATGCTGGGCTTGATGGACCCTTGGTCTGACCCATAATGGCATGTTCTTATGTTCTTCAGGAGATGGTAGATCAAGGAAGTTCTCAACTCACGAGAGAAGTCTCTCTAGTTTCAGGGCAGGTAGCAAACAGAGAAGTCCGGGGTACAATCCAAGATCAAGGGCAGGCAGCCAACAGAGAAGTCCGGGGTACAATCCAAGATCAAGGGCAGGCAGCCAACAGAGAAGTCCAGGGTCCAATCCAAGATCAAGGGCAGGCAGCAAACAGAGAAGTCCGGGGTCCAATCCAAGATCAAGGGCAGGCAGCAAACAGAGAAGTCCGGGGTCCAATCCAAGATCAAGGGCAGGCAGCCAACAGAGAAGTCCCGGGTCCAATCCAAGAGCAAGGGCAGGCAGCCAACAGAGAAGTCCGGGGTCCAATCCAAGATCAAGGGCAGGCAGCAAACAGAGAAGTCCGGGGTCCAATCCAAAATCGTAGATAAGGCAAGCAGAAATACCGCACGGGAGCACCAGCACAAGCAAGCCTGTAGCTGAGGCGAAGCTGTGCTGGGCTCAGTTCTTTAAATACTTGAAGTTACCGCGCAAACACGGGGACTTCCGGTTAAAATCTGATGCACCGTGATGGGCGGGGCTTGTGATCGAGTTGCGTTGGCCCGCGCTGCTGCTGGAGAATGTCGGCGAATGGCTGTGGAAGCAGGGGCCCTTTGAGCAACAGAGTGCCACTACATTGCCATATACCAATCATCAATTATCGAGGTCAGTTAAGGAACAAAGTTCCATAAATTTCTGTGTATGGATTGGTAAAAAGGTACTAAAAAAAAGAAGCCGTTTGCCAGGGAGATTTTAAACAGTTCTTGCATATTCACGTCTCAGGTGACCATAGTTTGCGCTTGTTCAAAGGATTGTAAAAATTCTTCTAGCTCACCTGGCTAATTAAAGAGTTTAGTCTGGTTGTGACATGTTACCCTCATTTGGGCTTGGTAGAGTAATCCATGCTTTGCCCCCCGAGGATTGTAATCGAGGCTGGAGCGCCAGGAAGGTCTTTCTTTTGTCAGCAGTAGTTTTCGCAAGGTCAGGAACAAAAAGGATCGTGTTTCCTTGATAGTGTATGGGAGCTTTGGTTCTAGCTGCCGCGAAAATCGCCAGGACTTGGGGGTATCGCAATACTTTAAAAATAATAGGCCTGGGGTATTTTGAATTCCGAGGTGACCACGATGGAATTCTGTGAGCTATCTCTAATTCAAACGGATGATCAAAAAACACCTGTAGGCTTGTGGGAACCAATTTAAGAATGAATTTGATTATATCAGCTCCTGCTCCCTCCAGAATTCCCAATATTCTGATGTTATTTCTGTGGTTACGATTTGATAGCTCTTCAATATCTTGCTGCAATTTTTCCACTTCCCGAGTCAACCGGAGAAGTGGTGCAGTTGCTATAAGCAGAGATGAGGTCTGAGTTTCTACGTTGTCTAATCTCAACTGAAAACTTGCCAAGTGGGAAGCCATTGATTGTAGATCGCCTCTGATCGCAGCCGTGGCGTCGATATTTAGTTGTATCATATCTTTGAGCTGTTTAAGCTCCTTTAACACCAGATCTGCAGACGCCATGGTTTTGGGCATTGGGGCTATGTCCGGCGACAGAGGATCTTGTTTTGCCCGCTTAGAGCCCGATGCAGCTGCAAAAGCGGCTTCAATATTCCCCGATTTGGAAGTAGCCATATCTAAAGATGTTTAGGTGTTTCTGTTAGCAAGAATCATTCGCGAGTCAGGTTTTCTTTTCAGTGTTGGATAGCAAGATCTGACGGAGCTTCGGACTCAGGCAGCCATCTTGGTCGCTGCTCAAGAGCGCCCCCCAAGAAAAACACTCTTAACACACTCAGATGTTCACTCACACTCTCTGTCACTCACACACACACACACACACACACTCTCATGTGCTCATTCTCACTCACACATGTGCTTACTTACACTTTCACTCCTCTCATTCTCCCAAACACACTCTCACTCACATGCTCATTCTCACACACACATACTCACTTGCACAATTACTCCTCTGGTCTCCCACATACATACTCTCTTCCACACATGCTCACTCACTCCTCTTCTTATTCCACACACACACATAACTGCTCTCACCCAAGCTCACTTGCACTTTCACATCTCTCCCTCTTAATCACACTCACACACACTACTCATTCACTCTCATACACCTGCTCACTCATTCTCTTTCCCTCCACTGGAACCCACCAGTGACAACACCCTCATCCTTCAGTCCACACAGCAGCAACCTCCTCCTTCAGGCCTGTGTGACTGACTGAATTCCTTCTCTTTCTTTTGCTGCGTGGACATGATACTGCCCCTGTTCTTCTACCGCTTGGGGCCAACACTTTTCATTCTTTCGGTGTGGTTGACACTACTTCTCCTCCTCAATTTCAGAATCCCCTGTCCAAATTTGGAGAATTCTAGGTATATTACTACAACTCATGGTCTGCAAAGTCTGGCCAGTCAGTGTTGCTGGATACCCAATGGTTACCACTGTCAGTAGAAACTCAAAGGCCTTTCGGTGCCAGATCCTTAATTAATATCTTCATTTGCAGCTGTTACCTAAAAGGAACAATCAGGGAAATCAAATTCTTTAAGCTTTGGGCACCCTGACGTTAGCTGGTCCTGAGATCCTGCTCTACTCTGATATTAACTGTTCTCTTCTACAAAGTCACCACAGCCTGTTCCCCGGCATAGATGCACGAAAGAGAAGTTAACTTAATTGGAACGATCCATCGTGAGCATTTCTGTAAAGCGAAATGAGAACTCGATGCTGCATCCACTGATTAAGCTCTCAGTACAGATAATTTTTTTCTAGGTTGCATTTTGTCTCTGTAAAAATGATTCATTAAAACTAACGGATCCTCCCTCGGGGAGTTTTTGAGAACAGAATTAGGGCAGTCTCGGAGCAGGTCTGCACTGTCAGGGATTCATTAGGCTTGGATACCAGGCTTCCAAAGAGCCTATCATTATGCGCCTGCATTATCAAGAGATGTCTGTGGCATCTTCAGTCTCTGTTTACCTAAAAACAGAATTTAAGTAACAGAAAATACAGCCTAATCTCACACTGCAGCCTGGATCCTCTCCAATAACTGTCCAAAAGTGGGTATTTTACAGAAGACTCAACAGACAAATATTCTTTTAACCAAGCTAATTATGGATGTAACTTTGGTAGCAAATGGTAAAAGCTGCATTCTGCAGGATTTATTTATGTACATGTTACCAGCTTGATCTCTTGCCTTTTGCAAACACATCAAAGCAAGTGACAACACAGGTCATAGAAATCACTCCAGTAAAAATACAACCCAAACTTACAGCAGCACATACAAACAATTATTAAAACCAAGAAAAGTTACTTGAACTGGACATTGTTCACTCATTTCATGCTCAAAATCTAGTTTGGTCAAAAGCTTGTTCAAATAAATAGCCATGCTTTCAATATCTCACAATATGTTAAACAATTAGTTTCTAACCACAGTTCACCGGGAGTCCTGTTCCATAAACATGGGGCAAACGCAGGCAAAAACATGCTGTTTGCCTCACAGAGACAGGCCAACGCAATATCATGTGCTCAGGCTAGCACACCAGTTAACCTGTGCTTGGACGTGCATTTTGGACATGCAAAATGAGCGCCCCATTCTATAAAGGTATTAGCGCATCCATAACGTGTGTGCAAACCAGCACATCCCAAATAGTGCCAAATTTATTTAAATTCCATTTAATTGACTCCATTCGTTATTACTCCTGATGCAGTAACGTTATTACTCCTGATGCAGTAACGTGTGTCCAGAACTTGGGTGTCCATAACAAGTTTTTTATGTTTGAAATTTAGCATCAGCCCTGCACCTGACATTATTGTTCTGGGGCTAGCGATAATTGACGGTTCATGAAGGCTTCACTGTCATTTAAACAATGGAATCCCTACGCTGCTTTATACTGCTGACTTGTCTCTTGCTTGTACAAGCCAGATTAAGCACTGGCAGACAACAGAGAGCATTTGCTCATGCAAACAATAACGAGCAAAGAGAAGAGGGCCATGCTGACCATGTGGCTGCACAGGCACAGGTTAACAAAACAAATCAGAGAAATTTTTTTTCACTCAATGCATAATTAACCTCTGGAATTCATTCCCTGAGCATAAGTGTTTAGTGTAACAGAGTTTCCCACAGGTTTAGATAAATTCCTAGAGGAGAAGTCCATAAACTTCTATTAATCAATTTGTAAAACTAGCTTGTGATCTATTTAATGTTCGTGTATTTGCCAGGTACTTGTGACTAGTACAGGCCACTGTTGACACAGGATGGTGGGAATGATGGACCCTTGGTATAACCTAGAGATGTGAATCGGAACCGGAATCGATTCAGATTCCGGTTCCGATTCACATCATGTTGTTTTTTTTTCGTCCGGCCCGATCGCGGTTTTGTTTATCGGCTGCTCCCGAGCCGATAAACAAAAAACCCACCCGACCCTTTAAAACTAATCCCTTAGCTTCCCCCACCCTCCCGACCCCCCAAAAAACATTTTACAGGTACCTGGTGGTCCAGTGGGGGTCCCAGGAGCGATCTCCCACTCTCGGGCCATCGGCTGCCACTAATAAAAATGGCGCCGATGGCCTTTGCCCTTACCATGTGACAGGGTATCCATGCCATTGGCCGGCCCCTGTCACATGGAAGGAGCAATCTGTTATAATCTGTATGTTTGTAGACCCTGGATCGGGGTGAGAGCTGACTCCACCCCCAAGGAGGAGCCCTGTGGGGACTCACCATGATAGGCGAGGCCTTAGCAGAGACGGACACAACAGCAAGAGACTTTATTGTACTGGAATATAGAAATACCCACCAAGTGGGAAGAGGGAGACACAGTCCAGAGGAATGGGTAGCTCCCTGATGGTATCCCCAGTAGTGGTCCTCGGTGCGGGGTACTCCAGGGAATCCCTCCTTTGATGGAACTTCTCTGTATTGATCCGGAAGTGGCCCGCATCGTGGGGTATGCTGAGAATCTCAGGAGAAATGTTGAGAGTAGAGAAGGAGGTCAGTAGAGCTGAATAGCAGATGGTACTTACTCTGAAGTGTGCAAGGAAGGTTGCTGAGGTGAACACGGTAGTGGCCCGAAGCACGGAGTACGCAGGAGGTTCCGTCAGCTGAAGGTAGCAAAGTCACAAGGCTGAACTAGACAAGCCCAGAGTGAATGAGGAGAGATTCCAGGCAGGAAGGCCCTCCGAGGAGCAGATAGCCAGAACATGACAAGGCCCCCAAGGAGCGGGTATTTAAAGCGTTTGAGTCTCTGGGTCAGGAACGAGTTCAGCATAGCGAAGTAAAGCGTCTCCAAAAGAGTGGAATTCAGCAGGGAGGAAGTCCTTGCTAACTCATAGGTAGCTCAGACCGGCTGGTTCAAATACATGTAGGCAGATGATATCATGCGGAGGGGACGCCCCCGAGGTTCTCGCCATGAAGTGTATAAGATGGGGCCTGGCGCGCGCGTGCATGCCTTAGGTAATCCCTGATTCAAGATGGCAGATGGGATTGCCCACGCTGTCCCAGGAATGCTGAGGAGAGCGGCATGCAGAAGCAGAGGTCGCCAATTGTCCGAGAATTACTGGTGCAGGAAGAAAGGAGGTGAACAACAGAGGTCGCAGCCGTCTGCGACCGACGGGTGCAACATAACTATGCTGCTTTTGCAGATGATATATTAGTCTTTTTAGTGGATCCCAAGTGATCTCTAGACTCTGGTATTGATATTTCAGGAATTTGGCACCTTTTCAGGGCTTAGACTAAATCAAGAAAAATCTGAAGCTTTGGCTTTCCCGAAAGCCCTCAAAGAGAGGTGGGGTAGTTCCTTCCCATTACAATGGGCTGGAAACCATATTTGATATTTGGGTGTCCTGCTTTTGGTAGACATCTGTGCTTTGTATGGCCTAAATGTCTCTAGCCTGATAAAAGTTTCTCAGGATAGACTGCAGGCATGACGAGATTTACCACTCTCGTTGGGAAGCCGTATTAACCTTGTCAAAATGATTATCCTCCCCAAGTGGCTTATCATTCTCCAGAACTTGCCAATACATGTCAAACGCCAGGATCTTTTGCATTTAGATACAGCACTGCGTTCCTTCATCTGGAGGGGCAGAAAATCTAGAATCCCTTTGCTGTGGCTGAAAGAAAAATGGGGTCTTGGAGGTTTGGGAGTCCCTGATTTAGCAATTTACAGATTGCCTAGTAATCTCAGTATAGTACAAGAGTGGATTTTGGGCAACTCTTTTTATGTAAATCTTAAGGGGAAAAGGCATTGATGGCTCCGTTGGACCTCCGGTATGTCCTGCAGGCCCCTCCAAAGGGACTCCCCACATCTTTCTTGCAAGATGTTTTAATATTACCTATTTGACGTGCTTGGACCCATTTAACCAAATTGTTGGGGATCCCGAGGGTTTGCTCCTACTTAATTCCAATTCAGGGCAACCAGGAGTTTGTTCTTGGTTCTCAGTCTGTGGGGTTTCAGGTTTGGATATCTAAGGGAATCACACATTTTAGATGAGGAAGGTAAAATATTTACTTTTCAAGGGTTGAAAACACTATATGGGTTATCGAATACTCACTGTTTTACTTACCTGCAGCTCCAACATTATGTTAAAGCGCTACCTGCCAAATGTATGCAGCCAGCTGTTTTTCATACTTTGGATACTTTATTTTGATTTGAAAAATCACATTTGTCTTTGCTGCTTACTATAGGGCTTTAAAAAAAACATAAAACAATAGACACCTCTACTACCTTAGTGGAACAGTGGAACAATGATGGAGTTTTTATGATTTTCCCATCACTCTTTGAATCCTGTTTTAAGCATGTTTCGGATGTTTCTACAAATATGTATTATCAGGAAATGCAGTACAAATTCCTTCGGAGAACATATGTATCCCGACAACTACCGTTTCAATCCAAGTTGTCTCCTAAGTCAATTTGTGAAAAATGTCTTAAAGCTGTTGGCACCTTATCTCACTCCTTTTGAGCATGTCCTGTCATCCAAATTTTTTGGAGGCTTATAATGAAGTTTCTTGGAGACATGCTGGGAACTCAGATTCCTCTGTCTCCGAAGTGCTATTTCACTGCATTCCCCCAATACTGGTTCGGGGGCCTGGCCCTCGTTTATTTCTCAAGAAGGCGTGCACAGTGGGGAAAAAGTTAATACTTCTTCTCTGGAAGGGACACGAAGAGCTCTCCTACTGGTTATGGTGCAATCACTTACACTGCATGATGCAACTGGACAATATGACTTCACGAATTTCACCTCGGCACTGGTGTAAATTTCTGTCCACATGGGAGAGTTATTTACAGATGATACCACATCGCTCCAGGAATCTTATCTTGAATGACTGATTATATGTTACTTTTCGGACATGACCCTTACTGTGAACACTGGCACAGTATTGCATTTAATTTGTGGGATGGGGGGGAGGGCGGATACTTAGCCTGTAACGTAATGTTATTTGTTTGAACTTGGGGCAGCAAAAGAAACCCTGCATCCTGAGACTTGTCTGTTCATTTACGATGAATAAAAAACGTTTAAACTATAATGAACTGGCTATGTATATGTATAAGCCAATTGGAGCAGTGGATGTGTTTTCTGGTATCGCTCCATTGTTTTGATGCTACATTGGTTAGCCATGTAATAGGTGATGGATGCTATGGCTGTAAATCATGGTTGCTTACTTCACTCCTGGCCCCATGCACTGTGGCCGAAAGATGGTACAACGAGGTACATCCCAGCTCAAGATCTGTCACTGAGTGCACATTCGGTGTGCTGACAGATGTTTGGGTCAATCTGGTGGTGCCCTACAGTACAGTGCTGAAGATTAGGTAGCTGATGAATTGCCACCAGATCCACTGCTACAAACAGTAGCAGAAGTGGACATCACAGTGTGAGGCTTTGAGGTTCACTGAAGGGTCATTGTTGATTATTTCTTCTGTAAGTTCTTACCAATGATACCAATATCCCCTCTTCTTTTCTGGCAGATATTGATGTTGTTTGGAATAAACAAACTGCTATTGCGCAAAAATCTAATTGCTTTCTACTTTATTTCAGGAGATTCAATTGGCGAACAATGGAGGGATGGACCTGCCACCCAAAATGTATTTTTTAATGCCTTTTTTCTTATTTTATTAATAAAATACTATTTTTTCTTTAACGGAGTCTGTCCTGTGCATTAATGTATCTGTGATCCATATGTCCTCTACATCCTTGCAGACATGGGCATCCCTCGCACAAGCTCCCACTGAATTCCATCGCTGGTGTGTTCCCCTTTGCCCTCTCACAAACTGCCATCACTGGTGTGCGCCCCCTCACTCTCCCACAAACTGCCATCACTAGCATGCATCCCCTCACCCTCTCACCAACTGGCAGCACTGACATGGGCCCACTCTTCCTCTCATCAACTGCCATCATTTGGCATGTGCCCCTTGCCCTCTCACCAACTCCCATCACTGGCATGCACCCCCTCATCCTCTCCCCAACTCCCATCGCTGATGTGCGCCCATTTGCCCTCTTCCCAACTCCCATCATTAGCATGCGCTGGGTAGGATGCCTTTGAATGATATCTTGAACTTGTGCATCTATTAAGGGACCTTGTGATGCACCTAATGGATGCCAAAGTTTGGCGCCTTTCAAAGATGTCCTAGAGTTGAGCATCTGTTAAGGGCCCTTGTGATCAGGGGCGGATTGGCCTATCAGGGGATCGGGCATCCCCCGGTGGGCCGGTCGCTCTAGTCATGTGGTCTGCCGAGCACGGCCGTGACAGAGCCGCGCTCGGCAGACCACGTGGTATCTCCTGAGCTGGCCTGGGCGTCGAATCCCCGGGCCGGTAGTCATCGGGAATCTGCCCCTGCTTGTGATACACATAATGGACACCCAAGTTCGGTGGCTTTCAAAGAAAACCATCCAGTCGAGGCACTTGTGACAGACGCACAAATATTGGGCATCCATTGAGAACTGATTCACATCATATGGATGTTCAAGTAGCCGTGAGTTGGGTGTTCCTTTGTGCGCATGATCTTACATGTCCATCCTGCATGGCTATGCCCGGACAGCCATTTTATGTGAGGCCTTATAGCTTGGCAAAATGCCATGAGGGCAGATGTCCAGTTTCTCGGATACAGATGTACATCTTCTGGCTATTCGTATTATAGCATATGAGCGTCATCTTTATTTTCACCCTGGCTCTTTTTGTTGGCGTCCAGGGACAGGCCCAGAACGGACACCCAAGTCCAGCTCCTTTTGTCGGCATTCAAGGCTTGAGCATTCAGGGACAGGCCCAGTATGGACACCCAAGTCCAGCTCATTTCTCAGCGTCCAGAACTTGGGCATCCGTTTACCCTTAGCCATCAGTCCACATTATGGAAGAAAAGGCAATTGAAAGTAGTGGAATCTGAACAATTTATAAATGGAAGAAACAGGTAATATAAAATAAATACAATAAACAAGCTGTGCACTTAGGACAAACAACCAAGGACAAAGCAAATACATCTTACTTGCTGAAAATGAAGCAATGTCGATCTTCCTGCAATGTTGAATAATCTGAATGCCAGGCACCAGTCCACACCAGTCTGTATAGAGTACAGATCCAATTTAAACTGAGCACAAAAGGACAGTTTGATTCAAAGCGGCGATTTATATACTCTACTGGTAGGATTATGACCTCACATCATGATGTCATGTTGTGAGAGCACAATTCGATTTCAAATTATAATTTTTCAAATAAACATTCCCCATATTCCATTTGACAGAATGTATGCAGGTGATGCAGTATGGATGTCCGATGCAATAAATGGGGATCGCTATGGATACTCTTTTTTTAACACCACATGCTTTTTTTTTTTTGCCCTTTTCATTTCGGTTTCATTTGAATACTACATTGTGCACCCAGGAGAGGTGGATGGGAGTGTGTTGAAAAAATGGGCGCCCAGTTTGGGCGCCCATTTTTTCATGCACGATATTACTTGGATTTTCAGAAGGCATTTGATAAAGTTCCTCATGAGAGGCTTCTAGGAAAAATAAAAAGTCATGGGATAGGTGGCGATGTCCTTTCGTGGATTACAAACTGGCTAAAAGACAGGAAACAGAGAGTAGGATTAAATGGACAATTTTCTCAGTGGAAGGGAGTGGGCAGTGGAGTGCCTCAGGGATCTGTATTGGGACCCTTACTTTTCAATATATTTATAAATGATCTGGAAAAAAATACGACGAGTGAGGTAATCAAATTTGCAGATGATACAAAATTGTTCAGAGTAGTTAAATCACAAGCAGATTGTGATAAATTGCAGGAAAACCTTGTGAGGCTGGAAAATTGGGCATCGAAATGGCAGATGAAATTTAATGTGGACAAGTGCAAGGTGATGCATATAGGGAAAAATAAGCCATGCTATAGTTACACAATGTTAGGTTCCATATTAGATGCTACTACCCAAGAAAGAGATCTAGGTGTCATAGTGGATAACACATTGAAATCGTCGGTTCAGTGTGCTGCGGCAGTCAAAAAAGCAAACAGAATGTTGGGAATTATTAGAAAAGGAATGGTGAATAAAACGGAAAATGTCATAATGCCTCTATATCGCTCCATGGTGAGACCGCATCTTGAATATTGTGTACAATTCTGGTCGCCGCATCTCAAAAAAGATATAATTGCGATGGAGAAGGTACAGAGAAGGCCTACCAAAATGATAAGGGGAATGGAACAGCTCCCCTATGAGGAACGACTAAAGAGGTTAGGACTTTTCAGCTTGGAGAAGAGACGGCTGAGGGGGGATATGATAGTGGTGTTTAAATCATGAGAGGTCTAGAAAGGATAGATGTGAATTGGTTTTTTACTCTTTCGGATAATAGAAAGACTAGGGGGCACGCCATGAAGTTAGCATGTGGCACATTTAAAACTAATCAGAGAAAGTTCTTTTTCACTCAACGCACAATTAAACTCTGGAATTTGTTGCCAGAAGATGTGGTTAGTGCAGTTAGTATAGCTGTATTTAAAAAAGGATTGGATAAGTTCTTGGAGGAGAAGTCCATTACCTGCTACTAATTAAGTTGACTTACATAATAACCACCACTACTACTAGCAACGGTAACATGGAATAGACTTAGTTTTTGGGTACTTGCCAGGTTCTTATAGCCTGGATTGGCCACTGGGCTGGGCTTGATGGACCCTTGGTCTGACCCAGTATGGCATGTTCTTATGTTCTTATGCATCGGCCCGTTAGTTTGGCCAATGCCAAACAAGGGGTGGCCAAAAGATCCTGTTGTAAGGACCTCGTACTCCTCCCAGGGGCATAACATGACAATTAATCCACAAAATATATTGGGGTCACTTTCATGCCAACATTTAAAAACAACAGAACATTTAAAAACAACTCAGAATTGTACAGGTAGCCAGTGTAGCTCCCTCAGGATAGGGTGACACGGCCATTGCTCTTACCCCTTTTCAAGATCCTTCCTGCCGTATTCTGAAGCAGCTGTAGATGTTTTATTCATCCAAGTGGAAGACCCTGATAATTTGTTCGATTCATGACCAATAAATGAATGATCATAGCCAGGTCCTGCTTCTCTATAAATCGACATAGCTGGTGGATTTTTCACAGCTGACAATAAGTACTGCAGACAAATCTGAAGTCTGGCTCTGCATTGATTGCTGTGTGTTCAGTTGGACCCCTGAACTCTTTGGCTGGAAGCATATGATAATAACTTTGCTGTCAGACTTCGCTAATTTTTAAAGTGGACTTAAAAGTATAAGTCTGCTTTGAAAATTCAGGCTAAATTCTTCATAGATAGGCAAACTCTAGCGCTACGCAGACTACTGACAATTGCCCTCTTTATGTATCTCTATATCCTTTAACTTCCTGAAACACAATTTTGTGCTTTACAGGAGCTGACAAACCATCATAGTGGAGAGGATAAAACTAATAAAAAATGATCAGACCACAAGAGTGGTTTGAATGAAAAATTACCAGGTTCAACTTACCTCGTATTTGAAGAAAGAACCAGATCTAGTAAATGGTCTTTAATGTGTGTGGGTTTGTCGGTAAATTGATGGAGACCCATATCATTCATTATCATTAAGAAATCTGTCACCTTCCCATGTTCCATAGCTTCTGTACCAATATTAAAATCACTCATAATCATTCTTTATCAGACACCATAAGGTCAGTAATCATTTTAACAGTGGGTAAGATTTCATCCTGTGAGTTCTTGCTGGCTAACTCCTTAGTCAGATAGGTCCTGCAGGAAATCAACCCATTGAGAACCAAACCAGAGTTGTTTCTCCATCATTGGCAGGAGTATTTGGAGGTGCAGGTTTGGTGGTGCTGGAAGGAAGGTTGCATTACCCCGATGATGATGAAGAAAGCATTGCTTGAATCCCAGATCTGATGGTGTTTTTTTTCTGCCTATTGAAATGAACAGTGCAAAGTAGTTCACTGCAAGAAAAGTGTGTGGATAAGAGATTCCTGTGGCTTGGTTAGTGGATTACCAGAGGTCTGTGGCACAACTTTCTGGGCAGAAATCATTTGTAAAATACTGATATGAACAGCTTTTTCACCTAACCATGATCACATCGGGGAATGGAGAAAGGAGTCTTATAAACATTAAAGTGATTTTACTGGAAAAGTAGAATAAATAGAAAAGCTTTTCTAATAATTTGCAAAAAATTGTTTGACAGCTATATCATTATTTTGAAACATGAACAGGTATTTGTGACTTACTGTATAATTAACACAATTTGGCAATTTCAGGTTTGTCCCAACACAGTTCTATAGTCAAGATCCTTCAGAGTAAAAATAACATTATCTGAGGTTTTGTTTTTGAGGTGGAGATAGTCCATTAGAAATTTGTTGTTTTTTCCGTCACTGTTTCCAGTGTTTTTAATGTGTGGCCAGGGTCCTATCTTTAGAGAAAAAACTATGAAGACGTTTTCAAAAACTTCACACTTATTTTCCACAAATATATGATGCTGTTGATGAATGCATTTCGTTTGTAGAAAAATAATTTTTTTCCCCTATTATTATTGCACCTTTAAATCCTAGGTTTCGTTAATGCTTTCCCAATGGCAAAAGCCTGAGTTCCTGCAGTCTCTCTCCATGGTTCACTCCACACGGTCACCTAATCCTCCCTGCTACACCTAATCTTCCCTGCTACCCTCCTCTGAACCCTTTCCAGCCTGGCAAGGTACTGTCTGTCTGGGGGATGTTTGCAGGGCTGTCTGGATCCAGCCTGCAACATTGTGTTCTAAGATCCCCATTCAAAGAAATTAGTCTTATCTCTCTCACCCAGCATCCTACAAAATGCCACCGCTCTGCACCGTTCTTTGCCTGGTAATGCAACAAGGTGTTTACTTCGAATGGAAGGATTCAGAGGTTCTCTAGTGCCTGGTAGTCCTGATTGCTGCTCCCAGTGCCACTGTCTGTTGCTGTCAAACCTTTCCAGGCTGTGGAGCTGAGCTGAATCCACAAGGAACATTTTGTTGCCTGTCATTCCTCTAATGCCATGGGTTTGATAATTATTTTTCAGAATTGTTCATGACTTCCATTCTCCTAATGTCATGTCTACCATGCTCGTTAGAAGCAGCTCTCAATAATCTGGCATTGGACTGAGGATCCTCTGCTTTCCTCATGCAGACAGAAGCCCTATTCATTTAGCCATTTTGTTATATTAGATGCACTTTTCAAAGCTGTTTGTTGATTCTATTTAATTTCTTCTGCATTAAGCACGACTCCCTCCAGTTAGTCTGTAATGTGACATCAGCTTCTTTGTCATTTTTAGGTGGGATATAGTTAAAGCTCCAAAGGCCCCAGGACATATTAAACCTAAAGGCTCCTTTCCCTATGCAGTCGCTCATTAATAGCTGCCAACAGCGGTGCCTCAGACTCACAGCTAAACTTATAATGAATTCATTGCAATCTTTTGCCATTCACTGCAGTTTGTGAGGCCAATGAGTTGGGTAGTGTTATTGTGGGGAATGTGTACCCCTCAAAGGAAGGGTGGAAAGAAGGTGTTGCACCCGTCGGTCGCAGATGGCTGTGACCGCTCTGCCTTACCTCTTTTATTCCTTTCTCTTCCTCCTTGGGCAAGATGGCTGCCTCCGGTCCCAGTCCGTCATGCTCACTCCTGTGGCCTCCTAGGGTGCGTGCGCGCACACCTCCTGCGCTCAAATACACGTTATGGCGTGAACCTCGGGGGTGTCCCCACCGCATGACGTCAGTACCCCCGGGTATATCAAGCCTCCGATTCGCTACCACCATTGAATTAGCAAAGACTTCGGTTAAGCTACTCTGACCGCTCTAAGCTGTACGCTTAGACGCTGCTTTCACTCCAAGGGCCTCGCTCCACAGAAGCTCTAGACACCCGCTCCTCGGGGGTCGTTCTCTCTCTTCTACATTTCAGAATATCGGACTTCAGGTATTCGCTCCTCGAGGGCCTATCTACTAGTATCCTGCACCACGGACCGTCGGTCCCTCCATATCACCAGGTACTCTGTGAGTACCTCTATGATCTGGTGCTCCAACTACACCCACCAGCCGCGGTGTTGCCCAAGACTGCGGCCTATGGTATACATCTGGGTGAGATTCTACATCCGGGCCTGTTGAACATATTGGCACCTCGCGGATCTCAGTGCCTTCCTTCCTGTCTACAACATCTATCTACAGCAGTACAATAAAGCCTCCCTCCATTCTGTGTCTGTTCCTTGACGTTCAGCCAATCACTGTGGTTCCCCACGGGGCCCCTCCCTGTGGGCGGAGCCATCACCGCAGTGACCAAGAGTCCACAATGCCACAAACACAACAGAAGGAATTTCAGTCTATAGAGAAAGCCTTCCACACATCCCTCTAACCCAAACTAGTTTAAACATACATGCACACACTGAGATGTGCAGCCATGTCTGGAGATGGAATCATAGATGATATTGTGCCGTATTGTCTTGTACCAATGAGACAAGAGCAAGACATACAAGAGCAAGAAAAGAGAGAAAAAAAGAAAGGGAGGGGTTATGTGTCTTTACTGAGCCCAGTGGCTGGTGAGCACAAACAGGATTCATCCTGGAAGCATCTGGGTGCTCTGCCAGTCCATAAGCAGGGGCATTTACTGCAAAAGGATCAGAGATTCACCCTTTACTCCCAAGAAAATTATTTATTAGAAATCCCCCCCCCCGAAAAACCACAAAGTTGGTTTTATCAGATGACTTCTTTATTCAGGAATACTGCTGGTATTCCTGAATAAAGAATGTGTGATCCCCACACATTCTACTGGAAGATGGAATTCTCTGGGCAAAGACATTTTACACCTGGAGACTCTGTTTAGCCTTGAAAGATGATTTCTTTGTTCCTGGGAAACATTCTGAACCCAATCTCAAGTTCCTGGAGTCTGCTTAACCACACTGAGATGACTCCTGGAGTTGCTGCAAGTCGTTAGGGCTGTGCACGGGCATTTTGTTGTGGGTTTGACAGTTGCTTGGTTTTCATTTTTAATATTACTACCCTTAACATAAGGAATGGGGGTAACCTGCACGGAGCAGCCATTACTACCATGGGAAGCTTGCTGGGTGGGCTTTTCTGTTACAAAGAAGAGGCCAGAACTATTTCACAGCCTCACCGTTGCCAAGAACATGAGGAGAAAAGCAAGCCAATGTTTTCCCACACACCAGGACTCTTGGGGGTTGGACGTACCTGGCTTACCCCTAAGTAATTTTTATAGTTAAAAGAGAAAATGAAAACAAAATCACCGTGGGGGTCATTTTGTAACATCATGCACAAGAAAGTCAACAAAAATACGGAGAAGCTGTGCCAGCTTTCAAAGAGGACTTACTTGCATACATCTGCTATGAAAATTAGCCCTCCGAATCTACCTGCACACATTATACCTGCAAAAATGTCTGAACACACTTTCCATGAAAATGTACGCGCTTTCATGTGAAAATTCAAAAGTATGCACATAAGTGCAAACTCCTTCTCAAGCCAAGGAAGACCTCCCTTCGGTTCCAATGAACTTCCACACATACAAGGACGTCCGGTTCGAGTTTACCTGCATTTCAGTTGGGCAATATTGTAAAAGGCCTCTCTTGTATGTAAAAGACAGTGAAGACCATGACAAGCCCTCTCTATGCTGATAGAGCGACGGGGGCAGCAGGCCATACTTTGCGATTTCCCTGGAGAAAGCTACAGATAAAATGGATGAAAACTATCAAGACACTCACGGTAAGTCAAAATGATGCATTTATTTTTCTGTTGCAAGGCAGTGCTCTGATGGCAATGACACCATTTTGAAATTCAAGGCATTTTTCTGCAGTGGATTTTATGTTTGTTTATGCCATAATTTTATTCTACTCTTAATGTACCTCCCCCCACTCTACAATAACTCTCTACATATCTTCAGCTCTTTGTTTCAATTTGTAGCTAGTAAATTCATTTCAGCCACTTGACTGCAGATTCGTTACTGGATTGGCCACATACAGATTTCTTGTTTTTCAAGAAAGTGCAGCACTAGATAATTCATTCTTTGCCATTGCCTCCATATGCATGATAAGCAGGGCCGCATGTCCCAGTAGGCAAACTAGGCAGTCACCTAGGGCGCCAGCCATTAGAGGGCGGCAAAGAGCAGCCATGTGGGGCCACGAGCAGAGCCCATCCCGCTCGCAGCCAAGAGGAGTAGAGGCTCGGCAGGCCTTGAGCGCCACCTTTGTTTGTGTATGTGAATGTGAATGTGAGGGATTGGGTGTGTACGAGAGAGCAACGAGACAGGGGGAGGGAGCTTGTGCAAGGGTGCGTGTGCCAACGAGACTAGGAACCAAGTGTGTGTAAGAGAGGGGGCCTGTCTGAGTGAATGAGGTCGGGGCCTGGATCAGGGGGGGACAGAGGATGGGCACAAGGCAGAAGGTTTGCCTAGGGCGCCTAAAACCCTTGCACTGGCCCTGATGATAAGGATCCCTCCAGATCAGCTCTCATGCTCTATCACTGCTGAGAGATTATCCGGGACAGCTCAATGTCATGGGCTACTGGTCGCAATGAGTGCCATGCTGGCGCTTTTCAATATTTATTTATTTTGGTGGCAATTTTCAAAAGCTTTTACATGTTTAAAACCGAGTTTTATTTATAGAGTTTTATGCATGTAAGTGCACTTTGCCTGTGTAAGGGAGCTTTTGAAAATTGCTACAGTGTATGCCATGGAATTGTCCATAGGTTTTGAATGCATAAGTGCACTTTAAGCACATAAATGGGCTTTTGAAAATTGCTACAGTGGTATGTTACATTTAAATTCTGCTGATCCAAATAAGAACTCAGCGCGGTTCAACATAATTAAAGAAGACATCAATTAATAGAAGAACAATGATAAAACAGTAGCATATCAAACAGTCAGGAGCCATCGTTCATAGGTGTAAGTGGAAATAAATGGTACAGCTTTTAGTTCCTTTCAGAAGGTGAGATAACTGCGCTTTCTTGCATTTCCTGTGCTAGAGCGTTCCAAATAGATGGCACAGCTACAGAGAACGCCCTCAATCTAGTTTCTGTTAAGTGAGGCAAAAATTTTTAAAAAGATGGAATTGTTTTCAACCGTGCAGTCCCAGATCAAAGCGCGTGCACTGGAGCATAGTCTATCAGCACAGGTTCTGGATAATTGTGAGGATCCTAAAACAGGGCTTCCCAAGCCTGTCCTGGGGACCCCACAGCAAAGTCAGGTTTTCAGGATATCCATAATGAATATGCATGAGATGAATTTGCATATACTGAGACTCCATGGTATGCAAATGTATCTCATGCATATTCATTGCAGATATCCTGAAAACCCGACTGGCTGGGGGGTCCCCAGGACAGGTTTGGGAAGCCCTGTCTTAAAATGTATTCTCTGAGAAACCAAAAGCCAATGTAAGGCCTGCAAACATGGTGTAAATATGCTTAGATTGCAAAGTCCCAGCTATTAAGCACACTACAACGATTTGAACCAACTGCAAGCCCTAGACTGATGACTAAGGGTAAAGCCTTATAAAGAGAATTAAAATAATCTAGGTGAGAAAGCACTAAAGCTTGTACTACCAACTGAAAATCTGTGGCAGAAAAATTAGGTTTTATACTTTGCAGCAGCCTTAACTGATTGCTACATATTTCACCTGGGATTTAAATTCTAACCAGGGGTATAAGATGAATCCCAGATATCCTAGCTCAGAAAGGATGGGGATATCAAGTCCAGCCACTTTAAGTAGTGGAAAAGTTGCAGGGAAGCAGAGCACGAAACCCATAATATTTTTGATTGACCCAAATTCAAAGCCGGCTTATCTGCTCACATCCATTCATTGGCTGCTAGATGACAGTTAACAAGCCTAGATGGAATAAATGAATTATCCTGAGGCTCAATGGATAGATAAGTTGGAAGTCATCTGCATTAAACCAAAAAATTCCTGAGAACTCTCCGGATTTGGTCCAGAGACTCCAGAATTCTGAAGGAATTGCTAAACCCATAAACTTCTGGGTATAGCAAATAAGTGCCTGTATGGGTTCTGGAAGTGGAAATCATCTGGGCCCACGCAGGCTGAAAGGAGAAGGAGCGTTGGCTGTGGGGAGGGATGGACAGAGAACCCTAGGGACTACTCTGCAAAGAGTTTTAAGTTCCTTTAAGAGGTACAGGGACTTTGATACTGCAATCACACCATTGTACATTAACAGCAACTGCTACCGTCAATTGGATTTTAGACTGCCTGAATCAGAAATGCTGCAGCATGATGAGTCCATGAGAGACAGACAGAGGAGCCAACTTTTCAAAACGATTAGGGGTGCTAAACTCAGCACAAATTACTCATCCCTGGACACAGCAAAGGAGTTTACTTACTATTGGGGGTGCACTGTTGCGTTCGGCGGGTCGTGGGTCCGTCCCGCGGCCCACCTCCTCTTACCTCCAGCCCGACCCCGACACGGAGATCTCCGATGCCGCGGCCAGCCTCCCCGGCAAGGACGCGGCTGCCCAGCAAGGAGCGACTGGGCCCAAGCCACTGCCAGCAATGCTGCAGGGTTTCTCCTAGTTGTGCGCACACCTGACTTGCAGGCATTTAAAGTGCCTGTGGCAGGAATTCTCCCATGGCGCACCTTGATGACATTACAGACTGGGACTATTTAAGGCCAATGCTCCTCCCTCTCCTTGCCTCGGCAATAGGTCCCTTCTTTGGAGTAGTGCTTTGCCTCAGCATTCTTCATCCCTAATGTCTGTTCCTGGTTCCTGCTGCGTTCCTGCTCTTGTGTGTCTTCATCCCAAGTTCTTATCTTCCTGGTCAGTCCTCCACATCTGCTTCCCAGTGCTCCTTCTTGTTCCTGTGGCTCCTCATACTCCATTGTTCTTCATTTCCTCGGTTTGGACTTCTGGCATTGGCTCCGGCTTGGACTTAACACTGCTTGACCTCCACCTACCTCTGACTTCTGCCTGCTTATTGTTGTTGACTGACTTCTGCCTGGCCTGACCCTCTGCCTGAATCTCGACCCTGAGTGTACTCTGTCTGACTCTGATCACAACCTGAATCTGACTCTAATTGCCTGCCACCTGCCCTCTGCTTGACCTGACTTGCTTTCTCTTACTGTGCTGGCCCATATCATCTTCTATGCAACAGATCTTCACCTCCAGAGAGGCCACGCCTACGTTCTTCACCCGAGGGCTCAACCTGAGGGGAATGAGGGCTGGCATTGGTGAAGCTCCTGTTGGGCCTCTGCTTCAGGCAGCTCCGCCTGCCAACAGTGAGGACCTGCAGAGCTCCTCTTTGCAGACTGCACCAATTCCCCGTCGGCCCAAGGGTCCACTTCTGCAACAGATTGCCGAGGACATGGACCCAGCAGATGCCTTAGGCATCCAGGCTATTCCAGATCTAGTACAGAAGATTCTGCAGCAGCAACAGAGCTCATGGCAGCATCGATGGAGCGGCTTAGTGCCCACCTGGATGCACCAGCTGTTCACCGAATTTTCCTTCCCCGGCCGCAACCACTACCCCTCCTGTGATACCTGCATCACCCATGCTGTGGCTTCCAGCTCCGTCCTGGCACACTGGGGATCTGAAGCAGTACTAGGGTTTCCTGAACCAGTGTTTCATGCACTTCTCTCTCCAGCCGACACTGTTTCCCACTGACTTGGTGAAGACCACCTTTGTGCTCTCCCTGTCAGATAGGAAGGCCTTGGCCTGGGCCTCTCCTTTGTGGGAGTGAGCAGAATCCCTTCTACAAGACCTGCAACAGTTTGTCTGGGCCTTCAAGCTGGTCTTCAAATAGCCAGGCTGGTTGGCCATGGAAGGATTGGACCTCCTCCAACTACATCAAGGTAGCCGGCCCTTGATAGACTTTGCAATAGAATTACAAACCATGGCGATGGAGCTGAACTTGAGAGAGGATAGTCTCTGCAGTATCTTCATGGAGGGGCTGTCTAAATGGATCAAGGACGAGCTAGCCACTTGTGAACTTTCCGAATCCTTGGACTGTGATAGATTTGGCTGGGAGGATTCACCATCTCCTCCAGCAATGAGCCCAAGAACTCTGCCCACCATGCAGGCCATTTACACTTGACCCTCAGTTCCAGCATCCTCTCTCTCTGCCTCCAATGCCAGCCCGTACACCATTGTGTCTGGAAGAATATATACAACTTGGTCAGAGGTATCTAACTCCCGAGGAGAGGCCCGCCGACATCAGCTGGGACTCTGCTTTTACTGTGCTGGGACTGGGCACCAGCTTGCATGATGTCCACAGAGGCCAGGAAACTACTAAGCCTAGGGTCTAGTGGGGAGGTGACCCTAGGCTTTACGACTCCCACTCCTCAACTAACTCCCTATGATCATTACTGTGGGTAACCAGGAGTTTCCCACGCAAGCCCTGGTTGATTCTGGCACCGGGGAAAATTTAATTTGGAAAGCCCTCATCGACCATCTGCACTTTTTCACAGTCTCCCAGAGGACACTCCTCATCATTTCTTCCATTCATGGGGATCCACTGCCTGGATGGATTACACTAATCACTGCATCCCTGCATATTTGCATTGGCGTCCTGACTCTCCACGTTATTGATAAAGCAGTACATTCCATTGTGTTGGGTGTTCCTTGGCTACAATTCCATGCTTTGCAGTTCGATTGGACTCCTACAACTGGCCAGGCGAGGACCCCATTGCCATGGCACCTGCCTAGAACCTGTCAAACCACCTCTCTGTTTGGTGGTCACCCTCATGGGATTACCTCCACAGTATATGGACTACATGAAAGTCTTTTCCAAAAAGAGTGTGGAGACCTTACCTTCTCACAGAGTATAAGACTGTGCCATTGAACTGCTTCCTAATTGTGAGCCCTCTTGTGGCAGGGTGTATCCATTATCTATCCCTGAGACCCGAGTGTTATAGTTATTGATATTTGGGTGGATCCTTGGACACTGTGGCAGCTGACCACGCCCATGGGGGCAGTCCCATGAGGAACCACAGTGTCAGGCTAGACTCTGGACACACAAACACAGATTTGAATCTTTTATTAAACAGTCTCCCACAGAACGCTGGAACAGTGAATCATCTGCTAGGCTGAGCTGTAGTGGAAAGAGACTGAGAGTTATGAGTACACAATAAGAAGCATTCAGAGTCCCAGGTAGAATTAGGAGAAGCTCCGAGACAGGGAGAGCAGGCCCTCGAGGAGCGAGTACCTGATCCCTTAGAGCAGAGAGACTCAGTTGTATTGTACTCACGTAGCAGTAACAGAGATTCCACTAGACAAGAGGTCTGGCACCGGACAGAGGGCAGGACCTCGAGGAGCGAGGACCTGGTTCCAGTGAAGCAGTACTGTGGAATAGATGATAGTTGCACTCACAGATGGAAACTGTTAGTGAAGTCTTCCAAGTAGAAAGGTTTGAAGATGCAGGCAGCGACTCAGGGAACATGGGCCCTTGAGGAGCGAGTACCGGTTTCCTGATAGCACCTGAAAGAAGCAGAAGAGGCCCCCGAGGAGCGGGTACCCTGTTAGCAACCCCAAAGGGTGTAAGAGTTCCAGATAGCACTGGAGTGGCAAAGCAGCTTTGGTACAGAGAGTGAATCCCATCCATAGAGTATCCGTTGCTAACTTGATGAGCTAGCAAATACTGTAGGCTTAAATATCCGGGCAGTGTGACGTCATATCAGGGGGATGCCCCTGAGGTTTGTGCCAACGTGGAAACAAAGACGAGGGTGGCATGCACGCCCTAAAGTACCTTGAAGGAGCATGGCGGGAGGCAGCACCAAAACCGGTCCGGGGACGCTGGAGAGGATGGCAAACAGACGCCGCGACAGCCAGTAGTCCGAGGTGAGCAGGAGGAGCCGCAAGTAGTGAGAGGTAGGCGGGCCGAAGTTGTCGAAGACCGACGGTCGCAACACTGAGCTATGACTGAATATTCAGAGGACTAAATGCTATTACAAAGAAAGATTGGTACCCTTTGTTACTTATCTCTGAACCATTTGACCACCTCCAGAGAGCTATAAGTTTTACTAAATTGGATCTCTGCGGAGCCTACAACCTTATTTGAATCCAGCTGAAAGACAAGTGGAAAATGGCATTCAATACATGTGATGGGTATGTTGAGTACCTCATTGTGCCTTTCGGATTATGCAATGCACCTGCGGTATTTCAGAAGATGATGAATGAGATCTTCTGGGACCTTCTCACTGCTGGGTCGTACGTCTCGTCCTACAGAGGCTACGTGGCAACAAGCTATACCCAAAGCTCAAAAAATGCCTTTTCGAGAAAGAGAGCCTCCCCTGCCTGGGATACATAGTGTCCAGCAAATGTTTCCACATGGATCCGGATAAGATCAAGAGTATCCAAGACTGGCCACAGCCCACTGGCCCACGGGCTCTGAAAAGCTCTTAGGCTTTGCCAACTATTAACGGCACTTCATACCCAACTACTTTCAGATTGCAGCTCTTCTTACTGCCCTCACCCGCAAGGGAGCGGACACCAAGGTATGGACATCAGAGGCCATCCTCTCCTTTCAAGAGTTGAAGGAGGAATTCCTACGGGAATCCTGTCTTCGCCATCCTGATCCCATGCAGCCCTTCATAGTCAAGGTGGATGCCTCTACACTTGAAGTAGGGGCAGACTTGAGCCAACAATCGACTAAGGACGTCCTCCATCCATGCTCCTCCTTTTCAAAGAAAATTTCCCCAGTGGAGCGCAACTATGAGATCGGCGACAGGGAACTGCTGGCTGTTAAGCTCACGCTCGAGAAGTGGCGTCACTGGCTTGAAGGAGCCCAGCATCGCATAGTTATTTACACTGATCATAAGAACTTGGAACATCTCCACCATGCACAACAGTTGAACGCATGTCAAGCATGCTGGTCTCTATTCTTTCCATGCTTTGACTTTGAGATCAGGTACCATCCTGCCACCAAGAATGTTTGAGCTGATGCTCTATCCTGGTCCTTCTTGGTAGAGGACATCTCCAAGGCTCCCATGCATGTCATAGACTCAGCCCAGATACTTCTGGCCGCCACCATGACCATTCCACCAGAGAAGATAGTCTTACCACGCAGACTCCAAGAAAAGGTGTTATAATGGTCCTATGACTCCCATGTCACAGGTCACCCTAGGTGGGCTGGAACTCTCGTGGTGCTCCAGTAGTACTGGTGGTCCCAGATACAGAGAGATATCTGGGCCTACATGGACTCCTGCAAACAGCAGAAACCATTGGCAGGATGACCCTGGGAGTTGTTTCAGCCATTGCCAGACTTCAGGAAACCCTGGATCCAATTGTCCACTGACTTTGTGGTGGATCTCCCTCTCTCAAAAAGCTGTACAATTATTTGGGTCATAGTTGACAGTTTCTCTAAAATGGCTTATTTCTTCCCACTTCTTGGACTTACCATGGCTCTGGAATTACATAAGAACATGCCATACTGGGTCAGACCAAGGGTCAAACAAGCCCAGCATCCTGTTTCCAACAGTGGCCAGTCCAAGTCACAAGTACCTGGCAAGCACCCAAACATTAAATAGATCCCATGCTACTAATGCTGTTAACAAGCAGTTGCTATTCCTTATTGTTTAATAGCAGTTTATAGACTTCGAAACTTATCCAAACCTTTTTTAAACCCAACTACACCAACTTCCTGAACCACATCGTCTGGCAATGAATTCCAGAGCATAATTGTGTATTAATTAAAAAATAATTTTCTCTGACATTTTAAATGGAGTGCACTCTAGTCATTTATCTGAAAGAGTAAATAACCGATTCCACATTTACCTGTTTAAATCCTTTCATGATTTTATAGTCCTTTATCATATCCCCCCTCTGCCGTCTCTTCTCCAAGCTGAACAGCCCTAACCTCTTTAGCCTTTCCTTACAGAGGACCTGTTCCATGCCCTTTATTGTTTTGGTCACCCTTCTCTGTACTTTCTCTGGCTATTCATGTACCATATTTTACGCCTGCACGGCCTGCCTAAGCATATTGGTTTTGACCGTGGGGCTCAGTTTATGGCCAAGTACTGATTCTGTCTCTGTGAAAAGTTCAATATCATCTTGAACTATACAACAGTTTACCACTCCCAAGCCAATGGCCAGTCTGAGCGAACCAAACAGACATTAAAGACCTTCCTCAGAGCTTATGCAAATGACCATCAGGATAACTGGGTCTCTCTTTTTCCTTGGGCAGAATTCTCCCTTAACTCCCATTTTAGCACCACTACTTGGTCATCTCCCTTTCAAATTGTATATTGAAGGCATCCATCACTCCCTTGGCCAATCCCTTTGACCTTTCCCTCACCTGCGGCTCAATTGGCTGTTCAGGAGCTCCAAGAAGTCTCGGGGTCCACACTGAGGAGATGCTCCAGAAGGTGGCGGAGAGAGCCAGAAGAACCACAGACACACACCAAAGAGCTGCTCCACAATTTAAGCCAGGGACAAGGTCTGGCATAGCACCCGTCATATTTGACTCCAGATGCCTTCCATGAGACTTGCCATCCCAATACATTGGACCCGTCCCAATAACCGCCAGATGAGCCTAGTAACCTTCCAATTGCACCTACCAGCTTTCATAGGAATCCACAATGTATTCCACATTTCCCTTCTCAAGCCTTTAGTTCTCACTTGGCCCTCAAGGAAACTACCCAAACCTCAAGAGGTATCCTCAGAAGAAAATGTTTTCTATCAGGTGAAAGAAATTCTGAATATCAGACGTTGAGCCAAGAGATGGGATTACCTGATATCATGGGACTGATATGGACCAGAGGAGAATACATGGGAGCCTCCAATATATTGGACAAAAACCTCCTGAAGGAATTTCACGCCTTGCACCCCAAGAAAGCTAAACCCTCAAGGGGGGGGGGGGTTAGTGGAGGGGGTATTGTTACATTCAGCGGGTTGCAGGTCCATCCCACTACCCGCCAGTTTTATCTCCATCCCGGACCCCAGCACTATAGCTGTCCTCCCTGGCAAGGACGTGGCCACCTGGCGTGGAGAAACAAGGTCCACGCCACTGCCAGCAACACTGCAGAGTTTCTCCTACACACATGAGCACCTGAATTACCGGCATTTAAAGAGTCCACAGCGGGAATTCTCCCACGGCACCACTTTATGACATCACAGACTGGGACTATTTAAGGTCACTTCTCCTGGCTCTCCTTGTCTTGGCAGTAGGTCACCTCTTTGGGGTAGGGCTTTGCCTCAGCGTTTTTCACCCCTGACGTCTGTTTCTGGTTCCTACTGTGTTCCTGTTCTTCTGTGTCTTCATTCTAAGTTCTTATCTTCCTGGTTAGTCCTCCACATCTGCTTCCCAGTGTTCCTTCTTGTTCCTATAGCTCCTCATCCTCCGTTGTTCTTTGTCTCCTCGGTTTGGACTTCTGGCATTGACCCTCTGCCTGGACCTTGACTCTGAGTGTACTTTACCCGCCTCTGACCACAGCCAGAATCTGACTCTAATTGCTTGCCACCAGCCCTGATCATTCCTTGACCTGACTCCGCTTTCTCGCTGAGGTAGATCTTCAAAACATAAGTGTGCGCGAACAAAAGTACACCAGATTTTATAAGATACGCGCCCTTGAAGCGTAACTTGAGTGCGCCGCCCCAGCACCCCCCGGCACAGGCTGCAGTGCCGGGGGACTCGGGACCACCCTCCTGGCCCGCCCCCGGACCGTCGCCACGCCCCCGGACCCGCCCCGGACCGCCCCCCTGCCCCCGGACATGCCCCCTCGGGCACACCCCCTCCCGCCCCTTTTACGAATCTCCGGGACTTATGCGCGTCCCGGGGCTTTGCGCGCACCGGCGGCCTATGCAAAATAGGCGCGCCAGCGCACGAGTGCCCTGCGCGCGTAAATCCGGGAGGATTTACACGCGCAGGGGTTTTAAAATCTACCCCTTACTGTGCTAGCCCGCATCATCTTCTATGCATGATTTTTATGTCCACAGGAGACCGCGCCTAAATCCAGCCGGCCCTGGCACCTGAGGGCTCAACCTAAGGGGAATGAGGGCTGATATTGGTGAAGCTCTAGTTGGGCCTCTGCTTCAGCCAGCTCCATCTGCCAACGGTGGGGACCTGCAGGGCTCCTCCTTGTAGGTTGTGCCAACTCCCCCTTGGCCCAAGGGTCCACTTCTGCAACAGCTCAAGCACCCACAGAGCTGGCACCTCAGGAGACAAACACTGCAGTCATGTGATGGAGGGAGGTTCCACAGCATAGCAATGGAAAGGCTTTGCATGACTTTTACCATCCCATTATCCTCTGGAGCCTGGATTATGGAACTTGCTGCAATTGCCTGTTCCTGGTTAATGTTGTGATATTTCAGTGTAATTCCCTTGCCATAATAATTGGCTGGATCTCTTATGTTCCTTTCACTGAGGTTTTTTAAACAGAAAATTGGTGATGTTGCTAGGGTTAGGAAGGAGGTGTTTTCCAGGCGCTCTCTAGGAGGGTCCATATGATAAGAATTCTGGATGAGGTGCTAATTGTATTTTTATGAAAGTGTTATAGTTCATTTTTGTTGTGTGTTTTTAGAAACTGTGCCTGTTTTCTCCAGGTGATCATTTGTTGAGTCAGGGATGTGGTTTTTAAGACATTTTAATATAAATTTTAGCCACTGAACTGGTGTGATCATGTATGAGTGTAATGGACAACATAAAACAACTTGTGTGCAGTAGAAGCCCCTGAGCTGAGTTGGATGAAGCAGTAGGAATGTAAATATAGAATATTTGTGCACGCAACCAAAATTAGCATACAAATGGAACAAAGCTTTCAAAAGCCTCAAATACTTATTCTATCTTGAAAATGTAATTTAAATAGACAGAAAGAAGAACCTGATTGGGGTTTTTTTATGCTTTAATTTCCAGCTGGATCATTTAAATGATTAGCTTTGCTAACTTTTCTACAGCTGTCAGTGCTGCCTATCAGCCTGAGCACAGAGTGAAGATTCAGGATTCAATCCCATCTCAGCCTTTCTCACTGCGGAACTTTGAGCAAATCACTTAACTGCACTAAACTCTAACACATAGGTTGTAAGCTCTTTTGTGACAGGAATGGGATTTTCTTTTTAGAAAGCTATAAATAATACATACTGATGTTATCCACAGCTCTGGTTTATGCCTTGTGTAAAGAAGCAATGGGGAGATACCTTATGTAATGTGAAAAGGATTTTGGATTTATACTTCGGGGAAGTGAGATAACCGCTAATTTTTTTTTTTACAGTCTAGAACAGTCTAATAGACAGTGTTGTGATAATTTGCCCATTGCAGAATATACACAAAGGACATATTAGCACAAATCCTTGCCGACATGTAGCAGCTTTTGAAGGCTCTGCTTTGGGGTTTACAATAACCAGTTTAGAAATGACAAATTTTGTGCTTAGCAGAATCCTGCAGTCCGGATGGGAATTGTTTAGCTGGAAATCAATCTCACTATTACTATCGGATCAGGGTGTGCTTTCAGTTCTCCATAGTCCTGATTTGCAATTGGCTATTTTTTTTATGAATTTCAAATAATATCATTAGTGAGAACCTGCTTGAAATGTAGAAGCTTTCAAATGAAAGGTAAATGCATTCAGACCACAGTACGGAGCCTATTCATTGATATTCGCAAAGCAATGCTACATCATCTGATAAGAGCCGGTCAGTCATATCTAATGCGTGCATCACTTAAGCAAGGCATCACAATATAAACTCAAAACACAAAGTAATGCACTTGTTATATGCTAAGTTCTAAGAGCAAGCTATCGTGACATCTTTTTTTTCACCTTTGATTTAGTTCACTTCTTTCCATTGGTAGCTCAAGACGAGTTACATCAAGGTACGGTGGGGATTTCCTTGTCCTTAGGGAGCTCACAATCTAAGGGGGGTCATTACTAAGCTACAGTACTTTTCCTGGAGGGGAGAACATTGTGGGATCTGCTAGGTTGAATCCTGTGGTATTTTCCCTGAGAGTAAAACTCTGTAGGGAAAAATACCAATCGCAGGATGGTAGCCCCACAGCCTGGAGCCACCATCTTCTGAAAGGGCCTGAGGAATCTCCCTTCCTCCAGTACTGCCAAAACTCCAGGAGACTCAAAAGACTCCCTGTCCCATCTACCCCGACGCTCCATGAGGTGGCTGAAGTAACAAACTAATTTTTTTAACACCTCTCCCAAAACTCCTCCCCATTTTATAAAAAAAACTTCCCCAGAGCTCACAACCCTTTACCCCTCCCCCACCCCCACCCCCACCGGCCCTTACTGATCAAGCCCGTATGGTTCAATAGGGCCTGGAGCAAATGTTTGACCTTGGCTGGCACTGTTTTGAAAAATGTACCTGAGGCAATGAAGGGTGAAGTAACTTGCCCAGGGTCACAAAGAGCATCTGTGGAGGAAACAGGATTTAAACCCTTGCTTTCTTGGTTCTCAGCATGCTCCTCTAACCACAAAGCTACTCCTCCGCTTTTCAATAACTCCTCACCTCACCACTCAGAGAGCAGAGAGCAGGCAAGGCTTAGTTTATAATTTATTATTATTATTATTATTATTATTATTATTAATTAATTATTATTAATTATTTGTATAGCGCATACAAAAAGTGTGAAGCACTGTACAGAGGCATATTATGGACAGTCCTTACTGCTTAGAGCTTCCAATCCAGTCAAGATGACAGACAAGACATACAACAATAATAAATAAGAGGCTATTAATGAGTATTATCAAATATGATGCAGGGATCTTTTAACTACTTAAAGAGAACTGTGGTTATGTATTTTCTTTCTAGTCAGCGTGCTGTGCTTGAGGTCCCTTATAGCATGAGGGACAGGGAGGATCCTTGCTGTGCCAGTGCCACCCTCCAGGAGTTTCCACCCTGTGAAAATACATGGCATGCACAGTCAGTTGCACCAACCCTGTATGAAACTGGCAAGGGCAGCCCTACTGACTAGTAGGAATTTGGTGGAATAACTCAGAAATTCTCATCTGGGTGGCAGAGTTGTGGGCCTATATGGAGTGTTATCAAAGACCAATCCCATGGTGTTGGCCTAATAATTTTGCAGACAATTCTTGCCTACTACCTTTTTCAGAGTGTGAGAACAAGGCGCAAGCTTGAACTGCAGGCCCACATTCAACCACGTACATACTTTACAAATTTAGCAGAATCAACCAAACTCTGTTTTCATGGGGGGCACATGGATGTTTTCATGCTGTCGACCAGCTGTGGATTGCAATAAAGGGGAAGGTGAAAGAAATGAATGGCCAAGTCAATAAGAAACCCAGGGACATTCGGTGGAGAGCAAGCTAAAGCTGAATTCTAGACTACAGCTGGGATTAAAGGTTAACAGGTTAATCACAGACTATAAAGATGGTTTGTAAAACCTTTGTCTTTTTTTTTTAATCTAGTTTATTTCTTCTTTAGAGCTGCTTACTTTCAGTTGACTTCTGCAATGAAATTATCATTTTTTTCCATTTTCTGGGTTAGACTAATGTATGGTGATGCCATCAGTGCTGTACATTAGGGCCATAGTTCATTACCAGCCCCCACTGACAAAGTCTTGTCCTTTCCAGCAGGGAAAAAAAGAATGCCTTCCATAGTTTTAGGTTGCCTTTTGCCATTAGTGGAGACTTGTCTATACTGCAGGCTATATTTCTTTGCATATGGAAGGAAACAGCGCCCTAGCTATGCAATGTAATGAAAGATACTTCATATTTTCCAAGATTTATGTTACAGCATTAATGGATAAGTCCGTTCATGTGTTTATTGAACAAGTCCTGGCATTAGCAGCATGCAATCACATTTATCAGAGTTTGTTTAGGTGCGTTCCCATGTGTATGTTACACCAGGTGTATCAATAAAAATACCTCAGTATTTTCAATGGGGAAGAGAGGGGATGAGCAAAATTGCATTAAACCTCCAATAAGTCACCCATATGTCTCTTCCACACAAGCTCAGAGATCTAGTAAAGTTTATTTACTGTCTTACTACTGTACATGCCCAAGACAAAGGCATAGTCTGAAGGAAGCACTATGAAGAGGAATATGGAGGGCAAGACTATGTCGCGGGGGGGGGGGGGGGGGGGGTGTACTGAATTACGGCCTTAATGTGCAGCACTGAGGACATCACAATTGCAGAATTGGGTTGTCATTGGTTTCTACAATCTGTAGGATTAGAGTTCTTTAGTCCTGACTGGAGTTTGAGCTAGCAGAAGGACACTGAACCACTTGGTCTCTGCCTTCCTTAACTTGCATGAACATACTAAATGGTTGAGATCACGTCTCTCACTTGGTCCCTAGGGTTGTTATAATCTTTGGGCCTCCTTGTCCTCTTCTATCCCTGAGATGAAATAGTTAATGTGTTTGTAGAAGGCCTCAACGTTCCTGTAACAAAGAATTGGGATTGGTTTATCAGCTGCCTTTAGTGTTCACCCTCTCCTCTAGTCCCAAGCCTGGCTGTTTCCTGTGAAAAGCAGAGTATGATGATTTTCATTCTGTTGTTTCTGTCAAATAATTATTGCCTGTGGCCCATAGTATTTGTCAGCTTTGCAACCCTGACCAAGTTGCATTTGCAAAAGAGCCGAGGCATGGAGATGACAGGAAGCCGTTCACACGGTGCTTCTGAATTTTACAGCCTGGGCTGGGTGAGGGTCACAGAGCCTCCTCTGTTAGCCAAGTGCCCAGATGCCAGTGCATTTAGGTGAGAATCTAACACCCACCTCTCCCTTATTAAATATGGAAGGAGGATAATATGCCTCATTAATTTTGTTTCGATTACATATATTTGAAAGAAGTGAGTCATAAATGTAAAAGGCAGCAGTGCTAGCCGTACTGACACTGCTGGAAGAAATGATTTGAGTCTCTCTGGCTGCGGCATGTCCCTTCCTAGGGACTGTGATAATAGGTTTCTCCTTCCCCCTCAAGATTCACTTTTTCTTTCTTTTTTTCTTTGCCTTTAGTGCACGCTGTGCGAACATAAAGTGAGTGTTTCAGGTATAAGATCCCTGCGCATTCATACTTACAGGCCCATTATTCAGTAGGCCGGGGAATGGTAAAGTTATCCAGGCAAAGTCACATACATAGTAGCATAGAAATGATGGCAGGTAACGGCCAAATGGTCCATATAGTCTGCCTAGCAATTTGCTTATGGTAGTAACTGCCGCTCTGTGCAGGTTACCCCATGCAGTCTATTAAGGGTAGTAACTGCCGTTCATGCAGGTGAATCCCATGCATTCTATGAAGGGTCATAATTGCCCCTCTGTACAGGTTACCCCCATGCAGAAATGTTATACCATCCCTTTCTTTAAGCGTTTAGGGATCTGTAGTGTTTGTCCCATGCCCTTAACTGTTCTTGTTTTCACCACCCTCTCTGGGAGAGCATTCCAGGCATCCACCACTCTCTCTGTGAAGAAACATTTCCTGATATTGGTTCTGAGTCATTCCCCCTGGAGTTTCATTTTGTGACCGCTAGTTCTACTGCTTCCTTTCCAATGGAAAAGGTTTGAAGTTCATGCATCATTAAAACCTTTCAGGTATCTTAAGGTCTGAATCATAACTCCCTTACACCTCCTCTCCTTCAGGGTATACATATTCAGATCCCTCAGGCTCTCCTCATAACTTTTCTGATGAAAACACCAAACCATTTTGGGCACCCTTTTCTGGACCTCCTTCATCCTGTCTCTATCCTTTTTGAGATACAAGCTCCAGAACTGAACAAACACAGTACTCTGGGTGAGGCTTCACCAAGGACCTGTACAAGGGCATTATCGCCTCCTTTTTCTTACTGGTTATTCCTCTCTATGCAGCCCAGCAGTCTTCTGGCTTTAGCTATCGCCTTGTCACATTGCTTCACTGCCTTCAGATCGCCAGACACTATCACCCCAAGGTCCCTCTCTTGGTCAGTACATATTGATCTTTCACTGCCCATCACATACAGCTTTTTTGGATTACTGCACCCCAGATGCATGACTCTACACTTTTAGGCATTGAATATCAGTTGCCAAGTCTTCGACCACACTTCAACCTTTCTTAAATCACTTTTCATTCTCTCTACTCCTTCAGGTGTGTCCACTCTTTTGCAGATCTTAGTATCATCCGCAAATAGACAAACTTTACCTTCTATCCCTTCTGCGATGTTGCTCACAAAGATATTGAGCAGAACTGATCTCAACACCAATCCCTGTGATGCTCCACTTACACCTTTCTCTCTTCAGAGTAGGTTCCATTTCCCATTACACACTGACTCCAGTCAACCAGTTTGTAATCCATGCCAGCACATTGGTGCTTACTCCCAAGCTTCTCATTTTATTTACAAGCCTCCTCCATGGGACCGTATCAAAAGCTTTGCTGAAATGCAAGAAGATCACATTAAGTGTTCTTCCTCGATCCAATTTTCTAGTCATCCAAACAAAAATATCTATTAGATTTGTCTGACAGGACCTTCCCCTGGTGCATCCATGCTGCCTCTGGTCCAGCAATTCATCCAATTGTACATAGCTCACTATCCTTTCCTTCAGTAGCTTCTCCATTAGTTTTCCCACCATAATGGTGAAGCTAACTGGCCTGTGGTTTCCAGCCTCCTCTCTGCTCCCACTCTTGTGAAGCAAGACCACAACCACTTTTCTCTAGTCTCGAGGCACTAGTCCTGTTTCCATGGATTTATTCAACAGGTTTTTCAGTGGACCCGCCAGCACATCTCTGAACTCCCTTAGTATACTGGGATATACTTCACCTGGCCCCATTACCTTGTCCATTTTCAGTTTTCCAAGCTCTTCCCATATATTTTTTTCTATAAATGGAGTTTTGTCTACCCCATCCCCATCTTCGGTCTTGTCAACTAGCAACGGTCCTTCTCCAGGGTCTTCTTTAGTGAACACCGAACTGAAGTATTTGTTTAATATTTCCACCATTTCTTTGTCTATTTCTATATATTGATCTTCAACACCTTTCAATTTCACTATATCACTTCAGGCCTTCCTTCTTTCTCTGATATATCTGAAAAAAATATTTTGTCAACTCGCTTTACCTCTTTGGCAATCCTTCCCTCTGCTTGACTTTTTGCTTTCCTGATTTCTTTCTTCGTCTCGTTCAGTTTCACCAGGTATTCTTTTCTGTGCTCCTCAACTTGGGATCCTTTACACTTCTGGAACACTGTTGTTTTTGCTTTTATGTTTTCAGCCACCACCTTTGAGAACCAGATTGATTTCTTTTTCCTCTTAATTTTTTTTACTTTTCTAACATATAGCTTTGTTGCCTTTGTAATAGCTCCTTTTTATTTGGCTCCCTGTTGTTCCACCTCATCCAATTCTTCCTCGAGGAACAACTCCATTTCACCTGGAGGCGTCGGCTTAAGGGCCGCAGTGCAACGCCGGACTTCAACTTTGTGTTGCTCTACCTGGAATCCACGTTACTGCTCCCAGCTTAAGGGCGGGAGCCTTCACTCAGCCAGAGACGCTGCGCCTAAAATTTGGGCTTTTTCCACCACTGCCCTCCCTTGAGCCGCGCGGGTCTAACCCAGCCCTACCTCCGACGTCACCTGGAGGCACGCACCCCGAAGGAGCGCGACAAAGGGGTATGCCCCTTTTTGCGCCCCTTCGTGCGCTCCTGAGTGCACCATTCTTCTTATAACCTTTGTCACTTTTCTTTACAGATACCTTCGGCTCTATCTACAAGCAAATCATGAATATTCCTATAAGTATTGGAAAAGGAAGCTATGGACCTTTGCAAACTAAACATGTTCAACCTAGACATCGGCAATTAACTTCAATCATGACACACAACATACATCCAAATCTCCATACTATTATGTTCACAACAGTAACTATTCTTTTAATCAATATCAATCCATTAGGAAAAAAACACCTATAATTTACGATTTAATAATTGCCTCACCTGCAGATATATTTCTACTTACTGAAACATGGTTATACAAGCACGATACTGTTACCTTAAACAACTTATGTCCTGATGGATACATCCCTATATCCCAACCCCGTGCAGACCGCAGAGGAGGAGGTCTGCTAGCAATAATTAGATCTTCACTTTCTCCAAGTAAAAAAATTATTACTATAAAGGAATCAAGAATAAAAATTTTATTAGTTACTACTAATACCATCAATGTCTGCTTAGTCTACAGCCCACCAGGAATACTTCAATCTCAACCATCCTTACTCTTGGAAACAATAGTTACATTACCTTGTGACCTATCAAACACAATAATTGCTGGTGACTTTAATTTACATTTTAATAAGGCACAACACAATTCTGCTCAAACAAACTTAACAGATGCACTAAATGGTTTAAATTTTACTTCCCTTTTGAATCAACCTACTCATAGACAAGGAAGTACTCTAGATCAAATATACTTTAACCAATCAATTATTGATTTCATATTAGATGTTACTCCCGTGCCATGGTCTGATCATTACTTAATAACAGCTACAGGAAAAACTAAAATACTAAATAAAAATAATACGTCCTATCCTCAATATGATTGTACAATACTATGTCGTAAGAAGATTAATACAGAAACGTTTCTTGATACTTTACTACTGGTGATTAACCAAAATCCATACTCTGATGTGACAGCAATGTTAGAATTCTGGAATAAATCTATAACAGAAACACTAGACCAAATTGCACCATTCAAACCCCAAAAAATCAACAGAAAAAAACTGCTACATGGTACAATGAATCATTAAAAACTTCTAAACGAAAACTTCGTAATTTAGAATGAAGATGGCATAAAAATCCTCTTCCAGTACGTAAACAAGAATACTATTCACATCTACAAAAATACAAAAAAGAAATAATACATACCAAAAAAACTTTTTACACTACACAAATACAAAGTGCAAATGGTAACCCTAAAATATTATTTTCAATTGTAAAAGATCTAACTACAATTCAAGACACATCCTCAACTACCACATCTAATGTCCTCTGTAACAAAATTGCCACTGTCTTTAGAAAAAAAACAGAAGAGAAGATATTTCCATAGAGTTTGACTCATTACCCATTCTGAAAAACACCTTACCTCAAATGGCTTGCACATTTGGGAGTTTCACTTCTATCAATGACAAAACCATTACTAACATTTTATCTAAATCAAAACCTTCAAATAGTCCGTTTAACCCTTGTTCTGGCTTTTTACTTAGGGATACAAAAGATCATACTGCTTCTGCTATTTCAAATATAGTAAATGCCTCTCTATCTCAAGGCATATTTCCGGATTCTTTAAAACAAACATCTATTTTACCTATTCCAAAAAAAAAAAAATCATGACTCCTCAGATTTAGCCAATTATCGACCGATTGCTTCATTACCTTCCATTGCAAAAATTATAAAATCAGTAGTATTACATCAAGTATCTGATTACATTGAAGAAAACAACAAACTACATAATAATCAACATGGTTTTAGAAAGGGTCATAGTACAGAATCTTTACTTATATCATCATTTGACACTACCATTAGAGGCTTTGACTCCAACACCAATTACATATTAGTATTACTTGACATATCCGCAGCGTTTGATATGCTAAATCATGATATTCTACTCTCTAACCTATCTCAGATTGGTATAACAGGTATAGCCCTACAATGGTTTCCCTCTTTTATAACAAATCAACAGCAAAGAATCACGATGGGCAATTTTCATTCAGATTGGTACGTTACCACGACAGGTATTCTTCAAGACTCTGCACTTTCAGCTCTTCTTTTCAATCTATATCTTCTGCCTCTATGCTGTCTACTTGCTGGTCTGGATTTGAACTTTAAAATATATGCAGATGATATACAGTTTACAGTTCCTTTCATTGATTCCTGGTCCAAAACCTTTTCTTTATTGCAATTATATCTTTCTACAATAAAAACATGGCTATCCCACAATAGGTTGAAATTAAATACAAACAAAACAGAACTAATTTACCTCTCAACAGTACCAGATTCAATTCACCTGCCACCATCTACCTTCACATTTGAGAATCAACACATTACAATAAAATCTCACGCAAAAAATCTAGGAGTAATCATTAACTTCAGACTAGCAATGACTGATAACATATCCGAAATAGTAAAAAAATCCTTTTTCAAACTATACATGCTAAAAAAAAACTCAAGCTACTATTACTTCCAAATGACTTCCGACTAATTACTCAAGCGTTAATTCTATCTTCTCTAGATTATTGTAATTCATTATACCTTGGACTACCTCAATCAACGATACAACCTTTACAACTGGTACAAAACACAACGGCCCGAATGCTATGTAATGTTTCCCATAGAGATCATATTACACCTATATTACAATATCTACACTGGCTACCAATGTCATTTCGCATAATTTATAAAATACTGTCCACAATACATAATCTATTATACAGTACCAACTCCATCTGGTTATGTTCACTACTAAGAATTTATCGACCATCCAGACAACTCCGCTCTCTTGATAAATGCATTCTTGAAATTCCCTCAATACGATCTGTCAGCTTATCCTTAACTCGAAAACGTGCTTTTTCTGTAGCTGGACCAATATTGTGGAACTCTCTCCCAGATCATATCTGACTAACATCTAATCATAGAGAATTCAAAAAACTATTAAAAACTCACCTTTTTACACAAGCATATAACCTACCTTAAGATTTTGACATAATGCAGTAAATTTCTATTAATGTACATTATTATTTTATTTGTATGATTTAATTTGCTGAATGTAACTTTGTGTGTATTTTTAACATATGTATGTCTGATTTGTAAACCGCCTAGACGGATAGATCCCTACCCCATTGAGTGATATATAAAAAACATTTAACTAAATAAATAAATAATAGTCTGTACTTTTAAAATTCAGAACTTGAGTCTTCATGTGATTATCTGGATCCTATTTGAGATATTAAGCCATACCATCTGATGATCACTGGTACTGAGGTGGGCACCTGTCTGGACATTAGAGACATTATCCCCATTAGTGAGCACTAGATCAAGGATAACACCCTCTCTCATGGGTTCCATTGCCATTTGTTTGAGCAGAGTACCTTAAAGAACATCCACTATCCCTCTACTTCAGTTACGCTCGCTGCAGTGGGACAGACCCGCAAACAGCTCCCTCAACTTCCTCCACCATCCCGGCCTGACGCTGCTGCAGGCCTCTTCCTTCCTCGTGGCTGAGGAGCCACTGGTCTCCTGTTGACGCAGCCTATGCTACCCCGGACCACCACTCCCTTGTGGCCCGACGCCGCTGTAAGCGGCAGGAGGGGCCACTGCTGTTTCTTTGCGGCACGAGCTGCAGCCGAGATCATCCCTGTGTGGCATGGAAGTTGCCGACAACCCTGCCTCCCCGTGCGGAAGGGGAGCTGCCACTGATCCTCTTTTTCTCGTGGTAGGGATGCCGCCGACACCGACTTCCTTCCTCTCTTCTCGGGCCCTGCATAGGTGTGCATTCCTCTTCCTTATATTTAAAGGGCCAGCAGTGGGAAAAGCCCCACAGCCACATCAGATGATGTCATCTTCTTGTGCCTTGTCCAGCCCCATAAAAGGGCTCAGCTTGTTCTTCTCGGAACCTTCGCATAGGATCTTCACAGTTGCCTGTGGTCTCTTTATCCTACAACGTCCTCCGTGGTCTGCTTCTGTCCAGATGGTTCCGTGTTAGATGTTCCTGGTCTTCTTCATTGGATGTTCCTGATGATCCTGTTCTTCTTCATTGGATGTTCCTGGTCTTGTTCCTCATTGGAGCTCTTTTATCACCTGTTCCATGTTCCTGATGTTCCAGTCCTGGTCCTGGTGTTCCTGTCTCTGGCTCTTTGTCCTGCTTCCGGGTTTCCTGCTCGGCCACCTTTCCTGGTGTGCCACCGTCATGGTCCGTGATCAGCCCATGGGGGGCTGAGTAGGGCACTTCGTGGCACAGGCCTGTCTTCACGTCTGCAGCGCAAGTCTCCGGAAGGACCTTGCCTTTTGATGCCGAGGTCTGTTCCTGAATCCGAGTTCTGAATCCTTGAATCCTGTTCCTGACCTTTGGAGTCCTTATTCCTGCTTCCATCCATGCCCTAGACTCAAGCCAGAGCCTGCTCCGCTTCAGCGTGGTCCGCAACCAGCCACAGGCGGCTGTGTAGGGCATGCCTCAGTGCAGATCTCTCCTGAATCTTCGTCATGTTTCCAGTTCTAAGTCTCCACCTTCTCGTCTGGAGTCTGCTTCACTTCCGGCGTGGTCCGCAACCAACCATGGGTGGCTGTGTAGGGCGTGCTGTGGTGCAGTACTCACCCTGTATTAGTGCCTGAATCCTGAATCCTCGTTTGAGTCTTCCAAGTTCCTTGAACCCTTGTCTGAGTCTTTCAAGTTCCTCAGTTCCATGTCTCATGTTCCTGCCCTCAGCCTCTGTCTGGCCTTACACACTTGTCGTTCCCAAATGGCAGGCCCGGAAGGGCTACTGAGTGGCTGGAGGGCTACTCTTGAGACCAGCATTGCATTGCTGGGTCTCACCTGTGTGTGCAGGTCCAGTGGCGGTCTGAGCCTGCCTTGTTCCAGTCCCTCGATGTTCCACGTCTCGATCCTGGTCCAACCTTGTTCCAGCTCCAGTCCATGCTCGGACACTCCCACCTCCCACAGTGTATGTCTTGGGGCTCCTCCCTGAGCTGCGCCATGGTCCAAGGGCTCACATCCCTCTAGAACAAGCGACCGCACCCCGCGCTTGCAACACTTCTAGTAGATTCTGCAGAAGGGATACTCAAATCCACATTCAGAGACCTTTATTCTGCAGAACTTCTCTCCCACTGAATATACTCAGCTAATGTTACCTGGATAAAATTATTTGGGTAACTCCACCGCTCACCGACTTACTGAGTGAATATTGGTTAAAAATTTAGCAACAGAGCAGCAAAGCCTCTCCCTACCCCCAGTCTCTTAAAAAAATTAGTTCCCCAAGTAGGGTTAATACCCCTGCCTCCCCAATTTCTTCAGAAAGTAGCAGCCCAAGATCGACTGATTCCACTCCCTCTTCTAACTCAACGAAAATATGTCAGAAAATCCAAAGTCCCCTACTTCCTACCCCACCTTGAAACCAGGACTGGGATCTGATGCCATAAGCCTTCATTCACAACTACTCAGAGATATTTGCTCTCTTTTGGCCTAATGTGGTTATTGCCCCGATAGTCCTGAGGCTGGGAACTGTGCACCAGGGCTGCTTCCAGGACCCTGAATCATGAACTTTACTTTCTGCACTAGATGTCTCCCTTCATGATGATCATGACTCTTCCCTTTCCCCGGGGCTGTGAATGCTGCCTCCATGGCATCTCCAGCCTTGGCCGATCTAGGGTACAGGACTCAGTCTGGGATTTGAACTGAGGACTTTCTGCCTAGCCATGTGCAGCAGCACTGCAGAGCCACCAGGTCGGTTTGTATGGCATTTTTAAAAGCTTTATATCAGCTGAGTTTAATGGATAAAAAGCATCATTAAAACAGGTCTCTTCTGTAGCGCAGTGAATACACTAAAATTTCCAAGTATAATTAATCAAGAATAATTAGGAATAAATGATATCTAAGGCCAGCACAATAAATGCATCCTTCCGGCAATTAAAGGTCAGAAGTAGCCTGATCATTTTCAGCATTTAAAGTAATAGTCAGTACTTTCCTTCGTTTGGAAGAGAGCCAGCACCTTCCTACTCTTTGAATATTATACTTCAGGTGAGGAAATCAAAGTCAAGCAAATACCCCCCTTTTTTCAAAGTGTTTTTCCTATTTTAATTTTCTCCCAACTGTTTTGTTCCAGTCATTGTAGCAAAGAGGCTCAGTCAGGGACCATGCACCAGGGCTACATTCATGGACCCAAAAACCCAGTGGCTATGAATGCTGCTCCAAAGCATCCCCATCGCTCCAGCCAACCCTGGCAGTGGCAGACCCGATCCAGGCATCAAACCCAGGTGCCCTCCACATATGAGCATGCAGCAGTGGCACTGAATCACTGCACCAGCCCTACAAATACCCTTTCTGAACATTTTAACCACCTGTTTGTGAGAAGGTAGATTGTGAGGGGCCAAGCGAAGAACATAGGCCCATGCTAGGGTCCAGGTTCCAGCCAACCCTAGATGGAATAAGATGGGGGGGGAGGCAGCAACAGCCATTAAGGGATCTGAGGAGCCTGTGCAGAAAAATCCCCAAAAGGCAGTGGTCAGCAGTTGATCCATGAGGAACAGAGGACTCTCCCTCAGCCACAGAAGAGAAATCTTCAGAGCCTTATTAAAAAATGGAGGCTTTCCTATTCTGTGTCTATGGAACAAATCCTCACTGAAAGGCCGACGCAATAAGGTACGCCTGTCGCCAAGCCTAGCGCACAGATTTACTTGTGGTTGGGTGCAGAAGAATAGTGTCCAATGCAGTAAGGAGATTCATGTGTACAAAACGCACGCCCTAACAAAAACATAACCAATAGCACCCAACGCATTTAATTCTATGTATATGAAGACATTAACTATTATTGCCCAAGGCAGGAAAGTGCGCCCAAAGGCTGGGAGCCCAATGCACATTTTTTAATGCAGGGAATTTAACTCCAGCACCAGAGGTGGAGCAAAGTTAACTCGAACTCAAGGGCTCATGAGAAACATTAAAAAGTATGGTCCTCTGTGTTGTGATAAATATGTCCACCTCCTTAGTATCATCCTGACTCTTGAATTTACTGCTTGCGGTGGAGAAAAATATATGTATATTGATCTGATCAAAAAGAAGCACAGTTTACTTATGACTGCATAATTTAGATGCCCGTAGCAATGGGTGCCTAATACAATAAACTTCAGCACTGAAATCAGCACCTCAGCAAAGTAACCAAAAAAGAAGCACGGTCCAAATGGACACTCGTATTGAGCGCCCATTGCAATTGTCAGCGCCAATGCAATAAAATCCTTTGAGCGCCAGAAATGCACAATTCTCCCATGGTGCACCCTTTCTTTTATGCTGCTTCCCATTTAAATATTGCATCGGGGCACATGGGGCTGTGGCTGCATGTGAGTTAATAAAATGGCAGCTTACTTCAACAGCCCATGAATCACCTGCTTTGCAATTAATTTTCGAGAAGTCACTGAGCTTGCAAAACGTGCGGGGTAGCTGGATTTGCAGCTGTAGCTAAGCATCTAGGTTTACTGCTAAAAACTTTCCCAGATTTGCCAAACCCAAGTTTTTTGGCTAAATTTAAGGCAGGTACTTGTGTGACCAGCGACATCCAGCTAAAGTTAGAGGGCTAAGTGCTGAAGATCCAAACGGATGCTTCTGAACAGATAAATATGGGTGCCCTGTGAACCTGGGATGATAGATTTTGTCAGTGGAGGAAATTTTTCCATCACAGATTCAACTAATGGTCTTGCAAAGTTAGCAGAACTCACCTGCTTGCCTCGTCCTCTTTATTTTCTCTCCTGCTTTATACAAATCTGCTCATTTCTCTGTCTTTCTTTCAGGTCTCACTAGGGGTGTGCACAGACATTTGTTTCATTTTGTTTATTTTTTTGTTTCATTTCTTTCCATTTATTTAAAACAAAAAAAATTAAATATTAAACAAAATTTAAAAAGAAACAAAAAAAAAAGAAAAGAAAACCAAAAATTGTTGGCCTTGTCCTTTCTTAAAATAAACAAGCAAACAAACCACTCCTCCTAATTCCCCCACACTCACTCCCTCCAAAACCTCTAAGCTGACATTCTTCAGTGGCAGGCGTGATCCACGGTGGCTCCTATCCCATCAGTACTGCAATTAAAAAAGGCACCAGCGGACCAACACCGGCGCCATTTTCAATTTCTTCTGTATAAATTGGCGCTGTTCTGAATGCAAAACTAACAATGGCCTCAGAAAACTAAGGCTGGTCCATTTATAATCGCAGTACGGGCTGGGCAGGATCGACCAGGGATCTCTCTTACTCATTAAAGAACATTAACGTGGCAAGAGGGTTCTTGGGGGGGAGGGGGGAGGGGGATTCAGAAGGAGGAGCCAGGAGTGGAGTGTTTTCCTGGCAGTAGATTTAAAAAAAGAAAAAGCAAACAAAATGTTCATTTTTCTTTCATTTCATTTTCAAGATGTATTGAAACCAAACTGGAAATGTTTTTAATAGTTCCATTTTGTTTCTAGCAAATGCACATCCTTAATTCTCACTGTTTATCAGTGTTGCTCACACATGCTGTGGCCTCGGAGTTGATCCTTGATACATCACTGACATTTTGTTGCCTTGCAGAAACAGGTCTCTCAGATGTTCTAATTTATTGACTTCGTGCCAGTTTTTCTTTTTCTGCTTTAGAGTTGATTCTGGCTTCTGATCAAAGTACTGAAATAACCTTCATTGCATTTTTAGCCTGGAAGGCCCCTCCTGCTCCTCCGGGCTTCCAGCTCAGTCGTGACTGGCCTCTCTTCTGTAGGGAGATATCTCATGTTTACCACTGATGCACCAATTATGAATTATAATAGCCATGTACAGGCCAAATTCTGACAGGCCCCAGGTACTGTCACAGCAAGTGAAGGAACTTTGCCCAGGTGAACTTTGAAATATTGTCACTGTGGAAAATGAAGAGGCCTTGTCCTACCTTATCAGATGTGCCTGTTTGTCAGTTCCTGTGCACATATAAGACAGACAGAGAGGCAATGACTTAAGATCCTAAGCAAGTGTCAGGGACAGCCAAGCAAGCAGAGGTCAGAAAGACCCTCACCTTTGGAGGAGGGGGGCAGCATGAGATGGAGAAAAACAATCTGACACACAGCTTGGCATACAAATGAGCCAGGACCCCTCCCAAAAAAATGGAGAGGGGGGGAAAAAGACCTGCAATGCGGCAAAAGATCCTCCACCCACCACGAGGTTATGCATATTCATCAGCTGGAAAGTATAAGACAAGAAGGAAAACAACAGACCTCCTGAAGAAGAGGAGATACAAACCCTGAACGCAAACCCTGGGAGAAAACCCAGAGAGGGGATCCTGAGAGCGACCCTTAAACCTGTGTCGAAGTATCCCTGAAAGCAAAGGGGAGCCCAAGGCCAACCAGCCCTCCCAGCTATTGAGAAAGGAGAAGACTAGGTGTGGCCAGGTGATCAGAGAGAGGAAACCCTGGCTCAGGTGTGGAGAGGGACACGGAGTCAAGGACGAGGAAAGGTGAGAACCAGCCCAGACAGCCGGCAAGCACTAGAGCCAGAAGCTAGCCTCCTTCCTGCATAGCCTGCCTGCTCTGCCAGCACCAAGCCCAGGAAGCAAGCCTCTCCCCTGCCCACATTCTCCAGCTCTCCAGCCGGAACCTGCTTCAGAAGTGAACAGAGATATCGCCTGAAGTTAGAATCAGGGCTAAGTAAGTTAGCCATAAATATTAATATCTTAAGCAGGCTAAGGTTTATGGCACATTTTGTTAGCACCCATGATACAGAACTTTCTTTAGGGAAACCTGGTGCTTAGTGGCCAGGATGTTAAGGATAGGAATTGTTGTTATTTTCTAAATGCTATGTCCTTCCTAGGACAAAACACATTGTCTTTTCCCTGACTTAGGATTGCAAGGAAGGTGGGAGGGCAGCTGGCAGTGTCTTGTAGCAGACAGATCCCTGCACCCCTAAACCTGCTTACACTTCAGCTACAGCTACAGCACAATCGGACCGATACAGTACAGTGTGCTCCGGTGGAGCGCACTGTTAGCCCGGGTTTGGATACGCGTTTTCAACGCGCTAGCTTTACCTCTTATACAGTAAGGGGTAATAGCACGTCGAAAATGCACAGCCAACCCCCCCGAAACTAATAGTGCCCGCAACATGCAAATGCATGTTGATGGCCCTATTAGTTATTCCCGCGCAATACAGAAAGTAAAATGTGCAGCCGAGCCGCACATTTTACTTTCAGAAATTAATGCCTGCCAAAGGCTGGCGTTAATTTTGGCCGGCACCGGTAAAGTGTACAGAAAAGCAATAAAAACTGCTTTTCTGTACACCCTCCAACTTAATATCATAGCGATATTAAGTCTGAGGCCCCAAAAGGAAAAAAAAAATTAAAAAAAATAAATAAAAAATCTGCCCGCGGCCCACGGGTCGGAAGACAGACGCTCAATTTTGCCAGCGTCCGTTTTCCGAACCCCTGCCTGTCAGCGGGCCTGAGAACCGACGCCGGAAAAATTGAGCGTCGGCTGTCAAACCCGCTGACAGCCGCTGTTCCTGTCAAAAAGGAGGCGCTCGGGACGCGCTAGTGTCCCTAGCTCCTCTTTTTACCGTGGGCCCTCATTTGCATCTTCTTCCCCCCTGAATCGCGCGTACAGGAGAGTGACCTGTGCTCGCCCGCTTTCCCGTGACTTTTACTGAATCGACCTGATTGAGCCTTCATTTGCAAACACCTGGGGATTTCCCTCTATTTTACATTCTCTCCCAAACAGCTCGGTCAACAGTGACTGTGCTCCTGATTTGCAGCACAGACCACACAGGTTTGCTTTTAAACCAGCCCATATTGTATGATACTGGATAGAAGAAGGCTCTTGTACCTGGGGGTAGCACTATAAGCCCTAGTGCAGTTGTAATCCCTAAAGGGGCAACCTCTGGTGTCAAGGGAGGTTTCCAGCTCTAGAGAGAGCTTTGCTTCCAGTATTTTGACAGCATAATGACTTGAACTGTCCTGGGAAGGATTCAAGTGTGAAACAAAAAATAATAGCATAAGAATTTTTCTAGACTTGAGGGGTGGGGGGGGGGGGTGTTGAGAAACTTCCCCCCTCATTTCTTCCTTTGTGCTTCTTAACTTGTAGATCAATCCATAGGACTCTCAGTAAGTCCTCCATGAATGCTTTGTTTCTCTGCCTTTTTTTCCCAGATGATTTCGTGGTTCTGGCTCTTCCAAGCCCAAGATTATTACTCTCCATCTCAGATCCTGTAACCACAGTTCTAAGTGCTCTGACAAATGATCTCTCTCTCTCTCTCTCTGTCTCAATAGAGATGAGCAGGGGCAAAACTTTTCATTTTGGTTCATTTATTTGTTTCCTAGGTGTGATGAAGTAGGAGAAGTGCCTCTAGTCCGTGCACTTAAAAAAAAAAAAAAAGGAGCAAGATTTTAAATTTCCCTTGGCAAGGGTTGTTTAGAGCAAAGCAGCATGCATTAAGATGGCTGCCCTCAAGAACTACACTTCACAGAAGCCCCAAGAGTCAGCTTCTAAGAGGATTTGATTAGGGAACAGCTGGAGGCAGGGTGGAGTCACCTAGCCTTGCAGGAGTAGGCTGGCAGATGAAATAAATGAGGCAGCCTGGAGTTTGTCTGTAGAAGAGAGGAAAAGAGAGGAGGTGGAGAGAAGGATCAACTGCCTCAGTGGAGTCTGAGGCTGATAAGGAGGCAGAAACAGAGCCAGGGGGACATTTCATAGCCGACTCCAGAGCGACATTTCTACTTCTAGAGCGACTTTATCTGATGGAATATAATACCCGTTGGTGTAAGAATTTAAAAGCAACGGTAGAAAACGGTGTAAGTCAGGGAAAAGACAGAGAGGAAGAGACCACAGTAAATGTAAAAGCTTAAAGTTAGTACCTCCAAGATATCCCAGAACTTTAATTTTTTCATCATGTGTCGATTTCATAAGGATTGTAAGTGAGATCCCGATGTTTTGTTTTTAATATTGTAAATATAAGTGAGAGGTAAAGTAAAAGCAGAGAAGTTGGTGTTTCCCTCTTCTGTAGGTTTTAAGTCATTGACCAACCGTAGGTCCAAAAAAGAGACTTGGGAAGTAGGAAGACTGAGGAATATACACACACAAATCATAGGGAAAGTTGTCCCAAACTGTGCTGCTGCTTTTCCTGAGTGATAACTGGCTGAGTTTTCTTCTGAAACTTATAACACTGTTTCTGGTGTTGAACTTCTGCTGTGCAAAAGCCTAGTGTATAGAAGTTGGTAATAAGGAATTTTGTAGAGAAATAGTTGTAGACTGTGTGTTGTGTTCTGCACCCGTGGACGGCCACAGGCGCAGCCCCCTACCTTACCTGCAGCGGCGACCCACTGCAGCAGCTTCTAGGGAAGCTGCTGAGTCTATGCCCGTCGCTCCGGCGTGGGTCCCCGGGATGGACGCCGGGTGGGGAGCCGTCCCTGCTCCTCCCTCGCGGTGTCAGGCAGTCTTTCCTCCGCGGAGGAAATCCAAGATGGCAGCTGCCATCTTTAGGCATGAGGCCGCGTCTCCTCTCTAGATTTAAAGGGGCCTGCCCCCTTTAACTACTTACAGTTGTTTCCAATGAGCCAGAGTAGAAGGGAGGCTTCCTCTGCTCATTCCTTGACTTGGCAACGTCTCTTGTAGTGCTGTTTAAGTCTGCTTGCTTCAGTGAGTCTTCTAGTGCTTTGGACCCTTGTTCCTGGTTCCTGTCTCGTCTTGATGTTCCTGGTTCCTGACCTCGGATTGGCAAGCAGTAATTCCTGGTGTGTGACTTTGGACTGGTAAGCGGCGATCCCTTGGTGTGTGACCTCGGAGTGGTGAGCGACGACCCTCTGGCACTTGACCTTGGACTTCTTCTGGACTATCGTCTCCAAGGGCCCACCTAAGTCCCAGTGGCCCGGGTCCCTACGGGCTCCTCCCGGGGGGACCACGGGCTTCCAGTGGCGAAGACACATTTCCTCTCCTTGACGTCACAACTCTTCGTTTGCCTCCACAGTCGCCTCAGTCTCCAGTGCCGAGGGTCAGCTGGTCACTTCTGTTCTGCCGCGCCACCCGATGGGAGAACCTACGGATCCACTTCCTAAGGTATACCATCCTCCCGTCTGTCCAAGGGTTCACAAGCCTGAGCATAACACTGTGGCTTTGTAAACTCTGCAAACATCCATTTAAGCCCAGTGATTCCTCCTACTTAGAATCATGACGATACTTTTGGAGGAACCACAGAAAGCAGGATTTTTTGTTTTTTAGTGAACCTTTGACATGTGGCAAGACAACGCTAGCTCTGGGGCTGGCATTAAATATTCCATGTTAAAAAGTGCGTGTTGGGTGAACTGAATTTTTTTGCATTGGGCAATAGCTAATAGCTTCATCTACAAGGCATTTACATGTGATGAGCGCTATTAGCTAGGCATGAGTTTGGACGCGTTTTGGTCGCATTAATCCCCTTATTGCATTGTGTGTTAGCCTAGCATGTCCTAAACATGCGTCCAATCGCTGGTTAAGTTGTGCTCTAGTCTGAGCGCATGATATTGCATTGGCCCCTTGTGCTTTAAAAGAGAAAGGAAAAACTGTAGTAATCTGCTGGTTTTCTGTGCTTGTAAGAAATAGTGTATTGGAAACTCCAAAAGGAGAGTTGTCTTTAGGCATTCTTTAATGCATGCTTTGAAGTTGATGTTACAGACTCAACTGAATGTGAGGTAACCGAAAAGAAAAGACCTAAAAAATTAAACTGGCTGAGTGAGTCTTTAAGGAGGGTCAAGAGCCCAATGTCAAGGCTTCTTAAAGGGATGGATCCTAGAGTTGTTGTTAATGGGTTGAATGGGTAGTTGTGTGGAGATGGTGTCTCTACCACAGGGTCAAAGTTACTGTCTCAGTGGTCTAGGCCCATTGCACTTAGAATAAGTATTATTTTGTGAAAGGGACACTCACTTATTTTAAGGGACACACCTCCTCCTTGAAGCTATTTCCCTATAGAAATCACTAAGTTTGACTACAAATATTTGTCCCAAGAGTCCTAGAAAACCATGGCTAGAGATCCCTGATCATCACCTCCATTTGTTTTTATTAGTTTCAAATTGGGAAAAACATTCTTTATTAATTTAATTCATTTCCCATTAAATTCAATGGTGGAAGCAATGCAGCCAATTTGGAGCTTCAAAATTGGGTTTCAATTCTAATGAAATATGGATAGACAGCATCAGAAGGGGAAAGAGAACTGCAAGGTATCAAGACTGTGGCAAAATGGTACCAAAAGTGGCATGAATAGCCTAAGGTACCTTAAAGGGGCAAAAGGATACCAGAATGGCAGGAGTTCTCCAAGGCACTGTCAGAGGAGCAAAGCAGCATCAAGATTGTCAAGAACATCCCAAGGCTTCAAAGGAGGACACCAATAACAGTGGCATAAACCTAGAAAAGCATCAGGAGGGGCAAAATGGCAACAAGAGTGGAATGACCATCATAAGGCACCACAAAGGGGAAGAAAACAACAAAGTTGGCAGAAAATCCCAGGCACTTACAGAGGGGAAAAATGCATCACTAAGAATGGCATGAACATTCTAAGAGTTGCAAAGTAGCCATTCACAGTGGCAAGAACACCTCAAGGTGTAGAGCAAGACTGAGTGGCAGAAAGACCCCCAAGATGTAGCATGAGGGGTATAACAGTGGCAGAGAGCAGCAAGATCACCAATATGTAAAGCACTGGTTGTGGCACCAAGATGGAGTGTCATCAAGATCCTCAATGTGTAAAGTCAGGGGCATGGCAGCAAGACCCCCGAAGTGTAGCATCAGGAGAATGGCAGCAAGGCAGATTGGCAGCAAGACTCCCAAGGCATAGAATGCAGGGAATCACAAATAGCACAACACTTTCAAAGCTTTCAAGTCATGTATGGGGATCAACAACAGCACAAAAGTATTAAAATCCCCAAGGCATACAATGCAGGGAATCACAAACAGTATAAAGGCATCAAAATCTCCAAGGTGTAGAGTGCAGAGAATTGCAAACAGGACAAATGTATTAAAACCCCCAAGAAATCATGAGAGGGGCAAACGGAAACAATAATATGTGTATGAACAGGCCAAAGCAGTAAAGGCAGTATGAACAATGGTATGACTTTCCCCAAAGGAACTGCAAAATGATAAAATGGTACCTGAAGTGGCAGGTTTTTTCCAAAGCACCATGAGAAAACAAGGGGCAGGCAGGGCAGTAATAGTGGCAGGCTTAGATAGCAAGGTGTAAAAAGCAGAAAAGAGGTGGGGTGGGAGAAGAAACTTTTTTTTTCTTTTTTTGCATTTTTATTTGGGGGACAAAACACTCCAGTATAGCAAAGAAAGAAGTATAGTAGAACTAGGCTGGAATCTAAGCAGTAAACAACATGGAGGCATCAAAACCCCAAATGTGGTACATCAGGAGCATGGCAACTAGGCAGAGTGGCAGAAAGACCCCCAAGGTGGCATATCTGAGGTATGGCAGCTAGGCAGAGTATCAGAAAGAGTTCCAAGGTGGTACATCGGGGAATGGCAGATAGGCAAAGTGTCAGAAAGACCCCAAGGTGAACTTCCAGTGATGTCATGAGGCTGAGAAGTCACAAAATAAGAAGGGCTCTGACCAGGCAAAAATAACTGCTTGCTTAAAAACCCTGATTTGGACTCCTGATTTACAGAGAAACATTGACACAAAAGAATCAAACACTCTATGTAGAATTTTTGGCTTATTAGGTCGGTATAACCACGAAAACACCAAGAATAATCAGAGAGAAATCCAAAACACCAAAATTGCAAATGGCTTCTGAGATTGAAAGAGCAATGCAGGAAATGAAAGCTGAGTTAATCAAAGAGATCTCATAGTATGGTTCAGCGGCTTTCAAAGATAAACTAAATAAGATGAAGTCATTGATTGACAAGCTTCAAGACAGTATGGAAACACAAAGAAACAGAGTCAAATGGCTTAGAAAATCTGCTGCTTACCAGGAAATGATAACCAATCATCTAGAGGCTGAGATGTCAGCTTTTAAAAAATAAAATGCTCTCCTCTTAGAGTACATCAATGATCAAGAAAACAGAGGTAGGAGAAACAACCTCTGTGTGCTCGGGTCCCCGAGAGTGTTACAGATTCTGATCTGCTTCAACTGATCCAAGTATGGTCACCTGAAATCCTTGGTCTCTCTTTAACCACTGAGCCTGTCATTGTAAAAGTGCACACAGAGTTGGACAACTCTCTCAAAATATTTCTAGATCTAGACCCATCTTGGCAAGAAATCTAAATTTTGTAGACAAAGTAAAGCTCCTCACTGCCTATAAAAAGAAATACAATACATGCCTGCTAAAATACAACTCGCAAATTCTTTTATTTAAAGATTACTCTGTGAGAGTGTCGGAGAACAGAAGGGCCTTTTCCACTATCTGCACCAAACTTTACCACAAAGGTTTTAAATTCAATATTCAATACCTGGTAAAACTCAAACTATTTTATGATGGTCGAACTAGTATCTGGATAGTATGAACTTTGGGTTACTGGCTCTCCCAGTCTCAGCCAAGGCTTAATTTTCTCTTTTTATAAATCCACTGAACAGTTTGAATCACTTCTGGTCCCGTCCGTCCCCCCCTTCCCTGGGGTTGGTAGGCAGAGCACAGCCCGGGAACCATACCAGCAGCAGGCAGTGTGGCTTGCAGTCAATGGGTATGTACTAGAGTGGTGGGAGGGTTGCAGAGAAATGGAGGCAAGCCACAGGCACAGGAGGGAAGGGGGTAAGCCAGGAGTAAGTGCCTATGCAGTGCTGGGGAGGCTTCTGTCTGAGGTGACTGTACTGAGCTCTGAAACAGCAGGCTGTGGAACCAGTGAGGCTCCTAGAGCATGAGATTGGGAGAGGGAGAGGGCTGCTGCAGAATGGGGAAGGGCTGGCAGCAAGCAAGAACTTTACACCATGAATAGCAGTGCCGTACTGGGGGCACTCACTGTGTGAGCAGTACAAAAATAGCAGGTCGGAGAGAGTGCATGTGTGTCTGTGTCAGAGAAAGTGAGAGACACACACATCCATACACACTTTGTCTGTGAGAGAGAGAGTGTGTGTGTATCTTGCTCTCTGACACAGACACACACTCACACTCTCTCAGTGTATGGGTGTGTTTTTGTATCTGAGAAAGCATAGGTGTCTTTGAGTCTGTCAGTGTGTATGTGCCAGTAAAGTTTCTTCAATCTAAAAATCAGTTTGTGACTGACTGAGTGTGTGTGTGTGTGTGTCTAACGCTGGCTGGCAGTTTCATTACTTGTAAGTGGTTCAAGAGCCAGACAGGGAACCAGGATATATATCTCTATAAGAGATATAAGCAGATGTGTTGGGGGTCCAACCAATTTGCATGGATGGAACGGGGGCTGCAGCTCTGCTCACCCCTGGTCTAGAATGTGCTCAACCTCTTAGTTATTTATGAAAGATGAAGTTTATTTTGGAGATATTTTGGCTCAGTTCTACCAGGTTCCAGGGTTGACTTGGCATGCTTTTGACACATGTGCTGCAGGGAAGGTTTCATGAGGGAGTCAGATTCGCTTTGGGCAAGTTTTGAAAAACTTCCCCGGGCTGATATTTTCCTGCAAGCCGTCTCTGATTCTGAAAACCAGTCCCTTTGGGTATTGCTCTTCTGCTGCCCCTGCCTTACTAACATCAGCCTCTGATGGCTCTCCTACCTTTTGCCCCTGCTTCAAAACAAGAAGGAGAGCAACAGGCAGCAGTGGCACATTTTCTTCCAAGCTGAATTTCTCATGGTTTGAGGTAGCTTCCTCTCTTGGCTTTCTGCAGCTCAAAAAATCTCTTTTAAGTCTATAGAGGCAGGATTGCCTTTTTTCTCACACCTGCTGCTACTGCTACTGTTTGTACTTCTCACAGGCTGGGCTGGTTCTGCAGCAAATCCTCTGCCCTGGCCATTCCCTTCTCTACTCTTTCCTCACAGTGACATGATGAAATATGAAGAGCCTTTGATTTCACAATAGAATTTATTGATATTGTCCCAGCAGCACAGTGCCACTCTAGTACTGAATGAGTGAGTCTGTCACATGCATTCAATACTGTTCACAGATAAGTTCATGTCACTTCTTAGCAAGCCCTGCCAATTTGCCTAAAAGAGGCCCTGATTTATTAAGGCTTTTCTCTCATTCTATGTCTATGGGAAAATTGAGGCCTAGAATTAGCAGCTTGCTAGTGTGCAAACTCTGGGGCCGATGCAATACTGTGAGTTCAGTCGAGCGCACTGTATAACCCGCAGTCGGATGCGGGATAAATAGGCGCTAATCCACCCCCTACTGCAATAGGGGGATTAGCGCCTATTTAACATGCGTCTGACGCGGAGTGAATGAGTTAGCGCTCATCACATGTATGTGAATGAGCCTATTACTCATTCACTCTGAATGCAAAAAGATAAATGTGTGTCTCAGACGCACATTTATTGCTCAGATAGTAACGCCTGCCTGGAGCAGGCGTTAATAGCTGAGCGCATTGAAAAGAAGTACAGAAAAGCAGAAAACTGGACCCCTAAGGAAGGCAGGAAGACCGCCAAGACATTAGCTGTTGTTGGGCATTATGAGAGAACTGCACTGCTCTTTCACTGTTGGGTATTTTTGAAGTTAAGATAAGTAGTGCGTTACAATTTCTTTCACTTTGGGAGCCATCATTGTCAAGAAGGAATTTTTTTCTTAAAAAGCTTTTTGAAATAAATATTAAATAAGAAGCTTTTAATCAGTAAATAAGAAGAATGGTAAATGATCTGACTATTGGTGCTTTTGTCTGAATCCTTTTTGTAGCCCATTGCAGGCAGGAGACAGCCCTACTTTGGTTTCTGATACCTTTTCTTCTTAATTTTATATAGGTGGCATATGATTGAAAAATGATTCTGTTATGTTTTTTCATTGCTTTGATGCAAGAGACCACTTACTGTGTTTATGACAGTTTCCCCCCTCATTCGTTTCAGGGGTCACAAATTAAATGAAAATGGATTCATATGTTGCATTTATCCATTCATTTCAAACAAATGCACATTGCTCTCTCTCTCTCAATTTCTCAGCTTCTTCTCATACAAACAAGCATCTAAGTGATTTCCTTCTCACTGTGGTCCCAGTGCCGAGGCTGCTCGTCTCTGCCTCATTAATGGCCTTCTTTTTGCTGCTGATAATTTTTGCTGCCTTGCAGCTCTGAACACTGTGGACAATTCTCCTCTGATTACAGAAAGCTTCTTAAAATGATCCTTTCCCCTTTTTGAGCTATTTTGTTTCTAATATGGTCTCTTTAGTTCCCTTTTCAATGGATGTTGGTTCCTTAGTTAAAAGGTCTTTTTTTGTAAAACACTAATGTGGGAGCAGACTTTTTTTTTTACATGAATTAATTATTTCTGACAAGAGTGAAAGAAAATAGAAATGAAACAAGAACATAAAAGTATACTGACAAGAGACGTGGCAGATGCGAGTGATGAGCTTAGAAGTAGATCTTGGTAACATAGTGAACTTACAGAGAATGGTCAAGATTAGTTAGTGAGGGCGCACATATTTATACAATTAAAAAAAGATGAAACAGAAATACCATTTCATCTCCATTGCACTTATTACTAATCCCTTTATTAATAACTCATGGGGTCCTCTCATAGCTTGGAAATTTCATTCTCTACTCATCATTCTTAGAATAGCATGGTCTGAGGAAAGGAGAGGATTAGGAATAGAGGATCCGTCTAGTTAGAAGATTATAGCCATCCTTTGGCTCCTATCCATGGAGGAAGTCAGCTCTTTCATGAAAGCACATTGACATCTCTTTGCTTCTCATGTACACTACTCTTGAAGGGGCCATTAATCATACACTCTATCAAAATAAGCCCTCTAAGATCTCATATGTACAATAGAACTGCAGCCTGAAGCACTATCTGTCTCTACCCCTGGTGATAAAACAGGAGCTACACACATGACCATGAAACACAAAACGATTCTACACACAGCAAGTGTGTATAAAGTCACATCACATCTCCTGCCTTCCTACAGTACAAGTCCTGTGGGAAATCTTTTAGACCAGTGGTTCTCAGCCCGGTCTTTGGAACTGCCCAGCCAATCCAGTATCAGGATATCCACAATGGATATATATATATATATGAGATTATGGTGCAATTTTCAAAACAGCCTTCCCAGGTACCAAGTCTGCATGTATTTTCCCTTTGAAAATTGCCTATGGGCACAGCTGGCCCATAAACTTTGCAGCTACTTTACATGGAGCCAAATTTGGTTGGAAAATAGGATACAGACATTTGAAAATGCAATGTGCATGTGGTATTTTCAAATTCCACCCAAAACCTGCCCCCAGGAACACTCCCCATTAACCATTTTCAGACAATCCTTTTACCCAGGTAAATGGCTTTTGAAAATTATCCTCTACATTTGCATGCACGTCCTTCACTGTATGCAAATATATCTCATGCATACTCATGAATATCTTGAAAACCAGACAGGCCAGATTGAAAATCTCCGTTTTAGACTATCATCTGTATCAGCTGTGTGAGCTGCACGTGGGCTCTTTAAAATCATCTGCAGTGTGAGAAAGGTTGTGGTTTTATTTTGTTATAATTTCCTGCTCTGTAATTAAAAGTTATAGTCTTGTTGCATTTTTAGTGTGTGGTGCTGGTTCCTGTATGAATTGGTTTGGGCTGTGCTATTTATGTTCCTCAAGATCTCAGTATAGATTTGCAGCTGGGTGTGTGTGTGTGTGTGTGTGTGTATGAATTCCGTGTGCAGTAAGTTCTTATTCTAGAGTTATGACTATGCAGGAGTGCTGCATCGTGTTATGAGCTGTCAGCATCAGTGAACCATGTTTGCTAAAGTGACTGAATAATATGCCAACCTGTACAGCCCTGGAAATACAATTGCATAGATGTGTGCCTTGTTTGAGCAGATGAAATGTGTATACGTGTAAAATCGTTGGCATGCAGGGGCAGATTTACCAACGGGCAGAGTAGACAACTGCCTATGAGCAGCCCTGCTGAGCGAGTCACTTGTGTTACATCATCAGCTGCAGTGCCACACCATCTTGTTGTGGGGGAGGGGGCACAGCTGCCCACGAAACCTAAGGGCAGCAGGGGGTATAAATATGACGATGTTTGCATGCATTTGGAAAATGTGTGTAGTGCAAGGATGAATGCGAGAAAAAGAGAGAGTAAAGATAATGAACGTCTGGAAAACAAGATTTATAAAAATCTCTGAGTGCCATGTTCCCTGATGAGAAAAACAATTGCAGGGGCTTCCTTGCTCAACTTGATTACAATCCACCTTGAGACTAACTTGGAAAAGGCAGAACAACAAATGTTCATAAATAATTAAAGCAATAAGTTTAGGGAACTTTCTGAGTCAGTGCCTCAGGGAATTTCATTCAACTCTCAGTTCTTCTTACAACCAGAGAGGTTAGGGCTGTCCAGCTTGGAGAAGAGACGGCTGAGGTGGGATATGATGGAGGTCTACAAAATCACGAGATGACTAGAATGGGTAAATGTGAATCGGTTATTTACTCCAGAGCTGAGGCCAGGCTATTTGGCACCTATGGCCAAGTAAAAAAGGATGTCCTCAACCTGAACACAACACACAATCCCACGAGCCGGGACACTCTGCTAAACGGGGCTTTCATTTGCATTTTTAGTTTGCCCAGCAGTTTTCTCCTGCTCCTATGGGTTTCCAGTTCAATCGGAACCAGTACAGGGATCCTGGCACCATGAGCCTTCATTCAAAACCTGAACTGGAAACCCCAAGAAGCCCGACTGCATGCCATGCAACACCTGAGAATGAGAATCAAAAACACATTTCCTCCTGTATTGTGTAAAATATTATGAGCTGCACATGCCCAAAGTTGACATATTCCATCCGCTAAACTGAATATAAAATGATTTTTTCTAACCTTGCTGGCTGGACTTTTCTTTTTCTAATCACTTTGGTCCTCATCTCTTTAAACTGCTTTCCTCTTCTTGGTCTCCTAACTCCTTCACAGGGTCTCCTGCTCATTTTTTGTTTCATCTCTCTCCTGTCTCTTCAGTACCTCCCCTATGCCTCTGTCTAATATCGATCTTTTCCTTTTATTCTCCTTTTCTTAATTCTCTTTACCTCTGCCTCTCTATTCACTCATCTAGTTTTCATCCCCATTTCTCTCCCTCCTGTTCTCTGTGCCTATCCTACACCTTCCCAGCCCTTCCCTCTTGCTCCCTCTCAGTCCTCCATCTTCCTCTCACTAAGTTTCTCCTTTTACCATCTCCAGTTGTCTGGGCCCCCTTGTCCTTCCCCTCAACAGCTGCATCCTTTCTTCTGCTCTTGAAACCTCCTCACCTCCAAATCCTCCTACTTCCCCTCCCCCCGCTCTTATCTTCCCATCATCTTCCAACCAATTATACCTTCCACTCTTCCCTAGAACCAGTGTATGGGTACTAAGCACCCACCTCATTTCCACTTGCACCCTTCCCACACACAATTCAAAATTATGCATTCATAAAAACCGATTTTACATGAGAAATGGCACTGAGGTAAAAAAAAAATCACTTATAGCATGTATATTTATTTTATTTATTTATTTTAAATTCTTATATACCGACATTCCTGTGTAGTGTACAGATCACACCAGTTTACAGTGCAACAGAACAGTCGCGTGGGAGCGATACAAGGAACATTTGAAACAAGGAACATTTACAACCAATCGAGTAAAAAACTTCAATACAGAATAACAGAATAACATAAACATATAAACATAAGAAAAACTGGGGTACATTCCAGTAAAGAAACGGGGGAAACTAGGGGGTTGGAGAGGGAGGCAGAGGACTCACTTCATAGAGGCGCTGGTTAGGGGAACAGCAAATGGATATCAAATAAGGAAGTGATGAGATTACCGGTTAACTGTTACTACCTATAAGGGTATATTATATTTACATGCACTGCTGTGGTGCCAACAAAAACCCTGCAAAAAAAAAAAAAAAGACACTTGGAACCCATATGCTCAAATCATACAAATATACACAGATATCACTCTCTCAAATGTTCAGTCATACACACACACACTTGTTTGCTCTGTCTCTCATATGCTCAATTATATACCCACATACACACACACACACACACACACTCATTCACTCTCTCACATGCACAACTGCACACATGCTCGTATTCTCTTTTACATACACAATTATACACAGACATATAGTAACATATACATGATGGCAGAAAAAGACCAAAATGGTACATCCAGTCTGCCTAGCAAGCTTCCCAAGGTAGTAACTGCCGCTCCATGCAGGTTATCCCCACATTTCTTTTTAAGGGTAGTAACTGCCGCTCCGTGCAGGTTACCTCCAAGCTTTGTTATTTATTCCCATCCTTTAGGGATCCACAGTGTTTATCCCATGTCCCTTTGAAATCCTTTACAGTTTTAGTCTTCACCACTTCCTCCGGAAGGGCATTCCAGGCATCCACCATCCTCTCAGTGAAGAAATATTTCCTGACATTGGTTCTAAATCTTCCTCCCTGGAGTTTCAAATCATGATCCCTATTTCTACTAAATTGTTTCCAATGGAAAAGGCTTATTGATGACCATGGATCATTAAAACCTTTCAAGTAGGATCCAAGATGGCCGCGTAGAGCAAACGCTAGAGGTGGTGGGTCCTGATTTTCTTGAGAACTTTTACCTTTCCTGTCTGGGAATGCCACATATCGCAAGGAAAAGACGGGCGAAAGAGAGAGCAGTCCCTGGAGCTACTCCGGATCCCTTCCAGACTGGTCCGATGGACTTGCATGTCATCCGAGGAGGGACAAGATCGGCAGAGGAGCCACAGGTGGGAGGAACTCTAGTGAAAGAGCTGAGTTTCTCCCCAGGCTCGGACATTTTATTTATTTTATTTAAGGCTTTTATATACCGACTTTCTTGATACAAATCAAATCAACTCGGTTTACATCAAACAATGCAGTAACTGTAACCAAACCAAACAACAAGAGACAAATTGAAGGAGTATAAAGTTACATTATAACAAGGATGCCTTAACTAGGAGTAGGAAACAAGAAATGGGGAAACGAAGATAAAGTGCAATATACAAGAGAATATGTGAGGGGCAAGGAGCCAACCTCGTGGTAATTTGTAACATGATTTTCGTTGTCGCCGATCGTGAGGGAAATGCCGGTGAACCTAGCATCGCACAGGGACCCGGATGCGGAGGAAGTCACCGGACTTGCCGGAGAAGCAAGTAGAAGGGACGGCCTTCCAGGGATCCTGCGTCCGGAAGAAACCTGCGATGAAGCCGCCATGAGAACAGTTGGCAAGGACACTGAGAACACAACCCGAGGAGAAGTAGAGGTGGATGGACAAGAAATATCTGTTCTGAGTATGTCTTTCCCTACTTTTCAAATGCCTAAACCTGCTCAAATAACAATGGGCTCTCTTTGGGAAGCCACAGAGGGATTGGGGCAATTTCTTTCTGGTCAAATTAATCAATATGCTTTGAAATCACAGCAACATGAAAGTCGTATTCAAATAATTGAAAATTCAGAGCAATGTTTGTATACTCAACTTGTGGAGAATAAGAACATCCTGGAAGCAAATAAAACGTGCAAGAAGCTATTATGAAAGATAATGTGAATTTGAATATGAAGATGGAAAATTTAGAAAATATTCTTAAAGGAAAAAATTTAAGATTTATTAATTTTCTCCAATTACCTTTCATATCGCCTAAAGATATATACAAATGTTACCTTAAAGAAGTTTTGAAAATCCCAGAGGAAAATATACCTCCGGTTACTAGAGTGCTTTATATACCATTTAAACAGAAGGAGGATTTGAAAAGCAGTAGCCCGGAGGAGGGAAAGACAAGGGAGGAGGGGGAAAAAGGAAGATTGGAATCTGAACTTGATGTATCTGCATTATTAGAAATTTTGGACACTATTCATTCAGGCTAAGCTGGCCACTATGGGCCTCATTTTCAAAGCACTTTACCGCATGCGATAAATTCGCGAATCGCGTTAACAGCTGTTAACGCGAATGCAAATTGGTCATTTGGTATTCAGGGGGTGGAGTTGGGGCGGAGCATATGTAAAGCGGGAACCTGTGTATCGTGTGCGGCGAAACAACCGCAGTGGTAGCACGGCTGCTATCGCGGATTTTAACTACAACTCCAACCTCGCGTTATGGACTGCGCTACGGGCCAGAAAAGGATTATCGCCATCCACAGTACTTCCAGACAGCCTGGAGAGAGAGAGAGAGAGAGAGAGAGAGAGAGAGAGAGAGAGAGAGAGAGAGAGAGAGAGAGAGAGAGAGAGAGAGAGAGAGAGAGAGAGAGAGAGAGAGAGAGAGCGCCTTACTATAGTGCCTATGCCCTACATAGGTATTTGAATCCCTATGGGAGGGCTACCTACTAACTCGGGGTGGGGATTAGGTATGAGTGTCGGGGGTTGGGGGCCACTTTTGCATTCCACATGAGACCTACTGACAGAACAGTGGTCTCTAGTGCAGATTTGCTGGCCGTCGGAGTGAGGACGCTCACTCCAAGAAGTGGTTTGGGCAACGTTCTCTCCACCTAGCTTGATGGACACTCTACCTGGGCAACAACATGCTAGGTGGAGAAAATGTTGGCCAAATCTCCGCTTGGAGTGAGCGTCCTCACTCCGACGGCCAGCAAATCTGCACTAGAGACCACTGTTCTGTCAGTAGGTCTCATGTGGAATGCAAAAGTGGCCCCCAACCCCCGACACTCATACCTAATCCCCACCCCGAGTTAGTAGGTAGCCCTCCCATAGGGATTCAAATACCTATGTAGGGCATAGGCACTATAGTAAGGCGCTCTCTCTCTCTCTCTCTCTCTCTCTCTCTCTCTCTCTCTCTCTCTCTCTCTCTCTCTCTCTCTCTCTCTCTCTCTCTCTCTCAAAAGTGCCAAATATCGAGCACTGTGATACATGAAACTGGCAAATATCGTGCACCGCGATAAAACCCTGAAAGAATCATCGTGCAGTGGGAAAACATTGCGTGCGGTGCTAATGTTTTCGCGAAAATAAGGCCCTATGATTGTAATGTTCGTGCTAGAACCCAATAGAGATTGGGTGTTTAAGTTATATTTTAAGAATTGGACACAGAAGTTCCTTAATATGCAGATAAGAATTTTCCCAGATGTTGCTAAGGCAACACAAAAGAAAAGAAGGCAATTTTTTCTTCTTAGACCATTGGCTTTACATCTAGGAGCATCTTTTTTGCTAAAATTTCCCTGCCGTTGTCTAATTAATTACAGGGGCACTAAATATTTGTTTTTTATACCATCTCAATTGACAAATTTTCTTAGTAAAAAAAAGGAAGAGCAGGAGAAGGAAAAAGGAGAGAAAGAGTCTGGTACATAAACTCTCCAGAATCAGGTTGTCTGTCCCTTACATAAGTTTGTACCCAACTGCTAGCAGATGCACACGTTTTTTTCCTGATAATGATTTTGTAACTATATATTGAAGACTTTTGTGAGAATTGGATCCTCAGTATGAGGACTTATTTTTGAGGTTGTACTGTTTAAGATTTATTTTCCTATATGCATTTCTGAAAGAATTGTATTGTCTGAAATGTTTAAACAACCTCAAATATTTGTCAAGTATTTAATTATTCTTGACATAAAACTGAATAATGAATAAATAAAAAATTAACAAAAAAAAACCAAACAAAAAAAAAAAACCTTTCAAGTATTTGAAGGTCTGTATCATATCACCCCTGCTCCTCCTCTCCTCCAGGGTATACATATTCGGGTTCTTCAACCTCTCCTCATAAGTCATTTGATGGAGACCACCCACCATTTTGGCTGCCCTTCTCTGGACCGCCTCCATCCTGTCTGTCTCCTTTGAGATACGGTCTCCAGAACTGAACACAGTACACCAGGTGAGGCCTCACCAAGGACCTGTATAAGGGAATTATCACTTCCCTTTTCTTACTAGATATTCCTCTCTCTATGCAGCCTAGCATTCTTCTGGCTTTGGCTAACGCCGTGTCACACCGCTTCATCGACTTCAGGTCGTTAGACAGTGACACTATCACCCCAAGGTCTCTCTCCTGCTCCATGCACATCAGCTCTTCACCCCCCAACTGTCCAACATAAAGTGTCCCAGAATCTACTCAAATTATACACAACGCATACAATTCTTTTGGATTACACACCCCAGAAGCATGACTCTGCATTTCTTGGCATTGAATCCCAACTGCCAAATCTTCGATCACTCCTCCAGCTTCCTTAAATCCCGTCTCTCTGTACTCCTTCCGGCGTGTCCACTCTGTTGAAGATCTTAGTATCATCCGCAAATGGACAAACTTTATCTTCTATCCCTTCCGCAATGTCGCTCACGAAGATGTTAAACAGAACCGGTCCCAACACCCAATCCCTGTGGCACTCCACTTAACACCATTCCCTCTTCAGAGTAGGCTCTATCCATCAACCAGTTTGTAATCCATGTCAACACCTTGGATCTGACTCCCAAGTTTCTCATTTTGTTGATGAGTCTTCTTTGTGGGACTGTATCAAAAGCTTTACTAAAATCCAAGTAAATTATATCAAGCGCTCTTCCCTGATCCAGTTCTCTAGTCACCCAATCAATGAAATCAATTAGATTTGTCTGACAAGACCTTCCCCTGGAGAATCCATGCTGCTTCTGATCAAGCAACCCACCGGATTGTAGATAGTTCACTATCCTTTCCTTCAGCAGAGTCTCCATTAATTTTCCCACCACTGAGGTGATACTAACCGGCCTATAGTTTCTAGCCTCTTCTCTGCATGTTAGGTATTGGTTTGGCCCTGGGAAAGCCATGTATTGAATTGCAATTACAATATTGTAAACCTCCCCTACCAAAACAACCCTAACTGCCAGCACTCAAACAGTAAATATCCTATTTATTATTGTAAATATTACACCAGGTCCTAAAACACCAATATACCTCCTATTAGGAAAACAAAACAAGCCATGCTGCTATAGATCCCTTCATAGAAAATACACACTAGCAGAATACCTCACCTCTATCACATGTGCAGAACATAGACAGACCTCACTAAATACAGAATAAAAAGTCCATTATAGATAGAAATGTGTAGACAAAAACTGAACTGGAAACTGTAAAAAGCCAGATTCTGTATGCAGTGTAACAAGAGAAAAGGAAAAGAATCACCATTCCTCTTAAAACATCAAACAATAAAATCAAGAAATATATAACATCAATCATAATAGTATTTATTAGAGATGTGAATCGTGTCCTCGATCGTCTTAACGATCGATTTCGGCTGGGAGGGGGAGGGAATCGTATTGTTGCCGTTTGGGTGTGTAAAGTATCGTGAAAATTGTTAAAATCGTGAGCCGGCACACTAAACCCCCTAAAACCCACCCCCGACCCTTTAAATTAAATCCCCCACCCTCCCGAACCCCCCCCCCCCAAATGCCTTAAATTACCTGGGGGTCCAGCGGCACACTAAAACACGGCACACTAAAACCCCCTAAAACCCACTCCGACCCTTTAAATTAAATCCCCCACCCTCCCGAACCCCCCCCCTCAAATGCCTTAAATTACCTGGGGGTCCGTAGCGGCGGTCCGTAGCTTAAATTACCTCCGTAGCCTTAAATTACCTCCGTAGCGGCGGTCCATAGCTAAATCGGGGGAAGGGGGAGAGCAGGAAAACCGGCACACTAAATCGTGTAGTCTTCAGCCGGCGCCATTTTGCAAAATGGCCGCCGCAAAATGGCGGCAGCCATAGACCAAAACGATTCGACGCAGGAGGTCGTTCCGGACCTCCGCTAGAATTTTGGCAAGTCTTGTGGGGGTCAGGAGGCCCCCCCAAGCTGGCCAAAAGTTCCTGGGGGTCCAGCGGGGGTCCGGGAGCGATCTCCTGCCGCGAATCGTTTTCCGGGGTGGGTTTTAGGGAGTTTTAGTTTGCCGTGTTTTAGTGTGCCGCTGGACCCCCAGGTAATTTAAGGCATTTGGGGGGGGGGTTCGGGAGGGTGGGGGATTTAATTTAAAGGGTTGGGGGTGGGTTTTAGGGTGTTTTAGGGTGTTTTAGTGTGCTGGTTTTCCTGCCCTCCCCCTTCCCCCGATTTATGATTTTTTGACGATAAATCGGGGGAATTGGTATTGTATCGTGGCCCTAATGATTTTTGACGATTTAAAATATATCGGACGATATTTTAAATCGTCAAAAAACGATTCACATCCCTAGTATTTATTTATTTATTTATTTAAAAACTTTTCTATACCGTTGCTAAGTTAAATACCATCGCAACGGTTTACATGTAGGCACATATTTAATGAGGGTAAAAGTGTACTATAGTACATTCTAACAGGTGCCGTTAAAGGTTCGGTTACAATATATCATTAGACATAGACATTTCGCGAAGTAGTTCATGACCAGTTGTACCAAAGGTACTTACACGAGTAGTTTTATCACACATAGTATTATTGTTATGTTTGTTGTGGTGTAGAGTTCATAGACTAATCTATTGTAAAGTTCTACTTACTGTGTGTCTGTGCCTTTCTGTTTTTCCTGAATAATTTCTCTCTATTCTTTCGTCTCTTTGTAAAATGCTTGTTTAAAAAGCCATGTTTTTAAACTTTTCTTGAATGTCTTTAGATCATTTTTTAGTCTGATCTCTGGAGGCATTGTGTTCCAGATTATGGGTCCTGCTAGTGATAGGGCTCTCTCTCTCACTTGGGTCAGTCTTGCTGTTTTAACTGATGGAATGGTTAGGAGTGCTTTATTTGCTGATCGGAGATTCCTGTGTGGCGTGTGTACCCGTAATGCTGTGTTTAGCCAATCTGATTTCTCATCATAAATTAGTTTGTGGATGATACATAGTGTTTTGTATTTAATTCTTGTTCAATTGGTAGACAATGTAACTCTGCTAGGGTTTCAGTTATATGGTCCTGCCTTCTTTTTCCGGTTAGTATTCTAGCTGCTGTGTTCTGTAGTATTTGCAGTGGTCTTAATGTCGTATTTGGTAGTCCAAGCATAAGGGCATTGCAGTAGTCTGTGCTGGAGAAAATTAGTGCCTGTAGTATTGTTCGGAAGTCATTTTGAGTTAGTAGTGGTTTAAGTTTTCTGAGTACCATGAGTTTTGCATAACCTTCCTTTACTTTTAGTGATATGTGTTGTTTCAGATTGATTTCGGGGTCTATAATTATTCCCAGGTTATGTACTTTCCCAGTTAGTTCAATTTTCTGGTTGTCTTTGAGAATTATTGATGTTTGACTGATTTCAGAGATTTTTCGTTCTAAGTGTAGAAATTCTGTTTTATCAATATTAATTACAAGTTCCATTTGTGTCAGTAGTTGTTTTATAATGCTTAGATACATGTTGGCTAGGTTTAGTGTTTCCTCTAAAGTGTCATCTATGGGTAGAATTAGTTGGATGTCGTCAGCGTAAATGTAGTGGATAATTCCTAGTCCTGCAAGTAGGTGGCATAATGGCAGCATGTAGATGTTAAAGAGGGTCGCAGATAGTGCTGATCCCTGTGGAACTCCTGTTTTGAGATTAATTTTTTCTGATACTGTGTTGTTGATCTGAACTTGGAAAAACCTGTTTTTTAGATATGAACTGAACCATTTTAATGTTTGGCCGTGTAATCTGATTTCTTCCAGTCTATTTAGTAGTATTTTATGGTTTACTGTGTCAAAGGCTGCTGATAGGTCAAGCATTAGTAGAATATAGTGTTTACCACTATCAAAGCCTCTCAGGATGTTATCTGTTAGAGAGAGGAGAAGAGTCTCAGTGCTGTAGTGTTTTTGAAAACCGTGTTGAGATGGGTACAGTATGTTATTGTTATCCAGGTGTTCAGCTAGCTGTTTCTGTACTGTTGTTTTGATTAGTTTAGCTAAATTTCAAAATAGCTGGTGAATAGAACAGTATCCAATAATTAAAAACTCATATATAAAACTTTTCCAAATTGCAATAAAATATTTCAAAACAGCAGATACATTAAATAACAGCCAATAATTAAAACTAACAAGGACTAATAAATCCCCCACTTTCCGTACCTGGGAACCTTTGAGTTCCAGATGCCCTGAGATTATCATGGATTAGCAGAGTGGGGGAAGGAGTTGTTGCACATAAATCCACACAAACGTTTTCCCCTTTCTCTAACACTCATATGCTCATTCATTTTCTCTCTCTACATGCACAATCATACATACCCATGCTTGTTTGCTCTCTCATCTGCTCATTCATACACACACATACACATGCTTGTTCACTCTCACATACTCAATTATACACACACATGCACACTCGTGCTCTCTCACATGCTCAGTCATACACACATGCACACTCACTCATGCTCTCTCACATGCTCAGTCATATACACATGCACACTCACTCGTGCTCTCTCACATGCTCAAATCATACAAATATACACACACTTATTCACTCTCTCAAATGCTCAGTCATATGCTACTTTGCAGGCTGGCTACTCCTGATTTTCAGGGGTGGGAGGTGGATGCTGCTTTTTGTGGCTCCATGGGCTACGCTCATTCTGACTGCCGAGGCGGAGTGAGAAGCTGACGCAGCTACGAGGGCTATACTTCGTCTGATTGGAATGGCGGGGTGAGAGGTCGATGTTTGTTTTTTTGGCTCGCTGCTCATGGTCTCCCTAAATGTAGTGGAGGTTGATGCCACTTGGCAGGGTGTGCTCCTGACTTCCAGGTGTGGGATGCCGATGCTGCTTCTTGCATCCGCGGGCCCCACTGCTCCTGACTGCGCACAGGTAGGGGGGGACAACACTGATTTTTTTTTTGTCCTGATTTGGGGGCTGCCACAGCTTCCCTGGACTCCAGAACCTGGTGCAGGGGCTCTTCTCCCCTCTGGCATCTGAGCTCTTGAGGTGCCAAGCCTCTATCTGTAGAGGGGAGGTGGCGGATTGTCTATCAAATTTTGAAAGTGATGGCGCCCCTCATGGATGGCCCTATGGCCGAGACCATATCGGTCAAACGCTGGCTATGGCTCTGATTTACTCTCAGATAATAGAAGGACTAGAGAGCACTCCATTAAGTTAGCAAGTAGCACATTTAAAACGAACCAGAGAAAATTATTTTTTACTCAAAGCACAATTAAGCTCTAGAATTCATTGCCAGAGGATATGGTTACGTCAGTTAGTGTAGCTGGGTTTTAAAAATGTTTGAGCAAATTCCTGGAGGAGAAGTCCATAAACTGTTATTAATCAAGTTGACTTAGGGAATAACCACTGCTGTTACTGGCATTAGTAGCATGGGATCTATTTAATGTTTGTGTACTTGCCAGGTACTTGTAATCTGGATTGGCCACTATTGGAAAAAGGATACTGTGTCTGACAGAAAGACAACTTCTTATGTGCTTATGTTCTTATCATTAGAGCTGAGCAGCAACCAGCCACAACCAGGGTGAAAAATACATGTATTTACATACTGCTGGCATTGGCATCTTATTTTCTCATTGAACATAAATTAACTGAGAAAAAACATCCATTATTTTTGTGTGTCTACTGTACACAAGAGTCATAGTCAAAGGAGATGATCTCCAAGTCCAACCATCTGCCAAATCCCTACAGGATCCCAGAGGCAAGCTAAGAAGATGATGGTGCTGGGAAAAGGGCATTAGGTTTGTTAGGAATTGTGCACATTCTGGGGAACAGGGAGCCTATTCTGGTGAGAACCTGGCTGCTGGTGCTATCATTCAAATGGACACAGAGTAACTCTTAAAGAAGACCACAGGGGAAAGCCGACAATCAGTAGTGTATAGTTTGGAATGAGATATCTTCTAAAGATATTGTCAAAAAAAGGAAGCTGGAATCTGAGAGTTGTGGTAAGGGCTGAGGTAGCTTAGGTGGATTTAAATACAAAGCAGGTAAGAATGAATTATTCCAAGTGGTATTATCAATAAGCAGGTTGTGAGAGGGTGGGGAAGGGGGGCACAAATAAGCTTTCCTGCCCAGAGTGCTAAAATACCTCATTACAGCTCTGAGTCCAAGTTCCTGGAGAAAGAGTCCCTAAATAATAATTAACCAAGTAGACCTGGGACAGCCATAGCTTATCCCTTGGAGTGAGCAAGAAGAAATGAATGTACTCTTTGGGATCTGCCTGGTATTTGTGACCTAGATTGGTTACTGTTGCAGACAGGATGCTGGACTCGATGACCTTTGGCAGCATGACAAATCTTATGTGTTTATGTACAGGAAGGAGGTGATTCTTGTGACTTGATGGGGAGGGCAAGGGGTCTGTCCCAGAAGTCTTCTCCTTCTCACCTCCTCCTGCAAGTAGCAGACTAAAGCTTTAAGAAGTAACTCTTCTCCTTCTCTCTCTCCCTCCCAAATAATGAGTTATAGGGTTGGATGTAATTCCCTCTGTAGGTAGCAGACTTGGTCATTTTACCAATGGAGTGAAGCTATAGTACTGACTCAACATTCTCCCCATGGGTAGCAGGCTATCCCAAGGCATGACCACCATTCCTTACAAAGGCTGCAGCTAAAGCCCAACTGGACATCCCTCATTAATAGAAGAGCCTTTATTTCAGGAAAAGGTAAGAAGAGATATTAGAATGTGCATGTCCCAGGATGTCTCTGGACTCTGAGTGTTAACCTTCACACTTCACAGCAGACAGTTTTGTGTCCTTTGAATCTTCCTACATCATTGTATGAATGGAAATTCTCTTTCTTCCTACCTTACATGAAAAGAAATAGTATCTGAAAAGAAATCAATAGCCTTATTGAGCTAGCAGCTAGGCATCTTCGGCTGAGAAGAAGCTTTTCTTTTGATTGCAGTTAGTAATTCATGGATAAATGGTCTGGAAGGACTATTAAAGAGATTTTTCATACAAACAATCATCTGAAAGTTGTCTTCACAGATGGTACACAGATGACTTTCAAGGGTGAGATAGCTTCAAAGAAAGACTGTTTATTATTGATCTGCTGATGTCTAAACGCCATTCAAGTTATGAAATTCTTGTCTTTCGTTCAGCTTCCTCCTCCCTCTCCCAGTGATACAATGGCTTAATAAATGGTAGCTGTGGGTTTAGCAGTGAGAAGAAAGCAAAAGGCAAGAGGGGGAGAGGGAAATGACAGTTTGGAGCAACAAAGCTGAATTTCCTCTGGTTGGGTTTAGAATCTAACCGAAGAACTCAACTTTTACCAAGGTTTCTCATTCTTTCCCCCAACCTCTAGAACAGTTAATACAAACACTCCTTACTGGCTGCTTTCTGGCACTCAGTCTCAGCATCTTCCATGGGTTTCTCTGGAAACTGGTATGGGGCAATATCTTGTGATCATATCCCATGAACAATGGGGACAGAAAGCCAAGTTTAGGGGTGGTTTAAGTTTTATTGCTGATTGCCAATTTGTATAAATGTAGGGCAGGTTGTACGAAGCATTTTTCCCTTTAGCCCAAAATTTCCTTCATCAAAAAAAGTTCATAATGTGATTAAAAATGTTTAAAATTTCAGAAACATATGTAGCCACCTCTGGAGTGGAAGGTCTGGCTACCAAGTTTTGTGCATCAATTGGTATTTGACCTTCCAAAACGGAGAGGACAAGACCATTATTTGGGGTAGGGGAGCCTCTTTTGGTCCAATTTGGATCAGAGAACAGTTGGTTCATATATCTTGGCAGATTGAATTTTTCTATTTATTTTTTAATTTAGATTTACTCAGATTGATTTGGTTTTGAGTATTCAAAAATAAAAACTATTTGAAGTTTTTGAAACTGATGCTGATATTTGAATCTACATTTATTTATTTTATTTGAAGTTTTTTATATACCGAGGTTTAGCAGTTAGCCTTCGCCCCGGTTTACAGTAGAACAGAACTTGTTACATAGAACAGGTCATCGAAACTTTTAAATGAACATAGAATAGCAGATGTTGATCACGTTTAGCTGGGGGCTCACATGGTCCTCGGGTTGTGAATTTATACAGATCTGCATGTGAATCTATACAGATTGTGAATGTGAATCTGCATGTGAATGTGAATCTGCATGTGAATCTATACAGATCTACATGTGAATCTATACAGATCTGCATCTGAATCGGTCCAATTAGATCCAAGCAGGGTGAATATAGAGTTTTGAACTGGTCTGTAAATGGCCCAGTCTCTCCTGAATTGAGCAGGGAGTGCCCCAACATATCTGATCTGATTCAAAAGCCTTTGAAAATTGCTACAATATATGCTGTAGAATTGTCAATAGGTTTTACCTGCGTTAAGTGCACTTAACATGAGAAAATAGGCTTTTGAAAATTGCTACGATAGCATGTTACAATTACATATTCCTTTGAAAATTACCCTGTACATTTCCAACCATGCCCCTAAAACTCCCATCCAGAATGCCTCTTTTGACTGTAGCCTGAAGTAAGCGCATTGTGAAGCTCTGAGCATGATTTCAGGTGACTGAAAATCCATTGGTGTGTATTCTGCCCCTCTTCCCACCTACCTTTCATTGTATGCACTCAGGTCCTGACTAAACCTCTTTTATCCCAAAAGTGCTGTGCCCAGAGTCCCCCAGAGTCCATGGAAGAGCAGGGTTAGAACTCAGGCACAGAGGAACACAGGGACTTGCCCAGAGTCACTGGCTGAGTGGAGATCAGTCAGACTTCAGGCCGAGAGAGAGAGAGAGAGAGGTGGGATTAGACCCGAGGCCAGAGCCGTAGCCGGGCAATGTGGCACCTATGGCCCAAGTGAAAAACTGCGCCCTCACCCATTACACAGCGCATGACACCAAGCGTTGGGAGACTCTGTTCTATGTTTGTACAGCAATGCCCATGGCCAGTGCAAGGGGATTAGGTGCCCTAGGAAAACCTTACAGCCTTGCACCCCTCACCCCATCACCCCCTCCTCACATACAATTAAAAATTATGCATTTATAATCACAGATTTTATATGAAAAATGGCATTCAAAGCGCAGTCTTCGGAGGTTAAAATATCACAATATATGTATTATATTTACATGCACTGCTGTGGCTCCAACCAGAAAATCTTGCAAAAAAGCAAGAGGCACTTGGAACTCATGGTAAAACGCCAATTGTAATGCATCTTGGGCATGGGCATGAACCTCAGAGAGCCACAAGAAAACAGAATTACAATGAAACAAACTTTCTATATCAAAACAACACTAACTGCCAGCACTCAAACAGCAACAACTCTGCTTATGAAAGTTAACACTGCAAATATTACACCAGACCTAAAACACCAATAGAACATGCCAAACTGCTATAGATCCCTATATAAAAACTACATTTTTTTGTTTTGTTTTCCTGTAAACCGACGCGATATCCTAGGATGAACGGCGGTATATAAAAACCAATAAATAAATAAATACATACTATTAGAATACCTCAATTCAGTGACACATGCATAGACCCTCAAATACAGAATAAATAGACCATAAAGTTTAAATAGAAATATACAGACAAAAACTAAACTGGAAACTGCAATAAGCCAAATTATATATCACTGCAACAATGGAAAAACAGAAGCATTACTATTCCTCATAAAATAATAAAATTACTAAAACCATACCAATAAAAAGAATAATTCAAAACTAATGAATAGAATAACATTCAATAATTTAAAACTCACCTACAAATTTTTCAAATACTAATAAAATGTTTCAAATAACACATCAAATAATACCCAATATAATTAAAAATAATGAGGATTTTTAAAACATTCCCCAGTATCCATTCCTGGGAACCTTAGATTTCCAGAAGCCCTAAAATTGCCATGGATTAGCAGGCAGAGACAAAGTGGGGTCAGTCTCCCACACACATGCTCTCATACTCTGTCTCCCACACGCATGCTTTCTCTCACACACATATACACATATACTTTCTCTCTCATTCTCTCACACACATGCTCTCTCTCACTCTGACACACATAAACACATGCTCTCTCTCCCACATACATGCTCTCTCTTTCACTCTCCCACACACAAGATCTCTCTCTCACGCTCCACTGAAGCAGCAGGCAGTAGCAGTCTCCTTCTTCAGCTCCCATGGCCAAGGGAATAACTTCCAGCCATGGGGGACAACCTAGCTCTGACTTTGGGCTCCTTCCAGCAGGGCAGGACAGGGAGCCCACCTCCTCCGTCTCCGAAGCAGCATGGCCCTGCCGAAATCACATCTTGGTTGGCGGGGCCTTAGTAAGTGGAAATTCCACAGCTCCTTTCTGACACACAGACTCTCATTCATATCCCCTTTTTCTCTCACAGATACACATACAGACTGTTTCACACACACAACCTCACGCTTCCTCACTCACAGGTTTATGGCTCTCAAACACACACATGTACAGGCTCTCTGTCTCTCATACACCCATCCTCAGCAGCTTGCTTGTCAGCCCCCAGCAGACTTCTTCCCTAGTCACTGCTCCCCTCCTAGACCCCCACTTTCCAGCACTCTTTCTCCCAAGACCCCTCTCCCTTTTCAGACCCTAATTTCCCATTAGTCTTGCTCCCCTCTCCTCTCCCAGATACTCCCCAGGAGTCTTACTCCCCAGCCCCCTTTCCCTTCCCAGCCTCCCTATTCCCCAGAAATCTTGTTCTGTAGACCCCTCTCCCCTCCCAGTCCCCAGCAGTCTTGTTCCCTCCTCCCCAGGGCCGGGCGGAACCACTAGGCGAGCTAGGCCTGTGCCTAGGGCGCCGAGACTTAGGGGGCGCCGTGGCAGGCAGCAGAATTTTGAAAGGGCAAAAAGTGCCCTTTCAAAATTCTGCCAGCCTTCGACTCGCCTAGGTGGAGACCGAGCGTCGAGATTTAGGGGCCGCCACGGCAGGCAGCCAGCTCCCGACTCTCCCTTCCTCCTCCCGAGTGTTACCCTCCCGACACCCCCCTAGTGGTCCAGCGGAGGTCCCGGAAGCAATCTGCCACTCCTGAGGCCCTCGGCTGCTACTAAGCAAAATGGCGCCGGTTACCTTCAGCCCCTATCATGTGACAGGGGTCAACCAATGGCACCGGTAGCCCCTGTCACATGGTAGGGGCTGAAGGCCACCGGCGCCATTTTGCTTAGTGGCAGCCGAGGCCCCGGGAGCGGCAGATCGCTCCCGGGGCTGCCTCTGGACCACTAGGGGGGGTGTCGGGAGGGTGACACTGGCGGGGAGGCAGGGCGAGTTGGGAGCTGGCTGCCTGCCTGCTGCGGCGCCCCCTAAGTCTCGGCGTGGATCTTCTTTCTGTGAGTGTGTGTGTATTGAGAAAGGAATCTGCCAGTTTAAAAAAATGAAATATGATAATACATATAGCTGAACTTTTGAAAAGTTGGATGAAAGATAAAATTACTAAATTTTAAGCATCCCTCTTCTGGAAAATAAAATTCAACTTAAAGTGGGTAGAGACAAATACTAAAGCAAAAAAAATTAGTTTTTAAAATGTTCATCTCAGCAAAATCACAAATTTAAGATACTGATGCCAGGTGGGGTTTGGTTTTCGTTTTTTTTGAAGCATAATTTAAGCATGAAGACTAGAATAGAATCTGAAATGGTTTTGCTTGGTTTTTTTTTTTGTTTTTTTTTTTTAAAGCCTTTAGAAAATGTATATTTTTAAATGACTAAGACTGGAATCTTCCCATTTAAAAGGGAAGCCGACCAAGGATGTCTTTCTGTTCCATATCTCCCACATGAATAATCATACGACTGATAGTTTGAAGAAAGACACTTGCTTTATTGCCTGGAAGCGTAAAACAAGAGAAGCTGTACTGTATGGGTGGCTGTCCCTTGGGAGGACAGAACCTGAAGGAAGGGTGTCATTTCGCCTTCTGATAGGAATGTGGTTTTCTTATTTAATGGTTGGGAGCATCACTTTCACTTTTAGTATAAGTGAAAAATGCTGCAAGTCTGAAAGCAAGGTGCTTCCGTGAGAGTGTAATATGTATGTGAGACAGGGAGGGTGCTTCTGTATGTGTGTGTGTGGTGTATATGTGAGGCAGGGAGGGTGCTTGTGTGTGTCAATGTGTGTGCGCAAGAGAGATGGAGCATGTTTTTGGCTGGCTTGTGGCTGTGAGAGAGGGCATGTGTGTGATTGAGCCTGTTTGTAAGTGAGATAGAACATGTGTGTGTTTGAGAGCTTGTGTGTAAGTGAAATAGAGCATGTGTGTGATTGAAAGCCTGTGTGTAAGTAAGAGAGAGCGAGAGCATGTGTGATTGAGAGAGACTGGCCAGAGAGGTGACGTGTGTATGTGTGAGAATGGCTGATCAGGGAGGTGACTGGTGTGTGTGAGAGAGAGAGAGAGAGAGACTGGTTGGGGAGAGATTGGTGTGTGAGAGACAGAAACTGGTCCTGAGGGTGTGACTGGTATGTGTGTGAGAGAGAGAAAAGACTGGTTGTGGTCCCTAAGGAAGAGGTCTGTGAGGACAGCTTCAGCAGCTACTGCTGCTTCTGGTATGGCCTGCAAGGGAAAGGAGTAGGAGAACTGCTGGAGAGGGTAAGTAAAGGTGGCTTTTTAAGTTCATTTTTCTTGATTATCATTTTAATTATTGGGTAGTATGTGATGTGTCTGCTGTTTGAAATATTTTATTGGTGTTTTGTAAAGCTTTCAAAATTTGCATGAGTCTTTAATTATTGGATATTCTATTCATCAGCTGTTTTGAAATTATTTTATTTGTATGATTTTATAATTATGATTAATGATTTATATATCGTTATTTTATTGATTTGTTTCACAAGGAATGGTGAAATTTTTGTTTTTCCATTGTTACACTGTATAGAGTCTGGCGTGATGCATTTTACAGTTCAGTTTTTGTCTGCATGTTTCTATTTATACTTTATGTGGCTTTATTCTGTATTTGGTGAGGGTTTGTGTTCTGCATGCAAAGACTGAGATGAAACATTCTTTTAGCATGTGGTTTCTCTGTAGGGATCTGTAGTAGCTTAGCCTGTTCTGTTTTCCTGATAGGAGGTGTATTTTTATTTTAGATTCTGGTGTAATATTTTTGGTATTCTTTTTCATAGGTAGGTTTGTTATTCTTTGAGTGTTGGCAGATAGTACTGTGTTGATACAGGAGGACCATGCCAAAACATATCACAATAGGTATGATGCCATATGAATTCCAAGATGCAAAGGTTTCTTGTTGGATTCACAACAGTGCATGAAATTATCACAACAACTTGTATATTAATTTTACCTCAGAATGTCATTGTTCATGTAAAATATGCTATAAATGCATAATTTAAAATTGTGTATGGGGAGGGGGCGCCAGACTGTAAGGTTTGCCTAGGGTGCCAAATACCCTTGCACCGGCCCTGCCCCTCCCACATCTTCTCATCCAGAATCCCCTCACTCGCTGTAGGTGGCCAGTGCAGGATTTCAGTGCATGCTGCTCACCCCTGAAGGGTTGCCACGATCCCCCTCACTCACCCTCCCTGCTCCTGGACAACTGAAGGATCGTGGCCTTGCCGCGCGGGCTGCTTCCTCCCTCCCAGCTGCCAGTGCCTGAATGACGTCATCAGGTGCCGACAGCTGAGGAGGAAGAAGCAGCCCGCACTGCAAGGCCGTGATCCTTTGATTGTTCAGAAGCAGGGAGGGTGAATGAGGGGATTGCAGCAGCATCGTGGGGGGTGAGCAACATTAAGAAAATCATGCCTCATCCCCCTGCTACCAATGAGGCTTCTCCCGTTGTTGGTGGCCCTACCCTGATCTGATGTCTGTGAGTGGAAAAAGCAGCGTGGCCCCACCAGAATCATCAGCGGTAGTGGCGCCTAGGCACGCTACGGCTCTGCCTGAGGCACAGGGAGATAAAGGGACTAATCCATAGTCACACACACAGTCTGTTGCAGAGCTGCGGATTACACATAAGGGCACAGGGAGATAAAGGAAGTTGTCCAAGCTCCCAGAGTGAAAAAAGGTTTACCCTGTCTGTTTTTCCTCAGATCTTGACAAAGAAATCCAGTGAGTGGAAATACTGGTGTCACTGCTTTAGCAGAGTGCTGGGGTATCTCATTGTAGATTTGATCTGCTCCAAAATGTAAACATTGTTTATATTATTTTCTTTATCTTGCCAACGTCTTTTATTTATTTTTCCAATTTATTTAACTAAAGGGCAGATATTTATTACATAGTAGCCTAGTAAATGCCAGCGGATAAAAGAACAATTGGCCCTTCCAGTCTGTTTCCTCATATCAGTTGCTTCACATTTCTGTTGTGAAATAGCGGAACAGATTCTGGGGGTTTCAGCTGATTGATTTGCATTATAATAATCATTTTCAAAGAGATGCATGAAAAATATTAGAATTATTATTGCGCTTGGTGAAGCCGAAAAATTCTTAATTCTCTCTCCACAGATGCACCCCTGAACTACTGTTAAAAAAAGAAAGTCTTCTATTCCCTTCCAACAAAAGTTAAGCAAAAAGCTGAGATGGAAAAAAAGTTTTCCACAATGTTTCAGTCCTGTGGAAAGAAGAGAGAAGGATGATTACTATTATGGGACCAATTCACGGGGGGGTGGATTTACCAATAGGTAGAATGGCAATTGCCTTAGAGCAGCCGCCCTGCTTTGTGAGTCCATCAACAGCTGCTGTGCAGAGCTTTCCTGCTGGGGGCAGCCCACCTGCCTGAGGGCAGAGGGGGAGGGGGTGGTGTATATCCGTCACCGCTGATTCACTCGAGGGTGCTAACGAGTAGCAGACATACTGTGATGCAGAGGACTTACATGGATTTTCCTTGTTGTTTTCTTTTTACCTATGCAGGTAGTTCCAGTTTTTTAGAGGAGAAAAAAAAATCCTTGCCCTGAAATAGAGAAGACCACCTTTGGACAAGTGTTTCCTGAATTAAAGGATTGTTGTCTTTTTTCAATGAAAAACAACAAAAATTGAAAAAAAAAATGTAATCCCTTGAATTATATTTCACTCTTCCATTCCTGAGCCTTACTGATGTCATCAGAACCAGCCATAAAACTGGCACCGGCTGACGGCAGCAGATTACGCCCTTTGGGGCCCTTTGTGACCCATTTGGGTCTGGTGGAAGTTTTGTCTGTGGTACTTTGCTGTTCCTTGCAGCTGTGGTGTGGGTGTTAGTGAGCCCATATTGCCACGTGCAAAGGGAGCTGCTTTAGTGCCAGTATTGGTAAGGGGATTTTGCAATGGGTTGATTTATATTGTGATAGTATGATGTATTGTAATATGTAAAGAAACATGAAAAAGTCTAGCTCAAATTCGCAGGGATTGTATGTAATCCAACTGGGGAAACCTCATAGAGTGCCAATACTAGGCTAAATCGGATGCCTATATGGCTACTTATTCTGAAACTCCAACTCCAACGATGTGGATGTCAGAATGAATGTATAATCATTGGTAACCCCAGATGAGAAGATGCTTAATATATTATTCCATTAAGCTATCTTATCAGTCCAGTATAAGTCCACTGCTGTAGGAGTGAGTAATGGTATACAAAGAAATTGTTATACCAAATAAACTCACTGCTGTCCGTGAAAATCTTCATGCAATAAGTGTAACGATCCCGACACTGCAATGTTTCGAATGGAATTTCTTCATCAGGGAATCACTTCTAGACACTGCAATGTTTCGAATGGAATGTCTTCATCAGGGAGTAGCATCAGGTCTGGCTTTTGTGCCTAGATGGGAGACTGCCAGCAAAGATCATGCATTGTGGGTTACAGAAGGCAACAGACAACATGAACATCATAAAGCAAACAGGCAGCCACAGTTGCAACATAATAAAATAACCTTCAACAGACTGAAAATGATAACACTGCACAAACTTACCAAAGCAAATAAGATTTCAATTGCTTTCTGCAAGATTTATAATCCAGCATTTTATGTAGCTCGAACAGAAACATGCTCTACATCTACAGAGTAGGGCCTGAGTGCTCTTGAGCCCTCATCCTATGACTTCTCATTTCAGAACCTCCTTTCCATTGAAAGAAGCCCAATTCCTTTCTTTAAATGTCTCTATCATAACTCCCCTACATATTTAGATATTTTAGTCTGTCCCCCACATGATTTACAGCGAAGACTACTGAGCATTTTAGCAGCCTCCCTCTGGTCTGACTCCATCCTGTTTATATCCGTTTGAAGGTGCAGTCTCCAGAACTGTACACAGTATTCCAAGTGAGGTCTCACCAGGGACCTTCACAGGGGCAATATCACCTCCCTTTTTCTGCAGGGCATTCCTCTCCCTGTGCCCCCAAGCATTGCCATCACCTAATCCATCTGATATGATTACCCCTGATTCCACGCTTGTTTCGTGCATAGAATTTCAACCCCTACACTATACCTCTCCCCTTGGGTTTTTGCAGCCCAGATGCATTACTCTGTATTTTGTAGCATTAAATCTTAGCTCCAGACCATTCCTCAAGCTTTGCTGGATCCCGCCTCATGTTTTTCACACCTTTCTAGCTGTCTACCCTGTTGCAAATGTTGGCATTATTCGTAAAAAGACAAACCTTTCCCAATAGTCCTTCCACAATATCACAAGAAAATGTTGAAAAGAACCAGTCCAAGGCCCAATCCCTGTGGCATACCGAGTAACAACCCCCCACCCCCCAGTGTGAACTCTGTTTTCCACTAGCTTTTGTTACCTCTCACTCAACCAGTTTCCAGCCTTGTCAGTCATTTTACCGAGGATGCTCAATTTATTTATAAATCATCTATACAGAACTGTGTCAAAGGCCTTACTGCAAAGCAAGTACACTATTTTTGTAGTGGTCTCCCTTGATCCAGCTCTCTGGTCACTCAGTCAAGAAATTGATCAAATTTGTCTGACAAAATTTAACTGTAGTAAAAACCATGCTGTCTCGGATCTTGCAATCCATTGGATTCCAGAAACTGCGCTATCCTCTGTTTTAGCAGTGATTCCATAAGTTTGCTCACCACAGAGGTCAGACTAACCGGCCTGTAGTTCCCAAACTTCTCCTTATTTCCTCGTATAAGAAAAGGAATCACATCCGCCTATTTCCAGTCCTCCGGAACTACTCCAGACTCTAAAGAAGCATTGAAAAGGTCAGCCAGCGGATCTACCAGGGCTTCTCTAAATGCCCTTACTATCCACCCATGTATTCGTCCAGCCCCACTACTTTATTGACTTTCAGTTTAGCTAGCTCCTCATGAAAATGGGCTTCTGAAAATCATTTGAGGATTATCTGCTGCTAAATAATTTGGATTAGTTTCTGTTTCTGTCTCGGCCCTTGCGTTTCTCTTACTCTTAATTGCATAAAAACATGATTTTTCTCTTTTAGGGTCCAATGTACTAGAGGATTTTGTATCTATGGGGCAAATGCTTAATGCATCAGTTCCTGAGTAGCTTTTGCTGCATCTGCTCCTCGTTTCGCCAGCAACGGGGAGGCGGGGGCAGAGAAAGAGAATCTGGAGAGGATTTTAATGTGCGTAATTTGCGGGGAGAGCAGGCACTAAGTGGATTGTTTCTGAAAACGGGTTCAGTGTTATTTGTTGCTGGTATGAAACAGGCTGTATTTAGTTTCTTTAGGATATGTGCAGATGGGCCTGACAGTGCACACAGATCTCTCTGAATAAAGCTGGTAAGAAAGGGAAATTCACAGCCTTTGATTTGACAAAAGTTTAATGCACATTTTACACTTTGGAGAGAAGTCTCATCTGTTCACTTTAAGATCAATGTTAAAATGGAAGGCAACATGCCAGAAAGCCATCAGCAGAAAATACATGAAGGGTAATAAAGCTCCCATTACTGTACCCACAAATCCAAGGGCTGAATTACTGAGAGATGGTGTAGGCTGAGCGTCACCAAGTCCAACTCGCCTGTATTAGGTGCCCCTTTGACATCCGGGCAAACCCTAGCTTTAGAAGTTCAGTCCTGGTTAAATCGACCTTTTTTAATGTTCCAAGGAACTCAGTAATAAATGTAAGTCCTGTAACCCTGGTGAGAGCCATTTCAGTCAGAGAGACAGACAGCAGCAGGCTGGCGTGGGCAGAGAGAGAGGATGAACTGGAAATTGAAAATCCATTACGGACATTTTCTGTAAATGCCTATCCGGCAGGTTGTGGTTATTTCCCCTTTATCCGTGCATGCAAGTGATGGGTTGATTCCTTTATCTCTTTAGGAGCCCACTGTATATATATATATATAGACAGCTGAAGGCCAGCCTGGGGTATCAAAAAGCAGTCCCACGAGTCAGTTTTTCTTCCTGAGAGTTTAGGTAAGTCTGTGCTCTAGGCCATATTTTCAATTATCCGGGCAGTAGGTGGTGATTTGTAGGCCGATTGAACTAAACTGCGTTTGGCTGCGCGGACATGTTAACGCCCACTTCTGGTCACATTTTTGTGTGCGTACCTTTACTCTTTATTTAACATGAAGATTAGAGCATAAAAAATGTGCACATGAATATGAATAAACATAGAAACATAGAAATGACGGCAGAAGAAGACCAAACGGCCCATCCAGTCTGCCCAGCAAGCTTCACACATTTTTTCTCTCATACTTATCTGTTTCTCTTAGCTCTTGGTTCTATTTCCCTTCCACCCCCACCTTTAATGTAGAGAGCAGTGATGGAGCTGCATCCAAGTGAAATATCTAGCTTGATTAGTTAGGGGTAGTAGCCGCCGCAATAAGCAAGCTACACCCATGCTTATTTGTTTTACCCAGACTATGTTATACAGCCCTTATTGGTTGTTTTTCTTCTCCCCTGCTGTTGAAGCAGAGAGCTATGCTGGATATGCGTGAAGTATCAGTCTTCTCCCATGCTGTTGAAGCAGAGAGCCATGCTGGATGTGCATCGAAAGTGAAGTATCAGGCACATTTGGTTTGGGGTAGTAACCGCCGTAACAAGCCAGCTACTCCCCGCTTTGTGAGTGCGAACCCTCTTTTCTTCTCCCCTGCCGTTGAAGCAGAGAGCTCTGCTGGATGTGTGAAGTATCAGTTTTTCTTCTCCCCTGCCGTTGAATCAAAGAACTATGCTGTATATGCATTGAAAGTGAAGTATCAGGCTTATTTGATTTGCCTACACAATTGTGCTCTTCCATGCAAATCCCATGTTAATCGAAGCATAAGCTATTACTGTACACTACAGAAACGTGCTCAGCTTCATGGACATGTTACTCTTGCTTAGAGGTAAAGTTTCTGGGGCTGGGGTTCGTCTATAGGGCCAAGCCATGGTGCGGAGGGGTCCTGTGCTCAGGCTTTATGTGCATAAAATATGCTTTCTGCACAGATTATTTTTTCAATGCATGCTACTAAGCATATCTGTCTGCACATTTTCAGGTAAGCACACTTTTTAGCATACCATCAACTTGCTACCTTGGGAATTAATTCTATTTTTTAACGTGTGAGTAAAGAAAATATGAAGTTCAGCATAGTTTGCTTACTCCATGTCTTATTACATTGGGCTCTTAATTTGCTTTCTCTAGTAAGGAATAGTACTGGAGAGGATCCTACTGAGGCACTGCACTGTGTGGGTCATCTCTGATGCCGGTAACTATTTTATTTATTTATTTGTTTAATTGTTTAGCCATTTTATACATCATCGTTCCATCATGACATAGGTATTATTGGTAGCCAATTACAATCACGTGATTTGTTCATATATCATAAATTAAAGCAAAAGACATGTACATTGACAGGCAGACAGGGGAGGGGAAAAATAAAGGGATGAGATTGTGGGGTAGAGGTAGCATTTTTAACAGTAGGTGCTGTAGGGAAGTAAAGGAGGGGGTTGAGTGAGAGTGTTTCCAATACATTTATTTGTGTTTGGGTTGGAAAGAAAGTGATGAGGGGTCCTGAGGGTAGGTTCCTCAAGAGTTTGTCAGTGTAGGAACAAGTGGTATTTTCAGAAAGGTTAAGTGAGATTGTAGGCATTTTGAAATAACCGCCTCTGCTGAAATGCTGACTTACATGTTCTCTGTCTCCCTGATCCTATTCCCACTCCCCTAATTTATCCCTGATCCTAATTTATCCCTGATCCTATTTCCCACTCCCCTAATTTATTTTGTGCTCTGCATTATTATCACGCTCTGACCCCCCTGTTTATGATTCTTTGACTCGCCATTAACTATGGAATATGACTATCTTTGGTTTAATTGCATTTTGTGCTTAACTGGTTCTAAATTGATTTATATTATATTTTGTTCTGAAATTGTTCTTAATCGATTTATATTATGTCCACCTTAATTTATATTGTATGTAAAGCCTGTTGCTGATTTATTGTTTATTGTAAACCGAGGTGATGTTTCTTTTACGTGCCGCGGTATATAAAAAACCACGAAATAAATGAATCTGTGTGTGTGTATGAATGTGTGTGTATACGTGCGAGAGAGTGAACCTGTGTGTGTGTGTGTGTGTGTGTGTGTGCTGGAGAATGAGACCCTGTGTACGTGTGTATGTGTGCATGAGAGGGTGAGAACCTGTGTGTGTGCATGGGTGTGTGTGCAGAAAAACAGCCTGTGTGCATGTGTGTGAAACAGCTTGTGTGTATGTGGGTGTATGAGAGAGAGAGCCCGTAAGCATGTGTACATAGTGGTATGCCTGAGAACCTGCATGCATGTGAGTGTGTGTGGTATGGTGTGCAAGAGAGCTTGTGTGCATGTGTGAGCATGGTATGCACGAGAGCTTGTGTGTGAGAGAGGAGGAAGAGAAAGCCTCTGTATGTGAAAGGGCGTGTGCATGTCTGTGTGGTCCCCCTCCCTAATCCACAACAAATTTAGGGTGACTGGAAATCAAAAGATATCAGTTATGGAGAGTGGGAAATTTTTTTTATTCTTATTAGATTTAACTGATGAATGTTATTTGATGTGTCTGTTGTTTAGAAATATTTTATTGTTTTTTGAGAACATTTAAAAAAATGTTGATGTCCTGTTCATCAGCCATTTTGAAATATTTATTCTTTCTATTAGAATAGTTTTACTATTATGATTAATGTTATATTTCTTGATTTTATTATTGCTTTATGAGGAATGATGGTGTTCCTGTTTTTCCATTGTTGCACTGTATACAAGTCTGGCTTCATGCAGTTTCCAGTTCAGTTTTTGTCTGCACATTTCTGTTTATATTTTATTCTATATTTGGTGTTGCTCCGTCTGGGTTCTACATGTGTGATCGAAGTGACATATTCTGCTGGCCCGTAGTTTCTGTGTAGGGATATAGCAGCCTGGCTTATTCCTAATGGATGGTGAATTGGTATTTTAAAACCTGATGTAATATTTGTAGTGTTATCTTTTCGAAGGTAAGGGTGTTATTGCCGCTTTAGCAAATATATTATAGTAAGCAGATTACAATATAAACATAAAATCCATCATAATAGGTTTACTGTATTATCATTGTTACTCAGTTTACTCATGGCTTTCTGAGGGTCAAGCCTAATACCAAATGTCTTTTTGCAGGGTTTTTTGGTTGGCATCAGTGCAGTGCATGTAAAAATAATATACATGTTGCTGTGATATTTTTACCTCTGAAGCCTATGACTATCTTTCTTCATGTACAATCTGTTATTATAAATGCACAGTTTTTAATTGTGTGTTGTGAGGGATAGTGTGTAAAGTTTGCCTAGTGCGCCTGATATCCTTGCAGTGACCTGGAGAGAGTGTGCCACACACCAACCCCCCCCACTATTCACCCATTTCCCACTTCTCCAGGGGGCAAATGCTATGGAAATGTGGGAGGCAGGTTGTAGTGCTCCTGGGAGAAGCTACAGAGAAGGGCGACCAAAATGATAAAGGGGATGGAACAGCTCCCCTATGAGGAAAGACTGAAGAGGTTAGGACTTTTCAGCTTGGAGAAGAGACGGCTGAGGGGAGATATGATAGAGGTCTTTAAAATCATGAGAGATCTAGAACAGATAAATGTGAATCGGTTATTTACTCTTTCGGATAATAGAAGGACTAGGGGGAACTCCATGAAGTTAGCAAGTAGCACACTTAAAACTAATCGGAGAAAGTTCTTTTTCGTTCAACGTACAATTAAGCTCTGGAATTTAGAACATAAGAACATGCCATACTGGGTCAGACCAAGGTTCCATCAAGCCCAGCATCCTGTTTCCAACAGTGGCCAATCCAGGCCATAAAAACCTGGCAAGTACCCAAAACCTAAGTCTATTCCATGTTATTGTTGCTAGTAATAGTAGTAGATGTCAACTTAATTAATAGCAAGTAATGGACTTCTCCTCCAAGAACTTATCCAATCTTTTTTTAAACACAGCTATACTAACTGCACTAACCACATCCTCTGGCAACAAATTCCAGAGTTTAATTGTGCGTTGAGTGAAAAAGAACTTTCTCCGATTAGTTTTAAGTGTGCCATATGCTAACTTCATGGAGTGCCCCCTAGTCTTTCTATTATTTGAAAGAGTAAATAACCGATTCACATCTACCCGTTCTAGACCTCTTATCATTTTAAACACATCTATCATATTCTCCCTCAGCCATCTCTTCTCCAAGCTGAAAAGTCCTAACCTCTTTAGTCTTTCCTCATAGGGAGCTGTTCCATTCCCCTTATCATTTTGGTCGCCCTTCTCTGTTTCTTCTCCATCGCAATTATATCTTTTTTGAGATGCGGCGACCAGAATTGTACATAGTATTCAAGGTGTGGTCTCACCATGGAGCGATACAGAGGCATTATGACATTTTCCATTTTATTCACCATTCCCTTTCTAATAAGTCCCAACATTCTGTTTGCTTTTTTGACTGCCACAGCACACTGAACCGACGATTTCAATGTGTTATCCACTATGATACCTAGATCTCTTTCTTGGGTGGTAGCACCTAATATGGAACCTAACATTGTGTAACTATAGCATGGGTTATTTTTCCCTATATCATCACCTTGCACTTATCCACATTAAATCTCATCTGCCATTTCGATGCCCAATTTTTCAGTCTCACAAGGTCTTCCTGCAATTTCTCACAATCTGCTTGTGATTTAACTACTCTGAACAATTTAGTATCATCTGCAAATATGATTACCTCACTCGTCGTATTTCTTTCCAGATCATTTATAAATATATTGAAAAGTAAGGGTCCCAATACAGATCCCTGAGGCACTCCACTGTCCACTCCCTTCCACTGAGAAAATTGTCCATTTAATCCTACTCTCTGTTTCCTGTCTTTTAGCCAGTTTGTAATCCACGAAAGGACATCGCCCCTATCCCATGACTTTTTACTTTTCCTAGAAGCCTCTCATGAGGAACTTTGTCTCACGCCTTCTGAAAATCCAAGTACACTGCATCTACCGGTTCACCTTTATCCACATGTTTATTAACTCCTTCAAAAAAGTGAAGCAGATTTGTGAGGCAAGACTTGCCTTGGGTAAAGCCATGCTGACTTTGTGCCATTAAACTATGTCTTTCTATATGTTAGAGCTGGTGAGGTTAGAAATAAACAATCAGATGTAGAGAGATTCTACATGATTTTGATGTTTAGAACACTTTCCACTATTTTTCCTGGCACTGAAGTCAAGCTAACCGGTCTGTAGTTTCCTGGATCGCCCCTGGAGCCCTTTTTAAATATTGGGATTACATTAGCTATCCTTCAGTCTTATCAATGTCTTACATTTAACTTGCCAACGCTTATGCATTATCCTATTTTCTTCTGTTGGATCCTTCTTCCAATTTTTGAATGAAGATCTTTTGGCTAAAATAGCTTCTTTCACCTCCCCTTTTAACTATGCTGGTAATCGTTTTGCCTTCTTTCCACTTTTTTTAATGTGTAGAATACATCTGGACTGTGCTTCTAGGATGGTATTTTTTTAACAATGACCACACCTCTTGTACACTTGTTACCTTTGTGGCTGCTCCTTTCAGTTTTTTTCTAACAATTTTTCTCATTTTATCAAAGTTTCCCTTTTGAAAGTTTAGCACGAGAACCGTGGATTTGCTTACTGTCCCCTTTCAGTCTTTAATTCAAATTTGATGATATTATGATCACTATTGCCAAGCGGCCCCCACGACCGTTACCTCTCTCACCAAATCCTGTGCTCCACTGAGAATTAGATCTAAAATTGCTCCCTCTCTTGTTGGTTCCTGAACCAATTGCTCCATAAAGCGATCATTTATTCCATCCAGGAACTTTATATCTCTAGCATGTACCGATGATACATTTACCCAGTCAGTATTGGGGTAATTGAAGTCTCCCATTATTACCACACTACCAATTTGGTTAGCTTCCCTAATTTCTCTTAGCATTTCACTGTCCGTCTCACCATCTTGACCAGGTGGATGGTAATATACTCCAATCACTATAGTCTTCCCCAACACACAAGGGATTTCTACCCATAAAGATTCAATTGTGCATTTAGTTCATGCAGGATGTTTATCCTGTTGGACTCTATGCCATCCCAGACATAAAGCGCAATACCGCCTCCTGGGTGCTCCTCTCTGCGATATAATTTGTACCCCGGTATAGCACTGTCCCATTGGTTATCCTCTTTCCACCATGTCTCTGAGATGCCAATTAAGTCTATGTCATCATTCACTGCTATACATTCTAATTCTCCCATCTTACTTCTTAGACTTCTGGCATTAGCATACAAACATTTCAAAGTTTGTTGTTTGTTTGTATTTTCATTCTGTTTTTTAATTGATAAGTTAGAATTTTTTAGCTCAGGTGAGTTTTTAGTTACAGGCACTTGGACTACTTTTCTAATTATTGGAACCTCTCTGTTGGAATGCCCTAATTTTAATGCATCATTAGTATCCTTTAAAGATACCTCTCTCTGAACCATGCGCTGCTGAGCAACTGTCTGCTTTCCCCTTTGTTCTAGTTTAAAAGCTGCTCTATCTCCTTTTTAAAGGTTAGCACCAGCAGTCTGGTTCCACCCTGGTTAAGGTGGAGCCCATCCCTTCGGAAGAGACTCCCCCTTCCCCAAAAGGTTCCCCAATTCCTAACAAAACTGAATTCCTCTTCCTTGCACCATCGTCTCATCCATGCATTGAGACTCCGGAGCTCTGCCTGCCTCTGGTGACCTGCGCATGGAACAGGGAGCATTTCAGAGAATGCTACCCTGGAGGTTCTGGATCTAAGCTTTCTACCTAAGAGCCTAAATTTGGCTTCCAGAACCTCCCTCCCACATTTTCCTATGTCGTTGGTGCCCACATGTACCATGACAGCCGGCTCCTCCCCAGCACAGTCTAAAATCCTATCTAGGTGATGCGTGAGGTCCGCCACCTTCGCACCAAGTAGGCATGTTACCAGGCGATTCTCACGCCCACCAGCCACCCAGCTGTTTACATTCCTAATAATCAAATTTGTTGCCATGGGATGTGGTTAGTGCAGTTAGTGTAGCTGGGTTTAAAAAAGGATTGGACAAGTTCTTGGAGAAGTCCATTACCTGCTATTAATTTAGTTGTCATAGAAAATAGCCACTGCTTTTAATTGCATCAGTAGCATGGGATCTTCTTAGTGTTTGGGTAATTGCCAGGTTCTTATGGCCTGGATTGGCCACTGTTGGAAACAGGATGCTGGGCTTGATGGACCCTTGGTCTGACCCAGTATGGCAATTTCTTATGTTCTTATGGGAGTGTAGGAGGGTTGCCAGCTTCCAAGAAATATCGTCAGTGATACCCTGTCTGCCACTTCTTTGGGAATTCTGACCCTTCCTTTCCCCCTTCTGTTGCATTTCCAATCACCGGAAGGGCCAGACTCCATGGGGACTCTCTGCCCCCCATGATCTTCTTGATGATTTGACATGTAATGTGCCTTCGGGGGGGGGGGGGGGGGGATAGCACCATCTTATCCCTTGCCTCAGGCAGCAGATTGCCTTGAGCCAGCCCTGGGTATGTTCAATATCAGGAAGCCTTGGACTTTAATTCATCACATTTTTGGCATATAACCAACTGGCAAGCTATATAAGATCAATTATACCTCAACAGAATACTCACCTTACATCTAAGGCTTTTCAGAAATTGTTGCAAATTTATCGAGCAGATAACAAGTATGTATAAGTATTTTTTGTTGGGGTGGCAGATAAATGGGAAAAGGACCTTACTGAAATATTGGAGGAAGTAGATTTGGGTGAAAGCTTTCTCTGGATACACAAAGCTCTGGTGTCTGCTACAATCGCATAGTGCATAGATTAGTGGTATCACCTATGAAAGTATTTAAGATGGGAATACCTAAATCAGATGCATGCCTCAAATGCTCTTATGAATATGCCACACTGTTTCACAAATTATGAGAGTGCACAGAGGTACAAAGATTCTGGGAGATGATTCTATAAGAACTGTCCAATTATTTATAAATCAGTCTGCCTAATCAGGCCAGTTACGTTTATTGGGGATGTCTTTGGCAGAGTCTTGAGGGAGATGGGGAGTGTAAGATTTATGATTAAAGGTTTGGCGATTGTGAAAAAAATATATTTTGACAACGTGCCTTACACCAGACAGATCCACTAAAGAATACTGGGCTGTGGAAATGCTGGAATTGATGATATTGGATTATAAAACATGGTCAATGAGGTTTAAGAAATCTCCAAACATGTTTTGGAAGTCTGGGGAGTATATATGGACATGCTACCAAAGGAGATTCAAGGGAAATTTGAGATTTTGCACAACACTGTTGACTAATATAAACCAAAAAAATTAAAACCAAGATGTATACATTCGGGTATCAGAAATGTACGATTAAGCATAATATGAAGGTTAATAGCATGCCAACTCAGAATATTTATAGGGTTGTTTATAGAATGATTTCTATAATGGTATATTTCTTCAAGGCTCCTGAACGTGTGCGGGGGGAAGAGGGGTAAAGAGGAGTCAGCGGTTATGTATTTGTTTGGATTACAGGTGCACTTGGATAAAGAATGAGATGATGTTAATACTGAATGAAAATGCCATTAAAATCATTTACACACACACACACACACAAAATAGAAAATAAGAGGGTCCCAAGAAAGACGCACCCCTTTCCAATGCTCTTGGGCTTCTTTGCCGACAGACGCCGCCATGGTTGTCATCCAAGCAAGACAATTCCCCAAGCAGAAACCGGAGTTATAGGCTCCACTAAACTTTGCAGCTTCTTCAACTTCAAGACACAGGCTGAGCTCAAGGTTTAAACCATGCAGGTCTCGTTGGAAGTGTTGGCCTTTGGACACAAATTCAAAAATAGATGAGTTTTCCCATCAGCTCGTAATATGAAGGTGGCCGATGTCATGACCTGCGGTGAGCACAATTCATTATCTAGTGAGTGTGATTTAACAAACTCAGCAATCCACTTCAATTTTACCATTCCAGCATGGTAAGGGAATTTAAATGTTAATGCTGTGAATCTTTTTCCTCCTGAATGTCCCCGAGAAAGTCACGTGATACAAAGAAAGACTGAATTTATTGTGCAAAGTGTTACTTTCGAAGGTGTGGGTGTGGGGAAAAGGGGAGGATTAATGACTGCTCAGAACTGAAGAATTGGATTCCTGGGTAGAGAGGAAGCCTATGGAGATGCATTAGACATTTTGAAAGTTGTTTTCTCTGCATTGTGATGGCAGAGATAAATGAGCAGCCATGTGAATGCACTAAAGCCCTGGCTAGCGCAGCAGCTTCTTGCATTCAACTTAAGCACTGGTTTGGAGCCAGAGCTGCAAATAGTAATCCTGAGATACCTGATTTGAAAAGATTGTTCTGTAGATTTAAACACTTTTATTTCCCTGTGGCACTGGGGGGGGAGAGTGCTACTGAGAGTATGTGCTTGTGTGGGGGGGCCTTTCAGATGGTTATAGTCCTGGGGAACACTGAGAGGATGAGGGGCAGCTTCTCCCACGTGGCTGTAATTCTAAGCAGCACTGTGGGGAGTAAGGGGATTTTCTCAGGTGGCTGTAGTGCTGCGGAGTGCTGCAGGGAGTAGGGGGCTCCTCTCAGGTGGCTGTAGTACTGTTGAGAGCTGCAGGGAGTAGGGGACCCTCCCAGGTGGCTGTAGTGCTGTGGCGTGCTGCAGGGAGTAGGGGGCTCCTCTCAGGTGGCTGTAGTACTGTTGAGAGCTGCAGGGAGTAGGGGACCCTCCCAGGTGGCTGTAGTGCTGTGGCGTGCTGCAGGGAGTAGGGGGCTCCTCTCAGGTGGCTGTAGTGCTGTGGAGTGCTGCAGGGAGTAGGGGGCTCCTCTCAGGTGGCTGTAGTGCTGTGGCGTGCTGCAGGGAGTAGGGGGCTCCTCTCAGGTGGCTGTAGTACTGTTGAGAGCTGCAGGGAGCAGGGGACCCTCCCAGGTGGCTGTAGTGCTGTGGCGTGCTGCAGGGAGTAGGGGGCTCCTCTCAGGTGGCTGTAGTACTGTTGAGAGCTGCAGGGAGCAGGGGACCCTCTCAGGTGGCTGTAGTGCTGTGGCGTGCTGCAGGGAGTAGGGGGCTCCTCTCAGGTGGCTGTAGTGCTGTGGAGTGCTGCAGGGAGTAGGGGACCCTCCCAGGTGGCTGTAGTGCTGTTGAGAGCTGCAGGGAGCAGGGGACCCTCCCAGGTGGCTGTAGTGCTGTGGCGTGCTGCAGGGAGTAGGGGGCTCCTCTCAGGTGGCTGTAGTGCTGTGGAGTGCTGCAGGGAGTAGGGGGCTCCTCTCAGGTGGCTGTAGTGCTGTGGCGTGCTGCAGGGAGTAGGGGGCTCCTCTCAGGTGGCTGTAGTACTGTTGAGAGCTGCAGGGAGCAGGGGACCCTCTCAGGTGGCTGTAGTGCTGTGGCGTGCTGCAGGGAGTAGGGGGCTCCTCTCAGGTGGCTGTAGTGCTGTGGAGTGCTGCAGGGAGTAGGGGGCTCCTCTCAGGTGGCTGTAGCGCTGTGGCGTGCTGCAGGGTGTAGGAGGCCCCTCCTCGGTAGCTGTAGTACTGTTGAGAGCTGCAGGGAGTAGGGGACCCTCCCAGGTGGCTGTAGCGCTGTGGCGTGCTGCAGGGAGTAGGGGGCTCCTCTCAGGTGGCTGTAGTACTGTTGAGAGCTGCAGGGAGCAGGGGACCCTCCCAGGTGGCTGTAGCGCTGTGGAGTGCTGCAGGGAGTAGGGGGCTCCTCTCAGGTGGCTGTAGTACTGTTGAGAGCTGCAGGGAGCAGGGGACCCTCCCAGGTGGCTGTAGCGCTGCGGAGTGCTGCAGCTGACAGCCGCCGCTCCTGTCAAAAAAGAGGCGCTAGGGATGCGCTAGTGTCCCTAGCGCTTTTTACCGCGGGCCCTCATTTAAATACTGAATCGCGCGCACAGGAGAGTGGCCTGTGCGAGCCTCCCGCGACTTTTACTGAATCGGCCTGTTTGTAACAATCGTAGGTTAACATCATCACCTCTTTCATTCCAGCTCATTACTTCCAATACAGTGCACAACAACTCCTCAAACTGATGTCCTGCCTCCAGGCAGTGTTGCACTAAGGGTGCCTCCACTTTTTTACACTTCAAAGCACTCTTGTGCTCAATCAACCACGTCTTTAATTTCCTCATGGTTTTTACCGATATACAGTAATTTACATGGACACCATATTGCATGCACTAATTTACTTGATGCACACGTAGTTCTCACTCGCGGTCTATACCACTGTAAGGATGAACCAATGATGGCTTTCTGTAGAGGCAATAATATCAAGAATAAAATAGTACGGTCATTTTTCCAGGAAAATAGAACATTGAGGGCTGAGCAAGCAGGGCATTTTCCCTCTAATTCGTGCTCCATGTGTTTGGTAGCATATACTAATGAAAATCTGCCTGTACAAAAATTAAAGTGGTATAGACCGTGAGTGAGAACTACGTGTGCATCAAGTAAATTAGTGTATGCACTGCTACATACCCCCCGGAGGCTGAATACTTTATTCCCCAAGGTGAAAAATGAGCTAGAGAGGCCTCTGGTAGCCATGGGAGGACAATGGACTCCTTCCCATGGCTCTGCAGGAAGACAGGAGGGGATGGAACAAGGAAGCAGCAGTTCAGGCTGCAGCTGCTGCGGCTTCTTTCCAGCTGTGGTGGCGAATTGAGATGGTCTCCATCGCTGTGGGTCAATTCAGGGAGGCTGTGGCAGGCATCTGGGGGCAATGGGAAATCCTTGGCACTGAAGACAAGAGGCCTCATTTCTGGTGACATCAGTAGTGATGTCATATCCAGGCCCGCAGTTGTGCCAATCCAAATTAAAATAAGTTAAAAAATGTAAAAAAAAAAAAAAAAAAAGATTTAAAATAGCATAAGGGGACATCTGTTTGGAGGCCCACGGGATCTAAACAGACCCCTAGAGAATTTTTTAAAAGCATGGAACCTGGCGATTCCAGTGCAAAAACACCAGAAATCAATAAAATAAATATAATTATAGCAAGGGGGCACCAGTTTAGTGCTAGGGGCTTCTAAACAAGAGGAAAAGCAGAAACATTCTCAGTGGGATCGCTGGAAATATGGGGATAAAAACTGTAAAATTAGGGTAAAATGGAGAACAAGATAAACTGGGCAAATATTCATAATTTGTAAAATGCTCAAGTAACATTTTTAGGGGCAAAAGACATTTTAAAAGTATAAAGTAAACTAAATCCACTCTTGACAGGAAGAGGTAATCAAGTCTGGGTTTTCTCCACTTGGAAGCAGGGCTAGGAGGCTCAAAACCATTTCAGAAACCTTTGTTATGGAAACCAAGCTGCCTCATGGCAGAAGTTAGAAAAACAGGGTGAGATGGCCAGTGGAAGAACTCCAGATGAATGCTGTGACCAGCTTCATTGGGGTCTTTATGAACATTTTAGACAGAATTAATAAAAAATTATTATAGTTTGAAACCAGCTGTAGCAGAAAGGTGCCAGTAGGTACAGAGCACCATAAATAGAATGTTAAAATACTTCATAGGTACTACTTTTCCTTGTGACATCACTAGAGTAAGGATATAACTGTACAAGAAAGTGAATGTTTAGAATTTCTGAGAGAGAGATGGTTGTTTCAGTAAATGCTGCAGCTCTGCCTCAAAGGCAAACAATATTGTAAAAATACTCAAAAAATGGAAGAAATATTAGACAACACATTTGTATGAATGTGTGTGTGCATGGATGAGCAGTATTATTTAAATATATTCTGAGAAATACTTTGCAAAGGTAAGATCAGGGATAGTTAACTGTAATTACTGGTCACAGGAAGTATTTTTCCCAACTTTTTCTAGGAGAATGAATGTGAAAGAAAACCAATTATAAAAGTAAGAAAGCTGAGCACACATATCTACTCCAACATTTCTTTCAATTTAAAATACTTTGCCACTGGAGTGATATCTAATTTTAAAACAAAATGAATACTCAGAAGTGGGTAAAGACCCAGTCTTCAGGCCTTTTCCCAGGAGTGTGCAGGAGGATAGGCCCTGGTGGAAGTGCCTGCTTGAACACCAGCTTGCCAACTTGTCTTTTAAATAAGGGGCTGGGTGGTGCTGAGAACCGCATTGCTATTAATTAAAGAAGCTGGCCACCAGACAAACAGTTACACCAGGGAGAGTATAGGAAAGAGAATTTTCTGTCTTTACACTTGGGTTATAAAAAGTTTCTTTATTCAGATAGATATAATTTATTTATTTAAAAAATGTATATCCTGCCCATCTAAAATACTAGGTGGGTTACTAACAAACATACATAATAAGCATAACACATAAAAACATATTACATAAAAGCATAAACAATCATACTAATCATAACAACTATTACAAAAATAAAAAACAAATCATGTGTAAAAAATAAAAGTAAAATAAATCATTTATTAAAATAACACAAACTAAAATACCAAAATATCAGAAAGATAAAAATAATTGTAGCATATACCAGCCAACACATTTAAAGTCATTTACAGAGTACAGATAAATGTACATGAAAGAGGGAACACATTGCTGGGAGTTTGGTCTCATCCACTGTTTTCCTTTTAGTTACTAATTCAGTTTCACTAAGACTTCAGGACATAAACAAAGGGCATTTTAAGATGCAGGAAGATTCTCATTGAAACAATAGATAGTATTTTTCCCTTTTGGTTATTTTAAGCCTAGGATAGTAGATCATCACAATCCAGGTAGAAAAAAGAACCAGGATCAAACACTGAACTCAGGAACAGAGAGGAAGTGACTGCACTCCCCAGCTACTCAACCAGCATTCACTAACTATTGGGGTAATTTATCAAAGGCTTATCGCACGCACATAAACAGAGAGAAAGAGAGAGAGAGACAGACTCAAATACAAAGAGAGAAAATGGAGGAAACTGAGAAAGAAAAACAGACATGAAACATAAAGAGAAAAGGATAGAGACAAATACTACCACATAACCTACTCACCTACCATTCCACCTGGTGAAGGTCAGCCACATCTGCAAAGAAAATTTACAAAAGAATCAAATTCTTTCAAAATATTTAACATCAGCTAAACATTTTACTGTAACTCAGACTAAAGAAAACACAGGAAAATCATACTTCTCTGACAGTATAATTTCTCAGGGTACAGAACCAATTCTAAGTAAGTTTAAAAAGTCTATGAAAAGAAAAGAGCTCTTATTGATTTGAATCTTTTGTTTCATAGCAATTTAATAAAAAATTGTTTTTCGTTCATTAATATAATTGTTGCCAGCTTACTATAATTTTATTGTTAAATTAACAATAAAATTGTTTTTACCCCTTGTTGAATGTAACTTGTTTACATTCAACAAGGGGAATGTAACTTTGCCTTATTTCACCTCTTTTGTTTAATTTAATTTAGTTACGCTTCAGTTATACCTTTGTTAAATGTAAACCGATCCGATATGGTTATTACCTTGAAGGTCGGTATAAAAAAGTGTTAAATAAATAAATAAATAAAATTTTTTTCAAATACTAATCATTTATTGTATTCCATCTGATTTTATTTAAACCCTGCATTCCCCCTTAAGCCCAGGGAGATTGGTCAAGTGGGTTCCAGACCCCTTTTTGTCTGATTAGGAGACTTAAGGAGGTCATTTCTGACAGCTACTCTTATGTATAGCATCCGGTGACCCTTTTAGAAGTAACATCAGAAACCGTGACATACACACTTTGCCACCGTCAGTAGATGAGTCACTACCCATGGGAGGGGGCGCTGGTCAGAATATGCTAATTACATACAGGGACTGTCTCCAAACCATAGAGTGATGGCAGAAAAAGACCTATCTAGTCTACCAAGCCACCCAAACTAGTTTAGTTTTGCAAGTCCCAGCACTCCCTCAGAGATCCCCCTGTGTTTATCCCATGCTTTCTTGAATTCAGATGTTATTTTTATTATTACTACCTCCACTGGGAGGCCGTTCCGTGCATCCACTATCCTCTTTCTAAAGAAATATTTCCTAAGATTACTACTGAGTCTCCCCCTGTCACACTCATCCCATGATCCCTCATTCTAGAGCATTGTTTCCCCTTCAAAAAGGCTCATCTCCTGTGTCTGGAAACATTTGATATATTTAAATGTGTCTATTATATCATAAAAATATTTTGCCATACTGGGTCAGACAAAGGTCCATTTATCCCAGTATCCTGTTTCCAACAGAGCCAATCCAGGTCACAAGTATCTGGCAAGATCACAAAAGGTTGATAGATTCCATGCTGCTTATCCCAAAGATTTCCCCAAGTCCCCCTTAATAATGACTAATGGATTTTTCTTCCAGGAACTTGTCCAAACTGTTATTAAACCCAGCTACACTACAACAAATTCCAGAGTTTAATTATACATTGAGTAAAAAAATATTTTCTCCTAGTTGTATTACTTAGTAACTTCATTGTATATCCTCTAATCATTGTACTTTCCTCTAGGGTATACATGTTCATATCTTTAAATCAGTCATAAGAACATAAGAAATTGCCATACTGGGTCAGGCCAAGGATCCATTAAGCCCAGCATCCTGTTTCCAACAGTGGCCAATCCAGGCTACAAGTACCTGGCAAGTACCCAAAAACTAAGTATATCCCACACTACTGATGCCAGTCAACTTGATTAATAGCAGGTAATGGACTTCTCCAAGAACTTATCCAATCCTTTTTTAAACACAGCTACACTAACTTCACTAACCACATCTTCTGGTAACAAATTCCACAGTTTAATTATGTGTTGAGTGAAAATAACTTTTTCCGATTAGTTTTAAATGTGCCCCATACTAACTTCATGGAGTGCCCCCTAGTCTTTCTATTATCCGAAAGATAAATAACCGATTCACATTTACCCATTCTGGACCTCTCATGATTTTAAACACCTCTATCATATCCCCTCTCAGCCGTCTCTTCTCCAAGCTGAAAAGTCCTAACCTCTTTAGTCTTTTAGTCCCCATATGCTTTAGAACAAAGACCACTCATCATTTTATTATCCATCCTCTGAACTAACTCCAACAGAATACCAGTTTATATCCATTTGAAGGTGAAGTCTCCAGAATTGTACTCTCATTCCAAATGAGGTCTCACCAGGGACCTTTGCAGGGGCAATATCACCTCCCTTTTTCTGCTGACAGTTTCTCTCCCTATTCAGCTAAGCATCTTTTTGGCTTTTTTCCGTCACTTTATCCACCTATTTGTCCACCTTCGGATCATCAAATACAATCACCCCCAGATTTCACTCTTTTTTTGTGCTTAGAATTTCCCTCCCAATACTGTACCTCTCCCTTGGGTTTTTGCAGCCGAAATCCATTACTCTGCATTTGTTAGCATTAAAGTTTAGCTGCCAGTCTCTGGACCATTCCTTGAACTTCACTAGATCCCTCCTCATGTTTTTCACACCTTCCTGGCTATCTACCTTGTTGCAGATTTTTATATCATCCGTAAAAAGACAAACCTTTTCCGATAAGCCTTCTGCAATGCTGCAGGATTGATCCCTGCAAGACACTGCTAGTGAACTCCATTTACTTCTGCACTTTGCCACCTCCCCCTCAGTCAGGTTTATTTTATTTATTTAGAAAATATATATACCACTTGTTTAAAATTCTAAGTGTTTTCCATAAGCACATTCATACAAACATAAAATCAGTTACATGTACATAAAAATTTAGACAATGTTTAAAAATTAAACTATATATGCTGTCAATTAGCTTATTTCTCCTCATTTAAGAACATTATCATGAGATTATTTCATGCGCATCATTATAAAATATTAAAAACATTAAAAATTAGAACATAAACTAAAATCTGGAAACTTAAAGGCTACCATATACCCAAAACATCACTATAAAATATTAAAAACATTAAAACTTAGTAGTACAGGAGCTGAAACCTGGAACCTTAAAAGCTGCCATATCCCTAAAACACTGAAGCAGATAGCAAGAAGTGTGGATCACCAGTGGGCAACTCAGTTGTGTTTTTCCTAAGTTATATGCTTGGTTTAAAAAAAAGGTTCTTTTACTATTTTCCTAAATGTAGGTACTGATCATTCCATTTTTGCCTCAGTGGGAAGGATTCTCCATAACAGTGGGCCCTTTACACAGGAGAGATGCTCACGTGACTCATCCAGCCTTTTGAGCTTGAAAGAAGGAGCATAAGGTAAATGATGGGACACTGATCATAAACTCCGAATTGGTTGATACAGTTTGAACACAGTTAAAAGTAGAGGAAGCTAACCCATTAAGGCCTTTAAAAACCATTAAAAGCACTTTAAACTTTGTTCTCCACACTATAGGAAGCCAATGATGATACTGGATTAAAAAAGGAGAAATTTGTTGCCTCATTGCCGTCCCTGACACAATTCCAATAGTGGAATTCTGTACGTACTGAAGAGCATGCAAAGTTGTTTGGGGTAGGCCTAGATAAAGAACATTACAGTAGTCTAATAAGGAAATAACTAAGGCATGTACTACTATTTTAAGGTCATTTTCAGCCAAATAAGGATGTACTCTACATATCATCCTAAGGGGTAGATTTTAAAATGTTACGCACGTGCGTCCATGTACACGCGCTACCCGGTGCGCACACATGGACGCACAATTTTATAACATGCACACGCTGGCGCACGCATGTTATAAAATGCCAGGTCAGCGCATGCAGGGGGGGGAACAGATATGCAACGTGACACATCAGGGCCTTCCCCAGTTCCCTCTCAATCCGCTCCAATTAAGGAGCGGACTGGGAGGGAACTTCCCAACCCCCTAGCCTAACTTCCCTTCCCCTTTCTCTATCCTGCCCGCCCCCTATCCCTATCCTAAATACCCCCAAATTTGTTGTCGTACCTTTTGCTCCTGCTTTTGAGCAGGAGCAAGTTGCGCGCGCTGCCACAGCGGCAAATGCCCGCTATGCCGGGCGCCTCTAGCCCCGCCCCGTCCCCGGATCACTCCTTTGGTTAGCCTCGGGACTTACACGCGTCCCGGGGGTTTACGCGCGTGGCCGGGCCCTTTGAAAATTGGCCCGGCGTGCATAAGGCCCGGCCACGCCCCTAAACCCCCAGGTTTTACATGCGTAAGTGTTTTAAAATCCGGCCGTAAGCTTGTAAAAAGAATTTCTTACGAGCAAATTAATGTGGGGTTGTAGTGTTAGGGTGGTATCCATTGTAATCCCTAAATTATGTACCTGACTAACAATAGGTATTCTAATACCATCCACAATAATCTCTGCTGGAGCACATTTAGTAGGATATCTTGCTAAATACAATATCTCAATTTTATTCGTGTTTAAGCGCCCATACCAAGGGTGCTCAATTTATTTATAAGTTGCCTGTGTAGAACTGCGTCAAAGGTCTTACTGAAATCCAAGTACACTGGGGTCCATATTCAGCCACTATCCAGATAACTTAACCACGCCACTGAATATACTCGCCTATCTTATGAATTAGCAGGAGAGGTATATCCGGCTAACTTTAGCCCTGCCTGCAGCATAGCCAGAGTTAGCCAGTTAAATTCACTGGCTAACTCTGAATTAACTGGCTAGCTTCACTCTTCCCCAGAATTCCTACTGCTTGCTCTAGGAACGCCCCCAACATATCCAGCTAAATTCTAGCCTGATAATCTTTATCCTGCTAAAATTTAGCCAGATAAGTCACTGAATATCGTGGCTAAGCTTTTGAATATCTAACCCGCTATATCTAGTGCTCTCCTTTGATCCAACTCTCTGGTCACCCAATTAAATAAATCAATCAGATTCGTCTGACAAGATCTATCTTCGCTAAAGCCCTGCTGCCTTGGATCTTGCAATCCATTGGTTTCCAGAAACTGCACTATCTTCTATTTTAGCAGCGAGTCCATTAATTTGCTCATTACAGAGGTCAGACTAAATGGCTTGTAGTTCCCAGCTTCCTCCTTACTTCCAATTTTATGAAGAAGAAACACATCCGCCCATCTACAGTCCTCTGGAACTACTCCTGATGCTAAAGAAGCACTGAAATCATCAGCCAGCTGAGCTGCCAGAGACGTTTCCTTAGTACCTATGGGTGTATCCCATCCAACCCCATCAACCTTTCTACTTTAAGTTACATTAGCTCCTCATGAACACACTTTTTTGGCCCTTCCACAGTGAACACTGAACAAATATATTTGTTAAGCAATTTTACTTTTTCCTCATCAGCCTCTACGTATTCTTTCCTTTCACCTTTGAGTCTCACACTGCCACTTTTGCACTTCCATCTATCACTAACATATCTTAAAAAGTAATTTCCTCCATTTTTACTATATTTGCCTTTTTTTCTTCTCTTTGAATGTTTGCATTCCTGACTGCTTTCCCAGCTTCTCTTAGCTTTTCCAGATATTGTCCCTGTCTTCCTCTTTCTGTGATCTCTTGTAGTTTATGAATGCTAATCTTTTCTCTCTTACCTGTCAGCTGTTTCTTTTTTGTATTTTCTTCATAATTTTTTTAAATATTACAAATGGCAAGCTTTGCACAGAAACTTCACAGAAATTTAACAAAAAATATATAAAAAGAGAACACTTTTACGTGAATCATACAAAGCAATATTACTCTCTAATATAGTCCTTCCAACCAAGAGGGGAGAATGTAGAAAACTAGGAGAAGAAAAAACAAGAGGAAACTATCACAAGGAAAAGGCAAATAGCATAGATCCCCACCCTATCTAAGCTAAGGATAGTCAGATCTTAACTTATAGAAAGCACCGGAGACGCTGCCAATTTCTTCCTATCAATAAACAACCTGACCTGTTCAGGAAAAAAAAAATGTAGTATTCATTCCTAAATCTGGTGACACATTTACAAGGATATCTGAGCAGAAAGGAAGCCCCCAAAGCCTGAACCTCTGGACGAAGAACCCAAAAAATTCTGCGTCTTTCTTGCGTGACCCTAGCCAATTCAAGATAAGTCCTGAGCGGTTGCAGCAAAAAAAGTCCACCGACTTATTTTTAAAGTACCGTTTCATTATATCGGAAATATCTTGATCACTAAAAAGGAAACTATCAATTTTGCCCTTTCTCTTATTTCAATAGAGGCTTTCAGCTGCTTCTTTAGAAAGTCTCAGCTGCCTTTTGTTTCCCTCTGTTTACCTTCCTAACAAAAAGGTTACTTGCCTTTATAATTTTGCTCCTTTTAGTTTTGCTGCTGCTCTTCCACTTCCCCTTAGATTTTTCCAACCAGTTAATGACTTCTTGAGGTCTTACCCCCATTTTAACATAGTTAGTTTTTTTGAAGTCTAAGACCATCACCTCTGTGTGAACCTTCATCTGCTGATCCCAGATCATCCACGACTTCATCAGTCCCCGTTGGTAAGTATCAGGTTCAGTTTTGCCCCCTCCCATGTGGGTTCTTTTACCAATTGACAGAACGCATTCTCCTTGCCGGAGAATCCAGGATCTCCCTGCTTCTAGAATACCAGGGCAGCCAGGATGTCCCAATCAACATCCGGCAGATTTAAATACCCCCAGCAGAGGATTAATCAGTTAAAGTGGTTAATAACTACAGTCAACAAAGTAATTCACTTTAAGCTTACTGAAAAACTCTGCCCTAAAAGTAAGATTGCCATCTCACGCAGGTCAAGCTGAACAGAATATTCCATTCCTGGTTTTGCAGCCAGTTCTGATTTCCCTAAGACGCGGGACTGCTCTTCCATGCAAGGAACAGCCTGAACAGGTACTGGATTGGCCTGCTCAGGATGACCTGAGGTGACAGCCCTATGTGACAGGAGCCTTAGGGTATTACATTCTCTTGGATTTGGGGGATTTCCAATCATTAGCACTAGCTACTAGACTTTTTAAAATATCTGATGGATTCCTTTTCATCTCCTTTCTATTTTCCTCCTATTATCTTTATTGTTTATTCAAATAAAAGCTTTAAACCTTCCATTTGGGCTGCACCTCTTACTTTTCAGTTGTTCATGCTATATTCTATTTTTTGGTTTGCATTCTCTGAATGTTCTTGTTCTAGCTGAGCAAGGTATTCCACCCCCACCCCTGCTTCCTTCTGCGCTCAGACAATCCCAACTCACATAAGTCCAAACGGCCTTCTGCTATTAAATTAAGCACACACCATTTCTAAGAGGTAGTTTGGTACTCACGGTGAACCTTGAAGCACAAAATCGGGAACTATGGATGGTTAGTCAGAAGAATGCAGACATGACAAAATTAGGAATGGCCCAGCTCTAATAAAGCAGGCAATTTTCGAAAACAAGGCGAGTGCATGTAAAGTCCTCGGGTGCTTTCATCTGAAGACTTTTCTCCAGTTCTCAAAAGGAAGATCTGCATCTACTTTCCCTTTGAGAATTACTGAGGGAAAAAAGTTTGTGCCTCCTTTTCTTTCTGCAGATACTTTTCCCCTCCCAAACAATGCACGCAGTTCTGAAAATGCAAAAGTCGACAAGTTGTTTGCATTCCCCCCCCCCCCCCAATACCACCCCCAGGACTGCCTCCGTTTCATGCGGGTTAAAGTGGGCATCTTGTGCAGCAACGCATGAACCGTTACCCACAGGAGGGGTGCATTTCAAAGGCATTTTTGCAGGTAAAACGATGCTTTGCCCGTGGAGAGGAGCGGTTATGAAATTCCCTGCCCCAGGGCCTGGTTGGGGAGGGGCTTGTGCATTTCTACACTTTGAAAAGTATGTGCCTAGATTCTCCTGGGAAAATGTCTGCACCCAGATTGGCGGGCTGCAATTGCCTGTGGCTGGTTTTGTTGGAATACATTTTGCAAGGGAACGTGCACATGACCCTTCCCTTTGAAAACCCTTTGTCATATACTGCTGCGCGTATTTGATTTAAAAGTTAACTGGGCAATATTTGGACAGCCCAATTTATGCTTTGAAAAACTGCCCTCTAAAGGTCTTATCAAAACGACGCTTTCTGCACGTCCTCTTGCAGGAACATCTTTCAAAGAGAAGCAAGGAAGCCCAGGAAGCCTGTCCTAAGGCTGAGAGGTGTGGTTCTGTAGTATGTGCTGTGGCATCACAGTGACTTTGCTGTCTGGTAGAGACGCAGCCAGTCAAATGCAGTAGCAGTAATTTTGTGGAAGAGGTAAGTGTTCCTGCATGTGTAGCAGAGGCTTCGTGCTCTCACTAAACCTTCCCCTAGTGACAATGTTGTGGGTTTTTTTGGATACTTGAATCCTCCCCCCATCTATTGGTCCATCCCCTTTTTGGGATGGGTCTTGCCCTTTATATACTGGGTGAGCATGCTCAGATCAAGCTCTCGAGGGGAGAACCATCTTGAAGCAAGGAGGGTTCTTGTTACGAGAGCTGGGGTTTGTGACTCTAGGAAGGTGTTTTGGAGTTGGAGTTCACAGTCGGCCTCATGGCTCACCAATTGAGGAATTTTTATGGATAGACTGGGAGTTTTTGGTGATTTTGGACCAATTCCCAACAGTTGGGCCAGTACACCCTTGCTGAAAGCGCTGGATTCTCTAGCTACCTCACCCCTCCGATCCGCTAACAGTGGGGACTGAGACTACTGGCTTGGAGGAAGTTTTGTACCCAGTTTAGAAGTAAGGAGAGCTTTCTCATTTTTGTCTCCTGCTTATTATTGTGAGCGAGGAGAATTTTCCCAATATTCAAGGAAAAGGCATGCTGGATATTGATTCCAATCAGAGGAGAGGAGTTAGGAGGAGCACAATGGACAAAGAAACTTGGAGTTGTTATCTTGCTTTCTTTTGTTAATGATCTTTTCCATTTTGGCATGGATTCTGTTTTTTAAGTTGAAATAAACCTATTTTTGTTGACTGTAGACTGAGTTTCTCAAGTGATTCAACTCATTGAGACTGTTTTCCTATACGAGTACCTTCTGGACTGTGAGTGAAAGTTGTTTGAGAGTGATAAACTGGGTTTTTATTTTTCTGATTTCTCCCCACAGCAGTAAGGGTCCCGGAGGTTTATGCCTCCTCCCCATGGGTAACCGGAGCACCCCCCGTGGCTAACTGTGCTTGATAGGAGAAAAGAGTGAGAGGTCGGGACATTGAGATTGGCCCTGGGGACAGTGTGGCCTCTGAATTTGGTCCTCAAAACAAGAGGAGCTCATGCACACAACAGCAGAGACTTTGTGGAAGGATTGAGTGTTCCTCTAACTAATCTGTCCCTGACTTTATGGAGGAGTTAAATTGACTTTTAGAGTTATGTACATTGCTAACAGGAAGCATGTTAATGTGGGATTTAGTACTGAATGCTTAATTGCCAAGAAGTGTCTTTATCTGTCTGTTCAATAATTAACATTCGTGTGAATTGTTACTTTGTCGTAAGGGATTTATTGTGCTTTCAAATGAATGATCACCTCCTCCGTCTCTCAGATGCTAGAAGAAATTGATCAAGTTAGGACAAAAGCTGTCATCTTCTAGAATGATGAGCCTGAGTTGAAGAAAGATAAACTATTAACAAAAAATAATTAAAAATCATAATTAGTCAAATAAGGCTGTATGTAGATATGATCATTGAAGTTTTATTTTCCTAGCTCATTAATATTCTTGTAGCAGTTGAGTTTGCATACAGCACCACATGATGGGATTGATCTCTGCTCCAGCCCTGAGCCTCCTACTCTGGAGATTTTCACAAGAGTGTGGCCTAGTTTTTACATTCAAGTCACCCATTCCAAGCGTGTTCCTCTTTGAGCTGAGTGTAATGAATTGGTGGTTTCTGATAAAGAAGACTTTCTGTCCTCTGTTGATTGCCGTCACTCCTCCTTCCTCCACCCACCTTGGTAAGGACACTAGAGGCAGTAGAAAGACCAAGGGACCATCCCACAAGAGGACTACTTTGGGTAAATGAGCTACTGGAAGCTATATCAGAGAACACATTACTCCTGCACTCAAGACCCTTCGCCGGCTGCCAGTTCACTGGCATATACAATACAAAACTGCTGTATTAATACAGAATTTCTCTGCATAATGTCTCTCTCCATAGATCAGCTCCACTTTACGTATTCACACTCTAAATCGCATTCTACTTTTCTCTAGCCAGTTCTTACTTCTTGTACCTTCCACCTATGTTCTGCTAGATTAGCTGTGACACCTAACATAGTAATGACGGTAGAAAAGGACCAAATGGGCCATCCGGTCTGTCCAGCAAGCTGCTTCTGGTAGTATCTGCTACGCTGTGCAGGTTACCCCCATGTTTCTCTTAAGGGTAGTAACTGCCATTCCGTGCCATATTTGCAACAGTTACATTGGTTGCCGATTGCCTATAGGATTCAATGTAAGGTTTATACAACAGTTCACAAGGCAATATATTTGGAGTCACATGCTTTGGGGGATAAGATTCTGGGGTATGTCATCCTCTAGGGATTATTCCAGAGTCCTTTAATACATAAATTTCATCCCCATCAGACATTGTAGACAAGGACAAGGGTGTTTTCAACTGCAGCACCGGCTCCAAGGAACGCTTTGCCACTAGGGCTACGTCAGGAACAAGATTGCTTGAAACTCAGGAAAATGACAACAGTTGAATTGTTCAGACAAGCATTTGCAGGTGGGGATTATAAGGCAGAAGAGCAGTGCTGATGTATGAGAAGAGTGTAAAGCATTTAAATGCATTGTGCTTGTTATATTTATGACTGTGCACGTTTAATCTACGCTGAACTAGGAGGATTCGCGGAATGAAAGATGTTTAATAACTATTTTGTCGCTCTCTGCCGTCTAAACATTCACTTCTGCTGAGGCATTTCAGGGGCAAGTTAAGACCTTGCTAAGACCTGTCCCATGATGTCTGGATTTCATTTCTGATCTTTCCCTGCTGCTCTCCTTCCATTCTCTTCTCCCCCATTCCCTTTACCCCCCCTAAATGTTCTACAATAAAAGGTCAAATAAAATGAGTTGCGCTCAGATTCATATCTGCTGTCTCTTTGCGGTGCATTCCTTGCTATGGTATTTTTTGTAATCTCTGCTTTGCCTGCAGGGCTTGCCAAGATACAGACCCTGGGACAGCAAAATAATTAGACTCCATTCAGTGCTAGTAATAAAATCTTGGCTTTCATCTTCTTCCTTTTCAAAATCCTTGCTTGTTTCCACAAGGACAGGATGGATACGCCAGTAACTCTCTCCCTCACAGGTTTCTCTGTTGGTCTACCTCTCCTCTGAATCCCTCCCTTTGGTAGCCAGCGGCTGGCTGCTGTTCACAAGCTCTTTATCTTCTCAGCCCAGAAAGTCCCAGCCCTCACTGCCATTCATCGGAACAAGGGTCGGGAACTGTAAAGTGGCAGCGACTAGGCAGGAGCCCAGCTCAGGGGCAGATTCTGCGTCAAAGTTTCAGAAGCAAAGGAGCACAGTAAATGTCGGCAGACAGAAACCAAAATGATCTATCCGGTCCGCCCAGCAATGGGTTTAGGGTTGTAGCCGCAGCTCCAAGCAAGTTACCCTAAGGGTAAGGAGGCCCCATCCAAGCCATTAAAGCAGTTGGTGGCCAGACCTCCACATCCCAGCTTTATTTATTCCTTCCTTCTTCTGGTACACAGAGGGCTCACCCTGGCCTTAGACTGCCCCTGCTGTACTGCAAACTGGCTAAAAGACAGGAAACAGTAGGATTAAATGGACGATTTTCTCAGTGGAAGGGAGTGGACAGTGGAGTGCCTCAGCGATCTGTATTGGGACCCTTACTTTTCAATATATTTATAAATGATCTGGAAAGAAATACGACGAGTGAGATAAGCAAATTTGCAGATGACACAAAATTGTTCAGAGTAGTTAAATCACAAGCAGATTGTGATAAATTGCAGGAAGATCTTGTGCGACTGGAAAATTGGGCATCCAAATGGCAGATGAAATTTAATGTGGATAAGTGCAAGGTGATGCATATAGGGAAAAATAACCCATGCTATAATTACACAATGTTGGGTTCCATATTAGGTGCTACAACCCAAGAAAGAGATTTAGGCGTCATAGTGGATAACACATTGAAATCATCGGTTCAGTGTGCTGCGGCAGTCAAAAAAGCAAACAGAATGTTGGGACTTATTAGAACGGGAATGGTGAATAAAACGGAAAATGTCATAATGCCTCTGTATCGCTCCATGGTGAGACCACATCTTGAATACTGTGTACAATTCTGGTCGCCGCATCTCAAAAAAGATATAATTGTGATGGAGAAAGTACAGAGAAGGGCAACCGAAATGATAAGGGGAATGGAACAGCTTCCCTATGAGGAAAGACTAAAGAGGTTAGGACTTTTCAGCTTGGAGAAGAGACGGCTCAGGGGGGATATGATAGAGGTGTTTAAAATTATGAGAGGTCTAGAACGGGTAGATGTGAATTGGTTATTTACTCTTTTGGATAATAGAAAGACTAGGGGGCACTCCATGAAGTTAGCATGGGGCACATTTAAAACTAATCGGAGAAAGTTCTTTTTTACTCAACACACAATTAAACTCTGGAATTTGTTGCCAGAGGATGTGGTTAGTGCAGTTAGTATAGCTGTGTTTAAAAAAGGATTGGATAAGTTCTTGGACGAGAAGTCCATTACCTGCTATTAATTAAGTTGACTTAGAAAATAGCCACTGCTATTACTAGCAACGGTAACATGGAATAGACTTAGTTTTTGGGTACTTGCCAGGTTCCAAAAAATTGACTTAAACTTGAATAACAAATATCCCCCAGCACTGAGAGCACCCACCTAAAATGGCATGAACAATCAGTTCAAACTGCAATGGCAAGCATGCATTTAACCAAAAAATAGAATCTACTCAAACGACGACAAAATAGAAATCAAAAGCAAAAAGGCATCCACACGTGTTCATAAAGAAAACATTTTGGGTATGGCATTTTCTAAGGTCATTTCCTTCTCCCTCAGAAGGTGCTTAAAGGACAACGTTCTGAGAAGTGGCTGGGTGCAAGATGGCGGTTTCCATGAGCGTCTGCTGTTAAAATGGCGAAAGGACTTCCATGTGAACTATTCCCTAATGCAGAGATAAAACCGTTGATCTCAAAATGCAGAACTGTGTCGGACTTATGGATATGTGCTGGTCGATATTTTTGAAGTCTCGCTCTGGTTTTGAAATTTGACAGTGATTTAATGCTTACGTGATTTAATGTGAATGGGCATGGCCCTTTTCATTGGAAACTGTGATATTCTGGAGACTCATGTTCATGAACGGTGATTCGCAACATGAGCATTTTTAAACTGCAAGAGTGAAAAACAAATAAAAAATAAGACTCATTCAGTAGAACAGTGGCAGGGTCTTCAGCATGATTTACATTCCTTTCACTTTTATGTAGTTCATTAGAATTACTTCATGGGGGAGGAACTATCTTTGTGATGTTGCACAGCTGTTTTATTGGCAAACTCTGTATTCACAGAGTCTTAATCATGAAATTGAATGGCAGGCAAATTTATGCTTGATTGACAGCTTACGTGATCGGGAGGTGGGATTTTCCCTTTAAGAGCCGTGAATTTCTGGCAGCAGGCAGCATCAGTTTAAAACTTGTGCTGCTTTTTGAACTTGAGTTTTGTTTAAAGTTTTTCCAGTGGAGTTAATTTTAAATATACACGGTATATTATGTGACTTTTTAATCATTTTTTTTCCCACAGTTTATCAAGACCCAGAAGTTTTGCTGTTGCACTTGTCATACATTTGATTCAATGCTGTGATGACCAATATGGAGGATTTAAGATAAGAGTTTTATTACAAGCTTTTGATATTACAAGGGGCTGCATCCCGCTCTCTTTGCTTGCCAAGTCTGCCTGTGGGGTGGTGGGGGGAGGGGTGGGTAACCTGGCTGTTCACACAAGCCTATCGTTGAAGGATTCCATATTAACCAACTCTCTCTCACCCTCCAACCCACCCTTCTCCCTCCCCGCACTCCCAAACTTTTTTCACTTTTTCCCTTTTCCACTCGCAACCTCAACCCACCCTTTTCCCTCACCCCCGCCACTCCTCCCATCTGACATAACATGTATATTCCAGCTGTATATATTCCATATATATATATTTCCATGTATATTTCCGCTGATTATAATCCATGTTTTCTGTATTATTAATTTATTGTTTTATGTTAATTTATAGTTTGTAATTTTGTTAACTTATTGTTCAATTACTTAATTCTGTCCTATCTTCCGACATCCATGTTTTTACTCTCCCTGTTTTAATGTAACTTCTCTTTTCCACTTATACGTTAATTGATTTTTCCCCTTGTTCTAATGTAAACCGGTACGATAAGACCTGGTCTTGAGTGTCGGTATAGTAAAAGAAGTTAAATAAATAAATAAATAAATAAATAAATAAAGGGGTGTGGGGTTGCTGTAGGGGGGGTTTGATGGGTGATAAGAAGGTGACAGGAAGTAATGACTCATATTAGGTTAAGGAACATAGAAGGTTCGTAGTCAGATACTGATCAGTTATCCGAGTAGAAGCTAACTTTGGTGGGGTATTCAGGGGCATGACCACACAAACAGAATACATCCACCTATGTCAAAGTCAGCCGGATAAGTTTATTCAGCAACTTTAGGACTGCTCTTTGGCAATCCTAAAGTTATCGGGCCATGTTAGCTGAATAACGCTGAAAATCACTGGATTTTCAGTCCCTGAGCTAGCTGGATAAATTTAAGTTGGGTAAATAGTATTAGTTATCCAGCTATCTTGGGGCCAGTCAGTGTGGTGAGATTTTCGTATCCTTCCAACATAGGTTGGGTTAGGCCGATGCAGACTGGGTTAGGAATTGTTGAGCATGCTTTTGAATTTTCAATAGTGTGTGCATCATTTTCCCTGAAATAGCACTCTACGCACCCATGAGCAGGTGTAAATGTGTGCAGGTGGTTTTGGTGGGATGATTTTCACAGGGAAAGTTTGTGCATACTGCCTGATCATCTTCTACATTGGGCGAGCCCCTTGGGCATTTTGCTTGTGCTGTTGAGCTCTTTATCCAAGCATCGTCGTGTTTTTTTGTGTTCATTGCATACTTTCCCTTTGAAAGCTGGTGTACAGTCTGTGGATAAAATGACTTTGCAGCAATGTGGACAGTTACAAAATGTGTATTTTAATCGAGCTGCGGCCTATTATTCTTGTGTGTGCATGCATCATCTGTGTGGGAGATTACGAAGGCAAGTAGGGCTGGGCGGGTCATGGCTGCCTATGTTAAGGCATCGTCTATGAGGCACTCAGTACTAGGAGTGAATGGCAGAGGGAGCCAGAGTGCATCTCCGGAGTCATGCATCCCTAGTCATGAAAGACCTCGCTGACACACAGAGTCATGCATTCTTTCAGAATATAGAAATCCTCTCTGCAGCTTTATAGTTTATAAAGAGGAATCGGTGCCCATTAGAAGAGGAGCAATGGAGCTAAGGTTGACTTAAGAGCGCTGCAATAGAAATGTTATTTCCTGAACTCTCATTTCACAGGCTAAGAATGGAGTTCTTTTTAAAGTACAGCAAACTGGAGGTCTTTTGCTAAATGACTGTGAACTGTTTCTTCTTGGTGAGGCTGCCAGCAAAATCAATGGAACATACAAACAGCAGCTATTATCTGGCTTTTTAGTGCGGACACAGTGCAGGAGTAATGGCACCGATTAATGGTGAGCTGTGTTTACGGTTCAACAGAAAGATGGGGGAACTCAGAGCCCAAACTCACATTTCTGTTTGATGCAAACATAATTTAGTAAATTCACACACCTGCACACACAAACACACACGATGCACAAATGCTGGGTCAAATCGAGGATCCATCAAGCCCAGCATTCTGTTTCCAACAGTGCCCAATCCAGGTTACAAATAATGTACAAATAAAAAGTACCCACACACACACAACACAACCCAATAAATAAGGATATCATTAAGCATGTGTATACACATAGAGCATGGTAACATATGGAGTAATTAAAGAGCTCAGTAGCAGACAAAAATGCTCCATGTGCTCTCATAATGATAAAATAGACAGGCCGTGGATGAAAGACCCAAGCTCACATCCAGTGCGTTAATCATTTGGCCCCATTTGTATTATCACAAGAATTCATCCAATCCGTGAACAACCTAAGACAGAAGTTCCCAAACCTGTCCTGGGGGGGTCCCCCAGCCAGTCAGATTTTCAGGATATCCACAATGAATACACATGAGATAAAATTTGCATGCTATGGAAGCAGTGCATGCAAATCTATCTCATGATTTAAGATCCTCAACTGTACTATTCCATAATAAAAAAAAAAAATTCATTGATTATAACATTTCCAGATATTGAGAGTTGCTTAAAATGACTTATGTGGCAAAATTTGTATTGCTGAACTTTTATGTACAATATGAATATCTAAGTAGCACTAAAAGTTCAACAGGGGTCAAATTACTGCTTACTCCATGGTGAGACCCCACCTTGAATACTGTGTACAATTCTGGTCGCCGCATCTCAAAAAAGATATAATTGCGATGGAGAAGGTACAGAGAAGGGCAACCAAAATGATAAAGGGAATGGAACAGCTCCCCTATGAGGAAAGACTAAAGAGGTTAGGACTTTTCAGCTTGGAGAAGAGACGGCTGAGGGGGGATATGATAGAGGTGTTTAAAATCATGCGAGGTCTAGAACGGGTAGATGTGAATCGGTTATTTACTCTTTCGGATAATAGAAAGACTAGGGGGCACTCCATGAAGTTAGCATGTGGCACATTTAAAACTAATTGGAGAAAGTTCTTCACTCAACGCACAATTAAACTCTGGAATTTGTTGCCAGAGGATGTGGTTAGTGCAGTTAGTATAACTGTGTTTAAAAAAGGATTGGATAAGTTCTTGGAGGAGAAGTCCATTGCCTGCTAGTAATTAAAGTTGACTTAGAAATTAGCCACCGCTATTACTAGCAACGGTAACATGGAATAGACTTAGTTTTTGGGTACTTGCCAGGTTCTTATGGCTTGGATTGGCCACTGTTGGAAACAGGATGCTGGGCTTGATGGACCCTTGGTCTGACCCAGTATGGCATGTTCTTTTGTTCTTAAGCTATATGTTACGCTCGCCGGCTGAAGGGGCCTGCTACTCACCCCGGACTGCCCGCTTGCGGTAGTCCTCGGTTTCCTGGCAGCGGTGTGGAGCCGCTGCCGACGCACATTGCCCGGGTCCTCCGAAGCTCCCGCTCGCATGGTAGCCGAGACGCCGCCGACCTCCTCTCACGACCAGGCCCTCCCTAGGCGCGCACGCACGCCGTTCCAGCCCATTTAAGGGACCAGCAGCGGGAAAAGGGTGCTCGGCCCCCACTGATAACATTGGGTCCCTCCGGCCTATTTAAAGGACGCCTCTGGCTCCAGCAAACCGACTTGGCAATATTTCCCACGTTCCTGTCTCAGTGATCCTGTTGCAGCGCTCCTGCTCCAGCTCTCCAGTCCCAGTGCCTCCGCTCCGGTTCCGGTCCTCGCCCCGTTCGGGCCCTTCTCTGGCTTCGGACCTCGGACACACACCTGACCCACGCCTATTGCTGCCTGCCTCTGACCTCAGACCAGACCTGACCACCGCCTACTGCTGCCTGCCTCTGACCTCGGACCGGACCTGACCACACCTCCTTCTGCCTATCTCCAGCCTTGCCTGATCCGTGCCGGTCCGGCCTCCAGTCCCAGCTCCAGTCCCTATGGACCAGACTTGACCTGCCTCTCGCCTACCTCAGGCTTACGGCCCTAAAACATCTGTCTCTTCTGGCCACTCTCCCGGGACCAGCTGCACAGAGGCCCACCCAAGACCAGCCGGCCCCGGCACCCAAGGGATCAACCTACGGGGAACGAGGGCTGGTAGTAGAAGCTCCTGTTGGCCTCTGCTTCCCGTTCAGCCTCACCTCCCGACGGTGGGGACCTGTAGGGCTGTCCCCACAGGTACTGCCAACACCACCTCGGGCCAAGGGTCCACAATCCCTAATACCATACTGGGTCAAATCGAGGATCCATCAAGCCCAGCATTCTGTTTGTAAAAGTACCCAATCCAGGTTACAAATATCTGAGAAGTACCCAAACATTAAATAGATCCCATACTACTGATGCCAGTAATAGGAAGTGGCTATTCCTTAAGTCAATTTGATTAATAGCATTTTATGGTAAAGAGGAACCAAACCTCTTTTAAACCCAGCTATGCTAATTGCCTTTACCACATCCTCTGGCAGTGAATTCCAGAGTTTAATTGTACGTTGAGTGAAAAAGAATTTTCTCTGATTTGTTTTAAATGTACTATTTGCTACCTTCATGGAGTGCTCACTAGTATTATCAGAAAGAGTAAATAACTGATTCATATTTACCCATTGTAGTCCTCTCAAGATTTTATAGACCTTTGTCATTTTCCCCCTCGGCCGTCTCTTCTCCAAGCTGAACAGCCCTAACCTATTTATGTGCAGCTTATATCCTGTTTATGTTCTGCTGAAAGACCCAACATACATGTGGGGCCTGATGATTTAAGCACTGGTCTGATTGTGAGCTTGGGTGCTTTGTCAACTACCTGACTAGCTTCTGTATTTGAGAGCCCCCATGGCATTTTTTTGTGTACTATTGAACTCTTGTTGCATTGCCATGGTTTGTTTTAATTTACGTTCCACTTTTGTTTTTGTGATCATAATTAGTTTGTGTGGTAGTGTCATTTCCTGTTACCAAAATGAGCCCTTTTTAAGAGCAACGCCCCCCAGTACCATTTCCTCCAGGAGAACAGCTAATGGTTATGGACTATATCCAAATTAAAGTAATTTAAAGGAAAAATTCCACATCAGACCACAACTTCCCTTTTCTTATTTTATTGTGAAAGGTATCAAAAGAGAACCAGTAGCAATCCCTAAAGCTGCTCAGAATCTCCAAGCACTTACAATCAGTTATTTAAATCATACATTTCATGGAATACAAATCAAAACCAAATCAGCATGTTGCAATATTCTTACTTATTTCCTTGCATCACATTCTAATGTTCATTTGCTAACATACAGTTGGTCTAATCATGGATCTGATTTAAAATCTGCACCCAATCATTTATAACCTCACATATACCTATGTCCTAATGTTTCCGCCATCTTAGATCTCGTCAGCCATTACATGCTTGAAGGCAACATTTCCTTAGCTCCTCCATTTTGAGAGCCATCTCATGCTGGGTGTCTGTTTTTCATTGTAGCAAACAGCAAGCACTGCAACATTCACTGTGACTAAGGGTGCAGGTGCAGATCCAAAATAACCTTTTCCTTGATTTCAACACAGTTTCATCATCATATCATAAGACTTTAGCAACTTATAGTAAACAACTGACTTGCTAAGCTTTACAAAATATGTTTCACAGTATCATTCTCTGTATAGCTGACCTACAAATGGAGACCTCAAGACCCACAAAATAAAGGTCTTTCTACTCTAATTCCACAATAGTATATAGCCTTCTTTGGTATATGATTTGATTATACACAAAATATGTAAAAAAGGTATATATACAATATGGAAACATGAAAAAAAGATCAAGGCAAACACACAGAAATATATTCCATTATGATTCTGTTATGTTTGGTGGCTCGTAGGACTGCCCCGCGAGCTGCCACTCTCACCCGCTCTACTTACCCACGCTGCCATGGGATTTCTTTTGCAGCAGGACTCCGCCATCTATGCATGCTGCTGACCACCACTGATGCCTTCCCTTAGGCGTGCACGTGTGCGCACATAATATAGGTTTCACCGCGGGAAACGCTGAGCGTCGCCTCCTGATGATGTCAGCCCAACTAGGCTATTTAAGCAATGGTCCTGCAGCATTACCTCACCTCAGCAATAGGTCTCCTGCCTTGTGTGTGTGTGTTGCTCTAGTTCCTGGTGTTCTGCGTTCCTGGTTCCTGTCATTCTGTGTTCCTGTGTCTCATCCTACCTTGTCTTCTCCAGCCTTGCCTTGTCTTATCATAGCTGCCTGGTCCAGTGTCTTCAATGTATCTTTGCCCACCCTTGGCATCACTTCTCTAGATCTCAACCTCTTGCTTAGACCTCACCACCCTTGCTAGTTGTCTGCCCCAACCTTGGCATGTTTCTGACTCCGTTAGTCTGCTGCCTGCCCCTGGCCCGGTTGTGCCTTTGGACTCTAGTTATTAAGGTTATAATGTTTTCCTATGTTTATTCTGTGCTATATACTTACATACCATTATACTCCATGTTTTTGCCACCACCTAAGTTTTTTCCCCCTATTGCCTTTTTCCTTGTTTAGTTCCCCCCTTGTTGTGGCTCCCCCGTCCCTGTTCTCTGTATTTCTCTTAGCTCAATGTAAACCGATATGATGTACCCACGAATGTCAGTATAAAAAAGCTGTTAAATAAAAATCCTCTCTGCCCTAGGGACACGCCTAAGTCCTGCCTGCCACCAGAACCCAGAGGCTCAACCTGCGGGGAGGTGACTGGTGTAGGTGAAGCTCCAGGACTTTCCAGCTACTGGCATAGGCCTTGGGGGTTTGCCCTTGAGGCTGCATCAACTGTGCCGCACCACAAAGGGCTCACACACTGCTTCCCTTCACAGATTCTCATCCAGACAAATGCATACACACACACACACACATACACACACGACTCCCAAATAGAAGCACAAGCTGGTGAGAAAGAAAGAGGGCAGCTTTGTGCTGGACATGCAGTGAAGGACAGAGATGAGCATTAACTAGGATTCTGCTAATCTGCAAGCCTAGTTAATTGTTGGCAAAGTCTTCCCAGAACAAACGAGCTGTAGAAATTTAGGTCCAGTCCATGAAGACTGAGCTTGACTATTTTCTTTTTCCCCTTGTTTTAACATCTGTGTAGGGAAGATGGTGTTGGACTGGGATTTCTGTTTTCGGGCTTGGAATGCTGAAAGTTTGTCAACATCTTAGTGATTTTATGAATCGGTTGCCATTCAGCATCATTCTTTGCACATGAATGCTGCAGTGAGGTTGATATGATTGCCACCCACGCTGTGGCATTCATAACACGAGTGTCAGTGAGACCCCTGCCCATGCCTGGGGAAGCTGCTCTGCTTGTATCCCACAGGCTGAGTACTGAGGAGCATTTCACAGCACGAGATAGGTATCTCAAATCTTTCAAAGCAGTGTGTGTGTGTTTAGAGACAAACCAAGAGTATGGCAGCAGCCAAGGAACATAGTCGGCCTGGTTTTCTTCCCGTTGATCTCTGGTTTCACTTTTTGTTCTTAAGGATTCCCTTACTATTTTATTTATTTATTTTTATTTTATTTAGATTTTTATATTCTGCTTTTCGCACTTTTTTTCAGCGCTTCAAAGCGGATTACATTCAGGTACTGTAGGTATTTTCCCTATCCCCCAAGGGCTTACAATCTAAGTTTGTACCTGAGGCAATGGAGGGTAAAGTGACTTGCCCAAGGTCACAAGGAGCAACATTGACCTCAACACATCCTGCATGAAGGGAAGGATGTCAGAGTAGGATGGAAGAGGGAGAGGGTTGGGGACCTCCACCTTCATGGGATTGAAAGAGCCTTCTCTGCTTCTGGGGTCAAAACCGTGATTGCAAGGAAAGTGATTGGTACCAGACACGACTCCAGAGAATGTTGAAAAAACAGGTTTAATATTCCTTGATGAAAACGTTTGCTGAGGGTTTTTCCTCACAACAAGTGTAATTTTTAGTGTACATGAGCCACAGTGGCAAGCTCTGGGTATTTGGTTTCAATCATCCCCCACTGCCTGGCTGGAAGAAAAGTCATGAAAACAGCATTTTGTGTGCAGCCAGCCTTAAGCAGAGAAGGCTGCAGCGCTCTTGTAAGCCTGGCCATCCGTGAGTCTACAGGCAAGAGTCAGGATACTCCTATGAGGCGTCTTAAGTTAGAGAGTTAATGGGGTTGCTTACAGGAGGCTGTCACGATGTCTCGGGCAGGCTGCTGAATGCTTTAGTTTTTAAATTCTGTATTCTTACTGTCCCCATATATCCCTTGTGACCATTCTCAAGGAAACGGATAGCTTGATATGTTTACAGTGTAACTGAATTCCATGCGGCCTTTCTCTCTTTCTGCTAACAGACTTCATCTCCCTGTGCAGTAAGCTGTTATGTACTGGATTTTTGTTTCCTGCATGCAAGTGACCAGTGAAAGAGTTTTGTTTTTTTTGAACCTACGTAGGTGCACTGTTCCTCACGGGTCGAGTTAACAGAGGAGTTCCAGGTGGTAAAATGCCCTTGGAAGCCTGACTCTTTCCCTCCTGCATGGGAAGTACCCTGGGAGCACGAGTTCAGTCCTGGCTCACGATCTCCCTGTAAGCCCCTAAGCTGTGTATCTGCTCATGGGCTCTGTATGAAAAAGAAGCAAAAGCTCAGCATTTTTGCCAAGCAACATGATTCCCTCAACCGTTTTGTAGCCTTAAAGTTCACCTGTCTGAAATGGTGACGCATCCATCTCTCAGTGCTGTGATTTACCACAAGATTTCTGACTGCACTGGACATCTCTGCAGAATAACAGCATGAGATGGAAGGAGACGCTTCCTTCTGAAGCAGGCGAGTGTGGGGACACTGGCCACAAAAGGAGACTTTCTATCTCTGTACGGTCACTGTAAAGATTTCCTCTTGCTCTTTACATAGTTCTCCCACTATGACGGCCTCTCCTGGGGCTGTGTTTCATGGCAGGAAGGATGGGTTTGTTGCCTGCGCTGCATTGTGGACAGACGCACGTTTGATGCTTAGATTGATCATGATGGCAGTTCATGGGGAGTCACCTGCCGCAGAATTGATGCTACCGGTGGATGGAGCTGTGGTAGATACTTATAGATGTACCTGTAGGTTTTACCGTATGCAACTGATTCCACTTGCTGGGGTTTTTTTTAATTTATTTATAAACTTTTATTTACCGATGTTCGTAGAACACATCACACCGGTTTACAAAGAACTGAGTGAAAGGAAAATTACAATGAACGTGGGAGGGGAGCGTGGGGGAGGGTAGAATGTGGAGAAGTGGGGGGATAGAAAGCTAGAAGTGAGGGAGAAATAGGAATGCAGATGGTAGGAACAGCAGATCATAAACAATATAACAATGTAAGTTCAAAACTTGAGAAAAATCGAGGCTATATGCAAACTATACAATAATATCATACATTTTTTGAAAGTACAAGTTGAGGACGGGTTCTGGGGTGGTGAGGGGGGGGGGGGGCAGGGGCGGGGATAAGGTTCCAGAGGGTGGTAGAGGAGCAGAAAGCTGAGGGGTCAGGAAGCAGTTGGCTATAAGGTCTAGGTTTGGTTAGCATCGGGATAGGCCTTTTTAAAGAACCATGTCTTGACTCCTTTTTTAAATTTGTGTAGAGATGGCTCTAGACAGATAAAGGTGGGGAAGGAGTTCCAGAGGGAGATGCCCACAATAGAAAAGGCTCTTTCTCTAGTGAGTGTAAGGTGGGCAGTTTTGAGCGATGGGGAGTGTAGGCTGCCTGCAAGGGCAGTTCTGGTGGGGCGTTCAGTAGAGCGGAAACGTGGCATTTCCTCTAACCAGGGGTGATTGCATTAGTACAACGAATTGTGTAGGATGGTAAGGGTTTTGTATTGGATCCGTAGGGTAATGGGCAGCCAATGCAGATCCTTTAATATGGGGGTGATGTGTTCCCTTCTGCGGGTATTGGTTAAAACCCTGGCCATCCATAAAAAGTTCTTCCTAATGGACATTCTACTGGAGGTCTCTTGGATGCCTCAGTTCCTTATTTTTTCATTTATCTGATTGAGGTTTCAAAAGATTTGATTCATTTGAAAGTGAAACAAATACTAAGAATGACAGCCCCTGAACTGGCCTGAGCAGTTCCTCTCCTCTCCAGCAGGATGTAACTGGAAGACAAGTTGTAGGAAGAGCCTTAAGGGGTCGACATAAATTATGCAATTCCATAGTGTAAGGCACTGTAGCTAAATTACTAATTTTGGTGAAATTGTTAAAGTATCATGAAGACTAACTAGTATAAAGAGCAAGGATTTTATCTTAGTTATATATGCTCAGATCTACTCTCAAAGAAAGGGTTTTTTAATTGGTTTATCTGAGCTCTAGCATCTGACCTAATCATTTTCCTTTTCTTTTTTACTGCTGCTTGTACTAATATTCAGTTTGGCAACTCCCGGTGTTACTGTTTCAAATATGTGAAGATGCTGACAGGGCGCCAGTGTTTGCCTCTGTGCCTGCTTGCCAGTAAGGACTTGATTCTCTAATGGCTCAATTTTCAAAAACCCACTAAGCAGGTAAGATAACTGGGAAATTTAACCAGTTATCCTGAGCTGAATTTTCAGCTAAAAATCAGCTGAAAAGTCACCAAAATCTAGCCAGACAGATGGTTTGTATTTAGCTTTTCTCCTTCATTTTTAATATCTGTAATACATATACAGTATAAATGTGGTCCCACTGGCCACTTCATGGCATACAGGTACTAAAAACTGGGTTCTATGTCTAACCATAGGAGACGATCTGTTTTAGGAGGCCAAAGGGTTGTGCTGTTCTTTTAATGGAGGATTTTCTAGCTAAGGTAGTTCACAAAAAGGACAAGGGGTGTGAGTGACAGAGTGGCTCTTCCCCTTTAGGGGGCCATTTGGGAGTATAAAAGAAGGTGTTCTACATAGAACAAGTGCTGGTATAAAAGAAGGATATACATAGAACAAGTGCTGGTATAAAAGAAGGATATACATAGAACAAGTGCTGGTCGCTGAGGAAAGGAATCTCTGAAGGGGCTTGAGCCACTGAAAAGGGATTAGGCGCTACATCCAGTCATGCTAAAGGGGTTCCAGGAGAAGTCTGAGGAGCTGAGGAGTCTGGGGTGCTTCTGTAAGCCCTTGAGGAGTGACCCAGAAGTGGAAGGAGCTGGGCACGATGAGTGTCCCACTGAATATTCCCGATTAAAGTTGTCCGGTTCACAGTAGCCGGATAACTTTAAAAATAACCAACTACAGTATATTCAAAAGACTATTAGGTTATGTATAAAGTTACCCAGCCTTGTTTGGCCGGATAATCTGCCATTTAACTGGATATCTTCAAAATATATCCAGTTAAGGGGCAATCCTAGTGAAAAAAAAAAAAAAGAACAATCGTGAGCCTACAGGCCTGGATTAGACCCTCCTCTTCCCCTCCTCCCTCAACTCAAACACCAAGGCTGAAACCTGCTGCCTCCTCTCCAAAGTGCCAAAAATGGAATTTTTTAAAATATAGAGGCCGGGGATCAGAGCCAGCTTTTCCCCTCTCCCCACTCCTGCTTCCATCTTTATTTTTTTAAATCTTTTAATCTATAGGTCCCCCTCCTTCCCCCTCTCCCTGTACCTTAAATACTGGTTTCTCTTCAGCCATGATCGCGGCAGCCTCCTACTGGGACCCAGGCCCAGCATGTCTGGCGTACACTTCCAGCATAGCTCCTATGAGCGTCAAGTTATCCATCTTAAATGGCTTTTGAATATCTACCGCTGCTTTGTGTACCCCGTTGCAGATTTTGGTGCGCAGCTTATACCTGGGGGACTTTAATGAAGGTATGTCGAGCCGGCTCATGAATAAAGACAAAGATAAATCCAGATTGGCAGTTCCCAAGATGGCCAACGGTAAGACTGATGCGGCAGTCGAGCCGGCTCAAATGGAGGTGCTGATCACCGCAGTCATGGGGACTGTAGAAAAAGCTATTGATATAAAGCTTGATGGGAAATTTGAAGAAATGTTTGTTAAACTTGATGCCCTGTCCGGCTCATTTGAATTGACTGCCTGGCAGTTAGCAGAGGTGGAGCAGCATATATCTGATCTGGGTGATGGCGCCCATGGCCATGACGCAGCAGCAGCTACAACGATGGAGTGTTTAGAGGTCATAGAAAGCAAGCTCAAAGGCCTTGGAGAATCGCTCCCGTCATAATAATCTATAGTTCTTGGGTCTCCTGGATTCGCTGCTAGATGTTGAGCTGAGGAATTTCTGGAAAAATGGCTGCTGAACGCGCTTCAGGTCCATGAGTCTCTGGGGCCCATACGAATCGAACAAGCACATCATATAGGCCCATGACAGGAAAATCACAACAGGCCCCAAGTGGTCATTGCTGGTTTCTTGGTTTTACACAGAAGACAGCGATCCTGCAGGTGGTGCTTCGAGGTGTACAACCCAGTATAGGGGAAAGGAAGATACTGATATTTCAAGACTACTCAGTCAAGCTTGCTGGCTACAGAGAGCATTCTCTCCTATATGTACTTCTCTATTTCAGAAGCAGATTTGTTTTTCTTTGTTATACCCAGCCAAGTTACGGATAACACTCGCAGGGTCTACCTCTATTTATAACACACCCGCGGAGGCACAGCGCTTTTTGCAATCTGTGTCAGGAGACTAACACGGGCAGTACATACCAGCAGCAGCGATTCCCTGATGGCTTGTGGCCTTCTCTTTAATTTGTTACTCTGTTTGGTCATAGGCAGTAGGCATTATGTGGGACTCTGGTTTGGACTGGATCTGAACCACTGGAATCATTCTGAGGTCCGTGCCCCTCCATGCGGATTGGGTCTTATTTGCACCACTGAATTGATTTTGGTTTTCAAAGTTTGTTAAGTTCCACTTCTCTCATGGGATTATATCCTGGTGACTTTGTTTCTAAAGCTACCTGCGTGGGATCAGCTTCTGATTTTGTTTGTTAAGCTTCTCATCTCTTCCGGGATTGTATTCGGGAGACCTTGCTCTGGAGATATCCGTATGGGATAGGTTCAGCTGATCCCAAGTCCTTGAATGTCAAAGACATGCAGATTTGTCTATTTGATTTGGAAGGACCTACAGCAAGCAAGGATTATTGCTCTGGGCCTTTAAAGTGGATCTTCTGTTTACTGTTAATTGTTCTGGTATTCTCATTATGTGGAAATAATTTTCTCATTGCCTGTAATCATTGTTCATCCTTCTATTCATATTTTCGGCTATTTGAGGGTGGGGGTGGTGGCCTCTAGTATCAAATGAGTGACTGCTCCTATCTGGGAGATCGCTCCGGAGAGGGGGAGTGAGTAGTGAGGGAAGTGTGAGAGAGGGATAGGGTATAAGGTAGTTCAGGCTTGTGGGGGAGGTAATAGGTAGTGGGTACAGGGGGCTGGGCTCTTAGGGTTAATATTGCTGTTGGGGAGTCACATAGGTGAGAATAAATTTTAAGTATTTATTTATTTATAAAATTCTTATATACCATCATTCAGACTGGACATCACAACGGTTTCCAAGCATAAAATATAAATAAAACATAAAAAAAACAAACAGATAATATGTACTTACTCCTTAAAAAATAGATTAAATTAAACAAATAAAACACAATAAAATACATTCATAATAAAACAATGTAAAATAATCTAAAATACATAATATTTAAGTGCTTTTATATCTCTCACTCTCAGCTGTAAAAAAAACTGGCTGCTTCACGTTATATAAATACTTAAAATAGTACTTAGTCAATCACTGACTGTGTCTGTTCCATGTAGGGTTAGGGGGGGGGAGCATGTCTGTAGAGGGAAAGATCCACTCATTTCTGCAGGGTCATTTAGTATTGCCTAACAAACAGGGTTTACAAATCATTTCATGGAATGTATGTGGCCTGGGCTCCCCCATTAAAAGGCAGAAAATTCTGAAAGCACTAAAGTGACACCAAGCTGATATAGCTATCATTCACGAAACACATCTCAATGATACTGAACATAGCAAATTCCGCAGATGGTGGGCGGGGGACGTATTTTGGGTTTCTTCGGGCTCTCATAAAGCAGGAGTGGCCATATTAATGAACAAATCGCTGACTTTTCAACAGATAGCAACAATTAATGATCCTGGAGGTCTCTTTCTTGTTCTCAAAGGGTCTCTGCAAGGGAAGCCAATAACTATTTGCAACATCTATGCCCCTAACCAATATGATTCCATGTTTTTTCAATCCATTTTTAGGATATTAGGGGAGGCTTCCTCAGTTCCTTTGATTTTGGGGGGTGATTTAAATGTGGTAAGTGATCCCAGGATGGATAGGTCACACTCAGGTGCTAGGGATATGGTCTTGAAATATAAGGGTGACCCTTTGCTTTGCAAGAAATTAGATTTATTAGATGTCTGGAAGGTTCTCCATCCTACGGATTGAGATTGTGATTACACTCATGTTTCTCGCCTCCCAATCACGCATTGACTACCTATTGTTATCCCCAACCTTATTGTCTCAGGTGTCCGCTGCAGAGATTGGTCCTTTGGAAATTTCCCATCATGCCTTGATTTGGGTGGACATTGATTGGGTGGTTGGTGGGCAGTGAATGCGTCAATGGTGCTTCCCTGCGTACCTTGCTAAGGACAAAACATTTCAGGAGTTTTTGCAGCAGCGCTGGGATGAGTTTCAAGAGCATGATAAGGAGCATGTTGCAATGCCTGCCTTCTTTTGGGAAACAGGTAAAGCGGTACTTCGAGGTGAGATTATTGCCTTTTTAGCTCATAGACGTAGGGCTCTTGACACGAGATTACTAAAATTGGAAAGACAGGTGCACAGGGACAAATTGCGTCTGGCGAGAGAGCGCTCTGAATTGGCTAGGACAAGTTTTTTTGACGTCCTTGACTGCCCTGAACTCATTGCTCCACCAATGCACGGTTAAATCTATGTTTTATTACAAATTCCAACTCTTTCAATATGGCAGCAAGGCGGGAAAGTTGCTGGCTAATATGGTAAAACATAAGCTAGGGGCCAAATATATTGCAGCAGCCCGTGATAAAAAAGCAGAACATTGTTAATTCTCATGAGGGGCTCTGTGGAATTTTTCTTGATTATTTCTAGCAACTTTATGCTTGACAGCCGTGAAACATCAAGGCCAGGATGCTTTTCTTTACCAAGTTTGCACTTCCGCAACTCACAGATTTGTAACTAGAAAAGTTAAATGCCCTGCTCCGTCTGGAGGAAATACAATATGGGATTTTGGGGCCTCCCCCATATAAGGCACCAGGGTCTGATGGCTGGGGGGGGGGGGGGTGAGTTTTACAATATTCTGCAGTAATGTGTGACATCCCCTTTGCTCCTTCTGTATGAACACTTACTTGAGCAGCAATCTTTTCCATACCATGCTAATAAGGCTCTGATCACACTAATACCTAATAAAGATAAAGACCCACTTCAGCTGGGCTCCTACAGGCCAATATCACTATTGAACTTTGATGTTAAATTACTCGCCAAGATCTATGCTGAACGTCTAGCATTCGTCATCCCCTCTCTGGTAGGGGATCACCAGGTGGACTTTGTGAGAGGGCGGCACCCTGCTTTGATCTCTATTGCATGGAGCACCTCTCGCATGATCCCTTCCTTATTGATCAGTTTCAATGTCGAGAAGACCTTTGATCGAGTAGCCTGGGATTATCTTTTCTTTGTTTTAGAACAGTTTGGGTTTCATGGCAATTGGTTGAGGATGGTCCACTTACACTACTCAGCACCTAGAGCTCAAATTTTAATAAACGGATCTCTAACACCTGAATTTCCTTTGCAGTGTGGTACGAGGCAAGGCTGTCTCCCCTGTCACCTTTTTTATTTATTCTGTCCCTGGAACCACTGTTGAGGGTCATTCAACATAATGCGAGTATCTCCAGTATTTCGGTAGGAGCCAATGCGTTTAAGGTCATGGTTTTTGCGGATGATCTGCTGGTGTCTCTTAGTAATCCTGTGGAGTTGTTAACCGCTTTGATGGTGGAAATATGGTGGAATTTGTCCTTTTTGGCGCCTTTACTGTCTTTAAATTAAATGTGAATAAATCTGAGGCGATAGCCCCCCCCCCCCCCCCCCCGTCCACTATCAGGTGGAATGGGGTAAGAAGTTTTCTCTCAGGTGGACAGGGGATTCTTATCATTATTTGGGGGTACAGCTATCTACATCCCTCACCAAGATTTATAACTTAATGTTCTTCCTTTATTAGAGTTCCTAAAGAAAACATTTTTGGACTGGAGGAACTTATCGCTTTCAGTGACAGGCAGGGTGAATTCAATTAAAATGCTTTTTTGGCCTCAGTGGTTATATATCCTGCAAACTGTTCCCTTGATACTTCAGAGGAGAAATATTAAGTTAGTTTATGCAATGCTGTCTCGCTTTGCCTGGCGGGGTAAGAGTGCACAGATTTCAATAGTTAATTTAGTGGGATCTTGGCAACAGGGAGGGTTGGGGATCCTGTATTTGGAGGAGGACAACATGGCTGTTTATTGAAACATGTAAAGGATTGGCTACTTAATTCATCACATTTTACCCCCCTTGGATTTGGAGAAGGAGCTGATCAAGCCAATCCATTATACTCCTGTTATGTGCTTCATGCTCATCCAGCTCTTCTGTTGCAATTTTTCTTTAGTTTCCTTACATAAGGCATGGATATATCTCTGCTTTAAGTTAGGCCAGGATCCGAAGGAATCAGTTTATTTACCTATTAGAGGAAATTTAGATTTCATACCGGGTATGCAGGCCTCGACATTTATTCAGTGGACCGCGCAGGGAGTGGTTTCCTTATCGAATGTTGTGGACTCACAGGGTGTCATGTTGTCCTATCAAGAATTACAAACGCGGTTTGCTCTTTCTCCTAAGTCCTTTTTTGCATATCTTCAGCTGCGCCATTATGTCTTCTCCTTGTGGAATCTCAATCTTAGAACGCCTTTTGTAAAGCAGCTTAAGGAATTTCTTCAAGTGGATAAGTGTAGTAGGGGAGGGATATCGCACATTCATAAATCTCTAGTTAGACTAAAGCCCGAGGTTTCTTGTGCCTTGTTATATGCTAAGTGGAAGACAGAATTATTTGATTCAGCTGATTTTCATCTCCTTCACTCCCTTAAGAGCATACCTAAGTTGATGGAAGATGCAAATTTGCGGGAGATGCAATACAAACTGTTATGTAGGGTGTACATGTCTCCATCCTGGCTGTATAGAGTGGGCTATTTGGAATTGGAGCTGTGCAGTAAGTGCTGGCTGGCACTGTTTGGGGTTTGCCCTGCTATTCAATCTTTTTTGGGGGAAAATGTGTAGATATTTATGTGTTTTGGTGAGACAATCAGTGGTTTTTCTCCTGAAGGTATTCTTTTTTAATGTGACATCCTTCTTCTAGATTCGAGGGAAGGATAAATGTCTTTGATTCGGAAAGCGTATCTGATAGCAAAGAAGGCTGCTCTCTTGCAGTGGCGTGAACAGGACCCTCCAAGTTTTCGGTTATGGAGGAATAAATTCCATAATTTAATGCAAATGGAAAATCAAACTACTACACGGTCATTTAAATGCAAGTCAAATTTTATTATTGCCTGGCACCCTTATCTACAATGTCTATCTCCAAGGGCAAGAAGTGAGGTAATTAATTATCCTTAATTTCATATGGTTTAACTGAACAGAACCCCAATATACATCTTCTGCTTCTTTCTCTTTCTTGCAATTCTGTGTGCGGGGGGGGGGGGAGTGGGGATTGGGGGGATGTGGGGTTAACACTTGAAAATGTCTTTGAAGAGATGACTGTGCTTTGTTTGTTGTTTGGCATGCCCCAGAGTCACATATGTCACATTTATGCTGTTATTTCCTTTCAATAAACAATCTTAAATATAAAGGCCCGCAGCCATGCACATATCTCCCAGTATGTGCTGAAGAGCCAGCAAAAAAAAAAAGGGGTGGCCCAGGGCGGGGGTGGGGTCCGGGCAGGGCATGGTTAGGCCGGGGGCTGACAGGACAGCGCCCAATCGCGCAACTTAACTACTGCTCGGGAGAACAGGTAAGTTTAAAGACAAACAAAAGTAAGATAGAGGGGTTTTAGGGGGTCGGGGCTGAGAGGGGAAAAGGGAGGTGGGGTAGGCAGGGGAGTTAAAGAAGTTTCCTCCCAGGCCACTCCTTTATTGGAGTGGATTGGGAGGGAACTGGGGAAAGGCCCTATCGCGTCGCCGCGTGATTCTTACAAAATTCCCCCCCCCCCTTGCATGTGTGAGTCGGCATCCGCGCGCATATGCGCATGCTGATAGAAAACCAGGCGCGCATGTCTGCACGGGTAGCCGATTTTATAACATGTGCGTGTCAATGCACGCGTGTTCTAAAATCAACGTGTGCGTGTGCCGGGAACCGCGCGCGCAGACGCCCATGCGGTTCCTTCAAAATGTACCTTTTAGAGTGACTTTAATTGGGGAATGTGTAACACCTGTTAGTTTTGTATGAGTTTAAAAGCAGCAGTAGGAAAGGCTAAGCTTGCACTGCACAAGTTAAGGAAAAGCCGGAAGTTGCTGAACTTATGTTCTCCTGTAAAAGCCTAGTGTTTGGAACTGGTAATAAAAAGTTCTAGGGGAAGCTATTGCAAATGGTGGCTTTATAAGTTCTACAAGAATGCATTTAAACCCAGAGGGTGCATTAGCATTAGTTTGTGCTGCATAGTGCATAGCTGACCTGGAAATTCTGACCTGGAAATCTGTTTAGTTTTTATCAACCTAGAGTTAGTAGGATAGCTGAGCTGTTCTGACTTTGTGCTTTAAAAAAACTGTAGTGTAGCACTGATCTCTGTGCTTGTGAGGAAAGCTATTTGAAAACAGCATTCAAGTGGAGAATGTTGTGTCTTTAGGCAGTCTTACCTGGTATGTGACAGGGCCCACTTGCCGTAACATTGGAAAAGGCCCAATAGTGTGGTGCCGAGCACATGGAGGGAAGCTGCAGGAATGTCGGGTACTTAGCCAAACCATCTCACCCATCTTGAATTGGGGCACTGGCCTCCTTTGGGCATCTGCCGCCTTGGATCTGGTGACAGCCTTTTCAATCAACTGATTGGTTTGGTCCCATAGATCGTGCAATTCCTGCTCCGAGAGTTGAGCCACAGGCGAAGGAACCATCACAGGTAGTGGAAACGGGGGCAGAGGTTGTTTCCCATAAACCAACTGGAAAGGGGAAGAGCCAGTGGGCCACGCTGTAGTGGTTGTTGTGGGAGAATTCAGCCCAAGTCAGGAGGGTGGCCCAGTTGTCCTGTTGCTCATTGGCATAAGAGTAGAGGAATGTGACAAGGGTTTAGTTTGTGTGGTCTGCTTGCTCGTTGCCTGCAGGTGGAAGGCAGTCATGTAGTCAAGCATAATACCAAATGTTTTACAGAGTTTGCACCAGTACCATGTGGTAAGCTGAACTCTTCTATCTGATAATATATGCTTTCGCAAGACATATAGGCAGAAGATGTGGAGGGTAAACAGACATGCTAATTCTGGAGCAGAAGGAAGGTAGAAAATGAGACAAAGTGTCTTCGCTGCTCTGCATCCTCTCCTGCTGCTGCCATCACTGCCATAGGTGAGTTGAGCTCCATCTGTGGCTCAGTAGTACAGATGTGCAATCGTTTTTCCCAAATTTCCTAATTCGGAATTAATTTTTTCCGAAATTTTGGAAAAAACCTTGAACCATGGGAAAATCGAAATTCCCATAGGGGGGCCCCCGAAACAAAGCCCAACACAAAAGTTTTACCCAAAGCACATCTCTACTCAGTAGCCTCTCCTGTTGCTGCCACCCTTCCAGGTGTGCCACTCCATGCAAATGTACGGTGTGCAAACCCGGATGCGCCGGGCCTGCATAGAGCTGATCTACCTTAACCTGATTTAATTTATCCAGCTAAGTAGCACCTTGATCATAGCCATGCCGCTGAATATCCCTTGTATCTTAGCCAGATTAGTCATATCCAGCTAAGTTATTTACCCAGCCAACTCTGAATATCGGGCTCCAGGAATTTTTGGTGAAATTCAACTTAAACGGAAAATGAAAGACCCTAATCATGTCATATGTGTGAACATGTGCCTAGATGAATCGTTTTCAGTTTGAGATGCTGTTTCATGGATCTACATGACATAGCCAAAGACGATGCTATACGTGAGCTGCCAGCCCCACTTTGACCCCTTGTGACTTTGCCAGAGGGAGTCAGGGCTGGTGCAAGATTATTTGATGCCCTAGGCGAACCTTTGCTCATGCACCCACCCATCCCTAGCTTGCCTGTCGGCGGCAGCTCCAGCACAGTGCTCCCTTCTTAGCCAGTACTGGCTCTCACCCTCTGGGCCTCATGCTGGTGGGATTTTGCTGACCCCAAAATTTTGGTGCTCAAGGCGACTGCCCAGTGTGCCTAATGGGAGCAGCGGCCCTGGAGGGATTGAGGGGGCAGAATGTACAATAGTGCGTGTCTTTTTGAGCAGCTGGGGCCCGGATGTGTTGCTTACATGGGCAGAGAAGGGGTGTACAGAGCTGCTGCCATAGATGCAGATAAAACTAGAATTTTGCTTGGCTGCCACCTTGCAACTGGAATCGTAGTTTACAAGCTAAGGCTGAACACTGGCAGGACAATGTTCAAAGCTGTTTATGCGAGTAAATAGCAAGTCACCTGCATAAATTTGCCATCTGAAAATTACCTCACAATGCACGTACTTTTAAAGAACACTAAGGGGAAGTGTTCCCAGTGCTGTATTTTGGGCCAGATCAGAAACAATGCGCCCAAATTGTGTGTGTTAAGTTTTTGTGGTTTTTTTTCCCTTACGGATTCAACCTACAGAAAACTCAGGTGAAAGGGAGAAGTCGTGGGTACTTTTATACTCGTGGCAGGTTTGAAAGGGAGAGTAAGTACCCGGGTACCCGAGCTTGGTGCAAAGTCTGTGGATTTGTCCCCAGCTAACGAGCCTGAAAATTGTCCCCAGATTGTATCTCGTCTTTGAATTTGATCCTGAAGGGATCTACAAGGCTTCAAATCCTCTGGCCTAGTGGTCTCATTTGGATGATTCTTCTTTTGGCCCAGTGAATGGTATCCAGGGGTGAAATAGGGCAGTGCCCGAGGGCCCACAGCACTCTCTCCTAGCCTTGGATGGGTGATTAGGAACCAATGACCTTTATTGCCCAGGGGCCCAGATCATGGTCAGTCCTATTTTTCCCTAGAACCAGTACGGCTACCAGAGCTCTGCGTTTAGTGATGTGTGGGTAGGCATGTGAGTGTCTGTGCGTGCATGTGGCAAAGGACCCCAGGAGGAGGAATTGAGAGGCCAATAACACAAAGAATGTGATACTTAGTAAATTTAAAGTAAATTGTTCATTGCATGGAGATGAGTATTGCCACTTACCAAATATACGGGCCAATATAGTAAAAAACGCGGGAGAGTGGGCGAGTGCCTGCTTTCCCGGCGCGCGCACAGGCCACTCTCCTGTGCGCGCGATACAGTAAAACAATTTATTTAAATTAGGCCCGGCGGTAAAAAGAGGCGCTGGGGACACTAGCGCGTCCCTAGCGCTTCTTTTCGGACAGGAGCGGCGGCTGTCAGCGGGTTTGACAGCCGACGCTCAATTTTGCCGGCGTCGGTTCTCGAGCCCGCTGACAGCCACGGGTTCGGAAACCGGACGCTGGCAAAATTGAGCATCCACTTTTCAACCCGCGAGCCGCGGGCCTATTTCAAATTTTTTTTTTTTTTTTTTACTTTTTTAAACTTTCGGGACCTCCGACTTAATATCGCCATGATATTAAGTCGGAGGGTGCACAGAAAAGCAGTTTTTACTGCTTTTCTGTGCACTTTCCCGGTGCCCGGAGAAATTAGCGCCTACCTTTGGGCTTGGCTGCACATTTTACTTACTGAATCATGTGGGAATACCTAATAGCGCCCGCAACATGCATTTGCATGTTGCGGGCGCTATTAGGTTCGGGGGGTTGGACGCGCGTTTTGGACGCGCTATTACCCCTTACTGAATAAGGGGTAAAGCTAGCGTGTCGAAAACGCGCGTACAAATGCTGGCTAACAGTGCGCTCTGTCGGATCGCACTGTACTGTATCGGCCTTATACACAGAAAGAAATGGCTGATATGGTCATATCGATTCCCCTCAAGTACTGCAGGGATTTTTGCCTGCATACCTCTCTCTTCTGGCTGCTGCTCCCCCCTTGTATTTTGAGGACAAAAGAAGGAATGATCTTGTGGGAGAGAGATAGCTGGTGGGGCATGCGGCATATTGACATTCACCCTTTGATGCTGCTGGTGCAGCAGCATTGCTGATAGACCTAGCCATGGCAATGGTCTTCAGATGCTGGATTCGTGCAGCAGGTGCTAGTCATTGACATGTCACAAACCCCTAACTTGCCCCTTCTGTGCTAGAAATCAGTGCTTCTGTGCTAAGTGCCCCAGTGGTATGGTAATACTTATGTCACCACTTAGTGAGGATGGAATGAAACTGCCAGAGAAAGTTACTGTGGAGGAACTCCAGATTGGCTTTATCAGAGGCTATTTCCATAGATACAGAATCAGACTCAGGATTCAGCACTTTAGCCAGCTTGCAGTAGGGACATGTAATAAAAGTAGCTCTCCAATGCACTGAAATTGGCATTTCTGCTCATGTGAAATTCTGCAACATTAAAACATTTTCTGCTGCGTAAAGTGACTTATCTTATGTGGTCATCACTTACTGCTGCTGGGATTAAAAGGGGAGAGTGATTTGAAGTAAACTAGCTCTCAGTCTTCTTCAGTTTAAAATGCATTGTCCATCCCAGGGATACTTTCATCTGCTTGGACAATTCAGTGTCTTGATGAGCATGACTTTTTTTCTTTTCTCAGGTCACTGTTGTATATTTCTCTGTGCCAGATCTCCCACATTAGGTTGGCATACCCAGTAGAGTGTACAGATAAGGCATTCTTTGTTTTCCCCACTAATCTTGAGAGATATCACAAGAAACCTCACTTTCCCAACCCCCCTCCCCCAACAAAGAATACATTAAACACAATAAGGTCCATGTTAAGTAAGCCAGGGAGCAGACAAGTTGTCTGGCTAATGTTAGCTGAATAACTTGTCCCAGAGGGACACTATCCTAACATTATCCGGCTACTTTTAGGTTGGTAACTTTAAATTTAACAGGCTATAAGAACATAAGACTTGCCATACTGGGTCAGACCAAAGGCTCATCAAGCCTAGTATCCTGTTTCCAACAGTGGCCAAGCCAGGTCACACGTACCTGGCAGGATCTCAAAAGGTCAATAGATTCCAGGCTGCTTATCCCAGGGATAAGCAGCAGATTTTCTCAAGTCCACCTTAATAATGGTTTATGGACTTTACTTCCAGGCACTTGCCCAAACCTTTTTAAATCCAGCTACACTAACAGCTTTCACCAGTTCCTCCGACAACGAATTCCAGAGGTTTATCTGGGTACATATACTTATGCTATCCAGTCAATACCTAGTTATATTATATCTGGTGTACAATTGTAGCAGGTATGCTAGTGGTGTCAAAGTTGACTTACAATGTAACTATTGTTTTCCTAATTAATGAACAGAGTTTCTGAAGTTATTGCAATGTAACTATGCTGTAGTGAGGTATTGAGCTCTGCATCTGTCATGTAATTATCTACTGAACCTGGTAGTTATATACTGTCACACATCTTCAATTCCTTCTGTTTCAGTACAGATAATTACTGAATGTGTGCATGCACTCATGGACAATATCATTTGCATTATGTATATGTCGACATGTGCATGCTATGCATAATTTAAAGTTGAGTCATATGAATCCGCTAAATAGCTATATTACTCCTGTAACCCTTTGTGTGTGTGTGTGGGGGGGGGGGGGGGGGGTTAAGTCCCAAGGGCACCCAAAATTATTCCCTTCAGGGGCTGCTCTGGCTCGCACTTAAACTCCCATGCTCCATCTCTTTCTCCCAGGGTGGACTCTTTTATGGGGGGAAGCTGCTTTCAGTGTGTGTAGACTGTAGGTGCATCCCATGGGGTGAGATGCTGGGACAAATCCACAGGACCAGGTTTTGGGTGTTAAAATAAAGTTTACTGATTTGGCAATGATTAAATAAAAGTCTATTTGTCCATAATATTGAAGTTACATCTAACTGCTTGTACAGGTGTATTTCTCTGTAGGTAGGTGTCCTTTTATTTCAGGCATCTGGGTAGAGCTCCCCTAGTGATTTTAAGTGTGCAAGGTCACCCAGCAGCTAAACCAATCGGAGGGGTCCCCACAGCAAAAACAGCTCTACCTTACTCCACCTCCTTTCTGGACACTCAGCCTGTCCTGGTCCCATGGGTGGGGATCTGGATGGGGTCTGCCGATATTGTTCCTCCATTCTTACTTGTTGTTACTGGGGATGTTTTGGGGGGAAAAGTCAAAGTGGGATCAGGTTATCTCAGCACTGCAATTCCTGTGGGGAGGGGGGGGGGATCCAAAAACCTCCCTACACTGGTCAGGTTCAAAAATATTTTTAATAGAAAACAAAAAAAATATCTTCAGCCGACACTGTCTCTCTCAGCAGGATCTGTCACTGGTGCTTGCCTACCTAGCGTTTAGAGTGGACTGACAGGTCTTCAGTCCCCTGGATAAGAGCCCTTTTTCCCCAAGAGGGTATCTGGTGTAAAAATCTTTCTCTTCTGTGAATTAGTAAAAGAAGCACCCTCTGGCAGGGAGGTATCACTTCCAACTGAAATCCTTCTGGGTGAAGCTGGGAGGCCTCACCAGAGTGTAAAACTTAAACATCCTCACTGTTCCAAAGCTTCCTGATACTGATCCCACGGAGTTCTGAAATGACTGGGCTAAACAGGGGCGAGGCATTCAATCCAGGCCCTCCAGGTGGGAGGGACTGATGGGGGACGGAAGGCTCATGATATTAAAGTTTATTACAGGGACCTAGAGACATCTAGTGGTCACCCTGTGGGGGTGCCACACTCCTATAGGAGCCAACTTTTCAAAACAATTGGGGGTGGCTAAACGCTATACAAATTACCCCTTCCTGCATGTAGTGGAGTTTGCTCAACGGTGCGGGTTGCTCAAGCACTCACTGCACCCACAGAGCTGGCACCTATGACTACAGCTGCTCCACTCACTGTAAATAGAAAGAGATACAAGAGCGTGTTCTTTCAGAGGGAAAGAAAGATCTTGCAATGCTTGTAAGATTTCTTATTTGGAAATAGAGGTCAACAAACAAGTTGTAGGTGACATTTTGTTAGTGGAATAACTCGAAATATCTGTGTCCAGCTAAATTAGTTCACTAACAAGGTGCCATCAACAGCTTGTTCGTTGACCCTTATTTCTAAAATTTCATCTGGACTAAGACAGCAGCCACAAGACTCTGGCTTACAATTTACTTGAAGCATGCTAGTGCCTGAAATGAAATCCTTGCATCATGCTATGCCCTTATGTTGTCAATAAGCCCTTAATGAGATTTACTTTTTTATGGGATCAACAAGGTCAGTAAAATGTTCAAAAACACTCCAATCAATCGTCATTAGGAAATTGAGCAAGTTTAGCTACTGTATGTTTATGCTGAGATTCAAATAAAGCCAAAAAAAAGTTTCCAGCAGCAGCTCAGCTGCCTGGGCCACAAGGTTAGGCCGATGAAATAAAGTGCATTCAGCCTAGCACACAGGTTAGCCTGCGGGTGGACGCACATTTTGGACGCACTAGACTAACACCCAATGCAATAAGGGAATTAGCGCATCCAAAGCGCATGTCCAAACAAACGCGTAGCCAATAGCGCTCATCACATGTAAATGCCATGTAGGTGAGGCCCAATGTGCACATTTTAACTTGGCAAATTTAACACCAGCCCCGGAGCTGTCATAAAGTCTTGCTGTACATCAAGGGCTGAACTAAAAAACAAAAAATACTGCTTTTCTGTAGTTCCTACTACTTAGTATTGTAGCAATATTAGGATCTACTCCTTGAGATGACGAAAAATTATTTAAAAATGAAAGGCTTAATGAAGAAAACGTTGCTGGATGCACAATATACACGCTCCAGGCCAAGTATATTGTGTGTGTGTATGGTGCCAGTAAATTATTTGCAGCAGGCTAAAATGGACACTCATATTGAGCATCCATTCATGCACACAGCCATATCTCCTGGGTACCTGATGCTTTTGAGTGCTAGGGACGCACAATTTATCCTTAATGCATCCTTTTTAGCATAACAGCTCATTAGAATATTGCATCGCGCGCCCAGGAGAGGTGGATGTGCGTGCATTGAAAAAACAGGCGCCCAGTTTAGGCACTTGTTTTTACGTGCATGAGATTCCATCGGCCCCTGAAGGTGTTTCATGTTCTTATTTAACAGTCAGGGCTTTTGCTGCTAGCTAGAGGTATGAGTGATCTGGTATCTGAGGAGCTAGCTGAAATGGGTAAACTATTGCTTTCTCTTTCCAATACTTATCCTAAGAGATAATGTCTTGCTCACCTAATAGAAATACAGATTTAATGTGGACTAATGCAACAACTGTTAATGAGCTGCTTCACATGCAAATGTTTGCAAAGCAGCTCATTAATATTAAAGTGGACTACCAAAAATTGCATTAAACAATCACATTTCAGGAAGTGTAGTTAAGTTGTAGTGTCAGCTTTGGACAGCTAACATGATCTCCATGTGGGTTCCAATCTCTCCTCCCCTGATCCCACACTCCAAGAGGAAGCTAAAATCCCCTTCCACCCTGATGGCCCCTTCAGCCTCATTCCTGCTTCCGTGTCTCCCTCTGAGACATAACAGGGTCTCTCTGGTGACCTGATTCCCCTAGAGCCATTTTGAGCAAGGTGTTCCAGGGCCCTGGATAACCACTCAGGTCCACTGGCCTACCCTTTGGAGGTCTTTGAACTGCAATTTAGGGGGCAGGAAGAAGCTCTCCTCCCTCCTCTCCTGCTGGCTCGGAAATTCACAATGGCACCCAATGGCTTAATGCAGAGGGATGCCGAGTGTCAGGATTCATATGCATTGATGGAGTTGTAGGAGAAGGGGATTTCAGGCTTGGAAGAGCAGGTGATGTCTTCTGTCTGGTGTTGTCAGAATCTCAAGTTAGGTTCTTACAGGGAACTCTCTGATCTGATAAACAAACACTGCCTAATCTCATGATTTGTTTGCAGTATATTTTAATGGGCCCAGAACAGGCTCACTGAGCAAGTTCTTGTTTGCTTTTATTTTGGCCACCTTCCTATCAGTTGAGAGACAACTATGCTGAGCACTGAGGCAGTCACAAGTCAGAGCCCTCAGAGGAAAAGGAGGTACCAGAAGCCAGCTGCCTCCATTGGTAAAAAGCTGAACCCTGCAGCTCAGAATGAAAAGATGCTTTGGGAGAGGCACCAGATATAATCCAGCTGTGGTCTCTGATTCAAATTCAAGAATTCTGTGGGCATGGCACTTTGTACATGTGTTGACAAAGTAATGTATACAGTGGTGAGAAAAAAAACCCAATTGTGAAGTGGAGAAAGGAAATAAAGATAATTCCTGGTGCAGGTGGCACCAGAGGAAGGCACAAAAGTGATGTCACTTTGGTGCTGACCTCAGGCAAATGCCAAGGCCTGGGCAGGAATGACTGGGCAACAGTCCTGCCCACTTCACCACTGGATGGGGGAAGACGGTAACAGGGGGCTCGGTGGGGAGATTCCTGGCCCTGGCACTTGACAAAAACCCAGCCTCGGCCTGCTCTAGGGATAGGCCTCGGCACCAAGCTTGGCCCAGGGCTTTGCCATGGCCTTTGCACTGGGCTCAGCCTGAGACTAGGCTTCAGCCTCAGTTCCAGACCCAGCCTGGGGCTAGGCGTTGGAAACAGGCTCAGCCTAGAGCTAGGCCTCAGTGCTGCAATTAGGCTTTGGCACCAGGCCCAGCTGGACTTAGGCCTAAGTGCTCGGCCTGGCCTAGAGCTAAGCCGCAGGGTAAGGCTCTGGCATTTTATGGACCCTTGAAGGCCACTCAGAGGCCCTTTTTACAGCAGTTTGGGTTATTTTACTACCCTTATCATAAGGCTTCGGGGATAACTGCATGAAGCAGCAGTTACTGTCTATAAGAGAAAAATGGGGGTAACCTGCACAGCATAACAGTTACTACCATGAGTTACTAGTCTGCTGAGCAGACTAGATGGACCATTTGGTCCTTTTCTGCCTTCATTGCTGTATTATATATTTTTTGTTGTTTAGTTTTTTTTCCCCAAATGTTATTTTTGGTTTAGCAAATAAACTGAATGAAAATTTTGTGGCTGCACATCCCTAGTATTGAATCATATCTGCCAAGCATTAGACTTCTTCTCCATCTTTCTTAGATCACTTCCTATTCTGTCTACTCCCTCTATTGCAGATCTTAGTGTCATCTTCAAAAAGGCAAACTTTTTCTTTTTTTTTTTTTTTTTTTAAATAGTTTATTCTGTAATAAATGGAGCAAGGGATACAAAAAGTGAGAATGACTATGCACCTTCTAATCCTTCCACAATATCGATCACAAAGATATTGAACAGAAATGGTCCCAGCACCGATCCCTGCAGCACTCCACTGAATGAGTCACCTTCATTTACACACCGGCTGATGCAATAAGAGGTGCGGGAGAGCAGGCACTCCGCGTCGAGCGCCCGCTCTCCCAGCGCATGCCCAGGCACCACTCCTGGGCGAGCGATTTTGAATTCAAATGAGGCTGTGTGCTAATAAGGAGGCACTAGGGACAATAGCACATCCCTAGCACCTCCTTATTAGCAGAAAGCGGCAGCTGTCAGCGAGTCCGACAACCGAGGCTTAATTATATTGGCGTAGGTTGTCAAATCCGCTGATAGCCACGGGTTCAGAAAATGGACACCGGCAAAACTGAGCATCCTTTTTCAAACCCGCCGACTGGTGGGCAGATTTTTTTTTTTTGGTGCCTCCGACTTAATATCACTAGGATATTACGTCGGAGAGTATACCGAAAAAGCAGTTTTTTCTGTACACTTTTCCTGGTGCTTTTCTGTACACTTTTCCTGGTGCTTTCAAAGTTAACGCCTACCCAAAGGCAGGCGTTAATTTCTGAGAGTAAAATGTGCGGCTTGGCTGCGCATTTTACTTTCAGTATTCCGGGCGAATAACTAATAGGCTCATCAACATGCATTTGCATGTGATGAGCGCTATTAGTTTCAGGGGGGGGGGGGGTTGGCCGCGCGTTTTCCACGTGCTATTACTACCCTTTACAGTATAAGGGGTAATAATAGCGCATGTGAAATGCGTGGTCAAACGGGGCTAAACGGTGCGCTCGGCTGAGCGCACCATTCTGTATCGGCCTGATTGAATTCCATTTACCACTCCCCATTGTCACCTATCACTCGACCAGTTTCTAATCCACTCCACCAGCTTGGGACTTGCCCCCAGGCCTCTCATTTTATTTTACAAGCCTCTTGCATGGGATAATAGCTGAAACGCAATTTAAACCACATTCGGCATGTACCCTTTATTTAATTTTCTTGTCAGTTGAAGAACTCAATCAGATTTATTTGGCATAGTCTTCCTCTAGTAAAACCATGCTGCCCTGAATCCTACAACCCACTGGATTCCAAATATTCACTTGCCTTTCCCTTTAGTAGTTTCCATTAATTTTTCTAGCAGTGAGATAAGTCTAACAGGTCTGTAATTTCCAACCTCCTCGCTATTCGAACAAGCCTTCCCATAACTACTCACCTCAGCCTTGGTTCCTATCTGCATCATGAGTACACTATCCAACTTTAGGCCTTCATAGTCCTCCCCTACTCAATTTCCCTGTTTTTCGCACAAGTTATACAGACCCAATTCTCTATACTTCCTTCACCCATATTATATTTTCCAGAATATGTTTTTTTTCCAGATTATTTCTGCCCTGTTCACTGTTTTATCCAGGTTATTTCTACCCTGTTCATTGTAAAACAAGACTTTTGTCTCTGTTATTTTTGCTGGTTGTAATGTAAACCGAAGTGATAATTAATCTTGTTAATTGAACCTCTGTATATAAAAGTTATAAATATTACCACTTTTATAAAGAGGAACTACATTGCCCTTATCCAGTCCCACAGAACTACTCCTGTTGCCAAAGATCTATTGAATAGGTCATTCAGTGCACCCACCAGAACTTTTCTGACCATCCTTAATAATCTAGGATGTATCCCATCTAGCCCCATGGCTTTAAGTCTTTTAGATCTTTCAGGTTTAACACAAGCACTGTCTTCTTTAATAAATGAAGCCTGCAAGAGAGTTGGTTGGACTATTAAATGATGAAGGAACAGTGGCGTACTAAGGGGGGTGCGGTCCGCCCCAGGTGACAGCTGGGAGGTTGGCAGCCATGAGTGGATCCCAACCCGCTCGTGCTAGACGAAGAGGAAGGCTTCTGGGCCACGAGTGGTGGGAGCACTGGGCAGCCGCCTAGAGCTCCACGGGTCTGGAGCTGGAAACTGCATAGCTTTTTCCTTCTTCCTGGGTCCACGTGGGCAGGAAGAAGGATAGATCATGCAGTCACGGCCTGAAGCAGGAGGAAGAGCAACAGCGCTGCCCTCACCCTCCCCACCGCAGATGCAGGAAGTAGAGCCGCACCAGCCCCTGTGCCACTTCAAGAAAAATGAAGAGTCCCCGTCTGTCGGGAGGCTGAAGGAGGAAACTGCTGCTGTCCTTCTGATGGGGAGCAGGATAGGAAGTGAGAGAGAGAGAGAGAGTGTGTGTGTGTGTGTGTATGGGAGTGAGAGTGCATGTTTATGAGTGAGAGAGGGAGCTGTGTGAAGGGATGTGTATGTATGAGAGACAGAAATGGAGGGAAACTGTGCAGGGGTGTGTGAAAGTGTGCAAGAGTGAGAGAGCCTGTGTGAGGGAGAGGGGAACCAGAGATCATTGGGTGGGGGGAAGAGGGACAGAAAAGTGAGGAGGGGAGGAGGGATGGAGAAGTGAATCGGGGGGGGGGGGGGGGGGGGAGTGCCAAAGGAAGTATCTATCCCAGGTGCCAAATAATATAGGTACACCACTGTCAAGGAATTAAAGGGGTGTTAAGGAAGGACATGGCCATAGCAGAGAGATTAAAATAATTATTTGATTTGGTCTGTACTGAGGAAGATGTAAGACAGATACCCATGCCAGAAGTGATATTTAAAGACAATGATTCAGAGAAACAAATAAATCTCAGTGAATCTGGAAACTGACAAACTAAAGAGTAGCAAATCACCTGGACCAGATGGCATGCAGCCTGGAGGGTTGAAAAAACTTAAAAATGAAATTGCAGCCCTAATATTAGTAATGTGTAAACTATCATTAAAATCAGCCACAGTACTTGAAGATTGGAGGGTGGCCAATGTAACATTTTTAAAAACTGTTTTCAGAGGAGATCCAGGAAACTAAATCTGGTGAACCTGACTTCAGAGCCAGGGAAAATGGTTGAAACTATTATAAATGGTTGAAACTATTATAAAGATCAAAATTACTAATCATATAGATAGTCATAAGTAAATATAGATAGTCATAAGTAAAGTCTTGCCTCACTAATTTGCTCCACTTTTTTTGAAGGCGTGAATAAACATGTGGATAAAGTTGAGTCCATTAAGATAGTGTATCTGGATTTACAGAAAGCATTTGACAATGTCCCCCAAGAGACTTCTTAGGAAATTAAAAAGTCATGGAATAGGAGGCAGTGTTCTACTGTAGACTGAGAACTGGTTAAATGGTCAATTTTCTCAGTGAAGAAAGGTGAATAGTGTAGAGCTCCAGGGACCTGTCCTAGGCCACTGCTTTTTAACATCATACATTTATTTATTTATTTATTTATTTATTTTTAAAGGCTTTTATATACCGGAGTTCATGCACTAGTGCATACCACTTCGGTTTACACAGAACAAGGAACAGAAAATTACATCAAACAGATTGAACAATTAAACAAATATACAATTACATCCAACGATTGGGTATAAATAACATGGCTAACTTAGTAGGAACTTAGAGTTTGAGGTAAAGGAGAGAAATAGTACCAAGTGGTAACAGAACAATACATGACCTAGAGATGGGAATGATGAGTGAGGTAATCGAATTTGTTGATATTGCAAAATTATTCAAAGTTGTTAAATCACAAGAGGATTGTGAGAAATTGCAAGAGACTGGGCACGGAAATGATAGATGACATTTAATGTGGATTGAAGGAGTGGGCCGTGCATCTTTCAGATCTGAGGCACTGCAGGTCGCTGTACCCCTTTCACGTTTATAGGTTTGTACTCTAGAAACTAGAGGAACACACAGAAATGGAATACTTATGAGCCTAATTTCATAGAGGAAAGCCACTTCAGTAAAATTGTACAGACAAATGTGTTCTATTTTCAAAGGGCAATCCATAGTAACTGCCACTTTCTTGTGCATAAAATAATTTCTTAAAACACAGCACTCAGACTGTTTGATGCAAAGTGTTTTTCTTTGCTTTTACTTCCCCTGCAAATTTTTCACTGTATTCCACCCCCCTCGGCTCTCATAAAAGAACGGTTGTGTTTGCATGCACAGGCTCCAGTTTTTTCCCTGTTGTCCCTTCCTGCACGCAGGCCAAATGCAAAACGGAAGACGGTCGAATAAAGCCCTGGGCAGATTTTAAGTTGTTTGCTTTTGAACTGTAACTCTAATAAAAGGCATCATTCTCTACACCTAAGGAGCTCGGTCTCATTCTACTTTGTTTGGCTCGCAGGCCAAACGCTGCAGTGACCACAGTCTGGGAGAGCAGGATGAAAACCCTTTGTGAATCACTTCTGCTGCTGTTCCCAGGCTGACAAGGAGGTGAAAAAAATTCAACCCTTTTATAAATGTGGCCCCAAGCGTCCAAGTAAGACCTGCCCTGCTACTATCTGCTAGGGTATGGGGTAAAATAATTGGAGGGAGAATCCTAGCTGCATCATGGTGAAAGTGTTAAGCCACAAAACACAGTGGGAAAATCTTGAAAAGACACAGGTCTTTTCTTTCATTAGCTACCTTTAGTTTGCAATTTTTGAGTCAAAAATAATTGCCACCCTAGCATCTAAATCACATCATTGAGACCACCTGGAGCACATGGATGCGATGATTTTATAACATGTGCATAGGTACGTGCATGTCACAAAATATGATTCCTGCACGCACATGCGTGCTGGATTTTAATATCTGCTCATGCATGTGTGGGAGGGGAATTTTAAAAACAACACGCGGCAACTTGAGTAGGCTTACCCTAGTTCCCTCCCAGTCTGCACCAATTAAGGAGCGGACTGGGAGGGAACTTCCCTATTCCCCAACTACCCTTCCTACCTTGTCACCTCTCCTCCCTGACCCCTAACTCCTACCTATCCCAATTTTTTTGTTTTAATACTTGCTGCTCTTTCAGAGCAGAAGTAACTTCCATGTGCTGGCTGGCTTCCGGCATGTGCTTCCCCAGGACAGGGCCTAATGGCCACTGTCCTGGTCGGCCCCCCTTCCCTGCCCCCCAGTCTGCCCCTTTTTGATCTGTTGGCACATCTGTGCATACCGGCAGATACGCGTGTGGCCAGGCCATTTTTAAAATGTGCTCCGTGCTCGCTTGGCCTGACCACACGCGTATCTGCCATATTTTACACGCCCTGGCGTATGAAAATTTGGGCGAATTAAAGTAAGAGATTCGTACTGTGCAAGAAGCACTGGGGACGGTGTTGGTCGCAGTGGCTCCTCAGGCATGGGGGCCACTGCAACCAACATCAGCCATGTAATTGGGTGGATCAGCCCACTGGGGCATGCCGAAGGCCCATAGGCCAATCTGCCCCTGGTCAGAGGCTTCTTTGCAAAAGCATGCACTGAAAGAAGGGGATTGCTTCTCAGCGGTGAAAGGGAAGAGACTGTGCCCATGAATAACTGAAACCACTTACCAATAGCTTTCCATATGTTCAACGTATAAGAAATTGTAATGCATGTTCTTCTCACCCTGCTGACATGCAGTGAATCATTGGGCTCTATAAGCAAACATGAGAGATCCAAACCACCAGCTAAATCAGCTCCAAGGGGTACCAGGTTATCTTGCATTCCCTGTGCAACCAAACCATTGCACCATATAGCCCCAGCCCAGTAGTACCCCTATAGATTAGGGAGACTCATCCCCCGCCCCCCATTCCTTGGCCACCATAGCATCTTAAGTCTAATGCGAAGAAGTTTTCCTTGTCAAATAATGTAGAAATTAACCAATTATTACTGGCAAATAAAGTATCTGGTAAGTAGCGGGAAATGTGTTGAAAAAGATATATTAAATGGGGGAGCATTTCATTTTAATAGTGTTGATCCTCCCCGACCAGGATAACAGGTGATAATTCCATTTGCGCAAATCTCTCTAGATCTTATTGACTACCGGGACATAATTTTGCCAATAGAGAGCTGAGAAATCCCCAGTCATTTGATCCCCAAGTAAGTAAACCCTTCCCTAGCTATTTTAAAGGGCACAAAACAATGGGGAATGCTCCCCATTGTAGCTACCCCTGCAGGAAATAATTCCAATTTTTGAAAATTTACTTTATAACCCGACAACCAACTATAATCCTTAAAAATGTTAAGAACTCTTTGTCCAGATCATTTAGGGTATGATAAGAACAGCAGAACATTGTCCGTGTATAAGGATATAACATGTTCTTCTCCAGCCCCCCCCCCCCACACACACAGAAAAATTCCAACACAACCGGGTTTGTTCTTTATAGCCAGAATTTCAATAGCTAAATTGAAAAGTAGGAGAGACAAGGGATGGCCGGAGTGCAGGAGGTCGCTCCTGGACCCCCACTGGACTTTTGGCAAGTCTTGTGGGGGTCAGGAAGGTCCCCCAAGACTTGCCAAAAGTCCCTGGTGGTCCAGTGGGGGTCCGGGAGCGACCTCCTGCATGCGGACCGTCGGCTGCCAGTAATCAAAATGGCGCCGATAGCCTTTGCCCATACTATGTCACAGGGGCTGCCAGTGCCATTGGTCAGCCTCTGTATCATGGTAGGAGCACAAGATGGCGCCAATGGCCATGTGACAGGGGCTGACCAATGGCACCGGTAGCCCCTGTGACATAGTAGGTCAAAGGCTATCGGCGCCATTTTGAAACCAGCACCAAGGGTGTGAGTGCAGAGGATGGCTCCCGGACCCCCCGCTGGACCACCAGGGAGTTTTGGTAAGTCTTGGGGGGGTCAGGAGGGTGGGGGATTTGTTTAAATTGGTTTCTGTAGGCGGCCGAATAATTCGGCGAAGATTCGTGTATTTGTGGGGAATCGCGATACGTTTCGCTTCCCCACGAATCCGTTGAGGATTGTCAATACGTAGGGACCGAATGCACACCCCTTCCTGGTTCCATTACTTCTCCTTGTTCCTGTGCCTTGTGTATTACTCTACTTGTTCTACGGACTGACTCCTGGACCAGACCTCTGCTTTGCATGACTACGCTACTGATCATCTCCTGCACCCAACCTCTGCTTTTTCCAACCACGTTACTGATCATCTCCTGGACTTGATCTCTGCTTTGCCATACCTCCTTGCCTGCCGCCTGCCCTGACTTCAGCCTGTTCAGTGATGCCTCTATAGTCTCTACTCTGGACTTGGCCTTTCAGGCTTCAGCCTGTTCTTACCTGGGCGCCCCCTGTCTGACTTTCATTCCTTTTGGCGCCTGGATCTCCGGGACTCAGCCTTGTCCAGTTCAGACTCTCCATTACTTCCGTTGCTGGCCTCTAGCTAACCTCCTCCTTGTCTACCAGAAGACCCCGGACGGAGGCCCACCTAACTCCAGCTGGCCCCGGCATCCAAGGGCTCAATCTGTGGGGAATGAGGACTGGTATTGGCGAAGCTCCAGCCAGCCTCCGTCAGTCAGCCAGCTCCACCTACCGACGGTGGGGACCCGTAGGGCCTGCCCTACGGGTAGCGTCAACCCCACCTCGGCTCAAGGGTCCACCTCCTACGCAACATGTACCTGAAGTCTGGAAAGTGGCCAATATAACCCCGATATACAACAAGGGTTCTGGAGGTGATTTGGGAAACTATAGATGGTGAACCTGACTTCAGTATTGGGAAAAATTGTAGAAACTGTTTTAAAGAATAAATCACAGACTATATAGATAGACATGATCTAATGGGACACAGCCAGCATGGAAGTCTTACCTCAAAAATCTGCTACATTTTTTTGAAGGAGTGAATAAACATGTGGACAAAGGTGAACTGGTAGATGTAGTGTATTTGGATTTTCAGAAGGCATTTGACAAAGTCCCGCATGAGTGGCTTCTAAGAAAACTAAAAAGTCATGGGATAGGAGGAGCTGTCCTTTTGTGGATTGAGAACTGGTTAAAAGATGGTCTGTTTTCACAGTGGAAAAAGGTAAACAGTGGAGTGCCTCAGGGATCTGTACTTGGACTGCTGCTTTTTAATATATTTATAAATGATCTGGAAAGGGGTATGACGAGTGAGGTGATCAAATTTGCAGATGACACAAAATTATTCAGAGTGGTTTAATCACAAGCGAATTGTGATAAATTGCAAAAGGACCTTGTGAGACTGGTGAAAATGTCATAATGTTGCTGTATCGCTCAATGGTTAGACCTTGAATACTGTGTGCAATTCTAGTCACCGCATCTCAAAAAAAGATATAGTTGAACTGGAGAAAGTACAGAGAAGGGTGACCAAAACAATAAAGGGCATGGAACAGGTCCTCTATAAGGAAAGGCTAAAGAGGTTAGGGCTGTTCAGCTTGGAGAAGAGACGGCAGAGGGGGGATATGATAAAGGTCTATAAAATCATGAAAGGATTTAAATAGGTAAATGTGGAATCGGTTATTTACTCTTTCAGATAATAGACTAGGGTGCACTCCATTTAAAATAAGTCAGAGAAAATTATTTTTAATTAATACACAGTTATGCTCTGGAATTCATTGCCAGAGGATGTGGTTCAGGAAGTTGGTGTAGTTGGGTTTAAAAAAGGTTTGGATAAGTTTCAGAAGTCTATAAACTGCTATTAAACAATAAGGAATAGCCACTGCTTGTTAACAGCATTAGTAGCTTGGGATCTATTTAATGTTTGGGTGCTTGCCAGGTACCTGTGACTTGACTGGCCACTGTTGGAAATAGGATACTGGGCTTGATGGACCCTTGGTCTGACCCAGTGTGGCATGTTCTTATGTTCTTGTATGTATCTCTTGGCTAATCAGGAAAGTCTTGTAAAAGGGTCTCTATCAGAGTTGGTGAGATGAGACTTTGAATCTTGGACACTTGTTCACAATTGTGATGCAGCAGCAAAAAGATGCAAATTGGAGCAACAGGTTTGGCCCATTCTTGAATTGCTACTGTTCCTTCCATTTACATTTCTCTGTTGCTGACCTGCAACCAGAAACAAGAGTCGGCCGAAAATCATTAAATTCTTGTTAAATGTTTTTTAAATAAAAAAGTCCAGTAACAATAAAGAAACACAAAGCAGAGCTAAATAGATGGCAGCTGATAACAAATGGAACAATACGATGCATGATTTGGAAATGTTCAATTCCTGCATTACCGACCTGGCCATGTCCTGTCCACATTAAGAACATAAGAACATGCCATACTGGGTCAGACCAAGGGTCCATCAAGCCCAGCATCCTGTTTCCAACAGTGGCCAACCCAGGCCATAAGAACCTGGCAAGTACCCAAAAACTAAGTCTATTCCATGTAACCATTGCTAATGGCAGTGGCTATTCTCTAAGTGAACTTAATAGCAGGTAATGGACTTCTCCTCCAAGAACTTATCCAATCCTTTTTTAAACACAGCTATACTTACTGCACGAACCACATTCTCTGGCAACAAATTCCAGAGTTTAATTGTGCGTTGAGTAAAAAAGAACTTTCTCCGATTAGTTTTAAATGTGCCCCATGCTAACTTCATGGAGTGTCCCCTAGTCTTTCTACTATCCGAAAGAGTAAATAACCGATTCACATCTACCCGTTCTAGACCTCTCATGATTTTAAACACCTCTATCATATCCCCCCTCAGTCGTCTCCTCTCCAAGCTGAAAAGTCCCAACCTCTTTAGTCTTTCCTCATAGGGGAGTTGTTCCATTCCCCTTATCATTTTGGTAGCCCTTCTCTGTACCTTCTCCATCGCAATTATATCTTTTTTGAGATGCGGCGACCAGAATTCTACACAGTATTCAAGGTGCGGTCTCACCATGGAGCGATACAGAGGCATTATGACATTTTCCGTTTTATTCATCATTCCTTTTCTAATAATTCCCAACATTCTGTTTGCTTTTTTGACTGCCGCAGCACACTGAACCGACGATTTCAATGTGTTATCCACTATGACACCTAGATCTCTTTCTTGGGTTGTAGCACCTAATATGGAACCCAACATCGTGTAATTTAGCATGGGTTATTTTTCCCTATATGCATCACCTTGCACTTATCCACATTAAATTTCATCTGCCATTTGGATGCCCAATTTTCCAGTCTCACAAGGTCTTCCTGCAATTTATCACAATCTGCTTGTGATTTAACTACTCTGAACAATTTTGTGTCATCTGCAAATTTGATTATCTCACTCGTCGTATTTCTTTCCAGATCATTTATAAATATATTGAACAGTAAGGGTCCCAATACAGATCCCTGAGGCACTCCACTGTCCACTCCCTTCCACTGAGAAAATTGCCCATTTAATCCTACTCTCTGTTTCCTGTCTTTTAGCCAGTTTGCAATCCACGAAAGGACATTGCCACCTATCCCATGACTTTTTACTTTTCCTAGAAGCCTCTCATGAGGAACTTTGTCAAACGCCTTCTGAAAATCCAAGTATACTATATCTACCGGTTCACCTTTATCCACATGTTATTAACTCCTTCAAAAAAGTGAAGCAGATTTGTGAGGCAAGACTTGCCCTGGGTAAAGCCATGCTGACTTTGTTCCATTAAACCATGTCTTTCTATATGTTCTGTGATTTTGATGTTTAGAACACTTTCCACTATTTTTCCTGGCACTGAAGTCAGGCTAACCGGTCTGTAGTTTCCCGGATCGCCCCTGGAGCCCTTTTTAAATATTGGGGTTACATTTGCTATCCTCCAGTCTTCAGGTACAATGGATGATTTTAATGATAAGTTACAAATTTTTACTAATAGGTCTGAAATTTCATTTTTTAGTTCCTTCAGAACTCTGGGGTGTATACCATCCGTCCAGGTGATTTACTACTCTTCAGTTTGTCAATCAGGCCTAGCACATCTTCTAGGTTCACCGTGATTTGATTCAGTCCATCTGAATCATTACCCATGAAAACCTTCTCCATTTCGGGTACCTCCCCAACATCCTCTTCAGTAAACACCGAAGCAAAGAAATCATTTAATCTTTCCGCGATGGCCTTATCTTCTCTAAGTGCCCCTTTAACCCCTCGATCATCTAACGGTCCAACTGACTCCCTCACAGGCTTTCTGCTTCGGATATATTTAAAAAAGTTTTTACTGTGAGTTTTTGCCTCTACAGCCAACTTCTTTTCAAATTCTCTCTTAGCCTGTCTTATCAATGTCTTACATTTAACTTGCCAATGTTTATGCTTTATCCTATTTTCTTCGGTTGGATCCTTCTTCCAATTTTTGAATGAAGATCTTTTGGCTAAAATAGCTTCTTTCACCTCCCCTTTTAACCATGCCGGTAATCGTTTTGCCTTCTTTCCACCTTTCTTAATGTGTGGAATACATCTGGATTGTGCTTCTAGAATGGTATTTTTTAACAATGACCACGCCTCTTGGACATTTTTTACTTTTGTAGCTGCTCCTTTCAGTTTTTTTCTAACAATTTTTCTCATTTTATCAAAGTTTCCCTTTTGAAAGTTTAGCACGAGAGCCTTGGATTTGCACACTGTTCCTTTTCCAGTCATTAAATCAAATTTGATCATATTATGATCACTATTGCCAAGCGGCCCCACCACCGTTACCTCTCTCACCAAGTCCTGTGCTCCACTGAGAATTAGATCTAAAATTGCTCCCTCTCTCGTCTCATGCTGTTATCTTCTCCCAGTGTGAATATGCTGGCCCTGTGCAGTTTCTATGGCCCACATTTTAAAAAAGGATAATAAAACTTAGGGTGCATGAATAATCCTTCTGTTGAGGAGAGAAAATGTTGGCATTTTCCAAGACAATAGAAGTCCCTGAGATGGGGATTGGGGGGACAACTCATCTTTACTTGTTTCAACCTAAAATGTTCACATTGTGATTTCTAGAATACTCTTTCTGTTTGCATTTCTACATTTTGAAGGCAAAAACTAGTAAAATGGTATTGTAAGGGGATACCCTACGTTTTTATTGCCCTTTCCAAACATGCATATGTGACTTCAGCTGGTCTGAGTGCCCTCCGAGTGCCCCTAGTGCGATGTCGGTGTAGGGTCAGTGCGTTAAGGGAGATTACAGGGAGGGGTGCGGTGAGGATATAAAACGCTTGCACCCATGTGACGCAGGAGGGAGTAAGGAGAGGAATTTGGTTGCTATCCCGTCACAGAGAGGGGCCAGTGGGAAGATGCAGGAGAGATAAAGTGATCCTGATAAAGAGAGGTGCTTGGGACCAGACACTACTGAAGGGAGGACTGCTGGAGAGGAGTCCAGACAGTCGGAAGGAAGGAAGGAGTGCTCCTGAAGAGAATTAGAGCCTGTGGAGACCCAAAGGGCAGAGGGGACCTGTCAGAAGATTGGATGAGTGTACCAGAAAGGTGTCAGAGGAAAGCCCACAGAATCACAGACTGGTTCAACATTGCTTGGTCCCTCCACGTTTCCCGTGCCCAAAAACAGACCGGGCCAAGGGCTACAGTAAGATAATGACTTCTTACTTTACACATCAGCCCCTCTGACACCCTAAAGTATAGAAATTTTATATAAAGGGACATTCACTCCTAAAAATGATACGGTATAGATATAAAAATAAAAAAATCTGCCTATCTTATTTTAATTACAGATCTCAAAAAGTCAAAATTCCTATTCCTTGCAGTTAATACAAGTCATATTCTGAATTTAAATGTGGGTGAAAAAGCTATAAAAATGCTTACACAATTGTTTAGAAGAAGAGCACACTTCCTCGATTCTTCTTATTTCCTCGTGTGTGTCTACATGGAAGTGGATAACAGGTTAGCTATTTTTCAGTCCTATGTAGGCAGATTTGTGGACTTTGAAAGGTTTCGAATCCCGCTGAATATTCCCCGACACAGAGTCAGGGCAAAAATAGACTGTGTCCGGGTTATCTGTTGAGGAGGCAACCAATCATTTTTCATACTCAACTGAGGACCATATTTTATCTATCAGAGGGTCCCCCATGCTATTCACTGTCTTGTTTGGAAACAGGGCTTCCCTCATAGGCTACTTCAGACGTAGGATCGGGGAAGTACATGCTCTTATTCAGTAATTGTGAACACATTTTCTTGCATTTTTAACCTGCTACTTAAAAAAAAAAGAAGGAATACACTTGTACTAGCTAAAGGGAATAGGGCTTCGGGTATCCTTTTTCCATAACTCACATGCTACTTTTAATTATGCGAAGGTTGATCCAATCAGAAGTATGCAGCCGAGGGTAATTCCAGTTTTCTGCAGGACCTGGACAGCTCCTAGAAACCATCCCTGCTCAGAGAAAGCTGCACACACTGCAACCTGTGGCAAGGGAGTAATATTCACCCTTTGCCCACTGAGGCGGTAACTGGTAAAGTCATTCACAACAGCGACAAGAATTACTTTACTGCAACGAGAGCTGATTGGCTTCCTGCAGTGATGACAGAGTCAGGATGAACCAATCAGATTCAAAGTATGGGAGGTAAAATGTGAGCAGGGTCTGCTCAAAGATTTAAAAACAACAAAAAAAAAACCCCCACTGAATTAATCCACAGTAAGTATCACAATATAAGCCGTCATTTGACCTTTTGAATGACTGCACAACTTACAGAAGACAGCCATGGCTTGGGATTATTTGAAAGATTTTTGTATGATGCCAAGCGCAGTAGAAATTTCATACAGACTGTGGGCAGTTCATTGAGGAAAGACTCAATTGTTTGGTCTCTGTTCCCAAGCTTGGAAGCTGCTAGAGTGCAGAATGTGCTTAATACAGGTGTGGGCAATGCTGGTTCTCTCATGCATATTCAATATGGATATCCTGGGTTTTCATTAGATCCGTAATGGATATGCATGAGAGAGATTTACATGCACACTGCTTCATTTGCATGCAAATATGTCCTATGCACATTTATATGTGTTACGCCTGTCGGTCGCAGACAGCTGCAACCTCTCATGCTCACCTCTTTTTTCCCCACTCCATCAAATCTGGGAAGAATGGCGGCCTCTGCCAACCCCCGCCGACCTCTCTGGCGTTCCCGGAACAGCGTGGGCACTGCCAACTGCCATCTTGGACCCAGAATCACCTAGGCGCGCGCGCGCACAAGGGCCTCCTTTGAAGACGTCATGGTGGGAACCTCGGGGGTGTCCCCTCCCGATTGCGTATTTAATGCAACCAGCCCTTGCCTTCTTTGAGTTAGCAAGGAGTTCCGTCTTGCTGAACACTCCTCATTCAAGGACTTCCTGTTCCTGATTGGTCTTGGCAACTAAACGCTGAGTACCCGCTCCTCGGGGACTCCCCTGCATTCCTGGCTATCCACTCCTCAGAGGGCCTACCTGCCTGACTGCTACCAGACTTGCTTCTCAGGTCTCTCTCTCTCTCAAGGAACCATCTACTGTGAGTACCTCTACCGACTTCTACTATACGAACTGTACTGAGGACTCCACGCGGTGTACCCCATTCCCCAGACCACTACAACCTTCCTTCAGTAGAAGTCATTCTGCTTTCTTGCACTACAGAATATCTACACACCTACTACAGGAGCTACTTCCGGTTCCGGCATCTCCCTCAGTTCTTCAACATCTGCTATACAGACATTCTCGGCATACCCCACTCCGTGGGCCACTACCGGATCTGTATTCCTGAGGTGCCTACAATCATCAGAGGGGATTCCCGCATACCCT